>NC_081298.1:134882500-136132500 GCF_030435805.1 Mustela lutreola | reverse complement strand
GGGAGGCGGGGTGGAGAAATGGGCTAGATGGGTGAAGGTATTAAGGAGGGCACTTGCTGGGATGAGCACTGGGTATTGCATGTACGTAATGAATCACTGAATTCTACTCTAGAAACCAATACTGCACTGCATGATAGCTAAGTAAAATTTAAATAAAAAGAAAAAAAAAGAGAAGTAGTGACCTAACTATAATTCTATACCTAGTCAAAACATCTTTTAATAAATAGATGTAGGGACGCCTGGGTGGCTCAGTGGGTTAAGCCTCTGCCTTTGGCTCAGGTCATGATCTTGGGATCCTGGGATCAAGTCCCACATGGGGCTCTCTGCTCAGTGGGAAGACTGCTTCCCCCTCTCCCTCTGTCTGCCTCTCTGCCTACTTGTGATGTTTCAGACAACATCACCTGTCTTCGGTGTTCTGAACACGCTGGTGAACCCAGGACATTAGGTATATATCATCCTGGCATTCAAGACTTCCATGATGGGATTATTGCAATAAAATGCTGTTATCTGAATTATCTTTTTATTTATTGGAAGATGACCATCTTATTCATTCAAAAATCTATTCACTCATTCAACCAATTTTTACTAAGTGCTTTTAATATTAAGCCAGTCGCTGCATAAAACATTAGGAATGAAATTAATAAAGCACAGTTCCTGCCCTTAAAGAGTTTATAGGTCAGCAGGGAAGACAGAAGTATAAGTAGGATGCATGAAATGGATGCAGTTATGTAGGCATGCTCAGAGAGTTACAGAAATCAAGTAGAAAACACCCAACTTAGAGGTGCCTGGGTTGCTCAGTTGGCTCAGTGCCCAACTCCTGATTTTGGCTCCAATCATGACCTGAGGGTCATGGGACTGAGCCCTGCATTGGGCTCCACACTCATCAGGGAGTCTGCTTGAGATTTTCTCTGTCCCTCTCCCCCTCGCCACCACACTCTCTCTCTGTCTCAAGTAAATAAATTAATAAATTAAATATTTTTTAAAAAATCCAACTTATAATAAAAAGACTTCTTAAATCAAAGTACCATCCATCTTTTTCAAAGAAATGGAACAAATAATGCTAAAATTTATATGGAACCAGAAAAGACCTCGAATAGCCAAAGGGATATTGAAAAAGAAAGCCAACGTTGGTGGCATCACAATTCCGGACTTCAAGCTCTATTACAAAGCTGTCATCATCAAGACAGCATGGTACTGGCACAAAAACAGACACATAGATCAATGGAACAGAATAGAGAGCCCAGAAACAGACCCTCAAATCTATGGTCAACTAATCTTCGACAAAGCAGGAAAGAATGTCCAATGGAAAAAAGACAGCCTTTTCAATAAATGGTGCTGGGAAAATTGGACAGCCACATGCAGAAAAATGAAATTGGACCATTTCCTTACACCACACACAAAAATAGACTCAAAATGGATGAAGGACCTCAATGTACGAAAGAAATCCATCAAAATCCTTGAGGAGAACACGGGCAGCAACCTCTTCACCTCTGCCGCAGCAACATCTTCCTAGGAACAACGCAAAAGGCAAGGGAAGCAAGGGAAAAAATTAACTACTGGGATTTCATCAAGATCAAAAGCTTTTGCACAGCAAAGGAAACAGTTAACAAAATCAAAAGACAACTGACAAAATGGGAGAAGATATTTGCAAACGACATATCAGATAAAGGACTAGTGTCCAGAATCTATAAAGAACTTAGCAAACTCAACACCCAAAGAACAAATAATCCAATCAAGAAATGGGCAGAGGACATGAACAGACATTTCTGCAAAGAAGACATCCAGATGGCGAACAGACACATGAAAAAGTGCTCCATATCACTCGGCATCAGGGAAATACAAATCAAAACCACAATGAGACATCACCTCACACCAGTTAGAATGGCTAAAATCAACAAGTCAGGAAATGACAGATGCTGGCAAGGATGCGGAGAAAGGGGAACCCTCCTACACTGTTGGTGGGAATGCAAGCTGGTGCAGCCACTCTGGAAAACAGCATGGAGGTTCCTCAAAATGTTGAAAATAGAACTGCCCTATGACCCAGCAATTGCACTATTGGGTATTTACCCTAAAGATACAAATGTAGTGATTCAAAGGGGCACATGCACCCGAATGTTTATAGCAGCAATGTCCACAATAGCCAAACTATGGAAAGAACCTAGATGTCCATCAACAGATGAATGGATCAAGAAGATGTGGTATATATACACAATGGAATACTATGCAGCCATCAAAAGAAATGAAATCTTGCCATTTGCAACAACATGGATGGAACTAGAGCGTATCATGCTTAGCGAAATAAGTCAAGCAGAGAAAGACAACTATCATATGATCTCCCTGATATGAGGAAGTGGTGATGCAACATGGAGGCTTAAGTGGGTAGAAGAAGAATAAATGAAACAAGATGGGATTGGGAGGGAGACAAACCATAAGTGACTCTTAATCTCACAAAACAAACTGAGGGTTGCCGAGGGGAGGGGGTTTGGGAGAAGGGGTTGGGATTATGGACATTGGGGAGGGCATGTGATTTGGTGAGTGCTGTGAAGTGTGTAAACCTGGTGATTCACAGACCTGTACCCCTGGGGATAAAAATATATGTTTATAAAAAATAAAAAAATTATTAAAAAAAAAAAAAAAAAAAAAAGACTTCTTAAAGGATCTTTTTTTGTTTGGTCAGGATCCATAGGTTTTCAGTAAGGAAAAGGGGAGCAAAGCTTTTCAAGTTGCTGGGATACAACATATGTAAAGCACAGAGACCTAAAGGTGTTGGAGTGATTGAATGCTATTTCAGCATGGCTAGAATGATGTGGAAAGGGACTTGGCGAGAAAGCCTGAGAGCTCATTAGGGCATAAAACATAAGGACTTTAGAATGTTCTACTAAGGTGCTTGAGCTCTGCTGTGAAGGTAATAGCCATTCAATGGCTTTAAGGAGGGGAGAGAATCATGAGGATTGTACTTCAAAATATTTCAAGTGACACAGAAATTAAATGCAGGAGAGTGGTACTAAAGAGAGACAGTCACCGTGAGAGTGGAATAAAGGAGGTAGATTCAGCAAGACTTTCCAGTAGACGTGGCCTTCTGTCATCACGGCAACTGTGCTACTCATGGCATGGGACACCAAGGTGGCTTATCATTCTACTCACTTCTAGATAAGACACACACTTCTGTGGCTCCCCAGACCTTTCACTACACAAGCCCCTAAGCCTTAAAATATATCATTCCATGCCTCATTCCTGCCAAGCCTTAATAGGTAATAAAGGAGGACCTCTACAATTTAGGGGATTCAATTTAGAGTGCTTAGGTACCCAGATTGCAAGCCCTAAATCATCTGACCTTTCCTTCCTCCTGCTGAATTGTGCTATGAACAAGTTGTGGACGCAGTATTTCAAATCCCTAATTCCTACCTGCAGTCCGGTTGTGAAAATGCCAAATTGAGAAAGAGAGGGGGGAGGCGAGTATAGCAGCAATTCCTTAGTTAGAGAGATGGACGCAACTGAAGGAACCAAAACCTTTGTATTTTTAGTTCTATCAAGGAATAACAGAACTACATGTAACTGTTTAAAATAAAACATATATACTATGGAGTATGATGCCTCCATCAGAAAGGATGAATACCCAACTTTTGTAGCAACATGGACGGGACTGGAAGAGATTATGCTGAGTGAAATAAGTCAAGCAGAGAAAGTCAATTATCATATGGTTTCACTTATTTGTGGAGCATAACAAATAACATGGAGGACATGGGAAAATAGAGAGGAGAAAGGAGTTGAGGGAAATTGGAAGGGGAGGTGAACCATGAGAGACTATGGACTCTGAAAAACAATCTGAGGGGTTTGAAGGGGCGGGGGAACCAGGTGGTGGGTATTTAGAGGGCACGGATTGCATGGAGCACTGGGTGTGGTGCAAAAATAATGAATACTGTTATGCTGAAAATAAATTAAAAAAATTAAAATTAAAATAAAACATCTTGTATTAATTACCAAACACAGCCACCTGCTCATCAACTGTATCATATTAGGTACTGACTCTAGGAACAGTCATTAATTAAGAAACCTACTAAATACTGAGAACTGATAGTAAAACAATGCTGTCATTTCTTTATTCTTAAAGAAAATTCGGAATCTGAAGTAAATTTACACTCCTGTATTATATACGTACTTCCATATTTATATATATTCTATATTTCACAAATTCAGTTGTGCAGAACCCAGCATGTTTGGGACTGGAGCTTTCTAGCTTTAGAGGGAGGAATTCTGGAGTGGGCTTTTGAGTTTTCAATTACAAAATTGAGATTTAAGAGAAGTAATGAACTTCAAGAGCCATTTTGTAGCCTGCTCATACTAGACAATAATTTCATTTCCTCCCTCCATACTGTCTTGTCACCAAAGGTGCCCTAGATCCAAGTGAATTATAACTGAAATACATGGCCAAGAGATCAAATATCTGGTCTACATATTGAAATTAAATTTTTTAAAAAGAGACAAATATCTGGTCTAGAGTCTTCTGTGATTGAGGGCAGGGTCGCTGAAGAAGTCCACGAGTGCGGTAGCCAGACCAGGGCTAGAATATTTATATACCTCCAGGATGAGGACAGGACGGTCACTCCACTCTCAGAGAGGCCTGTGAAGATGGGACAGGTCTTCGAGAGGCTAACTTCTTTATCCTTCTAGAGTCCCTGAATCTTTCCTCATTCACTTCTACCCACAGCAACCTATTCAGACCTTTCCATTTTTTCTGATACCTCTGACACTTCAATCTTTTTATATTTTCCTTGCCTTAAAATTAGAATCAGCTATAAGGCTATTAAATTCCCTGGGATTAGCAAACTTTGGCCCAGCTTCTCCCTTCACCAATACTAACTATATAGACTTTTACAATAGGCATTCATAACCATGTTTTAAAGAAATGTATGTTTTAAATGAATATATAAATTAATAAACTAAATATTGATTTGGAAGGTATGGTAGTATAAACAATGAAAATAAACAAGAAATGTACATTTTTCCTTCTGAAATGACCCAAAGGCCAAGAGGTAGATGCTACAGAGAGAAACATACGACTAAGTATAATATTTTGTACTCACTTTTAAAACTTAAGTATATCCAAAAACACTTTACAGGGCAGTTAGCTGCTATACATTAAAAGACCTCAAACAGAGAATGTTCCACTTACCAGCATGGTTCTTCAGAAGCTGTATGAGGTTCACTTGAAGGTCCACCTGATCTAATTAACATGATCTTTTGACTATTCCTCATAGTAAATTCTGGGATCTGGAGTATCTCAAACTCATTACTTAATTACAAAACTAGCATATACTTCCCTTTAGCTTTTGCCACCTTTGGCAAGCTCCATTGGTGAAGAACCTCTTTTAGAGAACACGTGCTCCAATTTTTGTACAATAGTTTCACTTGAGGACTTTGTTGGGCCTCAAGAATCAATGATCTGGGACTAATGTGTCATTGCAGAGGTACAGTCATTCACAGGAGAGATACTTGCTAATAGGAGAAATGTTTCTGGGTTGTCTTGGTCTTTTTGAATTTGCTCATAATTCACCTCCCTTAGGAGGCACAGTGCTCTGGATTTGGGGTCTTTGCAATGCTATAAACATGCCTTTTGGTAGCACTTTTAATTTTCTACTATGATCAAATCTTTTTCCTTTCTACCATTGCAGTCTGTGTGCAACATGAGAAACATCAGCATGATTGTTCATTTCTCTCTTCCGAGCTCAGTAACCGAGTCAGTGCTCACTGTCTGTTGAATTAAGGGATAAACCTGCTAATTTAGAAAGACACACATTGGATATTGAGATGGCACCAAGACTAAAAGCAGTGTGTTCTTTTTTTTTTTTTTTTTTAGTTTTTTTGAAATTTTTTTTATTTTTAAATTTTAAGACAAAAAAAAAAGGTTTATTGTTTATTTATTTATTTGACAGAAAGAGAGACAGCAAGCAGGGGGAGCAGGAGAGGGAGAAGCAGGTTCCCCACTGAGCAGGGTGCCAGATATGGGGCTCTATCTCAGGACCCTAAGGATCATGACCTAATCAAAGCAGCATGTCCTTAAGAAGATGGTCTTTTTAAAATATGATCTAATGTGCATCAGCTTTGAGCAAAGAAGTAGAAAAAGGAGGGGATAAAATTAGTTTTGATGGAAAGATTCTGGCTTTGGCTTCAAGGTTGGTGGTGGTCTTGATAAGTGGCATGGAGGTTGTGAATTGGAGGCAATCTGCCCAGATTCAAATTCTGACTCTGCTGCTGATGACTCTGCTCCTTCAGCAAGTCAGTTAACTTTTCTGTACATCTACTTCCTCATTTATAGATGAGATCCCAGTAGCACCTGCCTCACCGGGCTGTTGTACTGATGGAAGGAGTGATATGTAAAACACTTAAAGCAGTCCCTCACATGTATTGAGGTGACATGTAAGTACTGGCTGTTGTTGCTCTTCCAATTTCACAGTTCCAAAAGTAATGGCACTCAAGAATATAAGAGTTGGTAGGGGCCTCAAAGTTCATCCAAACTGACCATCTGACCCCAAAAAGAACTTTGGGATCTTTTGGGATTACAGTAAAATTTTAACTTCCCCAAATTCTGTAGTACCTTTCAGACCCTAACTTCTAGCTTAAAGACTCTAGGGGGATAGTGGTCAGATTCACTTCCAGAGCATGCACAGTGAGTATTTCTTCTTGTTTCTATCTCTCTTAGGAAGACTGAGACACCTTGGTTCCTATGCTTTCTCTGCAGCCATGGCTCTGATGTTATTGTGGCAGAAAGTATGAGTAACAACCTTCCATCACACTTTATCCCCCAACTGGGAGAAGATCCAACTTCTGGGCATCTCCGTGTAGAATATGTTTTCTGCTTTCTTTTGTAATGATAAATTCACAGTGGTACCAATCATGAATGTTAACTTTCAAATTTATCAAAGCTTTTCTGTTTTCAAGGTGAATCTATATGTTGATCACATGTGATGCTCAAATCCCTCCTGTAAACTCATGGTATAAACAGAAGCTCTGAAAAAGTTAGGATAAGAGACTTAATGGCCATATCTGCTGGATCCCTGTCCTGTGCTCTTTTACTACAAGGTATTTACTTCATAATCGCCCACACAAGGAAAGGAACTAATCGCCTGTCTGTTCCTTGGGCATCTGGGAGTTTGAAAGCACTGATGAAAGCCTGGGAAAAACACTGCATATGTTCCAACTAAAACAGAATACAAGCTCATGTCCACAGCAGGGAAGATCCATTGGAAATCCTCTAACTGATCATTTGTGCACATTTTCCTCAAGGACAGTGTGCTGTTTACATGGAGGCTTCCTACCAGGGTCCGATGTGATCCAAAATGAACATATTTGATGAGTCTATACCCTGTTGGGAAAGTCCATACTGAATGAAAGAAATCAGGAAAATTGAAAGCATTGTTCTAAATGCTTAAACATGTGAACTCATTTCTTCTTCTCATAGCATCCTTATATGGCAGTACCATTATGTTCTCATTTTATAGATGAGAAAACTGAAGCAAAAAAAAAAAAAAAAAAGCACTCTGGGGCACATGGGTGGCTCAGTTGCTTCAGCATCAGACTCTTGGTTTTGGCTCAGGTCATGATCTTGAGGTTGTGAGACTGAACCCTCCATCAGACACTGCATTTCGTGCGGAGACTGTTCAAAATTCTCTTCCTCTGCCCTTACCCCAACTCATGTTCTCTTTCTGTCTCTCAAGTAAATAAATAAATCCTTTTAAAAAATTAAGCATTTGTCTCAAACTATATGCTATATAATGAGCAGTCTTTTATAGATTTCTTCATCTAACTACGTTTATTTCTAGAAATAGAAATCTAAATAAGCATATAGTTGAAATACGCTCTCTCTTGGACTTGTGGTTTAAATTTAGCCATAAAGATTCTTCAGGCTATGTTTTTCTCATTTTTGTTTTTTCAACATCATGGCTAGCCTACTGATGGAGTATACAGAAAAGAAAAATCCCCAGAGCTCTCCCACATTCAATAGGTATAACTGAATACTTACATTTTTATAATCAACATTTCTACTTATAAAACCACATAAAATACCAGAAAAGAGAGCCTTTCAGGACTGACTCTTCAGATGCTCTTAAAGGCTTTGTCATTGTTAATTAACAACATCAGAATTGACTTGCTTGCTTCTCAGTCTCTGGCTGAGCTCTGGAAGTTCCAGAATGCTCATGCCTGTCCCAGGAGTTTCTTCTTTCGATATGCAGTGTCTACGTGCTAAGGTGAAATGTTGGCCTATGGGACTGGACTCCTGATTGTGTCTGAGGTCATGCGTTGGGGGAGGGTGTGAGGTCAGTAGTACTACAATTGCAAGCGAAGACAAAGAACTTGCCCCAAGATCACGGGCAGCCAGGGAGGCCAGACTCTGAATGAAGGCAAAGAAGAAAGCTAGAAGCATGTCCCACAAGCAAGCCCTTCAGAATTTTGGCAACAAGTGCCTCAAAGAAGAGAAAATGTGATTCTGAGCATGAGAAAGAGCCTTTATCTTGGTAAGAACGGCAGCCGATGACATGGATCAGAGACTCAGCTTCTAGTAAGTAGGAATAAGCACTGACAGCACTGGATTCAGCAACAGAGGATAAACCAAGCAACAGAATCAAACTAAGTAATTCAATAATTCAGATAAGCCAGCCCACCTTGAAGAAAGGAGTCATCATGAAGAAAGTCCAGAGAAAGGCAGAAATATAGACAGAGAGATAGGTAAATAGTCCCGTTGTGAATAAGTGCTAGATCACCAAATATAATGACAAGTCAACACACCACAGCCTTCAAGCAAATGGTTGGATGGGGGAGACAGAATAATAAAACAGTACACTATAAATATAAAACTCCAATTCTGACAAGTGCTATAAATGAGACATTCAAGATGCTATGAGAATAGTTGATAGAACATTTGACCTTGTCAGGAAGGTCATGGAAGTGTTCCCAGAGACAGGGATACTTGTGCTGAAATTGGAAGAAAGATTAAAATTAGATAAAAGAGGAAGGAAGAAATTTCAGGTGGGGAAACTTTGGTGCAAAATACATATGGCCAGAGTGGGCTATGGGGTGATAGCCAGAATGGAGAGAGAAGCCCAGATGGGTAGAGCTGTCCAATCAATGATCCTGATAAAGTCCTATAGAGGCAGTATCTCCTCTCCAAAAGCAGGAAATGAAGCATGAATAAGAACCCAGAAGTGTACCTGCTGGGAAGGAAGGAGAAGTAAACATCAGCCAACCTCATTGAGGTGAAGTTCTTGACTTAAAGAACCATATTCTAGCCTTGCACTTCTGGAAAATCACAGGCTTTAAAGACTGAAAGATTTTGATTCTTTTGTCAATTTAATGTCTTTACTTCTCCTTTGCCCTCAACAGTAACCAGAACAGTTCTTTATACGAAACTACAAAAAGTCCATGCTCCTTGGTTAGTTGATTATAACAGGTCATCATGGGGCAAACCAGAACGACTGAGGAGAAGGCTTCTATTGCTTTCAGAGGATCAAAACTTTGCTGAAATTCTTTCCAGCTACACTGAATGAAGCAAACACTCTTCACAGCCAACATTTTCCCTTTGATTCTTTGTCTCTTTTTTGAAAATTATTTACAATTCATAAAACGGTTCACAATGAAACAAGAAAGAAAACTGGCATGGTGCCCATTCACTCTAGCACCTGTAGAAAGTATTACTTAATGAACAGGGCTATTTTAAAAAGCATAATGGGGGGCACCTGGGTGGCTCAGTTGTTAAGCATCTGCCTTTGGCTCAGGTTGTGATCCCAGGGTCCTAGGATTGAGCCTCACATCAAGCTCCCTGCTAGGTGGGATGCCTGCTTCTCCCTCTCCCACTCCCCTTGTTTGTATTCCCTCTTGCTGTGTCTCTCTCTGTCAAATAAATAAATAAAATCTTAAAAAATATGTAAAACACCATAATGGAATATGGGGGGTAAATAGTTAAGATGGAAGACTTCCCTTTGAGTTTCAGTGGCTCCCTATGAGTAGATTTCTAGGGAGCTTTGCAGGCATTCCCACAGTTGGCTTCCAAGCCTAGGTCTACCCTTATCCAGAAAGGGTGTTTTCTACTTGCCTACTGACTGTTGACCAGTTATGACCCAGAGAAATCCAGAGAAGGTCTGTCCTATGCAGGGAGCTTATTCCTTCCCCGTGAGGCCTGCATCTTAGTCTTGGAGAAGAAGAGGATGAGGACATCCCCTTCCAAGTTTATCCTTTCCATGATTTTTTTTTCCTTCAACTCTGAAATATTTTTCAAAGTTCTTCCCCCTCTCTATTCTTATCCTCCTTTTAGTTATCAATAATGATTCTTTATATTAAATTTATCCATTCCAGTTACTGTGTTGTTTCTTTCTCCTTTCTTTTGGTCCTGGTTGACATAGAGCCATAGAATTTCAATAGAAAATAGTCTTGATTAAAGCTAGTGACTGTCAGGCTATTTATAGAAAAATGTTATAGTAAAAAATCAGAGTGTAAAATTAATTCAAGGGGGGAAGAAAAGTAGATAAAATTGGAAGCTCTTGGGATACAGCCCAAGAGTATAGAATGAGCAAGGAGATGCCTCAATCAAGCCCACAAGAGTTGAAGTTGATGTAGAAAAGCCTCAGCAAATTGAAGACATATTCCCAATTACAAGGTTTCTCCCACTGAGAATAAGGTTTCCTATATTTGCAAAAGACAGGCATAGATTAACATAACAATTAACAATTAGGAAATAATTCTCTGATGTGAAAAAATAATCAATTGATCTGGACTATAATACACAGAAAAGTATACAATGCTATAGACATCATTAACAACAGAGAAGATCCAACCCAACTCAGGAATGGGTGCACTTAAGCAGACAAATCATGGGACTTAGTTATACAAGGCACCTGTTTTATGTTACTTTTGTTATTTTGGCAGTTTTAATCAAAGGGCAGATATCTCTTCATAGTATATTAACCATACCAAAAAACTGACTTGGTGATATGGGAGCACACTGGTGATTTCCGGAAAACTAAGGGTGGGATATCCATAAAAGATGGGGGGATCTGCAGACATGAAGAATAGAAGCTCAGATAGCACGATTAGATATTAAACAGGAAGGTGACCACTGAAGACTGGGAACTTGAGGGCATTCATGATCACAAATAGTGTATTTTCCTCTCAGAGAAACTCGTAGTGCTTGTTTCAATGTCGTTTGAAGGACAGAAGTCTAAAGATCCCAGTGTGTGGACTTGTAAAGTGGCAACTTTCTGAACTTCATTTGAAACTGAATAAATGAACACTAGCACATCAGGCATGCTGAGAAAATAAGGAAATGGGTTTAATGGATTCTTTCTATGTTGAGTAAAAAGTACTTCCATCTTCTTTTCAAAGCTCTTTGTCTTTTTCTTTTTTAATTTGAAAAGTCATTTCCTTTAGTGTCATCATTTTTTACAAAAATCCAGAAGGGACTTCAAACATACCAGCTTTCATACATGATTTCTTGGAGTCTCTCACGTATGTGCCTAATGTAGGTAAATGCTGGAAATGTTCGAAGCTGTGATTTGTGTCAAGAGAGATACTGTTCTTCTAGCCAATTTCATTCTGAACTCTTCAAATCCTTGTCACTAGGGCCATCAAGTGATCAAAAGTAGCCCAGGTGTTGAGCTTCCTCTTAATAACTCCACAGAGTACAAGCCTTGTCAAAAACTCAACTGAGATGATTCCTTTTACTATTTCTTTGCTCCCCCTTTCTTTTTAATCAACAGAGATGTGATGGAAAGAACATTAAACTAAATGTCAAGAGACCCGGGGTCATATCTCAGCTCTGTTGTTACTTTGTTCCATGACTTTGGGAGCCACCTTATCTCTCCAGGTTTCTTCTGAGTTTCTTCAACTAAAATATGAATAGATTTGCTATTTTAATACCTAGTGTTATGGAGTTGGAAGATTATACTATTTTCCTGAAAGTAAACCACAGATTAAAAAAAAGAAGAAGAAGAAAGAAAGAAAAGAAAAGAAAAAAAAAGTCATTTATTTAAAAAGACCTCCATTTGTTTGGCCAAGAAAACACATCTAGAGTCAATCTTGCGTAATTTCATTATACAAGAGAGAGAAGTGATTCTCAGAGAGAGGAAGAATCTGTACCAGGCCACAGGCTGAATAGTTACTGCTCTCTCCCCTCCTCCCAAGTAGTGGAAGAGTGGTTGACTAGGAGTCAAGCAGCTGTAGGCTGCTTCCTTCACTGACCATTGGAACAGTGTCTATCCTAACAAGGCTTTGGTTCTCCATGAGCCTCCTGGATGACTGGCTTCACCTGCATGGTAGGTACAGAGGCTGTCCTACCTGCCCAGTGCCTGGTAACATTTGGATGGAGGCTAAAATATATGTGTCCTCCCCTTGGTTCTGCTCTTGGGTTACAACAGTGGCCACTCACTATATAATGCTCGGTCACTCATACCATCACATCATCCCTTCAGTGTAGAGCATTCCTCATAGTGAATTCCTATGATGACCCCCTTCCATACTCATATGTATGGTAAAATCTTTAAAAATTCCCAAGAAGGGGCACCTGGTCAGCTTGGTTGGTTAAGCATCAGTCTTTGGCTCGAGTGATGATCTCCAGGTCCTGGCATCTAGCTCAGGTCCAGCTCCCTTCCCAGTGGGGAGCCTGCTTCTCCTTTCTCTCTCTGCTGCTTCCCCTATTTGTGCTCACTGTGTCTCTCTCTGGGTCAAATAAATTTTAAAAATCTTTAAAAATTAAATCAAATTAAATTAGAAGTCCCAAAGTAATACAAATAATTGGAAAAGGTAGAGAGGGAAAACATACTCAGAAAGATAGAAGGAGGAAATGATCCAGAGGCAGCATCCAGAAAGTATAAAGTCTGGAACTAAATTAAAGAAACTCTAACTCATGATCTCAAGACATGGCAACAGAGTGAACAGGGTAGAGACTTTGAGACAGAGAAGACTTAGTTTATATCCTTCCCACTAGTGTCCCTTCAGATGAGTTAATTAACTTACTGAGTGTTTAATTTCTCTGTAAAATAGAGATGATAATAGACACCATAGGGTTATTTTGAAGATTAAATAAGATGCTTTGCAAGCTGTCTAGAGTAGTCCTTGACACTGAGGGGGTGCACGTGACTGCTGAACCCTTCCCCACATTATATCATCTTAAGACACCTACGACTGGTGAGGATAAGCAGAAAGTCTCTGTTACAAGGCAAAGGGGCAAGTTCCTTCATTGTAAGTAAGAACAAAGCGTTATAAGAATAGAAAACAGAAAGTCTTGAGAAGTGAAATCTCAGCAACAAGAGAAAAAAAAATAGAACACCTGGTGAAGAGAACAGCATGAGTCAAATGTCCCTATGTTGTTGGGCAAGGCTAAGAGCAAGGGCTGCCAAGGGGGACGGAAATGAAGATTTTGCTGTGTCGTCATGGAGTGGAACGGGGCTGGCCATGGGAGTGTTTGTTATGAGGGAGACTGGCTGACCATCAGAGGACACTGCAAAGCTGCATCCCACCTACCCCGGGTCACCTGCCCCCATAAAGGACCTGAAATGCAGCGTGAAGATAGCGAAGGAAGAAACTGGACGGTGGGTTGTTCTGAGTGGTTGAAGCAAGATGTGTTAAAAGGTAAATAGTGTCAAATTCTCCATCTTTCTCAGTGTTCCAATCCTGCATCTCTGGTTTGTGACGTCTATGGATTAATCTTTAATCCAGTTTTGGTGAATCATACATGAATTATGCATTGCCTTTTTTATTTCAGTGTAATCACTTGAATAAAATTCAAGTTTCAATTTTAACCATAATGTTATATGTCCAAGAATTTATCATCTTCTTTCATGTTTCTCCCCATTTCAAACCAACCCCACAGTTTAGTATTCAAAAATTCTATTTTTAGGAATTGGAAAATGTATGATTGATAGGATATAATAAATATACAACTATATTTTGTTTCCTACTTTTCCTATAAAACATAATCAGTAAGGAACCTCTTTAAACTACTATTTTATAAAAACTCAAGCAGTTCCACAGATTTTATGATTACTCATAGAAAGGGTCCAGGTTAAATTATCAACATATTCTCAATTCTGTTTAAAAAAATCATTCTCTTCCAGATATTAATTACAACTTGGAAAAATTTATTACACCTAGTTTAAAGCGTCTCTTCTCCTTAACGTAAACTAGATACAGATGACAAGGAATCTACTTTTTAATTTTTTTTTTTCCTCCTTTACTTCCTGCCCCACTCAGAGCAGCTATGACTGACCCCTCTGGGGCTGAAAACTGAGAAGCAGAGCAAAAGAGGGCAGACAGGTTTTCATGCTGCCATCTGTCTCATGATCCCTAGGCCTAGTAACCACCAGCAGCTGACTCTGTGGTTGATTTTTTTTTTTTTTTATTTTTTATTTTTTATAAACATATATTTTTTATATACATATATTTTTATCCCCAGGTCTGTGAATCACCAGGTTTACACACTTCACAGCACTCACCAAATCACATACCCTCCCCAATGTCCATAATCCCACCCCCTTCTCCCCAACCCCCTCCCCCCGGCAACCCTCAGTTTGTTTTGTGAGATTAAGAGTCACTTATGGTTTGTCTCCCTCCCAATCCCATCTTGTTTCATTTATTCTTCTACCCACTTAAGCCTCCATGTTGCATCACCACTTCCTCATATCAGGGAGATCATATGATAGTTGTCTTTCTCTGCTTGACTTATTTCGCTAAGCATGATACGCTCTAGTTCCATCCATGTTGTTGCAAATGGCAAGATTTCATTTCTTTTGATGGCTGCATAGTATTCCATTGTGTATATATACCACATCTTCTTGATCCATTCATCTGTTGATGGACATCTAGGTTCTTTCCATAGTTTGGCTATTGTGGACATTGCTGCTATAAACATTCGGGTGCATGTGTCCCTTTGGATCACTACATTTGTATCTTTAGGGTAAATACCCAATAGTGCAATTGCTGGGTCATAGGGCAGTTCTATTTTCAACATTTTGAGGAACCTCCATGCTGTTTTCCAGAGTGGCTGCACCAGCTTGCATTCCCACCAACAGTGTAGGAGGGTTCCCCTTTCTCCGCATCCTCGCCAGCATCTGTCATTTCCTGACTTGTTGATTTTAGCCATTCTGACTGGTGTGAGGTGATATCTCATTGTGGTTTTGATTTGTATTTCCCTGATGC
Organism: Mustela lutreola; assembly: GCF_030435805.1. Taxonomy (NCBI): domain Eukaryota; kingdom Metazoa; phylum Chordata; class Mammalia; order Carnivora; family Mustelidae; genus Mustela; species Mustela lutreola. The sequence goes on along the minus strand of NC_081298.1, from coordinate 136,117,317 downwards.
CAAGTGATATGGAGCACTTTTTCATGTGTCTGTTGGCCATCTGGATGTCTTCTTTGCAGAAATGTCTGTTCATGTCTTCTGCCCATTTCTTGATTGGATTATTTGTTCTTTGGGTGTTGAGTTTGCTAAGTTCTTTATAGATTCTGGACACTAGTCCTTTATCTGATATGTCGTTTGCAAATATCTTCTCCCATTCTGTCAGTTGTCTTTTGATTTTGTTAACTGTTTCCTTTGCTGTGCAAAAGCTTTTGATCTTGATGAAATCCCAGTAGTTAATTTTTTCCCTTGCTTCCCTTGCCTTTTGCGTTGTTCCTAGGAAGATGTTGCTGCGGCAGAGGTCGAAGAGGTTGCTGCCTGTGTTCTCCTCAAGGATTTTGATGGATTCCTTTCGTACATTGAGGTCCTTCATCCATTTTGAGTCTATTTTTGTGTGTGGTGTAAGGAAATGGTCCAATTTAATTTTTCTGCATGTGGCTGTCCAATTTTCCCAGCACCATTTATTGAAAAGGCTGTCTTTTTTCCATTGGACATTCTTTCCTGCTTTGTCGAAGATTAGTTGACCATAGAGTTGAGGGTCTATTTCTGGGCTCTCTATTCTGTTCCATTGATCTATGTGTCTGTTTTTGTGCCAGTACCATGCTGTCTTGATGATGACAGCTTTGTAATAGAGCTTGAAGTCCGGAATTGTGATGCCACCAACGTTGGCTTTCTTTTTCAATATCCCTTTGGCTATTCGAGGTCTTTTCTGGTTCCATATAAATTTTAGAATTATTTGTTCCATTTCTTTGAAAAAGATGGATGGTACTTTGATAGGAATTGCATTAAATGTGTAGATTGCTTTAGGTAGCATAGACATTTTCACAATATTTATTCTTCCAATCCAGGAGCATGGAACATTTTTCCATTTCTTTGTGTCTTCCTCAATTTCTTTCATGAGTACTTTATAGTTTTCTGAGTATAGATTCTGTGTCTCTTTGGTTAGGTTTATTCCTAGGTATCTTATGGTTTTGGATGCAATTGTAAATGGGATTGACTCCTTAATATCTCTTTCTTCTGTCTTGCTGTTGGTGTAGAGAAATGCAACTGATTTCTGTGCATTGATTTTATATCCTGACACTTTACTGAATTCCTGTATAAGTTCTAGCAGTTTTGGAGTGGAGTCTTTTGGGTTTTCCACATATAGTATCATATCATCTGCGAAGAGTGATAATTTGACTTCTTCTTTGCCGATTTGGATGCCTTTAATTTCCTTTTGTTGTCTGATTGCTGAGGCTAGGACCTCTAGTACGATGTTGAATAGCAGTGGTGATAATGGACATCCCTGCCGTGTTCCTGACCTTAGCGGAAAAGCTTTCAGTTTTTCTCCATTGAGAATGATATTTGCGGTGGGTTTTTCATAGATGGCTTTGATGATATTGAGGTATGTGCCCTCTATCCCTACACTTTGAAGAGTTTTGATCAGGAAGGGATGTTGTACTTTGTCAAATGCTTTTTCAGCATCTATTGAGAGTATCATGTGGTTGATTTTTAAGTGGATCTTTCAAAGAAACTCCTTCTGAGCTACTCCTAAAATGTCCTGAGAACTACTGAGTCCTGAGTCCTACTCTTAATGTCCTGAGTCCTGAGAACTACTCTTCCAGCCACTGTCCCTGCCTCAACCTCTGTGGTGATGGAAATCCACTGGGAGTTCACTAGGTAAATTCTGCGCAGGAAGCCACTGCAGGAAAAAGCAGCATTGGGTGGTGCAACATTCCAAGCAGATAGAATACCGGAGGCCAAGATGAGACCCACTAAAGATTAGGTTAAGGAAGGCCACCTGGATGGCTCCATTGGTGAAGCATCTGCCTTTGTCTCAGATCATGTTCTCAAGGTCTCGGGATCAGGCCCCACATTGAGCTCCCTACTTAGCAGTGAGCCTGCTTCTTCCTCTCTCTCTTCAATTTCTCTAACTTTCTCTCAAATAAATAAAAATCTTAAAAAAAAAAACAAACAAACAAGAATGGTCTTTCTTAAATATTAATTTGATTATTCTATTTTCTTGTTTGGAACACTATGCTCAAGTTAAAAACAAAAACAAAAACAAAAACAAAACTTCTTGTTATGGAAATTCATGATCTAGGTACTCCACCACCTAGAACAACCTCATTTATGATAGCGAAGCCCACTCATAAATTTCTTAAAAGTTCTGAATAAATAAATCACTTTCAGAAAGTGATCAGTGAAATACTACCTCTTATTATGATTCACTTGCTTTGGTTCTCTTGACCCCAGCCCTTTGCATTTCATTCTCTCTGTCTAGAATGTTCTTCACCCACTCCATTCCATCTGACCTGCCTAATTCCCGTTTGTCCTTTAAGTATTAAACTAGACTCAACCCAGGACCCTGCACTAGGCTCCAGAATGATGTTGATTATATTCCTTATGCACTTAGTGTGTTGTCCTCTATAATATTCACACACATGATTATAATAACTTATTTACTTATTTTCCTCCCACAGGATACCATAAGTTCTGTAAGTAGAGAGCTGGTGCAATGTTCACCATTTTCTTCAGCACCCAGGATATCTTCTGGCAAGCAATATGCACCGAAAAAAATGTTTGTTGAGTGAAAGGATCATAGATATGTATGTGTTTAAAAAACCTTGGCCTTGGGGCACCTGGGTGGCTCAGTGGGTTAAAGCCTCTGCCTTCGGCTCAGGTCATGATCCCAGGGTCCTGGGATCAAGTCCTTAATTGGGCTCTCTGCTCAGTGGGGATCCTGCTTCCTCCTCTCTCTCTCTGCCTGCCTCTCTGCCTGCTTGTGATCTCTGTCAAATAAATAAATAAAATCTTAAAATAAAAAAAATAAATAAAAAACCTTGGCCTTGCTACTTACAATACCATTTTGGAACATTTTCTTATATATTTTTAAGCCTCCATTTCATGACTCTAATGATAGTATCACTTTTAAACTGCCATAATGATTCAAGACAATATATGAACAGTATATGTTTGTATTCAGTATATATTAATTCCCTCCCTTTCCTGTTCACTCTCCCCCTTACAGATTGCTGGTGGCAAGAAATCACTTATATTATGTGCCTAACAACTTGTTTGGTACATTGCTGATGCTTGCTAAATGCTAGTTCCCTTGTCCCTGACTCACTCACAGTGGAAGAGTGTTGTTGGATACCTACCAAGTCTTTAAACTCAAGAGTATTGAAGGTAAATTGGGTCAAATATTTTGTATCAACTCGATCTAAATAAAGGTTGGGAGATGTATTTTATACCAAAACCTCAGGCATTCTGGACTAATAAAACTACTTGTGTTCATATATGTCTATTTTTTTTTTGACAAAGACAATAGCTATCTTCATAACAAAACCTATCAGAGATATTCGTCAGCCTTGGACAATGTAGTTTCATTACATTCAGAGTATGCAATACCTGCTTCCTACTCTATTCTAGCTGGTAAAGCATGTGTTGAACCTAATTATGGTACTTGGCCCTAAGCATAAAATGTTTCTCTTGGTTACCTTTTAATTATCTTGCCAGTTACCTATTAATTATGAATCTGCACTGGCATACAAAGTGCTGCTTCTACATCTTTGCCCCTGATTCCACACGAACACTGGATTTCCCCAAATGCTGTAACCACTTTTCAACTCTGACTTTATGTATCACCTAGAAGCAGCGGTTGCTGATAAATATTTATCAACAGGCCAAGAGGGGAGGGGGGAAGGCTAATCTGTAGCATTTGCTGATTTTCGTAGTTTAAATATTCCCACTTTGGCCAGTTCCAAGGTACCAACACGATAGCAATGAATGCAGATTTGAGAAGGGATGGTCAGCATTATCCATATATTTATGAGCACACACAAAAGTAAATGTGATAAAATATTTAAGTGATGAATCTTGAGTGTCTCTTAATTTTGTTTTTGATATAAATTATTAATATATGTACATATATACACATAAAACTACTTCTTAATAAATTCTGTGTTTAATAACCAGATCACAAAATTCCTAAAATTCTACAATTGGATCCCAGCTCCAGCATACCAATGCCTGCAATTACGCCCTCTTACAGTAGGTTCATACAAGTTTGCTTCGAGCCGTAGGGAGAAATGCACCGCAAGTTGGTTCTATGCTCCCTTCTGTGACATATAATATAGACCAAACAAAACAAGGAATATGGCTGAAGATTACCCAAAGTGGGTCCTGTAAGCTTCTACAGAGGGAAAGAGACTGAGAATGCCTCTTAACATTTTTAAGTTTTTCGATATAAAAAAAAAAAATCAGTTTGACACGGAACTACGAAGACACTGAAAAAACGATGTATAGAAAAAGCTAAAACTAAAAACAGATTATGAAAGAAACCCTGAATGGGACTCAGGATTTAGACAGCCCTGCCCTTTATCTTTACCTAAAAAAGAACATCTGCAAATGCCTAAGGAAGAGTTATCAAAAGAGGTTAACAAAGATGATACTTTCAGGGATAGCTTTCATAGTTTATTAAAAGTTATCAACACACTGTATTTATAATTTGTATTTAATTGGCTAACATTATATTTTCAGGGAGTAAGTTAAGTTTTAATAAACTCCTTATAACTTAATAAACTTCTTGGGGGTGCCTGTGTGGCACATGGGTTAAACCCTCTGCCTTTGGCTCAGGTCATGATCCCAGGTCCTGGGATGGAGCCCCCCATCCAGCTCTCTGCTCAGCGGGGAGCCTGCTTCCCCCTCTCTCTGCCTGCCACTCTGCCTACTTGTAGTCTCTGTCTGACAAATAAATAAATAAAATACTTTAAAAAAATAAACTTCTTGCACATTTAAACAAAAGACAACTCTATGTTATTTAAAAACTTGTCAGCTGAAAGGACCCTGGGATCATGACCTGAGCTGAAGGCAGACGCTTAACTGACTGAGCCACTCAGGTATCCCAAAAGAGCTCTCTTTAATTCTGTTGTAAACCCAGTGATCTGTCAGTCAACTAATTATTACAATATCCAACTATAATATAGAGAAGATATCATTGAGATGTTGTTTTTGTCTGTTTGTTTTAAAATCAATCAATTAATTAATTAATTAATTTTCAGCATAACAGTATTCATTCTTTTTGCACCACACCCAGGGCTCCATGCAAACCGTGCCCTCTCTAATACCCACCACCTAGTTCCCCCAACCTCCCACCCCTCGCCGCTTCAAACCCTGCAGATTGTTTTTCAGAGTCCATAGTCTCTCATGGTTCACCTCCCCTTCCAATTTCCCCCAACTCCCTTCTCCTCTCTAACTCCCCTTGTCCTCCATGATATTTGTTATGCTCCACAAATAAGTGAAACCATATGATAATTGACTCTCTCTGCTTGACTTAATTCACTCAGCATAATCTTTTCCTGTCCTATCCACATTGCTACAAAAGTTGAGTATTCATCCTTTCTGATGGAGGCATAATACTCCATAGTGTATATGGACCACATCTTCCTTATCCATTAGTCCGTTGAAGGGCATCTTGGTTCTTTTCACAGTTTGGCGACCGTGGCCATTGCTGCTATAAACATTCCACCAGTATTTTCAAAGAGGTGGAGCAAATAATCCAAAAATTTGTATGGAATCAGAAGAGACCCTGAATTGCTAAGGAAATATTGAAAAACAAAAATAAAATTGGGGGCATCACATTACCTGATTTCAAGCTTATTACAAAGCTGTGATCACCAAGACAGCATGGTACTGGCATAAAAACAGACACATAGACCAGTGGAACAGAGTAGAGAGCCCAGATATGGGCCCTCAACTCTATGGTCAATTAATCTTTGACAAAACAGGAAAAAATATACAGTGGTAAAAAGACAGTCTCTTCAATAAATGGTGCTGGGAAAACTGGACAGCTATATGTAGAAGAATGAAACTCGACCATTCTCTTACACTGTACACAAAGATAAACTCAAAATGGATAAAAGACCTCAACGTGAGACAGGAATCCATCAGAATCCTAGAGGAGAACATAGGCAGTAATCTCTTCGATATCAGCCACAGCAACTTCTTTCAAGATATGTCTCCAAAGGCAAAGGAAACAAAAGCGAAGATGAACTTTTGGGACTTCATCAAAATCAAAAGCTTCTGCACAGCAAAAGAAACGATCAAGAAAACAAAGAGGCAACCCACGAAATGGGAGAAGATATTTGCAAATGACAGTACAGACAAAAGGTTGATATCCAGGATCTATAATGAACTCCTCAAACTCAACACACACAAGACAGGCAATCATATAAAAAAAATGGGCAGAAGATATGAACAGACACTTCTCCAATCAAGACATACAAATGGCTATCAGACACATGAAAAAATGTTCATCATCACTAGCCCTCAGGGAGATTCAAATTAAAACCACATTGAGATATCACCTTACACCAGTTAGAATGGCCAAAATTAGCAAGACAGGAAACAACATGTGTTGGAGGGGATGTGGAGAAAGGGGAACTCTCTTCCACTGTTGGTGGGAATGCAGGTTGGTGCAGCCTCTTTGGAAAACAGTGTGGAGATTCCTCAAGAAATTAAAAATAGAACTTCCCTATGACCCTGCCATTGCACTCCTGGGTATTTACCCCAAAGATACAGATGTCATGAAAAGAAGGACCATCTGTGCCCCAATGTTTATAGCAGCAATGGCCACGGTCGCCAAACTATGGAAAGAACCAAGATGCCCTTCAACGGACGAATGGATAAGGAAAATGTGGTCCATATACACTATGGAGTATGATGCCTCCATCAGAATGGATGAATACCCAACTTTTGTAGCAACATGGACGGGACTGGAAGAGATTATGCTGAGTGAAATAAGTCAAGCAGAGAGAGTCAATTATCCTATGGTTTCACTTATTTGTGGAGCATAACAAATAGCATGGAGGACATGGGGAGTTAGAGAGAAGGGGGTTGGGGTAAATTGGAAAAGGAGGTGAATCATGAGAGACTATGGACTCTGAAAAACAATCTGAGGGGTTTGAAGTGGCAGGGGGTGGGAGGTTGGGATACCAGGTGGTGGGTATTATAGAGGGCACATATTGCATGGAGCACTGGGTTTGGTTAAAAAATAATGATACTGTTATGCTGAAAATAAATAAATGAAAAAAAAAAAGAGAGATCACTTAATGCACCTCCATTTTAAGGATATGAAAACCAAGGCCCAGAAAATTGAAATAGTTTGCCCAAGTCCAGAGACTGAGCTACCCTCACTTATTAAGCCTCTTTGCTTATTGGTGGTAGAAATTGCCCGTAATTACATACAGGCCAGGTTCAAGGAGTTCATGTGGCTTTTTTTTTTTTTTTAAGCTGTTATTATTTATTTATTTGAGAGAGAGAGAGAGAATGAGAGAGCGAGAGCATGAAAGGGGAAAGGTAAGAGGGAGAAGGAGACTCTCCGATGAGCAGGGAGCCTGAAGCAGGACTTGATCCTGGGACTCCAGGATCATGACCTGAGCCGGAGGGCAGTCTTTTAACGAACTGAGCCACACAGGCACCCCTCATGTGGCTTAAGATGACATAGTGGATTATCGCTCTAGTTGAGGTTAAGGTTGGAGGTGAGTAGGTTCCTCGTGAGTGCAGAGTCTTCATGTATCGCAGATCCCACCCTCCTGTGAGTTAATGTTGATATTTAGCACATGCATGCATCCATCCATTGAATAAATGTATATTGGTCAGCCATCAAGAGCCAAGGATAGAAGGTTGAGTAGAAGCAGAAGCTGTCCTGTTCTTCATGGTGCCATGTGAGTTTGAAATAGGGTAAATGTACACGGTCAACAAGGCCTGAAAAGACTTCCTCTCCTCTTTAGAGCTCCCAGTCTGAAAACAAACTGATCTTGTCAGTGAAACACTAACTGTCAGCATCTCTCCTAACCAGGCTCCAAGTTGAAGTGTGTGGCCCTTGTAACTAAAGCTCATCAGCTGGTCTTAGGACTGAGAGGGAAGAAAACATTGCAAAATATTTTCAGCTAAGGTTCTTGCCTCAATGTCCAAGAACTTAGGCGATTGTGAGCCATTAGTCGTCTTCTCTCCTGAAAGAAGAGCCTTCTGGGGAACTATAGCTTGTGTTCAGGCTTTTGCTAATCCATTAATCCTCCTTTTTTTGTTAATCTCCTTAGAGTTCTTTTCCAAGGCTTATCTGAGAAGCCAAGGAAGGAACTTTTCAAACTCCCACGGAATAGGCCGAGTATTCTAGATTCAGAGAGGAGAAAATTAAGGAGAGAATGTGTCAGGCCATGACAGTCAACTTGGCTCATCCCACTCCCTACAATCCCTCTGCCTCTTGACCCAAAATGGGGGTCATTCTGAGATAGCAAAGTAGAATAATGCATTCAAGATATCATAAATGTGCTGCTGTAATAAAAATGAGAGCATCCGTTGAAATCAATGAATGAAATCCTGCACTATGACAAAAAGGGCACATGAAGCTAAACAAATGTCAACCTCAGAATGAGGTAAAATCTGTCGACTAGAGGATAATTAACAGGTAAAAAAGAATTTCATATTCTCAATTGCTTCAATTAATATTTATTGCTCATAGCCCATGTTTCAGGAACTGTGCTAGATTGGGAAAAATTTCTCCTCTTCATTGTAACCATAGCCACAGCCTGCGCGTTGCCACCCGCTGAAACTCTCCTACCTTAGAATTCAGAAATGCAGGTTTCTACTCTCAGAAGATAGCCACCATACTTCAGGCTTGTTTGTGTAACCAGGTCCACTGCACTCCAGCTCGGTTAAACCACCTGATAGATCATTTCACATACCCATGATATATTTATAATACCAGACTTATATTACTAGTTCATTGCCTCCTTTTCCTAAAGCAGTATAAAGTATAATGAAGTCAAGAAATATGCCTGTCTTATGTATCTTTGTTACTTATGTATCTTTGGCACTTAGCTCAATGGCTGAAATCCACTAAATGTTCAATATATACATATTAGATGAATAAATGGATACATGCATTATATCCTCTTCCTTTCTTCAAGGTCCTATAGTCTTATAGTAGGATACAAATGGACAAATATAATTTTTCCAAGATATAATAGATTCAAGGTAGAAGTCCATACAAACTATGAGCACCAAATCCACATAGAACGAGGAGAAGAACGAGAAGAACCTCAGTTAGTGAAAGGATCAGTTAAAGCGCCATAAAGAAGTTGATCCTTAAATCTCCAGAGTGTTTGATGTCCTTTGGGGGGATAAAGGGTGAAGGGAAACACTTCCAGGCAGAAGGAGCTCCAGGAACACAGTCATCAAAGTATGAGAGACCTGGCACATCAAGGGAAATATAAACAGGTTGGCAAGAACCATCAAAGTTCATTAGGAAGTCAGAAAAGAAGGATTCATTGGATAAAAAGGAGAGAGCTACCAATTATAATGAATTATCAGAGAAAGTTTCATCCTGGAGATCCTCTTTGAGGTGAGTTCTAAAAAAGAAATCTCTTGGATAATACAGGAAAATGCATTTTAGAGGACAAGAGGAGCCTGGGTAAGGAAACAGGGCATGGAAAATTATGGTGCAAAGTGTGAGCCATTAGGGAAGAGATCTGTGTGTATATAAGCATCCTAATTGGGGTGGGTGGGCATGTGAATGAAGGCTGAGCCCAAATTTGCAGGAGGATGTTTATGGTGAAGCACTGATTTAGTGCTAAGACATCTGTACTCTACCCAGCAGGGACTGACAGGGGTCAGAAGTTGTAACTTTGATGGGAGGGACTATTTATGGACCCCCTGAAAAACTGTACTTGAAGTGAGTATTATCAAAATCTAGGGGCGAGAGATAGGAAAATAGGATTAAGGAGAGAATGAAAATGAAGAAGTATACCATATGCAAGGAGATGGCCTGAGGCATCCGTTGAAGAAGAAGAGAAACTCTAGGAGAGAAGGACAGGAGAACATGAGAAGTGCAGGACCATATGGAGAAGAGGAAAGAAAGCTGAGATTTTTGAAGGTGGGTAGGTTTGAGGTTCCCAAAAAATAATGCCTTATTTGTTTTTAGAAAGATAATATATTCAGTAAATACTTTCTGAATGTTTACTGTTTTCAAGCCTATTGTCTTACTGTTTGTTATATGTATTGATGTCCTATTTGAGATGAATATTGAGTCTTTTGTTTCTTCCACCTTTGTTTCTCTCTGCATTTCCACATTAACCATTGTCATAAGCAAATGCCCTACTATCAACATCTGAAATCAGATTCAAAGACAGTGCTCTCTTATCTGGTGGGGTATTCTCAGTGCCTAAGGAAGTGTCTTTTACATGATAACTGATCAATAAACAATTAATGAATTAATGAACAAGAGGATGTGAGCAGCTGATGAAACCAGCTCTAAATCCAGGCTTTGTTTCCAAAACCCTGCAGGACTGTTTAGTTTGAATTCATGCTCCAACTGAAATTATCAATGCATGATGCATAAACAGAGCTTTACCCCCAAATAGGTTGTAGTGTCCGAGTCGGGTAAAAAGTCAAGAACCATGAATTTCTTCCATGAAACTCCAGATGTTGACAACAAACTCCCCAGAAATAGAGACAATTAAACCCACGCCTCCCCTCAAGTCACTGGATAGACTGGGACCTTCTAGGTTCCAAGACTGCATGAGAGAGGTGACCATGATCCAGATAGATCACCCAAAGAGGCATGGAATGCAAAAGAATGAAAAATACATTTGAGAGAATTTGGGCAGCAGGAAAAAGAAGCTACTGGAAGAAGCAATGACAAATGCAGGATTCCAATTCCTATTTGACCTGCCTTTAGAAAATCCCTAAACATTTGTAAAATACAATCACTACACAGAAAGTAAATAAATTTCTTTACCAACTGCTCCCACCACCCTCACTCAAAGAGGTTTCTCTTGTTCATTTCATAGCAGCCTAACATGCAAATTAAAACAGTTTAATTGCCAGGTTCCATACCAATAACCAGAACTGTTCTCTATTTGTGCAGCACCTGTATGTGGGAGGAAGCAGACATATTTATGAACGTTACCACATTTATCGTCACTATCCCTTGTGATTATTACGATTTACCCTGTTTCACTTAGAAGTACAGGAGGAAAAAGTTATTAATAATGGAAAGAAAGAAGAAAAAAAGACACTTGAAAAAGGAGCTCACCACTAATTTTTGACAGCAAGTGCATTTGATCCCAAGACCACTCCATTTCACAAGGTAGAACAGGGTTCATCAGAAACTCTGCATTTTAATTTTCAGGGCACCTCCAAGTGCACCATAATTTTACATTACCATTTCACCAGGATGTGTTGTATGAATTAAGTATGTAGGATCCTGAGGTCTTCGGGAAGATTAAGTGAAAACTTTTAACTTAAAATAGCTCTGGTTATAAAAGCACTTGTAATATTTTTAGGGAAGTTTTTCTCCAATTATTTAAAACGAATAACATATAGCAGATTCCAAGTTTCCTAAAACCACCAGCCATCTATGTTCCCTTAATCCATAAAGTTCTCTCTTTAATTCTATATATTCCATTCATGAAAATAATAAATACTTTTTTATTGCGGTTATTAATTTATTAAATGTAACCAGGTTGTATGAAAGAGATCATGATGGTTTGGGCATCTCCCTCCTCTTAGCCCAGATCAATGATGCTCTGCCCACCAAAGCTCTTCTCACCACTCTGTCTGTGACTTTCCCTGTGTTCTTGAATTAAGCATCTATACCACCCATGCCATTAGATCTCACTCACACATCACTTCTTGATCCTCTCTCTAACTCTGCTTGACTATTATAATTTATAATTTATAACCTTGCCTTGTCCTTCTAGTTGAAGCTGTGATGAGTCTCTGACACTAATTAATTTATCTCCACAGGACTTTATCTCTTCATTGATTGATTGACTGATTGATTCAACAAAAGTGAGTGGATGTCTATACATTTATCACTGAGAAGGGAGAAGATAAATGGGATATCATTCCTCTCCCCAAGTTTCTTATTGTTGAGTAGAAAAGATTTACATGTAAACATAATTATGCAACTATGTTATTGGCAATACAATTAGGTCCAAATACTCCCTCTTCGTAGTGAATTTCAGATTATTTCCTCCTCAAGGAGAAGACAGTGGAAAGTCTTCACCTAAGAATGGATATTTGAGCTGAACTTTGAAGACCAAGTATTTTCTAGGGACAGAAGCAATTTCAGAAAGGAAAAAGTGTGAACTTCGGTCCCGAAGTCAAAACAGTGTATCTTGTTCCAGGAACAAAAAAAGGAGAATACCCTTTAGTTTCTCCTGGAGGAAAACTGCTGACTGTGGAAGAACCCCACTCTCCATGAATCCATTGCTGATCCAGACATTAATTATATGACCTATGGCCTATGAAGGAGGAGCACAATGCACTTAACAGACAGACAGCCACTAAATCCTCCTCAGTGACCAGGATTGTGTATGCCTCCCAAGTGGCTTTTAAGTCTCTATTCTCCATGATACATAATGTATCTTCTGGTCATAGGTCCTCTAAGGGATGTAACTTCAACCAACTGGCTTGCTTTCTTCAAAGTCCCTGAAATCTAGTTAACTTCATAAAAGTCAGCTCAAAGTGGAACAATAGGACAGGAGGCTGGAAAGTCTGTATAGATCATTTATATGAAGCTCCACAGCAGAAAGTAAGCTGTGAACATGAAGAAGTAGTAATTTTATGAACTTGAAGAAGTAGTAATTACAAATACTTAAAAAAAAAAAAAAAAAGGACTGAGTGCCATAGTACATTGTTACAATAAAGATACAGCCAGTGGACAGGAAGGGAGGGGCCACATGGGTTGATAATAGTCAACGTTTTGACTGGGATAGAGGTTTCATGGGTGCTCATTTTACAATTCTTATTAAGTTAAACATTTTTTGTATGCTTCACAATAAGGAATAAACTCTTAAGACTAAAAGAACAATGGTATCTTCCCTGTCAGTAGAATCCTAGATGGATTTGGGCACTGTCCCAATATTCAAACAACCAGAAACAATGCACGCACATCTCTTAAGAGTATTTCCTCTTCCTATACCTTCTCTGGCTTTTGGCACCCAAAAATGATGCTCCCTTTTTGTGATCAAATGTGCCTTAATTCATTAGCCAGTCCTATGACTTCGCATGGATCTGATGGTGAAATGTAGTATAATCCCTGCAATCCCCAGGTTACCCTGTGGCCAATCTTGTTGAGCCTGGTACCCACAGTATCAAAGTCTAGGAAATTCTGTTTGCCTTTGGACCCTTTGGATTTTCACTAAAATGTGTATGAACTATGGAATGGGTCAGAACGGGGTGTCATCAAGACCTAGCTCTACTTCCTGGGAAGATGACCTCAAAACTTCATTTTTTTTTTTCACCTATAAAACAGAGATGATAACACCTGCTTCACTGCTTTCATTAGAATTAAGTGAAACAACAGAGACAAAAGTGGTCATCAACCTTAACTAAAGCAACTCATTACGTTCATTTGTAACTGTCAGGGAGGTTCAGGCCATGGAACTATACTACCCTACCTCTAATGACTGTTACCCCAAGACCCAGTCATATACTTTGCTAGATAAATGCTGGTGCCCAACCCCACCATCTGGGACCCCTAGACCTTACATATCATTAAGATCATGAATGTCTCTTCCTCCAAGTTCCATGTTTTAATTTCTATTCCTTTTTTTCCCCCCCTAATCCTGTGCTCCTCATCCCTGACTGGGTATCCTGGTAATGACTGTGTCCAGTACCATCACCTGGACTTGCTAGAAGATTTGGGTCCTGCCCCTTTGGAGCTCTTAAGATCAGATGTCCATTTGCTACACTTTGTAAAAAATGTAGGTTGGCTCCAGGCCTTACACTACAAAACTCAACAATGCAATTACCTTAAAGAAGCTAGAATGTGACTTGGTGTGTGTTCCCCTAGGGGCAGATTCTGAGACAAGCCTCTGAGAGCAATTACATCGTTTGGAAGAAGACACTAGAAAACACTGGGGAAGGGGTGAGGAAGTAAGCCCTACAAGGGAAGAAATCAATAGATTTAGGAGCCAGCAAACACCATGGGCAATTGAAGGGCAGGTCTTCTCAGGGATCCCAGGAGATAGTATAAAACACAATGCAGAATTACTAAGAAGTCTGATCCATCAACTCCAGGTCTGTCATTGAGGAGCTCTTCTGGGGTATCACTGACTGGAACTTCCAGCTTCCTTGCTCTTGGCTAGAAGGAAGCCACAGGTTTCCTTAATTAGCACCCTTGGGAGGATGAGAGTGAATGGGGGGGCGGTTGCATAGGACATCAGTTAAGCTAACTGCACTAGCTAGCTACTATGCTCAACTATCATTAACATTGTTCTAGAATCTCACGAGGAAGTTTAAATATCTATCACATGTGAATAGCCCCCATGTTTTTTCCAGAAAAAGAATGCTGATGACAATCACTTAATGGACTTAACTGATCCAGGCTTGTCTCTTGAGCTGTGCTCAGCAGTAAGATCACGGAACACAGTATTGACTATTTCACCATTAGGAAAGCATTTTAAACTCAGTGACTGCTAAGGAACTGCTTTAAATAACTCGCTAGTATAAATTGTCTCCATTTGTAACAAAGGTGAAGTTAAGGAAAAAAAAAATGGATGTCATCCACCCTGGAAAAATAGTTATCTTCTTTTTCCTCTTAATTTTTTCCACAGCACTTAGCCAAGGATTTCACCAAAGTGACTTTTCCAAGCCATAACCATCTTTGTGACCTATTAGGTGCCAGACTGCATAGGTTATTACAACGACCCAGAAATGGACGTAGCATTATTCCTGGTGTAAAGAATACATAATTTAAACAATTTGCCCCTCAGAAAGTAATGGTGAACACGAGGACTCAAAAACAGATTTTTGACATCTAGATACCTGTCCTTTCTGCCACACTACCTCCAGGGATGGTGTCCACAGCTCAGGTGATCCTGAAGAAACTGACAAGATAATTACGCACCCGGCAGCCTGCCCCGGTTCTGGGCTCTGTTCTCACCGCACTCAGGCACTAGGGAGCGCTCTGCACCAGCTGTGCTGGCTCCCCTGTCCCTCCCGTGGAGGCTGGCTCATCAGACAGGTTTCTCCTGTGTGTGTGTGTGTGTGTGTGTGTGTGAGCGGTGGAGGCTGGCAGCCTTGTCTAGACGTGCTCAGCGGAGAAGGAACGGCTCCGATCATGCCCCTCACACACCCTCTCCCCAGTGCACAAAGCCAGACCAGCCTGCCCATTTTGGGGAACTTGAGAAACCCTGGGCTCCTCTGGTCACGGCAAGCTTGAGGACCCGCCCATGGTGTTGAACACTTCATCAATCCTCCTTCCAGCCATTGCTCTTCCATGAGAACTATTCAGGCCCCACTATGGAAGGGGGGGCATGGAGAAAGTCATTCGGACAATGGCAGGACCCTCGCATCCTCATTGATGTACCATGCTTCCTCGAACCAAGTGTGGCTGGGAGCCTGGGCAGGCTTCACTGATGTCAGCTCTTGGTGACTCATGCTGGGCTGGGCCTCCTAGCCATGTTGATCCCAGCCCATTGCGGGACACAGGAGACTTAGTGTAGGTGTCCCAGCTTTTCTAGGTTTGGGGAGCACACGGAATGGGAAGGCGCAAGTGTAACTCAAGTCCCTATAAAATATTCAAAGTGTCATTCAAAACAGCAACATTTGGTGGGATAATCCTGACAGAATGTCTTTTTCCAGTATCCCATATGTCTGGGTCTTTAGATTCAACAGATCCGTTATTTTCAGTGGTTCTTGCCACCCCCTACCTGCTCATTGTCCCCAGAATTATCAACAACCAAGCACTGCAGTTTCCACGCCTGTCCTATCTTTTTCTGCTGCTAAATCTCATCCTCACGTCAACACACAGTCTGGCCACACTGTTGCTTCTAGGCCCATCTAGTCTGTGACATCCCTCAATGTACTCCGCTCTTTGATCACTGCAGCAGGCAACCTCTCCCCTCCACCCTCCTATGTCACTGCTCACACATTTCCCCAGTTGGAGTTCTCCATGTTTGAAATCTATCCCGTCCTCCAAACACATTTCAAATGCGAGCTTCTCTAAGAAAACTTGCCGGATCCCCTACATGAAAGTGGTCTCCCCTCCTTCTGACACCTAATGCTATTTTATTGTCTGTCTCCCTCAAGCTACTTCCCTTCAGCAGCCTTTGTTATAGATGCAAGCTCAATTGTTTTCATCTCCTCTATTAGAATATACGTTTCTACTGGATAGGTGGCAAATCCAAGCCTTGTGAAATATAGAGCAAGATGTTAAAGATTGTCCAGTCATGGGGCACCTGGGTGGCTCAGTCGGTTAAGCCTCTGCCTTCAGCTCAGTTCAGAATATCAGGGTCCCGCATGGGGCTCTCTGCTCAGGGGGAGTCTGCTTCTCCCTCAGCCTGCTGCTCCCCCTGCTTGTGTTCTCTCTCTCTTTCTCTCTCTCTCTCTCAAATAAATAAATAAATAAATTTTTAAAAAGATTGCCTGTTATATCCTGTCCAACTATTAAGTGAAAAAATTGAGAGCAAGAGAGAGACCCAACGCTACATTTTCTATTTCCTCACTCTCCATGCCACCTCTCAACACCTCCTGTGTGGAAGAAAAGGCTCTCCACATACCGATTTGAAAGGGTAAGAGTCCTGAGTGACTAATTCCTATAAAGCTATCGGAACAGCAGGGAGGCACTTGGTTCTGTACTTATTACTCCTCTCCCCTTCAACACCCACAACACAGATGAGACCGATTTCATTGTAGTGTCATCTATGGTAATGTGGTTAAATACTAGAGATCATCAAATCATCAACTGAGCACCCAATTGCTCTAGCCACTGTGGCTGGCGAAGGAGGTTTATTATCATCTTCACTTCTCATGACAACCCTGCAAAGGAAATGATTATTCCCTATGTACAGGCAAAGAAACAAAAGCTTAGATTAGGTAAATAAGGAAAAATTGACCTACCCATTCCCTGACACCTATGGCTCAGCCTTCAGGAAAGCTGGTTTATTTTACAGAACAAAGCCCAAGAAGGGATGTTAAACAGGGCAAGGAAATGCTCCCATATCTGTTGAAATAATAAACTGAATCAGATTCTTCTGTGTGGTTCAGAGGCATGGTGACCCTTTGGAAAGGATTAGCCACCACTTTCCGTTTCCGTTGGGAACATAACAAGTAAATGTGTGGGAGGACCATTCAGACAAGCTAGGTAAGACAGCATCCTATCTGTAAATGTGAAGACAGCTATTCAGAGAGGCTGGAACAAGTCAGTGGTTCATGAAACGAAGGGCATAGGAAATGTTAGAACGATGAGCCTTACTTTACTCCCAGTGTCATCATCACGATCAGTTTCAGGTCACTTACATGTCTCTCTTTCCTTCTTGAATGGAGTCATTCTCACTAACTGTGTGACTGGTTGCTACGTCTCTTCTGAAGATGGTAAAGCTTTTCCTGGGAAAGCTGTGATTCATTCCCTCTTGCCACCCTCCAGGGCTTGCCATACTGGGGAGGTTGCATTGCTGCTTGAATGCATTCCAGTATGACTGGGGAAGCATTTGCTGCAAAGGAGAAGCTACTGTTCCAGAAAAGGAAATTCACTAGGCTTAGCATCAATATACCCAGCAGACTGGATAAAAGCTAGATGACTGGCAAGTTGATCAAACTTTCTGTGCCTCAGTTTACTTGTCTTTAAAATGGGAATTACAGGGGTGCCTGGGTGGCTCAGTGGGTTAAGCCTCTGCCTTCGGCTCAGGTCATGATCCCAGGGTCCTGGGACCGAGCCCCACATTGGGCTCTCTGCTCAGCAGGGAGCCTGTTTCCTCCTCTCTCTCTCTGCCTGCCTCTCTGCCTACTTGTAACCTCTGTGTGTCAAATAAATAAATAAATAAATAACTCTAAAAAAAAAAAAATGGGAATTACAGTGCTGGCTTTCCAGGACACTTGAAGGTAAGTGCCTTGCGCAGTGTCTAGTGCAGTGTTATGTAATAAAAATATAATACAAGCTGCAAATGGAGTTTAACATTTTTGAATTGCTGTCTTAAAAACAACTGAAATTAGTGTTGAGAACATACCTTATTTAATCCAGTGTATCAAAAATATTATCATTCTAATGTATAATCACTATAAAACATTACAATCCATTCCTCAGATGTATACCTGAGAAGTAAGTATGTGTTAGGATTAGTCTGGATTTAAGTGCCTTCCCTGATCATAGTGGTCCCAACCCACATAGGTCTGATAATGAGCTTTCACCAAGTCAACAGGTCCTATTTAATAATCCACTTTTTTCGGCGTGGTCAGTAACTTTCATGTGATCACCAAATGTGATGGCTTTTCTCTCTTTTTCATCTGGAGGCCTCCCTATAATAGTTCTGATATATTTTCTTTTCTTTTCTTTTCTTTTTTTCAGTTAGAATCTCACTTAAAAATAAAAACAAACAGGTGCCTGGTGGCTCAGTGTGTTAAGCCTCTGCCTTCAGCTCAGGTCATGATCCCAGGGTCCTGGGATTGAGCCCCACATCAGGCTCTCCACTCAGCGGGGAGCCTGCTTCCCTTCCTCTCTCTCCGCCTGCCTCTCTGTCTACTTGTGATCTCTGTCTGTCAAATAAATAAGTAAAACCTTTTAAAATAAATAAAGTAAAATAAAAAATAAAATAAAATAAAATAAAAACAAAGCAAGCAACTACACATGACCAAACCATTCGGGAAGGGCTGGCGTGTGTGTAGCCAATCTGCTGACCAGCCCAGCTGCGTGGGTAATGGGGCAGGTGGGCTCTAGACAGCCATCGCTGTGTAAACCTTACTCTGTGAGAATCTTCTCCTTGTGTTCACCCAGAACCATCTCAACCCCAGGAAACAGGAGGTCTGACGCATTTTGACAACAAATTAAACCAAGTTATTCTAATGTAATGGGTGCCTACTGAAAACTGTGTTAACCTCTTCAATATTTTCACCCCAAATATGCAAAGAGAGAATAGTGACCTAGGGGGGTATCACACAGCAATGACTCAGAGAGTTTCCCAGCTGGTTAGTTAAACCCTGTCTGTGGTCAGAAAGGCAAGAGCATTTCATATCCCAGCAGAAGAAGTTACCCCCAGTTTGAAGGTTGGGCACAATGAAAAATCTCAAGTTAATGCTTAGACTATGGGGTACCTGGGTGGCTCAGTCAGTTAAGCATCTCACTATTGATTTTGGCTCAGGTCATGATTTCAGGGTTGTCAGATCAAGCCCCATGTTGGGCTCATGTGCTGCTTAAGATTGTTGTGTTGGGCTCATAGAGCCTGCTTAAGATTCTCTCTCTCCCTCTGCCCCTGCCTCTCTCTCTAACACATACACATGCACACAAATGCTTAGACTATGAAAAACGCAGCTTGAGTGAGTAAATCTTTAGTATGTTTGTTATCTCTGTGAGGCACTATATGAAAATTTGGCTCAATTTAAATGATGAACGATGGACCTAGTGTTTTCTTTAATAAATAAAGTAATATTGAGTGAAAAGTAACTTCCAATTCCAAAGTACATTGACACTGTAATGAGCAGTGGTGAGACACTGGAAAGGAAAGAGTTGAGTGATGGACAGACAGGAACAGAGAGAGAGAACAGCAATGTGCTTTCACACATCGGTGTACATGTGTAGAAATTACATTACGCTTGTATTTCTATGTGTGCAGACAACCCTACACGTACATTTATACACACAAGGTTTTATTTCTGTTTCTGTTTTTTGTTTTTAATCTTCTAGAGGGATAGCTCTTACTTTATTATCAGTTAGAAGTCTTATTTTGGACTTATCCAAAGAGGTTCTTAGACTGAGTTAGAGCTACAAGTGGTAACAGATAAATGACCAAGGTCAAGTTCATGCCCATGTAGGAACTGATAACTGCCATGATGACCACATCATGCCGGCAATCTTAAAGCAGTGCTAAATGCAAGACCATTATTTCAGAGATACTAAAGTGTGAATCAATGTGCATCTCAAATCGAGATGGAGAATTTCCCTTCTTTGAACTTCCTTAGAGCCCAGGTAACATACCTGTTCTCTTTTTTTTATACATAAACCCCTATAGTACTTCTAAACAATGTTCTTCTCCCAGAATCCTAATGTAGTGGAAATCTCCAGGCTTTGGAGTCACATACTCGCTCTGAGTCCTTTAGGCACTTCTACTTAATACTGTTAATGTGTAGGTACCTTAAAACAGTGCATATAAATAACTGATTTTGATTCCTGGCACAGAGTAAGCATTATAAATGATGAGCTTATTGAAAACAAAACAAAACAAACAAACAAACAAACAAAAAAAAAAAACCCACCTGCTGATGGCAATAAGGAAGAGGGGGAGAAAGCTCTCTTTCTTTCCGTCCTCCTATCACGTCGTATTGGTATGTCAGATGCTGGGGAGCCAAACTGTACCTGTTTTCTCTCAGTTGCCCCAAAGGCAAGCAGAACAGAATGTGATCAGTTAGTCAGGCCAGAGCCATCCTTACAGACTTCAAACCCAAACCATAGGTGACTTGGGGCTCTTTTTACCTGATGAGAAGGAAGCACAGAACGTGGTTAACACAGGAGGAGAGTTGCATGCCGTCTTCTAGAAGTTTCTAACATCTGTGGATTACAGTCCAGCAGTGTCCAGTGGCAAACACACAATGCCAGGAAACTACAGGAGAGGATAAAGGAACAAAGAAAGGTCGCTTTTGGGTTAAAACAAAAACAAAAACAAACAAAAAACCTAGTTTCCTGATGTAATCCAATTTAATGAGGTGTAGAAATCCAGAGCGCTTTGAAATTTTAAAGCAATTCCAACATAAATGACTCCAAAGTAAGATGATCTCATTATGATGAGGCCATAAAATGCTAACTTCCGAATGTGGGGGAAGCAGAATGGTTTTTGGCTGGTGTGTCAGAATTTATGGGAGGTTTGTGGAACTGTCGGCATCTGATTACCCGCGAAGGATAGTTTATTGCACCAAATGCAGCACTTCATTTGGGACTGGTTTTCATACTGTTAAAGAGGATAGGCACCTGTTTCCATGCACCCTGAAAAGTTTCTTTCAGAATGGTGCACAATTTGGCAGAGGGGGGAAAAATAGGAGTGGGTTTCAGTTTCTATTGATAAACTGGGCCAAACTGTCTTGAAAACACCCATCAGCTGCCCCGCCCTCCACGTGGTCGTACTAACACTGTGGCTCTCAAAGTGTGGTCCCCAGAAGCATCAGCACCACGTGGGAACTTACTGAAAAAAAAAACAACACTTGCTTGGTCTTATCCCAAGACTTACTGAATAAGAAACTCTTGGATTTGTTTCACCGTACCCTCCAGGAGATTCCGGCACACACTCAAGACTGTGAACTCATACAGTAAGGCTGACCTCATTTGTTACTTGACCCATCGGCCTACTTTAAATGTAGGAATGCACTACTGACTGCCCACCCCCCAACACACACACCTACATGCCCCGCACAGTCTGAAGCCATCTCTGCCTCTAAGCCAACAAGATTTAGGGAGTTCTGACGCCCCACATCAAAACCAGTCTCAACTAAGACTGTCTAGTGCGGCTCCGACCTTGGGGCCCATGACTCGGTCACTGGACATTGCACACATATGTACTGAGCACCTACTGCGTGCCAGACCTCCCTCTAGGCACTGAGGTTGGATTAGGAAATGAGGCAATCAAGAGCATACTCTGATGGACATACATTCCAGGGGAGAGAAGAAAACATGAAAAACAAGGGGCACTGGACCCCTGCCTCTCTCATGAGATCATATCATTTTTTAATAACCTCACGGTTTACAACTACTTGCTGAGCACTGACTCTGCAGCAGGAGCTGAGGAAACCAGTCACCAAGTAGAGTGGCAATGCCCCCCGAGGAACTCACACAGTCAGGGGAAAGCATTTACGAATCAAGCTGATTTGTGTTTCAACAGAAGAAGGAAGCGTCAGTCTCCTGGGACCATTCAGCAGACTTTGCAGAAGCTAACGAGGAAGAAGTTTACAATATACCGTGAAACAGAACCTGAACTTCTTTAGAGCATGTTCTCCAGAGATGACAGTTGTTCTGATAACAGGATCTCTACTGACCTTCTATGTCTGAGGTTCCCTCTGCTGCCCAGACCACAGCCCTTGTTGCCATAAAACCTGGGGCCTCCCTTCTCTTTGCCATATGCCCTCCAAATGCACCTCCTAAGAGACTGAGTCTGGAATTTTCACCTTGATCTGGCTGCCTGGTCTCTGATCTCCCAGATGCTACCTGCCATATATCCCAAGTGTCTGCTAGGCTGTTTGGGAAGGGGGTTGTCACCCTATGTCAGGGTGTCACCATAACCCCCAAGAGGCCTCCCACCCAGTGCACTGCACTTGAATTTCTGTTATCTATTTGCTTTATGTTATCCTTGGCCTCTAAGAACACACACTCCAGCGGGACCATCCCCCTGTGGTCTATACCAGGGGCAGAGGTGAGTCCAGATTCAGTGATGTGCTGGTAAATATTTGACAACAGCTCTCCAGGAAAAGAAGAAAAGTCCAATTTGTAGCATTTGCAGGGTTTTGTGGTGTAGGAATTCCCATCATGGCCTGTTTTAAGTGTCCGCAAGAAAACTGAAGAGAGAGAGGCCATTCCAGCCCCTGAGCAGCAACCACAAATCTGCCCTTATACCCAGCAATTAACCTTCTTTTTGGCTTTATATACCGAGGCACACAAAACTGTTCCCTGAGGAAAATACCTCCACTGGATTCTTTTTTTTTTTCTCCTGAGATTATAAAATCCACAGCTGTTTCTGCTGAGGGAGAAGACCCAAGCAAGGATTACTTTTCAGTTCAGGCAGTACATTAACTGAATGTTCCTTTAGATCTTTACCTGATGTTCCTTAGTCACGGATGGTGTTGACATGCTGGTGAGCAGATTACCCCTGACAAGGGTTTGTAAGCCCTGCAGAAGACTTTAAACTTTGAGTTCCCTGTGACTTAAAAGTCTGGGTAATGTGAGCAGCGAGAGGCAGTCCTTAGGAGAAGGAGGAATTAAGAAGTAAGTACATGTTGTTCCCTGGACATTCCCTTTCCAAAAGTCCTACAGGGACTATTAAGGATGATTGTGTCATTGGGTCCAGTGTGTCCTTGGTGATGGAAGTAGTTAACCTGTAATTCAGATGTTCTCAGATTGAATTGATAAGAATGAAGGCATTTCTCAGAGATGCAATCATGGTGATGCGCGAGAGCCAGAGCACTGGAGGAAATGTTCTTGCAGGAAGAGGATGGTGATACCTTTTCCAGGTATTGCTCATAGACTGCTTAATATTCCGAAAGGAAGGATGTGATTTTACAATGGAGAAATGCTACCAACTCCGCCTTCACCAAATAATTCAACATTACTAACAGTGAGACCACCTGACTTAGGTATCTCTTGATGTGATATCAACATATGACTTGCCTCCTAAAGTATTCTTGCCAAAAATGTCTACTCTGAATGTCTTCGTGATGCAACACACAGATGCATTCAGATTCTGGAACATTCCACAAGGCAACAGGTTTGAATTCTTCAAAACACCTCAAAGTAAAACTATCTGGCATTAAAAAGAGGTTTAATCA
Organism: Mustela lutreola; assembly: GCF_030435805.1. Lineage (NCBI taxonomy): Eukaryota > Metazoa > Chordata > Mammalia > Carnivora > Mustelidae > Mustela > Mustela lutreola. The sequence continues at coordinate 136,093,773 of NC_081298.1, read as the reverse complement.
CAGATAATGCCTGGAATTTGGGTTGGAAAAAACATAAAACAGCCAGAAGACATTTTTGAGATAACTTGGAAATGGAGTATGAACCATAATGAAATGGCATTAGGGAACAATTGCTAATTTTCTTGGGCCTGACAATGGTATAGTGGTTATAATGGAGATGTTCTCATTCTTAGGAGACACATGAAAGTTGAGATGTCCATGAATGTTTCAGCACCCTCCCCCCACCCCAAAAAAATCACTCAGTTTCTCTATTTCTAGTTCACTTCTGCTCTCTCCCTAAATGGAGAGACAAAGTTAAATGCTGCAAATTAGTAATAACTGGTAAATTTAAGTGACTGACCATGAATGTTCATTACATTATTTTTTAAGTGTCTTATTTTGAAATCATTATCATTGTACTATTTTTTAACCTCTCTGTAGGGTTGAATTTTTCCAAGATGAAAACCTTAAAAACTGATTTCCCCATAGAAGTCTTTCTCTAGGTATAGTTGGCTTCTGCAGGGATACAGCACCTGGTAATTTTTCTTTGTGGATGGTGTCATGGTGGAAAGCTCACATTTAGCCCCATTAGAAGACAAACTCAAATAGTACAAAGAGTTCGTTTTCTTCCTCACTGTGTCCTCAGTGTCCAGAACAAAGTGTCTGTCCCAAAGTGGACACTCGGTATAGCTGAATCACTGAATACATGACATTACCTTTTCAGATAGCAGACCTGTGTTTGACACTGTTACGGACACTGTCCCTAATCAACAGGAAACTTTCTGGCCCACTTAGATCAACTTGAAAGAATTAAGAGTCAAACACAAGACTTTAAGGGCAAACAAACATTGGCTACTACAACTCCCATGAAAATCCGTGAGGCAATCAACTCTCTTCCTGAGGTCTCCAAAATATTTGTGCCAACCAAGGCATGAGCTACAACCTATATAGGGAACACTGATCTATGAATAAAGTTAAAGTATGTTTATTTTTTCTTTGATTAATGGATAAACAGGGATTTTCAACGGGACTTCAGAGAAGATAAAATATTTTCTAAAATTATTAAATGGAGACCAAATCCTAGTGAATATTACATTTAAGAAATTTAAGAATAGTTTAAAATTATTCAGTTCAGCAGTTTTCAAAGTGGAGCCCCAGGGGTCTCTCAGAGTTGAGATGAAGGCTGCCTCAGCTAGAAGATGAGACAGTTGTAGGCACTCACACCCCATTCAGGCAAAGCACCTTTCCTTTTAGGTTTTATATACTGTGCTTCTATATGAGATTGTGGAGGCTGAGCAAAATTAAGGCCATCCCACCTCAGGTTTAGCCTTAGCATAAGTACAGCCATCTCAGACCCCTGTGCCCAAGGGCTGAACTTTCTGGTACTTTAGTTCTAAAGACCCCACCCTACTTTAGTTCCAGGGAGCCCCACCCTACTTTAGTTCTAAAGACCCCCACCCTGCTTTAGTAACAGGAACCTATAAATACCCCTGCCTTAGTTAAGCTCTGGGTCCAAGTCCCTGCTCCACTGTGTCAGGGTATTCTTGAGCCCAAGCTTAAGCTTGTTAAATAAACCCTCCTGTGATTGCATCAGTGTTGGCTCCTTGGTCGTCTCTCAGACGTGAAAACTCAGGCACAACAAGATTCTCTGTGAGGAAAGTATTCTGATGCTAATACTAAAAGAAAGTTTTAAAACCACTGTAGTAGCCACGGTCAAGCTGCCCTAAGATGGACCACTTTGGCATGGACATTATTTTCAGTTAAAAGCAATCCAAACCCAGAAGATTCAGGAGAGGCTCTTTGCCGCCCCCTCAACCGCCTGCTTGTACCAGGAAGAAAGCTATTACCAGAAATTTCCTCTTCACCTAAGAAACCTAAGAAGTGTATCTGCATAATACGGAAACCTTTGATCTCGAACATCTCCTTTTACCTTCCTGCTAACGGTCTTTCTCTCCTTTGTATCCTTAGGTCCCCTACCCCTTCTATTTACCTCACATAAGTATTATGGTGCCTCACTACCTTTGGAATTTCCATGTCACTGTGGATTCCCTTTACAAAGACCATTGAAGTTGATTTTCTCCCCTTAATGTGTCTCCTGTCAATTTGTTTCTTAGTCTGGCTAGAAGGACCTTAGAGAGTAGAGGAAATCTTCCTCCCTGAAACCACCAATCTCTATCACTTCTTCTGACACACTCCTCTAAGCCAGAGTCCAAGAAGTGGAAGAGTCAACTTCTCTCCGCATACATCTGTTTAAAGTGATCAAGATGCACTCCATTATCAGGTTATATAGTTCTCTCCTATATTAATAGAAAATCTGCCTTCTAGAAGCTATAATCCATCAGTCTTAGCTCTGTACACTGAGGACACAACCAACAAGTCTAATCCTTGTCTGTGACAGTCCCTTGGAGAGCCAAAGGCAGCCGTCATAACAATGTAGATCTGTAGGTCTCTATTTGGCTTTGAGTTAATGCCTGTCCCTCAGCTCGGTCCCTGCAGACTCTTTTGTCTAGATATTCTTTCTTCCAACAAACTCTTATTCAGGTATTTTACTAAGCACACACAATCTTCTTTAACCACAGTCCCTATTGCTTTGCTCCTCTACTCCCAATACACTCTTTCTCTGAATATAGGCCAGTTTTTATCATTAAAAAAAAAAATGTTGGCATCAGGAACATGATCCAGCCCATACCACCTCCATACCCACTCTGCTATAATCAAATAAAGTGAGTCTGAATTCCCTTCTGGCAGATCCAGTGGTCCTTTTAATGCAGCCTTGTCCTGTTTGGGCTTCTGACAGAACCAGAAATATAACACTGCAATTACTGGTTCCTCTCTTACCTGCTGTCTTTGGTGTGATTAAATCTGAGGCATGTATTGTTTGCATTGTTTCTGAAGCTGCTGTAGAAGAATCCAATGCTCTAGAAGTCAAACCTGAGCTTGTTTATAGGAAGAGCTTCTCGTCATGAACTCTTGACATCCCTGGGTGATTTCCTAAGTATTTTCACAAATCCTTGTTATACGTCTACCACAAACTGGTAAAACAGGATTTAGGTGTATACTGTATGATGGGTTGGCACAGCAGATAATATCTGAGATTGAAATTCATCTTATTTCTTTATTCTAAAACTCTTTGCCATACTGGCATGATTTACCAATTTTGGAAGACAAATAATGGTCTTGCAATTCACCATTAAAAAGATTGTTGAATTTTTAGTCATTAATCATAGTCATGACTAATTCTGGTAATGAAAATGATTTTTAAAAATAAGGGATTAAGAAATATTTCAGGAAAACAGAGGAGCTTGGGTAGCACAGTTGGTCGAGCATCTGACTCTTGGTTTTGGCTCAAGTCATGATCTCAAGGTCATGAGAGCTAACCATTCTTTGGGCTCAGAGTCTGCTTGGGATTCTCTTTCTCACTCCTCTCCTTCTGCCCTTCCCCACAAAGTGCTCTCTCTCTCTCTCAAATAAATAAAATTTTTTTAAAAAGAAATATTTTAGCAAATCAAACTTCTGTTTGACTTTGATCAAACTTATGTTTGATATTGATTACATCAATATGTAAATGTTTTTGAACAAAACAGTACAAAAAAAATTGACTTCCCAATGTAGATTGGTGTCTTTCTGGCACAGAGTCTAGGATCGAGTGCATCTAATTTAGGGGATGATTTTTAGGTACAGAGCTAATAAGAAGGAACATTATTAAGCCAACTACCATCAGCTTAATACAACAGGGAAGTTCTGAGTTATAAACCACATATTTCAGAATTATTCCACCAAGAATGAGAGGGCTGGGGTGTGTACATCCAGAGTCATTCAGACATTGATCAGGAGTATCCCCCATGAAAGAGATTGTAGTGCCAGGAATTTTCCGGACCATGCTGCTGGTCAGAGTATGTTCTCCCAGCCTGAACACAGCCCTCAGAGATGAAGTTGCTGGTCCCTGGAAGTCAGCCTGCCTCTCAGGTTATGAGCACAGACACCAACAACATGTATTACAAGCCCATTTATTTTCAAATGAGGAAGATATTAAAAAACAAAGGAATAAACAAACTAAAAACACATTCACATATACATATAATATACACATATACATGCATATGTCTCTCTCTCTCTCTCTAGACATATATCTATCTAGATAGACAGAGTCACATATACACACAGATAAAGGTCGGCCCAAACATCCACTCTCTAGCTTCTGTGTAGTTCAGAAAAGCCACTGTATTGCAGTGATAAGTAATATTTTATTTTTTAATTTGATTTTTATCTTAACATATACGGTATTATTCGTTTCAGGGGTGGAATTCAGTGATTCATCAGTTGCGTACAACACCCAGTGCTCATTACTCCAAATACCCTCCTTCGTGCCCACCTACCTGGATGAACTGCTCAGTGCTACCTTTGTGGTATTAACTGAAGATCCATCATTAAGGGTTTGATTTTGCTTCCCAAATAGTTCTGAAACATCCCTCTGAAGTTAACAAAGGGCTACTTCCCATATCTCAGGCTACACGGAGGACTAAGAGCTATCACCTCCCACACCAGGGTATAAATGAGTTTCAGAAGTTGCCATTCTTCCTGATACCTATGGGAGGCAGCAGTGTGGGAGGAACACAGGGTCGCTGAAGTTACAAGGGGGAAGTCCTAATGATGTGCCTGATACTCAGCCCCAGCCATGCTTCAAGTACCTACTTCTAAGATTATCTGCTCTGCTATAAAAGCTCACTCCTTGAACCTTATCTCTTTGAGCTCAGGGCAGCATCCTATTCTTAATGAGGGCCAATTTCAGCGATCCGGATGTGCCACTGAAACTAACTGTGATCAGTCCGTGGGCTATGATCCCTGGTCTGCCCTTCCAGTAATTAGCCTCCTGCCTCTTTCCTGTGTCCCTGTACTCCACAGCTATACCCCCCCTACTCCACATCCACGCCTTTCTACTCACACCTGTCTTTTTCCCTGGGCCTGAGCCCCTGACTTGAAAGGCAGCACGATACCTCGTTTCTCTTTCTCCTGGCAAGCACTGCCGTCTGTCCCCTCCTTCCTTCTCCTAGTCTAAAAACTGAGACTCTGCTAAATCTCACCAGGCCACTACCCTCCATGCCTGCCTGGCTTTCCTCTGTTTCCAGACCTCCAAGCCCCAGCTCTCTGTCTGGCACCTCTCCCTGGCTTTCTTGAACCCCACCTTTCCTCTCAACAAAGAACCCGAGGTGGTTCCTCTTTCAGCTTCTACCGCATTACACCTGCCCCAAGATCCAAGGCTCAGGGCAGCAGGTGATCAGCAACTAGCTGGTATGAGGAAAGTTCAGGGCAAAAGAAAACAGAAGCCAGATGATTTGGGGACCACCTAAGTAAGGCAACAGAAGCTGCAGCTTTTGCCTCTGCCACAGATGCATTTATGCCCCTTTCTCCCTCGGAATAGAGTTGTCTTTAGGAGAAGACACACACCAGCAGAAGCTGGGGGTGAGAATCTAGGATATGAATGCTGTAGGCACCTACTTTGCATTTGACTTTTATCCCTGGAATTAATAGGCCTGGATAAAAATAGATTTTCTTTTGAGAGTTTTACCTTGGTGGCATATGTTCATCATCAGAGCTCTTAAAAACAGGAGATTTTAGTTCTCTTATCTAATAGCAGAAAATGGCCCAAAGCTCAAGCTCAGTGAAATAAACGTTTTATTTTACTTTTATCTAAAATATTCATCTGCTTTTCAAACCATTTGTCACAACGTAGTGGGACAAAATGAAGAGTCCAATTTTAATACACAACTAAGTGAGACTTAAAGGGGTGTAAGAGAGACCAAAGGCCAGCTAATGAGGCTAGAAAATACTCTTATGGCCAGAATGCCGGAGTCAGTGCTCACCTGCTCTAGCCCCAAGGGAGAGGCAGGAAGTAAAGGCCTTCAGCCTGAAGTCCCAGCTGGCAAGTTCCTCAGCAAAACTGGCTCTCACCTATTTCCAGGCAACTCAGCCTCCCCTGCAGGTCTAGTCTGGAGTTCTCATTGTAGCTCCAAGTGGTACAAGATGTGGCTGGTGAGGCCTTGGGCACATCTGTGCCCTGTGAGCCACACCTCATGCACTACGGTGCTTTCCTCACTCCTGATGTCCTATAGGTCCCTCCCAGAATGGGTTCTGCCTCTGAATCCATTTCCTCTCTCTACGGTCTGGGCATATGACCTGTTGTTTGCTAAGTCCTCTTTCTGAGAGCTAGAATCTTCTCCATGCTTGTCCTTTACCAGCCTCTAAAACCCCTTGCCCTTGCTACTCTTACACACACACACACACACACACACACATGTGCTGGCTCTCTCAAAAGAGACAGACCAACTAGAAACCCAGTGCAGGCATCCAGCCATGTTCTGCCCACGAGCCTCATCATTTCTAGTAGGTTCTTTATCCCAAGCACCATATTCTGGACTTGTTTCCCTGAAATCTAACTTAAGCTCAAAGTACACTCCACTTCTGTGCCTCCCTGGATACTATAATTGTGACTGTTGGCCACCAGTCACCAGCCAGCCTTAGAGCCAGGCCAGTTCCTGGAGCTGGCTTCTGATTCCTGCTTCTTACCGTCCATCACTAATGAGATTCCAGAATGCCTCACAGATGAACCTACATGCATTACAGCTGCAGCTCGCCTATCATTCTAACCCTCCCAGGAGCCTGATAGGACATAACAGAAACATTTTTATCTTTTTTACAGATGATAAAACCAAGGCATAGGGAATAGTTCAAGATGCCCAAAGTCATCCACTGGGAATATGTGACAACAAAGTGATGTCAGAAAAATAAATCACTTTCAGCAATTTTTTTTTTTTCCAGAGCCACTTGGGTCTTCAAAATCAGGAGTGAAAAGCCTTCCCACTAGCAAAACCCACAGACCATCAATTTCTATTAAGTGTTTATGGATGGAATAAAGTCGGCCCCAAGCAGGCACCCATTTCATATGCAGAACCAGTTTAATTTAAGTTGGTTTATATCTTCTTGCCCATCAATATCACTATTTCTAGGAAATATAAATCCATATATCAGCACCAGCTTGTGTTCATTCCTAATGGCAAGTTGGAGAAAAATAGCTGAAAAGAGCTCTATTTCATTTTTTAATTATGAAGCAAAAGTGACAGTTCATCTGGATGTTGTCAAGCTAGGATAAAAAGATGATCAAGCTTTGGTTTCTAAAAACATTTCTGAAGGAAAAAAGAAAGAAAGAAAGAAAGAAAGCAGCTTACTCTGAAACACACAAAGGCCACATTTAAGGCCAAGAGTTGTATAGCCATTTTCCCCAAGGAAATGGCTTTGGTTTGGTTTGCTTTATTTGTACGTTTGCATGACACAAAAATAGGACACAAAGATTTGTTGCTTCCTGACCAAAGATCTTGAAGCCAAAAGATCTAATGTTTTATGGCATGGTAATGGCCATTAGATATAGAAGCAAAGTGGAGGTGTATTTTGTTTTGCACGTAGCTTTGCTGTTAATATTCAGAAATTAGCTATGGTGCAGGACACATTTTGTCTATCAGCTGCCACTCCTGAAATAAGGTTTGGTCTGAAAAGGACTCTTGCCTTGGGTGGGTACCATGTTCTAGCCTTTGTTTAAAACAAGCACAACAGAAAGTACTTGCCTTCAAGAAACCCAGAGCTTTGGAAGACAGAAAACAAGAAGCCAGATGGATCACAGAGCCATGCGGTGAGTGCTGTAACAAGATTGAGCTGGGCACGGAAGACTTTGGAGGAAAGTACACTCCCAGCCACAGGGGCCAGGGAAAGCCCTGGAGGAGGTGAGCCCTGCACAGCTTTTCCACTTTCCCTTAATATCTTCTGTAAATACAGGTTTCAAAAGACGTTATCAGAAGTCGCTTCCAGCTACAAGGTGGCATGATGCACAAATTTGATCATGGCCACCCAATAGCTCGGTTGGAGAAGGCCAGTCCCAGGGGAGGGAGGGATGCATCATTTTCAGATGCCACTTCCTAAAAATGCAAATGTAAAAATACTGACCAGGCAGAAAGGGAGGCAGAGAAGAATGCAAAGGAGTCTCAGAGTGAAAGACACTTAAGTTCTCTTTAACCTCTGTGAAAGCAGAAGCAGTGGTTGTTCATTTCTCCCACTCCTTAAAGAGAGAGAGAGAGAGAGAGAGAGATCTCCTTTTACTCTTTGGAATTGAGTTTGTAATTTAGAGGTTAGGATAGAAAAAGAGGTCCAGAAGGAAAGCTGAAGTATTACACTGGTAAAGAACATCTGCCTGCTCTTTAAGAATACAAATGCACCCCTCTTGAGGACCCCTTCCGTGAATACATCTGTGAATCTGAATAAGTTACAATAATAGGGTTTATTATGTTTCCTACATATGCACTATACAGCTGTGGCAATGGTACAAGGATTGCTGGGCGAGAGTCCAAGGTCAGCCAAGGGTTGCCTGGGACAGTATCTCTGTCTGTAGCCAACTATATCCATAGCATTTGTCGTCTCTTGGTCAGACATCAAATGTGGTTTCCTGTGAACAGATCTGGCTGCTTCTACAACACAGATAACAATGGCAATAACACAATTCCCTGATTTGCAGGACATTTTATATCAGTTCTATGAGCTGGATCTTGACAACAGTCTCAAACAGGCAACACAGCCATGACTGACTGAATCTTCTAAAGCAAGGGGAATAGGAAACCTAAAGAGGGTTTGACCAGAGTTATCCCTGGACTTTGCCTGGGGGATGCTAATAGGTGAGAAGTTCAAATTCACAGCCCCTTGCAGAGACAAAAAACAAAAACAAAAACAAATAAAAACCCACCAAAAAACAAAGACAAACAAAAAATGGCCTCCAATATATAGTTTCTTTGCCTTATTTTTTTCCCTTTCAAGAACGTCTGCTCACTCAGGTAAGCCTAAATTTGTAATGATTGATTTTGGAATTTTTATCCCATTTGTATGTTTTCCTCTCCCTCATTTTTTTTTAGAAAATAACAACTTCAGGGCCTGGGTGGTTCAGTCGGTTAAGTGTCTGACTATTGGTTTGGGCTCAGGTCATGATCTCAGGGTTGTAAGATTGAGCTCAGTGTGGCTCTGCACTCAGCTAGGAATCTGCTTGAGATACTCTCTCCCTCTCCCCTCCCCCTGCTCATGTTCTCCCCCCTAAATAAATAAATAAATAAATATTTTTTAAAAATAACAAATTTATTAGCATATAATAAACATACCATAACATTGACCTATTAAAAATATACACTTCAAGGGTTTTACATATCACACAACTTACCTAAAGCATCTAATTCAGTGGTTTCTAGTACATTCACAAGGTTGTGTAACCACCACCATAACATATTTAGAACATATTTTACCCCTAAAAGGATACCTATAGGTGTTAGTAATCTATTTCTCTCTACTTCCTTCCATCATCTCCTATCACTAATCTACTTCCCTTCCTGTCTCAATGAATGTGCCTGTTCTGGACATTTCATAAAAATGGAATCACATAGTAGGTGGTCTTTTACGACTGGCTTTTTTTCACTTAGCATAATGTTTTCAAGGTTCATCTACGTGTAGCCTATGTCTATACTTTATTCCTTTTCTTTGCTGAATAATATTCTACTATATGGAAATATCACTTTTATTTGTCCAATCATCAATTGGTAGACATTTTTATTGTTTCAACTTTTGACTATTATGCGAAAAGATGCTATGAACATCTGGGTACTAATCTTCGTGGGGACATATGTATCCATTTCCCTTGGGTAAAAACCAGGAGCAGAATTATGAGATCATATGATAATTCTATGTTTAACATTTTGTTCAATTGCCAAACTGTTTTCCAAAGTGGCTGTGCCATTTTATATTCTCAACCGCAGTGTATAAAAATTCCAATTTCCCTGTATCCCTGCCAACACTTAGCATTATCTCTTTTTTATTATTACTAAAGCCATCCTAGTGTGTATAAAGAGGATCTCAATGTGATCCCTGAATTTCTAAAAGTCTCTGAAAATATGAACACTAACAGGGCATTTATGAACAGTAGTAATTACTGTTAATGTCTGTAGGTTTGGTGATGATGGCAGGAATGTGCTTCAGACTAACTGAAGGGAGGATGAGGTTGGCAAGGATAGTCTAGATGATGCGAGTCTAACTGTAAGTTGTAATTGGTCTAGATGATGCGAGTCTAACTGTAAGTTGTAATTGGTCTAGATGATGCGAGTCTAACTATAAGTTGTAATTGTTGAAACCAGAAAATAAGCATGTGAACTTTTATTCTACTTCTTTTCTCAACATTTGGAATTTTCAATTTAAAGAAGTTTTTCAAGTTTACTGCAATGTCACATTCGAAATTTTCAGCATTGGGATGTGTAATAACACCTAGATTTGGAGAAGTGGGCTCATTTAAAATGATCACATACTCTCAAACCAATTTCTTTTCCAGCTCAGATTTAATTTTGCTCTATAAAGCACTTACTCCCCCCCCCATTTCCAGTAGGCTTATCAATTTCCTTAATGAAGAAAATGGAAATAAAATGAGAATTGAATAATTTTCTCTGATTTCATCATCTTTTGCTAGATTCCCCTTGACTCTCTGTGGTTCCAAACCTCTGAACAAGCAGTGCTCTGTGAATGATATTTAAGACAGTCAGCAGCTTTCAAACTTCTGATCAACATCCATGGTTAGAAATGCACAGCACGGTACAACTCAATTACACACACACACACACAAGCGTGTGTGTGTTTGTATGTGTGTATACACAATTGCAACTCAGGGTTAGACTTGCTTCATCTAGACAGTCCTTCTGAACCTTACCCTCCCTTCCATATACATACATATGAGAAAAAATATATCCTGCTTTTCTATTCTTCCTGTTCACCTATATTATATTCCATTTTCTTCTTAATTCTGGTCATTATACATTAAATAAATTTCATAAACACAGTGGCCCATAGTTCAAATAAATGTCTTAATATTCTTTCAGATGGAAAAATAGCAATCTATTCTCCTCTTAAAGAATCTAGTAGAGTTTTCCTGAAAGTTCTCTAAACAACTGTGTTTAGTTAACAAAATGATCAAATAATTCATTAAATCAAACCAACCTCTCTAGTGCTTTATTTTACTCACATTTCTTTTTCCATTAACATTGATATATACATTCACCTCCTGTTGTTCAGTGTTCCATTGGGTCTTTGGTCTACTTTATTTCCATATATGGCATAACAAGCGAGAAGTGACTCAAAGACTAATAGAGACATCTACATTATTTATAAAATCGAATACAACCTCCTCTGATTTTAATAAAACACTAACCAACAATTATCAAGTGATTTGCATAAAGAGATCACCAGCATTTGTACTAAAATCCAGAACTTAGCATTCTCAGCCCAAGTCTACTATACTAAGCTTCAATGGATAAATTTCTGATGGTGTAAACAACTGTCATTCACTTTCCTAAGAAGGGGTTATTATTGATGTAGACACTTCAATTACTATTTCCTCTCCAGACTAACACTAGCTAAACTGAAACCAATTGATAAGAAAATTGTGTCCCTCAACAAAAGGTAAAGAAAAATGAAACAATGTATTATTGATCTTAGAAAACTGTTTTCATAAATGCTCCACACTTAGCTCTCTTTAAATGCTAATTGTACCATTTTCTAACTCACTTCTCCCATTTCCACATTATTTTTGCAGTGTTTGTTTTGGTTATAACTGCCTACAATTTCAACAAAATTGGATTGAATTTACTGATGCCTTACTGCTATGGGTTATATTGTGTTCTACCAAAAAAAAAAAAAAAAAATGTGAAGTCCTAACACCTACTACCTCAGAAGGTAACCTTATTTAGAAGGAGGGTCTCTATAGAGTTTGTCATGCTAAGATTAGGTTATTAGAATGAGCCCTAATCCAAAATGACTGGCATCCTTACAAACAGGAAAAATTCGGAGACAGACAAACACAGGGAGAGAACACCATGTCATGATGAAGGCAGAAATCTCAGTGATATTTATCCAAGCCAGAGATGCCAGCAAACCACAGCAGCTAGGAGAGAGGTGTGGAACAGGTTCTCCTCCACAACGTCAGGAGGAACCAACCCCAACATCCAAATCTCGGGCTTCTGGATTCCAGGACTGAGATTATACACTTCTACTGGTGAAGCCTGCCAGTTTATGATACTGTTACAGCCAATCAAACAAACTGATACAGTACCTCTCCTGGAAAACTGAGGTATTCCTGAATATATTAATTCTCTCTCACAGTTAGCCCATGACCTTCAAAGTTAACACATGACCTTCATAGCTCATGGATGAGGTATGCAGAACAGTAATGAGTATTCAGGACAGCCCGGGGGACCTTGGTCCCTCCCATGCCTTCTTTCCAGCTCTGATGCCTGATGCCCTGTTTCACACCCCCAGAGCTCCATTCCCTGGTCTCCTGAACAAACTTTACCATTGAAAGTCTTACAATCACATGTAGATAGTTAAAACTCATTGTCCTTTCATAAGCCAAGTACATTGGTGCTTCTTTTGCTCTCATCCTCAATACTGATTGTGACATTTTCAAAAGAAATCCAAAATAAAAACTTAAGCCCCTAAAAGTCACCTAGCTGTTTTCTGAAAGTTGCCTTGATGGAGAGAGTCCATCAGTCTACACAATATAACCCACAACACTGTTGCCATGGGCATTCAGTTACTTCTTTACCTATGTCTCTGTCCATTAGATTGCCCACTCTGCCCTATTTGTCTTGTATCCTCATGCCCAGTCCATTACAACATTCAGGAAATATTTCCTGATTTAATTAACTCCCACATGCAGGAACATTCTGATTCAAGGAACACCTACACATCGATCCTAGTTCTATTCTGTGAACACACAGATGAGGTCTAACCTGTGTCCAACACAAGGGACTTTGCAATATGTAATAACAATGAAATCATGGTCAGTGTGTCTTTTCACCTTTAAGGAAGTATCCTACGATCTACCAATTAGCCCAGGCATGTAAAGTCTTCATGAAAAGTTTCTCATAAGATCACTTCCAGATTCCTCATCATCACTTTTATTTCTACCCTGGGTAGGAGCATGCCCTTTCCTTTTTCCTATACTCTGTACCCCTGTAAATGTAATTTCATGTGTGGAGATATCCAACTCAGCTTTATTTCATGCATTTCTCCTATATGTGGGCTGGACATATTTCTGCACAATTTCTGCATGCAAACATTACAAAGGAGATAGTCTTTCAAGCATCTCATTAACAGTGTTTCTGTAGGATGGCAGCTGTCTACTTCCCACCTTCACTGGATAAAACTTTAACCAGTTTTGTAGCTGTAGTCTCCCACTCAAGAGGTACCTATTGAGGAACTGGTCAAATTCCTTTTCCTTGCCCGTAGGAAGATTCACCATGCTTACAGCATCCCTCTGTTTTATGAGCGAGAAGTGGTGTAGGGAGGGGAGAGAAAGATGAAAAACTGTGTAGGTGAACTTACACTTTTATCCCTTTTGCAGTGACTGTTTCATCAGATCCTTCCCTAACACTCGTTTTTTCTACTCTTCAAACCTCTAATCCCTTGAATCCATATGGGTTATTTCTTTAGTTCTACATGATGTTTCCCACAAGGCCCTTAACAGTCTCTGTCACTGAGAAAGAATATTGATCCTGGAAAGGACACTAATTTAAGTGTCAGTAGCCAGTTGCATAGAAATGGGATCACATCACATTCACTTGTTTAATCTCTTTATTCAGGCAAGTTGGCTCCCCCTTCCTTAAAAAAGAGGGATTGTATCTGCCTATTATTGGAGAAGGGACATGTGAAATCACCTGTGTGGATACATCTCTCTATCAGAATCTGCTCTCCTCCTATCACTGAGATATAAAGAGTTTTTGAGAACCAGTATTGAATATGAAAGTTGAAGAGTTCATAAAAATTGCTAGCTATCTCTAACCGAATTCTACCTGTATGGAGATGTCATCATAGTAATAAGATTTGTCAAAGATCATTCTACCTAATGTATCCATCCATTCATTCTAGCAGCTACAAGAACATATCCAGCACCATGCCGTGAGATACAAAGATTAGCCAGACACTGATTACATTCTCAGAAAGGCCTAGGCAGTAACAGAAGATGAGACAAGACATTTAAATAAGATGATACAATGTAGACCCCAAATGTGTTTGGAGACATAGTCACATGCAAGTGCCAAAGTTAGCTCTGAAAGCAGAATAATATTGGAATAATTAATAATGCAGGAAACCTTTCAGGAGTGAGAACAGAATGAATAAATTCTGCTGGGCAAGAAATCAAAGTACCCATAGGAATATATAGTGCATTCCAATTAGCGAAAGAACCACACAATGTTGCAGAATTGGGATACGGTGTTGCCACGCATCAAATCAGGTCAGCACGCCAGCATGAGGAGGGCCATATTTGCATGGGAGATGAGGTTCCAATGAGGGCTTGTGACTCATGAGATGGCAGGACAGAAACAAGATAAATTACTTGTGCTCATTCTTGTAACTCCTAATAAGCAACAGCAGGCAAAACCCCAAGCTCTTTAAAAATTACATTCATTGAAAGCAAATTGGAATTGTTTGTGGGTACCTGAGCAATGCCCCTGATGGCCATATATATATATATATATATATATATATATATATATATATATATATATGGGGGACATATATATATATGTATTTAAACTGTAATCCCAGGGCTGCCTGGGAGTCTCAGTTGGTTAAGTGTCTGATCATGATCAGACAGACTCATGGTATGGTCCCAGGTCATGATCCCAGGGTCCTAGGATGAAGCCCCATATCTTGTTCCCTGCTCATCAAGGAGATTCTTCTCCCTCTCCCATCCCTCCCATTTGTTCTTTCTCTTTCCGTCAAGTAAATACATAAAATCTTTAAAAATTAAATAAAACTGTGATACCCAGGAGAAAATAAAATTCTTACTGGGAAAAGATTAAGTTTTGGGGCTGGGATAAGACCAGGTTTCAAGTTTTTCCAGGTTGTTCCTTTAATATGTGTCATGTTATAGATAATATAACATGTAATACACAGTAGGGACACAAAAGGTGTCAGAAGTATTCAGAAATCCAAAGTAGCTGACTGGTGTATGATGCATGACTTGCAGAAAATCTTGGAAGAAATCAGCAAATTTTTCTCCTCATCCCCTTTCCAGAGATGCTTTGAAGGGGAAAGAAATGGTCTATAGAGTAATTGTTTCAGATCTTGTTAGGGAGAAGAGCAGTAGTATAGATGAGTTCTGATGACACTTTGCTCCAAACAACCTCTCTGAAGTATTAACTACATGTACTTATACACAGGATATATGGCAAACTTGAAAAGCAAAAACCCTCCCCACCCTTTAGCTTTCCCACCTTTCTCCCTCAGTGAATTAGTACCCTTTCAGGAGCAGCAAGACACAAAATTGAGGAGATGGGATAGGATTGACAGAAGACACAGTCTCTCACTCCCACTTAAGAGAGACAAACAGCTTTCTAGAGGCAGAGAGGACATCTCTAGGCAACCAGCCCAGTCCTTCTAAACTGGGCTTCTATGTTTTATGGGTCTACCAGTTTTCTTTCTAACAAAGTAAATCCCTCTTTATCCTCAGAGTTTCTTTGAGAGTAAAGGCATTTTATATCAACCAAGTCCCCTTTCTATAAGACAGAAAGATTTACCTTATAGCGAAGGAATTTAGAGCTGCTTACTTCCACAAGCATGGGCTTAATTTTATATTAATATAAAATATTCTTTATGTTATAAAGAATCCCTAAATTACATAAACTTCAAATCTTAACACCCCTGAATATACAATATATTAGTGTGATCAAACCAATTCTCTCTTTCAATCCCTCTGGCTCCCTGCTCCCCATGTATGACGTCCCAGTGACTATCATCTTCCTCCTCATTTGTCACCCTTCCATTCACCATCATCCTGTGTCATTCCTTGACCATGCCGTGTCACACTCTGGGGATCTTACACCAGCTGTTTTCTCTAGCTGGAATGCTATATACCCTGAAGTACCTGTCCACATTCACTAACAATGACACTTCTGCAGAGCTCTCCTGGGGTCTGTAGAGAGAAGCAGACCAGTAGGATAAAAACAAGAGAATTAGGTTGTGGAGCTGATGAATGGGAATTTACAAAGTAAATTCTCTGAAGTATTTCCAGTGCATTTAGTTCATTGACTAGTCTAGCATGTTCTACATTGCCTTGTAATTACCTTGTGCCCACCCCCTACCCACACCCACATGCACGCCAGGAGCAGGAGCACACTTTAATTATTTATTTATCCTGAGAGCCTGGTAGAGTGCTTCACACCAGATGGTGTTCAGTAAGGAACTGGTGGAATGACGGGTTCCGGGACCCCTCCTAAAACCTCCACTCTGCTTCATTCTGTCCGAACACACTGCAATTAGACAAGAGAGGAAATCACTTCTTGATCCTGCTCTCCACCCACAAGTAAATTTTCATTTTCTCACAGATACCAACATTATCAACCCTCCTGTTTTTATCCTCCATCTATTGGAGTTACAAAAACTTATAATAATTCTGCAACATCATCTCTTCTTCCACAAGCTAAGGACATATGCAAATTTGAATTTAATACGTAAATGTTTTGGATGAAAGTTTTCTAAATCATAAAGGCTGAATTCATTACTTTGGCTTATATCCACTCTGAAAGAAACTGGGCAGTTTCACTGACTTTTCAATGGCAACCTCCATCCATATATCTGGGTAAGTAACACTCCACCCTATATGTGGGTGTGGGCAATTTCCCCCACTGACCAATTCATTCATTCTTTCCTCCAGCAAGCATTTATTAAATATCTACTAAGTGCCAGGCACTGCACTGTAGTTGGGAATAGAGGTTAACTAGACACGATCCTTACCTAGTCAAGGGATCTAGATTCAGAGTGGGGAGAAAGGTTTCTCTATAAATAGTTATGGTCCCATTTAAGAAATGCTGTAATAGTAATACTTGGGGGTGGAGGAAGTTGACAGGCTTGGAGAGGAAACTTGTATTGGGTTTTGAAAGCTGAATACCATTTGAAATATTTAAGATAGATTCCATAATGGGTTTAGACATTATCCAGAAAGCATGGATATCCATTGCAGACTTTTTGTTATTGTTGTTGTTTGTTTTCTTATTATGTTATGTTAATTACCATGCAGTACATGTTTGGTTTTTGATAGAGTGTTCCATGATTCATTGTTTGCATGTAACACCCAGTGCTCCATGCAATATGTGCCCTCATTAATACCCATCACTGGGCTAACTCAGCCCCACCACCCCCTAAAGCCCTCAGTTTGATTCCCGGATCCCATAGTCTCTCATGGTGTGTCTTCCCCTCTGACTTCACCCCTTCATTTTCCCTTTCCCTTTCCTAATATCTTCCATGCTATTCCTTATGTTCTACAAAAAAGTGAAACTATGTGATAATTTTCTTTCTCTCATTGACTTATTTCACTTAGCATAATCTCCTCCAGTTCCATCCATGTTGATGCAAATATTGGGTATTCATCTTTCTGATGACTAATACTCCATTGTATGTATGGAACCCTTCTTCTTTATCCATTCATCTGTTGAAGGGCATCTCAGTTCCTTCCACAGTTTGGTTACTGTGGACATTGATGCTATGAACATTGAGGTGCATATGGCCCTTCTTTTCACTACATCTGTATCTTTGGGGTAAATACCCAATAGAACAATTGCTAAGTCATAGTTCTACTTTTAACTTTTTGAGGAACTTCTGTACTGTTTTCCAAAGTGGCTGTACCAACTTTCATTCCCACCAACAGTATAAGAAGGTTCCCATTTCTCCACAACCTCTCCAATATTTGTAATTTTTTGTTTTGTCAATTTTTGCCATTTTAACTGGTGTAACGTGGTATCTCAATGTGGTTTTGATTTGAATCTCCCTGATGGCTAATGATGTTGAACATTTTTTCTTGTGTTTGTTAGCCATTTGTATGTCTTCATTGCAGAAGTGTCTGTTCATGTCTTCTGCCCATTTTTTGACTTGTGTTTTAGGTGTTGAGTTTGAGAAGTTCTTTATAGATCTTGGATACCAGCACTTTATCTGTAGTGTCATTTGCAAATATCTTCTCTTATTCCATGGGTTGTTTCTTTGTTTTGTTGACTGTTTCCTTTGCTGTGCAGAAGCTTTTGATCATGATGAGTCCCAAAAGTTCGTTTTTCTTTTGCTTCCCTTGCCCTTGGAGATGTGTTTTGAAAGAAGTCACTGTGGCTGATGTCTAAAAGGTTACTGCCTATGTTCTCCTCTAGGATTTTGATGGATTCCTGTCTCACATTGAGGTCTTCCACCCATTTAGAGTTTACCTTTGTGTAAGAGAATGGTCAAGTTTCATCCTTCTGTATATAGCTGTCCAATTTTGCCACCACCATTTATTGAAGAGACTGTCTTTATTCCACTGGATATTTTTTCCTGTTTTGTTGAAGATTAGTTGACCATAGAGTTGAGGGTCCATATCTGGGCTCTCTATTCTGTTCCATTGATCTATATGTTGTTCTTGTGCCAGTACCATGCTGTCTTATCAACAACTATAGGCAAATAAATTAGGCAACCTGGAAGAAATGGATGCCTTCCTGAAAACCTATAAACTACCAAGACTGAAAAAGGAAGAAACTGACAATCCAAATAGATCAATAACCAGTAATGGGATTGAGACAGTGACCAAAAACTTCAGGCACCTGGGTGGCTTAATGGGTTAAAACCACTGCCTTTGGCTCAGTCATGATCGCAAGGTCCTGAGATTCAGTCCCACATTGGGCTCTCTGCTCAGTGGGAAGCCTGCTTCTCCCTCTCTCTATGCCTGCCTCTCTGCCTACTTGTGATCTCTATCTGTCAAATAAATAAATAAAATCTTCAAAAAAAAAAAAAAAAGAAAAAAAGAAAAACCTCCCCCAAAACAAGATTTCAGGGCCTGATGGATTCCTTGGGGAATTCTACCAAACATTCAAAGAAGAAATAATACCTATTGTCCTGAAGCTGTTCATAAAAAAATCTTTCAAACTCGTTCTATGAAGCTAGAATTACCTTGATACTCAAACCAGGCAAACACCCCATCAAAAAGGAGAGTTACAAACCAATATCCCTGATGAATATGGATACCAAAATTCTCAACAATATCATAGCTAATAGGATCCAACAGTACATTAAAAGGATTATCCATCACAACCAGGTGGGATTTATCCCTGGAATGCAAGGGTGGTTCAACATTCACAAATCAATCAATGTGATAGAACACATAAATAAAAGAAGAGACAAGAAAAGCATGGTCCTCTTAATTGATGCAGAAAAACCATCTGACAAAATACAGTATCCTTTCCTGATTAAAATTCTTCAAGGTGTAGGGATAGAGGGAACATTCCTTCAATTTCATAAAAACCATCTATGAAAAGCCCACAGCGAATATCATTCTCAATGATCCCTTAAGATCAAGAACATGACAAGGATTTCCCTCTCCTCACTATTGTTCAACATAGTACTGGAAGTGCTACCAACAGCAATCAAACAACAAAAATAAATAAAAGTCCCAAAAGATTATTTTCCCTTTTGTTTCCTTTGCCTTTGGAGACATATCTTGAAAGAAGTTGCTGTGGCTGATATCGAAGAGATTACTGCCTATGTTCTCCTCTAGGATTCTGATGGATTCCTGTCTCATGTTGAGGTCTTTTACCCATTTTCAGTTTATCTTTATGTACGGTGTAAGAGAATGGTCGAGTTTCATTCTACATATAGCTGCCCAGTTTTCCCAGCACCATTTATTGAAGAGACTGTCTTTTTTCCATTGTATATTTTTTCCTGTTTTGTCAAAGATTAATTGACCATAGAGTTGAGGGTCCATATCTGGGCTCTCTACTCTGTTCCACTGGTCTATGTGTCTGTTTTTATGCCAGTACCATGCTGTCTTGGTGATCACAGTTTTGTAATAAGCTTGAAATCAGGTAACATGATGCACAAGTTTTATTTTTGTTTTTCAACATTTCCTTAGCGATTCTGGGTCTCTTCTGATTCCATACAAATTTTTGGATTATTTGCTCCAGCTCTTTGAAGAATACCGGTGGAATTTTGATCAGAATGGCATTAAAAGTATAGATTGCTCTAGGCAGTAAAGACATTTTAACAATGTTTATTCTTCCGATCCAAGAGCATGGAATGGTCTTCCATCTTTTTGTGTCTTTTTCGATTTCTTTCATGAGTGCTCTGTAGTTCCTCAAGTATAGATCCTTTACTTTATCAAAATCAAAAGCTTATGTACAGCAAAAGAAACAGTCAAAAAAACAAAGAGGCAACCCACGAAATGGGAGAAGATATTTGCAAATGACAGTACAGACAAAAGGTTGATATCCAGGATCTATAATGAACTCCTCAAACTCAACACACACAAAACAGGCAATCATATCAAAAAATGGGCAGAAGATATGTCTCCAATCAAGACATACAAATGGCTATCAGACACATGAAAAAATGTTCATCATCGCTCGCCCTCAGGGAGTTTCAAATTAAAACCACATTGAGATATCACCTTACACCAGTTAAAATGGCCAAAATTAACAAGACAGGAAACAACATGTGTTGGAGGGGATGTGGAGAAAGGGGAACCCTCTTACACTGTTGGTGGGAATGCAAGTTGGTGCAGCCTCTTTGGAGAACAGTGTGGAGATTCCTCAAGAAATTAAAAATAGAACTTCCCTATGACCCTGTAATTGCACTACTGGGTATTTACCCCAAAGATACAGAGGTAGTGAAAAGAAGGGCCATCTGTTCCCCAAAGTTTATAGCAGCAATGGCCATGGTCGCCAAACTGTGGAAGGAGCCAAGATGTCCTTCAACAGACGAATGGCTAAGGAAGATGTGGTCCATATACACTATGGAGTATTATGCCTCCATCAGAAAGGATGAATACCCAACTTTTGTAGCAACATGGACGGGACTGGAAGAGATTATGCTGAGTGAAATAAGTCAAGCAGAGAGAGTCAATTATCATATGGTTTCACTTACTTGTGGAGCATAACAAATATCATGGAGGACAAGGGGTGTTAGAGAGGAGAAGGGAGTTGGGGTAAATTGGAAAAGGAGGTGAATCATGAGAGACTATGGACTCTGAAAAACAATCTGAGGGTTTTGAAGGGGCGGGGGGGTGGAAGGTTGGGGTACCAGGTGGTGGGTATTATAGAGGGCACATATTGCATGGAGCACTGGGTGTGGTGAAAAAATAATGATACTGTTATGCTAAAAATAAATAAATAAAAAATAGAAAAAAAAGAAATAGAACTATTCAAATTAACAAAAAAGAAGTCAAACTCTCTCTTCACAGATGACATAATGCTTTATGTGGAAAACCCAAAGAACGCCACCCCCAAATTACTAGAACTCAAACAGCAATTCAGTAATGTGGCAGGATACAAAATCAGTGCACAGAAATCAGTAGTTTTCCTATACACTAAGAATGTAACTGTAGAAAGAGAAATTAGGGAATCAATCCCATTTACAATACCACCTAAAACCTTAAGATACCTAGGAATAAACCTAACCAAAGAGGTAAAGATCTATACTCTGGAAATTACAGAATACTTATGAAGGAAATTGAAGAAGACACAAATATATGGAATAACATTCCATGCTCATGGATCAGAAGAATGACCAATATTAAAAAGTCTAGGGCGCCTGGGTGGCTCAGTGGGTTGGGCCGCTGCCTTCGGCTCAGGTCATCATCTCAGAGTCCCGCATCGGGCTCTCTGCTCAGCAGAGAGCCTGCTTCCCTCTCTCTCTCTGCCTGCCTCTCCATCTACTTGTGATTTCTCTCTGTCAAATAAATAAATAAAATCTTTAAAAAAAAAGAAAAAGTCTATGCTTCCCAGAGCAATCTATACTTTCAACACCATCCCGATCAAAATACCAACATTATTTTTCAAAGTGCTAGAACAAACAATCCTAAAATTTGAATGGAACCAGAAAAGCCCCCAAAATGCCAAGGAAATGTTGAAAAATAAAAACAAAGCTGCAGGCATCATGATGACTGATTTCAAGCTACACTGCAGTTTTAAATAGGAGAGGCATGATCTTCAGATAGATCACTCTGGTGGAAAAGGAGAAAATAGAATATGGGGCAGTCAAGATGAAGACATGGAAAGCACTTAGCAGGGATTTCCATAACCTAGATAGTTAGTGATGATGGTTAGAACTAGAAAAGTAAAAAAGGTCCTGAAGAAAAAGGAAAGAATTTCAAAGATATCTAGGAATAAAAATCCATAGGACCCTCTTCTGGTTGAAAATCAATGGTGAGAAGAAAGCATCATTAAGAGTACTTCTGAGATTTCTAGTTGTGCTGAAGTAGAAAGTAAAAACCTAAGCTAGTGACAATTCAGGTATGAATTATCTGAAGGCCTTTGAGCCAGCAAGAGAAACCAAATGACTGGCAAGGGAAAAAAGTTGCAATCACCTTAGAGAAACAGGGAAGGAGATGAGGTCAAAAATACAGAGGAGCTCATGAAACAAAAATCTTATACAATCAGAACCCGAGATGGGAGAAAGAAATGGATCAGGAAAATCATTTCATAATCAAGGTTGTGATTGGTAATGAGAAGATATGAAGCATCTGCTTTTATGCAATGCTGACTCTGTGAAAGAAAATATCTCAGTTCCCACAAACATGGGCTTCTTCTCCATCTCTAGATCAAGACAGAAAGTGTCTCATGGTGACAGCAGAGGATCTGTTCTGGCTCTAATTGACGGAATAATCTAGGCAATAAAAAATCTGAAGTAGACACTTCACAGGAGTTGTGGGTTTAAATAAGCTTCATTTTAGATGGTGATTCATAGGCAACAGACCCCAAAGACCAGGGAAGTCATCCCTGAAAAACCAGCTTCATCTCCAAAAGAGTGCACATTAGGGTGGGATATACAACCACAGAGCTCTCAACTCATGACTGGGACTGAGGATTCCGCGTCCGAGAGGATGACTATTTTCAAAGCCCATTGTGATGTTTAGGAGGGGTTTGAAAGACCTATAGAATCAAGAGGTTGTACAACAAGCAGTTTCATGACTCAGTTTCATGACATTTAAGAAGGCCACTTACTTTCACTGACTCAGTTTTCTCATCTGTTTATGGGGAACAATAATGCACATTCTTTGAACTGTAGTCAGAATTAATTGAGATCTAAAAAGCCTAATATGTGGGACCTGGGTGGCTCAGTCAATTAAGCATTCTACTCTTGATTTTAGCTCAGGTCATGATCTCAGGGTCGTGAGATCAAGCCCTGTGTCAGACTCTGCACTGAGCATGGAGCCTGCTTTACGTTCCCTCTCTTCTCCCTCTGCCCCTCCCTTCCCCCCCATCCTTCTCTAAAAAAAAAAAAAAAAAAAAAAATTAAAAACTAATAATAAAAGCCCTAATGTAATGTCTCATATATAGTGAGTATTCAAGGCTGATGACTAGTGTTGCATTTGACTGATTGTTCTTTTTGTTTTCCTGTGCTTTGTTTGCACATGAATTGGTCTAGGCTGGTGTGTAGGGGTGAGCCTCCCATTGGAAAAATTAATGGAACTAGCTTTGAAAAGATGGGACTTATGTCTAAGTCCCTAGGACTAAGGGAGTTAGGTCATGGGGCTGACAAATTAGAATTTATAAATCAATGTTTCCTCTACATGAATACTGATTTCCACTGAAGGAAATGTGACAAGGCCAGAAAATCACTTGTCAATGCCGTCATGTGTTTTAATGATGCACTCAGTCCCTGCAGCTTGGGTCTGTGCCAACAGAGGAGACTCAGAATGGCCAAGGCTGGCCCGTGGGCATGATCAACCCACCAACCATCTAGAGATAGGGCAATTACTCACATTTTTATGGACAGCTAATTGCTAAAGTAGCAGCTTGCTTGAAAGGCAGAAACATCCTTTTGGATGCAAGCTGTGTAATGAGGGAGTTGCTTGACTAAGCAAATTTTGGGTTAATGGAAAACAGACCCTTCTGTTACCATAAGCGGCGTCTGCCTACGTTAAGATTAAATTGTATATATTGCTGACTGCCCTACATTCTTGCATCAAAAAGAGAGCAGAGAGATGACATTTGCAGTAATTTGGCTAAGGGCTATAGCAACCTAATTAGAAATGTTCAGTGCTACAAGTTCACAAAATTGTATTGTGGCAATTGCTCTTGAAAAATTCAATTCTGAAAATGCAATAAGCAAAACCCAAAACTGGAAGATAACTTCACATGTGTTCTGAGGATACGTTCTCTATTAGAAGCCAGAACACAGAAAGCTCCAGGCCTCCAAAGCCAGGAGAATGGAGCCCCTATGCTCTCAGAGCCAGATTGTCCTATCCCAGTCAGCCTGTTTCCTGGAGTCTTGAACCCTGCCTGCACTCACGCTGCTTCTCTCCTCTTCTACTCCATGACTCTGTGCTAGCTCCCTGACTCTCTCCGATATAGCATAGCTCCTGAACTGCAGTTAGAGTGTTTAAGAATGACCTGGAAGGCTTGGCTAAAGTGTATGTCCTCCTTGGATAGGTTTCCCCTCATCCATTCACTCAGTGTACGACCTCGAACATCCGCTCTGTGCCAGGTGCTGCCTTCCTACCAGCTTTTACTATGGTAAGGTCCTTTTAAGAAAAACCGTCAGCAATTTTGTCACTGTAGTTACGAGAGTGCCCTGGATGTTGTCTTCACATGATGGATATGCAGTAATATGAATTGATTTCTTTCTCTGTACCAATGGTTCGCAAACAGACTGAACATCAAAATAAATTTAGAGCTTCTAAAACACACCAGTGCCTGTGCCCTGTCCCAGATGAATCAAATTAGAGTCTCTGGGGCAAGGCCCAGGCGACTTATGTTTAAAGGGTGCTGTGATGACTCAATATGTAGCCAGTTTGAGAATGGGTTATACCATTGGGTCTCAGATGGATTGTGCAAAGAGTCCCTCAGAGGGTCAGTTGGCTTGTGATACTTTGAGGCTTCAGATCTGGAAATTCTGATTCAGTAGGTCTGGGGACACAGGCCCTGTCTATTCTAGGAAGCTGCTTCTGGTGCAAGTGGTTCATGAAACAGCCCTTGAAGAACTGCTCTTAGAGCAGCCTCAGCTAGGCAAGAATTTAAAGAACTTGGCCCACCCTCATTTCTGTGCTGCTATATGTGTTAGCTCCTCAACCTACTTATCTACTTGTCCTTCGAGACCCGATGTCCTCTATAGAAACTTCATGATGTCCCCTCCCCACCATTCTTATTTGACTCTGATCCCTTAGCTCCTGGTCTGCATACTGGTAGAGAGTAGCTAGCTCAGCCTGGGGTCAGGTTACTACTGCCAACCATAACCTTGTGGCCCAGGGAAGAAAAACTCATTCTTAAATCTCAATTCCTGTGTTGGTATCCTGTTATGTATCCTGGATTAGGGCTTCTAGATTTCATGTCCTGGCTTATTTTATCCTCATGGGAGCTGGAGTCCTGGACCCAACTCTTAGCCTGGTGTTGTCCCTAACAGCTTCTGTCCTGCATTTCTGATTTTCACTGGTGTATCTGCTTTGCTGCAGTAACCAGTGATCTCCCAATCTCAGTGACTTATAAAAACGGACTGTTATCTCTCAACCTCATGACGTATGGGCTGAGAGGCAGTGTGGCTCTGCAGCTGATCCAAAAGCTCAGGTGAAGGAGTGCAGATTTTCTCTTGGCAGAAGGAATAAGAGAACCACTGAGAGAGTGTGAAAAGTTTTGTGAAGCTTTCGCTCCAACCTAGCACTGTGTCATTTGTTCTTGAACTTCATTTGTCAAATCCAAACAGGTGGCCAAGCCAGATGGTGAGGTGGAAGCGATGTCCTCCAAGGAAAACCCCATAAGTTACATGGTGAAGGGCAGCAATGTACAACCCTTTCATAGGGAAGGGGGAAGAAATGAGCCACACTGGCTTCTGAGATCCCAGTCACTATAAAACCCCTGCCTAGGGTGCTAGCCTTGGCCTTTGTGGTACTGTCCATGATGACAATTACTTTCTATGTCTTCATCTTCCAAATCCTGCTTTTTGGACTATGCTCAGGTAGGTGTAGCTCGAGCTGTCTTCTCAGCTTCTTTGTAGGAACATTGTTCTCTAGCTTCTATTTACTTTCACTGTGTCTCCTCAATAGAATCATGTCATGCTCAGCCATGCCCTACAACAAGGCTTGCCTATTTCTTACAGCCCATGGCACAGCTCTAATGGACTAGTATTTTGATCCATGGAAACCAAGCCAGGGTAACCTCCATTCCATTTCCCCCATTCTGCCTCCAGAGTTTGGCTTAGCCTCTGGACACACCCTGGACTGGCTGCCCCTATGGGTTGAGGTCTCTGCTGTTTGGCAACTGTTGGGTACTGGGAGGTACAAACTCAGTCTAGAATCTCAGTGAGTAGCTGTGCCTCCAGTCAGCTTCCTTAGTTAGGAAGGCCAGGCTCTTTGGGAGCAGGAAGGGACATGCCTGGATCTGACTGTTCCTGGGACAGAGGTGTAAAGTGAGGGAACACCCTCCCACCCCCACGAACACAGCTGGACACCCTCCATGCCCCACTCATGCTTCCTCTGAACAATGTCTGTCGAGCCCTGGGCCCGGATGGCCTTGGACCACACCAGGCAAATGGAACCCAGGGTAGAAGTTTTCTCTTGTCTTTCTAGTCATATCAGTAACCACATAACATCCTCAGTTTGGCCTCTTGGTCCACAAAGTCTAAACTATTTGCCATTTGTTTCTAGAGAAAAAATTTGCCAAATGTTGCCCTAAAGTAGAGCATTCTCTTTAAAAAGTGAGCTTCAAAACTGTTTCTGAAAATGATCCCAAGAACTCATTGTGTTTCAATACTCTACTTGGCGCATGAAAGTGATTCCATCCAATGCTGCTTATTTCTCTTTCATTTTCAACATGCCCCAGGAGATAGGTCCAGGCCTGCAGAGTCTGCTTCTTTGTTTTCCTAAATCCTGGTTGAGACACAGGATATAGAGGAGGTGAGGAGACAATGGAGGCTTTATTTGTGGTTATTAGCATTTGCCAAAAGCAGCTTTTTTTTCTGGATTTGTAAAGACTGACAGGGTAGTTGTTCCTGAAAGTAAATAATTGCACCAACCTGGCCAAGGTGCTCTCAGTTTCCACCTGGCTGATTCCTTCGCCATCAGTGCCACAGATTTACCTTGTGCCCCGGTTAGAACACGTAATCAGACTCAGGAAATGGGTTTACAAGGCATGAAGGAGACTGGACCTAGTTGAGCTCATAAGCCTCCTTCCATAAGGGTGGGTGGGACACTATGGTATGGTGGTTACATGAGTTAGATTTTGCTATTGCCATTTAATTGTTTTGTGACTCTGTGCAATTTACTTAACCTCTTCAATCTTTGATTTCCTTGGCTAGCAGTTGGGTACAACGATAGTTCCAATATCACAGTCCTCAAAAAATGGTAGCCCGCCACTGTGCTTGGACCATGAACCTCTCAGATGATTAAGGCATGTACACGGTTCAACAGGATAGAGAAGATGTTTACAAAAACGACTACAATAAGGTAGGAATTGAGACATAAGGAAGTACAGATTATATGTCCTAATCATTAAGAGCAAGAGCAAAATGCAGCATTTTTTCCTGTCCTAGATCCTGTGGCTGACATCAGGAACTATACCATCTGGATAGAAACTGTGCAGACAAAGTTAGTGGTAAAAGGCATTTCATACAGAACAAACAATAAAAGCAAAGGCCACAGAACATCAAAGCTGAGTCCCAAAGATTATCCTATTTTTTTTTTTTTTTTTTTTTTTTTACAAGAGAAAGCCAGAGCTCTGAAAATGGAAAGCATAAGCCATATCATGCATTGGTGGAGAATTAGTAGGATGGAAGATTAGTGATGAGTCACTTACATTGTTAAATATTTAACACAAGCTTCTATAAGACATTTTATAGTTAATGTATGACAATGTACTTAGCTAAACACAAATACAGAAACTTTAAAGGGGAAAATGTATATTTAATAGAGACATACCAGTCGTGCTCCACTAGCCTAGCTGTAGGGCAAATCTCTATATAGTTACACCTCATTGATCAAGATCAGAGGGTGTTTGTTGATCCTTCTGTGTTTATGCACAAGTTTAACCATTATAGCCAAATCAGTGATGGCCAGTTATAAAAGAAAATAATTTGAGTCAGGAGAGCTGAGTTTGGTTTCTACTTAGGACCACTTCTAACTTACACAGTCTTGGATAAGTTTCCTAACTTTTTTGAGTTTCAGCATCCTTGCCTTCTCAAACAAATGATCTCTGTCTTGCCTAATCCACAGAGCTATAAGGATTAAAAGAACAGAAAGGCCAAACTTTGTCTTTTCTCTTAAAAGTCTGCTTGAGCATGAAATACCACAGTTACTGGGATCTTCCCCTCTATAAATGTACTGTCTCTATTCTTTCACCTGTTTTTTGAGAGATGGACTGCCTAAGTGGCAGGACATCATAGCCTATGATCAGCAGAGTCACTGGCAGAGTGAAAGAAAAGGGCACTGGTTTAACAGTCCCCAATTTAATTACATCATGGGCATCACAGAGGAGAAATTTTCAAAGCCCCACTTGAACGCTGAATAAGTAAGTCTCAAGTGGCTTATGAGAACCCATGCTTTTAATTGATCCCTGTGTGTCTGATAGGTAGTCTATTCGCACACTCTTTGTTGTGTCCAATGAATAAAAGGTGCTCTTCACACACAGGACTATTGGTTATAAACTCTTCCTACTAAAAATACTATTCTCAATGGATCAAGAAAAGACCTCAGTGGGGTTTCTGAGATAGGTCAACACATGATTTCCAAAAACTTTTTAGTTTCTCTCTTGTTCTAAGCTCAGAAAATAGCATCCATCCCTTGTACAAACTGTCAGTGATCTGCTTCTACACTTTCTTCTTTTACAAGCAGCTTACTCTTAGAACCAGAACCCTCATTCATCAATCAACCAATTACTCAATAAAGTTACTACTTATGACAATTAGCCAAAGTTGTTTGTGATCTGACATGCCGTCTTTGGACAGGGGTGGAGAAGATTGTAATAGGTATTGTAGGAGGACATCTTGAGAAGAGGGTGGAAAAGTGCCAGAGGCAGGACCCATGCTGCCTCTGATGTAGAAATGCCAATCTCTACTCAATTGATATTTACCACTTGCTTTCCGTGGTTCATGTGTCTGTGGGGGAAAATATCTGTTGGGGGTCAAGTGCTTGTATACCAGTGTTCTCCTATGGCACTGGAGACTGCTGGAGGGGTTACCTGGCAGCCTTCTCAAAATGAGGGACCCAGGGCCATCCACCCAATTCTTTGGGTATGCATCTTGCATCCTCTGCATGACAGGACAAACCCAAGAGGATGCATTCAACTTACATTTCCTTACAATCATTTTCGAGCTTCATAGTGCTGACTTTTCATGAGCTTCTTGGGCTCAGCCTTTTGCAATGGACATGACACCCTGACACAAAGCCATGCCTGAATTCCAAGTGAAAGATAAATTCGAGAAACATGTTTAAATATCTGTTGTAGGCTTTGAATTAGGCGATGCCTTGGGTTTTCAAAATTAAAGAAAATGAAGTTCTCACTTTCAAGTAAGAGCGTGATTCCCTGGATTAAGTACACAATTTGGGAAAACTTGGTTGCAACCCTTTTTCCCACCATAGCCTGACTTTATTATGCAGGTCCCCTTTCCCTTTAAAGCCTCAGTTTCCTTATCAATGAAATAGGCATAATGATACATCTTACTTTACTTAACTGTTGTGAGGTACAATGGTAATTGAAAATATATATATATATATATATAATATATAATTATATAATATATAGATAATCTATATAATATATATATTATTTACATATAATATATATATTCTTATATACCCATCTGGCAATTTTACCTATTTGGCAATTTATACTGTAAGTGCCCAATAAATATTGGCTATTGTTATTCCTACTTGATGACAGGCAACATTATAATTTTACAGAGGCATTTCCTAAGAATAATGCTATTTCAAAGAAGGATATATAAAATTCTCACCTCTCATAAAGGGAGTTAGTTTAAGATTAAAAAAAAAAAAAAAAGCAATGCACACAATTTCCCAGGAGGGTTAGCACAATTAACTCCTACCACGTAAAATAGCTTCCAATTTCCAACAGCTTTCACACCTGTCCTTCACAATGGCAAGATGATTGGGAAAGTTCAACCATTTGTCTGGGGATACTCAGCTACTCCACGAAAAAGCCAGAAATTCGGCTAGACCCATTACAACCTCTGAATTACATGTGACAAGTGCTTTTTGTTTGGAGGCTGTGGATTTGGAGGGGGAGGGGAGCAGAGCACTGGTTCAGGAGCCAGGAGGATCTAAGTTCTTGGAGCAAATTGAACAGTGCCCAAGGGCAATAAATTTCTTTTTTTGGTTCCTTCATTACCCACGCTCTGTCTACCAGGTGTGAGTACTTGAGTACTTATATTAATATGGATATGAGTAGGGAGTATCCTGCCTGAGCTCCCAGTTTCCTTATCCAGAGAGGACAGACAGCAAGCCTAAAGTTCCCGTCCTGTCTTTGTGAAGCCAGCACCCATGCCTGATCCACCAGCCCTGCTTTTTTTTTTATACTGAGCCCTGCCCAGCCTCTTGTTCTTCTTTCGTCCAAAAAAGGCCCAACTGAGAGCTCCTATTTTCCCCACCTACAGCATATTTCCATGATGACTCGAAAGCCTTTCAAGATCTGTTGTACGGCTCAAGCACCCTCATTGCCCCTAAAGCGGGAAACCCAGGGAGCAGGGCTGGGAGCATTTTTGATACTCAGTAGATATATACCGGTGAGTTCACCAAAATAAAAGCAAGTTTAAATGAAGAAATTGGGCCTTGTCGTTTAATAAGTATGTGGAATTGCGACACTCAATTCTGTGTCCCTTCGCTCACTCTTCTTTAAAGTGTACCATGCTCCTCCAGATGATCCTGTATTACGTTCCTATGGCTGCCAAAGCAAGTTACCCCAAACTTAGTAGCTTATCACAACACAAATATATTCTCCCACAGTGCAGAAGTCGAAAGACCAAAATCAAAGTGTCAGCAGAGCGCCTCCCTTCTAGAATCTCTGAAGGAGAATCTATTTGTTTCCTTGTTTTCCAGGCTCCTAGAAGTTACCTACATTCCTTGCCCCTGTCCTTCCTCTTCAAAGAGCAGCACTCCAACCTCTGATTCCAACATCACCTCTTTCTTTCCAATTTTGACCATCTTGCCTCCCTCTTATAAAGACTCTTATAACCACACTGTCCCACTCTGATATATTCCAGGATAATTGCCCCATCTCAAGACGCCAGACCACACTTGCAAAGTCTCTTTTGTCAGCATATTCACAGGCTGCAGGGATTAGCATCCAGAGATCTGTGGGAGTCTGTCATCCTGCCTACCAGAGTGTCCCAGATAGTTCCAATTCTGTGAGGGTTATAAAAATATAAGGGGTGATGGTGATTGATTTTTATGCCTATAACCAAAATGAATAAAAGACAAAGCATTATTAACCCACCTGAGTCTCCAACTCTCTCTTTTTTTTCTGATCACCTGGTTTTGTAATCACTGCCCTCCCTCTCAGACATGTAGAAATGTGGCAGGGAAAATAGAGTCATTTTTAGCCTCCTTTTTGCGCCAGAGTGGAGTATGTGTCCTCTCCTAATACTATTTTCTTATGTATAGCATTAAACCCATTTGACATTTCCGGTGGTCTTGTCCCATCACTCATCTCATGGGCCCCGAATATCTACAACAGGAGGACACAGGACTCATTTAAAATTAGGAGTCTCCTCTAGGATTCTAATAGATTCCTGCCTCGTGTTGAGGTCTTTTATCCATTTCAAGTTTAGCTTTGTGTATGCTGTAAGAGAATGGTCGAGTTTCATTCTTCTACACATAGCCGTCCAATTTTCCCAGCACCATTTATTGAAGAGACTGTCTTTTTTCCACTGTTTATTTTTTCCCTGCTTTACCGAAGATTAGTTGACCATAGAGTTGAGGGTCCATATCTGGTATCTCTACTCTGTTTCACTAGTCTATATGTCTGTTTTTGTGCCAGTACCGTGCTGTCTTGGTGATCACAGCTTTGCAGTAAATCTTGAAATCAGGCAACATGATGCCCCCAGTTTTGTTTTTCTTTTTCAAAATTTCCTTAGCAATTCAGGGTCTCTTCTGATTCCATATAAATTTTAAGATTGTTTGTTCCAGCTTTTTGAAAAATGCTGGTGGAATTTTGATCAGGATGGCATTGAAAGTATAGATTGCTCTAGGAAGTACAAATATTTTAAAAATGTTTATTCTTCTGATCCATGAGCATGGAAAGGTCTTCCATCTTTTTGTGTCTTCTTCAATTTCTTTCATGAATGTTCTGTAGTTCCTCAAGTACAGATCCTTTACCTCTTTGGTTAGGTTTATTCCCAGGTATCTTACAGTTCTTGGTGCTATAGTAAATGGAATTGATTCTCTAATTTCCCTTTCTATATTTCCACTATTAGGGTATAAGAAGGCAACTGATTTCTGTACATTGATTTTGTATCCTGCCACATTACTGAGTTGCTGAATGAGTTCTAGTGGTTTGAGGGTGGAGTCTTTTGGGTTTTCCATATAAAGTATCATGTCATCTATGAAGAGAGAGAGAGTTTGACTTCTTTGCCAATTTGAATACCTTTTATTTCTTTTTGTTGTCTGATTGCTGTTTCTAGGACTTCTAGTACTGTGTTGAACAACTGTGATGAGAGTGGACATCCTTGTTGTGTTCCTGATCTCTAAGGGAAGGCTCTCAGCTTTTCCCCATGGAGGATGATATTTGCTGTAGGTTTTTTCATAGATAGATTTTATGAAGTTGAGGAATGTTCCCTCTCTCCCTATAGTTTGAATTGTTTTAATTAGACTGGATGCTGTATCTTGTCCAGTGCTTTTTTCTGCATCAACTGAGATGACCATGTGGTTCTTCTCTCTTCTCTTATTGATTTGTTCTATTACATTAATTGATTTGTGAATGTTGAACCACCCTTGGATCCCATGGATAAATCCCACCTGGTCACAGTGAACAATCTTTTTTATGTGCTTTTAATGTGTTGTTGGATCCTATTAGCTAGAATCTTATTGAGAATCTTGGCATCCATATACATCAGGGATATTAGTCTGAAATTCTCCTTTTTGGTGGGGTCTTGCCTGGTTTGGGGATCAGGGTAATGCTGGCTTCATAAAAAGAGTCTGGAAGTTTTCCTTCTGTTTCTATTTTTTGAAACAGCTTCAGGAGAATAGGTATTATTTCTTCTTTGAATGTTTGGTAGAATTCTCCAGAGAATCTGTCAGGTCCTGGGCTTTTGTTTTTGGGGAGGTTTTTGATCACTGCTTCAATCTCGTTTCTAGATATTAGTCTATGCAGATTGTCAATTTCTTCCTGATTCAGTTTTGGAAGTTTATAGGTTTCCAGGAATGTCTCCATTCCATCCACATTGCTTGAAGTATTGGCATATAACTGTTGATAATAATTTCTGATGATTGTTTCTATTTCCTTGGTATTAGTCGTGATCTCTCCCTTTTCATTCATAATTTTATTAATTTGGGTTCTCTCTCTTTTCGTTGGATTAGTTTGGCCAATGGTTTATCAATCTTATTGATTCTTTCAAGAAACCAGCTTCTATTTTCGTTGATGTGTTCTACTGTGTCTCTGGTTTATATCTCATTGATCTCTGCTCTAATCTTATTTTCCTTCTTGTGTGGGGGGTTGGCTTAATTTGTTGTTGATTCTGCAGTTCTTTAAGGTGCAAAGAAAGCAGTGTATTTTGGATTTTTCAGTTTTTTTTTTTTTTTTTTTTTTTTTGAGGGAGGCTTGGTTGGCTATGTATTTCCCCCCTTAGGACTGCTTTTGCCTTTTCCCATAGGTTTTGGACCAAAGTATCTTCATTATCATTGGTTTCCATGATATTTTTAAGTTCCTCTTTGGTTTCTTGGTTGATCCCAAACATTCTTTTTTTTTTTTTTTTTTTTTTTTTATTTTTTATAAACATATATTTTTTATATACATATATTTTTATCCCCAGGTCTGTGAATCACCAGGTTTACACACTTCACAGCACTCACCAAATCACATACCCTCCCCAATGTCCATAATCCCACCCCCTTCTCCCCAACCCCCTCCCCCCGGCAACCCTCAGTTTGTTTTGTGAGATTAAGAGTCACTTATGGTTTGTCTCCCTCCCAATCCCATCTTGTTTCATTTATTCTTCTACCCACTTAAGCCTCCATGTTGCATCACCACTTCCTCATATCAGGGAGATCATATGATAGTTGTCTTTCTCTGCTTGACTTATTTCGCTAAGCATGATACGCTCTAGTTCCATCCATGTTGTTGCAAATGGCAAGATTTCATTTCTTTTGATGGCTGCATAGTATTCCATTGTGTATATATACCACATCTTCTTGATCCATTCATCTGTTGATGGACATCTAGGTTCTTTCCCAAACATTCTTAAGCAGAGTTGTCTCTAGCTCCCAAGTGTTTTAATTCCTTCCAAACTTTTTCTTGTGGTTGAGCTCCAGTTTCAAAGCATTGAGGTGTGAGAATATGCAGGGAATAATCTCAACCTTTTGGTATCGGTTGAGCCCTGATTTGTGACCCAGTATGTGGTCTATTCTGGAGAAAGTTCCATGTCTGCTCAAGGTGAATGAATATTCTGCTGTTTTAGAGTGGAATGTTCTGTATATATCTATGAGGTCCATCTGGTCCAATGTGTCATTCAATACTCTTGTTTCTTTATTGATTTTCTGCTTGGATGATCTATTACTGAGAGTGGCATGTTAAGATCCCCTACTATTTATGTATTCATATCAATATGATTTTTTATCTTGATTAACAGTTGTCTTATGTAGTTGGCTGCTCCTGTATTGGGGGCATAAATATGTACAATTGTGAGATCTTCTTGGTGGATAGACCCTTTAAGAATGATGTAGTATCCTTCTGTATCTCTGACTACAGTCTTTAGTTTTTAATCTAATATGAGAATCACCACCCCAATTTTCTTTTGAGGCCCATTGGCATGAAAGATTCTTCTCCATCCCTTCACTTTCAGTCTGGATGTATCCTTAGGTTCCAAATGGATCTCTTGTGGACAACATATGGACAGGTCCTGTCATTTTATCCAATCTGCAACCCTGTGTTATTTTATGAGAGTGTTTAGGCCATTCACATTGAGAGTGATTATTGAAAATAAGTTTTTATAGACATCATATTGCCTGTGAAGTTCTTGTTTCTATAGCTTGTCTCTGTAAATTTCTGTTCTATGACACTCTTGGGTTCTTTTTTCTTTTATAGAACTCCCTTAATATTTCTTGTAGTGCCAGCTTGATGGTAACATACTCTTTTAAACCTTGACAGTCTTGGAACCTCTTTATTTCTCCATCCATTTTGAATGTCAACCTTGCTGGATAAAGTATTCTTGGTTGCATGTTCTTCTCATTTTGTGCCCTGAATATGTCTTGCCAACCCTTTCGGCTTGCTAGGTTTCTGTGGACAGGTCTAACATTATTCTTATAGACCTTCCTCTGTATGTAAGAAATCTCTTCCCTCCTAGCTGCTCTCAAAAGCTCTTGTCTAAAAGTATGATTCATTAGTCTTACAATCAAGTGACTCGGGGTCTTTCTAGATCCTTTGACCTTGGGAGGTATTCTTTCTACCTCTAGGACACAAACGCTGGTTCCATTCCCCAGACTGGGAAAATTTTCATGAAGAATTTGTTCAACTATATCTTCTAGTCTTCTTTCTTTCTCCTCTGCCTCAGGGGTCCCAATAATATGACATTGGAACTTTTCATGGCATCAACTTCTTTCAAGATATGTCTCCAAAGGCAAAGGAAACAAAAGCAAAAATGAATTTTTGGGACTTCATCAAAATCAAAAGCTTTTGCACAGCAAAGGAAACAGTCAACAAAACAAAGAGGCAAACCCATGGAATGGGAGAAGATATTCACAAATGATACTACAGACAAAGGGCTGATATCCAAGATCTATAAAGAATTCCTCAATCTCAACACACACAAAACAGATAATCATGTCAAAAAATGGGCAGAAGACATGAACAGACACTTCTCTAAAGAAGACATACAAATGGCTATCAGACACATGAAAAAATGTTCATCATCACTAGCCATCAGGGAGATTCAAATCAAAACCACACTGAGATATCACCTTATAACAGTTAGAATGGCCAAAATTAACAAGACAGTAAACGACAAGTGTTGGAAAGGATGTGGAGAAAGGAAAAGCCTCTTACACTGTTTGTGGGAATGCAAGTTGGTACAGTGTGGAGATTCCTTAAGAAATTAAAAATAGGGTGCCTGCGTGGCTCAGCGGGTTAAAGCCTCTGCCTTTGGCTCAGATCATGATCTCAGGGTCCTGGGATCAAGTCCCGCATCAGGCTCTCTGCTCATCAGGGAGTCTGCTTCCTCCTCTCTCTCTGCCTGCCTCTCTGCCTACTTGTGATCTGTCTGCCAAATAAATAAATAAATAAAAATCTTTAAAAAAAAAGAAATTAAAAATAGAGCTTCCCTATGACCCTACAATTGCACTACTGGGTATTTACCCCGAAGATACAAATGTAGTGAAAAGAAGGACCATCTGTACCCCAATTTTCAGAGCAGCAATGGCCACAGTTGCCAAACTGTGGAAAGAAACAAGATGCCCTTCAACAGATGAATGGATAAAGAAGATATGGTCCATATATACAATGGAGTATTATGCCTCCATCAGAAAGGATGAATACCCAACTTTTGTATCAACATGGACAGGACTGGAAGAGATTATCCTAAGTGAAGTAAATCAAGCAGAGAGAGTCAATTATCATACAGTTTCACTTACTTGTGGAGCCTAAGGAATAACACAGAGGACATTGGGAGATGGAGAGGAGAAGTGAGATGGGGGAAATCAGAGGGGGAGACACACCACAAGAAACTGTGTACTCTTAGACAGAAACTGAGGGTTTGGAAGGGGAGTGGGATGGGGGTTGGGTGAGCCTTGTGGTGGTGCCCTTATGGAGGGCACATTTGCATGGAGCACTGGCTATGGTGCATAAACAATGAATTGTGGAACCCTGAAAAATAAATAAAATAAAATTTTGAGTTGTACTCAGGGGTCTCTAGATGATTTCCAAGCTCTCAGATCCTGATTCTCTTCTCAACTCTCTTTATTGTGTTCACTTCCCCTGATGGTGTCAGGTGAAATGTTAGATATTGACTCTTCTACTCACTTATTGCAACTTTTGTTTCTGCTAGAGTGTAGATGGGACAAAATGTTTCCTTTGAACACAGATTTGAAGAGTTCTCTCATTTTTTCACAGTTTTTCAGAGATCTCACCTAGCTGTTTGTGATAGTCTGAAAACTGCACTCTGATTGTCATGAACTCCCTAGATATTCAGTGTTATTTTCACTAAGTACAGAAATCGGTATCATATGAAGAGAGTTACATTTTAGCTGGAATAATTCAAATCACCTGATTAAGTGAATCCTGAAGTCACTAAAAGACAGCAAAATTTTTTAAAAGGGTACTTTGTACTTGCTGAATTGCATCCCCCAAAAGATATGTTGAAATCCTAACCTTGGTGCCTCGAAATGTGACCCCATTTAGAAATATGGTTTTGGTGCAAAAATAATGAATACTGTTACGCTGAAAATAAATAAAAAATAAATTTTAAAAAAAGAAAGAAATATGGATGTTGCTAATGCAATTAGTTAAGGTGAGGTCATTTGGTTGGGTCCTAAGACATGATTCCTGCCCTTATAGGGTGAATTTGGACACAGAAGTAGACAGGCACGGAGGGAAGATCATGGGAAAACATACAGTGAGGTGAAAGGTTCTTGACAGCGGATACAAGGATTGGAGCAATGCATCTATAAGGAACACTGGCCAACACCAGAAGCTAGAAGAGACAAGGAAGGAGTCTCCCCTGAAGCCACTGGAGAGAGAAACCAACACCCTGATCTCAGACTTCTAGCCACAGAAGTGTGAGACAATACATTTCTCTTGTTTTAGGCCACCCAGTTGTGCTTTGTAGGACAGCCCTAGGAAACTAATACAGTGCTTAATGCCCTGCTAAGTTTTGAAAGAAACTGAACAAATGCCCCTTCTGTGTATTAAAAATAATGACAATAACGATACCAGTGACGATGAAATACATGGCAGCAGTAGTGACAATACTAATAAGCACCATTTATACAATTTATTAAAATTCCTGTTTGTGCCAGGACCTACCTCAATACTTTAACACATTTTTTTTTTTTATTTCAAAGAAATGGAGTCTCCTCTTTAGGTGGTCTTGGAAAATTACAAAGATTTTAAGTGCTAGGGGCAGGATTTCAGCCCAAAGCTTTCTCTTTTGACCAGCTCTTTCCATTTCTTTCCCTCCAAAAATCAATTGTTTGTGAGTGGACTTATTTCAAAGGCATTTTAGGATGTATCTATTTCAGTTTCACTGCAGATTTTTCCTGTGAACCAAGTAGAAACTACATTAGAAACAAGAAGTTAACCTTGTATGAACACCTACTATTTCAAACCGTGTGTGAATCTGCATTATTGTATGTAGGCATTTGATCCTCACAACTAATAATCTCATAAAGTAGGTATTTCAATTTTCACCTTTCATGAGAAAATGCAGGCTCAGAGGGGTCTACGGTGTCATTTTCTTAATTATGAAGTATATAGAATATGGTTTTTGCACTATTGTTAAGCAGGGCTCTATTTCACTGGGAGGTACACAAAGACTTGAGCTAGAAGATCTGTGTTATAGAATTCTGGCCCAGGACTTGACTACACATAAACATGTTGGCTCTCTATTACCCAAAAGATAAAATGTGAACTATATCAATTTTGCTGCCTACCTTACAGAACCATTAGGAGAATTCAATGCAGTAATATTTGGCAACCTGTTGTATACTCTGTACCATATCACTTTAGGACAATTTTATTTAGAACAAAACAGAGAAGGGAAAAGGGGAAAGGAACATTTGATAGCACTTATTAAGTTCCAGGGAACACAGCAGACACAATGTCATTGAATTTTCACAACAACCACATCGCAGTGTTTATCTTTACGAAAGCAGAACCTGGGGTGAGGCCAGTGCTTGGGCCAACATCACAGAGCGTTTAAAACAGAGGACTTCGGAGATATGATGGGGAAAGGCAGCCACAATGCCTTGTCCTTAAAAAGCCTGCAGTCTAACTAAATAGAGAGATAATAATCACAAAATCAAATATAAAATTACAATAGCAAGAAAGGTCCCAAAAAGGAAAATGCACATCTTTCTTCTCTAAGAAACTCTACCACCTTTGTACCACAGCTGTTAATGGCAGAATTGAGAACACACTCCACACTCAACATTTTCTTTTTAATTCATATCCCTTAAATAAGGAGAATGCCTTCTTTCAGCCTTTTTGACCAAAACAGTCTTCAAATTCCAAAAGCCTGGTCTAATATGTGCATGCCCATTTTGGTTTCTCTTGATTTTTTGGACTGGCTCATAGCTTCATGATAACGTTGAGAAGAAAAAATATATGTACTTCTCTGCCTCTGCAATAAAAGGGTTTTGTGATCATCCTTTTCCTTCTTGGACATCTTGTGACTGTGTTTACCCCTCTGGGTCTACCATGTTATGACTAGTCCTTCCCTATGAAGAAATGAATCCTTCCACCGGCACCTAATCACCTCTCTCCAAGAGAAGGCATCTGAGGCATTTTGATGAATTTCTTTGATGACGCAAAGCCTCAAGGTACTCAGGGACAAAGACTTTGATGTGGTAGGAGCAACTGGGGACCAATTTATAGTAACTTTCTGAGTCCTAGAAAGCCGGAAGGAAGAGCCTCTATAATTGGAAAAAGGAAGTGGGGGAACTTATTAATAATGATGAAAAGGAGATGGTGATTATAAGAAAAAAAAAGTGGTAACATTAACAATCACACAACAAGAGTAGCTACCATTTGATTAGCGCCTGCTCTAAGTGCACAGTTTTACATGCATAATCTCTGGTCCTTAAAACAGTTTTATAGGATAGCATATTTACTTCTGAGATGAGAAAAATGAAGATCATGGTCACAGATGAAGCAAATGGCGATAAAAGAGTTCATGAAGACTGCCCTGGCACCATTCTGCTCCTGAAATTGATTTCACTGTTGTAAAAGTTGAAGGCATACCCAGACTGTAACTCATCTATCTGGAGTTGTCACATTGTCTATTTTAAGCCATTCGTATCTCCTACAGCTCTAGATCTTGCTCCTATCCCTCCAGCAATTCAACAAGGAGAGACCATACAGAACTTTTCCTTATGTCTTCCCATGATTTCAAGTACCATTCATTTCTCAGTACCAGTACCATGTGACTACCCTCTGTGCATACCAAACTGAACTCTTCAGAGAAAAATACCAGTTATGATCAGACTTACTTAAACATACTCTTTCAGATGATATATTTTCAGTTATGAAATTTACTCTTTGAATAGAATCAGTTCTCTCAGCTCTTGGCACTCCCATTTTTGGCTTTGTTTCTCTTTCCATTCAACACATATTTCTAAAGTCCCTATATAACTTGTAACTTTTTTTTTTTCACTAGCTCTGAAAACTGGTAAGTTAGAACATGGGGGGATTATACCCATCTTTGCTTTTTAGTAATTGTTGTGGGGTCTTGGGTCTAAATTTTTTTTTGAATACAGTACCTTGAGTTAATAGAAATTCACCTGCTCTCTCAATAAGTGTTTTAAAAAGTACTAATTTAATAATCATTATAAGGATTCTAATACCCTTAAGTTATGGCTTTTCAATAAAAGACAGATTGGAAAACTCTGGCTGGGGCCAGAGGTCTAAGCTGTACTTCCCACTTCTTCCTCAAACTGAAAAGAAGCAACAGACTGAGTATTTTTAAAATGTGTGGATGGCAGATGTGCTGGGGCATTAACATTCAGAGCAAGAAGATAAAGTTGAAGAGGTAGATTAAAGCATTTAGGCAAATTGATCCTACCCCTTTGCTCTATGATCCAGTAGGTATCATTGCATTCTTTTTATTTTTTTTTAAAGATTTTATTTATTTAGAGAGAGAGAGCATACAACCATGGGGGGAAG
The DNA here is from genome assembly GCF_030435805.1 of Mustela lutreola. Lineage (NCBI taxonomy): Eukaryota > Metazoa > Chordata > Mammalia > Carnivora > Mustelidae > Mustela > Mustela lutreola. Next base: position 136,052,692 of record NC_081298.1, on the reverse strand, counting down.
GGATGAGGGAGAGGGAGAGAGGGTATCTCAAGCAGACTCTGCACTGAGCACTGAGCCCGATATGGGGCTTGATCTCATGATCCTGAGATCATGACCTGAGCCAAAATTAGGAGCTGGATGCTTAACCAACTGAGCCATCAAGATGCCCCCATGACATTATTTTCTAAGCAACCATTTTTCTTCCCTTGGAGAGAATCTTGAGTGTAAGACTGAACTCTATATACAGGCTGAGAGTAGAATGTAGAAAGAAAAACATGGATTTTCCTTCCAATTTACCACCATGCTTTCCTCTTAGTCCTTGGTATTTTACCACTAAGTCTATTTTCAACCAAGTTGTGTATGTTTATATTCTCCCTGCAGAACAGGTCAGCTCTGGGCTTTGTGAAGTCAACACTCTGGTATATGTCTCAGATTGTCCTACAGCCTCCTGTGCCCAGAAATGGCAAATCAACCCACTAATAGTTATGTGTCTAAGAGGGAATTAAGGAAAAAGAAGAAGGTGAGGAGAGTTTTATACAACACCTTTTCCATATAATGTCAGGAGAATTAAAATACAATATACTCCTTACCATTGAATGAAGACTTATTTATGCCTGATCCAGTGCATAACACATAGTGCTTGAATGATAAATGGATAGTTTATGACAAAAAATCCTGTCTCAAATGAGAGGACACTTAGATAGTAGAAAAACTCATAAATTATGAATCAAAGTATCTAGGTCTAGTCTCATGTCATCCTGACATTCATATGGTCCTGGGGAAATCAATTGATGTTCCAGAGTCTCATGTTATTCATCTTTAAATTAAAACCATATTTCCCTTGACTACTTCATACACTTTATCTTCAGGTTGCCAAACAAAGTCAACAAAATAATTTGTAAATTGCAATGGTTTGGCTACCACCCCCTTATTCATACAAGCATAAGGATGGAAGTGATGTTCGTCCTCCTATTAGACTCTATTTTGGAACTTACAAGGGGGTCTTATGGCTCCAATCCCTTGTCATATAAAGCCATAAATTCAGTCTTTCTAGTATTGGGGGAAATACAACCTTTCCAGAATGATTGGGCTATTCTGGAATCCAGCTTGCCCATCATGGCTTAAATAAAGACAGAGTGAGGTGGAAGAAGGCAGGGATAAGAGTCATCTCTATGCTGCACTGGAGTGGTAGCTCCTTTTCCTTCTTTCCTTTGCTTAGCCATCATCTCATGCTGTGGGATGTGTGCTAGACAGGTGACTTCCAATCTGGCTAGAAAGCTTTCTTCCCAATTCAATTTGACTTTCTTCTTCCCTTTCTATGATACACAATGAACATCTAATATTGACATCCCATGGCTCACTGTAGAACTTTATAATCTATGCCCAATTAAAGCTTAGTTTTATCTTACATATTCTATTCACTGATTTTATGTTTTTATGACTTATTAATTCATAACCTTTTTTCCTGATTACCTTCTGGCCAACTGTTAGAAAGATGTTGGAAGGGCTATGTTTACTTTATTTCCAAAGTGTCTTGGCAAGCTTGAGAGATTACCATAACTACAAAAACTATCTCCCATGAGTCTAACACTCAGATGAACTCACAAAAGTTTCAGTTAGGTCACTGGGTGGAGCTAAACTCTTTCTCCTCATGAAGTCTAGCAGCTTATGCAAGACTCTTGACTTCTAATGACTATGGTTGCCCCCAGCCCACCATTCAGTTAACAGGTATGGAAAGATGCATACAAAGATACTTAAGCTTTCATTTCACTGCTGTAGGATCAGGCTCTTCCTTCCTAAAATAAAATTTTTCATATCACTGTTGATAATTTTATTAGAGAGAGCAGCAATCTGATTGAGAAATAATTAAAAATAACTAAAGCACCAAACACCTTATTCATCTTTTTTTTTTTTAATAACTTAAATCAAATATTAAGACAGTTCAGTAAGTAGAAATAACACTGGTCTGAAGCAAAAGGTCTCGGTTCTCTTCTTGATATTTCTAATTATTATTTTTGTCAACATAAAATATTTATAACTGTTTTGCCTTCTTCACTGGCTGATGATGCTTACGAAATTATGTATCATATAAGAAAATGCTTTGTAAACCTTAAAATATTTTACAAACATAATAAATATTAGTGAAGAAGTTAGAATACTATGGAGTTGGATTGCTCCCCTTCCCCTTCATGCATTCCCAGGCTTTCTTCCAGAATATTAGCCAGGAAAATTTTTCTGGGCCTCAAATTTCACATCCATAAAAAAGATGTTTGTAGAAAGTGAAACTAAGGTCCCTTCTAGTTCTAATATTAGATCATTCTAAGTGGGTTGGACATTTCATCCAAGATATTTTAAGGGAATAAAGCACTCTTCTAATCAAAGAACTTTTCAAATGAGAACACTTTGAACCTTCCTTATGAGTCATTTCACAGTTGGGGGACACCTTCTAATTTTATTTTCAACCATCGCCAATCAATCACTGAAGGAAGGGAAATAACCTGAGTTAGAACTTTTAAAAAGCCTTAACAATTCAGCCTAGCAGAAAAATGTCTCTGGTTTAAGGAAATCACTCATTTCCATAAAATTTGGACTTTCAAACTGTCCACTACATTGAGAGCATTTAGGAGACAAATGTAACTGAATAATTTGCCAGAAAAGTATATAAAAGGGATATTATGGCTGATTTCTTTAAGAGATCATAATCGGCACTGGTTGCAACAGAAATGGTCTCATTCTCATCCTAAGACTGCTTTAAAGGAGTCATAAGGCTCCTTAAAACACATTTTAACAACAAACCCCCTAATTTTATAGTTAAAGAAAGAGAGCTAGAAAGGTAAAGTGACTTATCCAAGGTCACAGAGCAATTTGGCAAAAGAAGCAAAGTTAGATATAGGTTATAACTCCAATTCCAGTTTTATTTTCCTGTAAAACAGTGCTAATAGAAAATTGCATTTTGGGAAGATTCATATTCTCCATGTATCAGCAATAGAAGGGTCAAAAAGCTCAGCATCTTAGTATATAAGCAAGTAAGCAGTATGTATAAGTGTATAAACAGTGTTTTTGAATGGTGTGATTTCTAGTTAAAAACATCTCAATGCAATTGCAGGGTCATAGGGAAGCTCTATTTTTAATTTTTGAGGAATCTCCACACTGCTCTCCAAAGTGGCTGCACCAACTTGCATTCCCACCAACAGTGGAAGAGGGTTCCCCTTTCTCCACATCCTTTCCAACACATGTTGTTTCCTCTCTTGTTAATTTTGGCCATTCTAACTGGTGTAAGGTGACATCTCAATGTGGTTTTAATTTGAATCTCCCTGAACATTTTTTCATGTGTCTGATAGCCATTTGTATGCCTTCATGGGAGAAGTGTCTGTTCATATCTTCTGCCCATTTTTTGATATGATTATCTGTTTTGTGTGTGTTGAGTTTGAGGAGTTCATTATAGATCCTGGATATCAACCTTTTGTCTGTACTGTCATTTGCAAATATCTTCTCCCATTCCGTGGGTTGCCTCTTTGATTTCTTGACTGTTTCCTTTGCTGTGCAGAAGCTTTTGATTTTGATGAAGTCCCAAAAGTTCATCTTCGCTTTTGTTTCCTTTGCCTTTGGAAACATATCTTGAAAGAAGCTGCTGTGGCTGATATCGAAGAGATTACTGACTATGTTCTCCTCTAGGATTCTGATGGATTCCTGTCTCATTGAGGTCTTTTATCCATTTTGAGTTTATCTTTGTGTACGGTGTAAGAGAATGGTTGAGTTTCATTTTTCTACATATAGATGCCCAGTTTTCCCAGCACCATTTATTGAAGAGACTTGTCTTTTATCCACTGTATATTTTTTCCTGTTTTGTCAATGATTATTTGACCGTAGAGTAGAGGGTCCATATCTGGGCTCTCTACTCTGTTCCACTGGTCTATGTGTCTGTTTTTATGCCAGTACCATGCTGTCTTGGTGATCACAGCTTTGTAGTAAAGCTTGAAATCAGGTAATGTGATTCCCCCAGTTTTATTTTTGTTTTTCAATATTTCCTTAGCAATTCAGGGTCTCTTCTGATTCCATACAAATTTTTGGATTATTTGCTCCAGCTCTTTGAAAATACCGGTGGAATGTTTATAGCAACAATGGCCATGGTCGCCAAACTGTTGAAAGAACCAAGATGCCCTTCAATGGACGAATGGATAAGGAAGATGTGGTCCATATACACTATGGAGTATTATGCCTCCATCAGAAAGGATGAATACCTAACTTTTGTAGCAACATGGACGGGGCAGGAAAAGATTATGCTGAGTGAAATAAGTCAAGCAAAGAGAGTCAATTATCATATGGTTTCACTTATTTGTGGAGCATAACAAAAAGCATGGAGGACATGGGGAGATGGAGAGGAGAAGGGAGTTGAGGGAAATTGGAAGGGGAGGTGAACCATGAGAGACTATGGACTCTGAAAAACAATCTGTAGGGTTTGAAGGGGCGAGGGGTGGGAGGTTGGGGGAGCCAGGTGGTGGGTATTAGAGAGGGCACGGTTTGCATGGAGCCCTGGGTGTGGTGCAAAAACAATGAATACTGTTATGCTGAAAATAAATAAATTAATTTTAAAAAAAACCAAAAAAACACACAAACAAACAAAAACAACATCTCAATGATATCCCCTCTATTTATATTCTAGTTGGATATAGTAATAATTAGTTGACTGACAGATCACTGGGTTTACAACAGAATTAAAGAGAGCTCTTGTGGGACACCTGAGTGTCTCAGTCAGTTAAGCGTCTGCCTTCAGCTCAGGTCATGATCCCAGGGTCCTGGGATCAAGTTCCACATTGCGGAGGGGTGTCCCTGCTCAGCGGCGAGCCTTCTTCTCCCTCTGCCTGCTGTTCCCCTGCTTGGGCTCTCTATCATTCCCTGACAAATAAATGAATAAAATTCTAAAAATTAAAGAGAGCTGTTGCCTTTTGGGCACTCGCAACCAGAAGAGGGACTACCACTGAGCACCAGTGAGTTTTAATATCAGTTAGAAACCCTCCCATCTCCAGTTTTCATATTGGGCCACCTAGGCTTGACATCAAACATTCAAATATTAGCAGGGCCTCCAGAACTTTCCATTAGTTTGTTGATTTGTGAGCTCCTACTCAGTCCTTCAAATCCTATAATTATATGGACACAAGTTATCTCTGACGTTAAAGGTCCCTGAGAGGCCCAATTTCAGATACTGCTCAATCTCCAAGTTTCTTCAGTAGTGTTAATGATAACTTCTATTCGTGGCAAGATAGAGAGATGACTGCCCACAGCAACTATCTCCCAGGAGTCTAAGAATCTGGCGAATTCACAAAAGTTTCAGTTATGTCACCAAGTGGGGCCAAAAACTAACGATGGCTTCAATTCATGCACTCCCACAGGCTTTCTTCCAAAATATTAGATTTGAGAAATGAGGAGATTACACTCTACCATGTGGCATCAACCTTGTTACAGCCAAAGAAACTTTTATTATTTGTGGGCACTATTAGTTTACAAATTTTTTTTGTTTTTTGTTTTTGTTTTTATTTTATTTTATTTATTTATTTGACACAGAGAGAGAGAGAGAGAGAGAGAGAGAGAAAGCACACAGAAGCAGGAGGAGAGGCAGAGGGAGGGGAAAACAGGCTCACTGCAGAGCAAGGGAAGCCCGATGCGGGACTCGATCCCAGGACTCCAGGATCATAACCTGAGCTGAAGGCAATGACTTAACCCACTGAGCCACCCAGGTACCCTACAAGTTGTTTTTTTTTTTTTTTTTTTTAAACACAATTTTAGAAGGCAAATGTCTGCCAAATAAACTACATTTATTCTATAATGATTACCTCTTTTTATATCTGCTCGTTGTTGGGCAATGAAACATGTAACTGTCTATAATAGCTTCCTATCAGCATGAGCTTTCCAGTTGTAACCATTTCAGCCAAACTGACATTCCAGTAAATCTATATCATCTTGTTGAGAAGTAATGCATAACACCTATTTAGTAGTAGACATATTGAAAAGTTCTGTAATGCCTCGGACATTACCATTAATGAGCCAGGAGAACTCTTGCTCAAAATTATCCCAGTGGCCCCCTGGAACTGAGAAATTTAACTATCTCCTGATACTCCACACTTGATGGAAAGACCTAAGTAGATAATTGGACTATCCTCAGAATAGAAGAAAAGTAAGTATTAAGAAGATACTGAGATAGTCAGGTTTTATACATTTTTAATTAGACTACACACCTCCAGGTGAAACACATTTTCCTGGTTACATTTTGCGGGGGTGTTAATGCATTCTTAACTCATGATGAGTCAAAAGTATATTTCAGAGAAATGTTGAAATTCTCCCCAGTAAAACTTGAAAACTTAGAGAACCCTGTGGTTTGAACAGTCTTCTTTTAGAACTCCTGCCTCTAACCATATGGGTTGCTGAGTAATATATATTTTTAGGAAGATAGCAATTCTGGTAAAAAAAAAAAAAGGAAGTAACTAGCTCTTTACAGTCGTACATCAACAGTGATTAAAAACCCTGGGCTCTAGCTCTGAAGGTGTGATTCTGCGACCCCAAGAAGACCTGAATCTTTTCAGGAGTTAGTTTCTGCAACCATCAATTGAAGAGGTTGAACTAGAATCCCTCAAACACCTCAGGCAATCTCTGAAGTTCTTCCTAGACCTAAAGTTCTAAGCATCACGCACCTATAGAACATGCCATCTAGATCTGGGTTTTCTGACATCACAACCCTTGCTTTCTGAGCACAGAATTATTTGACAGACATTACCAGTTCCACACTATTCATTTCATGTGATTTGATTGCATGTCTTACTAATTCATTCCTTCACTCAGTCGTTCAGTAGAACTTTATTAAACAGCTACTTTGTGCCAGGCAGAGAGCAGGAACTACAGACAGAGGAAGTATAAAGGCAGAGGCTCTATCTTCAAGGCACTTAGGACTAGTGATTACAACTGAAGTAACTGGATACTTGTGATTGAATGTGTTTGAAGTGTTGTGGTCGAGAGGCACTGGTACCATGGACATACACGAGAGACACACTTGCAGCAGGGAGGCACTCCCAGAAGGAAAAAGTGACTCTCAGAGAGTGAACACAAGTTAGTTGGATGAAGAAGGGATATGCTGTCATGGCATGGCCAAGAAGATGCTTAAGAACATGGTAAGAGGTTTATCAAAGCTAAATGGGTAAGGTGTACAGCTAGCAAGTTCAGATGGATTGGCTAAAAATAGAAGAAAAGAATCAGGCAAGGCATTCTCAGAAAAGGGAGGCTTTGTAACTCTCGGAAGGGTTTGGCAATGTATTTGGATTTGATCTTAAATGCAATGACAGGTCATTGGAGAATGTCCCTACTGGGGGTAATATGGTCAGATTCGCATTTTAGAAAGAAAGAAGAAAGATGAAAGAAAGAAGCTGCGGAAGAAAGATGAAAGATGGGAAAGCAGAGGGCAAGGAAAGCAGGAAGAAAAAAAAAAAAAGGAGGCTTTTACCAAAATTCAAGAAAAGGACTGACCTAAGAAAACAAATAAAACAAAACAAATCTACAGGAAAAAGAAGGTCATGAAGAAATTTGAGAGACATGGGCTGGGGGGAAAAAGATGACAGGATGCAAAGAGATGGATGTTATAGTTAAATTCTTTGGATCTAAAATTCACTCTCAAATCACCTTATAAATTAGAGCAAATATAATTGACCACATGTTAAGCCTGTAGATATCCACAGCTGCACTTTGTATCTTTCCCTACAGACCCTCTACTGAGGTTTTAATGATTGGGAAAAAGCAGCATGACAAAAATCCTTTACCAAACAAAAATATCCTCAAACCCCATTAGACAGTGTGTAATGAAATGTTACAAATGGAGGATTACAAAGGAAAAATATAAATGACCATAAATCCAGGGGGAATCAACTCTTCTTTCCAGATTCCATTCAACCTTAATAAAGAAACTTAATAAGATCATGCATTCCTGCCAGCTTTCGATATGGCCACTGCTGATCAATAGCATTTATTTCTAGAAAGAGGGGTTGGGGAGGGATGTGAGAGCAGCATGTTGATGCTAAAGCTAGTGAGTAATGACACAGTGTGGCTGGTAATGAAGATTTGATAGAGGAAACAGCCCAGCAAGCCTGTCTTTGTCTCTGAATATCAAACTGCATGCCTCTCCTCCAGATCTATTAATACCTCTTATTCTACAACTGGGTTGTGGGCTTCGTGTCATCTCAAAGAAAAACAAAAAAGAAAATGCTGTTTATTTTTCCCCGTGTTTTCAAATCTAAATAAAACTCAAGGCTTTGAAGTTGGAAATGAAATTTTTGTCAGAGGCTGATTTCACGTAACAGAAAGGATAAATTTACAGATAATCAGAGCTCTCCCGCGATGGTGTGGGTTGTCATAGAAGGAGGGGGACAATGATTTTCCTACCTATAAATATACACAAGAGGATAGCAGATGAACATTACTTAGGAACTCTCAGAAGAAGATTTCTGCATTGGGGCAAATTTTGGCTAGGTTAATTTTGAAAGCTCCTTCTAAATCCAAAATTCTCTCGTCTTCTTTTTTTTCTTTCCCTCTCCAACTTTTCTTCCCCCTCACACATTCTGTTTTAAATACAGACCCTGTGGATTTTCAGAAGAACACTGAAACATAGCTTACAGAAATGTTGACAATAAAACACAGTATAAAGAAAATAAAGAAACAGAGGCAACATAAAAATAGGAAAATATGATACTAAAGCAGAGATTACAATCCAAAATGTAAACGACAGAATAGTATGTAATTCCTGGAGGTGAGCCAAAGGTTTTGCTCAGTGCCTCTTAGTGGCCCAAATCATGTGACTCTAAGACTAATAAATTAAAGGTAGAAGTATAAACACAATGGCAAAATTCACTTCTACTTTGAAAAGAGCAAATTAGAAGAAACAACATATTTTCTGCAGAAAAACATACTTTTTTCTCAGTTCTGACCTCTGAAATTTCTCTCAGGAGTTCTAGTAAAAATAGGACTTTGTGATATGGTGGATCACATCCTCAAAATATACCTACAGTTACTCCTACGGAATAATTTTTTATGTGATTCTAAATTAACTTCAACCTGTGGAGATATCATTGAGCCCTAAGAACAGGATTCATCTTCGAGTTACCTCTGAGGCCCATTCAAGGCCAACACATGTCTGGCTCACTGTATTTTTTTTTTTAATAAGTTGATTCTCAGATAAATGAATAAATGCAGAAATGAATGAATGAATGGATGAGCAAGAATTCATGGTGGATCTAGTATTCCTGCTGGAGTGAGCAATATTTTCCTCTTCTGTTGGTAGGAAATATTTTCTTTGAGTTTCAATCAAAAGTCTCCATTGCTTTTTATATTGTATTATTTTATGTTAAAATGCTAGGGAAATAGTATGAATTATCAGTAATTTGAAATGCTCAATGTATATACTTGTAGTACTACCACTCACTCTCATTTTTCTTTAAAACCAACCCCAAATGAACTGAGATGTCATAGCCTCGTTGCAAAACGCTTTAGAAGAGAAATAAGAAGAGGATAGAGTATGATCCTACAGGAAAACCTAAATAAAAAAGGTCTGAATTCAAGTCCCCGTATTATTGTTTATCACTTGTGTATTTTTGACTAAGAAAATCAACCTGATTTCCAGTTTTCTCATCTTTACAAAGTAAATGTCGATACTGCCTTCCACTTTTGTTGTGAGCCTGAAATAAAATAATGCAAACCAAAATGATTTATAAATTGTTCTGTGTTACACAAAGTTAAACAGTGGTTGTTTTTATGAGGAAAAAAATATTACATCATTGGAATTTTCATAATCAAACTAACAACTAGATTCCAAAATATTATGCATTGCCTTTGGAACATAGACAAATTTTTTTGCTTATCCATAATTATGGAGGCTTCCCATAATCGTCTCAGGGATCCAGTGGAAAGATAAAATATAGAAACGAACCAGGTCATCTTTTTCTCTACCTTTCTGAGGTAGAGATTTTTAGCAATAAATAATCATTGGAAAGAAACAATGGGAATTTGGATTCAGATATAAGTAAAGTATTCTTAGTAGCAAAGACTAGAGATGAAATGTCTAATAGAAAGAATAAATTATCTAGGGCAATAGGCTGCAGAAGTTTTATTTCTAGTGGTCAGAAAAACTGTGGTTATATAAAAAGAGAAAAACTTTATATAAACAGAAATTTCCATCAGCCAGAAATTATTTCACTTCCTGCTATATCTAGGCAATGATGCAATAATAACAGATAGAATGACAGACAATAGTCTGGGTCTCATGTCCCTCTCATTCTAGACTCCTGTATCTGCTATAGATCTGAAACAACTGCATGTCCTTCACAAACTTTTTCCTGGTGCCAAAAATTCTGTTTTCTCTCATTTCTGAAACACAGGATCATTTATTTCTCCCTTTCCAATAATTTATATGAAATCCTACTTTTTTAAGTATCATTGACTCAACCAACTTTTATTATACAACTTCTAGTATGTTCTAGGCACCATGCTTAGATATACAAAAGACATAGAGCCCAGGAGAAGAGAAAGGCATCTGCAGAGTCATTCAGTCAATATTAGAGGTACAATCTGAGGGTTTTGAAGGGGGAGGGGGTGGGAGGTTGGGAGAACCAGGTGGTGGGTATTGGAGAGGGCACGAATTGCATGGAGCACTGGGTGTGGTGCAAAAACAATGAATACTGTTATGCTGAAAATAAATTTAAAAAATTTTTAAAAATAAATAAAATAAAATAAAAAAATAAAATCTTTAAAAAAGTATGTAAATACAAATAATTAGCAACAGAAAAAAATATATATTAGAGGTACACTGGTAAATGCATAGTGTCTGGTAGAGGAACAAGACCAAATCTACCTGGAGTAGTAAGAGATCATAAAATGTGGTGTAGAGAAGGTAACATATAACCATAAGGTGCCTTGAAATTTGAGCATTAGCCATGAAGATTAGTACAGCGGTAGAGCATTTTTGAAAGAAGACACGAACATTAGCACAGGCATTGAATGAGAAACAGTTAGGTGCAGTCAGAAACTGCAAGCAATTGGATAGGACCGAAGAAAGAGAGGAGGCTGGAGACAGGGCTTGGGGCACATGATGGTGTACTTTGCATGGCATACTCAAGCATGAGGTCATTCATGTAAACAATGAGACACTTGATGGAATTAACCAGAAGAGTGATTTGTGTAATGAGCAGGTCAACCTATGACAGAGGAAAGGGAGAGCAAAAATGTGTATGTATGTGTGTAGATGTGTGAGAGAGAGACAGACAGACAGAGAGACAGAGACCCAGAGAGACAAAGATACCAGTTACAATAGAAGCTATTACAATAGGGAAGCAAGAAATGATCATACCCATATTTAAGAATTGTTCAACAGAATCTCCAGAGCTGAATGATCGCCTAGATTGAGTATAGAGGTGTAGAAAAGAGAGGAAAAACACCAGGAAAACTCCTGAATGTCTGGGTGAAGTGCCGAATTGGATCTTGATGATAGTCATCACAGACAAAAAAATGCAGGAACAAGAGAAGACATTCCATCTGATTGAGCAGATTTCAGGTGCTTTGAGGCACCTAAATGGAGCTATTTCCTGTGCACCTGGGTATACAAGTCTGAAGGAATCTGGGCTGAGGAAACAGATTTGGGAGATATCCATATTTGGCTGAATTTCAAGTTAGAGTAGAAGAGTCAGGCCAGTGACTGACGGGGAAAATGAATGCCAAGACAGAGCCCTATAAAACATACCAAAATAAAAAAAGAAGACCCAGCAAAGGAGCCTACAGACAATGTCAGAGAGAGGAAGAGAATCCATCAAGAGATGTTTAAGCCACAGAAGGAATGAATTAAGAAGAGTAGCCAATGGTATCAAGCCCATTTGAGAGAAGGGATAAAAACTGAATCTGACAATTACAAAGCCACCTGAAGGCATTTTTATAAGGGTGTTTCAGTGGAGGCAAAGCCGAAAAGAAGATGAGTACAAACGTAATGGGTGGTCGGGAAATGGAGACAACGGTTCGGTGAAGCATCTTGTGTATAAAGGCAAGGAGTGGGATAGACTAGTGTCTCAGGAGAACAGAATGGCCAAGTAAGGGATTTTTTTTTTTTTTTTTTTTTTTTTTTTTTTAGTAAGGGATCTTTCAAGAGGGATTTGTGATTGTTCAAAGTCTGCAAATAAGGAGCCAGTCAACAGAGTATTTAATATAAGGAGAAAAATTTAAGACTTGTGTCAAAAAATATTCCAAAGGAATCAAATTTAAAAGTAGAACTTGTAGCACTGAATAGGGTCACAACCTTATTTCCACAATTAGACTTCCAGATTTGGGGATCAGTCAACACTTGACCTTCATGTATCAGGAATATTTCTTAGCCCACAGTGTGTATTCAGAAAATATTCAAAGCAAAGTTGACATTTGATGAGAATTATATTCAAAAATAAGTATAAATTTAAATATTTAAATTTAAATCAATAAAGAGATATTTAAATCAATAAAGAGAATTTTTTTATGTTTTCTGTTACTTTCTCAGATGGGATGGGGAAACCTATCTACCATTTTTAGAAAGCCCCCATTCTCAATTCAGTTTCTTCAGCAATAGCTCTATTATAATGATCAGAGCCACAGCAACTTTGTAATTGTAAAGTTTGTCTGCAGATGAAATTTCATCATATGTGGACTTCCCTGGAGAAAAATTCCATGTGCCTGAAGGTATCTGTTTGGGTAGAAGGCCATATGTCAGCACACTCCCAGCCATAGTTTCCTGGTTACTTACTTTTGAGAACAGCTTCGCCCTTTCATTCAATTTCAAGTGTTTTGTTTGTCTATTTGTTTGTTTGGGGTTTTGTTTTTTAAAGATTGTATTTATTTAATTTAGAGAGAGAGAGAGAACAAACAGGGAGATGGGGGGAAAGAAGCAGGCTCCCTGTGGGGCTTGATTCCCAGACCCTGGGATCATGAAGGCAGATGCTTCACCAACTGAATCACCCAGGCGCCCTTCAATTTGAAATGCTGCAGAGGAATAATAGTTGCTTCTATGTTGGCATTGTTGTGAAATGCGTGTTCTTGAATCAAAGAAAAAAATAAAGCCGACTTCTTATTAGGAGAATGTGTCAGTGTTTTCTAGTGTCCCCACCACCCCATGCATCAATAAATTACTGGGTCAGCTCCTTGGGTGCACACAATGGCTCATTTCCTCTCCCTGGAAGCATATTACCTGGAGCAGGAATCTGGATGGAAATATGAGGGATGGAATGAAGCTGGTGCTATGCAAATTTGGAAATCCCAGAAGCAAGTTATCAGCGGAAACAAAGCAGGTGACCGGGATGCCCCAGGAAGGCATCGGGACTTTGAGAGGAGTCAGCACTTTGCAGAAATCTCAAGTGTAAATAAATTTCTCTTCCTCGACCAGGATTAACTACAAAATTGGAACCCAGTGGAAGTCACAAGACTGTTATTTATCCTTGGCTTGGCCTTAACAACCCATGTGGCCTGGGTCAAATACTCTTTTCTTTTATGTCTATACAGTTACTGATGTAAAATAAAGACATTCAAAAAGATTATATAGTCATATCTTAGCAGTCTAAACTGATAGCAATTTACTTAATGTAGATCAGTACAAACCATTTAAAGTTCCAAAATACTCATAATAACAATATATTTCCCCATGGGGGGTGCCAATATATATATAAATACACACATGCACACACACACACACTTCCTCTAGACTTATATACTCCCATGGACTAAACCGTTTCCCCCCAAAATGCACATTTTAAAGCCCTCACTTCCCATGTGACTATATTTGGAGATAGGGCCTGTAAGGGAGTAATTCTAGTTAGATGAGGTCTTACAGGTGTAGCCCTAATCCAATAAGATTAGTGACCTTATAAGAAAAGGAACAGACACAAAACACCTCCCCTCATTCTCTTGCTTGTGCACATGCCAGCTCACTCTCTTTCTACACAAGCACAGAGCAAAAGCCATGTGAGAACCCAGAGAAGGTGGCCATTTATGAGCCAGCAAGAGGGGATTCACTGAAACTAAACTTCCCAGCACTTTGATCTTGGACTTCTTGCCTCCAGAACCGTGAGGAAATATTTTTTTGTTGATTAAGCCAGGCAGCCTTTAGTAATCTGTGATGGCGGCCCAAGCCGACTAAGATAAACACCATCCCAAGAGGCCTCCTAATCAAGTCAGACATAGGTTTGTGATTTATAAGTCAATCATCTGAGCATAGGTTCAAAGGCCATCCATGAGCTAGACCCATTCTCTCTAGTTTCCTAGCTTCATCTCCCACCATTGCTCATCCATTCTATAACCTTTGAACCAATAATACTAAATTGCTTGCTTGCGGTGTAACGTGTTCCATGTTTCTGTGCCTTTGTACAAGCTCTTCCTTAAATTTGGACCTTATACCTAGAAAAACATACAATATGGCATACCTCATTCTAAATCTTAAGTCTCCCTTTTTACTAAATGTGTGATTGGGAAAGTTACTAATTGACTCTGTTTTATCTTCTGTAAAGAAAAATAATAATGGTCTGTCCTTCACAGGGCTTTGGTTAGTGAATATTTCTATAAAATAAGCACCAAAATCTCAGGAGCTGATGACAACAAAAATGTCATTTCTTACCCACGTTGCATTTTTATCTGGTCAGCTGCAGTTTTGCATGGTTCTGCCTGATTCTGTGTGACTCTGCCCAGCATGTCTTACTCCCATACCCAGGCTGAGGAGCCGGATACCATGATGGATAAACCTATTCTCACTACAGAGAGAAATGGAAAAATACAAAACAAACACAACCAACTAACTAAACCATGATATTGCTCATAGTGAGTTTGCTTAGCCACATCTGTTCATGGCGATTGCAAGTCATACGGCTAAGCCTAAAGTCAATGGCATGGGGATGCTGCTTCCACAAGAGGTAGACAAGGTATCTAGTAATGGGCAGTAATGGGCAGTAATGTAGAGACTTCTTGCAGGGAAGAGGAAAAGTGAATAACTGTGAATAGTAATACAGTCTTTAGAGATGATTCTTGCTTATGGTCAATTATTGTTATTAAAGTCCAGATCAGGTGTTATCCCTTCTCAGAAGATTCCTGGGCATATTTCCACCCATCCACAAGCAATAAAATGGTCAGATATCTGTCCTGCACTAAAGTTTTGCACCATATATGTGCTGCTCTGTGATTCATTTCTATCCACGTTTCACTTTTCTTCTAAGATTGAGGGATACTGCCATTGTTCAGTAATTGAACCAACACTTGGCGAATGGCTACTTCTGTGCTAAGTGTGGGAGGGTAAGGGGAGAGGCATATTCCGCAACAATAAATCTCACAGTCCAGTGTGAGCATCGAACAAGTACATGGGTACTCCAGAAATAAGTGCAATAATAAGGCAGGTGTTGGGCAGTAAATATTGATCCAATCTGAATTAATTGTATTTCCTCTGTACTGGAGCTAATTTAACTTTAGCTTCTAGGAGCAAGAGCCCCTCCTTAAGACTCTTTATTATTTGTGTCTTTCTTGGTACAAACGATGGTTCCTGCATCCTCTCTGATGCCACAAATAAATAGGAGAATCTTTCAAGACAGTCAGAAGTAGAAAGCCAAAATGTAAACTAATAATACACAAATATAAGGGTCTACCTCAAAGGTTTAATGTGGACTCAGTGGTGGTGCTGGTACTCACACAGACAAGGGAACGGATGGATATTTTCAGGAATCCCTTCTCTCAACAATGATACTAGGAATGTTTATCTTTCTTTTTCTTTCTTTCTTTTTCAGATTTTACTTATTTATTTATTTTACAGAGAGAGAGAGAGTGTACAAGCAGGTGGAGTGGGAGGTAGAGGGAGAGGGAGATGCAGCCTCCCTGAGGAGCAGGGGAGCCTGATGTTGGACTCTATCCCAGGACCCTGGGATTCTGAAGTGAGCCCAAGGCAGTCCTTAACCAACTGAGCCTCCCAGGCCAGGCGCCCCTAGGAACGTTTCAACAGCACAAGATAGAATAGCTCTTTGCAAACTTACTATTAGCAGCAGAAAACTTTTTAAAATTAATAAAATGTATAAAACAGAACATAAAATCTTCCTGCTCTTGCTGAGGCAGGAGTGAAGGGCCTAGAATCTGAATCACCAGCATTACCCATCATTCCCTGTGGCCACTAATGAAAACAAGAAACATTTTTTGAGTGTCTCATAACTACATCTATTTCATTTAATCATCACGACCATATGGATGAAGTCAGTTATGTCCACTTGAAACTAATGAGGAGAGTGGGGCGTCGAAAGGCTGAGTGACCGGCTCTACTTCCCACAGCTAAGAGTTGGTGGAGGTGAAATTGGCACCCAGCCACAGGATTTCAGAGTAGCCACCTCCACCCACCACATCCCTCCAAGGCACAGGCTGAAACCATCACTCGATAAGAGAACACGGGAGAGAGTCTTAAACTCGGGAAATAAACTGAAGGTTTCTGGAGGGGAGCGGGTGGGAAGAATGGGGTGGCTGGGGTGGTAGACATTGGGGAGGGATGTGCTATGGCTTGAGTGCTGTGACAGGTGTAAGACTGATCAATCACAGACCCCTGAAACAAATAATACATTATATGTTAATAATGAAAAAATAAATAAATAAAAATAAAACACAGGAGAACCAGAGGAAGTACTAGAAAACTTCAGCTCTCCTTCTAGCAGTCACTATAACCTTCAAAAAATTATAACCACACCCCAGGCTTCAGTTTTCTCATCTAACAAGAGGAGATTAGATCAGAAGGAAGGTTCTCCACATGTTTCTTTCTCTAATATATCTGAGGAGGAGGACACCCTCTCATCAATAGCAGTGTGCCACAATGGCAGTTTGTCGTAGAAAAGTCAAGAATACAAAGCTCTAGCAGAATCACATGATGGGGATTGGAAAGTCATATTTGTTACTGTTCTGTAGTTTTTGGTTCAAGAATCGCTGGGCTAGAATTTTTCTAAGGGCTAACATGATGATTCTGCTTCCCTCCCCCCCACCCCGAGTATTTAAACCTTTGGGAAATTATGAGTGACATCAAAAGGAAATTACTTTACTCTTTTTAACTTCCCTTTTCCAAACACTAATAACTCAGCCAATTATACGATTAGCTTGCAAGTGCCCTGGGAAGATATGTAGAAGTAAAATTAACGTGTTAGAATATACCAGCAAGGCTGATGGTCAAAGCCTTCTTATAACCTTTTTCTTAAAACTAGGTTCAAACACATATCTCTAGGTATTAGGGAATTTTACTAAATAGGCATGATTTAGGCCTTAAGACTGTGGAACTAACAAACCATAAAGTAGCTTGGGCATCATTCTAAGTCGTTACGTAAAAACCATAGGTAGTTGATACTTCCATACTCACTTAACCTTGTCTTTTTTTTTTTAATTAATTTATTTATTTTGTCTTAATCTTTTCCAATTCTGTTAGGAATGGGACAGATGTGTCATTCGTTTTTGTTTTAACTGACTTTTTATTTGTACTAATTTTGGATTTACAGAAACAGGACAAACTTAGTACAGTTATTGTCTACTCCTCACTTAGTCTTCCCTAACAGTCATCATGGGTCTTAGGCTCCTTTTGGTGTGAGATGCTCTTCAGGGTCTTTAGTTTTTGATGATCTTGACAACTTTGAGGAGTACTGGTCAAGTATTCTGTGGAATGTCCCTCAACTGAGATCTGTATGATGTTTTTTCTCATGGCTACACAGGGGTTTTGGTTTGTTTTAAGGAAAAACTACAGAGGTAAAGTGTCACTTTTATTACATATCAAGGGTATTTACCTTCTATATGATTTATCACTGCTGATGTTGACTCCGGTTCCCGGCTGAGCTAGCATTTGTCAGATTTCTCCACTATAGGTTACTTCTCCCCTTTCCACACTGTATTCACTGGAAAAAAAGCCACTATGCACAGCCCACACTTGAGGAATGGGAAATTATGTTCTACTTCCTTGAGGGTGGAGTATCTACACATTCTATTTGGAATTCTTCTGCAACCTACTAGGTTCTTAAACACATAAAAAGGAATGGAAATGTATAATTTAAAAAGGAAATCATATTTAGACTTTCAGCAGAATAAAATTCAATAAGCATTTGAAAAAAAGCACAGGAAGCACCTGGGTGTCTCAGTGGGTTAAGCCGCTGCCTTCAGTTCAGGTCATGATCTCAGGGTCCTTGGATCCAGTCCCACATTGGGCTTTCTGCTCCGTGGGGACCCTGCTTCCCCCTCTCTCTCTGCCTGCCTCTCTGCCTACTTGTGATCTCTCTCTCTCTGTCAAATGAATAAATAAAATCTTTAAAAAAAGAGAGAGAGAGAGAGAAAAGAAAAGAAAGCACAGTAGGTTACAGGATTTGGGGAGGAGGCTGAAAATCACAGCAAGGAAGAGAGATGTGTAGGATCTCTTCTGAATGTGTGGTGTCACACACTGCAGGAGAAACAGTGTGTGCAAAGGTATGTTTGTCCTCAAGAGATTCCAATCCATGGCATTTGGCTGAGAAGCGACACTCCCTCAAGTACTGAGCAGTCTCTTCAGTGCATCTTCTTATCACCCCATGCTTCCATCCGTGAACCAGTCATGCTTCCCTGTGTGAAGAGCTACATACTTGCCTCTCTCTAAAGGTGCCATTCTCTCAGGCAGGTGCAGTATTATCCCTGAAACTCTGCTCATTGTCTAGAGTATCACTGCACTCAAAAAACTAGGATTATGGATGGATGGATAGATGGATGCAAGGATGGATGGATAGATGGATCAATAGATAGCTTAATTAATCTTCTCCCTCTTCTTTGTCCTATAATGTTAATTTTTTCAATGGGTGATCCATATTTACACCCCTGTTTTCTACCCAAAGAACCACTCATGCTTTTTTAAGCTTTTTAAAAAAAAATAATAAATTGAGTCCAGTTGTAAGAAAGAATACAGAGAGATCCTATATAACCTTTGCCCATGTTTCTCCACAATGATAACATCTAGCATGACTATAGTACAACAATGTACCCAGGAAACTGACATTGATATAATCCACCAACCTTTTCAGATTTTCAGTTTCATGGACACTCATGTGTTGTGTTTAGCTTCATGAAAGTTTATCACTCGTGTGCATTTGTGGAACCACCACCACCATTATGATGTATCTCGAAAAATTTAAAAAAAAAAAAAAAGGCATCTCAAAACCCTCATGTTTCTGTAGACTGTAGCCCTCTTCCTCAGACTAGTCATTTGATTCCTCTGTATTCCCATATGTCCTGTTCCCATCTTTTAGAACCAAGCATAGTGCATCCTGAAGATTTCTCTTGTATATGGTTCCCCTTATAAAATCTAATGGTAAACCTACCTTAGGAAAAATGGGAAATAAGCAAAATGTGTCCCAATCATGGGTTCACACCCCTGTTTTGCCCCCATATTAGAGTTACTACCACAGTGATATAGTTTCTGCTCCATAAAGAAAAGAAAAGCCTTTACATACTGACGCTGATAAGGCACAGTATCAGAGAACTCACAAACTCTATGATCATAGCACCTACACGCGGTCGGCTAGTCGGCTAATGCCTGACCTGACATTGTTTATGGAAAACTAATTCTCATTTTTATACATGTCTAGTACTTCATTCTTGATCCTGTCTCGATTTCTATAAGAAAACAATTCCAGCTCTCTTCAGCACAGATGTGATTTTCAAACTAATTAATTGACTGATGACCTTACTCACATATGAAAATACAAAAAAAACCTCCTTCAAAAAATAATTGAAATGCACTCGAAAAAGTTATTTGTAGAAAGGTATCTCTTGAGGTTAAAATACTAAAAAGTCCTACCCTAAAACATTTTCAAGTTATCTATATATAGAAGAGCAAAAGGTATATTTTGAGGGCTCATTAAGCATCTATATATAACTTTACTATAGAATCCTTCTTTGTTGTATAAAATCAATTTTATGAGTCACAACTTATGTACAGTTAGGATTAAAATATTTTAAGAAAACCCAGTACAATTGCTTTTGTATAACAAAGAACCTTCCATATATTTAGAAGCAATCGTGCATTTATGCAACAGAAACGTAGTTGGTGCCTTCCATGTGCCAGTAACTGTGAAATGTTTTAGGAACACAGAGATAATTGGGAGAGAAGTGCTATCCTCAGGAGTTCATAATGCAGTGAGCAGACAGAAATGTACATGACAGCATGAAAAAATATGCCAAGGAGTGTGGGAATGGGAAGCATGGAGAGGGTAGGTCTTTTTTGTGGATGTTAGGGAAGCATTCATCAATCTTGAGTTTTGCTAGGCTAGGTGGTAACTACAACTTCCCTATCAATGAAGGAAACCAACATTTAAATTGTGTTTTTTGGATTTGCTTAAACTTTCTTGAAACAGGGAAATTTACTGGTTAAAAATTAAAAATAAATGCCCCATAATCTCCTCCTAGGACTGTGTTTTATAAACTTCTAATAACAACAAATAAGCAAAGATACGTATGATGTTGTAGAATGTGCTAATCATTTTAATATATTTTTATATCATTAATCATCACAATCGTTCTGCAAGTTATATGTCACTATCCCCTCATTAAGGAAAACTGGATTCAAGCCTTAAGTCTTTTAGCAAAAAAATTTAAGCAGGGTTTGAAAGCGGGTCGGCGTGATTATCCAGTACATGGTATCTCTCCGGTCTTGTATAATGCCTCTCAATCAGCTTCTAAGGGAGCATCTTCAGGCCTACAGATGAGAAGTATTTAAGCTCCCCAACCTTTGTAATAGAACTGAAAATGCAATCACCCTTTGTTACTGAGTAAAGACAGTGGAGTACAGATTTCAATGGATGTACAGTTCATGAGTACAGGCTCATTAACTTATTACATGAGCTCTTAAAAGTATTAGTGACAATAACTGTAGTAATAGTAAAATGTTATCAGTAGTACATTAACATTAAATATTTTATCATACTTTGGAGATGGCAAGACACCTTACATACATTACATCATTTGATCTCCATTTTGAGAAGATGTTATGATAAGCCTTTATAATTTCCATTTGACAGGTTTAAAAACAAACTCAGGAGGTAAAGTCATTTAGAGACATAGATCCAGTTCATATGGAAGAGCAAAGATAGAACATGATGTGTTCTAAGCCTCTGAAATAACTAATGCATGATAGCCTTGAATGTAAAACATACAACTTCTTTAAGATGTGGAGAAGGTCAAAGACTCAAAGGCATTCTACCTGCTTATTCCCAGTGCATAATGCAATGCCTGGTGGGTGCCCGATATTTGTTGATGACTACTAAGTGATTGAGTAGTGAGTGATGAAAAACGAATAAATGCATGTTCTGCTCTTTTAACTAGATACACAATGATTCTATGACACCCAGCAGGAGTGTAGGCTGAAAGTCAGAAACCCAAAGTCTATTCATAACTAGTAGTTCTCAGCTGGCAGCAAGTCCAGTCTCTAAAATACACATGCACACATGCACAAACGCACACACGACACACAGAATCCAGTTACCTTATACCAAAATCCGTATGATCAAATTCTCTAGTATCTGAGACTTCACTGCACATTCCTGATGATTTTCCTTCTTATTCAGCATGTCACTTTAAAAACAGCACAGAGGGGCACCTGGGTGGCTCAGTCTGTTAAGTGTCTGCCCTCAGCTCAGGTTATGATCTCAGATTCCTGAGATCGAGCCCCATGTTGGCTTCCTGCTCATCAGGAAGTCTGCTTCTCGCTCTCCCTCTGTGTGCGCTCTCTCTCTCTTTCTTGCTCACAAATAAATAAAATCTTAAAAAATAAAAATAAATAACAACAGTAGAGACACTGGAATCAGAGAGATCTGGGTAGTAATAAAATGTTCCTATTTAATAATTGTGTGACTTTGAATGTTTCAATTCTACTTTCCTTTTTTTTAAAGATTGTATTTATTTACTTATTTATTTATTTGAGAGAGAGAGAGAATGTGCCAGTGGAGGGACAGATGGGGGAGGAAGAGAAGCTCGAGCAGACTCTGCTCTGAGCAGGGAGTCCGGGAGGGAGCTCAGTCTCACAACCCTGAGATCATGAACTAGCTGAAATCAAAAGTCAGATGCTCAAGGTTTGCTGTAAGGAATCAAGGCAATGGTTTAAAAGAACCTACAGCAGCGTCTACATATAGAAGGAGTTCCGGAAATGCTGGTTCTTAGGCGATAGTTCTCAGAATAGGCTTTTTCGGGGGTGGAAACCAAACAGGCAGTCTCTCCTCCCAGAAACATTCTGAAACTCCGTCATCCATTACCCACACTAAGAACAGCCAACATGCTGCTTAAAGGAGCTTGCTTGACTCTCACAGAAACGTGTGTGAAGTCCCAGAAACGATGCCCACT
Organism: Mustela lutreola; assembly: GCF_030435805.1. Taxonomy (NCBI): domain Eukaryota; kingdom Metazoa; phylum Chordata; class Mammalia; order Carnivora; family Mustelidae; genus Mustela; species Mustela lutreola. The sequence continues at coordinate 136,030,330 of NC_081298.1, read as the reverse complement.
TTATGTTGTGACTTGGTGCACCAAGAAGTGAAGCCACACAGTCGCGGTAACCGAGACCGTTTGCAGCCACCATCAGCGTCAATTTGAGCACATTTCTCAGGCAGGACATGAACAGACGGGGGTTATTTCCCAATTACAATCCCGGGGCCATGAAACTCGGTGTATGCGGACATCGTTCTCACCTGAAAAAAAGTGACTTTTAAGGAAATGAAATACCAGCTGCATGAATCCCAACTGAGAGATGAGAGAGTAGGCGACTTGGACAATCATCCACAGCCTCCTCCTCAGAGCACAGGCGGTGCGTATTAAAGCAAAACAGTTGGGTACTGGAGAGTCATAACACAAGTAAAAGAGATGAAAGTCAAAACGCTGAGAAGGGAAAGAAAAACTTGACTGTTTAACACGTATCCATCTTTTCCAAGGAGGAGCTTAATGTATAAAACCATTTCAGCTCAGTAATTGGAATAAATGCCTTCCAGGCTAGGATTAACATAAAAATTGTGATTCAAACAAATTACTGTAAGTGACATTCAGAAAGACAGGGAAGAGGAAGGGATGAAGACATCATATTCCTCGCAAGTAACAAACAACAAACAAACTGCTCTAGAAATAGAGGCCTATTTAATTCCCATCAGGTTAAGTATTTTCTCATCAATAACTATCTGTTTCTTAACTATAACAGAGACTCAGAAGGTCTATGGCTTCAACCAAGGTCACAATTCTGAACTCCAGAGTTCTTTCTATCCCTGGGGTTCTCAAACTGGAACATGAATCCGAGTCACCCGGAGGACCCTGATAAAACACGATTGCTGGGCCCCCTCCACGGAGTTTCTGATTCAGTAGGTCTGGAGTGGGGTCCAAGAGTTTCCATTTCTCACCTATGCCTTGGTGATGCTGATGCTGTTAGTTGAAGGACCATTGTTGGACAACCACTGCATGGCGCTATCAAAGACCAGGAGCCATTATTTCCATGCAAGTGTTTGCTTTCTCCCAGGTCCAACTAGGCAAAGGAGGAACAGACTGGAATCATGACTGGAATGATTAATCTAAGAAAAAGAAAAAAGAAAAAAGAAAAAAAAAACTGCTAGAGGGTTTTGGCAAGTCTTATGCATACATTGCAAAGGATATTAAACAGCTTGTGCTAAAACGTATGCGCCATTCTTTATGGCTCAGTAAAGACTCTGAGAACAAAGAAAGAGGAATTCAAGATCTGATGGAAAAGGCCTGAGGCCAGAGGGATTAGATACAAGGAGGCCAGACCTGGGGAGGATGAAATGGAGTGCCTCGATCTGCATGTGCACAGGTGAGTCGGAGGAAGCCAAGGAGGCAAGTGTTACCATCTAATCAGGGAGCCAGTGAAGCCCAGGGAGGTTCCAGAAGCCAGGATTTTAGAGTCAGATTCAAAAACATTAGGAAGCTCACCTGTTGGGTCAGTAGCTGTTTTCCTACGCTAAAGCTAGACGAGCATGACACGGCAGAGAATGCTGGTATTTATCCACCATCTACTCCTCTGCTACCAGAATCCTGATTCTGTTTAGGGGGTTGGGGGACTTTACCAAGCCACATAAATCATGATTTATCTAAACGATGATTGTTCTAGGGGTAAAAATAGAGCCAAGTTCAAGAGACCTAAAAAGTCTCCTTAGGTGACTTCCAGAAGTTATGTTCCTTGTGATAAAACAGATAGGTTCGTGAGGAAAAGACACCGTACCTCCTTGAAACTCTGTTGTGTGGAGATGGGATGCTTCCATCTACAGCAGCCATCGTGCGGACCTGAGGGGAGAGACCACTGACTGGCTGAAGTTGGCATTTCCAAGGGAAAAAGACAGTTGGGCTCTTGAACGGCCTACCTCTATATTTCATTCAATTTTCTTTTAATTTTTTTAAAGATTTTATTTATTGGGGCACCTGGGTGGCTCAGTGGGTTGGGCCTCTGCCTTTGATCTCGGGGTTCTGGGATCGAGTCCCGCATTGGGCTCTCTGCTCCGCGGGGGGCCTGCTTCCTCCTCTCTCTCTACCTACCTGTCTGCCTACTTGTGATCTCTGTCTGTCAGATAAATAAATACAATCTTAAAAAAAAAATTTTATTTATTTATCTGATAGAGATCACAAGTGGGCAGAGAGGCAGGCAGAGACAGTGAGAGGAAGGAAAACAGGGTTCCCGCTGAGCAGAGAGCCTGACACGGGGCTCGATCCCAGGACTCTGGGATCATGACCTGAGCTGAAGGCAAAGGCTATAACCCACTAAGCCACCCAGGTGCCCCTCTTTATTTCATTCAAATGAGACCATTAAATGGTGTATTTGTGCTTTCTTTTAGTGTTTAAGCAGCTAATTGACACAACTGAGAAATGAGATGTGATCTTTAACGGACTTCACGAAACTACGGCCAAGTCTCTGAATAACCATGCTGTTTAAGTAGCAAAGTCAGATGCTTTTTCTCACAGAATGTTTGAGGACACAGTAGACTTTCTCAATTATTAATTTCACCCTACAAGTCCCCTCATGACACCTTTAAATAAAGACCCTTTATATATAGGATTGAGTTCAAGTTTCTATAGGGTCCTGCACAATCTCTTCTAGGTCTCCAGTCTATCTTCCTACCCTTGCTGCATCCCCCTTTATGCTTTAGTCATCCCAAATATCTCGTGTTTGGAAGAGGTCATAAAGCTATTATGTGACTCTCCCATATTACTTCCCCCCTTCCCTTCACTTGCACTCCGCACCTGGACAACTTCTGCTAGTCACTCAAGACTCAGGTTAAGTTACAATCCCTCCAGAAAGGCTTCCCTAACACTTCTAATGCTGGTTCAGGGGCCTCTCTGTGTTCCCATCATACATCTGCTTCACATTTCATTAAATTCAGCCAGGTAATACATCCTGGTTATGTATATACATCCAGGTAATACATACTTTACCTGACCCAGTCAGGTAATACATCCATCTCCCCTCTCACATCACAAGATCTTTAAGGGAAGGGACTGGATGTTTTCAATTTGTATTTTTAGTGCTTAGACACTTAACTGGCACTTACTACCTTTTCTTTCTTTTTTTTTTTTTTCTGGAAAAAAAAGTCCATTAAAATTCTAAATACATACCATGAAACTATATCCTACTTCTTGTAGTTTATAATAACAGATACCTTTCAAGCAATAAGCAACAGTGAAAACCCACTCAGGCACTATGGTAACTGAGTGTTATATCTCATGCTGTCACTGACAACAGATGATCTCCAGAAGCAGAAGGAAGCCATGAGACTGATACAAGTTGTTTCCAAATGGGAATCAAAATCTTTTACTCTTCCAAAATAAATGTTAATGAGAATAAGACTATCTTTTACTCTAATGAGCATCGTCTTTAACAAAACATTGTGTAAGTGCTTCATATTAGGTAATCTTTACAGGAACCCCAGGAGATAAGTACCATCATCCTATTTTGGCAGACATGAAAGCTCAGAACCCCTTTACACTCTTCAAAGTTACCGGGGACCCCTACAAGGTTTCTTTGTGGGTTAAATCCATTACTATATCTCTTCATAATTACTACCAAGATGTATTGCATTAGAAACTAAAATAGAAAAAAAAATCATCAGGAAACCATCTCACTTGAACATATTACTTTAGTGAAAATTAATAAAAAAAAATCATCAGGAAACCATCTCACTTAAACATATTACTTTAGTGAAAATTAGCATGTTTTACAAAACAGAAAATGTAGTGGGAAGACTGCCATTATTTTGCATTGGGGTAAATTTCTTTAATGCCCTGTTTAGTAGAAAAACAGCCAATTTTTACATCGCTGTCTGCCTTCAGTCTTTTTGCAACATCACATGTCAAGTAGGTTCTGGGAACTCCACTGTAAACTCATGGAAAGACTGTGAATTGGCAAATAGTGTCAGTATTAGTGTGAAGACAGTTTTGAGTTTACCTAGGGATCCTCAGAAGAGAACTCAGGAACCCCAGGAACCCCAAAACCATACTTTGAGAACTGGATTAGAATGGGAGAGTACCAATGACCTTCAGTTAGTTGCTCAAGTAACTAATTCAGTGCCTGAGCCAGGATGTGAATCTGAGCCTTCTAGCATCAACCAGTGCAAAATTTCATAGTAAAGAGTGGGGGAGTTTGGTGGGTCACCAGTCTCGTACAACTGCGTTCAGTGAAGTGTGAACATGTGTCTGCAATGATGATGACATAATTACTAACGTAACTAACACAACACCACGTGCATGTACACTGCTTTGCTGTTTTGAAAGATGAGAACCACCCCGGGGCCTGTCAGCTGTAGGCAGGGCCTCTCTGATATGCCTGGGATTGGCTGAATAACTCAGACACAAGTAGGCAGAGGTCAAGTGTACTGTTTCCTGTGAAGTTGAGAATTCTGATGGAACTCGTGGTCTGCTTCTTGGAAACTAGAACTTATAATGAGATTGAGACCAAGGACCCTGAAAGAAAACTATGATTGAAATCCAAGAAATACCCCATGCACCAATTATGCAGATGTTTCAATTCCACGTGTTTCAAACACAAGGAGAAGATCTCAAAGCTATAGAAATTTCAGTGTTAAAAGAAATCTCTTAAACAGCTACCAGGGCATTATGCTGATGTGTGTGTAGTGCCCCTGATGAAGCAGGAAACCTCACCTTCGTTCCAAGTTTAAGAGCTGGTCTGGGAAATATAAACATCACTAAGATGGGTGGGGGCTGGGGAGCTAAGATGAGGAAATTTAACTGCTGTTCATATCTAATTAGACTTGGATATCATTTTAAATAAAAAAATGCAAACTTATTTAAGTGGGCTAATAGAATTAATATCCATCATTCCAATAAATATTTGAATGAAGTTATAGTCAGGAACAGGGATATTCTCTGGGGATTTGGGGATAAGAAAGACATAGTCCCTCCAGTCAAGACTGACAGTTATAATACGGTGAGGTAACAATTACTATGGGATTAAATACACAGGACTGGCAGGTAATGCTGGCTCATAAGGAATGAAGTCTTGCTTTTGGAAAGTGGGGAGCCTCCATAATCCCTGAGAGATGAATAGGAGTTATCGGATGAAGAAAAAGTGAACATTTATAAACAATTCAACTATGTCAAGCACTGTTCAAATTTACGTGACTTGTTGAAATTTACTATCATATTGATATTACTTTCCCAATTTTATGGATGGCAAAAAAAAAAAAAATGAGGTTCATAGAATTTACCAGCATTGCCCAAGCTCTCCAACTTAGTAAATAGTATAATTAGTACGTGAACATAATCTGTTTGAGTTCAAAGTGCTTTTCACTGCCAGCTAGCAGGATGGAATGGCACAGACACAGAGATGTGAAGATGCATGGTATATCTGGGGCAATGAGGTGAGCATATTCAGGGGCCGCTGTCGATGGAGAAGCAGAGGAGGACAAAAATGAAGACTATGCAGGACTGGATCTCAGAGGTGATGAGTGGTTTCTCCTGCAGGAATGTCAGTGCTCATCTGCACATTTGAGAAAGGCTTTTCATGCAGAAGGCAACACATTTATGGAATACTTGTTTTAAAAAAGCAGGAAGGGGTCAGTCATCCACTATTTGTTATTTATTTGAAATTAGAATTCCATGCTAAGAAACATTCAGACATTTGAAAACTAGTGTGCTAGGTTTATAAACACAAACAAGGAAAAGATCACTCTGATGCCCTTCTCAAGTTTCAAAAACACCAAAGAGAAAACTGTTCTTTTGATCCAAAGCCCTGGTTCATAAACCGTATTGCAATTTGTCCTGATGATGGTTGGAATGGAAATAGAGAAATGTAAAGATTTAGGCCCAGGTATTTGTCAGAGCTTTCCCTTTAATAACGTGGGCTTTCTAGGGAGAAGCTCATTCTAATCTGGGATACAGTTAAGATCAGTTGTTCTAAAAGCAAGCCTACTGCAGAAAATGCTTACCCTGACCAAAATCCTCCAAGTTTCCAGCCTTGGGCTTGTAACACTGGATCACACTGGCTGTAACCTCTTTAGAAGGGCAAAGCCACGGCAAAGCCATGGCAAAAAGAGTTAAGAACTCAAGAAATAGTGGGCTATTCGTAAGATGAGTAAAGCAAAGAAGATTAATAGCAGGAAACAGGGTCTAACCAAGCTGCAAATTATGAGTACAAAGTTCTAAGCACAGAAGAAATATTCAAGCGTCAAAGAAGCCAATACTTTGGGTTGTTAAACTGGGAGTGTTGTAATAAAGGGAAGCTCAGAGCAGTGTATAGGAAGCTAGTACTGAACAAGAAGAAATGGATAAAAGTATACGGAAAATCCCGATGTATTTATCCTGAGTAAGGCTGATTTCTAGCATTACATACTTTGTTATCCTTTGGGCAGATTCTGAATGAAAAGGGTAAACCCATACATCACCCTGGATTTAAAGGAGACCAATCCCAATGCTGAACATTAATTTGGCTGTAATCAGTTTTGTACAGAAAGCAGACCAGGCTGCAGAAATGTTCGCAATCCCGGAATTGGGTTATTTTCTCATCCTTAAACCACATGTGGATTGTTCGCATATGAAAGGAGTGTTCTTTCAATCATAGAAGAGAGCAGAGATGCAAAACCCCAGTGGCAAGAGCACACTTAGCATCCAGATCATGGTTTCTAATACCATTCTCCAATAAAAGGGCACATATCTCCAGGGAAAAATAGTTGACTCTAGGGAGGACAAAAGCACACAAGGTTGAGCCCAGAATATCTTAAAGTTCAGAAAATAAGTGCTAAAAAGAAAAGAAAACAAAATCTGCATTATGGGAATATGTCAAAGGGACACAGAAGCCAACTGTAGGAGACTTTAATTTACAAATCTAGAATAACTTGAGCAACAAAATAAGTCAAGTAGTATTGGACTATAGCCCAAAGCACAAAACAAAAATACATGGAAGATTCTGGGAAAACGGCAGGACAGGAAGCACCAAGAATCTGCCACCGCCCAGAAAACAGTGGCACTGGCTAAATATGTCTGATGCCCCTTCTCTGGAATCTACTGAAGGCTTGCAATTTCCAGGTCAAGGCTTAGATGGTAAATTGTGGTTAACTTTGATCGATTTTAGCTCTTGTAGCACAGTAGAAGTTACCCATTCCCCACCTTCAGCCCCAAGGGATACAGCTATGCATGTGTTACCGGAGCAGCTTGCACACACGCTGCAAGTACCAGGGTGGGCAAAAAGGATCCTGTCCTCCAAATACTGGGGAATCTATGCTTGCGTTGATGATTGCTGCTTCTGATTCCAGAGGTGCAGAGGAAGAGGTAGGCCATTCTTGAATTTCCCTTACTGTTGCAAATCTTTCTCCCTCCGCCTGACTACCAGGAGACTTAAAGTGCCAGTACCCCTCCCCCCCTCCACTTTTATTTTCTTCCTTTTCCTCCTTTGATAGACATTGAAGATATGGACATTCAAAAGCAACTGCATATATGGGGAAAATTAGGAAATGAGCACTTCAAATTTCTAATGATAAGCATAGGCTACACAACATACCCAGTGATCCATCCCCAAAGACTGTAACCTAAATTCCAAATGCCAGAGCCTAAAATTTTCAGCTTTGCCTAAAGGGATACCTCAATCAATGAACCTTTGTTGTGTTGCTTTGCATAGTGCATTTTCTATACTGATTTCTTATGGTTATAAAACAATTGGCAAACAGTCTACAATTGTATTTATTTCCCATTGCATACCTGTCTGCCCCATGTTTTGTCTCTTCAAGACCTATTCCATCAATCAGTCAATCAAGAAGTTGGAGAAATGTCTTTAAAAAATGGTCAAATGATTTCTGGAAAAGGTGTCAAGACCATTCAATAAGGAAAAGGCAGTCTTTTCAACACATAAAGCTAGGAAAACTGGTATCCACATGTGTAAGTATGATGTTGAGCCCTCATCTAATACGATATATAACAATTAACTCAAAAATGGATCAAAGATCTAAATGCAAGATCTAAAACTATAAAATTCTTGGAAACATAGGACATAGGTTCACAACACTGTATTTGACAATGATTTCTTGGATATGACACCAAAAGCACAGGCAACAAAAGAAAAAACAGACAAACTGGACTTTATAAAAATTTTAAAATGTTGTACATCAACATTTTACTCTGTATGGACACTATCGATACAGAGTAAAAAAGCAACCAACAGAATGGGAGAAAATGTCTGCAAATCATATTCTGATAAGGGACCAATATCCAGAATGGAGAGGACCCATAAAACTCATCTACCACCACCACCTGTCTATAAATGAGCTAAGACTCAAAGAGACATTTCCCCAAAGAAGATAAACAAATGTCCAATAAGGACAATAAAAGATGCTCAGTATCACTCATCATTAGAGAAATGCAAAATAAAACTATGAGATAGCAACTCAAACTCATAAATTCTATTTTCAAAATATGTTGGTAAGGATGGGCAGATTTTGGAATACCTTTGCACTCTGAGGAGCAATGTAACATGATGCAGCTTAATGGGAAACAGTATGTTCACTCCTTAAAAAATTAAAAAATTACCTTGTGATCAAGAAATTATACACCTGGATATACCCAAAAAAATCATTGAAAGCAAGGTCTCAAAGAGATATTTGTATATTTAGGTTCATAGCAGTATTGTTCACAATAGCTAAAACATGGAAGTAATCCAAATGTCCAAGAATGGATAAATGGCTAAGCAAAATTTGGTTTATACATACAATGGAATACTATTCAGCCTTAAAAAAGGAAATTCTGGCATGTGCTACAACATGTATAAAACTTGAGTACATTGTACGAAGTAGAAAAAGCTGACCACAAAAAGGCAAATGCTATATGATTCTACTTATATGAGGTACTTAGAGTGGACAAAATCATACAGACAAAAGTAGAATTGTGATTTCCAGATGCTGGTAAAAGTGAGTGGGGGATAGAGGTGTCACTGTTTAATTGGTATAGAGTTTCAGTTTTACAAAATGAAAAGAGTTAAGGAGATTGGCAGTGGTGATAGTTGTATAACATTAGGAATGTATTCAATACCACTGAACTGTACCATTAAAAATGGTTAAGACAGTAATTTATTTGTTATGTGTATTTTGCCACAATAAAAAATTAAAAATAAATAAATGTCCATCAGTTTATACTGATGTAAATAAAATACTGAATAAATAAATAAATGTAGGGAAAGAGGCAAATCGTTCATGCAGGAGAGTTCCAAGTAATTTATGTAGATACTCTGCCCTCAAGGACGTGGAGCATAATTCCCACTCCTTAAGTGTGAGTTAGGTATGGTTACTTCCTCTAAATGAGTACGGATATGGAGGAGGAAGAAAGCTTTACAGTGAAAAGATGTGACAAACACTTCCTCAACCAGATGATCCATTATCATCAACAGTGATACTCCATGTTGATTCTATATCATAGAATCTATATCATCTACATCAACATAAAAATGGCACTTTATCTCTGTGCTTTTTCTTCCAAATACCCATAACCCCAGGAAAATCATGAAAAAAAAAAATCAGACAAATACCAATTAAGTAATAATCTAGAAAATACCTTACCCATAATACTCAAAAATGTCAAGGTCGTCAAGATCAAATAAAGTCTGAGAGATAGTCATAGCCAAGAAGGGCCCCAAGGAGACATGAGTGAATAGAATACTGGTATCATGGATGAGATCCTAGAAGAGGAAAAGGACATTAAGTAAAAACTAAGGTAATCTGAATAAAGTATGGACCCCAGTTAATAGTAATGTATTAATAGTAGTTGATTAATTTCAACAAAGGCAGCATACAAATATAAGGTGTTAATAATTGGGAAAACTATCTTTGCAATTTTTCTCTAAATTTAAAGTGGTCTTAAAAATAATGTCTGTGTAAAAGAAGATAAGGTTTTCCCATTCACACAAAATGCCAGAGTTTATTTTCCTTTTTCTATTTACCTCAATTTTTGCCACATGCAGATAGGCACATGATAGAGTTTAAAGTTGTGAAAGAAGTACAGTATGTTGGCAGGCCATCGCTTGCCAACTGAATTTTTTTTTTTCCAACTGAATTTTATAGAATGAGTAATTCTCCAGCAAATAAAATTCATCAGAAGCAGATTACACTTTTAATGTAAATTCAGGGTAAAAATGAAACAAGATGGGATCGGGAGGGAGACAAACCATAAGATAATCTTAATTTCACAAAACAAACTGAGGGTTGCTGGGGGGTGGGGGCTTAGGGATAGGCTGGTTGGATTATGGACATTGGGGAGAGTATGAGCTATGGTGAAGTGCTGTGAATTGTGTAAGCCTGATGATTGACAGACGTGTACCCCTGGGGCAAAGAATACATTATATGCTAATAAAAATAATTTTTAAAAAATCAAAATAAATTCAGGGTAAAGAACAAGAATAAGAGGTCATTGAGAAAGAGTCAAAGGCAATGAGATGGAGAGGCAATACACCAGCTAACTTGGAGCTGCCTCTGGAAAAAAAAGGAAATCTCCCATATTTTTCTTCCTAATTAATTCCTCCATAGCTTCAACAGGGCACAGCCCCCTAAGCTTCAACATCAAAAGTTCAAGGATGGGGTACCTGGCTAGCTCAATTGCTTAAGCATCTGATTCTTTTTTTTCCCCTCTAAGATATTTTAGAGAAAGAGAGGGAGAGAGATTGCACAGTGGGTAGGAACAGAGGGAGAGAGAGAAAAATACACTTCCTCTACATAGGGAGCCCAAGGCGGGACTCCAGTGCAGGACCCAGAGATCATGACCTGATCCAAAGGCAGCCGCCCAAATGACTGAGCCACCCAGGTGCCCCTAAGCATTGATTCTTGATTTTTGGCTCAGGTCATAATTTCAAGGTCATGAGATAGAGCACTACACAGGCTCCATGCTGGGCATGGAAGCTGTTTAAGATTCTCTCTCCCGGGCGCCTGCATAGCTCAGTGGGTTAAGCCTCTGCCTTCAGCTCAGGTCATGATCTCAGGGTCCTGGGATAGAGCCCTGCAACCAGCTCTCTCTTCAGCAGGGAGCCTGCTTCTCTCTCTCTCTCTCTCTCTGCCTGCCTCTCTGCCTACTTCTGATCTCTCTCTCTCTTTCTCTCTCTCTCTGTCAAAATAAATAAATAAATAAATAAAATCTTTAAAAAAAAAAAAACAAGATTCTCTCTCTCTCTCTCTCTCTCTCCCTCTCCCTCTGCCCCACCCCTACTCCTCCTTCTGTCTCAATAAAAAAAAAAAAAGCACTCAAGGACAGGCAGTTGATATTGGAGAAGTCATCAAGCACCCAAATCACTTCAGGCACTCTACCAGCCTCCTACACAGAATCCGATTGGCTGTGTCATTTCTTCCAGTCTTCGTTTGTATAAACAGTGTGCAAGGCACAGAGGCATAACCCCCTGGCCTCCAGAATCACTCCCACTCTTGGCTGGATGTCCTGCCAGAAGAGAGGCAGTATATGCCCTGCCCCACAGCAGATAAAGTTGAGATTGCCAATTAGACTCGTCTCCCCACCCCCTTATAAATGTGAACCAATGGCAACAGGTACAGAGTCATCAAGAAGTAAAGAGAAATAAGAACTCAAAGATGAAAGAGAAACTTATGCTAAGAAACAGAAAATACTAAAATGTTAGCTATTAATAAATTAAGACGTTGAAACAGATTTTGAATTGATTAATAGTTGGTAGGTCTGAAAATGAGCGACAAAAATAATGATAAACCAACTCAAATTCCCAGAATATATCAAGAAGAAAAAGCAGGAAATTATCAGAGAAAAGATCAGACATGGCTGATAAATCTGGGAAGTCATTAGCCGTGTAATTAGGACACTATAAGAGAAGGGAATAGAGGTAATGAAAGCAATTATTAAAGAAATAAAAGAAGACAAATGACCTGAGCTGATGAAAAACTTTGTCTTCACATTGAAGGGCTTCATCTACACATATCTAAGGAGTTTTTCCAAATTCTAAAAATAAAGAACTGGGTGGCTCAGTCCATTAATCGTCCAACTCTTGACTTCAGCTAATGTCATCATCTCAGGGTCCTGAGATCAAGCCCCCTGTCAAGCCCTGTGCTGGGTGTGGAGCCTACTTGGGATTCTCTCTCTGTCTCTCCCTCTCTCTCCCCTTCCCCCCACCAAAATAAAAAGAATAAAGGAGAAAATATTTCAAACATTTGGACAGAAAAAAATACTTAAAAAGTAGCTTAATCTTTAAATAAGCAAAAGCACATGCAAACAGGATGAATAAACCAATAATAATGAGAGCAAACATTAAGACATAAAAAGGCAAAATGTGTAGAATTAGAGATGGTTAAAACAGAGAGAATACCTATGAGCCTGACCACTGAAAAAGTAAGACTATGCAATGTGAAGAATGAGAAGATGATGCAACCCAGATACAAAGAACTTTCCTTAAATAAGAGAAAATTATGTACAGTTTTAGGACAATAAAATAAAAATCTAAATGAACTAGGTAACTTTCTAGGAAAATATAGGAAGGCTTAATTTAAAAGAAGTTAAAAAAAATCATCATAGACAAATAAGCAAAGAAGAAACTGAAAGCCAGAAAATTGAAAATTTCAGGAAGTAAATACACCAAAATTTAAGGGCTGTTCACTTATGGTGACATTAAGAGGGGAAAGATTTTATTTTAAGATTTATTTGTTAGAGAGAGAGAGAGAGAGATCATGAATAGGGGTGTGGCAAGCAGAGGGAGAAGCTGAAGCTGACTCCCCACTGAGCAGAGAGCCCTATGGAGAGCCCTGGGCTCATGACCTGAGCCCAAGGCAGAGGCTTAACCAACTGAGCCACCCAGGCACCCTGACTGGCAAAATTTTCATCTGTAAATATTACATGGCTGGCAGTAGGCATTTAATGTATTTATAAATACAGGACAAAAGATGAAATGCTAGAAAGGATTTTATAAACTGGAAAATGACTTACAAATGCCCATGATATCGCTTAGTTATTTTTAAAGGAATTTCAGCACAAAATTCTCTACCATTTTTCTACAAGAGCATACTACAAATTATTTGCTTAAAATCAGAATTCCAGTTGACACTAGCAAAGTGCTTTTCCCTTGACAGCTTTTATCAGAGACATGTATCAATATGTGTCATTGAGTTCTTAATTACAGAAGCAAAATTTAACCATTTCAAGTGAAATTAATAAAGAATATTAATCGTTAAATTTCCAGGAGGGCCAGGAAAGCCAGGCTTGTAGGCTACAGGGTCAGAATAATACAGTGAGGAACAGCAGATCTGGAGTAATGCACCAAAAAGACTCTTGCCACAAACCGATCACTTTTGCCATAACATCCTCTTGGCACCATGATGCTAAGGCCTGGACCCCAGGAATTCTGGTCAAAAAGTTACCGAAGCCTCTGTCACCACCATTGCTCTGCAATCAGCTGGAGCATTGCTGTCATCCCATGTGGCTTATTTTTTTCTCTAAGTTGCCTGTGGGTATAGCCCCCCGAGAAAACCAGTCACAGACATAAGCGTAGCTGTAAGAGAGTCTGGGAAATGTCAGTTCTAGGTCCTTTCTGGTACCAGCCAGCTGTCAAGACAGAGTTTGGAGTGGCAGTTGATGTCCAGTATCCGCAAACTGAAAGGGAGCCAATGTGATGACAAACATAAGGAAAGAGCTTCCTCTGACCCCTTTGCTCCCTCATCCTCCCAAGCTCTGATCTTGTGATTTCAGCATTTTAACTGGAGCAACAGAGCTTTCCTTTTTTCCCTGCACATGGGCCATTCCTGATTTAAGTGCATCAATTGCATGCCCCGAATAATCGTCATGAACTGAAAGTGAGAACAATCCGTAACCACCAGGTTTCAGGTCACCTCTGATAGCAGCTGCCTGAAGGAAATGTGCGGGCAGAATTATGCAAAGTGGCCTCTCCATGTCCAATGCAAAATCTTCATGCATGGGAACACCAATCAAAGTGCGGATTAGGGAAGCCAGCATAAATCTGAGGCACCCCAGTGGGGAGTGATGAATAGGAAAGAGCTTCTCAGTGTGCTGGGGTTACTGCCAACACTGCAGGAATCAAAAGCACAAGAGCTAGAGTGAGCATATTCTTTGGGCAATCATGCCACTTCAAGGAGTGCTGGGATCCGTATTTATAAAGCATAGATCTAACTCTCCTGCTTGTTCCTCCAGATTAAGGGAAAGGGAATAGAAGTGGCATTTGCTGAGGTCTTTTTGTGTAAGAAGCTGAGCTAGATGCATCGTCCTAAGGAAAGAGTTGGTTCACGAGCCCAAATCATCTCAAACAGCTCCCACCCCACAGTGAGTTCACTGTGTATACGAGGAATGACAACATTATATAAATTCATTATAACAGCCATAATTAAAATAAGTTGCGTTCATAAACGCTTAGAAAAAAAATTAGGAATCTATGATCTATATAGAATTTATTACAAAGTTAATATAAATATCCATATACATAGTACAATCTCTAACAGATAAAACAGAATTTTCTTCCAGAATATATTTATCAATGATTTAGTCATCTATGTTGACTACAGAATTGTCATCATCATCGTCAACTGTCTCATTTTCCACTTAGCAAATCCCGAGGAAATTCTTCAAAGTACACCATAACATGCTTGCTCTATATTGGTCTATCCCAAAACTCCAATTCTGAGAATATTTGTTTATACATTTATTAGACAGGAATTTGTTTTATGACTCCTATGTCCTAGAGTCTGGGACAGGCCTTGGTAAAACACTGAACATCAGAGACATAGTCCCAGTCCTAATGGGCTTATATTCCAGCAGAAAGGAAAGGCATTCTTCAGGTTTGGACAGGCTTATCCTATCCTCATGGCCTCTGAACTACACTTAAAGGCAAGCAGGAGGAGACAGGAGTGAACACAACTGATTGTAACTGTTATACCGCGAGAGCTAATTCTACAAATACATAAACAAATTACTATTGGCCAATAAAAAGAGGCGAAATTAATTCCAATTACATAGAAGGGGACATACTTACAGAAGAGGTGACATTTTAACTGGCTCATAAAGAATAGGCTGAACTTTGACACAGAATTCCAGTCATGGAGTAGATTCTTGATAAATGTGTATGGAATAAATAAATGAATAATAAGATTCACACTCTAGGAGCACAACAGTGCAGACCCGGAGAACTCGTATAGAAATGAACAGCTTCCATTTGAAAGCATGCATAATTTTTAAAAAAAAATTTATGTGACCTCGTGATACCTAATGTCAGTCAATATGGGAGAATTTTGAGAGGAAAAGTAAGACCAAGGTGCTAAAGGGAAATATTTAATAATAACAAACAGGCCCTATCTTAACCCAGAAAGATTAGAGAAAGTGCCCTTCATAAGTAAAGGTTACACAAATGGAAATATTCTGCTTCCAGAGAATATAGATCAGTTCACCTGTGTTTTACGTATATAATTCGGATTAATGGCAAATTAAGTTATTCCTACTGCCAATGACTTTGGTCATACTCAAGGTCTAATTCAGCAGAGGTGATGAATGAAATATTTAAAGGAACCTCTTTTTTTTCCTTTGCCACCTTGAAACCAGTTCTAAACACATTTAAGAGGAGTAAGTATGAGGAAATAATTTATAGTTACTCATTGATCTCAGCTCCATGAGGCAGGCCAGGTTGGGGAAAAAAAAAATAAGGAATCAATGAGAAGAGGTTACATGTAAGGGAAGGAGCTCCTCAAGCTCATTCCCAAGTATTCCCTCCCTTCCCTCTATCCTCCAAATCAGGAGCACCTGGGCCCTCAGAAGGGCAATCACCAGGTTAGAGAGTGAAGAAAGTCACTCTCAGAGACTCTCTTCACTGTGCAAATCCAGAGGAAGGACATGTGCACCACAGTAGCCTTGCCCCATATGGGAAGAAGAGGCCTGATTTTTTTTTTTTTAGAAGAGATTTCCCTCCTTGGGAGTGTTTTATAAACTTAAGAGCCACTATCAAAATAAAAGCAAAACTTAAACATGTTTGCATCATGCTACATGAACCTACCTTCACCTTCCTTCTTAATCTGCACAATATGCTACAGTCTGGAGAAAACAGATTTGGATGATTAAGTCATGTTCCTAAAGTCACAATCCAAAAGAGGCAGAGGTCAGACTTAAACGCAGTGCTCTTGTGGCAAGCCCACACATCCACCAGCTCTGCAGTTCCTCGTGAGCATCTCACTCCCTGGCTGCAGCACCCCGCTGCCTCCTGAGGACAGAAGACATCAGCCCACAGCTCCTCAAGGATTGGAGCACTATTTGAGGAGACAGGCACTGGGGACAAGTGCAGACTCTTCCTTGGAAGGGTCTGAAGAGGAGAAGGCAGCCAGGGCTGCCCGGATAGTAAGGTGGGCAGACCTAACTCTAGTGGAAGCCCAATACTTCACCTCATGACATATTTGTGAGGTTTCATGAGGCCCCAAGGGACCTGTCAGAGGAAGTCAGACTATAGTCAGACTGAAAAAATTGTATCATAAGAGTTAATTGTGTCATAAGAGTGAATTGGCTCTCACTGACAGAAGTTGGAGTAGCACCTTCAGAAGAAGAAGCTGAGGAAGAAAAGGTGGTGATGGTCCATTACGGACTCCCTCATTGATACTCTGGACAGTGTTCCTGGAGGAGCTCCAGCAAGACCTCAAAGAAACCAATACAAGTGGCCTAGTAGTTGGCATTTGTCTACCCAACAAATCGCCAGAGGGCATCGATGCCTAACGAAGACTGTCCCATCCAAGCCAGATGTTTGGTGACCTTCTTTCTGCTTGCCCCTGTTTCAAATCTAGATAAGATGGATGGAAATGGAGAGCAATCAGGAAAAATACAAAAGGTGCCCACAATGCCCCTCTCCATTGAAGGTAGACAAGGCTGAGTCACATCTGAGTTGCTGGTGGGGATGAGGTTGGAATGAGAGGGAAGCTTGACCCTGGATAAGAAATTGCCTAGAAAACAGCTTATACAATCAATCTTCACCCTTATTATGATGATAACCATGTGTGTATCACTGCAATACAAGCCACAGAGATGGGAGAATGAGTCACATAGCTACTAAGTGCCCAAATCAAAAGTTCATGCAAGTCAGTGTGGCCCACAATCCATGGCCATCTCAGAACTCTGTGCTTGTTCTCTTACCCATCTACTTGGGGAAAATTCCTATCTTAGTTCCTGGGATGACCAGGTAGCTGACTTTTAAATCCTACCACTTGCCACTTAGAAGTCCATACATTATTTGTAAAGATAACAAGTTAGTACGTCTACAGGGCAATCTACATTGGGAGAAACATGAGCTATATATGAACATTCTCTGGTCCAAATTTCCCTCAGGAGGAAGGGACCCCTAGGAGGGAGTAGGAACAAGGAAATATTTCCCTTTCCTGGTCCCCAAAATGGCTTTTGGGAACTCCACCAGTGAAAAGAAAGCTCAAAAATAGCAAAGCACAAAAGAACCTCAAATTGGGTCTGGCAGACAAGGCTCCATGGAGGAGGAGATGAAACATTAATGTTCAAGCTGTCTGCATGAGGTTGAATAGGGTTATCTCCCTGAAACAAAACTATGGCCCCACACAACACTGAAGCTCTTTGCAAATGGAGGGTACCATTTTTCAGGAAGTGGAGATGAATCATCATTATAGCTCTTCCATTGTTAAATAGCCAGTGGTAGGGATGATGAAGTTTCTAGAGTCAGCCTGGGCATCAGATAAGATGCGGCCTGCTTGGACCAAGTAATTCTACTACTCCATAAGTATCTTAAAATGAAAAAAAAAAAAAAAAAAAAAAAAAAAAACCCTAACTAAATAAATAAATAAAAAGCTTCATGTTCAAAGGTGCTCATCTGAACCTTTTTTATAATCATGAAACATTTGCTGTGAACTCAAGCCCAATAATATAAAAATGGTTAACAAAAAGATGGCCAAGTTACTGTAAGAAACTCCCATGTAGCTCCTAAGTTGTAATTTAAACCATAATTCAAGATATCCTAGGCCAGGGTACCTGGGTGGCTCAAAGGGTTAAGCCTCTGCCTTCAGCTCGGGTCATGATCTCAGGGTCTTAAGATTGAGTCCCACATTGGGCTCTCTGCTTGGCTGGGAGCCTCCTTCCTCCTCTCTCTCTCTTTCTGCCTGCCTCTCTGCCTACTTGTGATCTCTGTCTGTCAAATAAATAAATAAAATCTTAAAAAAAAAATGATATCCTAGGCCAGGTACCCAGTGAATGGCAAGGACACCAAAAGGACCAAGCTCAAAGAAGGATGAGAGTCTCTTTGGTTACAGTATTTGGGGATCCCTACTGGGCCTCGAAGGAGCTGGATGTATCAGTGCAGAAGTTCAGAGAGATAAAAATCAATAATGAGGGGCACCTGGGTGGCTCAGTCATTAAGTGTT
Organism: Mustela lutreola; assembly: GCF_030435805.1. Taxonomy (NCBI): domain Eukaryota; kingdom Metazoa; phylum Chordata; class Mammalia; order Carnivora; family Mustelidae; genus Mustela; species Mustela lutreola. The sequence goes on along the minus strand of NC_081298.1, from coordinate 136,011,995 downwards.
TACCTTCAGCTCAGGTCATGATCAGAGGGTCCTGGGAGCAAGCCCCACCTCAGACTCCCTGCTCAGCTGGAAGCCTACTTCTCCCTCTCCCACTCCCCCTATCTGTGTTCTCTCTGTTGTGGTGTCTCTGTCTGTCAAATAAATAAATAAAATATTTAAAGAAATAAATAATTGAAATTCATAATGATCTTCTAGAATAGACTATTTTACGCAGTTCCCTCCTTAGAAGCCATTACATCTGTGTCAAAAAAGGACAGAAATCAGAAACCCTTTTCTGCTTCCCCATCTAAAATGAAACTGGGATATAATTGCAAGCCACTTCTGGTAGCATCTTCCAGATTTAAAAAAAAAAAAAAAAAGGCTAAAATTTGGATAAACATTATGCAACAAAGTGTGCTAAGATCTGCACTGCAATAATGAACAGGGGAGACATGACCTCTAATTTCATTTAGCTTATTTTAGAAAATTAAGTTCATGAACTAATAAATGAACTGTAACTGAGGTCATTACAGTAACAAATGTCATAGGAAGACAGACACAGGTTTGAGTTAGAGAATGATCGTAGTGAGAGGATACTACTCTGAAAAAGCTAACAGGGGAATTCAAAAGTGTTACCAAATTCAAGATCAAAATTCAAAGATAATCCTAAATATCAACAGTAATTTGTTTTATAGGAAAAGGCATCATTCACAACAGCAACTTAAACTATAAGGGGTATGGAAATAAACATAATAAAAATAAGTATAACATCCACATTTTAAAAAATGGTAAAACATTACTAAAGGAGACATTTATATAAATGAGCACCCGAGCACGTATAATTTGTTCAAGGATAGGAAATCTCAGTATCCTAATGTGGCCAGCCCCTGCCCCTACCTAAATAATCCATATATTCAAAACTATTTAAATCAAAATCTCAACACTATTTTTCATGGAACTTTTTTACAAAATAATTCCTAACACAAAAGATTCAAGCTAACTTGCCTTACTGTAAATATGACTTTATTAAACTACTGTAATTAAAACATTAAGGCAGACACTCAAATGTAGATGAACAGATGAAGGGAATCAACAAGAAACAGACTGATGCGGAGATTAGTACCTGGTGTCCCTTGCATATAAATCCTATACAGTGATGGGTTATTCAGTAAAAGTTCATTGACTCACTTGGCTTTCCTTATGGAAAATCAAATCTAGAGCTCTATTTCACATCTGACAAAAAATAAATTGCAAGTGCCTTGAATATCTCATTTATAAAATCAGAGTTACAATGCACTTAAAAGAAAATGTGGAGATTCCTTAAGAAACTAAAAATAGAGCTTCCCTATGACCCTGCAATTGCACTACTGGGTATTTACCCCAAAGATACAGACGTGAAAAGAAGGGTGATCTGTACCCCAATGTTCATAGCAGCAATGGCCATGGTCGCCAAACTGTTGAAAGAACCAAGATGCCCTTCAATGGACGAATGGATAAGGAAGATGTGGTCCATATACACTATGGAGTATTATGGCTCCATCAGAAAGGATGAATACCCAACTTTTGTAGCAACATGGACGGGGCAGGAAAAGATTATGCTGAGTGAAATAAGTCAAGCAGAGAGTCCATTATCATATGGTTTCACTTATTTGTGGAGCATAACAAAAAGCATGGAGGACATGGGGAGATGGAGAGGAGAAGGGAGTTGAGGGAAATTGGAAGGGGAGATGAACCATGAGAGACTATGGACTCTGAAAAACAATCTGAGGGTTTTGAAGGGGGATGGGAGGTTGGGGGAGCCAGGTGGTGGGTATTAAGGAGGGCACGTATTGCATGAAGCACTGGGTGTGGTGCATAAACAATGAATTCTGTTACACTGAAAAGAAATTTAAAAAAATAATAAAGAAAAAAAAATAAAATGCTCCAGGAAAAAAAAGAAAATATGGAAAGATGTCTCTAGGGCTTCTAAAAATATAAACATTTCTTAGATAAGACAGATTAAAAAACAACAAACAGAGAAGGGCAATGACTCTGATTATATCAGAATTTTAAATTCCTATAATATAAAGATGGCATATACAAAGTTTGAAAAGAGCCAATTGGGGAGAAGAGATTTCTGTTAAATATTAGAAAATCAATTTTTAAAGGAAAAATAATCCAATGGGGGAAAAAATGAACAAAAGAATTAACTGGGGTGCCTTGATGAATCCGTCGTTAAGCGTCTAACTTTAGCTCAGGTCATGGTCCCTGGAGTCCTGGGATAGAGTCCCACATCAGGCTACTTGCTCAGCAGATAGCTTGCTTCTTCCTCTCCCACTTTCTCCCTGCTGTGTTCCCTCTCTCACTGTGTCTTTCTCTGTCAAATAAATAAATAAAATCTTAAAAAAAAATAAGAATTAACTAAACAGGCAATCCTAGAACAGGAAATAGACAATAAATATGAAAATACATGCCATCTCATGAGAAATCAGGCAAACATGAAGTAAAGCAATGAGAGGCCAATGTCCTCAAATCAGATGATTGACAAAATTCAGGAAGTTGGAGATTACAAAGTGTTGGCAACCATGAAGGCAAACCAAAGTTTTCATATTCTCTGTAGTATGCATATTAATTTTTGAAACTAATCTATAGAGCATTTAGAAGCCTAGTGAAATTGAAATGGACATATCCTACTCTATTCCAGAGTAACTCTGCTCCTTGGTTTACACTATAGAAAAATTCAGATACTTATATACTAGGAGACACATCTTATGTATTCTTACCACACACACACACAAAACATAATTATGTGAGGTGATAGATATGTTAATTAACCTGATTATGTAATCATTTCACAAAGTATATGTGTGTCAAGTCATCATGCTGTATAGTACTTTAAATATACATAATTTTGTCTATTATATCCCAATAAAGCTGAAAACAAATCAAAAATTTTAAACCTAAAAAAAAAATCTACCAGAAAAACTTGAAACAACATGAATCTCCAGGTAATATGGTATAGTTTTATATAAAATACTTTAAAAACTAAAACAAACCAGATCTTTGTTTTTCTTCACAATGTTAAATATTTAATTGTGGAATGACATTTATGACTTGATAGCATTAAGGAAATAAAACACACACACACACACACACACACACACACATACATACACATCCCTCCAAAGTGGTGAGAAAAGACACATCCAGTTCAAGATCATTTACTCTAGGGAGGGAAACTTAGTAATGTAATTGATAAAAAAAGGAATTTCTTTCCCAATGACTGGAACCTAAATGATAAAATATTTTCATTATTTTTTGATGTTGGTTAAATGTGTGTCTGGCATTTCCTTCTAAAATTTTTTAACCTTTCAAAAATAACACACACACACACAGTGCTCATGGGTCACTAAAGCAAAAAAATAAAACAAAACAAAACAAAAAAACAGAAAGAAGGACCAAAATGAACTTGAAAGGTCTGATTATTAATAGGAAACCAAGAACTGGGACAGTTAATGAAGTAGATCTATGCGAGTTGCAGTTAAAAGATTTTTGGGGGGTGGGGAATGGAAAAGGCTAAAGAATTCTCCAGAGACACTGGGCAAGATTCATCAGAGAAGCTACAATTAATGATGCAGTAGAGAGATGGACTAGTCAAAGAGAGAAGCTATGGAGAAGCAAGAGGGAAAGAAATTTATTAGAATTTTGGAGTCTTTGAAAGATAGAGAGATCCTTTCTCCATTGAAAATAGAAAGAAGGGGCGTCTGGGTGGCTCAGTGGGTTGGACCTCTGCCTTCAGCTCGCGCTGTGGTCCTGGGGTCCTGGGATTGAGCCCCGTGTCGGGTTCTCTGCTCGGCAGGGAGCCTGCTTCCCCCTCTCTCTCTCTCTCTGCCTGCTGTTCTGCCTATTTGTGATCTCTGTCTGTCAAATGAATAAATAAAATATTAAAAAAAAAGAAAATAGAAAGAAAAGATGGTGCAAACATGTAGATAGCTTCAGTATGTGTGAAGAATGCTAGAATCGAGTCTTCCTCAATTTGGGTGGCTGTTCCTCCCGATAGATTTGGAGAAGTCAGCTAGAGCAGTGACTTCTAATAACCAGTGGCAGCCAGAAGCTATCCAACTTTGCTGTCATTGTTACTGGAGGCCAGTCTTAGAAGGCAAAAAATGTCTGCAAAGATGCTGAGTTGAGATACATTGTGAATGCTACAGAAGAAAGGCTGACACAGAGGTAGCCTGACCTTAAGCAGCATCTACCCCCAGTGGCATCTACCCCCACAGGGAAGGTTTTGTACCTGCTTGCAGGTGGGATTTTTTGCTTCTTGCATTGTAATTACTCCCTCTTCCAAATCTGTCCCTCTGGTAGAGATTTCAGAACAGGGAGGGTGCAACATCTGCACCAAACATTGGTACAATGAAAGTTAAACTTCATTTCCTCCTTCTCAGAAACTCATCTCAAAAAGAATGTTGAATAAGACACATAAGTAGGTTGGAAGTTGTAAAGGGAGACACGTTATAGTTTGAAAATTTATGATGCTAGACATGTACACCTGAGAGATGAATAACAGCTGTCACATAGTATATATTAAGAGGGCTCCCATGCCAAAAAGATAAAGCAATTCACATCTGATGACTTCAATTTTTGGTTTGAAATATGAAGCTAGGTCATCAGCTGAGAGTGATGAAGAGATTATTTGAGGAGTGAATTAGCTTTGAGATAGTCATCTGAGATCATGATAAGAAGAGGTATTAGAAACACATGGAAGATTAATAGTCTCTTATGGTTTGTCTGGGTGATGGGGGGTAGGGATAGGGTGGCCGGGTTATGGACATGGGGAAGGGTAAGTGCTATGGTGAGTGTTGTGAAATGTGTAAGCCTGATGATTCACAGACCTGTACCCCTGGGGCAAATAATACATTATATGTTAATAAAAATAATAAAAATGTTTTTAAAAATTTTTTAAAGGATTTAAGAAACACATGGAAGGATTCCAAGGTCATTCTCCTTTCAACTTAGTGATTTTTTTAGGAAAAACAGAACTGGTTAGTTCACTTGCATGATTTTTTTCTCATCCAGAGTCAGCTGCTCAGGTGCAGACCCTAAGCCTATGGATCATAATTTCCATATACTATCCAAGGTGAGTAAAAGAAATGAAGACAAAGACAAAAAGATCAAGAGTATTTTCAAGAAATAAGATTGAGAGTATTCTCCAGAAATTCGTAATAACAAATGAAGCAATTTATGACCAAACAGCTGGAAAGCAAGGGATTCACTGACAGTTAGGAAGTGACGGGTTCATTGGTTGGAAATCCTTGATGTGGTTAAAAAAAAAAAGGTAGGGGGAGAGAGCAAAGAATGACTGGAGATTCTTAAAACAAGAAAAATAGGAAATTGTGTGTAGAAATTAGGATATTTACATTACAACTTCAGAGGTTATTGTGTTAGGTGGTAATAAATTGTGAAGTGTAACCTGTAGTGGGGTTGCAAGTAAGTTTTCTGGAGTTGAGATGTAAAGAAGCAGAGACTCTTGGATGATTTATTCATGTAGACATCGAAATCTCCGACAACATGAATTGAGATAAATGCTACCATCCCATAGGTAAAAAGAAAGGAAGAAAAGACAAAGTTATTTATAGGAGACAAAAAAGGAAGGAAGAAAAGACAAAGTTATTTATAGGAGACAGTGACTAAAAGGAAAGAACAAGTCCTAGCGAAACGATAGGAGCTTCAAAAGAGCAAGAGATCTGTCCTTCCAATTTACAGTCCCCAACAGGACAAAAGGTATAGATAATGAGGAACAAATGGACACCTAACCAAACTCTCGGCCCTAAGACAGGAGGGAAAAAACACACAAATAAAATCCTACAACCAACTTAATTTTGAAAGAACATACAGAGAAGTCGTATCCTCATGGAGCAGCCTTATTTCACTTAAATCAAAATAGTAAAATGTATATCCAGAAAAACAGTTTAGAGTAGTTAGAACATTGCCAGAAAACAGTGCAGAAGTTCTAGAGTGCCCAGTGGAAATGTGGAGGGCAAAGAGATGGGTGGAAAACTTTATCAGATGAGGGGATGGGTACAGAGCAGTTAGGGGAGGAAAATAAAGGTAGTAACTGCCTGTCTAGGAAGCAAGAACTTTAACACAAACCCAGTCAAATCCCAGTAAGTTACCTTGTGCATGTTCACAAACTGATTCTAAAGTATTTAAGAAAAGGCAAAAGCCTCAGAATAACCAACACAATATTGAAGGAGAAGAACAATGTTGGACGACAACTTTAAGCCTTGTTACAGAGCTATCGTAATTAAGAGTGTATAGTATTGGTGAAAGAAATAGATCATTAGAACAGAATAGAGAGCCCAAATGTAGACATACACAAATATAGCCCACTGACCTTGGACATGGGATCAAAAGCAATTCAATAAAGAAAGGATAGACTATTCAACAAATAACACAGGAACAGTTGGACATCCATATCCAAAAAAGATGAATGTAAACACGTCTTACATTTTTCACAGAAATTCAGTCAAAACAGGTCATAGACTTGAATGTAAAATAAAAAATTATAAAACTCCAAAAGATAACATGGGAGAAAATCTAGATGACCTTGCACTTGGCAATGACTTCTTAGTTACAACAAAAACATGGTAAGCAAAAGAAAAAAATTGGTAAGTTGGATTTCATTACAATTGAAAAATTTTGCTCTGCCAAGAACACAGTTAAGAGAATGAAAAGACAGGCTACAGACTCAAAGAAAATGGATCAATAACATGTACCCATGGGATAGGGATCCGCAACTAGTTAACCATAGACAGATGATACATACCTAAACAGAGTACCTGAAAATGTTTGCTGAGTGGAAAGAAAATACCACCACCACCAAAAATATCATGCAAATGCAAACGTAGAAGAGCAGTGGTTTCAAAACTAATATTAGGAATCATAAGAAAATAAAAATAAAGCTTCTCTTTATAATTATCAACGGAACAATCAACAGAGAAATTATGACTTATGTATGTTTGCATAAGGTAAGCAACAAAGAGAAATAATGAAGCAAAACATAATATAAAAATATAATATGGATGGGAATTTTTAACACACCTTATTCATTGTTTACAGATTAAATAGAACTACGCACAGATATAGAGCAGATTTTGGCAAAGTGTATTTTGTAAAAGGGCAAATAGTAAATACTTCAGACTTTGCAGGCCTATGGTCTCTATTAAAACTACTCAACTCTGTTGTTGTGTGAAAGCAACCATAAACAATATGTAAATAAATTGGCATAACTGTGATCTACTAAAACTTTATTTATAAAACAGTTGCCAGCTGCCTTAGCCAGCAGGAAGTCCCTTGCCAACCCTTGATAGAGTATCTGAATAATATCCATAAAAATGTCTATCTCAAGTATGCGTGTTTGTTTTTATATACATGTGCACCCATAAAACTCTATGCCCTTTACATGGGGACTGTGTCTTCTTTTCAAGCACTGTGGTTCATAAACTGCATTTTAAAAAATAATAATTTAGAAATAGAAAGGATCAGATTTGTTCAGTCCAATTTACTAACCACATAAATAGGAAAAGTAGAGAAATTTGAAAAGCCACCAATTATTTTTAAAAATTTCTCTCTTAAACAGTATTGGATCAGGCAAGTTTATGTGTCTCATGAAGAAAGTCTAGTAACGAATGTCAATGATATCATTGTGGTTTGAACTGTATAAATCAAACCAGCACTTAATATCTAGGCCAGGAGCTAAAGCTAAGAATGTTCTAAGAGAAAAATGTAAACCCTTAAACAGTTTCATTTGTAATCAAGAAAGAATGAAAAGGAAATAATTTCAGTGAGTTAATTACTATATACAGTTATCTTGCCTGGGCAGATCCTACCTAATAGTTGCAGAAGAGGTAAACCAAGAAAGAAGCTCTATGACAAAATCCTTATTGTTTTGTATGAAAGGAATGTATTTCTGCAAGGTTGTGTTATGTTTCCCAAGACAGTTGGTCTAAAAGGAAGTGCAAGACTTCGCCCCACCACTCACTAACACAGAGCTCCCATCTTCAGGCATCTGCCGTGGGATTCAAAATAATCACATATGTGCTGAGGGGGCTCACAGAAGGTAGCTGCCAGTATAATCAACATACATTTTTGTTTGTAAAATTGAGAAGACAGGGTCACCTGGCTGGCTCAGTCAGTTATGTGTCAGATTCTTAGTTTTGGCTCAGTTCATGATCTATCTCATGGGTCCTGAGATCAAGCCCCAGGTGGGGCTCCACACTCAGCTGGGAGTCTGTTTGAGGATGCTCTCCTTCTGCCCTCTCTACCCACTCTCACTTGCTTTCTCTCAAATAAATAAATTTTTTTTCAATGAATTATGTTATGCTGAAAAAAAATTAAAAAAAAAAAACAAACAAAAAATATTCCTTAAGAAATTAAAAATAGTGCTACTCTATGACCCTGCAATTGCACTACTGAGTATTTACCCAAAGATACAGATGTAGTGAAAAGAAGTGCCAGCTGTACCCTAGTGTCCATAGCAGCAATGGCCACAATTGCCAAACTGTAAAGAGCCAAGATGCCTTTCAACAGATGAATGGATAAAGAAGATATGGTCTATATATACAATGGAATATTACACCTCCATCAGAAAGGATGAGTATCCACCTTTTGTACCAACATGGATGGGACTGGAGGAGATTATGCTGAGTGAAATAAGTCAAGCAGAGAAAGTCAATTATCAAATGGTTTCACTTACTTTTGGAGCATAAGGAATAACATGGAGGACACTAGGAGAAGGAAATGAAAAGTAAATTGAGGGAAATCTGAGGTGAAGATGAAGCATGGGAGACTTTGGACTCTGAGAAACAAACTGAGGGTTTGGAGGGGAGGGGTGGGGGGTAGGTGAGCCTGGTGGTGGGTACTAAGGAGAGCACATATTGCATGGAGCACTGAGTGTTGTGCATAAACAATGAATCTTGGAACACTGAAAAAATTCAATTAAATTTTTAAAAACTTTAAAAGAAAAGTGAGCAGAAAAGCAAAAATCACAAAACATATGAAGAAAATAAATGGCTCTAAATGTTACCTGAGAAGTCACAGCAAATATTGCCCAATGAAGAAGAGTTCATTTGAGACACAAGAAATTACAACAGGAAAAAAAAATTATACATGCACACACACACACAACATGCATACATATTTTGCAGGAGATTTGAGGAGCTACTGGAGTACTAATAAAATAGGAGCTGGCTTCTTTTGGCAAAGGAGACATTTTTAAAAATATATCAAAAAGGAAAAGTACCCCCCAAAATGTATTTAAGTAGTAAATATTACACTGGATGGAACTGCAAACAGAATTAAAGAAAAGATGGTCAAAATTCTCCCAAAACTCAGAGCAAATATAGAGAAGAATAGAAATTATGAGAGATATGTGTAATATAGTCCAAAAAATGTTTAAAAACAACTCTAGATTCTGGGAGAAAAAAAAGTTTATGATTCAAAAATTTTACTATAAACTAAATTTTTATTTATTATTAAGGGGAAAAACTTTTAAGGCATGTCAGACCTCAAGAGACTATTTTCACAAATATTTCTGAAGATAGTTATGTTATTCTTTGGATGGAAAAGTCAATAATATATACAGACTAGTTTGGCAGACTTGGGGGAGTATAGAAAAGTGGGACCATTCAATCCCATCAACCTAATAGCTCCATGGGGTTGAGATCACTCTTACGTTGACTAGTTTAAGTCATTAACTGGTAGTAGAGAAGGGTAGCTCCCCATGGAATCAGAAATAGAAGGAAAAGGGGTTCCAAAATGGTAACAAACTCAAAGGGCTCAAGAGAGATAGTAAAACATAACTTCCATTTACTCCAATGAGTGAGTACTTTTATATATTTCTACTTTTATAAAGTAGAAAGGCAAAACCAGATAATCTAAAGATGACAGTTGGATGAGTGGATGGGTAGATGGATAATTCAATAGTTAAACATTAACAAAAATATTATAAATCTAAGATATGATTCATGGGGACTTTTTTAAGCTTTAAAATTCTCTATTGCTTAAAAGTGTTATAATAAGCAACCATTTCTTTCATTACAAGAAAAAAAGTCTTTATATCTTTAAAATAGAAAGTTCCTTTCTTTCTCTAAAGCTAGCAGATTTAAAAAACTACATTAAATGTCTTCTTCCTCCTCAACTACATAAAGAACATCTATAGAAAACCTATGGCTAACATCGTACTTAATGCCAAAAAAAAAAAAAAAAAAAAAAAAAGGAAATGTCCCCCACAATGAAGAACAAGGTGAGGATATCCCTTCTCACCATCTGTTTTCAACATTATACCAGAAATCCAAGTTAATGCAATAAGACAACAAAAGGAAATGAGAGGTACACAAACTGGGAAGGAAGAAATAAAACTATCTTTCCTCCCAAATGACACGATTGTTTATGCAGAAAATCCAAAAGAATCAACAACAACCACCAACACCACCATCTCCTGAGATCATCCATGCAGGGTGTGGAACCTGCTTTGGATTTCTCCCTCTCCCTCTACCTCCTACTCTCTCTCTTCCTCACTAACAAACAAACAAATCAATCAATTAATTAACTTAAAAAAAGTTTGCAGGATACAAGGTAAAAATACAAAAGTCAACTGTTTTCCTATGCATCAGCAATAAACAAGTGCAATTTTAAATAAAAAACACAATACCATTTACATTAACACCAAAAAGTAAAACATTTAGATATGAATTTATCAAAATACATAGGAGATCTGTGAGAATATGAGGAAAACTGTAAGTCTCTGATAAAAGAAGTGAAAGAACTAAATGAGTGAGATATTCCATTTTCATGGGTAGAAAGACTCAATATTATCAACATATCTGTTCTTCCAAACTTGATCCATAGATTTAATATAATACCAGTCAATAAACTATTTCATGAATATTCACCAAGTGATTCTAAATTTTATACAGAAAGGCAAAAAAAACCCCTGAAAATCAACACAATGTTGAAGGAGAAGAGCAAAGCCATAGGACTGATACAACCTAACTTCAAACCTTATTATAAAGCTATAGTAATCAAGAGAGTGTGTTGTTTATTAGTAAGAGAATAGGCAAATTAATCAATGGAATAGAACAGAGAGCCCAGAAATATATATACATAAATACAGTCAACTGATCTTCGACAAAGGAACAAAGACAATACAACAGTACAAGGGTAATCTTTTCAGTAAATGGTTCTCTACAAAGTTGATATTCACATGCAAAAAAAAAAAAAAAAAAATCCAGACATAGTCTCTACAGTCTTCACAAAAATTAACTCAAAGTGGATCTGAGACTAAGCATAGAATGCAAAACTAAAAAAAAAAAAAAAAAAAAAACCTCTGGATGATAACCTAGGAACACACCTAGATGATGGGGATGACTTTTTTTTTAAGATTTAATTTATTTATTTGACAGACAGAGATCACAAGTAGGCAGAGGCAGGCAGAGAGAGAGGAAAGGAAGCAGGCTCCCTGCTGAGCCTGATATGGGGCTCGATCCCAGGACCCTGGGATCATGACCTAAACTGAAGGCAGAGGCTTTAACCCACTGAGCCACCCAGGTGCCCCGGGGATGACTTTTTAGATACAACACAAAAGGCATGATCATGAAGAAAATAATTGATAAGTTGAACTTCACTGGAATAAAAATATTTTGCTATGCAAAAGACACTGTCAAAAAAATGAGATGACAAACTACAGAAACCAACTAGGAGAAAATATTTTCAAATGGCACATCTGATGAAGTACTCTTATCTCAAATATACAAAGAACTCTTAAAGCTCAACAATAAGAAAAACAAACAACCCACAGAGTAGAGAGCCCAGATATGGACCCTCAACTCTATAGTCAAATAATCTTCGACAAAGCAGGAAAAATTATACATTGGAAAAAAGACAATCTCTTCAATAAATGGTGCTGGGAAAATTGGACAGCTATGTGTAGAAGAATAAAACTTGACCATTCTCTTACACCATATACAAAGATAAACTCAAAATGGATAAAGGATCTCAACATGAAGCAGGAATCTGTCAAAATCCTAGAGAGGAACATAGGCAGTAATCTCTCTAACATTGGCCACAGCAGTTTCTTTCAAGATATGTCACCAAAGACAAAGGAAACAAAATGAAAATGAACTTTTGGGACTTCATCAAGCTCAAATGCTTCTGCACAGTAAAGGAAACAGTCAATGAAACAAAGAGACAACCCATGGAATGGGAGAAGATATTCACAAATGACACTACAGATAAAGGGCTGATATCCAAGATCTATAAAGAACTCCTCAAACTCAACACACACAAAACAGATAATCATGTCAAAAAATGGACAGAAGACATGAACAGACACTTCTCTAAAGAAGACATACAAATGGCTAACAGACACATGAAAAAATGTTCATCATCATTAGCCATCAGAGAGATTCAAATTAAAACCACACTGACATACCACCTTACACCAGTTAGAATGACCAAAATTAATAGACAGTAAAGAACAAGTGTTGGAAAGGATGTGGAGAAAGGGGAACCCTCTTACACTGTTGGTGGGAATGCAAGTTGGTGCAGTCACTGTGGAAAACAGTGGTGAGATTCCTTAAGAAATTAAAATAGAGCTACATTATGACCCTGAAATTGCACTACTGGGTATTTACCCCAGAGATACAGATGTAGTGAAAATTAGGGCCATGTGTACCCCAATGCTCTTAGCAGCAATGGCCACAGTTGCCAAATTGTTAAAAGAACCAAGATGCCCTTCAACAGACGAATGGATGAAGAAGATATGGTCCATATATACTATGGAATATTATGCTTCCATCAGAAAGGATGAATACCCAACTTTTGTATCAACATGGATGGGCCTGGAGGAGATTATGCTGAGTGAAATAAGTCAAGGAGAGAGAGTCAAGTATCATATAGTTTCACTTATTTGTCAAGCATAAGAAATAACACAGAGGACATGAGGAGATGGAGAGGAGAAGGGAGTTGGAGGAAATTGGAAGGGAAGAAAGACCATGAGAGACTGTGGACTCTGAGAAACAGAGGGTTTTGGAAAGGAGGTGGGTGGGTGGTTGGGTGAGCCTGGTGATGAGTATTATGGAGGGCATGTATTGCATGGAGCACTGGGCCTGGTGCATAAACAATGAATTTTGGAACACTGAAAAGAAATAAAATAAAATAAAATGGAAAAAAATAAAAATAAATAAAGATAGATCAATGTTCTTAATGGACAACTTACTAAAGAAAATATACAAATAGCAAATAAGCCTATGAAAAGGTGCTCAACATCATATGTCATCACAGAAATGCAAATTAAAACGAGATACTCAGAATGGCTGAGAGGCTCAGTTGGTTAAGCTTCTGCCTTCCACTAAGATTATCCCAGGGTCCTTGGATTGAGCCCTGCTAAGTGGGGAGATGACTTCTCCCTCTTCTGCTGCCCTGGGTGCATGCTCTCTCTTTCTCTCTTTGCCAAATAAATACATAAAATCTTTTAAAATTAAAAAAATAAATAAATAAATAAAACAAGGTACTCTATACTCTTTTAGAATGGCCAAAATCTGGAATACTGACACCACCAAATGGTGCCTAATGTATGAGCATCGGGAACTCTCTCTCATTGTTGGTGAAAGTACAAAATGGTACATCTACTCTGGAAGACAGTTTCCCAGATTCCTGTAAAACTAACCATACACTTACCATAGACCTAGCAATCCTATTCTTTAGTTTATACCCAAATGGATTGAAAACTTAAGTCCACACAAAATGTGTACACTAATGTTATAGCAGCTTTATTCGCAATTGCCTAAACTTGAAAGGACACATGATTCCTTTCAGTAGTTGAACGGATAAACTCTGGCACATCCAGACAATGGATAATTCAATAGTAAAAACAAAAGAACTATCAAGCTATGAAATGACACGGAGCAAGCTTAAATGCCAATTATTAAGTAAAAGGAACCAATCTGAAAAGACTGTATACTGTAGGATGCCAATTACATGACATTCTGGAAAAGATAAAACTACAGAGACAATAGAAGGGTCAGCGATTGTTAGAGATTAAGGGTGAAAGGGGAATCACAGGCAGAACACAGAAGAATTTTAGGGCCATGAAACTACTGTGTAAGTAACTATAATGGAGGATACATGCTAGTATGGATTTGTCCATCCCGACAGAATGTACACCAAAAGTGAACCCTCATGTAAACTACGGAATTTGGATGACTATGTTGTGTTGTGTAGGTTCACCAACTCCTGCAAAGATACCATTCTGTTGGGAGATGTTGATGATGGGTGAAGCTGTTTGTAGTGACAGCAGGTATACGGGAACTCGTACCTTTCACTTAATTTTGCTATGAACTTAAAACTGCTCTAAAAATTAAAATCTATTAAAAGAAATCATCCTCCTCAGAACTCATCCATGACATGAAAGAGATTTAATCACACAACACTATGGTTCAAAAAGTAAAATTTTGTTTGTTTGTTTGTTTTCAGATTTAACATATTCATATGGCCAAAATAGTAGGTATCAATCTCTAAAATCCAAAGCATCTTTATTGGGAAAAAGTCTCCTTCCCTCCTGCCTGTCATCTTGGATTGGCAAAAAATATACTACTGCTTTACTTTACTTTAAGGGTTTGTAGCAATTTACTCCTTGCTAAACCAAGGAAACAGTTACTCCAAAATTGGTAGAAAATCCATTTTAGCTGAATGTGAAATTTCTTCTCTATTCATAAGTTCAAATATTTAGTAAAGCAACTCACAACTGAATTAATCAAATGCAAATTATTAAGAAAAGAAAATGAGTGTTCTCTGGTTTCAGGTTACATTGAAAAGTTTTACATAATTTTCAAGGTATAAAGTACCACAATTACACACAAAGAGAATGAAAGAACCATCTTGATTATAGTGAAAGAGATTTTGTTTTGTTAATTTGTTTGTATAATAAATATCGTCTTCCATAGAAAATTGTGCACAGGACATCCAGCTGAAGGTCAGATCAATGCCACCAGAAATATGTTTAGTCTTCTTTTTACATTTTCTCTCTTCCTGATAA
This sequence comes from Mustela lutreola, assembly GCF_030435805.1. NCBI lineage: Eukaryota > Metazoa > Chordata > Mammalia > Carnivora > Mustelidae > Mustela > Mustela lutreola. The sequence goes on along the minus strand of NC_081298.1, from coordinate 135,996,943 downwards.
TAACTCACAAGCACAAGCCTCAAAGTGAACACCTGCCTCCCCCACCGTCCTCCCTCTACTACTGTGGAAGGACACTCTGTGACTGCTGCAGGAAGTACACTAACGTATAATTTTCAAAATTTAGATGGAAGGTAAAAAGTATGCTGGATATAAGAAGTTACCGAAAACTGAAAAATAAAAGAAGGATAGTGTCTATGCAACCCCAATTTTAAAGGCTCCATAAACTGAGGAGACAAATAAAATCATGGTACTTTTATTTTCCCAACTGACCTTTGGAACTCCAATCCCTTATTAGCAGGAAGTCCAAAAATCTCCTCTAAATATTTTTTTTTTCAAATAGTATTTTATTTATTTATTTGACAGAGATCACAAGTGGCCAGAGAGGCAGAGAGAAAGGAGGAAGCAGGCTCCCCGCCGAGCAGAGAGCCCGATGTGGGGCTCGATCCCAGGACCCTGGGATCATGACCTGAGCTGAAGGCAGAGGCTTAACCCACTGAGCCACCCAGGCGCCTCTCCTCTAAATATTAATAATTGAAAAAATAGGTATTATCAATTGTACCCTACCCCATTAATTGTAGAAGAACCCCCAGTGTCATGTTTGACCCAAGGAGCTAAATCTTTGGGTATTGCCAAATAAATCTACAAAATCTTGGGTAATACTAAGCATGGAATAAACTGGGCTCCAGCTAGCCTGTATCATCATAGATCCCTAGGTTTACATGTTATCTTTATTGAAGCTTAACCCATACAATCTGATTGATGTTTATTCACAATGATGAAACTGCTCCTTAAATCCAAGGTTTTTCACAGAAAGATGATCTACTTTTCTGAACAAGGGATGCAAGGTGACAGCTCTTAGCAATCTTAGCACACACGTCCCAGAATGAAAACAGCTCAGATACCTCATATCAAAAATTTGAAATTACTATGCCTCCTGCCTCCCTGGTTATTGACTCCTTAAAACACTGGGTCACCTTTAATTTAATTTAATTTAATTTTAATTTTTGGAAAACAAAGACACTTACTAATCCTCATTCCTGGACAATTAGATATGCGTTCCCTAGCCAGCTTCATAAGGGAACCTACATTTAATAATGCCCAAGTGGTTTGGTATTCTACAAAGGTATCCTTAGGGAACTCAGGTTGATTCTCTGTTCTGTCTTCTACCAAGAAGCCTAATACTCTTGCTGTTGAAGAAAAATAAAAGGTTGATCACCTCCAGGGCAAGTCTTTGGTAAAACACCTGGTTATGCTAAAAATAGAAACTGTTTCCTATGTTCTGAAATGATGGTCATTTACCGAAATGTTATTTTCTACCTATGTTTTGCGCTATACTCTCCCTGACCCCTTATTTTTCCTATCTGTTATGTCCTCATGCAACAAAGGGAAACAGATAGTAATTGATGCACCTGTCTCGTACCTCCAGTTGGTTTACAGGATCTTCCTGATCCTGCCAAGCAAAACTATAAGATACTTTTATGGATAAACCATGACTCACTCAGTCTGAGTAGCTTGCTCGCAAACCAGCTGTGTGGGCTGGGCAGGATTTGAACCCAGTGCTACTGGTGTCTAAGGCCCATATCCTGCCTCTTAACCTATCTGTATGATTATACCCATTGGAGAGGTAGGGGATTGAGCCACAAAGACAGGAAATAAGATACCCACACTAAGCTCTCACGGCCAACAAGAATTAGAGTTGAGAGTCAGACTCTCCAAATGCTGGGCCTGTTTTTCACAGCATTTCTCTTCTTTTCAAAAAAAACGAGAACAAAATCACATTGCATTAGTGGCTGCGTCTGGCTCTGAGACATTTTCTTTTCTTCTGTCAGTGTCAGAATGAAGAGAGGCAGATGCTGGTGAAGGCCATCAGTCATTCGGAAGAAACCTTGACGGAGCCCATTAGCCATAAAAACAGGATGTTTGGGGACACCTTTCAGAAATTCTCTTTCAGGGACCTTTTCAATACAATTATGACCTGGTCTCTGTTCTCAAAGCACTGTCAGCAAGCACTTAAGGAACTCACCTGCTTGCTAAAATGCCCTAGAGGCCAATAGAAAATTTCTCTCAGTCGGGAGAGGAAGTCAGAGGCTCTTCCTGATCGCCATAAGATGGGGAGACGTCCTTGTGCAGGTCATCCAGGGCCATTCGCTACCCCTCTGACTTTTCTAAGAACGGAGGTGACCAGCAGGGAGAGAGGATTTCAGGCTGTAACCCCCGAGGTCTTTCCCTCCATTGCCTCTGAGAACAGCTAGCATTTCACTTGTAGGAACAAAACTCAGGAAACAAACACCCAGAAACCTCTCTTATTTTAAGTCATTCCTTCCAAAAGACTTGGAGGAAGTTGAAAGCCTTCCATAGGATGGCAAATTCTGGAAGCTTCTATTACCAGACATTAAGCCATAGGCTTTATAGAAATTATTGCATTGAAGCCTTATGAAAAACCACACGTGAGGATCCTGGGTTTCAGCTTGTAAAAATAACTGAAAATGATTCCTCCTAAAACTGGCAGCTGGTTGGGGGCAAACTCCCCAGCCCAGAAAAATGCTTCCGGGGAGTATGAAGACAAATAAAGGGCAGGGTCCTTGGGGGCGTGCCTGGGAGCAGGACAATGAGGAGGCATGAGAGGGGATGGGGGGGTACGTTGCCATTGGGATAAAGAGATGGCAGGACTGTGCATCAGCCCCTGAAGAAGTGTGGTCCTAAACTCACACCCACCTCGGCTGTCCCCTTCCTCTTTCCAAAACCACAGTGGACTCATGACAAGTGAATTGTGAGACAGACAAGCAGGGCATGGGGGTCCTTCTGGCTCAGGCCACAGCAACGTGGGTGACGCAGGAGAGCTGGTGACCCTCCCTGGGCTTCAATTTATGCAGACATAAAGCGGGGCTTTAGATGAGAATATCTACAAGATCCCTCTGGCTTTCCTCCTCTTTGAGTTCGTAATTCTTAAACACAGATGGTTAGAACAACACAGTACATTGATATAAAATATTAAATTGTTTGATTCAAATAAATGGAAGTAAAATAGCATGATGTGTTCTATCCTCAATAATGTTTGACCGGATTCGTGGAGGATTAGAGAAGTATCAAACTCAATACACAGACTTTTATACCACAAATTGTTTCTGCTTTTGGAAGGACAAAGGTAAATATTAACTAATGTTTCAGAGTATAAAATCCACCTATATTATGGTTATTAAATCTTTCCAGTATTTGAAGCACACATTAATGTTGCCAGTTAAAATCACAAAGACCCAGGAAGTATAAATGAGTTTGCCCAGAGGGACAGGATTCATGGGTAGCAAAGCCAGGACTAAAATCTTTGTCTTGACTCTAAATTTCATGTTCTTTACATGTGTATACTTTTCCCTAAGATTAATAATCAACAAATGCATTTTTACCTTACGATAAATTAAAATTCAACATTTACCCTCAAAGGCATCCCTAGATCTTTTTAACACATCTGTTTGGAATATGGCAAAATTTCTGAATAGTCTGGGGTTCATTCTTCATTATAGGATCCTAAATTTGCAGCTTTTCATTTTATAAGAAGAAAGATGAGGAGAAAGAATATTTCCATGTCTTGCCACTGAAAAGTAAATCACTTTTTAAAACCAGTGGCTCAGTGAGTGCCCGAATGCAGGTTGGACTCCATTCTGAACTGTCAAAACATGTTTCCCTGCCCAGAGCTAAAACCGTTTCTAATACACCTTTCAAACATGGTGGCCCGAATGACAAACTTTTCAAGTTCCTCTGTTGTTTGCGTAAAGCAAAATTATTATTTCCTGAAAACGGAAAGTGCATTAAAATGCCAGTAAGAACATTCCTCCCGGAGGGAAAGAGAATGAGCCCCTGGGGAGCTTTAAGTAGTGGCCATTTCCTACAGTGGAGATGAATCTTAGTTACAGTTTTCAGTCTGGGAAGGTGCCCGTCGGGGGAGGGCAAGAGGTCTCAGAGAGCCCAAGGGATGGGAACAGGGGCAGGGGTGCTCCCTTGGGCCCCGAAGTTGGCCGGAGAAGGTGGCCCCACACAGTGAAACACAAGGAAAGGAACAGACTGAAGCCTGAGGCTCTGAGTGGGGTAAAGCAGAATCCGGAGTCAGGCCTTCCCGACCCTGGGGTCCTCCCCTTCCTGTGCCACCCTGGGAGCTGGGAGCGCACCCCAGGCTGCGGAGAGAGCCGGACCATCTCACCCACAGGCAGGGGAGAGCACCGAGGCTGGGTATGGCTCAAAGCCTGACAGTCGCCGATGCCAAAGGAGGAAAGCAGCCCTCCGGATCTCCCGTGGAGACGGGAAAGAAGCAACAGGAAGGGCAGGGCCTTCGGGGACCATCATCCTCTCCGAAGGTCCTGTTGTCCCTGCCACAAACCGCAACCCCCACCATGGCCATGTCTGTGGGGACTGATACAAGAGCCTGCAGTCCTGGCTAGTGACATGATGCTCTGTGGCTTCAAACAAGGAGCTGTAAGGACCTATTTTAACCAGAACACTTCCATCCAGGTTACACAATAACCTTGTTGTTTTAACCCTTCAACTGTCCCTGTCCCCCTTCCCCCAGGGGACTTACTCAAAAACAAGTCCCGGAAAGGGTCCCAGGTAACAAAGCCCAAATACAAGGGTGGGTCAGGCCAGGTGGAGACAGTCTCCCTAGTCACCAAGGAGTATGGGCCCTGCCCTTTGGGAGCCTTTTGGGCACCAATTCCGACCAAGGTGATGGGCTAGTTCAAATGTCTACTAGGGTAAATTGTAATTCAGTTGGTCACTTATGTATGACCTAACATGACTGTGCAGCTTTCTCTGGGTGTTACAATCTCATTGGCCCCCTGTGCGTGGCCAGGCCCAACCGCATGACCTTTGCCCTTAAAAGCTAGTCTGTGAAGCAGAGAGAGGTCACCCTCTCTGTAAGAGGCACGGACCTGGCCGACCAGTCTGATTCTTGATGCTTGGCGCGAAATAAAGCTTTGCTTGACCTTCGCTTTGTATCAGTCTCGCTTCTTTAATCACGGACCCATTATTGGGGGACCTCACAGGAGGGTCTCGGGTTCCTTAACCACATAACGGAGGAGGGAGCACGTGCTCACCTCCTTTCCAGAACTCTGTGGAAAGCGCCCGGCGAACAATCTCTCGAAAAATGTTTGAAACGATGCACACAGGCCAGCACCATAAATCCGAAGCTTCAAAATGAGAACACGACACGCAATGCTGTGATGCCGTCGAGGTTTATGTAAATAAGGACACCATGTGAAAGAAAATACAGAAACCTTGAAATCAGTGCTTATTCTTCTTCTACTTGGGGACAGAGTTTCAAAACGCTGGGTGGCAGACCTCATCGTTCACAATTCAGAGCATAAGCTGCTTTCATAAAAGTTCTCCTTTGAGTGCAGCAGGCGCTGGCGCCCCATGAAATGTTCTTTAAAGGTTTAACAGACTGTGAGCAGGTCCCTGGGGCAGGATTAACCAGTTCTCTCTTAAAATAAAAAAAAAAAAAGAAATAGAAAAGAAAAGAAAAGAAAGGGAAAAGAAAAACAAAAACAAAAAGCCAAACATGTGCATTTATAATAAGAGTCTCACATTCTGTCCTGGTCTCATGGAACAGTTTTGAAATTTCCCTGAGACAATGACCAGGAGAATAATGAATAAAAATAAAACCTTTGTCACTTTCTCATGTTCGTAATTGTATTCGCCCCATTATGTCCCTATAAAAATTGGCAATCAAAACATCTAATCCTAGTCTTCTGATGTTGGAGGTCAGAGATCTTAATTCAAACCTAAAGAACGTTGTCTGAAGGCCTTTCTGCATGTTTTTCTTGAAAGAAGAATATATTGGATTGTTAAAATATTACTGTTCTTCTAGTTAATTAATAGGAACCACACTGGGCTCGCTGAAAAAAAAGGGGAAACAGGTTCCAAACCAAATACCAAAACCATGTTGCCTCCCTTATCAGTCAAAGCCTTATTTATGTCAGATCAAGGAATAGATCTCAAAACAATACAGGTTTGATATTCTTGGTGCCTATCTCAAGCCTTCTGGTAACGAAGGTTACCCAAGCAAAGGTAATGAAGACACCTCTATTAACAGAGTGGGAGGGAGGGGGAGAGAAAGTCATTGCTAATAATATGTACCACATATAAAATTATATATTTAATCACATTATCTTATAATTAATTAATTATATATTAGTTATATGTTTATTAATTATATAATAAAATTAATTATATTATTTTTATAATTAATTATGATTGGTTTAAAAATATATATATATATTTCATATCCATGCCACAAAAGGCTTGAGGCCAAGAGAATGACAAATTTCATACAGTGCCTTATAATTTACAGCATTTAAATCTACCTAAACTCATGCGATTCTCATCTCCGTCCCGTGCTTTATCCTCCCACATTCTGCTGATGAGGAAACCAGTGGCTCAGAGAAGTAGCTGACATCACCACATCCCACAGCAGTACCTCTGAGCCAGGAATAGAACAAAAAAAACAGAAAACAACCTCAGTGTTTCACTATGTCCCCATGTTTTGCTCTTTTCTTCTTTGAGAAGACTGTTCCTGCCTCTTGTCACTCAGGGCTGACCTGACCCTTACACGCAGAGCCACAGGGCACAGAGGTTCATGCTCTACTTAGGGGCCCAGGACAATATTTTAATTTTCTTTAATTTGTAAAGTCAGAAAAGAAGATTGAGATCCACATCGGGCTCCATGCTCCGTGCAGAGTCTGCTTGAGGTTCTCTCTCTCTCTCTCTCTCTCTCTCTCTCTCCCTCTGCCCCTCCCGCTCATTCTCTCTCTGGCCAATAAATAAATCAATCTTAAAAAAAAAAAAAAATCAGAGAAGAAGTGACTATGATGTAGCCTGGATTATATTCATCTTTATACCATCACAGTCACATACATATGGCTGGAGGGGGGCAGGGGGAGAAGAGGGCATGGGAGAAGGCTGGAGGAAGGGGGGGGAGGGAGGGATTGCAAGGAGTCTAAGAAGACAAGAATGTTTAGGGTCCACAGCCCTACTTCCTATTTCCACCACCTTTTCCCCTTGCTATTTCCTACCCATCACTTAAGACTCAGCTGAAGGTCCGTTTCTACAGGAAGACATGTTGGAAATAAGAGAAGGAAAGCAAGAGAAACTTAAAGACCAGTTATCCGAATTATTAGAGGGCTCAGGTCAGAATCACCTGCATGGGTACCGTGAGGACAGATGGGAAGCTTTGGCTCTTGCAAGGTTGCAAGAGAGAAGGGAGAGGAAAATGCAAAATGAGCAAAGCTGTGTAACCAAGTCAGAGTCAAACCCAAGTTACTTTACAAACATAATGAGGAATGAAAGAAATCTATAGATTCTCATTTCCTCCTCCTGGTTATAGAGAACACTTTTTTGCCAATCAATTCTAATAATTGATTAGCTAATAAGAGGCTGCATTTATAGCTGTTGGCAACAGTGGGTTCACTCTCCCTAGGAAAGGGCTTTCTTGCAGGAAACAAGGAGCCAGCAAGGTGGAGGCGGCAGAGGGAACATCCTTCCATCAGGAGAGTCTCTTGAAGAAACAAACACTCCCTCTTTTGTTATGAACATGCTTTTAATTTTTCAAGAATTCAGACTGGTCTCTTTGCAACTCATCCATATTAAGAACATTTTCCTGGAAACGCAACAATAGCGCTACTTACCATTATAAGCTCAGAACAGGTTAGTTACTTCTGTATTCAAGTTCATCTTCTCACAAGATACACACCTCTTGTCATTTTCTGTATTTGCATCAATGAGAAGAAGGTTGATAAAATAATCAACTAACCGGAGCAGTCAAACGCAGATGAAAAAAATTATTTGTGTTTTTTTCCAGCCCAATGGAGATATAATTGACATATAACATTGTGTAAAGTTTAAGCTGTACAATGTCATGATTCGATACATTTATATATTGTGAAATTATTATAAGGTTAGTAAACACATCCACTGTCTCAGATAACTATCACATGTGTGTGCGTGTGTGTGCATGTGTGCATGGTAAGAGCATTTAAGATCTATTCTCTGAGCAATTTTTAAGTAATACAATATGTTCACTGTAGTCATCAGGCTGTACATTAGATGCCCAGAACTTATTCATTTTATAACTGGCAGTTTATGCCCTTCGACCAATCTCTCTATCAAGATTTCCTCTGCCTCCCAGCCCCTGGCTATCATCGTTCGACAATTGGTTTCTGCCAGCTTGGCTTTTCTAGATTCCTCATATAAGTGCAATATTAAAGGAAAACTCGATTTTAAAATTTGAGCCTTTGCAGTTGAAGAGATAAAGGCCTTGACAGTTCATATGAGTAGGGACATAGCCCAACGTAGGGTGAAACGGACCAAAAGAAATAGACTGGAAAACCACAAAATCCAAATGACAAGAAAATTAAAACCAGAATAGAGGAAGGTTCAACAACTGCCCTCAGCTAAAGTTTTCACCAAAGCCCTAACATGGAGACTTTGTTTCAGGGGCATCATGCATTTGTTGTTCAATAGATTGAAAAGAACTCATCTGAGAGCTTGAGTTCCAGTTCCTTCTGCACCAACACTTAGTCCGGCCTTTAAGCCTTTAGTTAAGAGAACCACCCACGTAGTGTAGAAGGCGGCAGGTATGTTTACCAGCTCCTTCTTGCCCAAAATGAGCTCACCAGTATGAAATGCTGCTTACAAAATTGGAAGAAAAAAAAAAAAAAAAGACCAAACCTTGCTCTTTTCAAAACACCCCTAAAAATAAATATAATGAGTTTAAACAGTACATATTGAAGATGGAAAATTTTTCGGCTTACATTTCTCTGTTGGTGTTTTAACATGTGGCTCTGCAGAATGTACTTACTTTCTAAGTGTCTGCTTCATTTTCTTTCCCTTGTTTTGTTTTGTTTTGTTTTGCAGTAACTCACATTTCAGAGGTGATTTGTCCAATTAAAATCTACCTGAGCTTACAACAGGCCACAAACTCATTTGGCATGTGTTGTGTTTTGTTTTTTTTTTTTTTTAGATTTTATTTATTTATTTGATAGACAGAGATCACAAATAGGCAAAGAGGCAGACAGAAAGAGAGAGGGGGAAGCAGGCTCCCTGCAGAGCAGAGAGCCAACGTGGGCCCCGATCCCAGGACCCCAAGATCATGACCCGAGCTGAAGGCAGAGGCCCAACCCACTGAGCCACCCAGGCATCCCTGGTATGTGCTTCGTTTCTCATAATTTATTTGCATAAAATCAAGTTCTAAAACCCTTTTACTCTCCACCATCAAACTGGGTGAGTTCATTTTAGAAAATATTTTGATACCTCTGCATTATTTTCTGCTGAAATTAAATTGCATGATAGTTTAATTCATTTCGTCAAAGCTTACTACAAATTTAAACTGTTTCACTGGAGGGGAGTTTTAGAAACATTGTTCTAAAATCACTGGTGTTTGTATTTTTTTTTTTTTTTTTTTTTTTTTTTTTTGTATTTAGATCTATTTAGGTCTTAGGTAATTCCAAAAGGTAAGTAGAGTTAGGTTTACTTTTTTTACATGGCTCAGTTTGGTTCTCAGTGCTATTTCTAAAAAAGGTATAATTTAACAGAGCTCTCAAATCAATGCCGCTCACTTCAGGGAAGGCTTTGTACTCATGTTCTACCTTTTGTGTTGAGTTTTGAAGTCCCGCTCATATCTCTACAGTAATCATAAACCTACTGAACAATTACATCGATAGCACTGCAGACATAATTAGGCAGTTTCAATTTCAAACTAAAAATTACAAGTTTCACTAAGAATCAATAAAAACTAAAAGAACAATAGTTTCAAAAAAAATAACTAAAGTTACAATGTTTAACTAAAATATCTTTTTAGCTGGGACACCTGGGTGGCTCAGTAGGTTAAGCACCTGAATTCAGCTCAAATCAGGATCCTGGGGTCCTGCTCTCTGCTCAGCAGGGGGTCTGCTTCTCTCTCTCTCCCTCTGCTTCTCCTCCCTGCTCATATGCTCTCTCTTTCTTTCTTAAATAAATAAAATCTTTAAAAAAATAAAAATATCTTTTTAGTTATTATTTCCCTGTCAAACAGGGAAAGCCTCTATCTAGAATAAGTAAAGTTTTTAAAAGGCAGTGTGATTTGGTAAGAAGAGTACTACTCAAATTCAGCTTTGCTTTTCTTGTGCAGCCTTGTGTAAGGGATAAAACTCTCTGAGCCTTATATGTATAATGATGAGCCTGGTCTAGTTGACATCCCAGATTTCTTCTGCTTGTGGCATTTTAGGCAACCTATGACATTTTGTAATTTTTACTTTAAAATAAAAATTTTAAATTCCTGAGGAGGAAGTCTCCTACTTAATCAAGTGCATACCCATTGCCTGGTATAAATATGCTACCCATGTTTTTTTTATTCTGATGTTGTGATTTAAGAACATGCTGGAAATTTAGAGAAGGTTAGGAGATTTATTAAAGAAAATGTATCAGCCTGTTAAGATGTGAATTTCTCTGAAATTATGAGGGCTCCAAGCAATTGTTTGATAGCATACTTTTGGCCTACCTGTGAGGATGGAGCTTCCAGAAAGCTATCTACCATGTGGAGACCAGTGAGCTCAAGGAGTGTAGCCCTGAGGATATGAAAAGCACGACCTGCCAATACCTTCATCAGCTAGACACCCAAAGCTACATGGAGAACTATGTTCTACCATGGTGGCTTTGGAAGTTTAGAATCTTCCCTGGGGCAGTTCAAAGCATGCATCTTATCTTTGGTCCCCGTGTTTTCATTTGAACATCATGAACATGTTGCTAAACCAACATTGTGAGTCTCTGGGGTCCCCCTGCCTCCTCTCTCAATATCTCTCTCATTACTCTTGGTTACGGCTGTGAAATCATGCTTCTCTTGTCTTCAGCCTGCTCTCCGCCAAATCCTGACTAGATTCATTTACCCACTGCTGGGTCTGGGCTCCCCAAACCCTCCCTGACAGCCCTGTGCAATTTGTAAATAGTCACCCTCCCTTTATATCCTTTGCCCAAAGTTGTGCAGGTGAACAGGTTAAATTCCTGTAATCTCTTCTCCTGTGTCCTTCCTCTAATCCTTTTACTGGTCTGCATTGCCTTTGTTGTATTGATTTCTATCAACTTCTTTTCTGTGTCTGGGAAATGACAACAGAAGCAGTAAGCAGGTGAGGTGGCAGTGGTTTCATACACAGGTGCACAGCAAGGGACCTAGACATGAAGTCAGGACATCCGGGATAAGGTCAGCATTCCCTCCAACTTCCTACATGACCCTGGACAGGTCAGAGGTGTGCTACCAGCCATGGTTCACTTAGAATTACCCTGTGTCCTTGAAAGAAGCATGGTGGGGATACCTGGGTGGCTCAGTGGGCTAACCTTTTGCCTTCACCTTGGGTCGTGGTCTCAGGGTCCTGGGATCGAGCTCTGCATCAGGATCTCTGCTGAGTGGGGAGCCTGCTTCCCCCTCTCTCTCTCTGCCTGCCTCTCTGCCTACTTGTGATCTCTGTCTTTCAAATAAATAAATAAAATCTTTAAAAAATAAAAAAGAAAGAAAGAAAGAAGCATGGCATAGAATTCCTTGTCACTAGAGAGTTTCAGATAACAAGTAGCAGAATGCAAATGAGTGGAAATCAACCTTGGGAACTTATTCCAGCCATTTTTATCTTCAATATTTAACTTACTTTTTATTATTTTTAAAGATTTTTTTCTGTATTTTAGTGACAGGGAGAGCACGTGTGCAAAGGGGAGGGTCAGAGGAAAGAACCTCAAGCAGACACCCTCCTGAGTGAGGAGCCCAACCTGGGGCTTGATCTCAGGACCCTGAGATCATGACCTGAGCCAAAACCAAGAGTCAGATGTTCGACCAACTGAGCCACCCAGGTGCCAGTGACTTTCTTTTTAGAAAAGACCTCATCATAGATTTCTCCATATCACAGTCTGCTTGCTTATTTGGTCTGATAATTAAGGTAATCTTGGCATCAGCATGCCACTTCTTTAAGGAATGGAATCAAAGGCTCCTCACTGAATGTGGAATCATCCTCACCATCTGGCTTCAGTCCTTCAAACCAAAGAGGGGAAACACAAAGCTTAGAACCATCTTGGAAAGGTCAGGCAGCATCAGTTTCTCAAAAAATAAAGAAAAGACCCCTAAAGAAAAATGAAAGAGAAAGGAACCATGCTGCCTTACTGATAATCCAAGATTGTTAACCAAAGCGTTCATGCCTCTAATCGCTGCCTCCCCCACATGCCTTCTTTCTTCCCAGGCATCAGAGGAGGGTAAATTAGTTCATATATTTGAAGCACTTGGTCTCCTTGTAGGAGAGGGTCATATAAATCTCCAGTGTTGTCACTTTCTATTCTATCCATGCCTTTGACCTTAGCTCACTGAAAGTAATTTATAACTGGTTGTAAGGGCACCTGAGAACAGCTCTGTCCACCAGACAAGAGCCTAAGGCTGGAGCTCTAGGCAGTCACACTCACCTGACCACAGAAGCCCCTCCGCTGCTTGAGTAAACATGATTATAAAGATGGTAGCAGCTGTGACATGCCACATCGTGGCAGCCAGTGAGCTATTGCCCAGCCTAGTGGGTTGGAAGGTTCAGTCTCCCCCTTTGTCAGGCAGTCCTGCCTTCACCTGCCCAAATTTATCAAGTGAAAGGCAAGTCAGCTTTGTTACGGGGAGGACAGACTTGTGGCGACTGTGGAGTCCTACCCACATCCTGGGTGGCCGGCTCCACTGGAACGTGTTACTGCAGTTTTTTGTTTTTGTTTTTATTTTTTTCATTTACTAAGTCCAGGGCCCCAAGAAGGGAAAACAGATGCTGACAGTTCTCCTGGGAAGACTGATAAAAGAAATCACAACTAGGGGAAAAAAACAAAAGCGTGTATGTTAATTCCCTATCTGGTTTAGTGTCATCATTCTCAACGAGTCAACCAGGTCCTAATGTCCCATCTTCCTTACATCCCACATCTGGCTACAACTGTTCATCATTTGTGTCTCCTGACTATTCCCCACTTCCCCCCTTGATCTGTTTCCTACCACTGCTGCCTTCCTCTGGACCAGTCCCCTGTTCTCCTCAGCTCCTCGGGAGATTTCTGTGTAGGAGAATTTCGTCCAGGGCATCCAATTGATCAATCCCTGTGTACTTCAAAAAAACGGAAATTCTAAGAGGTGACATTGAGACAGAGTGGTCTGGGGGTTCAGCAAGGGAATTAGGCACAGCTATGAAGAAGAGGAGAAAGCCAGAGCTCTTCCTGCTGCCACAGGCTTGGGGATGGGAGTGAGCTCCACCTCAGCCTCCAGAAAGGAGGTGTGAAGTGTGATCGCTATTCACACACCTGCCTAAAGTGTCTTCAGGGCTCCCAGATGTGCCTTATGAGACATAGCAGCACTCAGGATCTAATCCTAAAATACATTTTCAGTGACCCCCTTTATTTCTCCCAGAGTCACCCAATACTCTGAATAAAATTGAAAGCCTATGGTCTCAGAGGCTTTTGTGCTCACCTCATAATCATCCCCAGGATCAGTTTCACTCCACCAACTGGGAAATTCTATCTGGTCTTTACAATTTTCACGAAAGGACAACTTCCTCTTTTGAGGTCTTTTTAATCCACCGGCACCTGCCTCTATACATTTATTAATGCTTATTCATCTACCTATTGTTTTTACATGACTTTTCTTTAAAAAAGATTTTATTTATTTACTGAGAGAGAGACAGAGAGAGAGCACGAGCAGGGGGAGGGGCAGAGAGAGAGAGAGCATCCCAGGCAGCCTCCCCACTGACTGTAGAGCCGGACATGGGACTCGATCTCGCCACCCACGAGACCATGACCTGAGCTGAAACTAAGAGTCGGACCCTTAACTGAACCACCCAGACACCCCAGCGTGGCTCTATTTTAATATTGTTTTTATGCATTTGTTTCCTCCACTGAACTGAGTTGTCCCTCCTAAGTTTATTAATTAATTTATTCCTGGCATCCGGCACCACGACGGGATTACAGTTGCACAACACATTCTTTTACTCAAGCAAACTGCCTGCCCTGAAGGATTACGAAGAGGGAAGAGAGGAAAAGAGGAAAGCAAGCATGAAACTTGAAGATTGAAGAGTTTATTTTCCCTATTACCCCATGCAATGAGTTAATGCTGCATCACGGGGAGTAGGGATGTGGGAGGTGATGTTGGGATCACGTCTTCAGAAGACACGCCAAATACCTTCAGTATACCAAGTCAACAAGCCAACATCTCCACATCCTCCCCTCCTAACACTGTATCTCACCAAAAGAGTTTGAGCATAACATGGATTCAAATCAGACACGAAAGCAAAGCTATTAATTATGTGCTTGGCTGTAGTTTAAGTAGTGTCTGATTTGGGAAAGTTTAGTTGGTTAGCTATGGTTGCTTGTTCTTATTCTCTTTATCAGATTTGAGTTCTATACACTGCCAAGGTATTAAAGTCACCCCAGTCTAATGGCTCCTTGTTTAGCAATTAAGAGTGTTGTGTCCTATATTCAATCTAGCACTCTCTCTACTTTTACCTCAGTTAATGGATTCACTCCAATAGAATTATTTTAAGTTTATAAAGTACTTTATAATTTGCCAGAGTTCAAAAAAATTACAGAAATGAAAACTTCCTAAAGCCAGTATTCAAGTGGAATGTCTTTAGATGCATTTATCATCCAATCATATTTTTTTATCTTAAATCTCCACTATTTATAGTATATGCAACAACTGAAAATCCACAAAGGCCCCTCTGTGTGTTTTGCTTGAAAGAAGAGTATATTGGATTGTTAAAATATTTATATTTTAAATCAATATTTATTTATATCTACTATTTATAGTATCCGCAACAAGTTGAAAGTATAACATTCTTCATGTGAAATATTTAATACACAATTTTAAAATTGGGATAATCTCAGTCTTTAAGAAAAACAAAATTCAGAAATCACTTGCCCGGTTTTTCACAACCAGTAGAAAAACCAGGACTCAACTCAGGTTGTTCCCAGTCCAAACCATGTGTTTTCTTTCTTTCTTTTTGCCACCTTCCCATAACCAATGTTGATGCCAGACCTATGTCTTCAGTCTTCCAAAACCATAATCACTATCATGATTCATTTCAACTTCATTATTTTTTAAAAAATGCAGTTTCCATAGAAAACACCTCCCTCCCACCCACTGCAGGATTTATAATCTAGCTTTCAGTACCAAAGCACATTTCTCTTCTTAGGCAAATTAATTACAAACTTTAATTAAGAGCATATGAACATGTCCTGCAGACACCTATGCATGGCAGAGGTGTGCTGTGTGGTTGAAAGACCAGGTTTAAACTACTCATCCATTAGCCAAACTCACTAAAAAGATGAGCAGATTAGTGCTTCAGCACTTTATTTTTATTTTTATTTTATTTTTATTTTTTTAAGATTTTATTTATTCATTTGACAGACAGAGATCACAAGTAGGCAGAGAGGCAGGCAGAGAGAGAGAGGAGGAAGCAGGCTCCCTGCTGAGCAGAGAGCCCGATGCGGGACTTGATCCCAGGACCCTGAGATCATGACCTGAGCCAAAGGCAGTGGCTTAACCCACGGAGCCACCCAGGCGCCCGCTTCAGCACTTTTTAAAGGACTTTGCATGTTTGAATCTATTTTATTTGCTGAGCATGTATTTTAAGCCATTTGGGCATAATTTCATTGACGAGGTCAGTGGGATCTACCTTCCCCTATCTCCACTGCTGGGGACTTTGTTCAGGGCCTTTACTCTTGCATGAGCAACTGTATTTATCAATCATTAATTCACTTAGCACCCACTAGCGTAGGCCTGCTTCATGGTAGAAATTTGCATAGAAGTTCTCCCATTTTGCCTTCAAACCATCGTGGAAGATGTTCCCTGCTCCCACCCCCATTTTACATGTCCATCAGAATCAGGAAATAACTTATCCATCATCACTCAACCTGGCAAAGGCAGAGCCAGATTTGAAAAAGGGGCACTTTCCTGGCTTTTCTTCATACCTTGAAATGGGGGAGCTCTGAGCTCCTGACTGGGGAAAGAATCCATTGCAGTGAAAATAAGAAATACTGGGATATACCCTCTGCTGTTGACCACCAACCGTGACCAGACACACCACTTTCATTGGTGGTTTCTGTATTTACCCTTACAGGTGCTGACTGTCAGAGACCAAAGAGGGAAAGATCTAAAAGGCAGGGGTGCCAGACCGTGGAAGAAGGATCAGAGTTAGCAAGGTGCAGAGAACCCGCAGAGCACCTTGATGGGTTTTGGCAGAGAGGAGGTGACATTAATGTGTTTATGATCTTTGGAGGCATTTGGCTAGTCATTTCCCACCTGCATTCCTTAAACCTCACTTATCTGCCATAGTATCCATCTCATCTCAGGGATGAGGTCACTAAAGATCAGAGAGAACAACTATCTTGCTTCAAGTCATACAGCCAGTAGGTAGTAAAAGCAGAAGCAAAATCTGAATAACTGAGTGCCTACAGTGAGTCAGTTTCTGGGTACTGTAGAGAAAAAGACAAATGGTACTATGAAGCTTTGTGTAGGTGTTGGGGGTGGGGGGGTAGCAGCCAAATAATCTCAAAGAATCACACAGAGTTTGTTAAGAAAATACAGAACAGAGACTCCAACCCAGACTGAAAAGTCATGCAAAGCTCCTTTGAAGGAGCGAGGTGTCTACACCCAGTTGAACACAACACGTCACGTGAAATATATCGACTTGAGTAAAGGAATCGTGCAGAAGACCCAGGAGCATTAGCCAACTAGTCTGAGAAATTTCTAGAGCTTTTAATCTCTTCTTAGGAAGTCTGGATGTCATTCTTTAGGCAGTGTGGTGACCTTGACAATCATGAGGGGACAGTCTGCATCCACCAGATTTTCCAATTTAGTATCTTAAGGGACAATCTAGTCCTTACAAAATGAAGGCAAGATTCTAGGATGGAGAATGCAATGACACATTTTCAGATTCAGATTATAAGGCAGGGGGTACATGTGATGACCGGTTTGGGGCTAGACGTATTTTTTAATGTGCCTAACACAGTACCTGTGTATAATTGGTACTTTATAAATGTTAAGATGATTTGGGCAAAAATATGAATAGGATTCATCTTAGCTTGAATCTCCTAGGAGCAGAGGCAGAAATAAGGGTTCTTGTTCAAGTGATTTATGGGGAGAGGCTCTGAGGAGAAGTGTGTGAGTGAAGCAGGGCAGGAGAAACAGTTCAGCAAGAATGTGGTCTCCATGCGAGACACACTTCAGCCTGGCCCCATGTGGAAGCAGCTGAGCACAGACTGGAACAGGGTACTCTACCCACCTTTAGGCAGGTGTTTGGATTGGGCTGGGAGCAAGGGAAGGGTCAGCTTTGAATTGTTGGCAGCTGGGAGATAGTGGCTGGTAAAGGATCTGAAAGGGTGCAGAGAACTTCCACTAGAGCGGTGATTTTCAAGGCGCATCACACTGGGAATATCTTAAAAATGCATGTTCTCAGGCCCCACTCACACATACTGAACCTGAAACTCCAGGAAGCAAGGCCGAGTCAACTGTTGAACCATGCCCTCTAAATGACTAGGATCAACGTGGAGTTGGAGAAAGCCCCACACCACAGGATCCTGTACCGGGTTCTCTCAGACTCCTCAGTCCCACCCCTCAGGGGATCAGACAAATTTTTGTTGACAGAGCCCTTGAAAGAAGAAAATCTGACCTTGCCCTAACATGGCAAGGGAGGGATATCAAGAAAAAGAAACGTCATGGTAGCACTGGGGGTACTCAATAGTTATGAATTTATGGATTTCTTCCATAATAAAATCATTATAGAATTCAGCCATATTTAAGAGCCTAGACTTTACTGTAAGAGGGAATAGCTAACTCTGTATAGCTCTGAGAACAGAATAAAGTCTAGGTGATAGCTCTGAGAACAGAATAAAGTCTAGGTGATAAAGTTTAGACGTCATACAAGACTTTTAAAAAAAACTGGAGTAACCGGATATAGTAGAATTATTGCAGCTATCATTTATTAAGTATCTATTATGTGCCAGGCACTTAATTATATGACACCTAGAAATCAGTGTCTTACCTGATTAGAGAAGGCATTCATTTGCCTATAATTTTATGTAAGTGTCAGACTGTGGTATCATTTTTTAAAAGACTAGATTTGTATGAGCAGAAGAATTTGCAAAGGATATGAACGACATCACATTTGGGGTGCAGAAATTTACCTGGACTCTTTGTCTGTGTGAATGTTTCTCAAAAATGCGGCCAGTTGAACCCCTGGTACTGAATGGCTTATACCATCTCTAGATCTTGAGCAGCAGGAATCTGAACCTATAGCAAGCTGAGTGACTGAGACCAAGCACACACACGTTCGAGGAACACTCATCTACTCCGTGCTGTTCATCTAACTCTCACAATAAAATTAGGATCCTGCAGAAGCCTGTGCACCTTCCAGAAGCTGTATTCCAACCTGGGATGGATGACCATGTTCTGAAGATAGCTTGCTATGGGCTGCTGCAGGAGGGGTAAGAAGCAGGGGGTGTTTGATTTGATGACCTCATAATGACCAGCTGTATCATTGTTTGATTTTGTAAGTCCAACCTCTCAAACTTCCTGGAGAGCTATTATGGAGTGAATTTTGTGTCCCAAAAAGATATGTTGGATTCTACCCACTGAACATCAGAAGGTGACCTTATTTGGAAGTAAGGTCATAGTAGGTACAATCAGTTTAAATGAGGTCATCCTTCAGAAAGGCGGTCCTTGGCCCAACATGTCCCATGCACTTATAGGAAGAGGGAAGACATGATGACAGACACGGAGGACACCACAGAAGGACAGCTGCAAGCCCAGGAGTGCCAAGGATTGCCAGCTACCATCAGAAGGTAGGCAGAAGCAAGGAAGGATTCCAGCCAGAGTCCCAGGGCAAGCTTGGCCCAGCTGGCCACTTACCTTTTGACTTCTAGCCCCCAGAACAGTAAGAGAATAAATTTCTGTTGTGTTACAGAAGCTCTAGGGTATTAATTTCTTACAACAGTCCTAGGATATTAACATGACAGTTAGTGATGGGGAAATTTAGTGCTTCCTTCTCTCATTTTTCAGAGCTTAAACTATTTTTATTTCTTGACTGAGAGAGCCTAGACCTGAAATCTCTGGGACTGCACATAACGCTATCAAATCAAAATAGCGTCTGTCTTCAGAGAATGTTGATGAAAGCTGTTTGAATCCTCTGACCTCCCTCCTCCACTGTAACCAGAGGAATCTCTTCTGGGGATTCACACTCTCTCCTGCTTCCTTTATTGTGAAGAGAAGTTTCAGGGCACAAATACCCTTGCTGTCATCCTCTTCCAAGAGGACATACCAAATGGCATCAAAACCAGCAATTTTGGGTACAGGACAGGTTATCAGTCTTTTAGGGGAAGAAAAAATACATATATTTATATATTTATACTTATATTATTTTTATGTTTATATTTAATATGACATTTAAAAACACTGCCTCTGAGTAGTTCTTGCCAGTTGGAAGGACCAAATTGCAAAACCAGAAGGCTTTTGATGTTGAAATGTCTGTGTTGCCTGACAGGACCCAAACATTTGTAAATCAGCAATTGGAGCTAATACTGATCTCAGGAGGCGAGTCAAGGCCAAACTCCCACTTCCGTCAGCTCAAAATAAATGTTACTTCTTCTAAAGGCACATTTAGAGCCTGAATCCCAGAATGAATCAGACCAAGTGTTCTTATTTAGATAATAGTGAAATCAGGCCTTAGAGAATTGTTAGTCAGCAAAACTTAATTTTGCTAAAACCATGCTGCGGGAAAGGAAATGAAGAATTCTGAAACCAGATTTAGACCTGCCAGAGACCCAAAACAGCAAGGTACAGAGGAGAAGGGCCGAGTATGCTCCATTGGCCTGAGGTGAGCAGAAAGGAAGATGGAGTAAGGAACACAAAAAGAAGGATTCACTCACTTTTTGCAAAGTTCCCTGAGCTCCTTCGACTACAAGATCAGCTTTGGACACTGTCTTCCAGTGGCTTCTTGCAGGAGCCACTCACCTGATGGCCTTCCTCTTTCTCTTGGCCACAATTCCTCCAGCAAGCCTCAGGCAGTCACCCCTTCCTGCATGGTCTCAGAAGCTGCAGCCCATCACATTTGGACAACCTTCTGGGATCTTCAATGTAGGGGTATTCCTCCCACAGAGTCCCTAGAAACTCAGGGCTGCAGCTTCTTTGCCTGGTTCTTCATCATGAAGATGGACAAAAGTGACTTTGGACAAGAAAGACATTCTGTACCTCCCGGCCTTGTCCGTCACCAGATGCGCAACAAAAGGAAGTCACAGAAGGAAGTGCTAGTTCCTCTGTCCTTCCCTAACTCACATTTCCCCCAGCCCTGATAGGGTAACTCCAGTTATGAACAACAGACATTAAATAACCAGTGGACAGGAACACTGATCTGTGCTTTTAAAATTACCGTATTTAAATTCTTCCCAGTCCTAAGACAGATTTCTTTGGAACTGGCCTCATTTCATTCGGTGCTGTCCTCAGCTTTAAAATTCTGACAGAACTCACCAAGCAAGCACCAGTGGCTCCAAATGGTTAGGAACCTTCAAAATTAAGTCCATTCATTGCGGAAGGATAGAGCACGTCCCCGTTCTTTCAAGTAATTGAGGTCGTCTATATCCTACTTTACTGAATAGATCTGGAAGGAGATAGGAACCATAAAAGATCTAAAATTACTTTCATTCTGTTATTCTCTGATCAGAGTATCTTCCAGGCAATGTGCCAGTCTATGGGCATAAAGTCATGAAAAAGACCCTCCATTTGCCCTTAATGTGCAAATATTAGTGGAAGAGAAATACAATGAAGAGAATAGGCTATTACAGAGAAAACTGTGACAGATGTGAGGAGAGGATGTAGCGGAGATGGATAAACAGCTCTGCCCAAAGGTTTGCAAAGACGTGGTCCTGCAAGAGGACTGAAGGTTTGCCCAGCGTTGATGGACACAGAAAGGGACGAAAGCCGGGGGTGGGGGGTGGGGGCAGCTATTGAGCAGTGGGGGCGGGGGAAACAGGGAATGAGGAGGGAGAGAGGTTAGGGAGCAAAATCTACTGCATTTGCAGAAAACAGTAAAAAGTTCAATGTGAGTGAGCAAAGGCAGGGAGAATAGCGAGCTTGGACGAGTGCTGGAGTATGAAGACTATTTCAGAATAAGACCTTTAAGCTTTCCCTGGCAATGGAAAGTCATTGATGGGTTTTCAACAGGAGTGAAGGATTGGATAAAGTTTTGACTATTTCTTTGGCAGCAACATGGAAAATGTTTTAGAGGGAACACACCTGGGAGTGGGGTAGGAGGCTTGTAAAAATACTCTCGCAACTATCTAAGGAGGGGAGAATAAAAGTCGGGGATATAGGGCCGGGGTCTGGAGAGGCAGTGGCACAAGCCAGGCTCTCTGCAAACTGTGTACACAGTGAACTAATCTGGGATCAATTTGCTAGAAGGACAAAAAATGAAGAACCAAAGATAAAGATGTTCTAAGAAAAACAAATGCTTTTCTCAACCTACTCCTTTCTTTTTTTTTTTTTTTTAAATATTTTTTTATCTATTTATTTGACAGACAGAGATCACAAGTAGGCAGACAGGCAGGCAGAGAGAGATGAGGAAGCAGGCTCCCCGCTGAGCAGAGAGCCTGATGTGGGGCTTGATCCCAGGACCCTGGGATCATGACCTGAGCCGAAGGCAGAGGCTTTAACCCACTGAGCCACCCAGGCACACCCACCCACCCCCCTCCTTTCTAGGAAAGTAACAACATCGGCATGAATATAAGATAGATTAAAAAAAAAAAAAAATCTTGATAGCATCCAGACCAATTTCCAATGGAGCAGAAAAATCTTTTAAAATATTAACTAATATTTTTCCTGTCCTGTAGTTTTACCTTACGTGCCACCATTTCACCATTAAATTGTTTAAAGGTAAGACTTACGACCATAAAAAAGGGAGGTCCCAAAATACTCCAGCGAGAACCACCTTTCTTTCCACTTAACATATTCTTTTTTTTTTATGTTATGTTAGTCACCATACAGTATGTCATTAGTTTTTGATGTAGTGTTCCAAGATTCATTGTTTGCATATAACAACCAGTGCCTTTTTTAAAATTTAAATTCAATTAGCCAACATATAGTACATCATTAATTTCAGATGTGGAATTCAGTAATTCATCACTTGCATATAACACCCAGTGCTCATAACATCATGTGCCCCCCATTTAATGTCCGTCACCCAGTTACCCCATTCCCCCACCAACCTCCCCTCCAGCAACCCTCAGTTTGTTTCCCTACAGTAAAGAGTTTCTCATGGTTTGTCTCCCTCTCTGATTTCTTCCCATTCAGTCTTCCCTCCCTCCCCCTATGATCTTCTACACTATTTCTTATATTCCATTCTTCCTCTGATTGACTTCTTTTGCTCAGCATAATACCCTCCAGTTCCATCCTCATATAGAACCACCTTTTAAACCCTTAACTTCCTAATTTGGTCTTGAAAGCTGAGGGCACAGAGGCAGTAACAAACCCATTGTTGCTTAGTCTTTAGGAAAAAGTTGTATTCTTTTCCAGATATATTTCTGTCTGTTTGATCACAACTCAAGCAGATCTGTAACTTTATGGCCATTCTTAGTTTTAAGAGCAAGTCCTGTTCTCAAGACTGAGGCTTCCTTTTTGGTACCAAAAATGTCCATCTGAGCATAACTCAAAAGGTCCTTTGTCTCATCCAAACCAAAGCTTTATATATTCCGTCCATCCCTAACACAGCACAGGGACCTAGAGTGGGTAAGGGAATACACCTCTTTCTTCCCACTGAGGCTCTTACTGAGAGAGGAGTAGGAATATAGGAAAAGGACAAACATTCTTATCATTGATTAGGTTTTGATGGCCCTCTGTAGTTGTGCTGACTAGCCAGTGATGTCCTCCGTGTGGCCAGTGTCATGTGTTTGTCCTTCCAAGGGGTCCATGTGTGGATTTTCCAGAATCCTGTGTGAGAATCTCATCTCTGCACAAGTTCTTCGAATTGACATTTGGACCATTAGTCAGTCACCCCCTTTTTAATTTCTGCCCTGGAAAATATCCCACAGATGCCGGCTTCCCCTTATCCCTGAGAGACACCCTATTGGATAGCTGAGAGATAGCTCAAGTTTCGCTTCTTTCTTAAGTGTCCATGTGGGCCATTCTCAAACATCCTATTGCACCAAACACTGGGAGGGAAGTCTGCCCTTGGGTGCCCTGTTTCCTCACCCTGCTAGCACGATGGATCCAGGGACCTGCTGCTTCTGGGCTAGAAGCAGGCACCCATTTCTGCGGTTTCCAAGATGCTTGTATTAAGCTCCTTAGGAATAACCTGGAAGTGCTAAACTTTGATGGATTTCACTCTAGTGACTTGTGAGTTTTGTAGGTCAGCAGCATCTGCATGGAAAGAGTGGTCCCAGTCCCTTTCTTGATGGTCTCCGAGAACTCTCTGGATGATTCTTTTGGAGAACCCCTTCCCTCCCCTTCCTCGGGGAAAAGGTTAAAGCTTCAGATATGACCACTACTGTAAAGTTTTCTGATCCTCTAACCAATTCCCTTGGAATTTCCAGTCTCCTATTTGCATAGGTTGTTTGGGGAGGGGAGGACCAGGGAATCACAAGACTGGTTTGGCAACCTCTTCAGGAGCCCTGGGAGAGCAAACTGGCAGCAATTCGGTGCTCTATTTAGAATGTCATAGTAATTACCTTTCCAGATTTGGGGCTTCCGCCAGAACTCCAAGACAATAGGAAAAGCCTCATTCAAAATCCTTTTTTAGCAACTTTTGAAAATTGAAAAGGACTTTCATCCTTGTCACTGTTGATTTTAGCTCTTTACTAACTACAATACTCAGAATGTAGAGTTCAGTTTCAACCACAGAGAAAGGAAGAGGCAATGCGGACTCAGGGCTATGTAGCGACCCCACAAGGAAATGAGAAGGTAAAGTTCTATACTGGACATGGGTAATGGGGAAAACTTTGGGACAAGAAAGACGTGTGTCTGCATGTGTGAGGGTTGGCCGGGGAAGTAGTCTATGCTCCACTTTTGGGGTCAAAACCTTGGGAGTGAAGGGGGTTAGAAAATCTCGAATAATGTTGGAGGCTCTCAAAGCTGAGAAGATTTGTCTCTCTTGCCTTGGGGTATAGCTCTGAGCTTTACAAAAAGCCAGAGGGGGGAACAAAAATAGCTACAAGGAGACCCAGAGGAAGTCCCGTGGAGAATCCTGCAGCCCTGTCACAGGGGAGCATCCAAGAGCCTCTGAAAGTGTTGGCAGGTAGGAAGAGCCCTCCAGGTTGGGACAAGGAGACCAGGGTATGTTACCACTGGAGGCCATGGCGACTCTGCAAGCAGATGAGACAGTCCCAGGAGGGACAAGGGTGTGACCAAGACCAGGAAGGATAAGATAACCTCGGTAGGTGGCCCACAACACACAATAGGTTGGGACTCTATGCTTACCTCCCTTCACATCCTGCCCTTACCCCAACCAGGAACTAACATAGACTTCTGCACCAGGTGTTTTCCCAGGAGAAGAGAAGGAAAGGGGAGGGGATGGGAGAATTAGAATTGACGTAGTAGTTACCTGAGATTGGATTTTAAATAAAAATGACCGACTTAACTTAATTTGCAAGATTAGGTGTCTCCTGAGCTAAGCTAAACTCAGATACCTAGAAACATAAGCATGTCCTTTGTTTACTCCAGACTGTGTAATAGGCATCCCTCTTCATACTCAGTTTTAAAGATGGTAGATTGAAAACGGGGGGCAACAGGCTGGGCACCTTAGACTATAAAAACAGTTTGCAATGAAGCCAGATTTCTATCCTGATTCTAATCATTGCCTTACACCAGAAGGGGTAATTTCTAGAACCACCAAGGGCTGGTTTGGAGCATTTAAAGAAGAAAGCATTTTGCCGACACACTTCCTTTGGATGTGATGAATCCTACTGTGCCACAGCCAAGCCCTGCAAACAAAGCCAACAGCCAAATCTCTAAATAATGTGTTCCTTTCCTTAATCCCCATCAACTTGGACACTCATCCACGTTCATTATAATTGGCATGAGGACACCTGGAATGTTTATAACCCTCATTGGCAGCGGTGGAGAGATACTGCTTTGGTAGAGACGCAGAATGTGCTCATTTAACAAGGAGGCTCTAGAGTCAGCATGCGGGGATGGGGTGGGGGGTCAAATCTAGTCTGCAATTTACTCAGTGTGCAACCTTCAGCAAATCGCTTAAATGTTGCATGCCTCAGTTCCTCCTTTTATGAAGTAAGGCTGATTACGGTAGGTCCCTCAAAGTTCTCATAAATCTTAAGCCAGAATAACTGAAGGTCCAGGTCAACGTGTATAGGAGTGAGTTCTCCGTCAGGTCAGACATTCAAGTTTAGGCTGGACAGCCACACGGTGGGGATGTTGCGTTGGCCTGAATCACTGGTGAGCTCCTTGCCAACTCCGAATATCCTTTGAAAAAGAAGGCTCAGAGCCAAAGAACAGCATCTACTTCGAGATAAGCCCAACTGGCTCTCATTTGAAAAAGGAGGCCAAAGACATACAACCTATTTAAAACGAAGATCGAAATGGGCCAAGCCCTCTTGTTGTTGACTCAGCAGCTGGAGAGCCCTGGCAAGTGCACTGGATTCAGTCAGGAGACCTGGGCCGGTGCCCTAGCGTTTTGCTCAGCTGTGCCGTCTCGGGAAAGCCGAGGAATATGTATGGATTGCAGTTTCTTCACTTGTAAAATGGATGTAAAAACTTTCTTTTTTCCCTCAAAAGGTACTCATGAGGATTAAATGAGGCAATGGGAAATTACTTTGAGGATGATATATCACAGGATGAATATAGGTATGATCATTTCCAGAGCGCAAATTACACTCTACATCGTTAGTTCTGAAAATAACGTATGTAACCCCCAGACCCTGGCTGTGACTGAGCTATTATTTTAAACATCATGATGGGTGTAAAAACTGGAAAAACTGCCATTACAAAAGTTCTTGCATATTTTCTCTACAACTCAAGAGTGGAGACTCCACTTTACCTTTAAGGCAAGCAGTGATTTTGTTCTGAACAAATAAAAATAAAAACAAAAGCAAAATCATAAGGCAGAGCTCTGGGCCATATGTATTTATGCAAATATAAGCAGATCTCACCGACTGTTTTTAGGAATAATTAAGTCATTCTCAACGTGAATGCCGATGTCCCAGACCCAGGACTTGACTGTGGCTTCCCTAAATAAAACAGACGTATCTTTTATCAAAGCTTTTCTCTATAAATTTTCACTCCGATATGTATGGGCAGTAACTCTACACCAGGCAAGTCAGTGCTGACGAGGCAGACCTGTTCCTCATGGGTGTTCACGGGCTGTATTATAGGAGACAAAGAAAATACGCAAAAGTGATACAAATAATTTATAAAGTAAGTGTCCTAAAGGCAATGAGGAAGTAAAAAGTGCTATTAAGAATCTGTGAGCAGGGGCGCCTGGGTGGCTCAGTAGGTTAAAGCCTCTGCCTTCGGCTCAGGTCATGATCCCAGGTTCCTGAGTTCGAGCCCCACATTTGCTCTCTGCTCGGCGGGGGGCCTGCTTCCTCCTCTCTCTCTACCTGCCTCTCTGCTTACTTGTGATTGCTGTCTGTCAAATAAATAAATAAAATCTTTAAAAAAAAAAAAAAGAAGAAGAAGAAGAAGAAGAATCTGTGAGCAAATGACCACTGAATGTGGAACTGGGGAGATTTTCCTGAGAAAGTAATACTTAAGCTGAGCCTGGAAAGACGAGCAGGCGCTACCTGGGTGTGAGATGCCAGTGAGAACAGAAATGTCTCTCTGTTGTTCCTTTGAAGAGAAGTTGTTCCTCCTGGTGAATTTAGACAACTCTGTCTATAAAGAATTTATGTTAATAGTAAGTTTTGTGTGTTCTTTCTGGATGGGTATTAACAGAAGAAGCAAGCCGAGGTGGAAAAGGACTCTCTGAGGGCAAGGACATGCCGCCATGTTTTCTCCTTCATCCTAGAGGAGGTGCTGTAAAATGAGTAAGACTGGGCTCAGTACTGACTGAACATCCTTCACGTGTGGCTTTATGCATTGTACCCTTGTTGGTTTGACGGTCTTACTGTTGCCAAAGGCAAGGTCACTCACTGAGTAAGGCTGTCTTTTTACCTCACGTGAGCGAATCAACTCATTGCAGCATCCTGTGAAAAGACTGATCCTGGGAAAGAAAATGAAGATTCTCACTTTGAACCTTTGACTAAAATGTTGTCTGGGCTTGAACCTGAAACCTGAAAATAAGCATGACCTCACGTGGTTATTATGAAGCATTCTTTGAGATGCGTTTCCTTCTTCCTTCTCCATCTGACATTCAAAGCCTGGTCTGGGCTGTGCTCTGTCGAAACAGTGGAACTCTCTCCTCCATACTTGGAAAGGTGAAGCGGGGGAGCGGTCCCCCTTCCGGCGGAGCCTAGAGCAGCGGGGGCAGCTGCGTCATCCATCCACACGCCAAGTGTGCCTGGCAACCAGGTGATCCCCGCATTGGGAAGTGTGGTGACAAAGCTGCATTCTACCCAGCAGCGGTCCTCCTATAAAACAGCTGTGGCTAAGAAACCTCCCACCTATTCTTTTGTGTTCTGTGAGAACACATTCTCCAAATGACTTCAGTAAGCCTCACAGATGCCCCCTTGTTTATATATGATAAGACCAGACCCAGAGCCTCCAAATTTCCACTCTTTGTCTCATAAATGATTGCCTCTGATGCTTTCCACACACACACCCCCCACCTTCAATCAGAACAAAGAGCTTGTTAATCCAATTCTGGTTAAGTTTCTTTCCTCCTTAACTCTGAATTCTGACCTTATCCCCGAGCCAGCATACAGACTCCCTTTAATTCACACCCACGACCCAAGGATAGGCTGACCTCAGAGTACAGCTTTCTGTGATGTGTTGAACCACCTTTTCATCCCACTGCCCCACACCGGGTTATTTCTAGCCTTGTTTATTTTCCATGAAAGAAAAAAACTCTTCCCACCTAAACCTTGATCATAAACCTTGCTGATCTGTTGTGACAATAAGTAAAACTCTCTGACCACATGATTAGAAAACTAATCATTTAAAGAATCCTTGAAACAATCCTTTCTAATAAAGTCTCTTTACTTAGTCCAGATTTGTTTCTTTTTTGACAGCAATGAGATGAAAATAAGTCCCAAAAAATATGTGGGACCCCTTTCTGAACACACAAGTTAGCATCCTGGAGAAGCAGTGGAAAGAACGAGAAGGAAAGTCTAAAGAGGGACAATTGGGTCAGACGTTTTCAAGTTATCATAATCTTAGTATTAAGCATGAAATGCACTCTTATTTTGGGGAAAAGCACATTTGGGTTACATATAAAATATATAAAATACATGTAGAATAATTTTTAATGAGAAAAACACCACAGGTAGCAGAATCCAGCCAGTTTAGAGCAAGCAATTCTTTCTCAGATATTGGAAATTGCTCTAGCATTAAAATCTAGTCTATTATGAAGAATATGCAGTTAAGGAATAAAGTCCTTATCTCCACAGGCAAAGACTCTGCCTTTGGCTAGGAGTAATTCCTCTCTTCCTACCTGCCAGGAAATGCAGTCCCTCAATCTTTAGTCAAAGGTGACCCCAACACCTCTAAGGAAGCTGAAGACCCAACAGTGCCTTCTATCATCACCACGTCTATGTTCTGACCTTCTCTGGACATTGAGGTGCTGTCAATCTTCAATAAAATCAGAATTATTAACACCTTAACTCTTGGATTTACTTATCAGTTAAATATACAATCCTTTAGAGTAATAAATGGTAGGAATGGGGTGTGGGGGGGAGCTAACCTTGGATTCAAGATCCAAGCTCTGCCACACAGTTGACCCACAATCTGTCAGGAGAGCTGAGTGAGCTCTGCTAGCTCATCACTAATGCAAATGATAGCTGTATTAAGGCACTATTCTCAGGATTGATAATCAGGAAAAATATCATGAAAAAGTGCTGGTCTCGAGTAGATGGTGACTAAACATTATTTTTCCCCCTTTCCTCACGCTGCGCATTTTTGCAGCCCGGCCTTCCATTCTCCCTATGTAAAGTCCAACACAATGACCGGTATTCATTACACATTAAAGCCAATTGTTCCACCAATTTTAAAAGTATTGTGATTAGAGTGTAGATATGAAAAAAATGAAATTAAGCTCAAACAACAGAGGAATACTAAGTTCAACACTAAAAATGATTTCTGAAAAAGATTTCTAATTATTTTCCTTTTTTGGCCTTTCTGTTTTCTCTAGGAATTAATTAAATACGGGTTCCCAATTCTTCTTTCTGCTTCCCAGGAAGCAGCCAGGGTTGCCAAGCTTGGCTAGGCCAGGGCCAAAGAAGGCTGGTGAGACACACGTGACCCAGGCCAAGAGAGTAATTGAGACCAAGGGAGTGACCAGAACTTGTGGGGTCAGGCAGAGGAGACATCCAAAGGGGTCAATATACTGATTCTAAAATGGAGGAATGAATAAAGAAGGTCATAGGAACCAGGTTCATCATTGTAGAAGGGAGTTCAAACAGCACAGCCAGAATAATTTCTGTGATTTTTGGATTTGAATTGGAATTATTGGTGAATTTACATCAACCAACAGCATTAATGAACTTCCGTCCAATTTGTAAATAAGGAATATGTTTCCAAGAAAACGCCCAAATGCATAAAAGACATTTGGCTTGTTTTCATGTTGTGGGTACTGGCAAGGTAAAAAACTGTTTTTGACAATGAAATGCTAGAGAGATCTATCTGCTGTCTCCAGGGATCTCAGTTATGTAAGGAAGAAACCATCTTATACCCTCTTTTCTTTTCTTTTTTTTTTTAAGATTTTTAATTTATTTTTTGGCAGACAAAGATCACAAGTAGGCAGAGAGGCAGGCAGAGACAGAGAGGAAGGGAAGCAGGCTCCCTGCTGAGGAAAGAGCCCAATGCGGGGCTCGATCCCAGGACCCAGAGATCATGACCTGAGCTGAAGGCAGCAGCTTAACCAGACTACTGGTCTGTAGTCTTCAAAATATCACCATGAAAGAAAAGATTGAAGAACTATTCCAGTTTGAAAGAGATTAAAGATGTAAGTAAATGCAGCCTGTGTTCATAGATTGTATCTTGAACTAAAGAAAAAATGGGTTTTGTTTGGCTGAAATTGTCCCGTTATTGGGACAATTGATAAAATTTTAACAGAGTCTGTGTGCTGGACAATAATATATTAATTTATTGATTTAAATAGTTTTTTGTGTTGTTATATAGAAAGTACCTTTTTCTTTTACAAAATACACACTAAAGTAGATAGAGAGAGAGAGAGATGGAAAGAGAATGAGAGAGGCACAATTGTGGTAGAATGTTAATAATTACAGACAGGGTAAGGGTTAAAGGCATTTTGACGCCATTTTTGCACTTTTTAAAAAATAAATTACATTTATTTCAAATTGAAAAGTTTAATCCTTATTAAATAGAACTTTAACTTCATCAGAATTCCCAATTCCAGAAAGTGCACCTTAATTAAGCTGTGTGTAAGACCATGTTAAGCAAGTATTCCTTAAATAGGACCACAAAAGCATTAGTCATGAAATGAAAATATGATATAAACATGACTTCTTTAATATTAAGAATTGTTCATCTTAGATATCAGGTAAGTGAATAGTCAATGTATTGAGAAGGAGAAAAAAGTCATAATATATAGGTGACAAAAAAATTCATATCCAGAATATATAAAGAACTCCTACAAATCAATAACAAAAAAAGACAAAGTTCAGTTTTTAAAAATTGAGAATTTGAGCAAGTACTTCACAAAATAGAATATCTAAATGGCCAGAACACATTAGTCATCAGGGAAATGCAAATTAAAAGCATAACTATATATCAGTACACACCCACAAGAATGGCTAAATACCAAGACCAATAATATCAAATGTTAACTGAAGATGTAAGGCACTGGAACTTTCACACATTACTGGTGGGAGTATAAATTACTCTACCCCTTGGGAAAATACTTTTGCATGATCTACTAAAGATGTAAACCCACATATCTCCTATGACCTAACAGTTCTATTCGTAGACATATACCCAAGATCAGTGAATGCACACACCCACCAAAAGACAAGAATGTCTGTAGTATCTTTGTTCATATTACCAAAAAGCCATAAACAATCCAGATGTTCATTAACATGAAAAACAATAAATAAGTTGTGGTACAACCATTTACAAATGAACAAAAAAAAGAACTACTGATATACACAGAACACAGACAACCTAAACACAAGGATATCACACTTAAAAGAAGCTAGACACAAATGAGCACATACCACGTTTTTCCATTTATATGAAATTCAAGAATAAGTAAAACTAGTATATTGTATAGAAGCCAGAACATGTGTTGCCTCTGGGGGGACTTGACTTTGAAGAGGTGTAAAGAACACTTCTGGGGTGATAAAAATGTGTATATCTTGATATTGATGGTAGTAACAAGGGTACTTATATTTATAAAAAAATAATTGAGCTGTACGCATCACATTAGAACCTACCTCAAAATACACACGTGTGTGTGCGTGTGTGTGTATGTGTGTGTGTATTTTAAGGGCTACTGGTTAATTGGAAGCTATTTTGAGCTTAGAAAAGTCTGTACTATGGCTTTGACCATATTGAAGTCCTTCTATAACTCTATACGTCTCCTCAAAAGGCCACAGGAATAAAGTCCTCATTGAAGTTTGAAAACTCAGTCACATCTGGTTAGCACCACCTATCGTCTGAGTTGGATAATCTACATTTATGTGTGTCATGCACGACAATAAAGCAAATGAAAATGGGCTAATTTATTGCTAAACCCAGGGTCAGAATGTGTCTATTTAAAAAGGTAGCAGAAACAAAGCTGAACTGAGTCTTCATAAAGCCTGGACTTTTGTAAAAATGGGTATCTCAAGAGATGGAGCTTTCAAGGAACACTTTACCTGCAAGCTCTTTCTTCCAATACCTCTAGGTAATTCTGTCCCAAACTGGGTGTACATCAAGAGCCTCCAGAAACATTTGGGGCAGGAGCTCCTAGCATCTGGAGAGCTTTGGATGAAACCTACACACATATCCCATGCCCCTACTGGTCCGGGGCAATCCAGTGGGATTGTACCTATTTCTCCTTGGGGTAATGAAAGTCCCCTTGGCTAAAGCCCTTAAACCTCAACAGCATCTGCCAGTCCCTCCCCTTGGGAAACAAGTCCCTTCTCCCATCTTCCTGAATACTAATGTCATATTTCAGAGTGACATATCATCCCCTAAAACAATGGCCCTTTTTTCCTTCCCCACACATCCAGTAAGCCCTGCTACCTGCTCTGCTACTCTGATCACTCAGTGGGTTAGACTTCCTTGGGCAAAAACCCTGGCCCCCGAAATAGAATGCCCCTGGGCAAGTATTAAGACATTCTCAGGACAGAGCTTTTAAGGATAAAAGTGACTTTGTCCTTAAAAGGACAAAATAGGACAAAAGACAAATAATTTTTATTTGTCTGTAGACAAATAATTTTTCAAGAGCCCACATCATCCTGACACAGTCTCCTCCTATTCTCCATCATAGTGTTTGCTTGTTTGTTTGTTTTTTTGTTTGAAGATGTATTTATTTATTTTAGAGAGACAGTGTGCACACAAACAGGGCAGGGGACAAAGGCAGATGAAGAGAATCCTCAGACAGACTCCCTGATGAGCACAGAGCCCCTACACGCAGGGCTGGATCTAAGGACACTGAGATCTTGACCTGAGCCAAAATCAAGAGTCAGATGTTCAACCAATGAAGCCACCCAGGTGCCTCCCTCATCACACCATTAACTGGCATCCTGGTGTTGCTTGTCACAATGTTTACTCCACCTATACCTAGAATGCCCCACACTTCAGAAAATCTGAGAAGACCATCATCTCTCAGAATCCCTTGTACCAATTATTTGACGAGGCCAAATGTTTAGATACAGAAATGCCGAAACCCTTGTTAGAATGAGAGGAATCCAAGAAAGGATGGCATGCCCGTGACACCAGAGTATCTATTGTCACATGACCTGTAGCCTTGCAAATTTCAGAATGAGGTCTAGAATAGCATGTCAACAGCTTTGTATGCTTGAAGTCAACACTCTCTGTTATTTGTTCTGTTACAAACTGCAGAGGGAGAGAAGAGAAAAAGAAACCCAATCACTCACACCCTTGCTAATGGAAAAGGATTGCTGAGTTATAGGGGATACTAAAAGTTACGTGACAGCAGGAGGAGTGAAAAGGAAGGCCTAGCAGTACTTGGCATCTCAGAGTGGGTGTCGGTAAGGAATGGTTTCATGTTCCGAAGTCCCTCTTCCATTTTTGACCACATTCCTTGGATTGCCAAACTCTGATCTAGAATTGATTAATAAGTGAAATTTATTATAACTAAATCTTTATCATAAGTAGAACAGGGCAACAGTCCCAAAAGGATATGGGTTCCTACCTGGCAGTCTGGCATCAAATCCTATTGTCCCTGTCTTTCCACTCAGTACCCCTTTTCCATCCCTACTCTTTCTGCCCACTTTTGAACCTCATCATCTCTTACATGGAATACTCAAACAGCCTCCCAGGTTTCCCTCTTCTCAGCTTTTCCCCTTTTAATGCCGTATTTAATGTAGCAGTCATGTTGATCTTCCTAAAACTAAAATAGGACCATGCTACTCTTTCTATCTACATCCACCACTGGCTTCCCATTGTTTAAAGGCTGATATCCGGTCTCTTCAGCAATGAAAAGCTCTCTGTGATCTGGCCCTCCCCAGACATATTCCCACATAAAAACATGACTCACTAATCAGAACCTATATGAAGTAGATACACACTCTGCAAATGTTTGTTGAATAAATGAGTAACTAATGAAGAAGTAAATATATGGATATCATTGATACAAGGGCAGCTGAATATTCTAAGTTTCAAGTCTTTTTTTTTTTAAAGATTTTATTTATTTATTTGACAAACAGAGATCACAAGTAGGCAGAGAGGCAGGCGGCGGGGGGCAGGGGAAGCAGGCTCCCCAATGAGCAGAGAGCCCAACGCGGGGCTTGATCCCAGGACCCTGGGACCACGACCTGAGCCGAAGGCAGAGGCTTTAACTCACTGAGCCATCCAAGCGCCCCTCAAGTCATTTTTAGTTTGCAGCAGAGGGTTTGGAGAACAAGGAACGCCCTTTGACTAGCCATGTGTTCACTCCATTCAACACTCATACATTTATTGGGAACAAAAGGCTATTCTGCTGATATGTAGGGTTCCATCCAGATGTTGTCTTTAGAGAAGCTTGAATAATCAAAAAACCTTGAGGCTAAGTCTGTTCCTGAAGTTTCCTTTGTTCATATTTACATCTGGACAGAGACAAATATGCTTTTTTCCCATGTAACCATAACTCCCAGGAAGCAAATATCCCCCTCAATTGATTTCAAACCAGCTATGGCGGAACTATACAGTAGTTCATTAATGTAGTTCCCATCTCTCCCTTACTCCCCATACATCTTACAGACAGTAAGATTTATCGTCCCATAATACTGATCTCCCCACCTCCTCCCTCATCTTGCTTTAATATTCTCCCTCCCAGTTAACATGTTAGCATTTTAATAGCAGCATGCTAGTATTTCACAGCCTTTCATTTTTAGCCTGCATAAGAATGCACAATGGTGAAATTTTAGGGACCACGTACAATAAACTGCTGTAAGAAATCATGACAGACAGATGGTCAGAGAAGAGAATTTCTGTGTCAGATCACTTTGATCTTTGTTAGTGATTCTTGGAACATTTAGTCATTTATGTGAAGCGAGTCTTCTCTGAAAACTCCAGAAGCAGTACACACTGGCTTACCACTATGATCGGTGTTAACTTTGGCACCCCTGCACAATTGATTGTTCCCCACTAGACTATGAGCCTGGTAGTAAAAATCCTATGTTCTTGGCTATTCAAATTCTCTCTGAATGTTGGCATTTGTTTTGAAACCATCTTTTGGATATATCCAGAGCTGCTATGTTTATGTATAACAGGGAGTAAGAGAGGTAATAAAACTAAGATCGATGGCCTAGTAATAGCCATGATTCCATAGACATTAAAGGGTATTTGTAATTTAGGTCTCATAATATGGCCTAATGCCCTATCATGTGTAGCTATTGATTTTCCAATAATAGGACAGCCCCAGAAAACCTTCCAGGGCTCAGTTCTCCCTGGTGCATCCAGCAAAGAACAAAAACCACTCCTGTTTACAGAAGTCTAGCCTAGAGAATTGTCTTCTATCCTGGAGGCTGGAAGAACTCTCTGGCTTATGAATTCACTTACCAATGTTATTCCTGCAGACCTCTCTCTGTCCATTTCTTCAAAAGTTAAAAACAACAACCACTTAAAAAACTATGTTAAGAAGAGGACGTTTATGATTTAGCAGTTAATAGTGAGGAAGCCCTGAAGAGAACAGACCCCCCACCATTTTCTTCTCTTCCCAGAAATGATGTCCTGAAATGGTCCATCACCTTTTAACACATGCCTAAGACTTTGCAGAATGACCTAGAGATTTCCAGGGCTTCTAAAACATGAGCACGGACTTCGGTTTTATTACAGTTTAAATGTTACCAAAAGGGCAGACTTCCAGACAAATACATACTTCCTTCACTTTGCCATTCCCACTGAGCTCCTTGAGAGTATACCTTGTTGCTGTCCTTCCAGGGTCGCAGGTCATATCTTTATTCTGGAAAGATTTCACCTACCCTTAAAAGACCAGATTAGCCTTATTCTCCCATAGTTTTATAGTCTCA
This sequence comes from Mustela lutreola, assembly GCF_030435805.1. NCBI lineage: Eukaryota > Metazoa > Chordata > Mammalia > Carnivora > Mustelidae > Mustela > Mustela lutreola. The sequence goes on along the minus strand of NC_081298.1, from coordinate 135,961,144 downwards.
CAACTCAAGCATTTTGGCTTCCACCTTAAACTGTTTGGATAAATAATATATTAAAAGTTCAAGGTCAAGAGCTTAGTAATAAGTAGCTCTTACTGCTATATCCATGCTGGCCTTGTTTTGTGTTTCTCTAAATGGGCCCTTGTCTTATTTTTGTATGATTAAGCTTTCACTTTTTTCTAAACTATACAAAAAACAAAAGCACAGGGAAACAGCATAAATTCACATTCTCCTATTACTACTGGCAAACTCTGTGACCTTGAGTTTGCCCTCTTAATTTTGATGAGCATAATTTCCTCATCTGAAGTAAAAGCTACTCTGCCAAATCTGAAAGGCTAAGGCAGTGGTTCTCAAATATTTGTTCTCAGGAAGCTTTAAGATCTTAACAACCATGGTGGACCTCAAAGAGCTTTTCATTTCTTTAAACAGGGATTTTATCCATTAGTATTTAGTTATAAACTAAAACAAAAAAAAATTAAAATATTAATTCCTTTATAAATAAGAATTCTATTACATGTTATTATACACATTTTTAGGAACATAACTATTTTTCAAAAAGCTTACTGAGAAAAGCACCATTATTTTACATTTTGAAATAATCTTTTTAATGCTGGGCTTAATAAAGGCAACTGAATTCATATATCTGCTTCTGCATTCAATCTGCTGAAATATGTTTCTTTGGTTGAAATACATGAGGGAAACTTGGCCTCTTCAGGCATATTGCTAGAAAAGGGTGGAGTACTTAAATAGCCTTTTCAGATAATTATGGACATTCTGCTTTGATTCTATGCTAAAACTGGAGAAGTGGCAGCTGCTTAAAGGTTGGTTGCCATGTGGAATCTAAAACCACATCAATGAACTTTTTATAATCTAGTGAGTTAAAATCCATTCGCCCATCTGCACTTTGAATAGATTTTTACTCACACATCTTTTGCTACATTGATCATTTGAAAAATATCAGTTCACTGAAATCATGCAGATTTTTAAAATCCTGACACATTCCAACATCCAATATTTTTTTAAAAATTACACTTGTTTATATCACTATGGATCTCATTAGACGAGTCTTTTAAACATTGAAAATCTGCCAAATTCATGGTGATGGATACAAGTTTTACAAATACCAATATTTATCTGAAAACTTGAATTTTGTCATTGGCCAAGAATACCATCAATTTTTGTCCTTAATGTAACAAGCTCATTTTATTCAGTTGGGAGAAAATATCTGCCAAATACCCAAGCCTGCATAGCCACTGACTGTTAGTTGTTCCTTCAAATGCAAATGGTGTTCATGAAGAAAGCAATTTGTTGAACTTGCAGCTCAAGCAACTGTACCAGTGCTTTCCCTTAAGGCAACCATTGTACTTGGTATTTGCAGATAGTTTTTGCCCACATTTTCCAAACTACAGGATAAGGCACTCCTAAACTACCACCCAGAAGTCAGAACTCCACAAACATTTTCCAGGGTGATACAGCAACATCTATTGGATACTGGACAAAACTCAACATACAACAGGAAAGGAATGTGACGTCCAAACTGACTTCCAAGGTCTGAAAAATTGGTCCAGACCAATAGGCATATCCCATTAATAAGTATTTGACATCCATGAATGATATAACATTATCGTTTTTTTCAACTGATACATTGAAACTAAATTGTTTAAACCTATTTACTTAATAGATGGAATAGGTAGTTTTATTTATCTTCAAGCAACCATTAAAAAACAAACAAACAAACAAACAAAACCCACAGAGCCACTAACAGAGAAAGCTTAGGAATCTCAGTATAATGTATATTTCCCATTGGATCACACAGAATATTAAATAGCTATATACTCAAAGGTTAAATATGAGTAACTACTAGAATTTTTTGGTGCCATGGCCTTGATTCATGCTAAAGTGCCAGTAATTATACCCACCATTGCTTTTGCTCTACCAGTAAATGACGACATGGTGAAAAAAGCAAATAATTTCTCAGTGTTGTTATGAAAATAGTTTTGAACTTACACACCCATTGAAAAATGGGTCCCGAGGGACCATACCCTGAAAAACACTGGACAAAGGAAGGATATGCCAGGAATAGCCAGCAATCCCTGTATGGACAGATGAAAAGTGACTCCAAACTTTGCTGTGAAAGAGAGAAGGCAAGGGGGTCAACGCTCAGAGATGAAGACCCTTTGTTCCTCTCTTCTCCTGCTTTTATTGGTCCTTCAGGAAAATCACAAATCCTTACCACTGTTTCTCAAGCACATGATGTGTGACATGGGGTCTTACTGGAACAAGAAGGATCTATGTACAGGAAAGATAGGATATGCCAATCTGTGTGTTCTACGAGTTCTGCTAAACATAGCCTATGGGACAATGTATACATCTCTTAAATCACAGGGCAGCTGTTTGGGCTAAGAAATGGGCTAAGAAAGCTTGGGGAAGGCAACTCCCTGCTGCATGCCAGGAACAGAGTGGTAGCACAGGCCTCAGTACTCCAAAGGTCTGTCCCCTTCTCACCCTCAGCTCCCTTGCCCTCAGCGGCCTATGTGCTGCAATTTAGCAAACCAGGTATTATGGCTGATCTCACGCTCTACATGAGCCCCAACAAAGATCAAACATAACCAATGTGAGAATGCCTTGTGTAACATGAAATGCTGGGCTCACTCTAGTTATTCATGTCTTGCCCTCTCCTATCTTACTGCATTAAGTCCTTGCCTTAGGAACAGGTGGCCACAGCCTGGGCTTATGAATTTGTGTTCTTTTGTTCTTTGTTCCAAGAACAAATCACCTCCTTTTGAACTCAAAACCCAGGCTTTTTGTAAGCTACTGGCAGTGGTCCTGGTTTTCTGTATTTTTGTCATGTTTAGACTCTTGGCAACCCTGTCCACTGAATGAGGCCGAAATTTTGATGTCAGTAACAGGACACGATGGTTGATGTAAACAAAAAATAAATGTATTGAAAGGGAATTCATAAGACTGACTAGAAGACTGGCATGACAGGCTCAGGCATGAACCAAGGGAAAAAAAGTAGAGCCACAGTCATGCCCCAGATAACAGTGTTGGAATGCCCTTGCTGCCTCTGGACACTCACCGTCACTGAGTTCTTGATGCCACTCCAGCTTCTGAAGATAACCTCTGACAGACTCTACACCTCGGGGTCATTCTCACAAGAGTCAACTTCCTGCATGAGGGCGTACTTGACTGTAGTTTAGTCATGGACTCATGCTGTCAGGAAGCAGGGAGAGTTACCCTCCCCTTTCATCTTCTCACTCCCTTTATTTAGAGCTACAAAGGTGTTTAATGCAAAACGGTTAAACTGCGAAGGTCAATAGTGTTCACGCCTTCAGCGATCAATAACAAACACACGCTTCTTCCCAATCTACAACTTAAAAAAAGATTCACCCCTAACAAAATTGTTCTACGAGGAAAGACGTTTCAAAAATGATAGGAGTTATTCCACCCAGCTACAAGATTCCTGGGGAAATCTCTTTCTCCTACAGGTAGTTCTTTGTGATTTTACCATCAGATCTGTAACTATCACCTTCATATCCTTCATCAAGTACTTGGGGGCAGTTGAAGGAAAAAGGAGAAATTAAATGACAGTTAGGACCACAGCAGATATTAATTTCTCATTTCACTATCATGTAATACCAGCTCCTTTAGGGTGATGGGTTAAATAATGCTTTCACTTGACATCTTTTTTATTTTTTTATTATAAAGTAAATTTGTTGAAAAAAACATGTGATTTGCCAAAGGCATTCAGTATATCTTTGAATCATAGTATTGTTAAAACCACGAAGACTAGGGAATGTGAATCAAAAGACAGTGTTATGTTTATCCAGCGAGAACTACTTCTTCCATGGTTGAGGTCAAATACAATCAACCAGCTATTAGCTAACTACTAGTCCTGCAAGAACATAATAGACTACCTGGGGCTCAAATAGGTTGCTGCTAATGAAAGACTGAGCACTCAGAAATGGAAAGACATGAGTGTGTTTTTATGAGGTAAACTGGGCCCATGAACAGCCTCTATCCCTGCTACTATAGCGACTTAGTTGACTCCATTGGGAAACCACTTGGATGTCTGGAGAATTGAGCTGACCCACGTTATTCCACTGAGATAGTGAATTCCCTTCCAGAATGTTTTTCTGTCGGTAGGTTGGCTTTATTTTGGTTTTGGTCAGCATTCATATGGAGCATAAGTGTTCTTACATTGTAAGCCTATTTATCCATATATCTTCCGGTGAGATGGTTAGTCACGGCCAATGAATAGCTGTGGGTCATTACGTCATACCACCTCTTCTTAAAGAAAAGTGAATACTGAGATATACGTTCAGTGTTCTCCTGGGGGTGAGGATCTCCTCCCCTTCTACCTTCTCTGTCTTCCCTGAGTGAGGTTGTACAATTGCCTCCGTCCACTTCTGGTTATACCAGTCATTGATGCAGAGCCATGTATAAACCACACTTGATATCTTCTTTTCCTTAATTAGGAATTTATGGTTAACTAACCAGAAGACCATAAACGTGAGTTGGAGGGAGTCACTGTGCAGCTAAGTAGGACACTGGAAATGTGAAAGAGGTCACACAATTTACTTGCAAAATCAGAACCTGTGTGATCTCATTTCTGTAACCACACTTCTGGTCAATAATGGAGAGCTCCTCAGAACTCTCAGTTTTATGCCAGAACAAATCAGATAACACCCAAGACCTGATGGGAAGCCTAGATAGCAGAGTTACAGGGTGACCTACTACCAACTGTAGAGTCAAAGGGTTGGCAACTTCTCCTGTGAAGGGACCCATGGTATATATTTTAGGTTTTGTGAGCCATACAGTCTGTAGCCTCAAGTCAACTCTGCTGTGGTAAGTGAAAGGAGCCACAGACAACAGGTAAACAAATGTATGTAACTGTATCCTAATAAAACCTTATTTATGGACACTGATATTTAAATTTTGTGTAGTTTAACATGTCACAAAATTATACTGCTTTTTATTTTGTTAATCCTTTATAAAGATTAAAAAGCTTTCTCAACTCATGAGCTATATAAAAACAAACCAGATTGTCTTGGGGGTGGGTAGCCATAGTTTGTCTAAACCTGCTTTAGGCTCTATCAAGGCCAAATAAGAATCCAAGAACTACTTTGAAAAGAACAGTTATTTGTCCAAGAGGTTATAAATTTACTTGAAAATCTCAGGAGATTTTGCTGTAATTCAACTTTCAAAGGCTTGTCATAGATACAAGCAGCTTCTTAGTCTGCTAGTGGCACTTTCAGCCATATTGGCTTTTCAGGTTCACAGAGCAAAAATGAGTGAGTGGCTTTGTGGCAGCTAAAATCAGGGGGAGGTCAATTCCTCAGATGAGCTCCTCTAAACTGGCCATCTTGTGGGTCTCCCTGCAGACTGGTTTGCAAATCACATCTAATGTAACATCTAATGACAACTGAATTTCCAAATATGATTCACTCTTTTAGACTATTACAAACAAATGGTAATAAGTCACATTTTGATACCTTTATCAACACTTGATTTTTAAAAATTTTTATCTTTATGAATCAGGTTTACAAAATATGATGTCCCATTGGTATTTCACAATTATTTAACTTGGAATTTTTTTAAACCACAGAAATTGACTACTGTTCATGTTTGTATTCTTTTCTTCTAGGAATCGCCTGTTCCTATCTTTTGCCCATTTTTTCTATTAGATTTTTAAACACACATCTGTTTGCCAGAGTATTAGGGAGGACATGTGTTGTGATGAGCACTGGGTGTTATACACAACTAATGAATCATTGAACATTACAACAAAAACTAATGAAGTACAATACGTTGGCTAACTGAACATAATAAAAAAATTTTTTAAATATTTAAAAATTAAAAAATTTAAATTTAAATTTAAAAAACGTATTAGTTTGTTTAAGCATTTTAGTCCAGATAGTAATCCTTTCTTTGTTAAGTATACTGCAAATATCTTTCTCCAGTGTTTTACTAGTCTTTGAATTTTCATTAATATGTTTTTGGCTGTATAAAAGCTTTCTTTTTTTAATAACATTATGTATTTTCCTTAACAGGTTCTGGACTTAGGTTTCACATAGGAAACCATTTCCATTCTAAAATTATAAAAACAATATGCATATTTTCCTTTTATATTTCCAAGAGATCTGGGTTTGCTTTTTCTTTTTATTTTTCTTTATTTTTTACATACAGGTCATCAATTTATCTGATATTATTTAGTGTCTTGTGTGAGGACAGAATATATCTTTATGGTTTCTTAACTTATTTCCTAAATAGTTCATCCTTTCTCTATAGATTCGAAATACCAACTTTATTTTACATACATGATTCTCTATCATCTATTCTTAAATATATGACTATATATGTAAAATATGATATATTTATAAAAATATTAATAAAGATAGAGGCACCTGGGTGGCTAAGCCGGTTAAAGCCTCTGCCTTCAACTCAGGTCATGATCCCAGGGTGCTGGGATTGAGCCCCACATCGGGCTCTTTGCTCAGCAGGGAGCCTGCTTCCCTCTCTCTCTGCCTGTCTCTCTGCCTACTTGTAATCTCTGTCTTTCAAATAAATAAATAAAATCTTAAAAAAAATATTAATAAAAATATGAAACATTTTTATAAAATATATTTATAAATGTAAAATAAATTATACCACATATAAACATATTTATATATACTTTTCTATATTTACATGTGTATATGTATGAAGGAAAATGTATACACTCTTTAAAATTTAACTATTAGCTATTTTAATTAACCTAATTTTTGTTCCTCTTAAAATACTGGTAAGGCAAATTTCTTTTCTTTTTCTTTCAAAATTTCCTTTGCATCCATGATATATTAATTTTCCAGATAATCTTTAAAATCAGCTTCTCAAATTTTATTAGAAACCATTTTACTTAAACTGGGATTATGTTAGGGCTTATAGGATGTTTTTAAAAAAGACTCATTTAATATATTTAATATTCTCATTCAGGAACATAGTCTGTTTATCCTTTCATTTATTGCTCTTTGCTCTCTTAAAGATGTGTAAGTAATTTCAAATCCTTTATTTCTTCTTAGGTTTATTCCTAGATATTTTGTGGTAATTGCTCTTATTATAGCTATAATCATCTGTCATTGATACTTTTGAATAAGATGTTACTATGTTAAAGACAGACTGTTGATTTGTATAGCTGATTTGCATACTGCCAAATTAGGGAAACATTATTAGTTCTAAAAGTTTCTATTTGGTTGTTTTGAATTTTAGGTGCAAAAAACCACTTTACCTATTATTCAGAGCAGGTTCACAAATCCTTTCCATTATTTATATTTCTCACTTATTTTCTTACCTGTACTTTAGTGAGGTTCTCCAGTGGAATATTAAATGAATAGTAGCAGATATGGCAGACAAGTTTCACTGTTAATTATGAATTCCTATAGTATTATTATGGATGTTCTTTATCAGGTGAAGCAGTTTCTCTTCTTTGTCAAGGATTAAGATTTTTTAAAAACCAGTGTTGAATTTTATTAAATGGCTTTTTAAAATTTCTTTTCAGCATAACAGAATTCATTGTTTTTGCACCACACCCAGTGCTCCATACAATACGTGCCCTCCTTAATACCCACCACCTGGTACCCCCAACCTCCCACCCCCCCCTGCCCCTTCAAAACCCTCAGGTTGTTTTTCAGAGTCCATAGTCTCTCATGGTTCACCTCCCCTTCCAATTTGCCTCAACTCCCTTCTCCTCTCCATCCCTATGTCTTCCGTGTTATTTGCTATGCTCCACAAATAAGTGAAACCATATTATAATTGGCTCTCTCTGCTTGACTTATTTCACTGAGCATAATCTCTTCCAGTCCCGTCCATGTTGCTATAAAAGTTGGGTATTCATCCTTTCTGATGGAGCCATAATACTCCATAGTGTATATGGACCATATCTTCCTTATCCATTCATCCGTTGAAGGGTATCTTGGTTCTTTCCATAGTTTGGTGACCATGGCCATTGCTGCTATGAACATTGGGGTACAGATGGCCCTTCTTTTCACTACATCTGTATCTTTGGAGTAAATACCCAGTAGTGCGATTGCAGGGTCATAGGGAAGCTCTACAAATGGCTATCAAATGACTTCTTATATACTTCATGACTATAGTTTCGCTTCCATATTTTGAAATCAAGAATTACCGCAATTATTCAGATTCATATTACCTTAAACAAATCTACTTAATCATGGTGCATTTTACATATGTAATTCTTGATAATATTTTTGGATCTTTGTATAATACTCTGCAATAAAATTTGTCTACAGTTTTCATCTTTCTGTAGGTGATTTTTTTTTTTTAATGATTTTTCCTGGTTTATAGAATGAATGAGAAAGCTCCACTAGAATGTAGACTCATGTCTCCTATGCTGATTAATAGTTAAAATAAATTAGAAACTACCTGTTAATAAATAGGTTAATAAATAAGTTGCTAGTGAAATAATTTGAACCTAGTTTCCCTTTATATGTCAAGTCCTTAATGGCCTTTATCTTTTCATTTTCTAAACAGTTAGTGGTCTATTTAAGTTTTCTACCTCATCTTGAATCAAATTTTACACTGTATATTTTTCATAACAATCTTACATTTGAGTATGATTTTAAAAATTATTTACATGCATGGCACAAAGTGTTCTGTCAGAAATTTTTGGAATACATCATGCTCTTGTGATTATGTTCATTATTTCTTACCAACAATTTCCACTCTATTTTCCTTTTTTTCCTTTTCAAACTGACAAAAGCATTGTCTATTTAATGACTCTTTGCAAATAACCAGCCTTGGTTTTCATTTATAAGCCTATCTTTTATATGGAACTGTAACTGCAAGAGTGTAAAGGTTGATCTTACACTGGAGAATATATAGTGATCAATCATTTCATTCTATGAGCTTCCCAATCCCCGACTACTCCCTAGTGGAAATTACTACTAACAGTTTGGATTGTGTTCTTCCAGACGTTTTTAAACATTTAATTGTATTCTAAAAAGGTGAATGGTTTCATATAGTACATGTTGTAGTGTCACCAAATTTTTGTTTAACCCAACATCTGAACTTTCAAGAAAATGCAATCATTACAATTAGTAATAATCACTATAATAAAATACTCATATGATATGTTGCAGTTCTATATTAGTAATCACTTTATTTATGATCTATCACTCATAGATAAAATGGATATAGCCTGTTAGCTATTGAAATAAAACTCAAATGCATATAAGGCCAATGATTTTGTCTATTAATTTATGCTTGCTGTACATGCAAACATGTTATGAAAATACTGCTTGTGCAAGTATAGAAAATATATTGTTGCATTGATAAGTTGCACTTCAAATGTCATTTATTTATTTTATACTGTTATTTATACTTTATAATGTTTCCCAAGAAATATGTATCAATACTTACTTGGCCATAGGCATCATTCTAAGAATAGAGGATATACCCAGGCAGATTAAAGAAAATGCATATAGTCTTGAGGTTCCCACTCACTCTTCATTATTTTTTATACTTGTGTGAAAATGAACTCCATTGTCACTAAGGTGACTGTCTTTACTACCCACTTCCAATAATTTTGGATGCTGCTTTTCATAAACGTGATTCTCTTAACTTTTTCTCTGCTTTTTCTCCTGTTTTTTGGTTTCCTATCATGTCCTGCTTTTTCTAACCCTAAAGCACAAACCAATTAGGAAGAACAATAATTTCGTCACAACCATTTAGAAGAATACACACAAATAGAACTAATGACTCATGAAAGGCAAACATATATGAGAAGGCACATTAACTACCCTAAGAATATGCTAGAGGAGAGACTTCCCAAGGAAGAGAGGTGAGACTCCGAGATTCATTAGAAATTTATAAAATTGCTAAGTGCCCCAAAGGGAAGGTCACTTACATGTTCAGTTACACTTTACTATGAGGGACAGATGGAGGTAATTCAGAGATTTATTTACATTATCTAAACACTTGTTAGACATTTTCAGGTCCACGTATTCTTTTATTGTTCTCCTTTCTCTGGGTAGCTCTCCTTCCCCTTGTCTGTTTAGCAAATTCTTACGTATCTTTCAAGAGTGAAAATCTCACTTTGTTTGTGAAGTCTTCCCTAACCTCGTTTCCTTTCCCTCCCTGCCAGCTTACTCCCTCCCTGGTTATCTTACTCCGCTATAACCAACCCGCGGCCAGCATGGAGAATCAGATGCAACAAATATGTGTCCAAGAAGAGAGAGGCTGGTAATGTTTCCTTCTCTGTCGAACCCACTGCCTGATGGTTCTTTGGTTCCCATGTGTTCAGTTCCAAACTGACATATTTTTTTTTATTGCAAGAACAATCAAATTTAACCCTATGTCCCCTCTCAAATCACATCCACTCTTGGTTGCATCACTGAACACTGTATATTTTTTTCATTGTCACATAGGCTAAATGAACACAAGCAAAATGCCTAGCGGACTCTGTCTGACTCATTTATTTGTGGTCAAATTTGAATTTCACACTGAGTCCACAATGCAGTGAAGTAAAAGGGAAGATAAAAGGGATGGTTTCTTTGTTGCTTCATCTTCTTACTCAACATGGAATCTCAAGCAAGAACTTAAAGATACAGAAGAACCTACCTATGATATCTGTGAGAAGAGCTTTCCAGGCAGGGGGAACAGCCATTGCGAAAGGATGTAAGGTAGAGACACACTTGGTGTATTCAAAGATGAGGTAAGAAAGGGGTTTGGAGGACTTGAATCACATGAGGCCTTGTAGATGACTGTAAGGACTTTGGCTTTAGTTCTGAGAGATATGGAAAGCCCCCAGAAGGTTCTGGATATAGGAATACTGTATTTAAATATATATTGTTTTAAAGATTCTATGGTTGCTGATTTGAGAACACAATGGAGAGATAAAAGGGTGAAAAAAGGACACTACTCTCTTTCTGGGTAAGAGATGATGGTGATGGTTTAGGTGGTAACAGGGGAAGTGGTAAGAGGTGCTTGAATTCTGAATATGTTTTTAGGGCAGAATTTACTGATGGATTTTAGTTTGCATATAAAAGAAAGAGGAATAAAAGCTGACTCTGAGTTTTATCCTGAGTAGATAGAAGGATGAAGTTGCCAGCAACTTAAGTGGGGAAGATTGTGAGTAGATTTTAAAGGAGCAAGATCAGAAGTTTGGCTCTGGGTACGTTAAGTCTTTTATGTCTTTAAGACATCCAACTGGATTTTAGCCATTCTGACTGGTGTGAGGTGATATCTCATTGTGGTTTTGATTTGTATTTCCCTGATGGCTAAAATCAACAAATCAGGAAATGACAGATGCTGGCGAGGATGCGGAGAAAGGGGAACCCTCCTACACTGTTGGTGGGAATGCAAGCTGGTGCAGCCACTCTGGAAAACAGCATGGAGGTTCCTCAAAATGTTGAAAATAGAACTGCCCTATGACCCAGCAATTGCACTATTGGGTATTTACCCTAAAGATACAAATGTAGTGATCCAAAGGGGCACATGCACCCGAATGTTTATAGCAGCAATGTCCACAATAGCCAAACTATGGAAAGAACCTAGATGTCCATCAACAGATGAATGGATCAAGAAGATGTGGTATATATACACAATGGAATACTATGCAGCCATCAAAAGAAATGAAATCTTGCCATTTGCAACAACATGGATGGAACTAGAGCGTATCATGCTTAGCGAAATAAGTCAAGCAGAGAAAGACAACTATCATATGATCTCCCTGATATGAGGAAGTGGTGATACAACATGGAGGCTTAAGTGGGTAGAAGAAGAATAAATGAAACAAGATGGGATGGGGAGGGAGACAAACCATAAGTGACTCTTAATCTCACGAAACAAACTGAGGGTTGCCGGGGGGAGGGGGTTTGGGAGAAGGGGGTGGGATTATGGACATTGGGGAGGGTATGTGATTTGGTGAGTGCTGTGAAGTGTGTAAACCTGGTGATTCACAGACCTGTACCCCTGGGGATAAAAATATATGTTTATAAAAAATAAAAAAAAATAAAATAAAAAAAAAAAAAAAAAAAAAAAGACATCCAACTGGAGATGTCAAGTGGGAATTGGACAAATGAGTAGGTAGTTTAGGAGAGACGTCTGGGCCACAGATATAAATCTGGAATTTGCTCGCACAGAGGTGGTACTAAAGGCTTAGAGAATGGTTAGGATCACCAAAGGAATGAGCGCAGGTAGAAGAAGCTCTAAGGACTGAGTCCTTGAGACTCAAAGAAACCTGAATCCAAATCACAGACACCTGACTCTAATGTCGTATGAATTTCAGAAATTCATTACAGTTTCTTATTCTGTAAAGTACAGACCTGGTAAAAGGATCTGTGACCATACTCTTTAGGCACTAAGTACATTGCCTGTCCAATGGCAAATGCTCATTAAGTGGTAGTTCTTTGTTTTGTTTTTGCTATTTAAAAATAACTAAAAATGGTTTCCAAAGGGTCCCCTCATAATGTAATCCATATTTGGAAGGGACCAGATTTTAAAACCCAGTCTGGCCAGAGCAGTCCATTTTTAAATATTCCTGCTAAGCGAGGAGTCTGAGAAAAAAGGAGGAAGCATGAAATAACCAAGATTTTCTTGCTGCATTTGAAGAAGTTTCTCCATCCTGACCTTTCCCTCTTGGTGACATGTGACCCTGTTGATAACTCCCCTCTTCTGGAAAGACTTTTTTAGACTTCTTCAGAGTTTTATGAAATCCTGTTTTCTCTTTCACTATCCTTTAAATTCTAGTGTTCTCTTCCATGTCCTCTTCTTCTCTCCTTAGCTTAGATTATCTTCTAAATACAGATGAACCCAAAATATTTACATGCAACCAGGATTCCTGTCATGCTGCTTGGACTCCCATGTCTGACCACCTACTACTTAGTGGATATGCTCCTTCTTGCCCAGGACATTGTGTATGTTATTCCTGCTATCTGGGACCTATTCCTTTCTCTCTCAACCTGCTGAATACTATCTGTCACTCAGGTTGGAAGTCACTTTTCCTTCAGCTCAAATGCACTTTCCTGTTTCTTGTGTCAACCAACACACCCTACACAGAGTTAGGGGACACCCCACCTTCAGTGTTCACATGGCTGAGAGAGGTCTTGAATGAAGGAGAAAAGTCAATTTCATGCATCTCAAGAAAAACTTTGCATCCTCTACAATTATTACATGAGCTATGAAGAAAAGGGAAGGTTTGACGAGGACCAGAAGGTATCTGAAACACACAGAAAGATGATACAGAAACAGCCAAAGAAAGCAAGCAATGAAACAAAAACACCAAGACCACAAGAGTTACGAAGGCCTTAATACTTGTCAATACCAGCTTTTTTATAAGTACGCTATAGAGATGAGATTGGTAATTAAGCATTGCAGGCATAGATCTGTATCTGTTTGTACTGCTATGTCTGTGCATGGCTACACACGTAGAAACAATAGTTGAACAATTTAATTTCTATGATAATTTGGGCACTTATTTTCATAATAAATCTCTCAATGCCTTTCTAGATTCTTTAATTAAAAGAATCTAAGTATATTTTTGAAATCCTCAAAGAGAAATAAAAGCTAAATCTTATGAAGGTCTTATGGTCTAAAAGGTCCTATTCATACCATTTCATACAGATATAGACATAAATGAATGTGTGCAGCCCCCATTACACAATGCTAGTTCTAGTGTTATTTGATTTTAATGTTAAAGAATAGAATTTTCTGAGGCCCTGTTAAAATGAAAGAACATTGAATTCTATTACTCTCACAGCCCAAGCTAAGTAATAATGCACAAATAACTCTATAGAGTTTAACAACCACAAGTATTCACAGAGTAATTAAAGGAATGTAAGCTTTTTAATCACTGCCATCTGGTACCAACTAAGGAAACCACATCTAGCAAAGCTTATCACTAACCAGAAAGATCATCTATTGTTTTCTGTGCCCAATGCCTCCTCCCTTCTCCCAGGGACAGCAGAGTTCTTCTGGGAACTGCCCCCCTTCCTCTGTTGAATGCACTGGAAGCAATTGTGCTTACACGACCCTACACTCACTAGTCCCAGATGAATGATCCAAGAGTTAGCACTTGACTCCAGATTTTCTCCCAAACATTGGATCTAGAGCACTGAGTAGCCCATAATTATAACATGTTAACCCTTCAAAGTAGTTCGTGACCATGGGGAAGAAGAGAGTACGCAGAAAGAGGCAAGAATGAGGGCCAGGGACAGACAGAATTCTAGCAGCAGGTGCAGCCCTGATCCTAACCCTCATCTGGAGATCCTAACATCTCCAACCTTCATGTATCTATTACTCAATCCTTCCTCAAAGTCCTTGAGGCAACAGAAACACTTCCTGGCTTAGGCTTTTTGAAGTTGTGTTTCTGTCATTTGCAAGGAGCCCTGGTTAATAAACCAAACACAGTAGAAGCCTAAATTTATATGACCTTGCATAATTTATGTAATTTCTATCTAAACTTTGATTTCCCAATATAAATAAATCGGGGATTAGAGAAGGCAACATCTAAAAATCCTTTCATATTAATATCCTAGGAGACAAGGGCACTTACAGAACTAATTTTAATTTTTCTCTAGAAAATAGTCTCTCTGATATGCACACCATGTTCACTTATGCAATAATCACATGGAATTGAAAAGAATAAGCATCTACTTGTAACCTAAAAGTCCTTTGAGATATATCCTTTGGAGCACCAGATAGATTCATCAGCTTTTAAATTGGAAAATAAGATGGAAACATGTTTGAGAAATATGGAAAGGAATAGGTAATTATTATAATCCTTCTCGGTTAATCTTTTAATGACCTGAAATTTCCAAACCTACCCAAAACACCTACAACTTAATCACCAGCGATTTATGAAATTGGGAGATATGGTTATTCTCTTACAACCCATTTGAGGATTTCTGATTATTATCTAGTTACTTAAATTTGATTGGCATTCACCTGTAATGATCCCAACGAAAGCCAAGACTCCAATGAGACATGCGGGGTAAATTTTTAGAAGAGAGAAAGATAGAAGGGAAGGAAAGCAAAAAAGGGAGGAATAAAGGGATGCAGGAGGGGAAAAGAGGAAGAAAAGGACACAAATCCCAGAACAAAACTGGAAACTCAAACTTCTATGGACAGAAGCTGAGAAAACTGTGAAGAACACAGAGGAGACGAGACGGGCATGGAAGCCGCTCAGGTTTCCTGAGTGGTGCTGCTTTGATTCCGGTTTCACTGGGAAATGTCACAATGACTCAGAACCTATAATATGCCACGTGTTGCGGTATGCGGTTAGCATGCATTTTCAGTCTCCAAGACCTTCATCATGTAACACCAGGTAGGTTTACTGATCCTGTTTCTAAAAGAAGAGGATTCTGACGCTCAGGGAGTCTAGTCCAAAACCAGCGAATAATGCGAGGGTCAGGATTTCAAATCACTTCTGCTTCTGCTCCTTCAGCTACACTCTTTATAGCTATAGGTAAAGTCCTACAAATAGCTCCATAAGTGCTGAAAGAAAAGAATGTGATCAGTCAGAATTGCTGAACCTTGTGGACAGAAGATCTCCTACAACAGTGGTCTTCAAAATTCGGTTGTGGGACTAAGACCCTTAGCATCCTCTGGGAACTTGCTAGAAATGCAAATTCCCGCCCCTCCTCCCCCATCCACAGACCTACTAAATCAGACCCTAGGAGATGAACTCCAACAATCTGTGTTTTAATAAGACCACGGTGTGATTCTGAGGTACACGTAAGTTCGAGAACCACTGGTGAAGACCAGCGGTATACCAACACCCCATGACCTTTGCTTCCTCCCCCTCCTTTTTTTTTTTTTTTTTTGCCACTTAATGGTAATTGTTGTGTCCATTCCTATAATTCTGCCTCCAAACTGCGAAATGTGAAATACTTTACTTCCCCAAGGCCATTGTGATAACCTTTAAAAGCCCATTATGTGCTAAGCTTTGCAAAAGATACAAAAGTAAATAAGCCTCCAGTTTTTAACAACTTAAAATCTCATGAAAGAAACAGACACACAATTAACTTTAAAATAAAATAGGCTGTGATAAATATTCAAACAGGAAAACAGGGTAGTTTTAAAATACAGAGCTGAGTGAATAATTCTAATTGGGGCCAATACAGAATGGCTTTTCATCAAAGATGGTCTTCAGCATGGTCTTTAAATAAGCAATAGGCTCCAAGCAGAGCCATACCAAGGGTAGCCAGGATAGGAGTACGGAGCATGGGTGGTTAGTGCAGAAGGAACAAAGTAGAAGGAAGCCATTTCAATGTCCCAACATGCTACTCTATGTTCTCTTTTATCTGTGCCTCCTTGAACATTGTCACTTCTAGGGCAAGTGTCCTCTGGGTATACTACAGTAAAGAAAGCCCCCCTTTAAGCTCACTCCACACCCTGAACTTTCGCTTCAAAGCAGTGATTAAAATTGACCTTTCTCTAAATTTAAAAATCTCTTTCTGTGTCCTTCCACGAGGCTGCAAGTTCGTTACGACAAGGACCACCAGGTCTGTTTTTTCTACCCATGCAGAGCTAACCTCTAACATGGGGCCTGATCTCTAGCATTCTCATAATGATATTTGTTTCCTAAATGTCTAAGACAAAAACGGGGGTGGAATAATTATGCGGAGGGAGAAAAAGATGGGCTTTTTGGGAATCAGACAAACCTAAGTTCAAATCTTGGATCTGTCTTTCTTAAATTGTATCATCTCTGGCAACTTCCTTAATTCCTCCCTTCTCAAAAAAAAAATTTTTTTTTCATTTTAAAATAGAGATAAAATTGCTCTACTGGAATGTTACAAAATTTAAATGAGAAAATGCATTTAAACTACTTGGCAGATAAACAACCTTGAACAAAATGATACTATTTAGTGCCACAGGGAAGGCACGATCTAGAAGACAGATAAGATCTAATAGCCGTTATTCAAGAGAAAAAAAAGGGGCGCCTAGGTGGCCTAGCTGGTGAAGCATCTACTTAGGCTCTGGTCATGATCCTAAGATCCTGAGATCCAGCTGCACATTAGGATCCCTGCTCAGCAGGGGGCCTGCTTCTCCCTCCCCCTTCTGCCTTTCCCCTTGCTTGTGCTCTCTTTCTCTCTCTGTCAAATAAATAAACAAAATCTTTAAAAGAGAGAGAGAGAAAATTAAGGCATTTAGGGGGATGTAGTGTAAGCCTCGGCTACCCCAGGGTTCACCCGCATCCAAATAACTGTCATGATCTTCAAGTGGTAGCTCTGTGAGGAAGGGGATGAGGAAAATGTGAGGAAGCAAGCGGATGAGTAAGAGAGGCAAGAGAGAGACAGAAACGGCAGCAGAAGCGGGAGAGAAAGAGCTCCTCCTGTAGAGGCCCTGTCTCCCAGTCAGTAGGGGTGTTCCCCATTCGCACTCTGCCCATCTGTAAGTGCAGCACCTCCAACTCAACACAAGGTACGAACATAGACACTTACGTGCAGATACAGGATTGGAAGGGGAAAAAACCCACTAACAACAAAAGTGTCACAGTAAATATAAGAAACAGAAGATAATTCTTGGAAATTAAAAATGGAAGCTTGCGCCTTGAAGTATAAAAATTTCCACTAATTAATAAAGTAGTCATGTCTAGATACTGAATTTCTGATTTATATAATTGAACAGAAGTCCTTTCTAATCAAGACCAAAATAAATGATGAGAGAAATATAATGACACAAAGGAAAAGTCCAGGAGTTTAAATAGTCATCTCAGAGGAGAAGGAAAGACAAGCAGGGGGAAAATTAAATAAATTACCAAAAGAATCAAGTGATCAGATTGAAAAGCTCTCCATAGTGTCAAGTGAGAACAATACAAATATAATCACTTCCTGAAATGAAGGAATGTTAGTGTGACTTCCTGAAATCTAAGGATGAATTAAAAAAAAAAAAATTAATCTCAAAAGTATCTGAAAAAAAGTGCAATCTACATAGAAAATAAAGAGTCTCATACTGACATCAGATTTTTCTTTTGCAAAATGCATTCTGAATGACAGTAGTATTTCAAACTTCTGAGAAGAAAAATTGTTCTCAATCTGAAATCCTAAACCCGGAAAAGTTACTGAATCATCTCTACACCTATCATTTTCTACAAGAAGGAAAGCAAAATTACATCAGTAAATTCAGAAGTAATTATTATATAATCTTATATGATTCTAAAGAAATAGCTCCTAATAAAAGAATTATAACTTGGAACTACTACTATACTATCAAGTATACCTCTAAAATACCAGTAATATTTGGAAGGCAGCTAGTAATAGCTAACATTATGTAGTATTTGCTGTTGTTCTAAGCAACTAGAATCCATTTAATTCTAAGAGTAACCATCTATCCTCCAAGTTTTATAGAAGAGTGAATTAGGGCATAGAGATTCTACGTAACTTGTCCACGGTCCTACAGCTCACAAGTATTGGACTTGAAATTCAAATTCAAGTCACCAGAGTCTCTGCTCTTCACTTTGGTCCCAAACATAGCTTAGAGATAGTGGTTAATTCACACGATTTACATAAAATTCTAAATTGAAACCCCCTTGTTAAGAATTGAAATTACTTGATATAAAAATAGAAACAAAGAACATATAATTATTCCAGTAAGTATAATAAAGGTGAAAGGGCAAATAAAATAATCACATACAGTTGTAATAAAATGGCAAAATAATTTTCAGCATATCAATGATCATAATAAATATAAATTGCTACATTTACTTACAAAAAGTTGAAGATTTTAATTTAGAGAAAATTCAAATTCAGTTTTCTGTAATGTATAGATGACATACTAAAAACGCAAAAGAGAATTTGAAAACGGACAAATACATGCAAAGGACACACACACAGAATCTCTAAATCTAAAATTAAGGAATTTTACCAGTATTAAATAAAGATATTATCAAAATCTTTCATAGAATCTTCCCAAGAGCCGAAAACAACTCGTTCACAATTATTTACGAACTTTGTATAACCTGATTAAAGCTTATGACCCCTCAAAAATAGAAAATTATTGCCCAAATTCTTCTATAATTATAGATGCAAAACTTTCACACTATACATTAAGCAAACAAACTCCTTCTAGATTATACAACAGTAACAATGTATCACACCTCATTTTAGTAAAGACTTAAGATTAGTTTAAAACCAGAAAATCACTATAATGTACTATATAAACAAAAGACAAAAATCATATGATTACCCAGTTACAGGAATGCATTCAATAAAATATAATTCCAAGAATGATAAAAATCCTTAGTAAACTAGGAATACAAGGGATTATCCTTATTCTGATTAAGGGTATCTCAAAAAAAAAGTATAGTAAACATTAGACTTACTGGTAAAACACTAAATGTTTTTTTCCAAAGATTGATAAAGAGATAATCATAACTTCTGTAACCATTTCTGTTCAACATAGAATAACCAGTAAAATAAATCAAGAAAAAGAAGTGTAATCTGTAAGAATTTGAAAGGAAAATAGAAATGTAGCCATGGGGGCACCTGGGTGGCTCAGGGGGTTAAAGGTCATGATCCCAGGGTCCTGGGATCGAGCCCCACATCGGACTCTCTGCTCAGCAGGAAGCCTGCTTCCCTTGCTCTCTCTCTGCCTGCCTCTCTGCCTACTTGTGATCTCTCTCTGTGTCAAATAAATAAATAAAATCTTTTTAAAATCTTTTTTAAATTTTTTAAAAAATAAAATGAGAATTAATAATAAAATTTAATCAAATATCTAGAACAAGATCAAAGGAAAAAAACAAAACACAACACCTCAGGCATACTCATATTTCCAAGATAACTTTCACATAATGTTTGTCAAACAAATTCATATGCTTGGAACTTATTTGTAAAGCTTACTTTATGTCAATACTTCATATATTAGAGTACATTTTCCCACAAATATTAATAATAAACTGAACAGCTGTATTTATGGATTGGACATAATCTAGATATTAATATACTAGGAAATTCCTTTCTTTACCAACATTGGTATTGAAGTTACTGGTGGTGCAGTCAGTTAAGTGTCTGCCTTGGGCTCAGATCATGGTCCTGGGATCAAGAGGGTGTCCTGGGATCAAGCCCCACTTCAGGCTCCCAGCTCAGTGGGGAGCCTGCTTCTCCCTCTCCTTGTGCTCCTCTCCCAGATTATTCTCTCTCCCATTCTCTCTCTCTTTCTCTCTCTCTCAAATGGATAAATAAAAATCTTCAAATACCTACATTGGCATTTTCCTGAAGAGCATGAATAGATGTTTAATTATCACCCGGAAAACCACGTGAAGGAATCATGCTGAGAGAGCTGCATCTGAAACACAGGACTTCATCTTAAAACCTAGCTAGGATCTAATCTCTTAGCATTAATATGAGCCATATTGCTTGTAGAACACGCAGCAGCTTAGCATCAGGAGGATCACTTTCTAGTCTTGACCTAGCAAATCTCATGATTTACAGAATTCACTTCTTACAGAATTCACTTCAATCTCCTAAGCCCCAATTTCCTCATGGTTCCTGATGAGGGAAACCTACCAGAGGCTTATACTTACAGCACGATTACTTTCACATAGCAGAGTCAACATATTTGAAATATTTAATTCTAAAGCACAACAATATGCTCATCTCCTTGAAATCATTCTACACATGACAGTAAAAAAAAAAAAAAAAAAAAAAAAAAAAAAGAAAAAAGAAAAAAAGCAAATATTCTATTTTAAGACAGCATATAAATACCCAAATTCCGGGGTGCTTGGGTGGCTCAATGGGTTAAAGGGTCTGCCTTCAGCTCAGGCCATGATCCCAGGGTCTAAGGATCGAGCCCCGCATCAGGCTCTCTGCTCGGCGGGGAACCTACTTCCTTTCCTCTCTCTCTCTGCCTGCCTCTCTGCCTACTTGTTATCTCTATCAAACAAATAAATAAAATCTTAAAAATAAATAAATAAATACCTAATTCCTTTCAAATTCTAATTTTTATTCTTTTATTTATTCACTGGGCATCAGTTATGGGTCATTAATAAGAAGACTCAGTCCTTTCCTTCAGAGTTCACAGTCAAAAATTAAAGAGCCACAATGGAAGTACTTGGGGATCATTTTTCCTTCCTCTTCTCTAAACATAGTCATTGGAGGGACAGGAAATGAAGATTGTGAGTTCCTCAAAGTCAGGCACTACAGCTTCCCCCAGCTAAGTGCTACCCAGCTTAAGACAGCACCTGGCTAACACTTGCTTCATGGATACTGATTCAGTAGAAGTCATACACCCCTCCAAGTCTCTGCACACACGGTCTTGGGCATTGCATCTCCCCATCTTCAACCCGGCTCTCAAGCAAAGTGTCATTCAGCGTCCCTCTAGCACATATTGTGGATCACCCCTGTTTGTGCCAACCTCACCTGTTTATTCTTCCCTCCTTGGCTACCCTGAATTTGGTTTCTCAACTTAAAAAAAAAAAAAAAAAAAAAAAAAAAAAGCACTGATATGATTGAAAGGGGAGGATCCTATCACCTACTGTCCATAGCCCCCTTTGATGTGTCTTCTCATTTCAGAGAGTAAATCATTATCAGCACACATTCTTTTTTCAGAAACCAGAGCCATAAAAACCTGGCTTATTCTTTTATAAACAGGCTCTCAACATGAAATTGTTCCATATTAAAAAGAGTCTTAACTGAATAAGTTTTAAAAATAGAGGAATTTGGCTGAGTCCCCAATCTTCTCTTGGGACTTCCCGCTGGCTCTTTGCTCCCCTAAAGCAGCCCCTGGAGTATTACCACTAACATAGCCATTCTCACATTTTGGTTCTGAGCCCACCCGTAGCTGAAAGGATCCTGCCCAAGTTCCCATGTTCTGTGATCCAATCCCAAAACATGAGTCCTTTTATGTTTAACTAAGTGTACACATCCTTGGCTATTCATTTTACTTAAAAATAAGTAAAATACAAAAAATATATGTTTATAAAAAATTAAAAAAAAATAAGTAAAATACATATAATCTATTAAGTGAGTAATTTCCCAATCATAAGTAATGTCTTTCAGAGTTTCATGAGGACTCCAAGTAGAGTCTTCTTCCAAGAAATCTGGCCACCCTGCCTGGCAAACCTGGACAGCTCTTGCAGCCCAGGTGTGCCTACCAATATGAGGTCCCTACATGTGTGGGGAAGGACATTTTGTCATATATAATCATCAAGACCATTATGAATTTGTTGTGCTTTTCAATTACAACTATTCTTGCTTTTTAATTAAAAATTGCTGTAGGGGTGCCTGGGGTGGCTCAGTGGGTTAAGCCTCTGCCTTCGGCTCAGGACATCATCTCAGGGTCCTGGGATCAAGCCCCGCATGGGGTTCTCTGCTCAGCAGGGAACCTGCTTCGCCCTCTCTCTGCCTGCTGCTCTGCCTACTTGGGATCTCTCTCTTTCTCTGTCAAATACATAAATTTAAAAAAATGTTAAGTGTCCTCTGCTACTGTCAGTTTGTTGTGAGTTATTTGATCAGTTCTATAAGGTATAGGGATATACATTTAAATCAAGAATAATTTGGGGGCACCTGGTGGCTCAGTTGGTTAAGCCTCTGACTCTTGGTTTTGGCTCAGATCTCGATCCCAGGTTGTGCGATCAATCCCTGTGTGGGGCTCTAGGCTCGGTGTGGATTCTACTTCAGATTCTTTCTCCCTCTCCCTCTGCCCCTCCATGCTCATGCTCGCTCCCAAATAAACAAACAAAATAATTAAAAAATAATAATAATTCAAACTTCACTTCATCTAATGACTGGATTTTAAAACACTGTATTCACTGTGCTTCATTCAATCACAAAAACGTTTTCCCCATCACTTGTTTGGGGCCAGGCCCTGTTCAGAGTTTGGGGAGCGCAGCACTGAGCGGAGCAGGACCAAACTCCTGCCCCGTGCAGGTCAGGTGACTCATCCAGACCCTATTGTGAAAGCAAATATATGACCATCTCTCCTAAGGTTTGCTTTTATTTTGACTTCATTTCGATAATGGAGTTCTTTTCCAAGTGGAAAGAAGAACAGTAAAGGTAACATTCAGGGAATTTTCCACCTCAAGGAAAAATACAATTAAAACCCTTTGACAGTTCAGCACTAACTGATGTCTGAGTTCCAAAGATACTCTTCTGCAAGGATGCTGCTCAAGGAACTCTGTTTTGGGCGAGTACTAACACGGCATTCTTTAAGTAATCTCAAGCTAACAACCACAAAACTCGGCTTTACTACCTGCCTAAATCTGCTACTTCAGTTCCAAATTTCCCTTAATAAACTTAATTCAGCATAGCCATCACCCAGCCCTACATCAGTACTTACAAAACAGATTCCCCTTCAAGCCTGTGCCCCCTCCCTGTCTCCATGACAGGAATGGGCTTTTATTTCCTGCTGGGCACTTAAGCTAAAGCCTCTGTGTGTCTTCTGGGCAGTGAATACAATTCCAATATAGGCAAGCTGGCTCAGTGAAAATTACTCATAGTTCAGCATGTGCGAGTTGCATAGCAGAGGAATAGGCTTGTAATCATTCCATTCATTGGTCCGAGCTGAACTTCTGATGAGAAATTGTTATGAGGCTGAATGACCAGTACTCTCCAAATAACCGATACATCCTAGATGGGGAGAAGGGTGGAAGTTCCAAAAAACCACTCCATTGTTTTAGGTGTGTGTCTATGTCTATGCATTTTCATTCCCAGAATCCATTTTTATTAAGTCTCATCCTGGGGGAAGAACACAAGCTTTTAGGCTGATCTTATCTGCTTTCTATCAAGCTTCCCTCTTGTCTTGGCTGCTTAAAATGAGACATTCTCACCCTATCCGCTTTGTCATATGTAAAGTGGGAAAAGTTTTATCTGTGCTATGGATCTTGAAATTAGAGAAGAGTTCGGTAAAATTTCTAGCATTTAATTGGGACTTTGATGGTGCTTAATATATATATTAATTGTTTGGAAAGTGGTGGTGGTCTGCCCCTTCATTTCTGAATTGGGATAAGCTTTAAGTCTGTTCCATTTATAATGGAACAGTATTTAAATATGTCTCTTAACCTGTATATGTTGATGTCAAAAACTCAGTGAGAAATGAAAGGAGCTTCACAGATGAGCTAATCTCATGGTTTAATTTTTTTCAATGTATAAGATATTTTCTTTAAATAAAAGCTTCTTTGATATTCTGATATGGATAGGTGAAACATGAGTTTGCTGGTTGAAACAGATGAGGAAGCCCAAAACTGTATTCTGCTCAGCCCACCCCCCTGAAATTGAGCCAGAAGGACTTCAATGAACTTCTTTGCCTCTATTAAATCTAATTTGAAAGCTACTCTTCATATTTTCTATTGTACAGAGGAGGTGATTTAGAACCAGCCTAGAACAAAAGACTTTGCCAAGATCACATAGACACTAGCTAGGATTTGAATCTAAGTGTGCAACTCTGGGGCCAAGGTTTTATATTCAGCTTGCCTATTTTATACATTCAATAAGTATTTATTGAAGAAGGACTATTGTGTCAGGTTTGGGAAGAGTTACACGTGGCAAAGTCTCAGCCCTGTTCTTGAGCAGCTGAACAAAAGTGGATGAGATTGACCACACACCTCCAAGTAACTTGGAGATGGAATAAGGCAAATTCTGTCAGAGGGAGCACAAAATACCATGGCGAAGTGAAAAAGGGAGCAATTTGTTTTGTTGGAACATGACGTTGGAAGCCAAGAGTAATTGCTTTTATTTTTTTTTTTTTTTTTTTTTTAAAGATTTTATTTATTTATTTGACACAGATCACAAGTAGGCAGAGAGGCAGGCAGAGAGAGAGAGGGGAGAAAGCAGGCTCCCTGCTGAGCAGAGAGCCCGATGCGGGACTCGATCCCAGGACCCTGAGATCATGACCTGAGCCAAATGCAGCGGCTTAACCCACTGAGCCACCCAGGCGCCCGAGTAATTGCTTTTAAAGAGAGCCTTTAAAGAATGGAATAATCGCCAGGCAGAAATACAGAAAGAATGTGCCAAGAGTAAGATAGAAGATGCACAAAGGCACAGAGTTAGGAAGGCATCTTCTAGGAATAATGAGTATTTCTAGTTTGCTGGGCCATAATTACACAAGGGAAGTGGCAAGAATTATGAATTTCATTTTAATTTTGTTCAAAGTTGTGCAGGGTTTTGAATGTCTGGCCAAGAGTCTTGGACTTGGTACTGTAGGCAGTGAAACGCCATTGAGAGATTAGGAGGACTTGAAAGAATTATTTGGAACTGTTTCAGGAAGATTGCTGTGATGGTAATTTGGAGCAAAACCTGCATTTAACAACCTGTGTATTTTTGATCTGTCATTATTAATGAAATATAAATAGAATTAAGTTTTTGGTAAACCTTATTTCAGACAGTTTTATGTTTACAGAAAAATTGTGAAAATAGTATAGTTTTATATTACCAATATATTCTGTACCTACCCTTATTGTTAACCTCTTTAATTAGTAATACATTCTGGATATTTGACTCCTAACAAATATATGAATTAAATATGTTTTCTCCCATTCTATGGATTGTATGTTCTTTTCCTTCATAGTATCCTTTGGTGTGCAAAAAATATTAATTTTGGAGAATTCCAATTTATGACCCCCCCCTTTTTTTGGCTGGTGCTTTTGTTGTCATACATAAAGGATCCATTGCCAAATCCAAAGTCATGGAGATTTATTCCTATGCTTTCTTCTAAGACTTTTTATAGTTTTAGCTCTTAAATTTACATTTTGCATTCATTTTTTATGTAGTACGTGGTAAAGATCTAATTTTATTCTTTTGTGTATGGGTATCTAGTTGTTTCAGCACTATTTGTTAGCAAGACCATTTTCCACATTAAAGTCTCTTAGCATCTTTGCTGAAAATCAGTCGACTGTAGGTAGGTCATCTATTTCGGCACTCTCAACTACAGTTCTCTAAAAATCTATCCCTATGACAGTAAGTACCACACTCTTGATTACTGTAGCTTTGTAAGTAAGTTTTAGTGACTTTTGAAGTGTGGAACTGTAAGTCCTACAAATTTGTTCTTCTTCGGGATGGTTTTGATGTACTGAGTCTCTTGTGATTCCATAAAAGTTTTAGGATCACCATTTCTGAATGTGCACAAAAGGCATTTGGGAGTTTAACTGGAATTACATTTAATCTGTCAATTACTAGTGAGAGTATAATCTTCTTAATGACTTATTTAGGTCTTTATTTTTTTCAGCAATGTTTTACACTTTCCAGCATACAAGTCTTGCACTTCTTTGGTTAAATATTTTCCTGTTTCTTACTGGTTTTGCTGCTATTCTAAATGGAATTGTTTTTATAATTTCCTTTTCAAATTACTCAGGATGGTGAATAGAAATAAAATTTATTTTTGTATGTTGATCATATAGTTCTCTAACTTTTCTAAATTTGCTTATTAATTTGAATAGTCTTATGGGAGATTAATTAGGACTTTCTATATACAAAACCGTGTCATCTATCAATACAGGTGTTTACTTCTTTTTTCCCTATATGGATACTTTTATTTCTCTTTCTTGCTTGATTCCCCTGGCTAAGGCTTTTAATACAATATTGAATAGTAGTGGACAAAGAGGGCATTTTTGTTTCATTCTTGATCTTAGCAGAAATCTTATAGTCCTTCATCACTAAGCATGATTGTAGTTGTGGATTTTTCATAAGTGCCCTTCATCATGTCAGCCTGTAAATAATTTTGATGACTCTATCATCTATTTCAATACATACATCCCAATGGGCTATTTTCTCAATGGTTCTGTCTCTTGTTCTGTCCACCAACTAATCACTAAACTGTGGAGGCCGAGAGAATCAAGGCCATCCCACCTCAGCATTTTAAGTACAGCCATCTTAGCTCTGGCAGCCATCTAACAAATATATGTGCCCAAGGGCTGAACTTTCCCCCACCCTGCTTTAGTAACCCCCACCCTGTTTTGGTTCCAGGAAGCCCCACCCTGCTTGAGTTCCAGAGACCCCCACCCTGTTTTAGTAACAGGAACCCATAAATACCCGTAACTAAGTTCGGGGTCCAAGTCCCTACTCCACTGTGTCCGGTATACTTGGGCCCAAGCTTAAGCTTGTCAAATAAACCCTCGTGTGATTGCATCGGTGCTTGGCTCCTTGGTGGTCTCTTGGACACGAAAACTCGGGCACAACAAAACATGAATTTTTTTTTTTGTTGTTTTTTCCAATCTGGGACAAAGAGAAAGATACTACTAGCTACTGAGCATTACTTAAAAAATATTATTAATTATTCTATCATTTCTCAATGTGGAAATTATAACCCCAGTTTTAAGCTAAGGAAACCAGTGATTAAATACCTTTGTCTTAGTCGAACAATGACTTAGGGGAGAGGTCTATGTGACTCTAAAATGCATGTGAATTTCTAGAACAGACTAGGCAGTCAGGGCCATGTTGTGAAAGTACTATCTGAGAACTGAGAATGACCTGCAGGCAGGGAACAGATTTTTCTCTTGATAAGGAAAATGTTTCCTTAACAGAGGTTCACAGGAATACTCAGAAGTGCTAGTCACTTGAAGATTCACACCCTTTAAACCTGTTGAGGCAAAGATGTGGGAATGTATGCAAGGCCCTGAGGACAAGAAGGAAAATGGGTGGAGCCAAATGCAGGAGAGACTTGGGAACAAAACAGAAAATAACCTTCAGGGAAAGGCAGCGGGCTGACTAAAACTCCTGACTAAAACTCGGGAGAATGGCTTGGGAAAAATGTTTAATGTTATTTGAGTCTGGAACACAGGGTCTTCTGCTACTTCTGCTACTGTGGTCTGAATTAGTTTGTTCTGGGAAGGGTTAATGTCTGTGCATGTGTTGTAAGGGGTGGGGTTGCCGCTTGGATCTAAACCCATGAAAAGAGATACATAAAAGCTCCTGATCCAGGGGCTACTGGGTGGTTCAGTCTGTTGAAGAGTATAACTCTTGATTCTGGTTCGGGGCATGATCTTAGAGTCGTGGCATTAAGCCCTGCATCAGGCTCTGAGCTAGGTGTGAAGCCTGTTTAAATTCTCTCTCCCTCTCAGTCAGAAAAAGACAATTATCATTTGATCTCACTCATATGTGGAATTTAAGAAACAAAACAGGATCATAACGGAAGGGACAAATCAGAGAGGGAGACAACCCATAACAAATTCTTAATCATAGAAAACAGACTGAGGTTTGTTGGAGGGGAGGTGGATGGGGGGGATGGGGTATCTGGGTGATGGGCATTAAAGAGGGCAGGTGATAGAATGAGCACTGGGGGTTATATAAGATTGATGAATCACTGAGCTCTACCTCTGCAACTAATAATACATTGTATGTTAATTAATTACACTTAAATTTAAATTTTTTAAAAAGATTCCCTCTCCCTCTCTATTAGACTCTCCCCACTCCAGTATCTCTCTCTCTCAAGGAAAAAAAAAACCTCATGATCCACTTCTTTCTTGTCTCATTCGTCTCTCTTACAAACAAAATTTCATCTATATAGACAACTTAGAACACTGAATGTGAATTTTTTCACCACTTATAGAATATTCTCAGTATTCCAGCAGGGGATATTCATGAGATCAGAAACTATTTTGATTGCCTGAGTTCATATAATAAGTTTCATACTTATTAGTTAAATGATTTAGGCTTAGAATTTTTTTTTAAGATTTATTTATTTATTTGACAGAGTGAGAGGGAGACAGAGAGCACAAGTAGGCAGAGAGGCAGGCAGAGAGAGAGGGGGAAGCAGGCTCCCCACCGAGCAGAGAGCCCGATGTGGGGCTCAATCCCAGGACCCTGAGATCATGATCTGAGCCGAAGGCAGAGGCTTAACCCACTAAGCCACCCAGGCACCCCTAGTAATGTTCTTTTATTCTGTTTCCCCATCTATAATATAGGATGCTGAAACTGTTTACCTCATAGAGTAGAAGTTTATACACACACACACACATACACACACACATTTAAAACTGGCTGATGCATAATATGCTCTATATATTTACTATTATTTTTATTCTTGCCATTAATGATGAGATAGTGATAATAATAATGATGTAGTCTCTATACCCAGAACATGACTGCACAAAATAGGAACTACATGGTATTTGCTGAGTGAATGAATGGGTTAATGAAAATTCTACCAAGGTAATTTCTACCCAATTAATTTCTGCCAGAAATTCAGTTAATTTCTATCATAGTACTATCAAACCATAAAAATCTCACAAATAACATCTCATAGAGGCAAAGCAAAGCATTTAGTAGATAAGGATTTTTGGTATTTAAAATACAAGGTAATGAGGATTTATATTCTTCAAATCCTCTATAGAGCACTGAAATAAAAAATGGGGGTAAACCCCTCAAATAATGTTTACTCTGAAGATTTCTTCTGATGATGAAAAAAAAAAGTGTTGCTTTAGCACTGTTAATTAGAAACAAAGCTCTTAAAAATCTTTCTTTGATTCAGTTGTTCTGTTCCACTTATGAAATAAAATAAATGCATCCATAAAAGGAAAACATTTTATGCACAAAGATGTTCACCATATTGTTTATAATAGAAAAAAATCTCAATTAGTTAAATATCTAAATACAGCAAGATGAATAAACAGATTGGCAAATATACCATAAAAGGAGCATTAGCCAGATTTTCAAACATTATGTGCCAACAACGTTGGTCATGGGATACAAGGTTCTCTTAGAAGATATTTGTATCAGCATGTAGAAATGATTGCCAAATTCCTGGGGGAAGAAAGAAAACAAAACAAAACAAAACCTCACATATCAAGAACATATTTATTTAACCTAGGATTTACAAAAAGATCTAGTTCTTTGAATCTTCAGAATTTTTGCAAAACTCCATTAAATGGCTAGTGTCTGTGGTTTATAGCAAATTCTACATCTACATCCATAACTTCTCAATCAGATAAGCACCAATGCCTGGGAGCTCCAAGTCCATGCTGATGTACCACTGGGAGATAAGGTACAGACCTGTGTATAAAGACAAAATATACCTGATACCAAATCAACAGGCATGCCATTCAAAGACTCATACGGGGTCTTGGGCAAACTATGGCCCTGGAAATCAAACCTGGCCCATGCCTGTTTTTGTATGGCCTATATGCTAAGAATGGCTTTTCATTTTTTTTTTTTTTAAGATTTTATTTATTTATTTGACAGAGGGAGAGAGAGAGAGAGATCACATGTAGAGAGGCAGGAAGAAAGAGAGGCGAAGCAGGATCTCTTGCTCAGCAGGGCTCAATCCCAGGACCCTGAGATCATGACCTGAGCCAAAGGCAGCAGCTTAACCCACTGAGCCACCCAGGCACCCCTGGCTTTTCATTTTGAAAGAGTTATGGGAGTAGGATAAGGAAGAAAAAAGATACGAGACAGAGATCATAGGTGACATGCAAAACCTAAATATTTATTTTGATTGTTTACAGAAAAAGTTTGCCAACCTCTGCTATTAGAACAAAGCAAGATGCAGAAGAATTTCAATAGATAAACATCATGTCTGCCCTTTTATTTTGCACACAAACTAAAGTGGAATAATTTCTCTCAAAGTGGTTTGAACTTGTTAATTGGCAGATTTGTAAACAGAACTTCAGGAATGACATTAAAGACTGCTGAATTGTCTGAAGTTGAATTTTTCCAACATAAAGTTCGCTGAATCTTGGATTGGAAAACAGAAGGCAGGTAATAGAGAGCATTAAGTCATCACACAAATACGAAATGTTTCTACATACAACCAAACTGAATCTTTGGTATGGACCTACTAGAACCTTCATGAGATAACACTGTAAGAATGATGAAAGCTAGTGATTACATACAATTGAAAAAATCCAGAATTTTATTTATATTCAAATAGTGAATCATTCAGATTAATTTATCACATAGCAAGGGATTTAAGACTAACAGAATACTTTAGAGAACACTGGCATGATAATTTATTGCATGCTTCTTCACACTAACAAAGCCCATCCTGGTTCTTGGGTCAGTGTTTGGTTTGGCTGAAATATCTTATTTTGATAGGCCTTCACTGATTCACTCAAATTAATGAGGCCTTCCTGTATCTGGCTAATGAAAGGTCTTTGCAAAGTCTATGAGTTCTGCTCCACTTGTCAAATGTGACCAGAAGACTGCTAACAACGTCAAGAAGGAAAGGAACATCATTGGGTGGTACAGTTTGGAGGGTACTTCAGGAGAAGACCGTCTAGCCAAGCATTGTGGAAATTTTTGAGACTGCCACAGAACCCAGGCATTTCTGGGGTCTTTGTCCATTCTGGGGTGAGCCAGCATAAGGATAAGTGTTCCAGAAACGACTGTCTAGCTGTGTGAACTTGATCTAAGCCCTTTACTTCTTTGGGGCTCAGTTTCCTTAGACATAAACTGAGGGTGTGTTGGGGTGGGGTTAGATGATTTAACAATGTCTAAGGACCCAAAGGTCCTTTGTTGCTTATATTCTGAGACACCCTAGAAAATCTCATAGGAAACTAGGAAGGAAACCAGGACCAGAATCCTTTCTCTGGCCCCAGGGCCAGGACTGATTTCTACCTCTTGTTCACTACATACCAGGATTCTGTCTACACATCAAAGCTGTAGTACCTCTCCAACAAGTCTCCCCCTACACCAGTCTTGCCTAACGTCATAGTAGGCTGTACCTCCCAATGTCTCTCTCTACTCCACTGCAGCCCACATCCATTCTCTGGGTAGACGTTCCCTGAGTTCTTTTATAGGTGCCAGTCATTCATTCATTCATTCATTCATTCAATCCACATTTTTGAAATACCAAATAATCAGTACAATTCAACATTCATTTTTGGCTCAATAGCTATGTACCAGGCTCCTTTAGACTTGAGGTCTGTCCTCATGTGACCTCAGGATCAACCCACATCAATTTACTCGGTGTCTGCTTCTGTATCCATTTTGGCCCAGGCCAACCAGACACACTGCACAAGCAAAATTCCCTCACCTCGCACTGAATTAACATGACATCAAAGTAGCTTTATATGAAAATACTGCTTCAAATCTTGGGATTATTCTATCCTATGACTCTCAAGCTAGGTCGCTCCATATATCGTTGCTGCTTGAAGTCAAATATACTTTCTTCACATTGTGCAATACTTCCCTCAACCTCCTTCTTGGGTTCTTTCTGCTGTTTCATTAGAATCTGCATTTTTATGGGGAAGCTTACCTGCATACGTAATTAATTGCTTTGCTATGCATCTCCTCGGATCTAACCACAGTCTGGCTAGCCCCCCAAATTCCACTTTCCCTACAGTCCTCCCCGACAAAGGACCGTAAGGTCAGCATCCTTCTTTCACCCATATTTTTCCAGATCCTCCTTCATCTTCCTGTGAAAGTTTCTCCCATTGGAAATCAGGCATCTGCCTCCAAACAAATCCCATGAAGTAACAAATAGAGTTTATTGGCTTTTAACTGGAAAGTCACACTGGTTATCATAGTTTTACCAAAAGTACAGATTAATGATTTAATATCCTTTTGTTAACACAAATACAGGAATATGAATCATTATATAAATAACAAAGTTCACCTGGCATAACTTTAGGAACAAAGAAATTCATGGGGAAACAACTTAACAAAAAAGGCTCCTACTGGTGAAAATCTGGGAAAAAGAAACTTCAATTTCAGCATACTTAACTATTCCAAGACCACCTGAGTGTATAAAGATCTATCTACCCACCTAGGCAGAGTGCTGGAGCATTACGAGGGCTGCCAAGAAGTTTGGGCGGAAGCCAAACAGGCAGCCAAGCAGAGATTTTAGGCCAGAAAAGATATCAATCAGGTCAAACCCACCTGGCTGGTTTATGACTTCTGGAAACCGCCAGGACTGATGGTCAACATGCAGACCCTCAGACACAACCACCAAGCCTTACCTGGGCCAGAAATTTGATAGTTGGTGAAACTGTAACACTTATTTAAAGTAACTTTACAAATGAGGAATTTTATCCCTATGGAAGAGAAATGATTTGTTCAATATCACATCAGTTTGTAGTAGAGGGGAGCTAAAACTCAAACTGCTTGTTTTCTCATCTTTTTCTCTCAGGCAATGTGATGATGGGTTGAACAGGATTTTTAAAAACATTACCATGGAAGAAACCAAAGGAAATTACTTAATGAATTAGAGAATGATAAATATTATAAATGTATATTATATATAAATACATATCACAGGTAAAACACAGAGACCACACATAATTACAAATATAATTTTACGTAAGTAAATAGCAAATTTACTAAAATTAAGAAAAATTCATTACAAAGATAATTAAGAATACAGTAAAATACCTGGGTCTGAGATTATCCAGTTTAAAGAAAAAATGGTTTTCCTATTAGTAGATACTCATCTCATACAGTGAGTAAACACTAAACTTTCACAACAGAAAATCATCCACATTAAACCCACACATCCAACTGTTTAATCATTGTAATGGAATTCACTGATTTTGCTGTTCTTGTCAAAATCTTTGAAACGCCTAGCTTTTTATTATACCATAGATGTAGCCAGGGTTCTCATCCTATAATTCAACTCACTTAAGTATATCAAGATGCTGTATCAGGATCTAGAACTCAGGGAAAGAGATTAAAAGCAAACAAAGGAGGGGCACCCATTCCTGCCCTCACAGGCTTCTTGGACTGGTGTGGGCGAAAGAGACAAGACAGATTCATTCCAGCGCAAGGCAGTCATTGCTGGGAGAGTGTTGCATACAGGACACAAGACATGAATAGCTCTGGTTGTATATGTGAGAATAGATAACATCAAGCCATTTAAAAAAAAAAGAAGAAGAAGAAGAAGAAGAAAGAAATTTATTTATAACCTGCCTTTCAGAATTTCAAAAGGCAAACACTGTGGGGGCGCCTGGCTGGCTCAGTTGGTTGCGCGACCTGACTCGTGATTTCAGCTCAGGTCATGATCTCATGCGTCTTAAGATCAAGCCCCCCGCCAAGCTCCACACTCAGTAGGGAGTCTGCTTGGGATTCTCTCTCTCTCCTTCTGCCCCTCCCCCTGTTCTCTCTGAAATCAATCAATCTTGGGAAAACAAAATAAAAGGCAAGTGCTGTGAAGCGCACCTCCCCCAGAGTCCCGGAAAAGGAAATAGGGTCTCCCATGTGTCCTAGATCATGGGGACCCCAGCTGTGGAATTCACCAAGGACATGACTTGATTAACAAACAAGAATCCTCTTCTTCCTCCTGAGAGAATTCGTTACCCTCCATGTTGCGATGCCCTGGCCCAGCCTTCTGGGAAGAGTGGAGGTGGTTGCTTCGACTGTGTTCGTGTGTCTGTGAGGAGGATGTGAGCTCTGTTATTGGTGCTTGTGATGTGGGGGTTGAATCAGGACAGGCAGTAACTTGGGGCTCATGATCTCCCAGCAGCCTGATAAGTGGAAAGAACAGGAGATTTACAGCCAAGAAAAGTTCTACAAAAATAGTAGTCTTTTGACTTGAAACACATCATCCTACGGCCCAAGCTTGAGTTTCTTCATCTTTAAAGGAAGAATGACAGTCTGGGCAGGAGCTCCAGAGCACAAAATAGGATTTGGCACCGAGTGGTCCACTCCTTGGTTCTCATGCTCCTTGTTCTTGCTGCTGGACCAATAAAACAACCTTCCTGACTGGACACCGTATGCCTTGACCCCCCGTTACCCCCAAAAGCATCATGAATAGTGCTCTTCTCTCAATGCTTTGAAGCTGCTATTACACTGATATTTAAAAAAAAAAAAAGGCAATTCCTCAAAGCTGTTTATGTGTATAGGACCAGGTGCAAATGTTTATGAGAGCATTCAAGGCCCTGCCTAACCTGCCTTTCCAATCCCTTGCTCATTCTTCCCATGAAAAGCCTCAACTTCCTCCAAGCCTACTCAGGAACCCACGGATGTGTACCCAGCAGCCTTGTGATCCAGAATATCTTTGCCTCCCTCACCCCTTAAATCTTACCAGTTTCTTTACAGCTCAGCCTAGCATTCGCCCGGGATTTCCTCTTAGTGGCAGCACCCCCTTGGAAACATTATGGCACACACTGTCCATGCCATTAACTCGGCAGATTCTCTTTCTTAGCCAAATAATTTTCAGGTCCTTACTGTGTTGGTCCACGGTGGAAAGTGCTGTAAATAGCTCTGGAGTTTTCCACATGTGAAAGTCTCCTCTCCCCAGTTAGATGACAAGTTTCTCAAGGACAGAAAACCAGTTACCAAACGTGTTTAATAGCATCCAGAGGACATATAAAGTGGTGTTGTCTAAAGGAAAAAAACAAAAACAAAAAAAGCAAAGCAAAACAACAACAACAACAACAACAACAACAACAAAAAACAAAACAGTACACTCCCTGAAATGGGACGTACTGGGGTTTTGAGTCTCCCGGTTATATTTAATTAAAATGGTTTATATGAATGAAGAAATAAATGCATGACTTTTCTCACCTCCAGCTTCTTGGGGATAAAATGTATAGGTCAATTACAGAGGAATAAGAATCTGTTATTTGCCGCTGGCCACCTTCCCTTCCAGAGGAGCTGGGGAGCCTCCAAAGGAAGGCAAGACCCCAGATGGCAGTTTACTTGAGTAAAGTTTTGACAAGCTGTTGTGCTTACTCCCCTTGTCAGTTCCCAGTACAGCCATAAGGTCACCTGAGCAATGGACTTGAAACACAATTGAAATAAACAAGAGTAGGTGAATTTCTAGCCTGACTGCTGCTAAGCCTGTTCTTTCCCGGCCTCCCTTTGAAGTTCTGCAAAAATGAGGCTGATGAAGGGATTCTTTCATGCTTCCCAGGCCTCATGAAACCTACCATAACACCTCCCACATCCTGTACCTTTTCAGAATCCGCCTGAGGAAAGCAAACACACACACATGCCCCCTAGAGTTCCCTACCACTGTGTGGGCCTTTCATTCCGCAGTCCTCTTGAAAGTGTTATTTGTGAGGCTTAAAATATTGTGAGCTTGCAGGGGGAGGAGACAAGTGCTCTGGAGAAAATAACACACTAGGATAAGCCACATCATATTGTTTCTTCTGGGACACATTTTGTTCTGGGAAAATGTCCTAATAGCCGCTGATTTCAAAGTTACTGTGTATCACAGCACTGTGCCTAAGAAAATACAATGACATTTTCTATGATGATATTGTAGTGAAATAATAGCTCTTCGGTCCCATAAGCAGCAGACTGATGTTCAACATCTATTAGAAATAGTGAGTGTTGAATATCTAATCCATCAAACAGCTCCGGGACAGGACTGGTTTCCTGGTGGGGGCGGGGAGGTAGGGGGGATAGATTTCATAACTAAGGTGTGATACAAATTTTAGCACAATGTCAGCTGCTTTTTTATTCCCAAATGAAAAACAGAAACGTAGCTTATTAGTGAGCTAATATCATACGGTGTGCAAAGTCCCAGCTTGGGTGACAATGACCTACACCCTGGCATTCCAGCAGAGGCACTGTCATTGACATGTAAGTCACGGAGCAGCCCTGTGATTCAGTTTCCTATTTTTTTTTTTTTTAATAGTTACAATTATACTTACTTAAGATGGAATTTCTTTTTCCTTTCTTTTCTTGAAAACTAGAACCAAGTTACGGTTCCTAAAATATACTAAACACATGACGGCTGTCACTATTGTCATTATCTGATGACAATGTGAAATTCAAAGCCCCTTGCAGAGCCCTGCTATAGCATCCCTTCCTCCCCAGCACAGAATCATCGACCATCACAAACAGGGAGAACAGCAGTAGAACAGGCCCCAAACATTTCCATGACCACTGAAGGCACTCTGGCTTTTCTTGACGACTTCTAATAAGACAGAGGATGGGAAACCTATGAGCTGTTAGGACTTACGTGCCCTGAGACCTCGTGACTTCCTCAGGAAATCCAGTTCCCTCCTTTATAGGCAATTTTGTCTTAACTACCAATAATACAATGCCCTAAGTCTGAAACTCTAGATTCCTGGCCATCAGAAATTCAATTTTTTTTACCCTTCATTTGTATATTAATTTTCTATTGCTGCTGTAACAAAGTACCCCTGGCTTAGTGGCTTAAAACAACAAAAATCGTTTATCATGGGGTTCTGTCAGCCAAGAGTCTGACACCGGTCTCACTGAACTACAAACAAGGCGTCAGGAGGTCTGCGCTCCTTCCGGAGGCTCTAGGGGCTGAATCCATGTTGCTGCCTTTTAAAGTGTCTGGGAGCCACTCACATTCCTTGGCTCATGGCCCTCTTCTTCCCGCTTCTAAACCAGCAACATTGCATCTCTCTGATCTCACTTCTGCTGTCACATCGCCTTCTCTGACCTTCCTCTTCCGCCCCCTCTTCCACTTTTAAGAACCATTGTGTTTACACTGAGTCCCCCCGGATACTCCAGGATAATCTCTCTATTTTAAAGGCAGCTGATGAGCAACCTTCCCTGTATCTGCTACTCTAATTTCCCTTTGCTACGTAACCTAGCACATTCCTAGGTTCTGAGGATTAGGACATGGGCATCTTTGGGGTAGCCATTATTTGCCAAGCACAATTTGATTTTAAATCGTTTTTCTGGGAAGAGAAACAACTCCGAAGAACCAAGTTTTGCCATCAGTGAGAAGGCAATCTAAATGTTTATTGAGGAACAGTTCTATGTCAGTCCCTGCACATTTGTTAACTCAAACCTCAGGACAACAGCCTTAGGTGAGCTAGCAAAGGACCCTCTTGCCTCCTTGTGCCTACTTCTGTAGCACCAGAGTAGACCTTCAGTGCATTACATATAAATCTCAAGATTCCAGAGGAAAAATACATTCTAAGAGATCAGAAATCAGAGAGTCTGTGACTGAGAAGTTTGAAAAGTGTTTCTTAAATGTGATATATTATTTCTTTTTTTGTGTGATATATTATTTCTAATATTTATTGATCAACTTACATTTACCCTTCTCTGGGCTAATACATCTTACTTATGCATTATATTATGTAATTCTTATCAAAACCCTAATTGGCAGGTTGTCGGGGTGGCTCAATCAGTTAAATGTCCTGACTCTATTTTGGCTCAGGTCATGATCTCAAGGTGATGGGATCGAGCCCCGCGGTGGGCTCCCTGCTCAGACGAATCTGCTTCAGATTCTCTTCCTCTACTCGCCCCCAATAACACTCACTCTCTCTCTAAAATAAAATAAATAAATCTTTTTAAAAAATTGGTAACTATCTGCATATTAAAGAAAGAGAAAAAAGACTTCAGTCATTTGGTAAGTTGTTCAAGGACATACACTAGTAATTGGCAGAATTACCATTTGAACCCAGTTTGCCTGACTGGAA
Organism: Mustela lutreola; assembly: GCF_030435805.1. Taxonomy (NCBI): domain Eukaryota; kingdom Metazoa; phylum Chordata; class Mammalia; order Carnivora; family Mustelidae; genus Mustela; species Mustela lutreola. The sequence goes on along the minus strand of NC_081298.1, from coordinate 135,922,932 downwards.
AATGCATGTGCAAAACCATTATACTAACTGGTTCTGACATGTTGGGTCACAGGGCATCTAGCAAAGACTGAACTTGAAAGGATTTTAACTTGAATTTAAACCAACGTATTTAAGCTCTGTCATAATCTGTGTCTAGCCTCAATGCTGATTTCTTTGAAGCGGAGATATTTCTTTGGAAGGGTAAACGTAGGTTGTTCCCGTGGGGAAAAATAGAACCCTTAGCCTAGCCGAGGGGGACAGGTATGCGTTTAGGAGGAGGGGACGTCTGAACAACCAGGAGGAAGGACGAAGTGCTCCAAACAGAAGACAGCAGGCATAGAAACACAGAGACACCGACTTCCATAGAACATGCAAGAGGCTGGAATGTTCATACTAATGTAATATAAAATGTGAGAAAGGAAATGAAATAGGATAGGTAGATAAAGCAAAATATTCAGGTCTTCGAATGCCATGCTGGAACCGGAAAAGTTTCTGAGCAGAATTAACCTGAGCGGGGATGGTACCTATTAGGTCGATGCCGGAGCCTGGAGAAGAAATGTTAAGTCTGAGAGAGGATTAGTTGGTAGTGACGGGGAGAAGGGACATAAACATAGAAGCCTGGGGCGGGGGGGTGGAGGGGGTGGGATTTTGAATCCCAGGCCCTGAATCAAGGCTTCCTCCTGAGCTCTTCTGGGCTGCCCTGTCCTATATGTCCTAGGAGCAGCTGGGTGCCTGTGGTGAGGCACACTCAGGTGACCTCAGAGGTCCCCTCCCTCTCTGAGACTCAAATTGAATTGCTTTGAAGTGCCAAACCTCCTCTGAAGAGGCATAATTTACAGACTGTCTCAGCCTTTGCAGAAGCCCTTGGCCTTTTGGAGGAAGATTATATTTTCCAGCTGGAGTCAGTTAGAGTTGTTTCAGCTTTTATGGGAGGTCCGCGATAGACACTCCGGGGAATGTTCTCATTCGCTCACTGGATCGCGTACAATACACACCGTGGTTTTTATTTGTTTGTTCAGGGAGAAAACCATCCTCCGATTCCCCTATAATGACAAGGGGTGGGGAAGGTGAGCAAAGAGCAGTCAAGTACGTTTTCATATTTCCTTGCTAAGGACCTGACGATGCTTCACAAATGGATAAAGATTTTGCCAGAAACAAAAGGACGAGCTTCACTCTTCGGCTAAACAGTGGTGCAGACTTACCATTTTAAAATTTCTCTGAACACGCATTTATTTAATCGCTACCTAGTATTTGCAGAATGGCCTACTGAGTGACAAACATGTTCTGGACCCTTCTGTGAATCAAATTCTATGGGGGTATTTAGCACGGCGACACCACACATGGGACTCAACTTCTCCTGTTGTTATCTCCTCCTCTATAAAACGGGGAGAACATTAACTCGTGTATCAAACACAATGTCAGGCAGAAACGACCGAGCAGTGATGCACCCGTTGACAGGCAGATAAAGGCTGGAAGAGAAGGTTTGATTTAAATATTATCGTATGAGAAGGGTTTGACGTCAGTTTTCTGCCCAGAGTTCATTTCTGTCTACAAGAATGACAGAGACAAGCATTTATAGTTCTTTTTGCATAGAAATAGTAACGTGACTAACGGGACACCTGGGTGACTCAGTCGGTTAATCTGCTGCCTTCGACTCAGGTCATGATCCCGGGGTCCTGGCATAGAGCCCCGGATCCGGCTTCTTGTTCGGCAGGGAGCCTGCTTCTCTCCTCCTCTGCCTGCCACTCTGCCTGCTTGTGTGCTCTCTCTCTGACAAGTAAACAAATAAAATCTCCAAAATAATAATAATAATAATGTGACTAGCATCTTGCCTAAGTCAAGAAGCTTTCCATATACCAGGCACCATGCTAAATGCTCTTCCTAGAATGGTTTCATTTTTAATCGTCACAGTACTTTCTCATTTGTTTTCCCATTTTGCAGGTAAGAAAACCAATGCTCAGGGAGGCTGCATGATGGTCAGATGGTGCAGTCAGTATGCTAACAAAGTCAACTTGGTGCTTGACAGTTCAACTCTACAGCCTGTTGCTAACCATATTCTGCTTTGCAAAACCTTAGCCAGACGCTCAACTAAGCTAAAAGGTCTCAACATTTTCTTAAATGGGCCCCAGAAGTGGAAGTAAGTACCTACAGACCAATGTGGGATCAAAACAACATGCAAGAAAATCAGGAGAACTGGGCAATCACAAAAATGAAGGGAGAGAACTCATTGGAATTTTCTTCCATTCCTTAGTGAGGAATGGGAGGAAGCTGTCGGGAACTGATGACAGAATGTTACTCCATAACTGATCGTGGGTATCTGGGTCGTATGTGAAAAGTCACAGGATCCATTTTTTTTTTTTTAAGATTTTACTTATTTATTTGACAGAGAGAGATCACAAGTAGACAGAGAGGCAGGCAGAGAGAGAGGAAGGGAAGCAGGCTCCCTACTGAGTAGAGAGCCCAATGCAGGGCTCAATCCCAGGACCCTGAGATCATGAGCTGAGCAGAAGGCAGAGGTTTTAACCCATTGAGCCACCCAGGCACCCCCACAGGATCCATTTTTAAAAACAGATATATGAAACCAGATCTGATTATGGAAGCTTTCCCCCCTTGAATATTCTGGAGGTCAATGTATGGCAACTAAGGCAAGGGAAGCATCAATCTCCTATCTTTACACTGATGAAGATTTACAGGGAGGGAGGTAGAGACAAAAGGTCTCAAGTACGTGCAGGTTTGTCAGTCTGCGAAAAGATGAATGAAGAGCTAAATGGCCCTTGGCTTTGCAGAGCACATTCATAAGCCATTTAGGGAAGATGGAAAACAAAAAAAAAAAAAAGAGGGGACTGAGCTTCAAGGAGGTATGGTGGGTCTGAGCATGGCTGGGCCCTGGTGCTCTGGGAAATGCAGCAAGGGGAGGGGCTTTCAGGTAGTGAGATGTCGGGAAGCCGGAATGACACACAAAGGATGCATTACAGATAAAATACATACGATAGAGTGAAAGACAACTTTGATGTCATTTTACTTCTCTCTGTTTATGATGAACTTTAGCTACTATAGTTTTCCTATAATTAAATTTATATATTTAATTTAATGGCATGCCTAATATTTAATTTTATGTAGTTTGCACTGCTACAAATTAAAACCCAATCACTGCTCCCAAAGCTTTAATAAGGTCTGTTTTATAGACACAAAGGTCTTTTAAGAGAAATCACAGAGCACAAGTTGCATTCCATTCCTGGATGGGTGGGGACAGAATGAACACGGGGTATGGAACTTTGGTGCAAGCAGAAACGTGCATCAGTTTCCCCAAAGGATGGATGACCACACCAAGATCTGTCCTCCTAATACTAATTACACTAAAATAAATAAATTAAAACTTCATAAGCACCAAGCAGGTCCTCTGTCATATTCTCAAAAATCCGAAACTGAAGGAAACTTCCAGAAATTATTTTACATAGGCGGGTATCTAAGGCCGTTCACTGAGAGCAATAAATAAAGAACACCTTCAAAGTCTGATGCCCCAGGATGACTGGGAACTGAGCAATTAGGGCAAGTTACTGAGCTTCTGTAAACTTCAACTTGGTCCTTGGTCAAATTAGGTTACCGGGACTTCCTCGTGGATTTACTGTGAGTGTTGAGTTACATAAGACTGTAAGTTACTTATTTTAGAACCAGATATATGGAAGGTATTCACCCCAGAGAAGGGCAGTAGGACAAAGTCTGGTACAGAGATTTGGGGAAATCAAATCACCTACCCTCAGAACAGAGTACGCCCCAAGCCAGCTGGGAGGCGGAGGTAACACAAAAATCAAAAGCACTCAAAAGACGTCATGTGTGGGACGCCTGGGTGGCTCAGTTGGTTAAGCAGCTGCCTTTGGCTCAGGTCATGATCCCAGCGTCCTGGGATCAAGTCCCACATTGGGCTCCTTGCTCCGCAGGGAGCCTGCTTCTCCTCTCTGACTCTCTGCCTGCCACTCTGCCTGTGCGCGCGCTCTCTCTCTCTCACTCTGACAAATAAATAAAATCTAAAAAAAAAAAAAAAAAAAAAAAAAAATGTCATGTGTGAAAGCACTGGCCAACCCTAAAATGCTATCATTTTTAACATTGCTCTCTTCCCAACAGTGCAGGGCTATATTGTAAATGCCTTGAGACCCAGAGCCATGTCTGCATTGTTCGCCATGAAATGGCTAGAATTATTAGCTATGCAGGAAGTATTTTTTTTTAATTGAATAAGACTAAAAATCAAACATCGTCCATGGACGCTGGTGGCTGAATTTAAAGCCTCTTCTTGGCACTCAAAAAAAAAAAAAAAAAAATCATAAAGCATTGAGAGCACCATCAGCCTCACACAAGGGAAGAATATGGGAATGGGTTTTCTGGAGGAACTGCCCTTCACTGCCAAGGATGATGAATGGGAAGGCTCCAGGCAGATCAGATAACCTGAACCAATACGTGAAGGTTCATTAACGAGCCCATGGTCCCACTGGCAACCGGGGATGTCACAGGTCATGAAACACAGGCACTTGCCATCTCCCCCTGGGACAGTATTTATCTTGAATTATTTACCACCAGATTTCCTGACAGTGGGAATAGGCCAATATTGTGGGTTTTGTATGGGGGTGGGAATCCTCAAATTGTAATTAATCCATCTTGAAGAGACTGAATGGATCTTGCAGAGCCACAGCCTGTAAATTACCACAATTAGCGTCTTTATGGCACCATGTAAGTTTCATGTCATGAGAAACCACATTTCCAGAAAGAACAGTGAGTGGAAACCACTTTAGAATAGATTGCCTCTGATTCCTGTAAGGTGGCATTTCTTTCAGCTACATTAGGTCCAGTCATTAGGGTGAATAGGATCTGTTGGAGAAATGGATGACGGAATTTTAAGGAAGGCAAAAGTGAGATGGCTTTTTATCAAAAAGTACGTCCTAGGCCCAGAAACCACACAGAGAGAAAATGGCTACGTGAGAGATAATTACCATTTGAATGTGTAGACCCAGTAACTCCTGACCTTTCAAAGCCTGTCCCGTCACCTTTGGGATGGAATCCAAACTCCTCAGCTTAATGGGGACAGTCGGCCCCTCAGTAAGCTGGCTCCTGCTCCCCTCTCCAGCCTGATCTCTCAGGCTCGCCGCATAAATTCTGCACCCTGGGTTATACAGAACTATCTGCAGTTCCCAAAACACACCATGTTTTATGTTGGGGAACACTTTTTCTTCCCATCCCCTGTGCCCGGAATTCCTTCTTTCCCTTTCTGCCTGGCAGAACTGAACCCATAATGAGTGTTAAAATACTGCACACCCCTCCCCCCAGAGCCTTCCCAGAAGCTCTCAGTCGTGGCAGCTCACGCCCCTCCTCTGGCCACCAGTTGTCTCAGCCCACTTTTCCTCTAATGCCTGGTACCCTGTACCACCACTGCGAGGTTCTTGTCTCCATGATGAGGCTATGAGCTTTTTCAGGATAAGGACATTGTTTTCTCTCCAGTCTGTCTGAGGGATAGGAACTGGGTAGGGGCTCTGACAATACAGGTTTTTTTTAATTTGTTTGTTTGTTTGTTTGTTTGTTTTTAAAGATTTTATTTATTTATTTGACAGAGATCACAAGTAGGTAGAGAGGCAGGCAGAGAGAGATGTAGAAACAGGCTTCCCCCTGAGCAGAGACCCCCACCCAACCCCAACGTGGGGCTCAATCCCAGGACGCTGGGATCATGACCTGAGCTGAAGGCAGAGGCTTTAACGCACTGAGCCACCCAGGCGTCCCCTGACAATACAGTTTTGATGAAGAGAAGGGATGCCACAAATCTCAGAAACTCTCACAAAATGCATATCAATAAAAGCATATGTGAATTCCACATGGGATGTGAACATATACGGCTGATGTCGCCATAAGAAAAAATGACAAAAGCTGCCATAGAAATGGTGATCTTGCCCTCTGGGGTTTGAGCTGGTCATGGTAGTAGAGAAACATAGAAGCTATTACATATTAAAGTAGTTACACATTAATGGGTGACTTGGTTCTCCCATTTCGAATCGTCCCACCTCTAAGTGTCACGTTTTATCTGTGAGTCTATGGCCAGGTCACCCACTGGCAATTCTGTGAGGCTTTGGTGTTAGCTTCAGGAGGACCCCATCTCAGCTTTCTCTGGGTTTGTACACAGCGTTATTGCTTTTGCCTTGTGGCACTCACCAACTATCTCCCTTTCATTATAATTATTTATGTGATATATTAGGCCACTCATGTAAATTATTAAGACTGATGTTTTTCACTAAATTAGGACTTACTGAGGACAGTATTCTATGTGTTCTGGATATCTATTCTATCTGCTTCTGGGTATCTATTATTGCATAACAGATAATCCCCGAAATCGCTTAAAACAATAATCACTACTCTCTCATAGTTTTGGGGGTCAGGGATTTGCAAATTGCTCATTTGACCTGTTCTGGTTTGGAGTTTCTCATGTAGACACAGGCAAACAGTTGCTAGAGTTGGAACAATGGAGGACTAAGGCAGTTGAGGACTGACTGGGATCTCTTCTCCTCATGTACCCTTAGTACGTCTCCAGGTGTTTTCTGCACATGAGCTGGTTTGGGCTTCCTCAAGATGGCAGCTTCACATGTCTTCAGTGGCAGGTCTATGTTCCAAGACGAGTGTTCGAAGAGAGCCAGAGGCTACACTGCTTTTATGACCTAGTTTTAGGCATCACAGCTACTGTATTCTATTAGTTAATTCAGTCACAAAGACTTAAGTTCAAGGAAGGATGATATACAATCCACTTCATGATAGGGGAAAGGGAATGTTCTGGAATAAAATGCAGGGCAGGAAATATTTTAGTGGGCATTTAGAACATGCAACCTTTTTTATGCATAATTAAAAAAGGTTTTATTTGAGATAGCAAGAGAGAGGGAGAGCATAAGAGGGGAGGAGGCAGAGGGAGAAGGAGAAGCAGGCTCCCCATTGATTGAGGAGCCCAATGCAGGGCTCGATCCCAGGACCCCAAGATCATGACCTGAGCAGAAGGCAGACATCCAGGTGTCCCCATGCATAATTTTGTCCTTATTCCCTAACACCCATTCCATATGCCTGGACTTGAGCTCAATACATATTTTTTAAATGCTGAATTAACAATTGCTGTTACAGTAACACTGGCTGGAACTAAATATTTGAGCCAACATACTTCCCACACCTAATCCTCAGCTATCAGTCTGCTGCTCGTCCAAGAGGGAAGGTAAAGCAGAGATGGATGCTTTATTGACCTTAGTGATTGCCAAGAATTGAGTGTATATTATTCCTCTCAAACAAATTCAAGTCAGGCCAAGAAAAATGCCAATTTTAATCAAAGTAGTTTAGGAGCTATTCAGAAGAAGTATCTGATGATTTTTTTTCTCTGACTTTTCTAAAAGAAGAATTTTTTAAAGTACATTTCTAGTATCTACCCAATTGATAAAGGTCTTAAGAATTTCAGTAATTTCTTTTATTATTTAAGGTGGGACTTTCTATAGCCCAGCTATTAATGTGTGTGTGTGTGTGTGTGTGTGTGTATTAATTGTCAAGGCAATTTTTCCCCCTTTGGCAAGAGTAAAGTTCTTTGAGTTCAAAAATTTTTGCACAGCTGTTCTGTTTTGAAGCACAGATTTGTATAGTGTGGTATATGTGAGTATGTGTATTTATGTGTAATTCTGAATTCAAAGAAACATGTTAAAACACAGAGCACACGTATTTGAGCAAAAAAACTAAAGTAACACCCTCACATATTGTCTGTTTACCATCTGTCTGTCTAAGACTTGGCATTACGGAAATTACATTAAAATGTTGTCTCCCCTCATAAGTAGTTAGTTTCTTGGGTACAAGAATTCTGTCTGATGCTTCAGTATAACCTGAGAAATCCTCTATGTTTACCAATCAAATAAGCATGAATACCCCACTTGACACCCAAAGGACAAAGATCACAAAATCCAGCCCTGGGTACCTATGAGTCACAACAGGCAAAGCCTTGTTCAACAATGAGCTTTGGGAGTAGAAGGTAAATGCAAACACAATATTGTATTTTCCGAATGTCTATCCCTTAATGGTAGACTTTTTTTCCTGCTATGGACATCTTGAAAGGGCACATAAAATTTTAGGGAGCAAACATTCAGAATGACACAATCTGTTCTGGGAGATTCTAGTTTCTTCTACAAGCAGGTGAAGGAGAAGCACTCTGCAGGATGGTGCGACTTGACACTACATTAAGGCTCCATCTTCAGATTGGTAAGACCATCTAGCAGTTTCCACCTCATAAGGTAATTAAGAAGAAGATATACTGTATTTATAATAGCATTTTAAATGTCAGCAAGTTTAACCCAAATATAAAAAACTGACCCAGAAGATTGTTATTTAAACTTGCCCTATACCAGTTTTAGGCACCACTACAAAGAGTTCAAGACCCTCTAAATCCACCCACCTATTTTAATTTCCATTCTCTCCCAACTTAGGCTCTAACTCCAATTAAGTGAGATGAATTACTCTTTCCCCCATGAACCAAGCCCCTATCCAATTTCTTCCCCTTCTTCCCACCCCTCAGTTTTTACTATCTGGGATTTTCTCCCTCTTTCCATACTGATGGAAATGCTATTCATTTTACTAATTTAAGTCCCAGCATCAATTTTATTTCCTCCCTTGTATCTTTTATGGATTTTATAGTATAAAAAATGATGTGTAATAAATGCCAGGATATCTGGGGTTAATTCCATTGGGGCAATTTATAAGTTTAGAGTCCTTTATCAAAACAGTTGGGCATACTTTAAAAAAAAAAAATAGGACTAAATAATATCCTTCACTGAGTCTCATCAAACCAGATCAGCCAGTCAGTGAATCAGTCAACCACTAGGAACTGCAGGAAATAAAAATGACTATGACAAATCTACTGTCCTCAAAGAGATCAGAATCTCCCAGGAGAGATAGATAATTCATCTAACAAGAATACCTTTGAGTCTTGGAGATACCAGGCTCTGGGAGTACCAAATGGCCTGCCAGAGATTTTCAGCAAAAATATTTATCTTCATACTAAACCAAATCTACAATCCACCAGCAAGAATGTTGGGATAAACATGGAAAGTTCACCTGCCATAGGGTGAATACTGGCAGTAGGAGACGTGCAACCATGTATGAAAGGCTCTTTTCACTTGGTATAACACATCGGTGTGCTCTCCTCTGCTTATGCCATTCCTTGAAGGCAAGGCGGCATGCAGTGGATTCTGGAAGAAGAGGCAGAGATGGGCAAGTTCATGTGTCTTCTGGGTGATGGACACAGAAGTCACGTCCACTTTCATTTGGAGAAAGTAGAAGCAGAGTGAGTGATTCACCTTGTTTTAATGCAAGCAGATGGCAGGGTCATGGGAACTTGTTTAAACCATTAGTGAACTGTCTCTTCATATTAAGGGCTTTTGAGAATTAAGAGTTCCGAGAAACCCCCATGACTCACAAGACGGTATGCTCTCCCTGAGTGATCAGGCCTCTAACCCCCTGAACACTAAACCACAAGGAACATATAAAGGCATGGCTGATCGCTTGAATGAAGGGCCGGCATTCTGATTCAAGACAACATGTGGTGGGAGGTAACCAGAGGCAGCAAGAATTGCCCAGTGAGCTGCCCTCCACTTAGTGCAATCACAGGCTTTGAAGAACCACAGAGCAATTGGGTAGAAATAAATGAATGAAGTCTGGAGAAGCTTTCAAATATGGATGGGTCTGAATCCTGTTTGAGTTTCTTTGACTTATATTCGGAAGGGCAACATCTTTATATATTGAAACAACTTAACTTTAAAAGGAATTAATTGATCTAAAATCTCAGGAGACTTGTGCCTATATATATATATATATATATATATATATATATATAACATATATGTGTAACATATATATATAATATATCATGTATACATATATAATATATAATATATATCTTGTTTTTATTTTATATTTTATATCATATCACATTTTATTCATGCTAATAAAATAACATTGTTAAACAAAATATTAAAATAGAAAACTATGACCTTGTCTAGATTGAAGAAACAATTATTTACTTATAAAGGAAATAGCTTTATATCGTGATCCTGTATGGTGATCACAAAAACATAAGAGATATACAAGAAATTTACACAAAATCATTGTGTTTTGCATGTTTTATACAAGAAGTTTTTAGGCTGGCAATTTGAGATTAACATAAAAAAGAAAGTTAGGCCTGCAAAATCCATTGGCGATTAATTCAAATTCAGTTTTTTACAGGTGAGAAAAATCAGGTCAGATAAAGGAAGTGACTCTCTTTAAGCCACATAGCAGTGCTGACAGAAAATATACCAGAACTGGAGGACATGAACTATACATGATTTCAAATCCAGGTCAGATATTATCAAGTTCAAACTATAAAACTATAACTTAATATCCATATAAGATAGGCATTTTCTATGAAATACATCTAAAATACATAATTCACTGGTTTAAATAAAAAAAAGATCATGATCTACACAGAATACAGTATCCAAACTCAGCTGCTTTTCTTTACTGAATACAGTAAACCAAAATTGTTTTAAATCATTCAGAAGCTAAAATAATCCTCTGAAAAATACCTCCGAAAAATATCAGAATTAAATTATAGTCTGATTCAAATGATTTTTACCACAATCTTACTCTCTGGAAACTCATTTTCTCTAAAAGAAATTTTAGCACGAAATTGAGAGTTCTGGGGGTGTCTGGGTGGCTCAGTGGGTTAAGCCTCTGCCTTTAGCTCAGGTCATGATCCCATGATCCTGGGATCAAGCCCTGCATTGGGCTCTTTGCTCAGCAGGAAGCCTGCTTCCCTTCCTCTCTCTCTGCCTGCCTCTCTGCCTACTTGTGATCTCTGTCTGTCAAATAAATAATAAATTAAAAAAAAAAGAAATTGAGAGTTCTGTAGAAAATACAATATTACTTTTTTAATCTAAAAGCTGATATTGATAGCATAATTTCATCATATCTTGCCAAAAACAAACAAACAAACAAACAAACAAAAACAGAACCTCAATCTTAAAATATACTCATTACATGGGTTAAAATACCCCAGATTCTAGGGCTGGTCCTGAAAGAAATTGGGTATTTTCCATTTGTCATGAAAGCTTCCCTGATTAGGATCCAGAACTCCTAAAGGAAAGAGAGAATGTATCCTACCTTAGCAGGGTCTGTGGTTCAATGAGCAGAGATGGATGGGCAGATGGAGCCAGAGAAAAGGGCAGCCTCCTTGCTTGGCAGGAAGACCAAAGCAGACCACGCAAAGTACGTGAAAGTTTGAAGTCTAAGTTCAAATGGTGATCAAGGTCAGTGTTCTAATAGGCAATGCCTCTGAACACCAGAACTTAAGTGGATCAAGGCTATATATCTTTTCTCAATTCCCACCAGTCCAGGGACAGCTGGAGATCTGGACCCAGTGTGTTGGGAGAAGTCTGCATGAACCCAGAAGGGTGTTTGGGCTCCGGTCAAGCTGCACAGGGACCAGAGCAGAACTCTCATTTCAACTGGGACAAGGAAACGTTTCCCTCAGGAAAAATGAGGTGGTACTTGAGAACTACAGATGCACTGGAGGGGGGAAAAAAAAGAAAGAAAAAGAGGCTCCCCCTCCTTTTGGGAAGTCACCAGTTTTGTTGCAGAAAGAGGGAAAAAGAGAGCGGGATACATTAAAGAAGGAATACGAGACCGTGGAGAAAGGAGGGAGAGGAGATGGGAGGGCTGGAGAAAGGAACGCAGGGGCCTTGGAAAGCCCAGTGCTCCTCCAGCAGACACTGCAGGATTACAAGACTCCCTGGTTCTATGGGACTCACAGCGTCTACTCCAGGTGTGAACCTCAGGCAGTGGAGATGTATCGAATTTGTCCCAAGAGATGGAGTCTTTGCTCTGCCACTTACTACAGGGACACCACCGAATGAGTCACCTTTTCTCTCTGTGCATCAGTTTCTCTTCTGTAAAAGGCTAAGGAAAACACGGCATTCAGAGTCTTACTGTGAACACCAAATACAGTACATGAAAGCATTTTGTAGACCATAAGTTGTTACACGCACGCCATAATGGCGCTCCTTACAGATCATGTAGTGTCCACTGATGTCTTCCCTCAGTGTACTTTCTTCTAAAGCGCAGCTACCAAGACGTGGTTATAAATAGACAACCAAGAATCTGGGATGAATCTTCACAAACTTGGGACTGGCACTGGGATTATCTTCCAATGCTACCTTCCAATGTGCTGGCCCAAACCTTCCTGCCCATACACAGAGACCCTCCTGCCATGGGGGCCTTAGAAACCAGGGATGCTGTAGAAGATATTCTCAAATCCTTGGTTTTCTGAAGTGTAGAAGGAAAGTAGCTGATGCTACATTGTAGTAAAATAGAAACATCCATCACCTTTTGGATGCTACGTAGTTCAAATTCTAGGTTTTGTGTCTCCAAATATGTACCAGTAAAAAAGTATAAAGGAGGAATGCATTTTTATATGTTTGTTTCACTCTAAGTCAACAGTTTATTTTTATTAATTTATTTTTTAAAGATCTTATTTATTTGACAGAGATTACAAGTAGGCAGAGAGGCAGGCAGAGAGAGAGGGGGAGGCAGGCTCCCTGCAGAGCAGAGAGCCCTATGTGGGGCTTGATCCCAGGACCCTGGGATCATGATCTGAGCCGAAGGCAGAGGCTTTCACACACTGAGCCACCCAGGTGCCCCTAAGTCAACAGTTTAAAACCTGCTTCATTGATTTGATTTTTTAAAAATAGTTCAGAGACAGAAATGTAACCTGGGAGACTGTTTGCTTTTTCCTTACCTCTGAGTTTATAAGAGCACAGCATTGGCAATCCGTGAGGTTATGTGAAATCTGGCCATTGTTCTGTATAAATGGAAAATTAGGTGGGAGGTGACATGCCCAAGGACACAAATCATTGTCTATCAGATCAGGGCTAGGATCCAAATCACTAGTATTCATGGCACCAGATACTCCTGCTGTGAGCTTTTCTGGAGCAGGGACGGATTGTCAACCTCGAGTGCATATTAGAACCACCTGAGAAATTTCTAAAAATCCCAATACCCCAGCAACACTACAGACCAAGTAAATTGTAATCTCTGGGGGTGGGACCCGGCAATACCACTTCTTACAGCCGCTCAGCAGACGAAGGTGAGGCCTATTATTCTAGAGTCATCTTTCCTGTGCCTAAATGACAATATAAAATTCTGTATTCATGTAAATGATAATGGCTTGGTTTATGGAGCACTTTCTCTGCCCTAGGTACTGTGTCAAGCCCTCTCCATGATTTTTTCCACTGAACGCCCCACTGCAGTCTTACAGAGTCAATGCCACTGTTATCCCCATTTAACAACAGAGCAACCTGATGCCTACCAAAGCTAAACACCTTGCTCAGAGTCATATAGCTCTAAAGTGTCAAGGTCCATTGTAGACCCCAGAGCCCTTGGGGACTAGACAACATCTCTAATCAGGCAGAGACACAGTGAAGAGGCAGGCCTTCTGTGGCTGATGTAGGGGTTGTGAGGGTTTGCCCAGTGACTATTTCTTAATCTCTTCCCACGTCCTGATAAAAGTTCACTATAGATCTAGACAGCTGATCTTAACGTGTGACTCCTACATCAAGCACATGATCTTGAACTTTTTAACAATGCCAGATGTTATCCTCTATATCCTGTAGGAGAACATTGGCCTTTGCATTGCAACCAAAAGACCAACTCCCAGGAGAGCACGGGCCATCAAAAGAAACTAGACTTTACATGTAATTTTGCTCAAGGTTTCCTTCCCCTTGATTCTGCTGACTACCCAGATGTCAAGACTTCATGGGACGTGCCCATCCCTGCCATCCTGATCTAACCACTCACGGGACTGCCCGATGTCCGGCCTTCAGACGGCATGCACGGGCTTCCTCCAATGTCAAACTGGAGGTATGTAGGGTGAGAAGTGGCTCACTATCCCAGTTATTTTTGGATTGTTTTTACAAACAGAAGCCCAAGGACAAATTCTCAGAGGTCTCCGAGCTTCACTACAAGACTTTTAAATTTTTAACATCACTGACAAACATTTAAAAATTAAAAATAGCCTATTCTAATGATCAGAATAACTGCTTTGTGTCCAAATCCTTTCTCACAGTTCCAGCGTTCAAGTTTGTAATTATATTTACAAATGAGTTTTCACCAGTCAAATAGTGCCACGTTAATTGTCCCAGGCTAATGAGAACAGAACAAAGGCAGATTTAGTGGGTAAATGATGAATTCCTGCTGTGTGAACTCCAAGTGGCATCAGTGTGAACCGCAGGCCTGAGGGTTCTGAAGCAGCACAAAAAGTGGTGGAAAAATGGTTTTCAGGCCAACAGGGTAGGAATGGCATGTTAAAGGGAAGGGTCCTGTCGGTACACAGCCGTCAGGCAGGTGGCATTTAGTTTCGGCAAACTTCATTACTCTTGACAATTGAAATTATTTTTGCTTTTGTAATATATTTGGTTTTAGTTTGTTAATTTGTTTTGACTTCAGAGTGGTATGAATTAACAGCATAAGGAGTGTGGAGCTGGTTTTATGTGCACGCACAGTTTAGTAGGAGGATAAAATAGTCTAATTCCATATTGCGGGGTCTGTGAAAATATTTACCTCGAAAAGGATCCACACCCATTAGAGTTCAGTTCTGACCAGGGTGGAAACTTGGCTCCTTACCGTTCTAGGTGGTTCCCCAGAAGTGTGCTGGGCTGCCGGAATCAGCTCCCCACGGACCAAGGATGGGAAGGACATAACATGCAACACCTTGTACGATTTCATTGACATTTAAGTGATTTAACTTGTTCATCTATTTTTTTTTCTTTTCTTAGGCTCTTATGAATGTTCCAATTAAATTAAAAAATTAGGGAATGAACAAAGGATGTGTTTTTAATAGACTGAATTTCCATTTGAATTTATTAAAATTGCTATAGAAATTACCATGAAAAAGTCTGTCTCAGAAGATGGTAATATCAATTGTTACCCTCCCAGTGATGAAAAGAGGCAGTATTAGGTGTGGCATTGGTCCATGTGTAGACAAAGTAGTAAGCATTAATTGGGAGCCTTCCCGGGGCAGGAACGATCTTGTTCCTCTATGAATTCCTCACACCCAAACAGGTCCTAACACAGGGCAGGTGAGTGCTTGTTAAGTTCGCTGCCATGTCTTGCTTGGCATGCTGCCTTTCAGGACTCACCTGGAATGTTCCCACAGGCTCAGCCCTGCCTCTAAGTGTAGGGTCCTGGGAAGCAACCCTAAGACAGAAATTTTGCAGCTCAGCAGCAAGTCAGCCTAGAGGCACAGCCCATTCTCTGCTCCCAGTGACTTGTCTCCCTGCTTTGGAACCTCCAGCTCAGGGAAAGGGGCCCTTGAGACTGATCTTTCCAGTCCTGCCAGTGATGGCATTCGGTCCCTGAAAGTAAGCACCCCAGAGTTCTTCACTGATGAAGGAAAGCCATCATCTGGTGGAAACCATCATCTGGTGGCCTCCGCCTCTGCCCATTCTGCTACCAGATGATGCTGTCCCTCCCGAGGGAGGTGGGAGGTGTGGAGATTTTAGCTGCGAGACTCTGGGCTGAGCAGGATGCAGTGTTGTTCAAGTACAAATACGCAATAGCTCATATGCTGCCAAGTTAGATACCACATTATGGCTCGGAGTTATCATCTATATAATGGGTATAAAATTTAATTTATGAGAGTTGTGAGGTACAAATGAATTAATTTGTGTAAAGCATTTGGAAGAGTGCCTAACTCACCATGATCACTCAAAAATGCTGTTTTCTCTTGTTTGTTTTTTGGGGGTTTTTGGTTTGTTTTGGGGTTGTTGGTTTTTGTGGTCTCTCATACCGCCACACCCATGCCAAATATTCCTGGGAACTGATAACTGGCCACCCTGTAGGCTCTCTAGACACTTAACTCTGGTTTTCTTTTCTCTTCTTTTTTAAAGATTTTATTTATTCATTTGTCAGAGAGAGAGAGAGAGAGCGTGCACGCAGAAGTAGGGAGAGTACCAGGCAGAGGCAGAGGGAGAAGCAAACTTCCCACTGAGCAAGGAGCGTCATGTGGAACTTGATCCCAGGACCCTGGGATCATGACCTGAGCCAAGAGCAGATGCTTAACTGACAAGCCACCCAGGTGTCCCTAACTCTGGTTTTCTGACCAACTTTCTCCTATTTCTTTTGGTTAACTCTACAGCATCCCTAGCAGAGGACCCTCATGGCATCATTTAATCATTAAGCAACATCTAACTACCATTTCATAGTTTTTAAATCCCTTCAGGGCCAATCCCCTGATCAAACGTCATTCTGACACTGACCGGTTAAGTTGTAGACATTAGGGTTTCCCTACAATAGAGTGCACCCACTCAGATATTGTAGGCCCAAATCCACAGGGCCCCAAGTGCATATACTCTCTCACTGTCCCGCAAGCAGCCCTCTGTGGGGTGGGGATATAGTGACAGGTGCCACATACCCTTCATCTGAGACGTAGGCATCGAGTAGCAGATCAGACAGGGGAGAGTTTAGAAAAAAGATAGGAGTAGCATAAGAGGAGTCCAAAAAGGCCACTAATGGCATGGCAACAGAAGGTCACCTCTGTCATTTTTCAGGGCTTTTCCATTTGCAAAGTACTACATTCACTCATTTTATCCTCACAGAAACACCGTGAAGTGACAGAATGCATTTGAAGGACTGGGACAGTGCTTGATCCATTTTTACCAGATGTGAACCCTTTCAAAGCAGCTGATATGCCCACAAAATCATGTTCAAGGGCAGCATAAAAAAGTGGCTGTAGCTTGAGCACTTTTGAGGTTAGCCTACTGTGCCCTTGCTGATGGCTTGAATATACTTTAACCTTTCCTACTGGTGATTTTTTAAGAATTCAGTTCCTGCTTTTCTGGTTCTTTCAGTTCAGCAGTCTTCATCTGGCAACTTCCCCAGACTGGACGTTGGCTTTCTTAGAACTCCATTTCTATGAAACCATAAAGCCCTTTGACTCGTATCCCAACTGTCATAACTTGAGATTCTTCTCTTGCTCCCTACAATGTAAATTTTGTTTACACCTGTAGTGTCTGGTCCCTAAAGATCGCCACCCCCTGGTGTTCACATCCTGTATAAACCCCTCCCTGAGTGTGGGAGGTATCTCTGATTTGCTTCTAGCCAACAGAATAGGGCAAAGGTGAAAGCATTTTGCAGATGTAATCAAAGTCCTAAATGAATAAATTTTGACTTAATCAACCATGAGTATATCTTGGAGCAGCTTGAGTTTGGTGAAAATCCTTAAAGGAAAAAAAAAAAAAAAAAAAAAAAAAAAGAGGACTGGGTCCTCTTTGAGGTGAGAGCCTAGCTTTGCTGGCTTAATGATGTGAGTGACCATGGTGAGAAAACTCACATGCAAGAAACCATGGATAGCCCCAAAGTTTGAAGGTGGCAACCTCCAACCTATAAAAAGCTTAGGGCTTCCCTCAACCGCCACAGGGAAATTAGTTCTGCCAACAATCTGAATGAACTTGGAAAATGAATCTTCTCTAGTTGAGCTTTCAGATGAGAACAATCTTAAATTTTATCTCACCTTTTTACAAACTTGACTTGGAACTTTAAAACCAGAAAGTTTGCATACCTGATTAGAACACTAAAATTTTGATTTGCTATATATGTAGTGTAAAGGAGTCATGCCTAAAATGAAATGAGCAGGAAATCTTGAAATGAAAACCAGGAGCAGAGGTTGAAAAAAAAAAAAAAAGGTTTAAGTTTGTATATAAAAAAAACTGCTTGATAGGATTCCATTCATTAAACAGAAACACATTTGATATTTTACTGCCTATGATTTCATTTATAATATTCTTGGACAATTAAAAAAAAGTAGCAGAAAACAGATCAGTGGTAGCTCAAGGGAAGTAGTTGGGGTAATGGAACTGTTCTATATCTTTTATGTACTAAATACATGAAGATATTTGTCAGAACTTAAGTTTACACTAAAAAAGGTGAATTTTACTGCATATAAATTATACCTGTCAGATTGTTTTGTTTATAGGAAATATATAATATTGATTTCATTAAAATTATAAACTTTTTTGCTACAAAAGACACCATTCAGAAAATGAAGACACACCCAAAGAATGAAAGAAAACATGATTAGACATTTCTACAAAGACATATGAATGGCTAATAAGATAAAAAGTGTTCATAGTGTGGTAAAAAGATAATCAAGATGTCAAGCCAATGAGATAGTACTTATACCCACTAGTATGCCAATATTCAAAAAGAGAGAGAGAACAACTGGTTTTGACAAGAATGTGGAGAAACTGTAATCTTCATACACTGCTGGTATTAACATAAAATGGTATAGCCAATACTCTGAAAAGCAGTTTCTCAATTCTTAAAATTTAACACAGAGTTTCCATATGACTCACCAGTTCCCCTTCTGAGTTATGCTCAAGAGGAGTAGAAATATACATAAAACCTTGTATACAAATTTTTTTCTAGTTTCTTATTGAGGCAAAAAAAACCATATAATATAAAATTTACCGTCTTAACCATTTTTAAGTGCCCTCTTCCAGGATCTAAAACACATTCATAATGTTGCGTGACCATCACCATCATTCATCTCCAGAACTCTTTTTAACCTAATATAATTGGAACTCTATGCCTATTAAACAATACCATTTCCCCCTCTCCCCTGCCTCTGGCAACCACATCCTACTTTGTATCTCTATGATTCTGACTACTCTAGATACCTCATATAAGTGGAATCATATAGTATTTGTCTTTTTGTAACCAACGTACTTCATTTAGCACAACGTCCTAAGTTTATTCATGGTGTAGCATATGTCAGAAATTCTTTCTTTTTTAAGGATGAATATTCCATCATATATATATACCTTTGCTTATCCACCCATCCCTCAGTGGGCACCTGTGTTGCCCCCACATTTTGGTTATCGTGAATAATGTTACTATAAACACGAGTATACAATTACCTATTTAGGACTCTGCTTTTCATTCTTGGGGGATATATATACAGAAATGGAATTGCTCAACCATATAAATGAACATTTATAGCAGTGTTATGTAAGATAAAAGTAGAAATAATCTAATTGTCTATCTCTGAAAAATGGGTAAAATGTGGTATATCCACACAATGGAATAGTACCCCACACTAAAAAAGAAGGAAGTTTTGACTTATGCTACAACATGGATAAATCTTGAAAACACCGTGTTTTGTTAGAGTAATTGGTCACAAAAAATCACAGATTGCATGATTCTATTGATTCTATTGAAACATTCATAGGTGACAGATTTATAGCAACAGAAAGCAGATTCATGCTCACCAGGGACTGGGGTAAAGGAGGGAATAAGGGGAGACTGCCAACAGGGACAGAGTTTCCGTTAAGTGAGGAAAGTGTGCTCAGATTAGCTTGTGGTGGTGATTGCACAAATCTATGAATGTACTGAAATTTCTTCGATTGTACACTAGATGGTGAGTTGCACAGTATGTAAATTTTATATCAATAAGGCTCTTAAAATAATCCCAAGTCTCACTCAAAAGAAAAAAGAAACTTTTAAACTTCCACAGTCCAAAGAGAGAAGGGCCAAACACAGAAGCAGAAAGTCTCTTTTAAAAAGGAATACAAGTGACCAATAACCGTAGAAAAGGATGCTCAGCTTATCAATTATCGAACTAATGCAAACAAAACAAAAATGAGATCTATCTTCCCCCAGTAAGATTCATAAAAATTAAAGACTGGCAATACCTAGTGTTGGTGAAGTTATAATTAAATAACCTTTCCAACCTCAAGACTTGCATATGCTCAGCTGAAACAAATTTTCTAGAAACAATGTTTGTGCTATATATGAAAATGTGTGATATGCATAAGTTTTATCTAACTTTAAGGCCACGGTAGCATAGGATTTACAAACATTCCAGTCTGTTCCCGCAGTGCATTATGTGGAAGTGGCCTGCCACAGTGTCCCGGAGGGACCCTGCTGGGTCAGGCTTCGAGCTTGGGTTCCAAACTGTGAAGAAGCCCTGCAGGGTCCTGGGACAGAGACCTGGACAGCCAGGGAGCTGAGATTTGAGATGGTAAGTGGTCCTTACTGTATAGCACAAACTGGTCAGTTGTGTGCAATGTGGTACAGATGTTCTATATTTCTTTTTTTAATTTTTTATTTTCAAAATATTTTAAAGATTTTATTTATTTATTTGACAGAGAGAGGGAGATCACAGATAGGCAGAGCAGCCGGCAGAGAGAGAGAGAGAGGGAAGCAGGTTCCCTGCTGAGCAGAGTGCCCAATGCAGGGCTCGATCCCAGGACCCCAAGATCATGACCTGAGCTGAAAGCAGAGGCTTAACCCACTGAGCAACCCAGGCACCCCCAGATGTTCTGCATTTCAACAATTAGTCTGACCTACCATGAATACAGACCGAAAGCTGTATGACAATACAAGTATTAAACATGCATGCAATAGACATTACCCCAGTGTGTTTACAATGCCAGAAGAATAAGTGTTCAACTTTAGGGCACCAGTTAACTAAATCAAGGATATTCAGAAAGTATGATAGTCTGTGGCTGTAACACGTGATTTAAAAATATATAATTATTAAATAGGCAAAAGTATCTGTGATATAATCCTGAATGAAAAAGATTATTTGACAACATGGAGAATAAAAGTATCACAACTTAAAAGTACTCATGCACATATGCCTGTGTGCATAAGGAAAGAAATATCACCTGGGAGGCTCCCGGGTCACCTCTTCCATGAAGTC
This sequence comes from Mustela lutreola, assembly GCF_030435805.1. Lineage (NCBI taxonomy): Eukaryota > Metazoa > Chordata > Mammalia > Carnivora > Mustelidae > Mustela > Mustela lutreola. Next base: position 135,902,171 of record NC_081298.1, on the reverse strand, counting down.
TTTGCTAATCCAGACCAAGTTCTCACCATCACATAGCTTGCATTCCAGTGTGGCGGAGAGGGGAAAGAAAGGGGTGAGTTTTGTGGCATTGGTAAGCAAGAATAAAATGATCAATTCAGAAAATGAAAAGTTCTGTGATTAAAATTTACAAAAGTGAGATAGGAGAGGGAGGACTATTTAGTGAGCACAGTCAGGGTAGAACTCTCTGAGGAGGTGACAGTTAACAGAGGTTACCATGATAAAAAAACAAAACAAAACAAAACAAAAAAAAAACAAACAGCCAAATATGTGAAAATATGGAGCAGAGAGTTCATGCAGGGAGAAGAGCAATGATACAAAGTTCCAGAGATGAAGACAAGGTTGGTGTGTTCAAGCCACAGAAGGAGGGCTAGGGAGGTGGGGATGCCATGAGCCAGGGCGAGCTAGTAGAAGGAGCAAACAGAGACAAAACAACACGGACCCATGGATGTCTTGTCAGGAGTGGCACAGAAATTTGATTTTTTTTTTTAAGTGAGATGGGAATCCATCACAGAGGAAGAAACATCAAATCTACTTTAAAGATAGATTACTAGGCTTCTGGTGAGTGAATTGACTGGTGGGCAGAGAAGAAGAAGGAACAGCAAGTGCCATTATATTAGCACCAGCAACAGACACTGGTGTGCGTCGCACTAGCAGCTGTGGACACGATGAGGCAGTGAGAAGGGTTCAGATTCAAGGGACATTTTCGAAGTCGTGCTCCCTGGGTTCCTGATGGAATGTAGGGGTGCAGGAAAGAGGGGAGTCAAGGCTTTCCACTCAGGTCTTGGCTTGAACAACTGAGTGAATGATGATGTCACTGATGGGGGGGAGGAGCAGATCAGGGTATGTGGGGGAAGTCAAGAGTTCTTTCCTGGAAAGTAACTTTGCGATTCGGATTAATTACTCAGCTGAAGATGTTATGAGGCTGTTTTGATATTTGTACCTGAAACTCACAGGGGATGGGTCAGAATTGGTCAACTTCATTTGGGTGTCATCAGTGAGGAGGTGGTGGCTAAAGATGGGAGATTGGCTGTGACCACTTAAAGAATGTGGATGGAGAAGAGAAGATGAATAGAAGATTGGATTCTGGAGCCCTCTAAAGCTAAGAGGAGGAGAAAGAAAGAAGAGAGACGAGGAAACCTTTCCTATAAAAGACCAGGCAATAGCCATTTTCATATCTGAAGGCTACACCACACCCTACCTGTGGCTACTAATACTCAGCTCTGTCACCATATCCTGAAAGCAGCCACAGACAATATGGAAACAAGTGGGCATGGCTATGTTCCAAGAAAACTTTATTTACAAAGGCGGCAGCAAGCAGACTTTGGCCAGTAGCTGTGATTTGCCACCACTGGAATAGACAGACAGGAAGGAGTTATGCTGGTGGTTGAAAGCAAGCAAATAGATCCCAGTGTCACAGAAACCCGGAGAAGGTGTCTGAAGATGGAAACAACAGTAGATCATGTCTAGAAGACTGCAAAGAAGCCTGAGCGTAAGTCTTCCAACTCTTCCAACCATGAATGCATGATTGTTTCCTACACTCTTCTGGGGATACAATCCCTTCCTTCTCCAGGGTCCTCTGCCAAAAATCCCCTTCTGACAACGTCCCTCCCTTGGAAAGCTCTAGGTTTCCAATACTACGTAAGCCCAGAACCTTCTGTGGGAGATAGAGTAACAGAGCCCCAAAGATGTCCACATGCTAGTCCCTGTCACCTGCAGATGTGTGCCTTGTTACCTTGCAGATATGCCTGAGTTAGGGTCTTGTGATAGGGAAATTATCCTGAATTACCTGGGTGGGCCTTAGTAATCATCAGAGACCTATCATGGGCTGAATGGTGTCTCTCCGAATTCATGCATGAAAATCCTAACCCAAGTACCTCAGAATGAGACCTTCCCTGGAACTAGGGTGATTGTGGATACAGTCAGTGAAGATAAGGTCATACTGAAGTATGGTGGCCTCTTAATCCAATATGACATGGGCCCCTATTAAAAACAGGAAATTTGGACATGAACGAGCATACACAAGGAGACTGTCATGTGAGATGAAGGTCAGAGGTCATGTGAGAAGTCAGAGGGACACTTCTATAAGCCAAGGAGCACAGAAGATTGCCTACAAATAACCAGAAGCTAGGCAAGAGGTCAGAACAGCCCTCAGAAGGGACCAATCTTGCCAACACTTTGAGCAACGACTTCTAGCCTCCAGAACTGTAAAAACAACAAATAAATAAATATCTGTGATTTGAGCCACCTAATTTGTGGCTTTGTACTTCGTTCCTGCAGCCCTGGCAAATTCATACATGTTGTTGAAAGTGAACCAGGGAGGCAGAAGAGGACGGGAGATGGAGAAAGGGCCATGAGCCAAGGAACGGGGATAGTCTCTAGAAACCAGAAAAGGCAAAGAAGATCATTCTTCCCCAGAGCCTCCAAAAGGAACTCACCCCTGCCGACACTAAGCTTTTAGCCCACAAGACTGGTGTTGGACTTCTGACCTATGGACTTTCATGACAATAAATTTTCATGGTCTTAAGTGAGGAAGACAGTGGTAATTTGTCACAGCAGCCACAGAAATTGGATACGCCTCCCCAGCTTCAAATTCCACCCCCACCTCCCCACTCAGGTACAAGGCTAATTCCTGTTCTGTGGGTTGGACGAAGAACAGCCTAAAGCCAAGTGCCAGGTTTCACTCCTCTTCTGGTCTCTAGCACTCTGCACATGCTCAGGGAATAAAGGCAGTTTAATGTAAGTTGAATGACTACGCCTTTCCCCATGCGCTTCACTTTCCTACCTGTCTACAAGCATACTCGAGGTTTAATTTTCTGGCCTTGAAGCTCATTTTCTTTACATTCCTTCATCGATTTTATTACATTTTATTGGACTACTCCAAACTGTCCTAAGCTCTTCTGAAATTCAAGAACAAAAACAAAAATCAGGCTTTGAAGATCCAGCAAGAAGCAAGACCCATTATGAAAGTGTCTTTAGCAGAAGGTTGTAATGTGAAATCACTTGAGCTAATTTGCTGCAAATCACTGCTAAAATCTATTGCAGTGGGCAGATCTGAATGGGCAATTTCACGGGAGAAGATGAGCTGACCTGATCCTTGCCCATCTGCAAATCCATTTAGTCTTATAGGTAAAATAATAAATTTCATTATGGTTTATTGAAAACATCTTCTTAATGATTATATATAGGCCTGTGAAATCATTGATTTTTTTTTTAATCTTGGAACTGCATGTCTAGCTATACATGTCTTTGTGCTAAATATTCCAAAGTATGAATGAGAGTCTACTAAACACTGAGTTAATGATGGATTCTCCAGAATGTCCTTGATCACAAGCTCACTAGCAACTGTGGAGTTTGAATGTGTTATGATCTATCTCTGTGACAGAGAACCCCACATTTCAGACAATGGAGAGAGGGCTGATGGTTATAATAAGGTCGAATGCAAATTCAACCAGATCAAGCCTCGGTTGTAACCCGGGCCGAGCATCTCCTTCCTGTGCCTGTAACTCACACATTTTTTTAAGGTTCTCACATGCAGTGTGCCTTGATATTTTATCTCATTTAATCATCCCTGCATGTAAATGAGGTGGATAGTCTGATCACTAATTTGCAGAGGAGGAACCTAAGGCTAAGTCTGCATTGAACGGACTTCAAGGCCAGGCAGAAAGTTAAGGGCAGAGCGGAGACGCGCACCAGAAAGGTTGTGTGTTCAATGTTCTCTCCGTGAGCCCCTAATTCAGGTGTTAGAGCAAGATCCCTCCAGAAATGGTGAACTCGTGCTCCCACTCCAAGATGGCCACCGTCTATGGATGAAAACTATAGCCTTTTTATGTTTTAAAGATTTTCTTTATTTATTTGACACAAAGAGAGAGACAGTGAGAGAGGGAACTAGCAGGGGAAGGGGAGTGGGGGGGAAGCAGGCTTCCTGCCGAGCAGGGCTCGATCCCAGGACCTGAGCCGAAGGCAGTTGCTTAATGACTGAGCCACCCAGGCGCCCCAACTATAGGCTTTTTAGATTCAGAAAGGACATTTGAGACAATCTCATGTCTTGGCACGTGAGCTACTTTACCGAGGAAGAACCTGGGACTGGTCATAGGTCAGAGAGTCAGGGAGCCGGAACCACAATCCATGTTTTTTGGGTCACCTCACCTTGCTTTCCTCAGCAGCACACGCAGATGAGAGGATCTGCAGGGAGCGATGGCAAACCCATCACCTGGTACCCAACAGAAGCGATCAGAGTACAAAGGTGTGCTCAGAGCTGACTGCGGGAGATTCTGGAAGGATTTCTGGAATTAGCAAGCTCAAAGGCAAGCAAACCAAAGAAGGAAAAAGAAAGAAAAGAAAACCACAAAAGTGGAGATGGCATGTGTTTAGGTTCTTACAGAAAATCCTCGCTAATGTATCTGTGCAGGGCTAGACCCGCAGGTGCGTTTGGCCACAGCAGAGTCCTAAGAGGGGAATAGCAGAAATGAGAATGCGTCAAATAGAAGGAAGCCAGGGCCAGCTCCAGATTTAAAATGAAACCCAAAGTCCTCTGGGGTGCACACATGTCCAGCCCTCAGAGCCCTTTCATCCCGTGAGTTCCTGTACCCATGCAACCCAGAATTTTCTTCCTGTGGGGCTGAGGGAGTGCTGACTTCCAAAGCTCTCCCCTGAGAGCCCTTTCCAATTTTTAGAGATCCCAAGGGGAGGGGGGTAGGATTAACCCAGGTGAATTTATCAAGAATGGTGGCACCTCAGTCATCGAAGAGGGAGGGGGCCGCTCACGTCACAGACAGGAGGAGCCCTGTGCCTTCATCTGTGAACAACCTGACAGAGGATGTGGGGAGGCACTGGGAGGTGGGGGTTTATGCGCAGCACAGTGATTCCTGGTGGGAGATTAGTTCAGATCCTGGAGCCTGGAAACCCAGACTCCAGTCCCTGCTGCACAGCTAATGCTGAGTGACTGTGTACTGAGCACTTTCCCTTGCTGGGCTTCCATTTTTTCCTGACTTAGTGAGAAAGCAGTGTATGGCCTCAAACGCCCGCGGCGATCTGCCTATATGATTCCAGCTCTTCCTCATCCTTCCCTTATTTGGGAAATTTCCCTTATTTGTGACATGAAAATGACAACTGTACACAGCTCATAGCTTCCTATTAAACAAGAAAATCTCTATTAAAAGGGATTAGATAAGTTCCTGGCACCCAGCAAGCACCCAGAGATGTTCAGTCCTCGTAGTTTTAGACGACGGTAAATGATAAAACTGTCGGTTTTTCACTTCCCCTGATGCCCTCTATGTGGCACAGCCCACAGGCTCATCATTTCCAAAGTGTGCATTTCCACCAATTTAGAGCATGTTAGGAAGAACAATGCCCTTGAGATGAATCATTATTAGTCTATACATTACCACCCTCTGGTCATGTTAAAAATCTTTCAGTGGCTCTTCATGGCCTTTGGGATAAAGGCCACTGGCCCTGGCTGTCTCAGGGCCTACTGCTTCGCTTCCTACACACAGGTGGGCTCGAGCTCTTAAAACATACCATGCACACCTAGACATGCCTCTCTGTACAAGAGGTTCCTTCTGCATGGAATGTGTTTTCCCAGCCCACACCCCTTCTGCCCGTTGCTACAGCATCCACCCGCCACAGCCTGAGCCAAAGGTCACTCTCCTGGGAGCCTCCATTCCCTTCCTTTGGCAGAAGTTGCCCTCCTCCTGCAAACTCATCTGGCCCTTTTCCGCCTCCTCCAACAGAGCAGGCATCTCGGTCCAGCTCAGCTGGGTCAGTGGGTTGGGCAGATGTTCTCTCCCCAAAGGATTCATGAGGGCAGAGATTCTGTCTTACTCATGCCCTATGGTCACTTCCTAGGACAGGAGGACAGAAGACAAGAGAGGACCCTGGAGACAGTGGTTAGGAGAAGGATCTGAAGATGTGGCAGAGCAGGAAAGGCATTGCTAACAAAATCCTTGGCCAACTAACCAAGCCGAAGAAAGAAGATTAAAGTTGGAGCTAGATTGGCGGGGGGGGGGGGGGGGCCCTGGTTGGCTCAGGCAGTTGAGGGTCTGACTTTGGGTTTCGGCTCAGGTCATGATCTCTGGGTCCTGGATCAAGCCCCATAGCCTCTGTGCTCAGCAGGAAGTCTGTTTTTCCCTCTCTGCCCCTCCCCCAACTCTCTCACTTGATCTCTTTCTCTTTCCCTCTCTGAAATAAACAAATCTTAAAAATAAAAAAGTTGAAGCCAGGGGAAAGTTGACAGAGAGCAGATCTCATGTCGACTGCAGGGGGGCTCAGAGGCATAACCACTCTGGGGGCAGAGGGCGGTCCTAGGCAGACAAGCCTAGGCTGAGCTGTGTGGCTGGTGGGGCCAGGGGGCCCAGATCTAAACCCTTAGAAAATGGGTATGTAGTGGCATTTCTTTGATGTAGTTTCTCAGATATGTAGCTCAGAGTTGGAGCAGGACAGATTTTTATGGATTACATAAAGGTCTAGACGTTCTGAATGCCCACAAGCCCAGCTCATAGGAAGGCTTCAGTATCTGCTACAGCACATTCAGAACCTGGATGTCCCCGGCCTCTTCCTACTGCCCTTCCCTTCACTGTCCACCGGTGCTCCCAACAGACACACCAGGTGCCGTCCAACTCTGCGTCCATTTCCAATGCTTTCCCCATTGCCCCATCATCTCATACCCGCCAAGCCCACTTCCTACCCGAAGCCTTTATTACCTACAATGTTCCCACCAGCTATCCTCATGGCCTGCTCCTTCACTTCCCTGATTGTGGTCCCCAAGTATCTTTAATCATTAAAATGAAAAGGTAAATTTCCCCGTATTCACCCTAATTCTCTCTCCATCCCACTAAACCTGCTTTATATTTCAACCTAGTCATTCTCATTACCTGACTCCTATGGATTGACTGGTTTAACAATTTATTTCTGCCTCTGGCTCACTAGCATGTAAGTGCCCAGAGGGCAAGGACCCCTCTCCTTTGTTCTCTGATGAATCCAAAGGCTCAGGGGTCACAACAGGCACTGAATAAACAGAAGCTGTACTACTGTCTAGCTACAAAAAGGTACTGTCTGACTCCATCTACATATGCTTCTCCAACACCAGCTTGAATCTCTATGAAATTCACTGCCTATTCAAAGACAAAACATGTTCTAGGTTGACATTTCAACTCTTCAGCAGCTACAAGAGCCCTGATTCTGACCGAATCGTAGATATTGTCTAGCTCCTGTATTATTAAGCCCCGGAACTCCCTTCTGCTCTGCCCATCCGAGTTATCAGAGCTGAGTCTGGCACTCAATGTCTTTTTTTCCAAAGAAATTGTGAGAACGTAGCAGAAAGCTCCGGCTGGAAACCTCTCAGAGCATTCCTGCCTCCCTTCCAGCTCGTGCGGAATGGGGCCTGATGAAGATTGACTACCACTACCATGGTAACAATCCATCACACTTAAGAGTCTCCCTTCTGAACATCAATCTTATAAATTCACCAGGAGACATAATAGTGTAAATATATTATTCATAAACTAGAGTGAATCTCCACTCACCACCATAACCATTTTGACAATAAATCATATCATGTAAATGGTTTTTTTCTTTGTTTTCGGGGTTTTTTTTTTTTTTCTTCTTCTTCTCATTTTGGAGACTCAACAAAATACATCTATAAACAGAAAGAATTCTCTGAGCTAGAGCAGAAACTCATGAGGAGGAGCCTGGATTAAATGTGCAAACAAGAGGGAACACAGTTGAACTGTGATGATCTCTCATTTTGCATTTGCTAGACCATTAGAGAAGCTTTCTCACTGTATCACAAATGAATGAATAAGCATAGGAAAATATGTCCTTTTTGACCTTTAAGGCAGGCTGTGAAACCATGTGAGTGAGATACTCACTGTTTGGGATTGGGGAGGCAGCCATTCCCTGCTCTGGGAAGGAAAAGGGTCGTCACGATAAAAGCCGACATCAGCGCGTCAGCAGAAAGCCTGGAAAGGAAAGGAACATTCCTTCAGCAACACGCACTCCGTGACAAGTGCATCACCCATATTATCTCTTTCCATCTCCCACAACCTAATGAGCAGGCAGTACAGGGTCCCTTTTGTAAACCAAGGAAGCGGGATACATAGTGATGAAGTGACGTGCCGCTTACATAGAGCAGTAGAATGGCTGATCTTGGACTTGAATCAGCCCACCTGCCTGATTCCAGGGTTCGTGCTTTTGAATACTATGCTGACTTCTATGGTCTGCGCTTTGCCTACACCCTGGGGATTAGCTAGGACAGCATAGCTCCTTAGACCAGAATGGCTGGTTTCACACGAAGACTCCCAAAAGGGGAAAGTCAGAGCTCTGTCTCACACTTATTTGGCTCATCTGGGAATAAAGACACTGAAGTGGTGGGTCAGGATACTGGCTTATACCCACCCCTTCTAGGCTGCAAGCTGTCAGCATTTATACTATGATTAGTCGGAGATTATAACTGTATTTAAGATACTGGGTGTGACCTATTCAGGGAGATGAAAGGCCACCTTTGTGATTGAATGTTATTCCAAAAAGGCGAAGGGAGTGGCCCCTAATTAAGGAGTGAAACTCTAGGCACCCAAGAAAGAAGTTACTAATAGTAATAATGAGATCTTTGAAGTTTACACAGCATTTTTCATGCCTGATCTCATTTGTTGTAAAAGAAGAAATCGCCATTTGTTGCTGACCTCTAGTGTTTCCGGGACCGTGAAGGCACTTCACAGGTGCTCTGATCAGTGCGCGGCAGAATGGCAGATCAATGGGGGTGTGCCTGGCTCACCGGCGATGATGCTGTGGGTCCGAGAGCGGGGTCCCTGGTCTTTCTACCCATTCACTGCCCCCTAATGTGCCAGGTGCCAAGAACTGCCTACGCTTTCCCATCCCTCCCTCAAATCACTGCTAACTCTAGAACACGATGGAAAAATGCCAGTTGTCAGAATCTAAAAACTGAGCTTATATCTCACAAGTCTGTTTTGTTTCAACATGATTGGAATTAGTCTGAAACTGAGAAATTACCTAGGAACATTTGGACACATTTCACAGGCATGATTCCAGTGTGGAAATCAAAGGCGAATGGCTGTCGTGAATTTGGGAAGCTATACACAATCTGGGAAAAAACGTGCTTCCATCCCAAGAGAGCTAGGCCAGATATGAAGTCAGGGCGAGAGGAAGGGAATGAGTGCCCAAACTGGACAAAACGTAAAAAATAAAATCACATATGATACAAGGAGGCGATCAGAAACAAGGAATGGGGAAAGAGATGAGCGCATAGAGCTGATTTTAGGGACACAAAGAACTATCCCACATTCCCCCAAATGCCCTGGCGACCCTCTCGTCACCAAGACACTGCCTTAAGGGAAAGAACATACAACGTGTTGTCAAAAACAAAACTGAGCTCAAACGATATAGATCAATGGGCCAGTCCCAAATCTGTCCCTTGCCAGTTGCGTGGATGCCTGGGAATGAAAGGGTCTCACTCAGCCAATGGTTTCATCACCAGAAGCCATACCACCGGCGCTGCGTCCCTTCCACGAGGTGCTGTGACATGGAAGTGCTGTGATACAGTCACTCATCATCCCGATGAAGCCAAAAAGGTAGGTGAGACTGTTTGTTCTTAAAATCGGTTCACCAAGCTCTGCAATAAACTTTGATTTTAAAAAGACACAAACAGGGCGCCTGGGTGGCTCAGTTGGTTAAGCAACTGCCTTCGGCTCAGGTCATGATCCCAGAGCCCAGGGATGGAGTCTTGCATAAGCCTCCCAGCTCCCCAGGGAGTCTGCTTCTCCCTCTGGCCTTCTCCCCTTTCATGCTCTCTCTCACTGTCTCTCTCTCAAATAAATAAAATCTTTAAAAGAAAAAAAAAAAAAGACATGAACAATGGGTGACAAACCAACAGAACAGGCTCAAGAAAGAGGAGGAACTAAGAAACATTTTTTTTCTTTTCTTTTCTTTCTGTTTTGTTGTTGTTGTTTGTTTTGTTTTTGTTTTTTGAGAAAAATGTTTCTGACCAAAGAAAAAAGGATTTAAGTTTGGAAGAAGATAAAAATGAAGGACAAATGAGCTGGCTCGGGCAGAGGGTACTGTGCTAAAAAATGAGTAAGAGGAAGCAGAGTGACTCAGAGTCTGTATTGGCTCTTGTCACTGGAATTGCTAAAGAAAACTAGATGTTTCCAGATCTCAAATGTTGGAAAGAGAATGTCTGCACTGCACAGGATGTGAAGACTTATCACCATTTTCTTGTCCTGTAATTTTAAGATTTGATGGAAGGCCACAGAGTCAGGTGGGATCAATTTCAAAACATGTTATCAGAGACTCAGATAAAGTTTAGAGAAAAAACTCAAGTTCACTTTAAATGTAGGAGTGGAATAATAATGTTCCTCATGATGCTGAGAGATGGTCATTGATGGTCCAACACAGGAAAAATGCAGGCGGGCCCATCCTTAACAGCTGGTATGATTTGGGCCATTAACCTAATTAGATGCTGGTCCCCTCACCTGCAGTAAGTGTGTTCGGACCCTTCAGGATCATAGGAACTTTCTTCATATGAACCTTCATAGAAGGTTCCTCTAGCTCAGATGATCTAGAATTCTATTATTCATGAAGGGGAGTTGGCCAGAAAATAGAACCACTCCTCTGAAAGAAGAGAGTTCTCTGGGATGTCGAAGAAAGTTCAGTCTAGATGTCAGGCAACCACAAGGATTATCCAATCTTTTCTCTGAAAGCCACAACAATGAATTGGGCATTCATGTAGGACAAATCTCAGCTAAAGAGAAAAAGATCCCCATTTGTGGCATTGTGGCTTTATAGCAAAAGCAGATGGTGTTAACCATTGTTACTCATAATGCAGTCTTCCAGAGAAGCCCCTCAATGGCAGAGAGCTTCATATCCACATCACACACACACACACACACACACACACGCACACACACACACACACACACCCCCGGCAGGGTCCTTTCTTGACCACGGCCTTTTCACTTAAGACTCTCGCTTCCCGGGGTGCCTGGGTGGCTCAGTGGGTTAAGCCGCTGCCTGCGGCTCGGGTCATGATCTCAGAGTCCTGGAATCGAGTCCCGCATCGGGCTCTCTGCTCAGCAGAGGGCCTGCTTCCCTCTCTCTCTCTCTCTCTGCCTGCCTCTCCATCTACTTGTGATTTCTCTCTGTCAAATAAATAAATAAATTTAAAAAAAAAAAAAGACTCTCGCTTCCCCACCCATGTCCACCCCAAAGTGTGATTTCTCCTCTCTTTCTGCTCATACCCCTCTTGCCAAAATGCTGTTTCATAAAAGCATTTTGTAAGTTCACCAATACACTTCTACTCTGCCATTAGAGGAGCACTATTTTTCCCTCAAAGCCAAAAATCTGGTTTCCTCTTTTCACGTAGCCTTTGCTGATAATCGTTGCAAGACAAGAAGCTCAGCCCAGGTGCTAACAACTCAGGAGAGTTCTCGAACTCCCTCCCTGCTCTCTAAACCCAGGCCCACTCTGCTGTTCAGCATCATGGAATCCAGTGCCTTCTCTGGGCCTGCGTTTAACTCTCAGGCAGGAAACCCAGGGCCAGTTTGCACAGGACAGAGAGAGAGGAGTTGAGCAAGAAGTAAAGATCTATAGCTGAATTTCTTAGTAGTGGTGAAGGAACAGCAGGAGAAGGTAAAAAAGGAAAGAAGACACCTACTCTGTGCCAGGCACTGTGTTAAGTAAGCATGTGAAAGTCAGGACGCACTGAATCAGCATAAGAACCTAGCATCTACTACATATGAACACAGGGTTAAGCGCTTTATTTTATTTGTTTTTCTAAAGAGGAAGAGAGAGAGAAGGAGACGGAAGGGAAGACAGAGCGGGGGAGAGAGAATCTTAAGCAGGCTCCTTGCCCAGTGTGGAGAGCTGACGTGGGGCTCCACCTCAGAACCCTGAGATCATGACCTGAGCTGAAATCAAGAGTTATGTGCTTAATCACTGTGCCACCCAGGTGCCCTAATGTGTTAAGCACTTCCACGTCTTTACCCATTAATTAACCTCATTGCCCATTTCAAAAAAGTGAAAGCATGTGAGCCGTTTCACAAAAACCATATGACTGATGACTGGCTGAGACAAGACCGTCACATCCTCCAACCTCTGTCCAATATTCTTTTCTTTCTACCCTCACTGTCTCCAAATTCAAGCATTAAAGGCAAAGTAAATGTTTTGTGGTTGCCCAGTGGAAGATGTAACCAACCTTCCACTCAAAATTGGTTCTGATATTGAGACGGATGGTGTTATACTTGTACCGAGATAGTAAGAAAAGATTTATTACTTACATAATGGAACTTTCTAGGGCATGCAGGACCGGCCCCCACGCTGCTGAGGGATAGCTCAAGTGATGGGAGGGGAAAGTGGCTTGGTTTATATCATAGTTAGGGGCTGGGGTCAGGGTGAAGACCCCTGTGCATGAGGCCCAGGGGCCACATGGTCTGAATATCCTGCCGGTACAGAATGACAGTGTGCCAGGCTTTCTTTACAGTTTGTCCAGCTGTGGGGCAAGGTGTGGGGAGTACAGCTTGAATGATCTCAGTGGATATATGGCAAAAATGGAACCAGACTCTTATTTTCTGCTGCAGTACATGAGTGCAATGGGTAGGCAACGTGCTCTGAGTCCAGATTCAGGGAGATCCCCCAGGCAGGGGTATGTGCGCTGGAACACTCTTTCCCTGTGCCCAAGCCAGAGTGACAGGGCAGAGAAGCTGTGTGTGGTGCTGATGCCCCAGAGAGCGGCACCTGTCTCATTCTCTGTGCCTAATGAGTTCACTCGGATGAAGGCACAACACTCAATCGTAAACAATAATCAGCCCCCATCCATCAGGAGCCAAATTACATGTTTGCGTGCACTGAAAGGGCCTAAAACACCCTCTCACAAGTGGTTGTGCAGCCCAGCGTGCAGGAGAACATCCCAGGAGCCAGCTTCCAACCAGGACAGGAACCGATGTTGACTGTGACCGTGATATAGGCCGAGCCCTTGAAATATACAACACTGTCAATCCGCCTCCATAACCCATGCAGGTGGCACTGGGTCAAACCCACATCTCGGAGTTTAGGGCAGCACAGATGGGGCCTCTGCAGTGCACAACTCTAGGGGGTGATATTCTCATTGTGTTCTCTGTCTGCAGCATCGCTGAGGTGGGGCACTAAACAGCCAGCAGGGTTGCACCCAGGGACCCCACACAAGCGAGGAAGTGACCTGCTGTCGAGAATACACTTGGGGAACAGCTGTCCTGCTGTCTGAACCCAAGGCTTTCTGATTCTAAACCCCCTGTATGAGATCTTCCCTGAGATATGAAAACTTCATCTCAAAAATAGCAGAAAGGAAGTTAGGGGGTGGGGGAATTTTTTACAGTTGCTTTTCCTTAGGGTTTGTCTTCAAAGTTTTCCAGAAGAAAATCTGCGTTCAGCCTAGGACTCCCAAGTGCGGCAGGTGCCAAGCAGGACATACGAGCCTGTGAATTTTAGGGAGGAATCGTATGGGCATTTCTGTGACATACCAGTGGCCTGCTGCATTCAGCATCCCTCAATTCTGAGTTCAGGAGTCTTTTTTGATGAGGGATCAGGGGGATGATGAAAAGAATTAGAAATGCTGTTGAGAATTCTCTCATTTAGAAACACCACTCAGACACGGAGGAGAAGAGAGCCAGAAAGGGCATCCTAAAGTGTACGTGTTTGGATCTGTACCCTGCGAGGAAGTAGGAAAACTAACTCACAGTGTGCTAGAGGCTGGGAGGCCTCTCATGGTACCACACAGGGCTGGGGTGTACGCTGGGCTGTGGGTGTTGAGAGGCACACTTTAAGGGGGTGAGACCCCAAGACTGTCCTCGAGGAGCTGATAACCTAGCCAAGAGTATGGCGGGGAACTCCAGGAGGGGACAGGCAAAGAAGTGGCATGGGGAGGACGCATGTCCTCTGAGCCTCTGCTCATTATGTTTAGTCCTTGAGGTTATATGGGAACAAGCTGGTGAAGGCCTTGCTTCCAACATGGAAGACTCGGCATGACAGGAGAGAGTGAAGAGAGTGACGAGAAGAAACTTAAGTGGCAGGAGAAGAAGCTTGGCCCCATACTGCCGGCTTTGAATATGGAGGAAGACCACAAGTCAAGGAACGTGATGGCCTCTAAAAGTTAGAAGGGCTAAGAAATCAGATTCTTCCCTAGAGCCTCCAAAGGAACTCAGTCCTAGCCAAACCTATGAGTCCAGCATAGACCCATTTCACACTTCTGACCTACAAAATTGGAAGATAATAAATTTGCATCATTTTAAGTCATGAGGTTTATGGAACTATATTATAGCAGCCATAGAAGACTAATACTTTCACTGCAATTAATGTTGGCTGTTATCACAATTAGTCCAGGATAAAGTTCCGAAAAGAAGGAAGAAGAGAGCAAAGAGACAACTAAGTTGACTCCCACTGACTATGGAGAAATGATGAGAAAAGTGTGGGGTGTATTTGAGAGGCAGCAGATGACACATGTGGCTTGATGGGGCCATCGCTGAAGTTCAAGCACAAACATGGTAGAGCGAAGGCCGTCCGGTGCCGAGCCGACACAGGGCAACATAATCGTACATCTGGTGCTCAGTGATATTCCAGGTAACCTGTGTCCATTGCAGCTTCCATCTGTCCTGTCCACTATCCCACCTTCTTTCCTGTAAGAAATCAACCTTCCAAGCAATATTTCCATTACCAAAAAAACATCAGAGCGGCAGAATTGAGTTTCTAGTGAGAGATTTCTGAGGAAGTCTTGTCTAGAACAGGGACCGCTAAAGGCCACACATCCATAAGTGAGCTACTCCTCCAGCGATCTGATGGCATCGGAACAAGGACGTCACTTACGGGAAAGGTAAAGCCCAGATGAGAACAGTGAGGGCAGTGGTTGCATTTCCTTCGGCAAGTCCCTCCCCTTCTGTCTAGTCTGAGAAATGGGAATGGCAATCCTGTTCCTGCTTCCCTAGCAGATGGCTGAGGAGATGAAAGGAGGAAAGAGAAGTGAAGGAACTTTGTAGGAGAGGAGCACCGCACCGCCTCCGTCAGCCCTCTTAGTCCCACAGGCTCCCAAAAGACAAGGAGGGAGTAGGTCTGTCCTCCGGAGGCCTCAGCACTGTCTGCTTGCAGGTTTTGATCAATAGACACACATTGGACGCCCTTCCCTTCATTCCCGTTCCTTCTTATCTCCTGATTCTTTCTATTCCCCTTCTAATCAACTGAACACTTTGATCACTATTTTGCCTTCTTGTCAAACAGATCTCTGAAATTCATTTATTTGCAAACTGATTTTACAACCCAAATTGCTCATGCATAATGTTCAAGCATGTCAGAGGAAGCCTGAGCATCCACCTGGGAAGTAAACCCCGACAGCAAGACTGTTCTTTAAAACTAGGAAGCTTTCCTGGAATAAATATTCATTTTGTACTTTAGTCTCTGCTTTGAGAAGGGGGAAGAGCATCAAAATACTATAAGGTCATTTCATTGGTTACATATGAATAATAATTTCACAATTAATCCAGAAGATGACTATTCATAAGAGTACACATTCTAGGTAAGTTTCAGGGTGTTGACATTGCTTGAGTTCTTCTCTCCACATGGTTTCCTTTTGAGGTTTTCCACCATGAAACTGCTTCTGCCATATATAAAAGAGGAGCTTTCCTTTCAAACTCTGTGTCCCCTGTTTTCTGATCTGGTGCCCTCAGAAGTTGGCCTGTTCTGGGCAGGACTACGCATGTGAATTTTTTAAGAGATAGGAAAAGAAAGAAAGTCAAAGCTTGTCATGGAAGCTGTCCACTTGGTTGGGACACACACTGGAGAAAGTAACTTACTGCAGAGTTGAAGTCTACAAGCACACTCAGGCAGGAAACTGGCAGACTCGAAAGGGTGTAGGTGTGTAGGGGAGTTTGTGATGACACAGGCATCTACTTCTGACCCTGAACTACTTAGACGGGTCGAGCTGAACACTAAGCAACCAAAGAGAAGCAGCCTGTCATGGTAGTTCTCCTTTTGTTGTCTATTATGCCCCTCTGGGCACACCATGGTGCCCTCAGATGCCCACTGCTACCCTATTATCTACCAGAAGTTGCCCTGGGAAGATGAACAATTATACCTCAAAGTAAAGCAGAATGCACAATCTCAGAAGAGTTTTAGAGATCATATGGCTTAATATTCTAATTTTTCTATGCTCCTGAGAGCCCAGCTTGTGAGAGAGAGGCAAGGCTCCTGACCGCCTAGCACAGCCCACCATGGAAGCTACTGTGTCGAGTCTTTCTGGGGCTCAGTTTCCTGAAGGTCCTCTCATCCTCTGAAAGGCAAGGCTTTGTATCCCATAATGGAAAAACTGAGGGACAAAAGTATGGAGCCTTCCACGGCTCCCTAAAAACACTCCATCCCCACCAAAGCAATTCCCCTGCACAGCTAAGTCAATCAATACGAATGAACTGGGTCACTGGCAACACTTCCAAACTTGCATTAATAAGCCAGGAAATGGGTCATTTATCTGCATTCAGGATCTTAGAGGCAATCCTGAGAGGGCCCTTTTGCTAAATTGGTATGTGGTTTGCATCCTGGGTCTTCATCTCTCACTCATGATTTTGTCATAGTGTCATAGGCCCAGATGGTGAGAACTCGGTCTCAGAACTTGGGATCTAGGTTTGTTAAGGAGACATTCACTGTCTCAAGGAAACAATTTTCAGCCGTTGCTTCTCCTTTCTTCATCCTCAGGGCAACCTGGCTCTTCTCAGTCTCCAGCGATAGCCTGAATCTGCTCTTATCCAGTAAAGGCACAGAGTCTACAAAGGGGAAGCCATTACAAAGCAAATACTTTCCCCAACTTTACTGCTGCTGACTGCATATGTACTTTTCTTTATCAGGAAATCTTTGTCAACACATTCCCCTTTGTCTCCTTCAGTCTGCCTGGCTAACTTCCACCATAGCTGCCCCATGTTGAAGGCTTTCCTGCCCTGATTGCTCAGGCTGGCGCTGAAGCCCTTCTTCAGCCCACCACGGCATGGGTGGTATTGTTTCTTTGTATCAGCATTGATCCATGAGTTCTGTCCATATTGGATCCTGATCTTAATGATCACAGAAACAAATGACTATTCTAATAATCCTATTACTGTTATAAAGAAGCAAAAAATTAAGAAGAGGGAAGAGAATTAAAAAAATGAAAGAAACAGCAATGGAGATGCCACTGGTTCCTCAAGATGGCTGGAACCAGAGTACAAGATGTAAACAGAGAGACAGGCCAATAAACAACATCAGAAACAAAACAGGGGGGTGTGGGTGGATTCCTTGCCATCATCAGAGTGCATGGTGACTGATGGAACTGGGACTTTTAAATGGTCTTGTTTCTTTATCATCTCAATGTCTGCTCTTTGGAGCAGAAATCATCTCTTGCCTTAGCCTAAGGACAGACAAGAATAACTTGAAGCTGGTCTGCTGAACTGGACCCAGAGCAGAGAGAGTTTAGTCGTCCAGCCTGGAAGTACACCATCAGCCCATCTCCACCTCCTCTAGCCATCTGGGCTGTTAACATGACCAGAGTCCTGTCTTCCCCTAAAGGAGTCAGAAAAGACAGGAAGATGGAAGGAAAGTTTCTAACATACCTTAGAGTAGGGTTCCTTCACCTAGAATCTCAGAGGGGGAGAGAAACAAAGCCTGTCTACCCCTCAACTGTGCCAGAAGAGAGGTCTCACCTCTTCCATGTCTCCTCAGAAGTCAGTGTGAGTCACTTCTTCTTAGAAGGTTCCTCTGCAATTTCAGTGTGTGACCCATAACCCCACTCCATGCACCCCATGTCTGTCATTGAATGACCTCCTTGCCAGGTCACACTGGCAGTGGTTTAGAAGTTGTCCTTGCTGGGACACCTGGGTGGCTCTGTGTGTTAGGCCTCTGCCTTCAGCTTGGGTCATGATCTCAGGGTCCTGGGATCGAGCCCCGTGTTGGGCTCTCTGCTCAGCGAGGAGCCTGTTCCCCATTTCTCTATGTCTGCCTCTCTGCCTACTTGTGATCTCTGTCTCTGTCAAATAAATAAATAAAATCTTTCAAAAAAAAAAAAAAAAAAAAGAAGTTGTCCTTCCTTAAATGTCCCCAAGAGGACAGGAAGTTGTCCTTCCTTAAATGTCCCCAAGAGGACAGGGAGAGATGACTTTGCACAATCAGTAGAGATAGCGGTGAACACCTACTCACAGTTTCTAAGTTCTTTTTTGTCTTCTATCTCATCTACATTTTCCAACAACCCTAACATGGAACTTATCCAAGATTCAAGAGCTAATAAGATTAGGAAGCCTGACCCCAAATCTGACTTCCTGATCTTTGTGAAGCCTTCTTAGAAAAGGCTAAGTTGTATGAGTGACCTGATCTAGAGGATGTGTTCTGTCCTAAAGTTCAAAAAACGGGATGGTTTGGAGACATGGAGAGCTTTGCTCTAAAGGTCTCTTATAGTCCATTCTTTTTTAGCCTGAAAAGCTGGGGGGAACTACTTAAACTAAAATAGTCTTTCTTTAAAAGCTAATAATCAGGGCACCTGCATGGCTCAGTGGATTAAGCGGCTGCCTTCAGCTCAGGTCCTCATCCCAGGGTCCTGGGATCGAGCCCTGTGTCAGCCTCCCAGTCTGCTTCTCCCTCTCTTCCTCACTCATGGTTTGTTTTTTTTTTTTTTTTCCTCTCTCTCTCTCAGATAACCAAAATCTTTTTTTTTTTTTTTTTTTTTTTAAAGCTAATAGTCACTAGCTGCTATGGAATCAGTTAATTGTAATTAATGACTCATCAATGTAAAATTAAGATGCCTGCTACTCCATAACTAGCCAATAGCCAGAAAATAGATGAGAACATAGCTGACAAGTCTTTCTAAACCATTAGGGTCAGGATTAGGTACCTCTCTCTAAGATTTGTCAAAATGCTCCAAGAACCTAGTCTTCTCCAAAAACATAATAGAGAGTACTTTGCTTGTATGTGTATGTAGCCTGCTGCCCATAGACATCAAGAAGCAATAGTCACCTACCTGTCAAGAATTCAGATGGAATACTCCTGCTACTCTAGACTTCAGGATAATGGAGAACCCCAGATGGCTGCAGCCTGAGATGGTCATTTAAATATCATCTTATTTACCAGGCTCACAGAGAAGCGTGTTGCCCAGAGTTACAGAGCAGAGTCAGCCATGAAGCTGGGAGGCAGCTCCAAGCCCCCCTTCCAGGCCTCATATTCTTTTTTCTCCATTCTGCTACCACTCAGAGATGGTCTTTCTGAAATCAAGGCACTCATAACTGAATAGATCTGAAATCGAGGGTCTATGGCTGAGCTCTTTGTCTCTCTCAAGATCTTTACCCTTGTCAAGATTTGCTCCAGAACTTGGGACAATCACAAAGCAGAATAAGGAGGCATGTGTCTTGAGAGATTGGGGAGATAAATGCTGAACTTCATTCACATGTTTTAAATTGGAATGAAATATAATAAAAGTCAGCTTCCAAGGTCACAGTATCATTAGTCGAACAAGAGAGTGAAAGAGATCTCCCCAGAAGTTGATAAGACACCAAAAAATAAAAGGCAAGCTCACAAGGGAACAGAAGTCAGGAAATTTGCAGACACTGCTTAAGCTAGGCCAGAAGAAGAGAAAGGGCAAACCCTCCATGCTGGAGAAACTCCAGCCTACCTGAAGCTGAGCTGGCCATGGGGTAAGCCATTGGATTTATTCATGGAAATGCATGAGGACTCTAATATTGGGGCTATTAGTTTAGTTCTTGGCACTCACTTGTCTGTTCAGCCCTCCGGGGGTTAGACAAGGCTATTGTGACTATCCTCTCTTGTAAAAACAGCTTTGAGAAGGAACAGGATGTGCTGGGAAACTCAGATAGAAGCCTAGAGGCACAATTGCCAAATCATGGGGTTGGATCTGGGCTGGATTTGGAGCCATTACTTAACTTCACACCCTCCTCTGCTCCAAGACACAACGTGTAAGAGCACACAGTCATGATGGAATTCAGAAGAAGGTAACAATCATCTCTCAGATAAACTGAATACGCTTGCACGGTATACTTCGAAAGGCAAACACTTCCTAAGACACTGAGTAATAAACAGGTGTGTCTGATTTGGAGTGCGGCAAGAGAGGATGAAGCTGGAGTCACATGACATCAGTTTCCATTCCACTTGAGCCACTTCCGACCTGAGTGGCTTTCTTTAAGCATGCTCCTTGACAGCCTCATGCCCCTGACCTGTGCAACAAGCGCTTTATCCCAGAGATGCTCAGAGATCCTCACTGGAAATGATTTGTCAACTATGAGCATGTCAATTCAAGATAAAGGCTTGCTTCTATTTTCTTGCTGCTTGTTTGTTGCACCTTGTACGTACCATCTGCAGAAATGGTAGGCATCACAGGAAAAATCTGTTCCTACCATCAACCTCCAAAATGTCTACTTTCTGGCATCCTGGGAACACTTAGTACAGGCTAAAAGAGTTCATTCCCCCATAAGTCCAGCTAATTTTGCCAGCTCCAGCTGTAGCATCCTGCATTTTGTTGTATTGGTAACACACTGCTCCATATTATGTAAATGTGCGTGCTCTTTGCAGACCGGCAGTAATTGCAAAGCTAAAAAAAAAAAAAATCAGTGGAGTGGTCCTGTCTCCCGGGAGCACATCACATCAGGAGTTTGGTTACTGACCTTTTCATTTGTCTGAACAAATAAAAAGAAAATTATTGACTTTCTTTTTTAAATATTTGCTTGCCTCCCTTTCCAGATAAATGACACAAATAAAAATATCAGTCGCCTGTTTTTATAGCGTGCTTTGGAATTCCACCCGACTCAAGGCCACTCTCCTGCCTGGACTCCAGCTGCTTAACAGTTTTTCTGCCATCCAAGGATAAAATTTGTATTTAAGATGCTGTCTTCTGTAGGCTCAATGCTGGAGAGTGAATCTACTTAAAATTACCATTGAAAGTAATTTCCCCCTCATGAATTTCCCACAATTCTCCTGTTGTGACTGGACTTACCTTCATTTTAAATGCTCTAATAATTTTTAAATAAACTTTCCTTCATGTGCACTGTAGTACCTGGTTGGACTTATCAAGAAGCTGGAAATACATTTAACAAGGGTTATTAATCAATTGAGTCTGCTGTGATTTGATAATTAAGAGAAGGAAAAGTACTTGATAAAAGGGATAGATTTTTAATTTTTTAATGCCTATGGATTAGTGAGTAGAACTTTGATGGGCTGTTGGAATTGGCCCAGAAGAAGGGCAGCTAGCCCAAGCTTTCTGAGGTGGCAGACCTGGTCGGGACGTCAATGTATGTGGTTCCAAATAATGACCTAGAGCAAGTCATCTACCACCTCTGGCTCACAGCTCATCTGTCTGTATTCAGGAGACATGAGAAACAGCAAATATCCCTTAGACTTGATACCACAGACTCATGAAATTCCCTAACACACACCCAAAGGAAGAAGAGGGAAGCAGAGAAAGGGTTGCCAATCTTTAGTTCTCTAAATAAAAACCAAAAATATCAATTTTAAAAACCGGAACCATCAAAATATTACTGAAAAAATGTAATAGCATATAATTGAGTTTATGAAAAAATTACTAGATTTTTTTTCCATGTTTTAAGGATTGATGACAATTTCCTCATGCATCAGGACCCAAACATGACTCCTAGTCTAGAGCATCTCTAAGTGCCATTTGAATTCTTCAGTTCTGTGACATTTCATAGTACTAGCAAATCTGAAAGATACCTTTTTGCTCTAAAATCCTGTGGAATTCTAGAGTTTGAGATGCTGTAAATCCATATTTTTATAGTGTTTTAAAATGGATTTCCTTAACTGAATGTTTAAGGTTGATAACATCAGCTTTAAATAGGATCACTTCATAATTTTACCACCTTATTTTTTTTTTCTAAATATTTCATTTATTTATTTGATAGACAGAGAGAGAGATCACGAGTAGGCAGAACAGCAGGCAGAGGAGGGAGGGAAGCAGGCTCCCTGCAGAACTCGATCCCAGGACCCTGAGATCATGACCTGAGCTGAAAGCAGAGGCTTATCCCACTGAGCCACCCAGGTGCCCCATTACCACTTTAGTTAAATGATTAACTCGATAAAGCAACTTAAAAGTCTTCAGTACATTTGCACTGCATGTGCTTGGCTATTATGCCCAAAAGTTTTTGTTCTTATGAAAATGTGCTTAACACAATTATATTCTCTTAAGTTTACTTATTTTAGTTTTTTTTTTTTTATTTTTCATGTGACATCTGTATGGAAATATCACATATTTCAAACTGTGAAATGTCACATATTTCCTCAAAGTCAAAAAGAAAAAATTATAAATGTTTGCCTTGCATTAAAGGTCCATATTCCCATGCTGTTCTCTGTAAAATAGGGGAAAAAGTACTATTCTCCCCTATTGCTAGAGGTGACTGTTGAGGCTCACATGAGATAGTCATCTGAAATAATTCTGTTATCTAGAGTTTTAAATTATCTTCATTATATAAAAAATGCTTAAAATAATAAGTAACTTTGATATCATTTGTTGAAGAGAATGTATGTCACTATGATATTATAATACTTTATAAATATCAACTGAGTCAATTTTAAAATATTTAAAACTCATCAAAGGTTTTTGGAAGCACAAATGGAGTTGTAGTTCTTTTATCCTTAAGCTGGTAAAAAATAACTTTGTTGCATGAGAGGAATACTCTGAAGATCAAGTTGATAAGAGAATATTTCAAGTATAATTAAATCGAATGAGTCAAAGTAAAATAGGATATAAATGAACCTGATAGTAGGCAAATGTGATAGAGGATTCATAAGACATGGATTTACTAAATAACCATTCTAGAAATTGAGTTGTTTCTTAATGCCTACCTTAAATTAAGATGTTCTATGAAAAGGATGCAATCTAACTGGGAAGACTAAGTTTGTTTTGACTCTTCTTGGAAACTGTAAGAAATAACAGTGTTTTTTGTTTGTTTTATTTTTGTAAAAAGAAAAAAATGACTTAAGATCACAGAGTATCAGTACAGCAGAGATGGGTAAGAATCTTAGAAATTGTCCAGTTTGGGAGGCAAGTATGGTCTATCTGAATGACTGGCAGTGCTGGTCCCAAATTGGTAGAGGACAATGAAGATTCATCTGAGCTTCACAGAAAAGAGTCATGAACTCGTTTTTCATTTCTATGGCAGATGTGTTTGGACTTTTATAACATATCAGAGACTGTACCTGACACAGTTCACGGTGGCAAAGAGGATGATGACAGCCCCTGCCCTTGGAAAGCAGGCAAGTGAAATGTGACACTTCCCATGGGAAGGGAACAGCACAGCACGGGTTAAAGGCACATGTCAGGAATATCTAACCTAATCCAGAGCATCAAGTGACCCTCCCAGAGGGACTTAACCTAAAATGTGACTTTTAGAAAGTTTAGCTACAAGAGATAGGTGGTAGGGTATTCCCGGAAGCAGAGAAGACAGAAACACTAAGGCAGAAAGGAGCCTGGTCACACAAGTGCTAAGTGCCACGCAAAAGACCCACAGCAGAGATGAGAGAGGGGTCTGGGCCACATAGCAATGGCCACGTGTAGCAGGAATGATGAATGCTGTTTAATCAATAAGACTTCTCTATGGTTACTCTTCTTTATTCTAGGGGAATAACACAATTCACCTGTTGGGCAATTGGTTTTGTTGTTGTTGTTTTGGGGTTTTTGGTTTCTTTTGTTTTGTTTTGAGAAACATGATAGATCTATTGCTTGAGAAAGGAGAGGAACCTTGGTTGTAGCCTCATGTGGCAAGGGAGAGCGAGCGAAGAGAGAGGCATTGCCCTCCACAAGAGATGCAACTTCCTGTATCCCTGAACAACCCAGATGAAAGCATGAGGAGGACAATTAAAACACAGATTAAGAAAGCAAGAGGTGAGAAGAGTCTTCTACTAGAGAATGAGACAGAGAAGTGGGGAGTGAGGCCAAGTAATTTTTACAACAGCAAACCTAACGAGCAATTTCAATGTATTCCAAGTACTATGTGGGAGCCTCTAACTTCCACCCACCCCAGCCTCAGTAAATGTCAGTTATGGACTTGTGTTTAGGTTCTTTGGAAGAAAATAGAAACAAAAGCAGCCTCCAGAATGAAGCCTAATATTTAGGAAGCATTCTAAACCTGTTGGGTTCTGATGCCTATAAGATATTCACCTGAGAGATCTACTTGGATATATAAAGTAGGGTTCAGAAGAAAGGATGGTATTGAGAATAAAGATCTGAGAATGTCACCAGGTAGAAGCCAAAACAAGAAGAAACACACACACACAAACAAAAATAAGCCGAAGACCTTTATAAGATGAACTCAAAATGTATGTAGAATAGGAAGCGGAAAGGGTCTTGAAGAAAAAAACAAACAGAAACATAGAAAGAGCAGCCTGGATAAGATACTCATTAAAGGGGATCAAAGGAAAAGAAGAAAACAAGAAGGTAAATTCAAAGCAAAGGAATTAAAGAGTTTCCAAAACAAGAAAATGGCCGTCGACCCGCAAGGAAAGCCCTGGTTCGGATGCATCTTCTCTCTCTTTATTTCCGCAAGTCTACACATTTATATACGCTTACGTGACCAATCAGCGAGCAGGGTACAGGAGGGAGCGAATCAGGCTGTGCACCTAAATGAACAACTTCGCTAGCAACCAATGCTGTTTACTTCCTCTTTGGGCGTTCCACTTAGTCTCACGATGCAATCCTAACCTGGCAACTAGCCAGGCGCCATCTTTTAATGGTGGAGGCCGCCCTGGCCAGGGACCTGCCTCCGACAAAAATGGTCTTCTCTGCCAAATGTTGTTGAGAGATCAAATGGTGGAAGGTATGAGGAATACACTCGTGCATTTTATTCCAAGAAGATAACTGATGACTTGGGCAGGAATAGTTTTTGTTAGTCTGAGGTCTTCATTCAGGCATGGGTGAGAAAGTGAAGGAGAGGGACTCTAGAAAATTCTAGAAAATTCTGCCAAGACATTGGACCAGAGAAGGAGAAGAAACACTGGCAGCAGCCAGATTTAAGGTGAATTGAGTACAGAAAGACTTGAGGATGTTTCAATGTGGAGGAGAAGGTTCTGGCAAAGAGAAATGTTCGTGGGTTAGACCCCACCCTAGGATTGAGGTCATGAGAAAACACTAACCAGAGAGGGGAGCCCAGAGCGGAGCTTTAAGGATGGAAGAGACAGAGACAAGGACAGACTGAAAATTGACTGAATCCGTACCTTTTAGATGATTGGAAGAAACTACTTTCCCAGGGATTACTCATCAAAAATTTGGACTTGAACCCTTCATCCCCTTTAAAAGTTTTTGTGTGAAGAGCATATAAAGCAAACATTAAAAGGAACTCTTGTGGCACCATCACATTGTCAGTCCCTTAGAAACCATCCACTGTCGTTTCCCCCCAGCACCCCTCACTGTCCATCTCCTCCCCCACCTTTCTATTTATTCCACCTGTCCTATGTGACGTTTGTTCTCCTTCTCATTTCCTTTAAGTTGGCTGTTTATTTCATTGCATTTTTTTTTTCTGTTGCTGGTTTGGAGGTTACATACTCCATTGTAATTAGTTTAGTCACTTTCCTAAAAATTACAATTTGTATACCTAAATTATCAAAGTGTAAAATTAATCACTACATGTACCATCTTCTCAGAGGTCCAAGAACCCTCCTGCCCTGGGTGCCATGAAAGGGGTGCCTTACAGAGTGTTGCTGAATATCTTTTTACTTATGTTTGCAGAACATCTTTTTCCATCCTTTTAAAGGACTTTAAACCTACCTACACGGTGATGTGGGTTTTGGGGCTTTTTGTTTTTTGGGGGTTTTTTTTGGGGGGGGGATTTTTATTTATTTATTTGAGAGAGAAGAAGAGAACACATACATGAGAGAGAAAGAGAGAGAGAGGAAGTGCATGCACGCACACGTGGGCGCACACAAGTGGGGGAGGGGCAGAGAGAGAGGGAGAAGTGGACTCCCCACTGATCAGGGAGCCTACTCAGGGCTCCATCCCAGGACCCTGGGATCATGATCTGAGCTGAAGGCAAATGTTTACCCCACTGAGCCACCCAGTCACCCCTATATGGCTAAGTTTTAAGTTAATTTCTTGCAGACATCTAAAGTTGGGTCCTGTTTTTTATCCACTCTACCAATCTGTCTTTTAATATGTATTCAGACCACTAATGTTTATATTAAATAGTGATTCATTAAGGCTTAAATCTGCCCTTTAATTTGCTTTCTGCTTGTTTTGCTTTTCATCTTCATGTCACCTTTTTCTTGCCTTCCAGTGGGTTACTGGAATATTTTGTCAATCTTATTTTGATTTATTGTCTTTAAATATCACTTTGAATAGTATTTTTCATGGTTAGTCTAGGAATTACAATATACATATGTAACATATTAGAGTATCTGTATGTTTCTATATGGACATTTTCACACTTAAGAAAAACACAGAAATCTTTGTTCTATATATGTCCCTTTACTCATTCTGCCTTTAAAATATAAATGACTGGGGCAGCTGGGTGACTCAGTCAGTTAAGCATCTGCCTTCAACTCAGGTCATGATCCCAGGGTCCTGGGATTCCATATGTGGGGGCTGCTCAGCAGGGAGTCTGCTTCTCCTTCTCCCTCTGACCCACCCCACACCCAGCCCTTCAGGGCTCATGCTTGCTCTTTTTCTCTCTCAAATGGATAAATATATAAAATCTTTAAAAATATATAAATGACTTTTTTCCTCTACATATACTGAGCTCCAGTTCAGGTGTTGGAATATTTGTTTCAACCAAATGTCATTTTTGTTTTTTTTAATTCATGTACAAGAGGTTAGCCTACTATATTATCCCTAGGTTTACACATTTCATTGTTCTTCCTTCTACGGACCGGCCACCTTCTTTTGTCATTTTTCTCTTTGGAAAACTCCTTTTAGTCATTCTTCAAAGGAGTTCTGCTAGCAACAAATTCTCTTAGTTTTCCCGCCTCTGAAAACACCTGTATTTTCCTTCATTCCTGAAGGATATTTTTACTGCATATAAAATCCAGAATTGAAAGTTCTTTCTTTTCAGTACTTGAAGTATTTTGTGCCACTTTCTCTGGCTTCCGTGGTTTCAGATGAGAAATCTGCCCCTGTTCAAACTGTTGTTCCCCTCTAGGTAACACATTGTTTCTCTCTAGCCTCTTCACAGCTAACTGCAGTGATCCTATCTTCAAATAAAGTCACATTCTGAGTTAATAGTGACTATGACTTCAACATTTGAATCTGGCGCAGATACAATTTAACCCATCATATATGCCATGTCAGCTCTTTGATATTTCCAGTTTTCCTTTAAAATACCTTAACCATATTTTGTCATTATTTCCAAGTGTATGAGTGGTTTAAATACCATCCTTTACAAAATAAGACTTGATTAGTGTTGAGTAATAATTAATTAATTCAATCATTTACTTAATCAACCAAAAGTCCTCTACGATGCCAGGCGGTGGTAATAAAAAGACAAATTATACATAGTGCCAGCATCTAGGAATTTATAGCCCAACACAAGGGGGAGAAAGGCATATAGGTATACAGCCATAATGGAATTTTGAACAAGATAAGGCCCATAAGTGTAGGAAAAGAATGTGCTTTGGTTATTTGGAAAAGTAAGATTATTTCTATATTGAAGTGAGTCAAGAAAAACTATATGGAGAGAGTGACATGAGATCAAAATCTAGAAGAATAGCTAGGATTTGAACACGTAGAAATGAGAAGAAAAGGGAACTCTTCATAGTAGAAAGAGATTGAACAAAGGCAAAGAGATGGGGAAATGTCCGGTACGCTCACGTAACAGGATTCTGCTTGCTACTTTTTTTTCCAGACATGTTAATTGTGCCATCTAACCAGTTTGAAAAGTTTTTGCAGTGCACAGATAAGGTGGTAGTTTATCAGCAGGAATGAACCAGACTTTAGAATTAATCAGAACTCAGGCTGAATCCTGGCTCCCACACTTGATAGCTGTGTGCTCTTAACTTCTGGTCTGTTTCCTTATTAGCTCCTTCATAACTGATTTTAAGCATATGAGGTTTGAATGCAAAACGCTCAGCATTCTACCTGTTATTTCTTCTTCAGGAGAACAAAAGGCATACGCCTATATAGCCACAGTGGTGACAGCCAGAGACAAGACCACAGTGCATGGCTATACCATTCATGCGTTTCACAAAGGTTCCTGGTACAGTGGCCACAATCCACCCCTCTTCTGACCTACCAAGTTTGTGTCCTGGCTTAGAGCTATCTACTTGTCCTCAGCAAGGCACCTCCCTCTGTCCGGAAGTGTACACATACAGAGGGGGCACTTTTTTCTGATAAGTATAACAGAGCAGTAAAGATTAGTCATTATCTCTGGGCATAGGTTGGTACATTGTAGGGCCAAATAGATTTTGGTTTCTAATTGACTTCATAATAAAAGCTTTCATGACAAAGGCCAAGGTACCTAATGCCTTCTTCTGAATACCTGTGCATTCTGTTTGCAATGTATTTTTTTTTCTAATTGAGAATATCATGAAATCTTGCCTTATATAATTTCGTTTTCGTTCAATATTAGAATCTGAGACAAAATACAAGAAGCACAAGACAACTTTGAAAGCAAGCCTTGGCATTCTGTGGCTGCAGGAAGGAAAGTGAAGAGGACAGTAAAGTGTGCACAGGTACGAATGGGGCAAAGACCTGCAGGAGAGAGAGAAGTGGGATCACTGCAACCGATTAAGTAGCTAATTACAAGTGTTAGTGCGGTATGGGTTAGGTCTGCCCAATGTAAGGAAGTCCATGGTCAAAACTGTCAAATCACACCTGAAATGTTCAAGGGATGCGAGTGGGATAAAATATTAGCAGGAATTTTTACTCAGCTTTAAAGGGATTACCTCTAAGCAGCCTTCCTCCCCATCTCCCCAGCCTGGCTGAATCTGTCCCCTTCTGAATCCTCAGGACAATGTCACAGAGTGGAGAAGAATTAAAATCACCTGGAGTCCAATCTTGCTGGATTCCCACAAGCAGCACAACTACAAGCAAGGTCTTTGCTCTCAGCATCAATCACGTCTTAGACTGAGCTGCCAGGAGGATTAAATGAGATAATGTATGTCATCCCCTGAGCAGGAGTACCTACCATAGGAGGATCTCTCAATAATTAGCAGCCATTAATATCCCCTGACATGCTTTACTAATTTTCCCACTCATCCCTCCTGTTTGCACATCTGTGGCGATCTTAACCTCCTCTGCCATCTGGAGCCCACTGTTATTTCTAAAGCTATGTAAAACGTGGTCAGAATCATGAGGACGGGGTGCTGTTTTCAACTCTTGCTCTCGATCAACCACAAGGGACTGAAGACAACTGCTGATAACTGTTGTCTGTGTAGTTTTCAATAGTAACAGAGGCCCACACGATAAACTAGAAAGGTCAGCTGTACCTCACGCTCTGTCCTGCCGTCTGCCCTTCTAAGGGAGCACCTCACGATAGGTCCTAAAGGACAAATGCATCCTTTGGATTTGAAAGCTAATGTATTTTGAATTTACTGGAAACAAAACTGAAGCAATTTTCATTTTCACTTTGAACGAGTTTCTTGGACCTGCAATCTAAGACAACAATTTTTTAAGACAAACCAACGCGGACAGTTGGTGAAGACCACAGCCTGAGGACAGATCTATTTGTTAAAATCCTGGATCCACGACGTACGAAGGATACAGAATGAACATTAGAATGCCAGCCTTGTAACATGGGCGGTTACGAGGATCAAATGAGATTTGGGGTGATTCGCTTAGTGTGGTGCCTGACATGTTGTAGGCAGCCAGCAAATTGTAATGATTGCCCCCGCCACCAAATATACCAATTACAATGATAGCATTCATATAAGTGGGATGATGGGCAGCCTTAAACAGGAATATTAACAAAAATAAAAAACACCAAGATGATGGTTAAAATGTGAGCTCCAGGAGGGAGGGATGTTTGTCTATTTTGTTCACTGTTTTACCTCCTGAATTCGAACAGTCTCTGACAGGAACAAGTGCTTAACAAATATTGGTTGAATTAATTAATAACAAGCTCTAGGAATTACATTTCAACAGAGGACCCTTCAGCCCCGGGAAAACATTATGGTGCCCATTTTCTCCTCCACCCTTCCAGCATGCTCTCCGCAGAGGAACTGATGAGCTGAGTCATGGTTGTAGAGGAAAAGCCAACATTGCACCTTAAAGCTTCTCAAACATGCAAAAGAATTTCCTTTGCAGTAAAAGCTCTCCAGTCAAGAATCTCTTCTGTTTCCTTAGTCACCCTAATGGAAATGACTTTAGTCCTTTTGGATTGAAAGCAACGTGACTGCCAAGAGCAAAGGACTCAAGAGACCGGATGTTTGGCTCTGGTCTGCCATTCACTAGCTGTGCCGCCTTGAGTCCCCACAGTCACCACCCACCAGTGTAACTCAGGGGCTTACATGTGTTAAAAGTCAGAAATAAATTCAACAAGAAAGGGAAATAAAATTAGGAAACATCCTGGTAGGTTTCCTACCTAGTAAATAGGATATAAATCCTGATTCTTCTATACCATAAGATTTAAAAAAAAGAGAGAGAGAAATGAAAAGAAAATCAAACGCTCTTGAAAATGATCATTAGACAAAATAGTTTTGTTTAGGAAAATAATTCTAGTAATAGACACCGTTTGCTGTGGTGAATTTTTAAAACTGTTGAACAGAGATTAAAATACCTAGACAACCAGTAAAAAAGCAAACTGAAAAAAACAACAAAAACTGGCCACTAAATTCACAAAAAGGTTTTAAAATGTATTTCATTTCAGAATACTTTCTTTGAAATATATTTCAAAATTGAGTTGTCACAGCACCTAACTTTTTTATACTAGGGCCCCAAAACAATAGGCAAAACGTCCTTCTGCTCATTTTTCAACCTCTAGTGAAGAAAAAAAGAAATAGTGAAGAAAAAAAGAAATATGGAGGAAGTCCATTCACTCTGACTCAGCGTCCAGAAAAGAGATTATAAGCATGGACTATTCCTATTAATCTATTTGTCTCTTAAAATATAAGTAATTAAGGGGCACCTGGGTGGCTCAGTGGGTTAATCCTCTGCCTTCAGCTCAGGTCATGATCTCAGGGTCCTGGGATCGAGCCCTGCATCGGGCTCTTTGCTCAGTGGGGAGTCTGCTTCCCCCTCTCCCTCTGCCTGCCTCTCTGCCTACTTGTGATCTCTCTGTGTCAAATATATGTGTGTGTGTGTATATATATATATATTATATATATATATTTAATATATATATGTAAATAAATAACTCATGGAAAGAGTTCGAAACATTTTATTAAAAAAAAAAACTTGAAAAATATGCTGAATTCAGAAAAATGATAGAAATACCCAGCAGATCAACAGTGTTGAGCTCTCCTCCATAGTGTAACTTCAGAGCACACAATGCTCCTACCTTCAAGGCTGCCTGCCCCAAGGAATGCAACAAAAATATAACTAATGTTTCAGGATACTGAGATTCGCAATTTTGAAAGAGGGGGCAGCAGGAAACAAAGCTTAGCTAGTGTGCGCAGCCTGTATCAGGGAAAGACACCGATGCAGGAATTCCTGGGAGCTAATTCCCCAGGGCCCAGAATGTCCATGGAGGAGAGGTTCGAGGACAGGCATCTGAGTGCAGGGGTTGGAAGGATTGTATCTAATAAAATCATGTTCGCTGCAGTTCTCAGCAGTGTATTTTTCCTGGGTTGCTCGGAATTGGAATACATTTGTATGTGTGTTTGCTTTTCTGTATTTTCCAGATCTATAATCAGCCCTAAGTTTTTGTAATAGAAAAATAACAAATAAGTGAGATTTCAACAATGTATCCCAATGATATTGATGAGATTGTAGCATAAAATGCTCCATTTTTCAATTTCAAAGGCTTCCCATCTCTTTGGCCCACAATTAATTTCTCAGAGCAACTGTTTACTAAACATAGCCCATGCCCCTCCAGCTCCCATCCTAGCTCCTCAAAGAATTGATTAGGCTGCCTGGCTGTTTTTCCAGGAATTACTTAAACATTATCTAAATGTGTAGGCAACACTTTGCTGCCATCTGCTTCTAATGAAGATGAAAATGATGAAGATCACAGCATTGTGGGTTAAGACTCCATAAAAATGCATATGTGTTTACAAAGCTGTGGATATTAATTTAGGTCACAGCTTTGGTCGGATGAGAGAAGTGTTGTAACATCATCGTTATGCTTCTCCCTGTACAGATTTCTTTTCCCCTCCTAGATGTGCTGGAGGTTTGGGTGCCAAGGACTCTCCCTCTATCCCACTGGGTTTAACGCTTGAAGGTAATTTCAAAGAACTGACAGTCAATGGGAATCAATGTACAGCTTTGTTAGTCTTAAAAGTTGATAAGAACCACCCATGTATGGTTTCTTAATAAAGTTAATTTGGAAACTACTATGACTCAAGCCTAAGGATAAATAGGGTATCCCTCCCCACACCCACCTCATGCTAATGGGGAGAAGATCATCAGTACACTGAGAGGTTCTCTTTCTGCCTATGAGCATAGACTTACAACTCCTTCAATGACCTGGGCAGGCCACCTCTTGGCCCCAGAAGCCCCGGGAAAGAGTCATGAATAGGACATTCATAAAATTGGTGTCACAGACATGCTGCATCCTCGGCCACACATCCATCCCCTATTCTATGCCTCATCTCCTTGGGTGCCCAGCAATATCATCCAAACATTACCTAACAAGATACACAATGAACAGTAGCACAGAAATGCCCAACCTTGAATACGGAAGCTTCTGATTATTGCATTCCAAGAGAGGAAGCAAAATAAGAAATCTTCTCTGCCTTGTCAATTAAACTTTAGAGGACCAACTCCAAAGTTCCTTGCTCCCTGTGTTAGGTAAAATATCCCACACATACTCCCCACAAGTCCATGTCCTAATCCCTGGAATTTGTGACTACTTTACCTTACACGGCAAAGAAGTACTCAAGTCATGGATAAAATTAAGGATGGTGATCAGTTTACTTTAAAATGGGGGAGATTACCCTGGATTATTGAGTGGGCCTAGTATAATAATAAGGGTTCCTAAAAGGGGAAGAGGGAGGCAGAAGAGGAGGTCAGAACCAGATTGGGCGCAGCGTGTGGCAAGGACTCCGCATCCTGTTCCTGGTTTTAACAGTGGAAGAAAGGGGCCAAGAGCCAAGGAATGGAGGCAGCCTCTTGAAGCTGCAACAGGTAAGGGAACAGACTTTGTCCTAGAACCTCAAGGAAGAAACACACACCTGCCAAGACCTCCATTTCAGCCCAGTGAAATTAATGTATTACTTTAGAATTCAGTTTGCATGGACAGCATTTATAATTTCCTACAATAGTCCAGAGACTAATAGGTCCCCCACTTCCCTAGTCTATTCTCCTCAGCCAGATGCATCTCAGAGGCAGTTCAGGTTCTTGGGAAGAAGCTGCATCCAGACCCACCCACTGCTGAGATGGGTACAGCTTAGAGCACCTCCAGAACGGACGTAGTGCGGCTCCAAGGTTCTCGTGAGGGCGATTTTCCTAGCCCATCAGAAGGACACACAAGAATATCACAGCACCACATTCACACCAACAGAATTTAGAGAGCACACGACAAACTAGCGCAGGGGCACACACACAACCAGGGGCCAGATCCCAGCAGCCGGTTCAGAGAGCAGCCCAGCCTCACGGGCTATCTCCAGCCGCAAACGCCAACAGAGGCCTCGTGTGGGGAAAAGGGAGGAAAGATCTGGGGTTTGGGTTCTGCCCCGATGCTGCTCTTCGTCCCAAGGGTCCCGATCTAAACTCAGTAAGGAGAGATCTTCTGTGGATGGACAGGTTCACTGTGACCTTCTGATTTCTTGCAGGGAAAAAAACGCCATCACACAGCCTCCCCTTTCTGGAACTAACCGAACTTCTTAAAAGACTTACACAATCACAGTTAGACACTCGCTCTTAGGCTCTGGCCCTGTGAAATTCCATCTTTTTCAAACTGTAGGTGCCTGGCCTCAACACCGAACTGTGTAGACTCTGTTGACAACTGTCTCTCGTGACGTTTCACTGGTGCTTGTGATATTTGTGACCGGCAGCTCCCCAAAGCCCCATCAGGGCCTGGCTTCCTCTGCACTGCTATGCTCGCCTAGCAAGAGGCCAAGGAATATTTTATTCCTGTGCATTGGTGGCTACTCCCTCTACCTCTTGCTCTTGAGTTTCAAGGGGCTTGGGAAGCTCATCTCTTAGGGGAAGTCTGCTGCTTCTCTACATTTGTCTCAGCTTCACATCACCTTCAGCAAATTCATGAACTGCCCAGTGCACAGGCACCTCTGGGGGCCGGAAAGAATCAATATGCCCTTAGAGCAATGTTCTCCCTGCCCATCTTCGCACCCCTCCGCTTTTGAATTTTCCAGGCTTTGACTCACCGGTTCTATTTTCCAAGCAGCAAAATTTCTTTCTTTCCTCACTTGTCCATCATATAAGGGTAAGTCTCTGAGTGCTCCGGCTCCTCTGTTTTTCTCCCCCTCCTTCTCAGCAGGCCGAGTGACGTTTAAAGAAACGATAACCTACTTTCTAAGTTGATTCTCTTTCTTCTAAAGTGTGGAGGTAGCCTTGTTTGCTGGATCACTGTTTCCTCCTTCATTTAGCTTTGCTCTCAGGCCAAGCACACTTCCCTCTAGATTTTATCTGGTGCTGTCGCCTGCCTGACGAGTCAGTTCTAGGCCTGATGAAAATGAATGGGCCCACCACCCCGAAGATGGGGCAGCAACCCCAGGCCTAATGTCCATCATGGTGGCCTCTGCAGCTGAAACTCTGTTATGTGTCCTCAATCCCTCATCTCTGTCCATGTCCTCGCCATGCTCCCCTCACAGCACATGTCTTATCTGTTTGCACGAGCTTCTGTGTTATCTTGAAAACTAAATAAATATGCTGTGTTGTTATTCCCTTAGCAATCTGAACAGAGACCACACAACCCCCTCCTGTGCCAACCCGGGTTTGAGGGTGGCTCCCATTTGCTTGTAGGATTGACCCAGCCCGTTGCCGCGCTGCTGGGAAGTCTCTCCATAATGTTGCAGTCCTGCTCTGGGAAACAATCTGGTCTGTGCAAAATATTCTGCTTCACGTGGCTAAACTTTTAGGGGAGAAATCCAGTCTCTGACGTAGCGACTGGCAAATCCCCCCTTCCTTTCCAGTTCTACCTTTAAAAGTGGTTAAACCTGGGCACATGTCTGTCTCCCATTCACATCTGCGTTCCCGGAGTCCTCGGACTCTGGGTTAAGGAAATGCTTTTCCTGCCCTTCCATTTCAATGGGCACATTTTCCTGCAGTTTCTCCTTCACTTTTCTCCTGCTCCTTCCTGATGACAATAAAAACTTGTTTTTTTTAAGACCTAATGCTATTCCAACATAAGTGACCAAACTCCATTCCTAAAAACAGTCTGTTCTGGACAAGGGAGGTTTTAATGCTCCCTCCATGTCGCAGGCTTTTCTGTCTCCATCCACCAAGATGACACGTTACTGCTGATAAAGGAGGAAATCGTTCTCCTTTTATCTGTTCATTGATTTAAAAATGCACAATTTTTCCGTCATCGGTCTCAGCCTTGGTCTCTAAAACCCACACCCGCACTCAGGGTTTACAAAGGGAACAGTCTAGAACTAACCCAAGACCCCGTGGAGAGGAACGACTCTGCAAACTGAATGAATCCAATGCCTCCCCTGAGTGAAATCCAAAATGCAACCGAGACAGAATTGGGGACAGGAGATCTAGCATGCTCTGTCAAAGCCCCAGTGCTGACAATCTAAAGACCGAGCAGTGAACATTCATGTTCTGAATGCACAATCCCGCTGCGTTTTGTGACTTGAAGTCCCAGAAATACCACGTCAGCCTGCCATTTCAATATCACGCACTGTCATCGTCTAGGTCAAAGCTTGGCCTGTGAACTCATGCAACCGAGCGCTCGGATGCTCCAGCAGGGAGCCTTCTTCGGAAGTGGCACAGAGTACGAGATGTTCGATGCCTAAACCCTACACTAGACCCTCTTGCAAGCCCGTGAATAGAAGTATCAAGAGATAAATAGAAACGAGAGGTTCCTACTCACTGATCTGCCGCAGACATCCCCCTGCTCTATCCCCACCTAAGTGAGGCACTGAGGGCCCCACGCAGCTGCACCTTGGATCACACAGGTGGTCTGAGACGGAACAGACCCCCACGCTGAGAATGAAGCCAGTGCAAATGACTTTAATTCATTCCAAAAAAAAAAAAAAAAAAAAAAGAAAAAGAAAAAAAAGAAAAAGAAAGAAAGAAAAAAGGAAAGAACAACTCAACGTGGGAGACACCAGGACAGCAACAGAATGCAGAGCCCAGGGGTCATGGTAGGAGCCAAGAGGACCATCCAAGCCCCCTTTCCCTTTCCCCAGCCCAAGCTGGGAAGAGCCAGCCCCTCCTCAGACAGGCTGGACTTCACGGAGAATCGTCGCTTAGGCCCCGGGAACAAAGACAGGCCACAGGGCGCGCAGCGCTCCCCATCCTCAAGCGCAGCCGCAAGCCTGTGGAGCCCAGTTTGAAGCCCATGAGCTGGTTCGGGGGCTGAACTTCTGCCCCCACAGCCCACGGAGCCCCCCAGCCCTGAGCAGAACCCATCCTCCCCAACCGCTGCCACTCCCCTTTTCTACTATAGGAGTTTATTTAAAAACTCAGCAGAAAAACAAAACTTACTGTTTCCCGAGCCTGCCAGACAGAGGAGTGGCTCTCCAACAAGGGTTCCTGGTCGAGCAACATTGGCATCACCTGGGAACCTGCTAGAAGTTCAACCTTATTGGCTCCAACCCAGACCCACCAAATCAGAAATTGCAGCAGGGGGGCGGGGACGAGGGGGCAACAGCCTGCAGCTGCACACGCCCTCCAGGTGGGTCTGCTGCACACCAAACTTTGAGAAGCCCTGGACTAAGCAGGGTCATAACTGCACTAATCAGGCTGCCGCTTCTGCACTGGGGGAAAGGAGCCGACCAGCAGAGAGAGAAAGGAGCCGTCTCCAAGCCTTTCTCTTCACGAAGAGGGGAAACTTCTACTGCACGCAGGATATCGTAAATTCCCTTTCCTCTTAGATGATTTTGCAGCAACACAAATTGATGAGAAATAGTCACTAAGAACTAATTCTGAATGACTTAACTGGTCTCACTGCTGTCTGAACTCACTGGGACAAGAATTATTTTTCTAACAAAAAGTCTGGTGGTCTACCTTGTTCAAAGATGGCAGTCCATTACCTAATTCCGGGAGGCGGGGGGGCGTAAAGCCTAAACTACCCAATCACAAACTGGCCCCAAACCACCTTTCCAGCCTAATTTTTAAAAAGCTCCTATTACGTTCTCTACATCAAAAGGAGTAGCTTCAGATAAAGCAATGCAAGAAAGAATTTCCCTCCCATATAGCCATCTCCGGGAACAGGAGCCCCCAGAAGCAGGTTAGCCATGCAAATGTTCAGCCACATCCCCAGAGAATCGGCTCCAACAGCCCTGGAACAGGCCTGTACATCTGCATTTGTCCAGAGCCTCCGGCGACCAGCTACTCCCTGAGAAATTCTGCTTCGCGTGTTGCAGAGCAGATGCTGCCCAGCACGGAGTTTAAGCAAGTGCCTGTTAACTCCTGAGCAGTGCTACCATGATCCATTCTCAGATAGTTCCACATTATAAACTCCTCTAACCTCCCTCATCAAACCATTCTAACATCTCACAGCATGCAAATCGTATTTATTTTGCATTTATTTATTTATCTAAGATTTTATTTACTGATTTGATAGAGCACACAAGCAGGGGGAGCAGCAGAGGGAAATGGAGGAGCAAACTCCCGGCTGAGCTTGGAGCCCAAGGCGGGCTTCCCTCCCAGGACCCCGGGATCAGGACCTGAGCCCAAAGGCTAATGTTTGACTGACTGAGCCATCGAGGCACCCCTATTTTGCACATTTAAAACACATCTTAAGAACAAATAGGTTCCACATAATTTTGACTGAGGTGTCTAGTACTTAAATACCTGAAAACGTGAAAGGCAGGGACATCAGAACCACCGTAGCACTGCACGTAAGGAACAGTCGGGAACATTCCAGATGCATCGATAGATGTTCTCTCATTAACATCTTCATTCAGGCTCCTTGCCCAGGGTTTCCACTTCTAACTCTACATGGTTATCGAAGATTTCTGTGCCAAAGCGCAGCCAAGATCACTTGTTCTCTTAATTTTGCCATTAACTTTTTTTTTTCTTCTCTGCAAACTCTCAGAACAAATAGATTCTGTTTGCATGAATAATGCACCATGTTCCCAGGTACAAAGGAGAAGCCAAAGTCTTCCCAGCTGCAAAAGGAAGCTTAACCAAGATCCATTTCCAGTGCTTTGCCTGCATCAAAGGGCTTACATCCCATGGGGGAATTTTTTTTTTTTTTTTTAAGTTCATCTTTTGAAATTTTTTCCTTTCCACTCCCAGCTATGTTAAATTCCACTTCATCAAACCGAGCGCCCACTTTTTGGTAATGGACTGGGAGTCAAAAGCCCAGATTCTCCTGCTAGGTTTGCTATCAGCTGCTCATGACTTTGGTAAAATATTTGACTCCTGTGAGACTCAGTTTTCCTAGCAGCAAAATGGGCCATGTGACGAGACAAGTAGGCGGCTGTCGAAGTCCCTTTGCTCTAGGTGGAGGAGGAGGGGGCTCTGAATCGCCGCACCCACACCCAGATCCCCAGAGACATTCTCTCCTAGCGAGGAAGGACTTACTCCGAGATATTTTACTACTCTGACCACAACTTCAGTTTGGGATATTGGCTGATGAGCAACTTAATCGTTAAGGGAGAGGACGGTCATGGAATCAGCCATCCTACTGCCTGAGCAAAGGCTTTGAAGAATTATCATTTCATGTGCTGTGTGGGAGCCGGGGATTCACGGTCCTCTGCTTCTCTCACTCTCCTTTCGGGAGAGAAGATGGAGGCTTCTCCCAGACCTGGGAACCGTGTTACGCTGGGATGAAAACGTGGTCATGAATGAAAACGGGAGTCCGTGGTCGCTGACCAAGGGTATGAATATTTCATTCTCGGTTTCTGCTGCTAATGGCAGATTGGAAGACAATGTGCAGAAACTGTTTCGTTTTACTTTACCAGGCTCAACTAATGTAGGTAATTAAGATTCACTGCCTAATTAACTTCAAATGGCTATATAGAGAGTAACATAATTCTGTTCCTTTCTAAATATCAAGGTTTATTCATATAGTAAAAACAATATTCTGTGTAATCCAAGGCCTCACTGTTTGTTCATGTAATATCGTTAATGACATGTCATCCTTTTAGGGTTACACAATATTCATGAAGTGCCCTCTGTTTACAAAGAGTGGACAAGAGGGCCCCAGAGGTTAATGACTGCGGCAGACCTCACAGGCTAGTTGGTGACAAAGACGGGTCTCGAAGAAGCTCTCATGGTAGATTAGTGTTCTTTCAAATTAGTCATTGAAAGGATTCATTTGTATTGAGAGAAATTATTTCTATTTTAACATCCCTGGGTTATCGAGCAACTTGGGATCAAGGGCATTTTTGACATAGGGCAGTCGAGGGTAAGGGCGAAAAAGAGGGAGATCCCTTGTTTTTCAAATGTACTCAAATGTAATTTATTTATATCTCACAGTCTATTAACAAGTTACGCTGAATCCCAAACCCACCCCTGGTGAACAGATGATATAAAGGCACGCTTAAGAAATAAATGTAAGTCAAAATTGTGCTGCCCAGCGTTTACTGGGTTCTGAACAATTTGTAACAGGACAAGTCACAGTAAGGAATGCCCCTTCTGGAATGCTAAGCGATGCTTGGCTGGCCCCAGAGTGAAGTTCCAGACCCAGGGTGTGCAGAGGAGCTGCCTAGAGAGATTAGGAATGCAAAGGGTAAAGGAATCTAGTATGACCTGTGTCCTGGGGTGTCCAGCATCAAGTCAGAGAAACTCACCTCAGCCATGAACTGTGTGTGTGAGGGCTGCGTTCCAGCCAGTAACAGATATAGACAAAGTCCAAAGTCTGAAAACCAAGCAGATCCTCAGGAATGTAAAAAGTGTGAGAAAATCAAGTTCATCACTGGGCCCAGGACCAGGATATGCATGGTTTACTTACAACCTCCTGGTCTTTGGGATTTACCACACAAATGAATGGAGAGACGGAT
This sequence comes from Mustela lutreola, assembly GCF_030435805.1. Lineage (NCBI taxonomy): Eukaryota > Metazoa > Chordata > Mammalia > Carnivora > Mustelidae > Mustela > Mustela lutreola. The sequence goes on along the minus strand of NC_081298.1, from coordinate 135,861,989 downwards.
GATGGCCGATCATCTGTGAGAAGAGAGGTCCTTTTTTTTTTTTTTTTTTCTTTTTATGAGGTTACGACAAAGCATGTCACGATATTGGCAGGAATGAGAGTCACTGTGGAACCCGTGGGGTGGCCCACTCAGGAGGGCGATCACGGTACTCATCCTCTTGAGAAAGAATATCTGATGGGACCCTTTGTGCTTTAACATTTTAGAAAAAAAAAAAAAAAAAAAAAAAAGAAGCCCTTCCCCAGGAAGGGAAACTAAGGGAAAGACCAGGGTTCCCGAAGTACAGATGCCTGAACATGTCTTAGCTCCAACACTGGGAAGACAGCTACGTTTGGAAACTACAAGTTAACTGGTAGTGCTAGAAATGTTTGTATTCTGACTTGATGGCACGACAGACCAGTGTGCACCAGCACCCTGGCCTGGCTCAGCCTTTAGCACGTACCTTCTACTGGAGACCCCTGCTCACCACGCCTTCCTATCTTCCAGCAACCCTAACTTCCCATGTGAATAAGCATTAGGGTCACCACTGGCCTGTCTCAACCCAAATCTGCTGAGTGACCTTTAAACCAAATGTCCTTGGGGCTCCTGGGTGGCTCAGTGGGTTAAAGTCTCTGCCTTCAGCTCAGGTCATGATCCCAGGGTCCAGGGATCGAGCCCCACATAGGGCTCTCTGCTCAGCAGGGAGACTGCTTCTCTTCCTCTCTCTCTGCCTCCCTCTCTGCCTACCTGTGGTCTTTGTCTGTCAAATAAATAAATAAAATCTTAAAAAAAAATAAAAAATAAATCAAATGTCCTTGCCAGTTTGGCTGCCACTTCTCCCCTAAGCACAACACTGGGGAGTGCGGTTGCTGTGAACTGAAGACTCATTGTAACAGAACAGAACGATGTCCTAGGTCTGCGAACATTATAGGAGCAGACCTGGAGCAGTTACTGTGCTTGGATGCAACTCACCAAGGTCACTTCCTTCATAGCCACCAGTGGTTATTTGCCAAGAGGGAATAGACCCCAGCTTCCCCTCCCTCTCCCCCAAAACCTGCTAACAGCAAGGAGAAAGACACCAAACCGGAGGACTACTGACGGTCAGGCTTTTTTACTCATTGTTGGTGGGAGACTGAGTCTGGAGAGGGGAAGAAGGTGAACATTTGTATTCTAGAAATAGAGTGGGCCCAGCAGGTGTGCTCCATTACCATGTAGGGGACATACCTGTTACAGAACGAACAAATTAATTAATGGATGAATGGATTAATTATGTTTATAGGAGATTTGTCCTGCTTTAAAGGCACTATCCAGACACAGTGACCTTTAGCCACTCCTCTTTCTGCAAGAAGTAACTTTAGTACTACCAGCTGCTGACCGCCTTAGCTACAAGCTCAGAAGCTTTTGATCAGATGCCAGTGCTTTGATCTGGGCCATTCCCTAGGGAGGCAGAAGGTCAGGCCCTGCCGCCCACTGGCCCTGCGAGAGGCTCTCCTAAGGCCCATCCTGTATGAGCAGTGCTGGGACTCAGTGCTGAACTTTGCCTTGGTGACCGTTTGGAAAGAGCATGTTGCATGGGGAACACATCCTGGCTGGCCGGCAGGAGACCCACATTCCAAAGCACAGTCCTATTTCTTACACAACAGGGAAATGGAGGAGACTTGTCTTTTGAGTTTTGATTTTCAAACCTTAGCCCAGTGCAGGAGCTCAGCCAAGCGAAGAGAAAGGAAGAGAGAGCCACGGATGGTGGGAAAGGCCTCCCTCGTAAACTAACCATATTGACCTCCAGGGAGAAGGCAGTGAAAATGCTCCATGAGCCACGGGCTGCCACCTAAGGTGAAGGGCTCTGTAATGGAAGAGTTAGCCCCTCAACGCCACAGTTTGAAAAGTTCAGCAAAAAATCTGACAGTCCCTTCTGGAAGGATCCATATGGGATTTTCCTGTATGGAACAAGACCCAGATCAGACGGCCCATCCCCTTGGTCACAGTCTCCCTTCCTTGGAACATGAGGGATGATTCCTCTGGTTTTACTGAGGAGTCAACTTCCTGGTCGCACAGTGTGATCACATGCCCTGTTCCCACCGGCTCGGGAATCAACAGAGTTGCCAGTACAGGAATGAGATCCAGGATGGGACTGTGCCCGGCGGGGACCGAAAGGGGTGGGGTTGTTGGCAGTGGGATGCACCAGGAGGCCAGGGCTACCGTGACAGCTGCACTCACATCTTCAGTTAATCTTTGAAGAGAAACACATCTTTAACCATTTGTTAGGCTTTAGGCCTTGTTTCCTTTGACTCTAGACCTAAACAGGTCACTTAACTTCTCAAGAGACTTGGGCACGATCACAGCACCCACCTTGCTGGCCAGCTTGTCAAGAAGGACCTGAGAATGGTAACGGCCACGTGCTGAGCATTTGGTAACTGCTTGTGCTCATAACTCCGTCCAGGGGTGCCCAGGTCAAACACTTGAATGGAAATCCAGTAATCGTCACGGGACGGGAGTCGGTCAAGTGCGAAGCATGATCACAAGCAGTATCTCATTTAATCACGCACGCTTCAGTCTGTACAACAACACAGCGAGGAAGGAGCATTTTCCTTATTTGAGAGAGGAAAACCAGAGTCACAGTGGGCGTCCAAGATGACCCAGCTGGTCAGTGTTCCTGTCTGGGGTCGACCAAGACCTGCTTCTCGCAAAATATCACAAGTAGGGGCTGTGGTTGCTAACACAGATACCACCTAAAGCAAGAGGATCTGGGAAGACAAAGCAGTGGTTTTTGAAGGGGGTCCAAGCTGGACTCCAACAGCAGCGGGAAACAAAATGCTCAGAGCTGGGCATAGAACAGGCTGCCATCCCCGCAGACACAGACAGAGGATTCAACCTTGGCCGCCAAGCATGGAAGCTATAGGCCCAGAGTTCGCAGGCAGAGGAATTTAAAATGCTGCTCCTAGTCTCTGGTGAAAGCTCAAAGAGCCTCTACTTAAAAATGCCCTTCAGGTTTTGCCCAACTGAGTGGAAAAAAAAATCCAACTCAAAACCTTAGAAATATCTGGGGATGTCAGAATCTAGTATTTTTGCTGAAAACCAAGTAATGAGGGACCAGGTCTCTCAGGAAGGTTTGCTGATGTGTATGAGGGCCAGGCTCCCAGGGGCGCCCAGTGAGGATTCTCTCCCCTCCCTGGAGGGATGGTCAGAGACAGCCTTGGGGAGTTTGGGAAAGGGGAAGTGGGCGGCAGGGACTCACCCCCACCCTCACTTTATTCCTCACAGACTTCTCTAGTGAAGCTTTTCACTGGCCCGAAGGGAGAAGAGATTTTCTTTCCGTGTTTTATAGACTTGCTTGACTCGTGGAAAGCTGACGCAGGAAATACCATTCTCCTGCCTGCCAACACTGCTGGGGGAGCACGAATTATTACAGGCTTTAATTTCATTTAATAGGGGGAAGATTCTTGCCAATAATATACATGAAAGTGCTCTGTAACGAACAAAAGGAAAGCATTCTACGGATGTATAAGGAGTGATAGTGATCATGGTCACAAAGATAAATTTTATGCAGCAAAGGAAAACAAAACCTGAACTTTAACAACAGAAGAATAGGTAAATAAATAATGGCTTATCTATACTATAGAAGACTGGATGGCCACTAGAAGTCATTTTGTGAAAAAGGTTTTATGATGAAAGGAAATGTGATTACTACTCCATGAAAATTGCACACGGTATGCCTGCAGGTAAGGTAGACAGACGGATGGACAGGTGGAGAGTTGGAGACAGACCGTGAGAGGGGAGAACATTATAGCAATATATAAATAAGATTTACCTCCGAGTGACTGTACCATGCTTGCATTTTATTTTCTCCTTCATTTTTATTTCTTTAGTTTTACCCTGCCTGTTCTAAAAACAATTTTAAGTTGTTTACAGCACACATACAAGATAAAATTAAATTTGGAAAAAACATAAGCAAGTGAGGAATAAATATGAGAAAGATAAGACGTAGCCGGCGGGGTGGCTGGTGGGTAGAAGGCATTCCGTGAATCCCCACACATTCGGTAGAGACTGACCACAAATTCACTCCTAAGCTTTCTGGACACCAACCTGCGGAGAGAGAGAAAGATGCAGGAGACCATGTGACCCATGAACACAAGACAAAGCATGAGCAAGAAAATAAAGCAAAATGCTTCTGTTTAAGAAAACAGGAAAGAAAGTTCTCCTGTGGTTCTCTGCTCCAGGCGACAGCGTGGAAGGTAGGGAGTAGCGGGGCAATGTGTGTTGCCCCCTGTGACCCAGTGAGTCACCTGTAGACGCTCCCCTCAGCTTCTGGAGGGGTGGGGTGGGCAGAGCACAAGAAAGAGCAAGAGCCACCACGTAGGGATGGTTCCTAGTCCCAGACTCCGCGCGCGGTGGTGGTCGCATGGTCTCATCTGATCCTCACACACCCCGACAAGGTATCCTGGAAATCAGCCGAGAGAACCGCTCAAATCCAGTTAGCCAGCAAATGGCAGGGCCCACGTCTCTCTCCACATGCCTGCCACGCTTCACCAGTCAGTTCTACGGCTCCCCAAACCCGGGGAAGAAACAATGCTCCATACAGGCCAGTGGCCCAAGGCCAGGATGCAGTTCAAGGAAAAGAGCTCTGGGGGAGATCTTTTTTTTTTTTCTTTCTACTTTTTAGTATTCCTGAGCTTTGGCCAATGATGATGTTGACTTTTACATATGCACCCTTGTGGGTTCCCCGCACAGCCCTCAAGCCCCCTGGCTCGCACTACATTCAGTTGATTTTAGGAGTTCTTGAGGCACTCCATGGGGCCGTGGCTGTTGCTTAAGCATCTGACTCCTAGTTTTGCCTCAGGTCATGATCTCGGGGGTCATGAGATGGAGCCCCCATGCGAGATTCCACGCTGAGTTCAGAGTCTGCTGAAGACTTTCTCTCTCCTCTGCCCCTCGACTGCATGATGCTCACTCTCTCTCAAATAAATAAATAAATAAATGTTTTTAAAAAAAGAATTGTTAAAGGCAACTTTCTCCCCACCAGATGAGGGACCCCCCCACCAAGGATGCAGAGAATGGTCTTGGTTTATAAATAAGCTCATCCTTATCCTGCAACTTCCACAGTTCTTTTTTTTTTTTTTAATTTTTTATTTTTATAAACATATATTTTTATCCCCAGGGGTACAGGTCTGTGAATCACCAGGTTTACACACTTCACAGCACTCACCAAAGCACACACCCTCCCCAATGTCCATAATCCCACCCCCTTCTCCCAACCCCCTTCCCCCCAGCAAAGCTATTTCTGTGACGGGGGTCTCATCATGAACTTCAAGCCACTGTGAACACATTCCTGAGTTTCTCCTTCGCAGCTCATATCTGTCTCTCCTATTTCCTTGGTAGATGCTCTATTCCACCCAACATGCTGGGGAGGATATCAAGCCCCAGGGATCTTAAATGATACTAAACTGACCAAAGCAACATTTACTAGAGCTGGTAATGTCGGTTGGAAATAAGTGCCCTCATACACTCATATTTGGAGTATAAGTAAGAGTAACCTTCATTCTTAAAACAAAAACAAAAACCTTCATTCTTAAAGACAGTTTTACGAAGCACGCCAACAGCATTCTGAGCCTTTGACCTAGAAATTCCACTTGAATAGATTATTTTAAGAAGACAAGTGTAAATGAGGGCAACATTTAGCTACTAGGATGTCTCCTAGCGCTGTTCACAATAGGGCAAGACTGGAAACCAAATATCCAAAGATAGGAGTTCATTTAAATAAATTGAGATCCATCCTTATAATGAAATAACACGCATTCATGTAAAAGTTATATTAGAACCATAAGTGACTCTTAATCTCACAAAACAAACTGAGGGTTGCCGAGGGGAGGGGGTTTGGGAGAAGGGGTTGGGATTATGGACATTGGGGAGGGCATGTGATTTGGTGAGTGCTGTGAAGTGTGTAAACCTGGTGATTCACAGACCTGTACCCCTGGGGATAAAAATATATGTTTATAAAAAATAAAAAAAATTATAAAAGCAAAAAAAAAAAAAGTTATATTAGAAACTGTATTAACTTCAGTTATTTCTCTATCTTATATATTTAGAATGAGAAAATTGGGTGTAAAAATTGTGTGTTTCTTAAATAAAAAATAAAAAAATGTATATGTAAGAAAAAATATAGAAGGATATAAGGATATACTCTAAAATGTTAATGGTAGTTATTCTAGCACTAAGGTATTACCAGTAGCTTTTACCTTCTACTTTTTGAATATATGTGTGTTTGCATGAGAAAATGTTCATCATCATTAGCCATCAGGGAAATTCGAATCAAAACCACATTGAGATACCACCTAATACCAGTTAGAATGGCAACAAGGCAAGAAACAATTATTGGAGAAGATGTGGAGAAAGGGGAACCCTCTTACACTGTTGGTAGGAATGCAAATTAGTATAGCCACTTTGGAAAACAGCGTGGAGATTCCTCAAAAAATTAAAAATAGAGCTTCCCTATGACCCAGCAATTGCACTACTGGGTATTTACCCCAAAAATATAGATGTAGTGAAAAGAAGGGCCATATACACCCCTGTGCTCGTAACAGCAATGCCTACAGAAGCCAAAATGTGGAAAGAGCCAAGATGCCCTTCAACAGATGACTGGAGAAGGATGATGTGGTCCATATATGCAATGGAATATTACTCAGCCATCAGAAAGGATAAATACCCAACTTTTACATCAGCATGGGTGGGCCTGGAGGATCTTATGCGCAGTGAAGTAACTCAAACAGAGAAAGTCATTTTCTTATGGTTTCACTTATATGTGGAACATAAGGAATAGCATGGAGCACATTAGGAGAAGGGAAAAATGGAGGGGTAGAAATCAGAGTAGGAGATGAACCATGGGAAACCACAGGTTCCAGGAAAAAAACTGAGGGTTTTAGAAGGGAGGGAGGTGGGGGGATGGGTGAGTCTGGTGATGGCTATTAAGGAGGGCATGGATTGCATGGAGCACTGGGCATTACACAAACAATGAATCATGGAACACTGCATCAGAAACTAATGATGTACTGTATGGTGACTAACATAACACAATTAAAAAAAAGAATACAAGGACCAATAAAAGGACCGTATTCAGAACACGGCACAGAGTGGGACCTAAATGAACATTGAATGAATAAACAACTGAAGCTTTTTTTTTGCAAAAATAAAACAAAACTATAAAACTAAAAAAAAAAATGAATATACGTGTGTTTAAAAATGTATCTATAGAGAAGATGTATTACTCCATGAAAAAGAAAAAGGAATTTAAAAACAAAACAGGCAAAACCTACTGAAGTCTCAGTGTTGCATTTCGGTCTATGTGGGAGGAAAAAAGCCAAGATATGGATAAAAAGGCTGATAAGCCAGATCAGAACATTCTCCCATGTTTGTCTGTGCTATTGCCATGGGTAGGGCTAAAGATTTAAAAATCCTTCACATGGGGGTAGGGGGGTTGATGGAAGACATTCAGGTAAGTGTGGAGCTGTCCCTTGAGGCATGCCAAGCTAGGACTGTCCATAAAAGTAACCTAAACCTTTTTCTCTCTACAGCTTTGAAGCTCAAATTTAAAGCCAAGGCTACCCATGGAGATGGAAGCCAACCCAATTTTTATAGTGTTTGTAAAAAAGTTCCTTTCACCCAGGCCTTTCCCATTTTTGATTTCACAAGAGCGCACCTGCCCCACTGGTCCCAGCAGCAGCTTATTATAGCCTCCTTGCAAGCAGAGAGCACTTGGTAATCAAAGATAATTCTGCTCCCACGTGAATAAATGCAGTCTGGACTTGTCTATCACTAAAAGGCCTCGAAAAGACTAGAAGACACAAATGGATATAAATTTAGTTCTAAACTGTTTTTTAAAATGCATTCTAGCACGTTTAATAGCAGAGCAAGCTAATGTATGTCAGCACTGCAGTTTCTTGAAAGCTGCTTCCGTGTGTTACTGAATAAAAAGATGGATCCTGGCCTTTCATCAAAAAGAGCACCCAAAAAAGTGAATGTTTTCATTTGCCCCTTTCCCTTTGGGGGGAAACTTGCAGTCACTAATAAAAATTTATTGAACAGCTACTAGAAAACACAAATATGAACCTGTCCTATTGCCCCTAGAAGGTCCTTTGTCCCGTGTCAGCTAGACAAGGTACCAAGTAAATTCTGAGCTTCCATGTAAAATGTCAAGGAGTTGCAAGGCTTAAAAATGTTAGAAAGCCACTGTGCAAGAGGCGGGGGAGGTACAAGCCCCCTCCCCTCCGCCCCCCGCATGTCTTAGCCTCAGGTTTCTTCTCTCCATATTTCCTGCTGCTCACTTGGGCGATGTTCATGTCCCAATATACACCTTGCTTTTCTTTCATTTATCAATGGCCTTTCATATTCTGCCCTCTCCCCTGGAACCACCTTCTTATCCATTTCTAGCTTAGGAAGCGCTGACTCACCCACTCAGACATCTTCCACTTTGTGAAGCATTCAATGAGCATAGCCCTTTCCACCTCCCCCTAGAAGGCCAACCAGTCCATTGTCTATGCTACAGAGAATCCTGTTAGAGAGAATCGTGTTATTACGTGAGTCATACTCTAGCTGAATAATGTGTCACATGTACCTCCTCTCTATGAGAAAGCAAGATTTTTGAGAGTAATGTCTAGACTAATTTCTTTTTGATTCCAGAATTAGCACAGTGCTCTCCGCAAACGTAAGGACTCATGACACTTAGTTGACCTGGATGAAGAGTATGTCAAGTCATCAGAACTAGTGAAGGAAAAGGGAAAGGGGAAGTCGAGGGAGGAAGGGAAGGTGGAGAGAGTGGAGAAGCAGGGTGGGGGGACGAGACGGGAAGGCCAGTTGACATGCTCAAGGATGATGGTTTCCACATCCTAGACTCTGACTATTGTGGCCAAAATTTGCCTCTGGGTTCACATCTGTTGTCTAACTGATATCAGAAATAGATGAGCAAATAGGACAGCAGTATGAAAATTTTGTGTTTCTAGGAGAAAGTTCAGTGTTGGGGGACCCATAGGCCGATTATGGACAACAAGACACTCTTAAAAGCAGAGTGAAAAGAACGCTTGAGAAAATATTATTAGACATCTAAATAGCCTTCACATATTTTTGTCCACCGGGCCTCCAAAATATGCTATGACAACAATTTATTGTTTTGTTTTTAGAGAGAGAGAGTGAGACAGCATGAGGTTGGGCAGAGAGGGGCAGAGGGAGAGAGAAAGAGAGACTTTTAAGCAGGTTCCATGCTCAGAGCCAAGCCCTATGTGCAGCTGGATCTCAGGACCCTGAGATCCTGACCTGAGCTAAAATCAAGACACTTAAATGAATGAGCCACCCAGGTGGCCCTATGACAACATTTCTTTAAGCCTCTTCTATAGAATAAGTAGTTGGGGATAAAGAGATCAAATAATTCCCTGCTCAAAAAAATTTAGGAAGCATTAAGTTTCTTTTTAATAAGTTTTTCTACAATACTACCTAAGCTTTTAAAATTCTGTTACACATTTTAAATATCTAAGAGTATGCACAGTCTCCCTAACTCAGTGGACCAGAGAATCCCAGTACATCCCCTGAGGCTGGTGTTCCTTCTAGAAAATCAAGTCCATCTTAGAAAATCAAGTCCTGCCCACTAAGTAGTAGATGTCATCCCTTCCCTGTTGATGGAGAAGGGCACTGATACTCCAAAGATATGGGGCGTATGGGGAGAAAGAAGGATTTCAAAGCCAAGTACCAGAGGCACTTAAATCTTGGAAATGTTTACTAGGGCCTGAATCGAGTTTCACACTTCAGGGTAAGAAGTAGGACTTTTAGACCCCCAAGGCTTTATCTCTAGAGTCCCTTATCTAGAGTGTATCTAGAGTGCACATGTGGCCCTGAAATGGGTCTAACATAACAGGAGTTTTAAAGCCCAAGCCAAGTCCTTGGGCTAGACCGCAAGAGTAGAAGATGACAGATGGAAAATGCACTGACGTGACCTATCCCCACGTAAGAGTTCTTGTTAAAATAGACATTTATATAGATTTTATAGATTTACTGTTGCATACAGTAATTTCCTAGAACCTAGATACTAGCATAGATGATATTATCAGAATAACACAAAAAATAGATCTGATAGAAGAAAGATAGTCACATCGCAATTCAGGTGAAAGCCTTTTTTCCGTCAACATCACTGGAAATGGAGGGGCTTGGGTGGCTCAGTCAGGTAATGGTCTGCCTTTGGCTCGGGTCATGATCCCAGGGTCCTGGGATGGAGTCCTGCATCAGCTCTCTGCTTGGCAGGGAGTCTGCTTCTCCCTCTGCCTCTGCTCCTCCCCCAACTTGGGCACTGTCTCTCTCTGTCAAATAAATAAATAAAATCATATATATACATATATGATTTTATTTATTTATTTATTTATTTTATTTATTTATTTATTTATATGTCATATATATATATATATATCATTGGAAATGAAATAATCTAAAATATTCCTCATATAATATCAACTCCATAAAACAAAAATTTCTTGAAGGTATAACCTCCTTTTTAGCATTATGCTTATTTTTTTCACCACCAAATCATTATAGATTCCTATGATCTGTTTTCCCAGTTGTTCAAGGCCATCCAAGCATTATCACCATCAGAAATAAGCAATGTATCAGGAAAAGTGCTAGAGCAAGGATCAGGAGACTTAGCTCTGTTGTCAGCTCCTTGTACAACCTTAGGCAAAGGCATTTTCTCCCCTAAACATTGTTATTTTAATCCTGTGCTGTCCCCCACAGAAACCACTAACCTCCGGTGGCTATTAAGGACCCTAAATGCACCTAGCTTGGTTTGAAGCATGCTTGAAGTATAAAACACATACGGAATTTCAGATATATAAACTGAGAGTAAGAGTGTGACTATTTCACTAAGAAATTTTATAACGAATTCACACTGAAATGATACTATTCCGGATGGACTAGGTTGGTAAATATAATTTCACCTGTTTGTTTTTACTCTGTTGTGTTAACGTGGCTCCTAGGAAATTCTAAATCACACACGGGATTCGCTTTGTATTTCTAGCAATGGCACTAGAATTGGCACATTTCTAGCAATGTGTCAAACGAAGCAGTGACTTCAGATTACTTCAGAGCGGCCTTCTACTCCTGAACTCTTAAGATAAAACCTTCGATGGAAGATAAAGATAGGGGAGGGTCTGAGGCATAAACCCAGAAAGAAAGAACTACACAGGACCAGGTTTCAGACAGGACTGTGAGTGCTAAAAATCACACTGGCAACCCTGGGTGTGGTGGAGGAGAATGCAAAAGGCAAGGATGCTGTGGGGTGGGGAGGGAGCAGTGCGTGAACTTAACTTTGAAGTCTAAGGCAGCTTTGGCTTAGTTTTGGATGAATGGAGCTTTGTTGAGTCATGACTCCTAGTTAGAATAGCCTCGAAGTTTCTGAAGTGGATCGTGCCATACAGAGCAGAATAAAAGATAATGATGCAGATTTTCTGTATTAGGACTGTACTAACATCGTTTTACTGAGTTAGAGACATTCTGCATAACAGATTAGCCTGGGACAAAGGGGAAGCATTATCCTCACCAATACAGAATTTGTGAAGAGTAACTGTGGCTTTACAAATTGATTTATTGAGGAATGTATTGTGGGGAAAAAAGGAGGAATCTCAAAAATAAATCTCATGTCATTAAGAGAATCAAAGAAAAGAGAGTTTAGCTTTCATTTAATCCAACCCTTTCGTTTTGGGGATCCGCACCCTGAGGCTCAGACTGGGAAAGTGAAATTGCCTTTCTTCACGAAACGAGCCTAACCATCTGTAGCAATGTTGAGCGGGATTATAATTCAGAAGTGGGTCTTACAAAGGAATCAGAAAAACAAGCAAGACTGTTTTCCTTCAAGAAGTTTTCAGTAGCTGAATTTTTCTCCCTTGTTTCCTTTGGATGTTTTTATTTTTATTTTTTTAAAGATTTTATTTATTTATTTGACACAGAGAGACAGAGGGATCACAAGTAGGCAGAGAGGCAGGCAGAAAGAGAGAGAGAGGAGGAAGCAGGCTCCCTGCTAAGCAGAGAGCCTGATGTGGGGCTCAATCCCAGGACTCTCGGAACATGACCTGAGATGAAGGCAGAGGCTTTGACCCACTGAGCCACCCAGGCGCCCCTCCTTTGGATGTTTTTAAAAACTGACCAAACAGGTGATATTTGGTGCCCCATCTTTTCCTATTAAAACACAAAGTAGAGAAGACATTTCAATCTTTCCAAAGTGGAGATTAGTAACATCTCCACCACTGGATCCAGTAAGTGGTTCAAGGCTATGTAAAGAGGGTTATATGTTGTTTGTTGATTAAAAAATATCCACTTAGCTGTCTAGTAACTGGTTGTAAAAACCTTGACACCTCTGCCCAAAGTTATTTACTCATTAGTTGGTTCTTTCTGCCCAACCGTCTAATAATGATTTTGAGGTAGGAATGGTGGCTCTCCACTTCCAGTCACTTGGATAATACATTGTGAAAACTTTTGCTTCTGAGGAAGAGGCAGACCTTCAAAGCACAGCAATTATCCTCGCCCCTCCCCAAAAAAACATCAGAAAAGTGAAATAAATTAAAACAAACAAATACACATTTCAAAGACTCAGAGACCTCATGAGAAATAAGACGATAAAACTCCAGAGAAGGAAACTCCTTGCAGAGGTGCCTGGAGGACTTCCTGGTCTTGGGGGAGGGATTTTCCAATCACACGTGAAGCCTGAGAACCAGGACTTGGCTGAGAGACAGAAGCTGGCGGAGCTGATCTCCGTGCCAAAGACCACAGCGGCAAAACCAAGCATCACATGGTCTCAAAGAGTCTGTTTTCACCGTCAAGAGATGGACTAACATCCAAAGGAGCTATGAGCAGGAGGCTGGAGGGCGAAGTGGATAATTCCAGACATCAGAGGCTTCCAGGGTCAAGGAAACAAAACCACTGGGAGACGAGCCATGAGAACTACAGATGGGAACTGAAAGCTTTCGAGAAGGGGACTGGTCCCTGAGGTATCCACCACGTTCCCAGAGGGCACTGACCTTTCCGAGAAGGGTTTGGAGGCTGAGGATCCAGGCCAAGCCCCCAGCAAGAGGCTGCTGCTTGGATACAAAGAAAGCTTTATAATCTTTGAGGAGCAACTCCCAATTTCCCCCTTCCCCAGCCACAGGTAATCACCAGTCCACTCCCTGCTACTATGAGCTTGACTGTCTTAGATGCCTAATATAAGTGCAATCATGTGGCAGCTGTCCTTCTGTGACTGGCTTAGTTCACTTAATGTAATGTCTTCGAGATCCACCCCTGTGGTCTCAAATGGTCGGATTTCCTTCCTTTTTTAAGGCTGAATAGTATTCTAGTGTGTGTGTGTGTGTGTGTGTGTGTGTGTGTGTGTGTGTGTGTGTATTTATCCATTGTCAGGCAATAGACAAGCTCTGGAGATCTTCTCTACAGCATAGTGCCCACAGTTAGCAATACTGTATTGTGCACTTACCATATTTAAAACCAGAAAGAAGGTAAGTGAAAAAAAAGGAATAAAGAAGGAAAAGTAAATCTCTTGAAACAATGCCTAGCACATAGTAAGCACCAGTAAAGTTAACATTTATAATTCATCTCCTACCCCAAAAAGGAGGAAACCAGCAAAGGTTCTCAGAGTTGTTTGGGAAGCAAATAACTAAAGAGGAGACTTGAAGGACCTAAAAAATGAAGCTGGTCTCTACCCGAAACCAGAGCCCCCCAGTGAGGTAAACCCCAAACCTCTCTCCATGGTCCTTGCTTTTCCAAGTCTTTTAACCTCTTTATTTTGGAGGTTCTCTTGGCTCTTCTGTTCACATTCCTGAAGGTGTCCCATCTCTGAAACTCAAACTTTTTCATCAGACTGAATCTGTCAAAACTATCACTTTGGGTTAATAGCTGCTGTCCGCCCATCACTAATTAGAGACAAAATGATGCATTTAAAAAATAATCCATAGCCTCATGATCACCAATGATCAGAGATCCCCTAGGACAGGTGCCGGCCATGGAGCTGGAGCAGAGAATGAAGGCATGTGCTGGGGGAGATCAGAAATGGAAAGGAGAAAAGATAACTCTGGAGCCAAAGCTGTGAATGCCTTGTCATAGGCCCCCCTCGATTGTACAAAGTGTGTGTTGTCTCAGAATTGTTAATCTCTCTTAGGTCTACATCTCATTCCTCAAACTCCAGGTCAACTGTGGACTTCTTGGAGACGAGGTCTTGAACATCCCACATCAACTAGCCCAGCTATGGAGACAGGAAAAGGTCCCAGAGAGAGAATGAACACTAGTAAGAAGGTAGCTGAAGGAAGAAGGGGAAAGGGGCAAGAATAAAAAATGGAGCAATACAAAAATATACGGAGACGTTCTCTTATCAATGAGCCTCAGTCAAGGCGGGTTAAAGATCTGGTGTGTCCTTCTTGTAGACAGTCTCCCTGGCTTCTGGCCTTGAGTCTCCTTGGATGGCCTGCTCAAAAATTAGCTAAAAGTCATTTGACTGAGTACCAGTCAGCTCACAGTTCCACGGTCCCTGCAGTGCTCTTGCTTAGTGGTGCCCAGCAGGCCCCCTGCCCTTGCAGAAAGACAGTAAGACCCCTGGAAGATTGCTACACCAGAACAAGAAAAGAAATGGAAAGGGCCGATTTGATATAAGATAGAAAGTTCTTATTTATTCGTACGAATTTGCTGTTTCTCATTCTTCTTGTGTATTTGTTATATTGTCTCCTGAACTAATTACCTAATTACAGAGGGTAAAAGCATTTACAGGATTAGGGAGAGTTCTCTCACATGTACTGTGGAGGTAGAGATGTTTATTAATTGCTCCATCGAAAAATGTTCCAACCCTGTCACAGCCGCTGAATTATTCATTCATCTGCCCCCTCCACCCCTCTGTTTAACCAGGATTAATCCCTCCAAGGTACCACTAAATACCACCGGCCATTTATACTAAGCCCTTTAATTAATCACATTATTGGTCGTGTGTTGACCCTCTTCTCTCCCACATGCCATTCACAGTTTTCTGGGGAAAGAACCAACTAGAACACATACTTCTAGCAATGCCTGCGAGGCACTCTGCTACCAATTATTCCTTTAAATTGAAGTCGCCAACATTTCAGACAGGAGAGGTCAAAACGTGGCTGTTTTTATTTTGACCGACAGATACGGCTGACGTTTTTATTCTGCTCTTTGTAAAGGAAGACAACCAGCGGTAGACACAAGGAGACCCTCCTGTACAAAACCCTCCATTCCACAAATCAGAGACCCACGGAAATCGGCTCACCCCTCTTCTTCAGGACCAGTGCCTTTGGGAGATGCGTTAGTCGATGCACCAGTATTTCCTGCAGGATACGCTGCAAGAGAAACAACTCCCGACCCTCCGTGCGGGCCCAGAAAGGCGGATGTGTCCACTCATGCAGACTCTCGTGCACGTCCGAGTGACATTCGTGTCACTCAACAGCACAGTCTGCGTCAACTGTGTGGCTTGCCATCTCCACACGGAGCCCCCTGCCTAGGAGGGAAAGAGACAGGCTGGGGAATTGCAAGTGCTCCTTCCACAGTGTCAGTGGGGTGACAGACGTCACATCCAAGACGAGTCATCTAGTCCCATTCAACTGCAAGCAGACAAAGACATACAGTCCCTTATGTGTCCAGAAGAGAAAGGGAAGCAGATAATGATAAATACAACTATTAACGTCTTGTCTATCACAGAAGATTAAGTGCACCGATCTTTACTTCAACTGCTTAATGGTTATTGGTAATAATACCTCACTCTGATAGGATGAATGCTCATTTACCAAGAATTTTCCATTGATTTCTCTCATGAGTTTTTATTCTATCTTGTTCGATCTCTATTCTATTCTGCCATGTTTTCTTCTATTTTGTCACTCAGAGATAAAGCTCCACATGAGTAGGATCTCAGTTGGGAAGTGTCTCCACCCCACCACAGGTGTATTTCCATTATGTCAGTCTCTCACAGGGCTTCTCAATCTGGGTGCCGTGATTCAGAGATTACAAGGACCATCTAAGGCCACGTGTGCATCCTGTTTCCTATGAAGAGGGTCTCTACTTGCCAGCAGGTTTTCAAAGGTCTATTGAGTCCCTGGAGGCTGAAACAGTCCAGATGATCTTTTCATCTTCCAAAGCATCTGCCAAACGCCAACACAGCCAAGTGGACAGAACAGATTGCTGACGAAGGAATTTTGGAAAAGAAGTTGGGAGGGAATAGGGGTCCTAGAGAAAATGCTTACATGGGTGTCAGCAGTTGGAGGTATGGGGTCTGGCTCAGGGGTCCAGCAGGAGGGCGTTAATGACTTAGAGGGAAGGAGCCAGGAAGCAGAATGAGGGCACAAAAGGAGAAGGAGACTATCTGGAAGACAACCATTTGTGTGCTTCGCAAAGAGCTAGGAAAGATCACCTCGCCCATCCCTGGATAAGTCGATTTGCTACCAGAGCTTGCTTAACAGAGAGTTCCTGGTGAGAAGAGGTCTGGCTGCGGGCATCCAGACACATTAACTGAATCTTCTGGAACAAGGGATTAGCATATGCACCAAAGTTGTTTTTTTTTTTTTTTTTTTTTAAATCAGTCCTGTGATTTATTTAGCACGTTGACTCACATATTAACTGTAAAGAGATCATCCCCTACAGTCTCATTGTGTGAAAGGTAGACCTGCCCTTTATGGGCAGGAAGATGAAAGGGTGAACCTCTAAAGCAGAAGGAAGGGACGATGTATGTAGCAAACTACATGAAACATTTAAAGAAGAAATTATGTTAAAAGAAAATGCTACCCTACCAAAGGTAGAAACCCACAACTAATTCCCAATACTACAGAAGACTGCAATGTTTTGGGGAGGCTGAAATAGTTTTCCTTTTTGTATTCTAAAAACGAGAAATTGGTTTATGCTGGAATCCCAGGAGGTTCTTTATAAAGGGATACAAAGCCAGGTTTTAAGGAGTCATGGTGGACCCCAGTGGGAGAGCACATCACACCTCTTCCCATTCAGCCCAAGCACCGGCCCTTTCGCAGGCACTTTCAGAGGAGAAATATCACTCTATATTGCAAAAACTGCATTTGAAATACCCTCCCAGCTTTGCTTTGCCCATTGAAACCACATCTGTCCTTCAGAAGCCCGTTTAGAGATCCCAAGTCCCACAAACTGGCCAGCTGGGACCCACCGACCGCACTCTTTTATAACAGCAATGACAACTAAGCCAACAGCTACCATTACCAAAGATGGGCCATGAGCCTAAAAACACACCCTCAGACCTACGGATGAGAACACTGAAGCCTGACTCTTCAAAAACATCACGGAACTGAACCCGTGGTGCCCACATCACCCAGGGTGGGCTTCTAATCCCTCAGAAGGGGGGGGGGTCCCTCATTACCTCATCTTTGGTTTTACACCCAGTGGCGTCTGCCAAAGAGCAAGGACCTGATAACGTCTGTTAAAGAGAGCGAGAGAAAGAATGAATGAGGCTCAGACAGAAACAAGCTGTCCAAATGGACAGTAGGGATCACGGATAAGCTGGGACCTGTGGCCTGACACAAACCTCCTGGGGACTGCTGTCCCAATAGAAACTAAATGCTAACTTTTTGCCATGTGTTTTACATGCTTTGCAATGCCCCATCTAATATATATTTTTTTTAATTTGAAATCTGTGGAGTAATTATAGACCCAGAAAGGTGCATAAAACAGTAAATGTTCAATGAATTCTCAGGAATTGGTCTGTCACAGACATGCTGCCCGCGTGAAAATGTAAGGAACATTCTCAGAACCAGAACCAGAATGAGAGAGAAGCATGTCGCTTCCATCCTTCCTACCCTGTAGAAATCACTGCTCCATCATTACGATAATAACATTCCTGTTTTGCTTTTGGTTTTACCTTCTGACCCATGGTGCACTGTCTCACCTAATTGCAAAAGTTCCTTAACTGGCAGTGTGTGCAATGACCCTCCGTGTCCTAGAGACAGGACGTCGGGAGTACAGGGCTCAGTATTAAGGTCTTGCCTCCCTGCATGGGGAGAAGAGGCAGAGTGGCCTTCCCAGGAGCCTCGGGGGGTGCCGTCTCACCCCTCAGCTCATTTGGACCTGACCCCCATCTTTGCGTAGAGGCTTCACATCCCCAGCTGCTGGAGAGCTCACAGTAAAGGTTTCTGAGCCCGTGGGACTCAGTGGAGACCACGGTGGGACTCGTGCTTGCATCTGGCAACAGGCTTATGTTCCAATCAAGCCCATTTGACTCAGCTAGGGGAAAAAACAGAGAAAGGAAGAAGTCCGTAGGAGGCCAGCTGGTGCGCCCCTCCCCTGCCGGCACGTGTCCTGCGAGCTTGAAGCATACTCAACATTAGAGGGTCCTTGACGCTGTTTTATATACGAGCAAACCTCATTGAAAAACCTGGTTCAATCAAGAGGTTGGACAGAGGCCAGAAATCACCCTGTCAAACCCAGTAGCGTTTGAAAACGCAGAAAAGCCAGGCCCAAGGAGGAAAGGGACTATTCAAGGTCACACACTGTGCTCAGGTGCACGTGCCGGTAATGAGGGTAGGTAAAGGAAGCACTCGGCAGAGGTGAGGTCCTAAGGGTTTTACTTTCTGTTCTGAGCTGGCCAACCGGGTTGCCTCATACTCCGTTTTGATGAGGTTCTGGGAAACAAGCCAGCTACCTTGAGAGACTTAGATAAAGCAAAGTAGAATAGTGCACTTTTTTCCCAAGTCCAACTTTGAGGCCAGATTTAAGCGATCCAGGCAAGGGGAATTGGTCACTGTCCCCGCAGCCACACAGAAGACCAGAAGTCACTGGCGTCATCATCAAGAATCCCTCACACCCGCAAGACACTTTGTGGACCATTGTATGGTTTCCAGAATGCTCTCCCAGGTGACCACACATGACCCTCATGCAAGTCTCTGGGAGGGGGAGCAAGGCCGATCATTTTCTTCCTAATTTTTGAGGGAGAAACTGAGTTTTGATCAAGGATCATAAAACTAGGGGAGCTGGGGTGCTGGATTTTTATTCCATCCCGGCCCTCAGTGACAGGAGAGAAGAAAGCCTGAGAGAGGGTCACATGTCCTTCATGCTTTGCTCCAGGATCACGTGACACTGGAGATCTCCCAGTAGCTCCTCCCCGACACGGTCCTGCTTTCCCTGGTTTCAGGCAAGTGTCATCGGTCAACAGGGATTGGAAGCAGAGGGGTTAGCATCAGGAGGTGAACAGGAGCCTGAGCCTAGGTCACCTGCCAGCACCCCTCACCCCACTTCACCACTTCACGGGGCATGTCTTCATCTCCCGTCACCACAAGAAGGAGGCTGAGTACAGTAAAATAAGACAGGTTGTGAGAGAGAACGCATTCCCACAACTTTTATGACAGTGGACTGTTATAACGGTTCTATTTTATCATTGGTTGTTAATCTCTGACTGTACCTAGATGATACAGTTTACCATAGGTACGTATATAAAGGGAAAAACCATGGCATAGGCAAGGTTCGTTCCTATCTGTGGTTTCGGGCATCCCCGGACATTCTGGAACATACCCTGTGTGTAAGGAGGGGGTCTACTCTACAAACAACTCCAATTACCAACTCTCAATCATCTCTCAGTCATCTTTATGTGTCCCCAATACTGAAGGACTCGGGGCATAATCTGATTTAAACACAATTTTACCCATAAAACGTTTTTGGAATCATGAAAATCAGTCAAGTATGCCATTATTCTAAAACTGTTCAGCCTCTAACATGGCATCCCTATATATCTGAGTCAGTACAGTTGAGCTACAGATAACTTTCCGAATAACCTGGCACATTGCTCTTACTCTGCGGGGGGACGAACCTGGCGCCAAAACAAAGGAGTTAACCTTCCCCACCTGACATGAGAAATTTATGAGAGCCAGGAGAAACTTCAAGTCTCCTGAGTTCCATTTCCATGTTCACCCACCAACCCGCCCCAATCCCCTTGTCTTCTGTCAGAGCACGGCCCTACCTTATGCGTTCTTAGGCGGTTTGTACTTAGCATTTTGTCAGGACCGATGAGTCTGTCTTGTTCATTGTAACATTACCTCACTGAGCCCATCTCCTTCAGCAACCTCCTGCCTGACACCTCCCCTCTCCCAGCATGAGGCCCTCATCCCCAAAATGCGGACAAACTGTGCTTCCTAGCCCCCAGCGTTGTGAACAATAAACTGATATGCAAGTGGGAGAGGCTTGTGACCAGTATTTATTCTTGGATTTGCATGCTCTGCAATCAGAGCGAGCACTAGAGCTCTCTGTGCCTGTTTTTCTATCTGCAAAAGGAAGATCCCCGGTTCCAGCGTCTAGTCTGAAGCAATGCTAGAAAGACATGTGCAGGTATTAGCATAACCTAATCTCTTCCAAATAAAATGCGTTCTAGTTACCAATGTCCTCACCAACTAATCGTTACTATTCTGTCGATCTTACCTATTTAACTCACATTCATGTTGCACCTACTGTATTCGCAGCACAATGAGGAGAAGTACGAGGAAGAAGCAACAGACTCAGTCCCTGCTTCAAGAAGCAGATAGTTCCCAGGCAAAATGACAGACGATGTGAATAAAACAGAATGACAACACGGGGTGCACACAAGCATTCCAGGAAGATCGAGAAAGTAATGTCTTGTTCTTAGATTAATCCATTAGGAAGGAAACCAGCTTGTGTAAGGGGGGGGTGGTCAGGACAAGGGTCTTCCCTTACCCACCCCTGGGTAAGGGAGCAGCTGGGAAACTACAGTAGTCAGGCATGGGTTGGGAGGAGAAAGAAAGAAAAAGAAAAGATAAACTATTTTAAAAGCAATCATCATCACGGCAAACAGATGCACACATACACATCATAAAACAAACAAATGCAGAGCCTGGTGAAGATCAAGAAGTAGGTGTGCCCTGCTCCATGCATTTCCACAGGCATCCAGCCGCGGGGGGGCTCTCTCTCAGTCCGCACTGTAAGGCTGTGTATCCTGGCTCCAGATTCCTGCCTCTCCCATTTACCACCAACACCTTCCTGAAGGCCTGCATCCACTCACAGGAGGCCAGTGGATGAATCCATGCCAACGTGGTCTCCTGAAAAGCTCCTTAAACGGCCGACATCTTGCCCCCGCCCCACCTCCGCCACCCTCTGCCCCCATTCTGATTCAGTATTTCTGAAAACCAGGAATATTGGTTTGGTTCTCATGGATACTCCTGGTTGACACCCATAATGGAGTCAGAGCCTAGGTAATTCATTAACTGAAGAGCGATCCCATAAGAAGGCATGTGTTGATTCAAGGCCACCCAGAGATGTCAGGGTTAACAAAGATGTCAGGGCTAAGCCAAGGCTCCGGATTCCCACGGCAGGTCCAAGTTGCCCTGGTCAGCACCACGAAGTGGACAGAAGGACAAAAACCAACTCTCCTAGTCCTTCTCCCTTCATTCCAGAAAGAGGGCTGGGGGGCAATATTTCAAAGCATAATAAGCATATACTTTCCATAATCAAAAAAGAGAATTCTTCTGATGGGTGGAAACTAGACTTTTGGGAACGATCACTTTGTAGTGTATACAGATGTTGAATTATAATGGTGTACACCTGACACTTAATTAAAAAAAATTTTTTTTAAAAGATTTTATTTATTTATTTGACAGAGAGAGATCACAAGTGGGCAGAGAGGCAGGCAGAGAGAGAGAGGAGGAAGCAGGCTCCCTGCTGAGCAGAGAGCCCGATGTGGGGCTCCATCCCAGGACCCTGAGATCATGACCTGAGCTGAAGGCAGCGGCTTAACCCACTGAGCCACCCAGGCGCCCTAAAAAAATTTTTTTTAAGATTTTATTTATTTTATTTGAGAGAGAGAGATGCAGAGTGCATGCATGAGCTGGGAGAGAGGGAGACCCCCACCCCGAGCAGACCCCCCACCCTGAGCAAAAACCCCTATGCAGGGTGCAATCCAAGGAATCATGAACTGAGCCAAGGTACGTTTAACTAACTGAACCACCCAGGGGCCCCTAAAAAAAAAAAAAAAGAATATTTACATTGAAGTATAAGTACACTGTCTATACTACATACACTTTGAAAAATATATAAATATTTCCATTATGTCCAAAAATACGGTTAATTTTAAAAATATTATGTGGATTCTAGGAAAGAACGCATATCTTCTGGGTGCCTGGGTGTCTCAGTTGGTTAAGTGACTGCCTTCGGCTGAGGTCATGATCCCAGAGTCCTGGGATTGAGTCCCACATCAGGCTCCCTGCCCCATGAGGAGTCTGCTTCTCCCTCTGACCTCCCCTCTTATGCTCTCTCTCACTCTGTCTCTCTCTCTCTCCCAAATAAATAAATAAGATCTTAAAAAAATAATAATACATATATTCTATTTGGGAGGTGTAAAGTTTGATCTGGATGTTAATCTACATTTATACAAATGAAACAAGTCTATAATTAAATAACATATACATATAAAAATACATACACATTAATAAGTGTATATATTTAGAAATGTTACATGTTTTCTCTATTACTACTGGATTTTTCATGGCCTTATTGATATAAATTAATATCTGCTTTCTACTAATTTTTATGTATTTTCCACATTTCATTATGTAGTATACTTTATTTGTTGCATAAAGATTATTAGAGTTATAACCTCATTGTGTGCTCTCCTTGCTTCATGAACACCTTTTGTCTCATATTACACTTTCTTTGAAATAAAAAAAGAGAATTTAGTTTCAACACGCGACTTGCATTTATTTTTTTTTAAGATTTTATTTATTTATTTGGCAGAGATCACAAGTAGGCAGAGAGAGAGAGGAGGAAGCAGGCTTCCTGCTGAGCAGAGAGCCCTATACGGGGGCTCGATCCCAGGACCCTGGGATCATGACCTGAACTGAAGGCAGAGGCTTTAATCCACTGAGCCACCCAGGCACCCAGCAACTTGCCCTTAAAAACAAGAAAACACAAACAGAACAGAAAGCACTGTGTTTCAAATTTTCTATTGAAACCAGCCCTGTGAATTAGTTGAGCGAGAAATTCCACTCGTATCTCAACCTAGGAGAAGATGACCTCAGGATTTCGTAAATAGCTACTGTCATGCAGATGGCATTTCTCCTTTGCTTTTCTATCATGTGTTATTATTTGTAATATTTCTAAAATCTCTTTTGAGATAATGAACTTGAAAAATCAAAGTCCCATGGATGCCCAGGGTTTTTGTGACAAAACAAATAGCAAGGCAGGAGGAAATTGTCAGTGAGACTAAAAGTCTCATTTTAGTTAAAACAGCTCATTCTCATGAAGGTCCTCAAGGGCAGAAGACAATATATACACATTTCAAATCGGTGGCATCACATCGAAACAGAGATATTAAGGGAAAATGCAGTAAAAGATTGTGTTTCACGCAGGTGAGACTAGGAGGACCCAGTCTCACTGGCAGCATCACACTTAACACTCTGGCTGAGGTCAGCTTTCCTGCGTCCCTCAAAATAATAATAATAATAGTAATGATAATAATACAGCAGGTGCATGCTTCCTTCTACAAAGAATGATGATACTCAGAAGGACAAGTGTCATTCCCTTTCTCTCTTTTCCACCCATGAACGCAAAGGATGATTCAGTAGAACATGACGACGCGAGATTCTCCATTCCTGGCTAATGAACGTTGCTCGTTCTCTGGCCCGAGGAGACAAATCCAGATGTACAGGACAAGGCATTGATTGAAAGGAGGTAAATATTAAAAAAAGAAAGAAAGAAAGAAAGAAAGAAAGAAAGAAAGAAAGAAAGAGAAAGAAAGGAAGAAAGAAAGAGAATGGAGGGAAAGGAAGGGGAGGGGAGAGGAGAGGAGAGGGGAGGGGAGGGGAGAACAAAAGTGGATGGAACTGCTGACACTGGGTTTACCACTTTCTCTCCCATCTGAGAAAAGTCTTTTTTCACCAAGCCATCAAAACTTTTCAATTCCATTAAAAAAAAATATTTATTAAGAACCATGAGAAGTATAGTGTGAGATTTAAAAAAAAAGGGGGGTGCACCTGGGTGGCTCAGTCAGTTTAATCTGTCTTTGGCTCAAGTCATGATCCCAGGGTCCTGGGATCCAGCCCCACATCGGGCTCTCTGCTCAGGCTGGACCCTGCCTCTCCTTCTCCCTCTGTCTGTTGCTCCCCCTGCTTGTGCTCTCTCTCTGTCAAATAAATAAATGAAAAGATCCCTGGTTTTGTTCCTGCACCATAAGAGACACCAAATACTGGTGGTCATATTGGTCAGGACAGACCGTGCTTCGCCGCGTTAACAAATTGTTCCCCAAATGTTGGTAGTTCACCACAAGTAAGCTTTTGTTGTTGCTGGTTTGGGTCACATACAAAATCTAACTAAAAGTCAGTTATTTCTCTTTGGCAGTTCTCTTGCCTGGTTCCTTCTGTTTTCAACCCCACCACTTTAGAGCTCCTCCTTTGGAATGCAGGGACAGAAGAGGTGGAATCTGGGGAGTTCTCAATGCTGTTCCCTGCCTCATGCCAGACAGAGGGGACACATTACATTAGCTCTTGTCCCCATAGGAAAGGACTAGGTCACATGGAGTTAAAACTCTAAGAGCAGGGAAGCTGGAGATAATTTTCCTGTGTCCCTGGGAAGAGAGATGATGATGAGAACACAGCGCCGCATCTGCCCCAGAACAACAATGAAATGTGGAGAATCCAATGGAGCAGAGGGCAGCACCCTTCTGAGTGGCTGGGAGGTTTCAGAGGTCAGATTAGAGTCACCTTCCAGGAAAGATAAGGTGGGGAATACAGAGCACATGCGATGTGGAGGGAACATTGTGATCAAAGCTCTGAAGACAAGTCATGTCATGTATTTGAAGAACAGTAAGGAAGCGAGGCCTGCTGGATGACCGTTAATGGAAGATGGCTACTCGGAAGCAGCTGGGGGGGCTCATATGTTGCAGAGCTATGAGCTGTAGGACAAGGAGTAGAAATAGTTTAGTTTCTCGTAAAGCAACTTGTGGTCCGTGAAGCCAGTCTGACCAGGTAACCCCAGGCACGACTCGGATGTCTAACCCAGGGAGCAGGAAGGCACCCAACTCATCCCATCATCCCCCTTATCTAGATAGTCGCTAATCCCTACTGAAGCACACCCGTGGCCATCTCATAGCCTCTATGTCCTCACCACCTCTATGTCCCCACCACCTCTGCCTTATGCCAGGCCCTCAGGATTGTTTACACACTGCCATGGACTGAATGTCTGTGTCACCCCAGAATTCGTGTGAAAGTCCTAATCCCCAGTGGGATGGTATTTGGAAACAGAGCCTGGAGAGCCTGGGAGAGGGAGAGCCCTCATGATAGCATTAGTGCCCTTTGTAAGAAGAGACAGGAAAGGCTGATTCTCTCTCTCTCTTGCCCCTATGTGACTGCACAGCAAAGAGGCAACTGCCTGAAAGACAGGAAGACATTCTCACCAGAACCTGACCAGGCTGGCACCTTGATCTTAGACTTTGAGCCTCCAGAGCTGTGAGACATAAATTTCTTGTGTTGAAGCCAGCCAGTCCATGGCATTTGTTCTAGTGTCCTGAGGGGCTGAGATGCCATCTCTGGCCACAGCCTGGTCAGTGATCTCTCCACCTCTGGCCCCTTTCCTCTTCAGTATGAACCTGATGCAGCAGACCAGACGGGACCCTGTAACACCCATTCCTAAATGGTATCACATAAGGGCCTCTTTCTGACGTGCTCATGTCTATCTCACATTCTTCCAACACCGAAACGCATTGAGGTTTTCTGAAAACATCAAATTTGTCACGACTCTTGAGCATTTCTATATGCTGTTTCTACGAACTGGAAGGCTTCACTCCTTCCTGCTCAGAAAAATCATGTTCATCCTACACAGCCTCTTCCTGATCCCTCCCTTGGTTAATAATTCCCTCCTCTGTGCTCACATTTACACGCTTCTAAATCTTTTATTGCTCTTGCTCGTTGGCATTCACTCATATCCCGATCAGCTCTCCAAGTTCAGTGTGAACGCCACTGCGAACAGGAAATGTGCCCTCTTCACCTTAACTCCCCAGGCCCAAACCGTAGGTCTGGTTCAGAGCATAAGCTCAATAAATACTTTTAAGGGGCACCTGGAAGGCTCAGGGGGTCAAGCAACTGACTCCTGATCTCGGCTCGAGTCATGATCTCAAAGTTGTGGGACTGAGCCTGGAGCTGGTCTCAGGGCTCAGTGCTCAGCAGAGAGTCTGCTTCAGATTCTCTCCCTCTCTCTGCCACTCCCCCAACTTGGACTCTCTCTCTCTCTCAAACGAATAAATAAAATCTTAAAAAAATTTTTTTTTAAATTTTTTGAGGCTATTTATTTATTTATTTGTGTGTGTGTGTGTGTGAGAGAGAGAGAGAGAGAGCGAGTGCACAAGTAGAGGGAGGAGTGGGCAGAGGGAGAAGCAGGCTCCCTGCTGAGCAAAGAGCCCGATGCCGGACTCGATCCCAGGACCCTGGGATCATGACCTGAGTCAGATGCTTAACTGATGGAACCACCCAGGAGTCCCCAAAATAAATGCTTTTAAATCAAATGTCAAGTTAATATTATGGACAGTATCTAAGGTATATTTTGGGCCTAATATTCAGGTTTAATACTATGATCTCCAGTAGAATAAAAATCATTATAATAGATTAGATAGATCTATTATTAGATAATATCTATAATAGATAGAGGGTTATAAAGGAGGAATACGGAGAAATAAAGTACTTTGGACTCAATAGAGTTCTTTAATCACACCTAATAGTTATTAAGACCTTATTCTGGTCCAGACACTATGCTAGGTGTTTTAATACATTATATCTCACTTAATAGTCACCAAAACCTCTTAAAGAAAAATACTCTTATTGATCATATTTTGAACATGAGTAAACTGAGGCACACAGCCAATATGCATCTTGCCCAGGGACCCACAGCTAATAAGAGTGGAGCCAGGATGTGAATCCAGGCCCTCTAAGATAGGATCCATCCGTGAAACTCCTCTCCTGTGATAAGAGGGCAAGCTCGGACATTACGAACAAAGGCAAGGACACAGAGAGCGGTTAGGACATTAAAGCCAGAGGGATGATGGAATGGAGCAACGAGACACACACGCATCATGTTCCTTGCCCTCCGTAATTTAGAAATAGGCTGAGTGTGTGCTAGCAGGAGTGGAATGCTAAGTATGTGTTTTGAAATAGAAACCATACTTGATTAGCAATGTACAATATCTGTGGTTAGATCCAAACTTTTGATAACTAAAATAAAAATAAATAAATAAATACCTCATCGAGATATATATAATTACCAGGCAAGGAAAACATAATGAATCAGCCTTGGTAGTTACAACTACGCGCCAAGACACCAGAAGGCAACGCCTAGAACAAGTGACATATCAATGTAAGTGGCTACTTTATGCTTTACTGTTTTAAAATAAGCACTTTCCCCCTTTTACTAAATTCTAAAGCATCTCTACCTGTTATCAATGTATTTATTACAAGTTTACCGTAGATGCCCTGCCCTATGGCATAGGTTGTATGGGGAATTTAAGTGGGGAGGGGGACAGGAATAATGGAAGGAGAGGGAAAGACAGTTCCTCTGACTCACAGGTGCTATCACTCTCAGTGCAGTTCAGTTCAACAAATATGCATTAAATTTCCACCCCGTAGTAAGGAAAGAGCTCAGAAATGGGGATTCTGCTGGAGGTGGGGGTTAGAGGGTCATCACAGATACAGTCTGGCTCCTAAAGAGCTCACAGCCTTGCAGTCATATAGACAGGGCACGAGGCAATGTCAATGCCACAGGGAAAAAAACAGGCTTCCATGACAACGCTGTGAAGGGCCCTTATGGCAGGCTCGGTAAGTCTCGGAAGGCTGCCAGGAGGAAGCGAATTTAAACTGAGACCTGAAGAACGAACTCTCTTGCCAGGGGTAAGACTGGAGAGAAGAATCTTAGCAGAGGGAACAAAAGCAGTAACCTGAGAAAGAGCAAGGAAGCAGACCAAGAGGTGTAAACAATCGCTGGACTCAGGAAGGCAGAAGCAAGAAGCAAGAGGGCGGGCAAGAGGAGAGGCCATGGAGCTGCGAAGGGCTGAGTCCTGGGGCCACGTGGGCGCTTTGGATGTCTTCCCAGCATGGATGGAAAGTGACGGAGGACCCTACAGAGAGCAGGGCAGGAAAGGAACCTAAAAAAATGTACGCTTTCCAAGTGTCTCTGATTACAGTATGAGATGATGGGAGGAACAACAACCAGGTCTGGGAAATCAGTGAAGTTGCTGCAGCAATTCTGATGGGCGTTCCGGCTGACTCGGGCCCAGGGTGGCAGCCCAGGGACGGACTAATGCGGAGAGATGAGAAAGCCATGCAGGGGAAAGAAAGCCCAAGAGTTATATGGGGGCCGGAGGGTGCCCAGGCACTGGCTTGCAAAATGGGGAGGGCAATGGTGCCTACCCACAAAAAGACAGGCCAAAAGGGAAACTGAGGTTTCCCTTTCCCTTTTCCCTTTCAGCTTCATCCTGCCCTTTGGGTGTCTGTGGGACAGCCACAGGACGGGCCTCCAGGCTGTTGGATATCTGGGTCTGCAGTTCAGGAGAGAGACGGAGCTGGAGAGTCCCATGAGGGAATCATCGCAAAGGAATATGATGCAAGTCAAAAAGCAGACAGGATTATGCAGTGAGAACGCATGGAAAGGAAAACCGGAGTTCAGAATCCTGAAGAAAGCCAGTATTGAAAGGACAAGGTGAAGGAAAGGAGCCCACAAAACATCGTAAGAACAGCCAGAGAAGTTGGAAGGAACCCAGGAGAGCGAAGTACAGTGGGAGGTGAAGAACGCTCGTACCTCAACAAGGACGACGTAGTCTTCTGTGCCATGTGCTTTGGGGCGGCGAGTAAAACAAGAACCCCCAAAGCATCGGTCACATTCCGTGCCAGTGGGTCGCCCCACAGCCTATTAGAAAAGCGAATTGTGGTGGGAGGCAGCCGGGTGCCTCAGCCTGACTCTTGATTTCGTCTCAGGTCATGATCTCAGGTCACGAGATCCCCTGTGTCGGGCTCTGTGCTGGGCATGGAAGCTGCTTGGGATTCTCTCTCTCCTTCTGTCCCTCCCTAGGCCCCCATCCTCTTTCTTCCTCTCTGGAGAAGAAAAAGAAAAAAGAAAAAGAGAAAAGGGAAGGGGAGGGAGGGGAATGGGAGGAGGTAAGGGAAGGGGAGGAAGGAAGGAAGGAAGGCAGGAAGGAAGGAAGAAAGGTGGGCGGGCTGGGTGGCTCAGTCGGTTAGGCATCTGCCTTCAGCTCAGGTCATGATCCCAGCATTCTGGGACTGTCCCCAGAGGCAGGCTCCCTGCTTAGTGGAACGTCTAACTTCTCCCCCACCCCACTGCTCTTAAATAAAATCCTAAAAAGAAAGGAAGGAAAGAAGGAAGGAAGAGGGAGGGGGAAAGAAAGAGAGAGAAGTGAGGGCTGGGGCATGGAGTTTAACAGAAGAGAGAGAACCCTCAGCTCTGCCGCACAGCTATAATAAGACTTTTTAAAAACCACTTGACTTCACACACCTTTGAATGCCAAAGGATACATTTACCAGTTTAGTCTACGCAAGTCTAAAATGAGCCTTGCTTCTGTTAGAGACAGACTACAGAATGCCGAGAGAATCCACTTCCAAGTGTTTATTAAGCGCCTTCTGTTCCAGAACATCACTGTACCCAAGAGAGTAAGAGTCATTTCTTCCAGGTGAGAAGCGTTTGACCGGTGACTGCCACACGGCATCTTGAATGCTTGGGGAGACTGTTTAAAATGCAGATTCCCAGAGCACATCCCAACGTTAAGTTGCACTAAATCCGGGGTAGAGCCTGCGAAGCTGTACTTCTACCAGGCTCCTGATGATGCCAGAGAACTATCTGGAAATCCAATACTGTTTATCACGTAATAAACCTCCTCACGCACCACGGAATTCAAAGCATGAGCGAGGTGTTGGGGCACTGCGATGGGTGAAAGCTGAAACAGAAACAAACACCAACAGCTCAGAAAATAAAACTGTGACGGTGGCTCGTGTACGCATTGAAGCGGGCAAGGCGTATCTACTGAGAGTGTCCTCTGCACCAAACCCCAGGCTCAAGCAAAGGGATTATAAATTTGAACTGGATTCGGAGATTTTCTTCAAATAACTCTCAGTCTATGAAGGAAGAAAGGAAAGAAGATCAACCAATGATTCTAGTGCAGTTCGATCAGTATTTTGACATCTGCCACATTCGTGACCAGTATTAACATGGTCCTCTGGGAGCATAAAGGATGGTCTCCATCAGAATGGGCGAGGAGACAGACACATGGGAAGGACTGAAGCTTGAATGGGTTCTACATTTTGATTATCAGTTAGATGAGGATGGCACGGAAGGATATTCCAAACAGGAGAAAAGGTCATAGTGACCCAGACCTACCAAGAGCTCTACCATCACTATGCTATGGAAGTTGCCATATGCAAATGCATGTACCCTCCTAAAATTTGAAAAGAACACAGAGAAATGATAGATACTGAGACACCTTTGTATAATCCACATCCAAGAGCCTATTAAACCCACAGATGCTGAAAGTTTTGTCCAGAGAACCCTTAGGAGTATTTAAAGGCAAAATGATAAGAAGCCACTGGAAGAACCTTCGATAAGAATATCAAGTTATAGGAAGGAACTAGGAAAATGTGACGATGTGGAATCTAATCCCAACCTAGAAGAGGGCCCATGAGAAGGAATAGTAAGTTTGAACACGAGCGGTTAAGGGGAAGCTGGATTCTCTTTGGTCCTAGTTGCAAGGAAACAACCCCGCCATTTTTGCCGTCAAGAGAGAAAGTAGAAGGCAGGTAAGTTAGTCACACGGGGGTGAACTTAGAGGAAACAAATAGTAGGGAGATGTGGGGCAGGACCTAGGGAGGCAGATGGGTCTGTTGTTGATTTCTTAAACTCTGGGTGATGGAGGAACGCGCTGAAGGGGATCTTCACGGTGAGAACAGACACGAAGGGAAAAAGGGGAGGGGGATAAACCACTTGTTGTTCTGAGAGAATTTGAAAACAAAGAAGCTTATACCGACCAGGATAGCTTCCTTCTCTAACAAGCAGTCACAAAAATTTTGGTGACTGAACTCAGTAAGATTTCTTTCTCCCTCACATCACACTTGGATGCAGGTTGTCTGAGAGGAGAGATCTCCTTCTCTCCTTAGTTGTTCAGGAAGCCCTGCCTGCTTCCATCTAGAGGTTCCGCCATCTTTTAAATTCTTGGAGCTCTACCAGGGACCCTCCATCTACGACCAAAGGGGATGAAACAAATGCACAGAAGATCATGGTAGTGGTTTTACTTTCAGGGGCCAAGCCTGCGTGTGGCTGACTAAGCCTGCGCCCTCATTCTGCTGCTCAGATTCGGCCAGAGGGTATCCAGTGAACTGCGTGTGAGGCAGGACGTGTCCTTTAGCTGTGTGCCCAGAGCAATGGAAATGGGGTTGGTGAGCCCATGGTACACTCTCTGCCCCAGACAGGCACAGAATGTTCTTTAGCCAAGATCAGGGTGATTAAGCTGAGAGCCTAACGTAGTCAAGGACAGGAGAGGGGACAGTTCATGAAAGACTAAATGCTAAAGTAGGACATACAATTAAAAACAGAAAAATAAAAAAAAAATAAAAAACATTCTTAGCAAGCAATGATGTCAGACAATAAACATTCCTTCTGTTCTCGGGCCAATTTTAAAGGATGGCAGTTTGACCCAAGGACGTGGTCAGCAAAATTTGGGGAAAAGCCTTTCATGTGGTGCTAAGGGAACCAAGAGGAGAAGAAGAAACGGTATACAAGCTCACAGCAACAGGACCAGCTATATATACCCACACATAAGTGTCTGACTCCTAATCACTCCTCTGCCAACCCTCTTCTGTACATTTTCCTCACACAAGAAAATGCTCATGTATAAACAATTCAAAATACTGCAGGACACAGGATGTGATCGGCCCCAGGGCTTGCACACAGAAATCAATACAGAGCGTTAGATGTTTAACTAGTCTCGGGCTAGCCGGGGCTCTCACCACTTAAGAAAGAAGCAATCCCACACCCCCGCAAGGACAGCCTTGGACGCTCCATTTGGTTAGCCTTTCCCTGGGGCAACAGACAGACAGACGTGGGCCGTTGTCCTAAGCAGGACAGGGGACCCTCTCCCCCGCTTCCACCAATAACTTGAAGAATAGGCAGCATTTACTGAACGGTCATTATGTGCCAGGCACTCTGTCTCGCACAACTTAAATGGGTAGATACTGTATTATCACATCTTACAGAAAAAGAGACTGACGCCCAGAAAGGTTCCGTAACATACTCAAATTTACCCACATGGAAAATGTAGGAAAATGCAATTAATTGGCATCCAGAATTTGTGCTTTTGAGGACTACATTTTTCTTTTGGAAAACTGTATTTCCTCAGTGTAAAAAGGCAGGATGGGGTGAGGAGTGATAGACAAAAAAATGACCAAACAATATTTTGTGATGAAAATAAAAGTTAGGTTTTCTGATATTGGAATCCATGAGTTGACTGGCCTACTTCTTACTTTATTATCTTTATCATTGCCAAAAGGCTACAAAGAGGAGATGTATTTTCCTTCTTTTACTTGAAGTCCTTCTTTTCCATACCTCAGAGCCAGTGTGTTCTGCTTTATATTCCCAGGTGGGCTCTCAGGCTATTTATTCTCTTTTGTGATTACTGAAGCTGTAAGCTTCTTACACTGGCGGGAGGAAGGTGGAGAGAAGAGATCCAAAAACCTGCACGTGGAAGTTTTAAACTTTTGACACTACATCTTGAAGTCCTGACAATATATTTTGTTCACTATCCTTTAGAATGTTGGGGGGCTAAGCAAAGAGAAACAACTTACTTACTCTCTAGTCTGGAACAGTCTACGAGAGGCCAAGTAAGACCAAACATGGCATTTCAGCAAATATGCTATAAATGTTTGAGTACAAGATTTTTTAATAAAGAATTGTTATTATGTTCAGTTAGCCAGCATATAGTGTGTACAAGATTTGATCTTGGAGTGGACAGGAGATTAAGAGAGAGAAAGAGGTTATTCAACACCAAGCACTGAGCTACTTTGAATGAGTTCATCTCAGACACCAGTGATGAACCCTTCAGATACTTCCTCCCAGAGATCACTAAGTCCAGTTTACAACCAGACCAATGACCCGCTTCTTGATTTCTGAAGTCACTTGTTTAGGGCCAAAACAAATTGTTTCCTATCTATAGAGAGTATAAAAAAGGTCATCACAATCTGTAGCCGGTTCCAAGGATGGTAACTTGTATTTTTATAACTTGCACATTGCCAAATTTCCAAAAAGATATATGTACATCAAACATATGCAGATGGTCATTTTGAAACCACTTCTTCCAGCAATACTTATTAAGCATGTAATTTTGAGAAATCACTGCATTTGGAGGCTATGGGATACACAAAGACATTCAGAAAGCAGTCTGACAATACTTAAGAATAGCCTACAAAAAAAAAAAATTATAATAATAAGCGTTTTTATAATGTGCCATCAGTCCTCAGGTAACTTCTCTAGGGCACCAGTTTTCTCACTACATGCAACAAGATTTTATTACTCAATGAAGAGTAGAGCCGGGTTACAGAGTGGCTCTGGAGTCCCACAGGCCCTCCAGAGATTTCTGGCCCTGGGACTTGGGCCCAGCTTCCTCCTCTGTGGCAGTGGGCGGTATGAAGATGAAATCACCCACTTAAACCTCCTGGCATAGTGCCTCCCACTGACAAGTTTTCTATCCTTATGATTGCTTGATGGAACACTGTGCAGCCAGCATTGTGAAAGAGGTCTAGAACACAAAACCCTGTAGCAGGCAGGCCAATCCTCAGGCATTCACTTTGTAAAGAGCAAGAAAGTCAACACAAATTTGCAATTAAAAAAAAAAAAAAAAAAAAGTAAGAGCTCTAAGAGTTCCTGGGAGCTGCCAAAGGGGCACAAAAAGGAAGCCCTGGGGAAAGAGCGTAAGCTTCACGGAAAAGCTTCAGGACGTTTCTTGAGAGTAGAACCAGATCTCTAAGAACATTTCAAGGCTTAGTGCAATACGCTTTTTTAAACTACTGATCTAGAATTTCATATGTAGAAAAGTTCCCTTTCAACATCCAATATCCAGAACTCATTCATTCATTAACTTTCCATCCAGAAATGCAATCGTTAATTACTGCTGGGCACCCTTATGCCACAAAACCAAACAAAAATCCCTAGGCAAAGGCAGCTCTCGGGGCTTGGCTGTAGGCATTTGTGATGCTCTCCTTCATAAAAAAATCGCAGCCCCAAATCATAGGCCCAATTACAGAAAGGGCTGGCCAAGGCTCCGATTTTTCAGTAGCATTTGTCAAAGGTGCTCCTTTTAAACCGGGCGCCGGTGCTGGGTCAGCAGTTTCACAGGGATCGGAGATGAACAGAACGTCGTAGGAACAATGTGACAGGCATGGGTGCCGGCAGGGAATGGTCTGTGGGCAGAGGATCTGCCCAGGGCCGTCGGTTCCTGCGGCTCCCAGCAGGGCCCAGGTGCCCGCCTCCGGCAGTGTCGCTCCCCGCCCCGGGCCGCCCTCAGTGGCGGGGTACTCTGAGGGTCTTCTCCACCCGCAGACTCAGCTTCGCCGCTGGAGTCTGCACTCCTGAACATGGAACTCGGGCGCACCGCCGTCAGACTGGATCGGCTCCGAAAAGCTGCGCGGGTGAGGGGCGAGGGTGGAAGCCCGCAGCGGCGCCACCCACAAGCGCCGCGGCCCGCGCCCGCTCTCCGCGGGGGCTCACACCTCCACTCCCCCCGGCTGTGCGCGCTCTGGTGCGCGGGGGCCGGGAGGGCCGGGGCGGAGCGCGCACGGGAGACCCGCCCCTGCTCCCCTCCCCCTCTCGCGGAGATTGACGGGGCCTGGGGCGCCCGTCCCAGCCAATGAGCGCGTCCCGGGGCGGGCCCTGGAACCAGCTGCTCAGGCTACTTAGAGTCTCGGGCTCCGCTGTAGGAAAGCAGAACGGAGTCGGGACTGCCCGGGTGGACCGGCCGGGCGCCCCAGCCAGCGAGGACCGGCGGGCGCACGGGCATCGCGCCGGGAGCAGCACCGCACCGTTCCGCGCGGGCCAGAGCGGAGCCGCAACCCCACGAGCCGCCCAGGACTCCCTCGCCATCGCCGCCTCCGCAGCACCCATGGGGACCAGGAGACTTTAAAGGAGTTTGGGGTTTCGGGAGCAGGGAAATCACGGGTACGGAGAGGCGGCTTTCTTTGCCTTCGAAACGGTTTTTCTTCGTCCGACTGTTTGGACCCTGTGCCGGGTAGGAGGGAAAGGGGTCTTTTGGCTGAAAGTGGACCTCCCTACACAACCCGCACCCGCACACGGGCACCGCACTAGCTTCCCCCATCTTTCCCTTTCCTCTTTGTTAGGTTATTTTAGACAGAACGGCCTCGCCCTGGCGCAGCCCGAATGGCTCTGCTGGGGAGAAGGCAAGAGAAGTGAGGGGCAGAGTGCACCTGCTTGTGTGGGCAGGTGTGCCCGGGTGCGTGGGTGTACGTGCACTGGCGAGCGTGCGAGCGTGGGGTTAGAACTGTGCGAATGTGGGGGTCTGAGTGTGTCGTCGCGGAGGTTTATCATTCTGTATGTGACATGATCACACCGATACACCAGCCAGCCTGTCAGTGTCTGGACTCCTAAGTGAACAAAATTTTCCCGGTGTCCAGTGAGTGTCTGCGAATGTGTCCCATTGTCACTGTGTGAGGCGCTGTCAGGGGAAGAGTGCGACCTAGAGCAAAACTGAGAGAGGGGCTGGCGAGGGTGGGGACAGAAACGTGAGCGCAGCTTGCTCCAAGCTCTGAGGCCTTAAGCGCCCGTCTTCCTTTCAACCTACTCCTCGGTCCATTCCGGGGTGTCCGTCTCCCGCGCTGCCACCACCCGCGCTGTCCGCCCCACTGGGGCACCGCGTGCCTTCCCGCCGCTGGCCTTTCCTCTTGTGGGAGTTGGACCGGGTTCCGGGACGGGATCCGAGGCTGTGGTCCCGGCGTCCGCTCTCGCCCCAAGGACTGGCGGCTTCTGCACCTGTCCTGCCGCTGGGGAGGAACGGGTGACTCCAGTGCCGGCGCGTAGGCGGGCGGGCAGGTCCCGGGGGCCATTGCACGTCCTGGGGAGGGGCAGCCCGACTCTGATCGTTGTCTCTGCTTCTCGTCTGTGCTTCCGCAGATCCCCGCTCCTGGCCCTCGCCTCGCCGCGTCATTGATGGGCAACCAACTGGACCGCATCACCCACCTCAACTACAGCGAGTTGCCCACAGGGGACCCGTCGGGGATCGAGAAGGACGAGCTGCGGGTCGGGGTCGCCTACTTCTTCTCGGATGAGGAGGAGGACCTGGACGAACGCGGCCAGACCGACAAGTTTGGCGTGAAGGCCCCCCCGGGCTGCACTCCGTGCCCAGAGAGCCCCAGCCGCCACCACCACCACCTGCTGCACCAGCTGGTCCTCAACGAAACTCAGTTCTCCGCCTTCCGGGGCCAGGAATGCATCTTCTCCAAAGTGAGCGGCGGCCCTCAGGGCGCCGACCTGAGCGTCTACGCGGTCACAGCGCTGCCCGCGCTCTGCGAGCCCGGCGACCTGCTGGAGCTGCTGTGGCTGCAGCCGGCGCCCGAGCCGCCCGCCCCCGCCCCGCACTGGGCGGTCTACGTGGGTGGCGGGCAGATCATCCACCTGCACCAGGGCGAGATCCGCCAGGACAGCCTGTACGAGGCGGGCGCGGCCAACGTGGGCCGGGTGGTGAATAGCTGGTACCGCTACCGCCCGCTAGTGGCCGAGCTGGTGGTGCAGAACGCCTGCGGCCACCTGGGCCTCAAGAGCGAGGAGATCTGCTGGACGAACTCGGAGAGCTTCGCCGCCTGGTGCCGCTTTGGCAAGCGGGAGTTCAAGGCGGGAGGGGAGGTGCCGGCTGGCACGCAGCCCCCGCAGCAGCAGTACTATCTCAAGGTGCACCTGGGCGAGAACAAGGTGCACACGGCCAGGTTTCACAGCCTGGAAGACCTCATCCGCGAGAAGCGCCGCATCGACGCCAGTGGTCGCCTGCGAGTGCTCCAAGAGCTGGCCGACCTCGTGGACGACAAGGAGTAGCCTTGTGGGGCGCCGCCTGCTCCTCCTGTCTCCCCGCGCCCCGCTCCCTCCCCCGCTCCCGGGCCTCCCGGCCGGCGATCCACGACCCCCGCCCCCTCGAGCGCCCTACTGCGGCGGCCAGTGCCCAGCCTGCACCCCCGCACCCCTCCGGCAAGTGGCAGGAAGTCTCAGGAACTGGCCCCGGGACCAAAGGGCAGCTGCGCGTCCCCGGCTGAGCCCCCCGGTGGTGGCGACGGTGTGGGGGGAAACGCAGCGTGCGCTCTCCCCTTGAGTTGTAACGGGGGCAAGGAGAAAGGGCTGAGGGGAGCAGGGGACGTGGCTTTCCCCGCGGGTCACTAGTCCGTGACTGTCACCCGACCTCCTGTAAAGGGAACCATCACCACCCCCAAACGCGCACACACAGACCAGTCGGAGGTGAGAAATGATCCTTTCAGGGCACAGTTCAGTGACTGTATGAATGTGTCCCCAGACTGCAGGATTTCCAAGAAATCCAGCCTGTCCCTTTAGGCACTTGTGAGTAATGCCACCAGCGAGCACTTCGGGACTCCGGGTTATCCCGCGGCTGCCCGGCACTCTTCCAGCTCTTCAGCCCCAAGTCTCCTGACATTGTATTGCAGGCAAAGCTATAGGGTTTGCTTCCAGTCCTTTCCACCGAGGGAAGCGAAAGCCACCCCCCACCCCCATTTGCCTATGAGTCGCGCTAGCTGGCAGCAGGGAAGCCTTTCTGGTCCCGAGAGGAAAATGGCGCAGCTAATTTGGTGAGGAGCGCGGGCCCCGCCCCCGGGAGGGAGAAGGTTCACCTGGTGTCTGGGAACTTGAATTTGTGCAGAAGGTCGCTTGTTCTTAACCGAAGATTGCTCCCTCCTTGGGCTGCATTTCAAAAACAGTCATATTTTTTAAAGGGTTGGAGGAGAGGAGGGGGAAGACATGGCAACATTCCAGAAACCAGCATTATTACAGCACCATAGCCAGTATATTTAGTTTGGCTTTTCCTAACATAGAAATCTTAGAAGGCGGGGAAGTGGAAATAAAGTTTTAAAAGTGGGAGAGCAGGTTTCCAACTATGTCAACAAAGCCTATCGTGTTGATGTTTTTATTGACCATTTTAGCAACATGCTAATAAAATTTCAAATTGAAATTTTTATTTTCATGGCTTTAATCCATGATAGTTTAAATACTGGGGGCCATTAAGAGTGGACTTAGCTAAGAGCTTAGCTAACATTGCCTTTTCACTCTATTTTTCTCAAATCTTATGAGAATTCTGTTTTTGAATATTGTAGTTAATTTTTTGGCTTGAAACGGCAGCCCTAGTAATGGTGAAGTTGTTAATGTGTATATTGTACTGAATTTCTGTCAGTTAAGGGGTTTTATTGCGTTGGTGGAAATTGCTAGCAGGTTCCATGAGGTTTCTTTTCTCCATGTTGTATACCATTACTATTTCACATCTGTATTTCTATTTTTCTTCCTCTCCCCTTGACGTCCTTAAGAAAGGAATCCAGATGTGGTAGCTTCCCGCCCACCCTCTTTAGCCAGTCCCACAATCCATTCCTGAAAAACAGAAAGGACTCGAAGGATCAGGGCAAGTATGTCTTTTCCAAAAAAAAGAAGGCTGTTTGAAGCCCCTTCCTCGGGCAAGGACGTCCCCACTTCTCTCCCTGTGCTGC
The DNA here is from genome assembly GCF_030435805.1 of Mustela lutreola. NCBI lineage: Eukaryota > Metazoa > Chordata > Mammalia > Carnivora > Mustelidae > Mustela > Mustela lutreola. Next base: position 135,823,254 of record NC_081298.1, on the reverse strand, counting down.
AGCCCCGCCTGACTGTTACTTGATTCCGTGTTAGACACCGAGAGCATCTATGTCCCTTTCTAGGGGATTTGTCAAATAATGGTGTTGAGCTCATTGTTGCAAGCAATTGCATATTGACAGCTGTGATTCAGTTGGATGGCAAATATGGCCAAAGCCAGTTTCTTGGCATTTCAAAAATAATGCAATAAAAACTAGTCGAGGTTAGCTGAGACTGGAAATGCCTTTTTCATGGTGAAATGATTCATTTTTGTTTGTTTTTGGTTTTGGTTTTGGTTTTAGTTTCCATCTTGGATTCATTCCCTGATCTTGAATCAAAAGGTCAGATCAATGATATATGAACTAGAGTATTTTTCTTAAGCCTATTGAGTGATTTATTTTTTAAAAAATGTTTAAATGCATATGCTTTTCTTTCAGCACATACAACAGCAAAACTTTTGTAATAACTAACTTACCTTTGCATGTATGGAGAACTGAAAGCCACTTATTTCCCTAACTTACTCTTCTTTCAAATAGCAGATGGCAGATCATAAACCGAAATTCTTTATTGTATCTACCCTCTCCACATTCTTTACTGTGCCCCCGCCTACTGTACCTTGGCTCTCTGCTGTATTAAACACTATCCTAAGTACTTGCTCAGCAGGACTCCTTGACATTTTGTCCTCCACCTGTCACTCAGAGGGTGCGACTCGAGCAAAAGAAATGAGTCGGTTGGTCACACCTAATACTAACATTTATTTCCTCTGATGGCACATAATCTGATTTTTCTTTTACCGAGAGGGTCACTGTAACAGCGCTGTCTTAGCAGCTTTATACTTGCTGGGACTAGACTGGTGGTAAAAAATAAAAGTTTGGCAGCCAAAGCGGCATTTATTCCTGTACTGGTCTGTTAAAGACCGGGTTGACAAGACTCCTACAAATTTACAATAGGAAAACACTTGTTACCAAGGGAATTCCCAGTCTGGTCCGTGTTAGTAAGAGCCAGTGGCAAAATAATTCAGATCACAGTGCATCACTGAGAGGATATTATCAAGATACATCTTGATCCCCCAAATAGTATTTTTAGGGCATCATTAGCAATGTCAGTGAAACCAAAAAGGTGGAAGTTCCCTTGGGAGATGTCATGGATGGACTTGATTTTTATTTTGAGTGAATGTAATATCTCCAGATTTTATCAGAGTTTTAAAAATTAAAGCCAGAAGCCTCCTAACGTTTTTACAGAGGTCAGAAATTTAGTTTTGGTTGTAGTTCTCCAGAGAGAAAAGCTTCCTAAGACCTTTCATGATGCTGAATATGGCTCAGCTGGAGGTCTGGGCTATGGGCTATCTGGGATAGAGGAAAAGACCCTTATCCATCCACGGTGACTCTAAAAAGCAAACTACAAAAAAAAAAAAAAAAAAAAAAAAAAGCCTAGGGAGGAGAAGAGAGGATAGGCATATTTTAAACAAAACCAAGCCCCAAAGTGTATTACTTCATTAAAAAAAAAAAATCCTGTAGAAACAACATATATATTTATTTTTTAAAAATTTAAGTATATCCATGAGCCAAATAGATACATATATATAGATATATAAATATATAGTTACTCAATATTAAAAATTTTAAATCCCCCTCCTGACTTCTTTATATGAAAAGAGACTAATAATATTTTCTTATAGTTAACACTTGTGCCAGATTAGAACAAACACAGAAGCAGCAGAAAGTCCAACGATGTTACATGATTTTACTATCTTTTTTTTTTTTTTTTTTTTTAAAGGTGGGGGAGTGAGGGAGAAAGAGAGGGAGAGAGAAAGAGAGCACCGGCAGGAGTTGGGGGCCAGGAGGGTAGAGGGAGAGGGAGAACCTTATTCCAAAAGGAGGAGCATGGAGCATTATGCCCAGCCCTATCTCCGGACCCTGAGATCATGACCTGAGCCAAAATCAAGAGCCAGCTGCTTAACCGACTAAGCTACCTGATTTTACTACCTTTTAAAAAAATCTGGATGTTTATCTTCCTCTTTGTGTCATGTTTCTATGCTGAACATTTTTGTCTGAATATTTTGTCTTCAGAAAAGCATGCAATTGGTGTTTACAAAATGATGAATTATCTGAATAATCAGTATATCCTAACAGACTTCAAACATTACACCTGATTGATTACCTAGTTTCATGTGTGCTTTCAACATCTTTCAAAGTTCAATGTCTTAGTTATCTAATAAATGGAGCAGGGTGAAATTTCAGTGAAATTAACACTAACTACAAAAACATAATACAGCAACCTAATTTCCTTTTATCTATATGCATACCCTCAAAGCTTTCTGCTTTCTCATTTTTAAACAGATGAAGAGAATCTTGTTAGGTTTGGCTTTCAGAGAAGACTTCCATGTGCATAAACAGTCTGAAGCAGGTGAGAACTACAGGCTTGCAAGTTTCCTGAAACATAAGAATTGTTTTTAGAAAATGGTTGTCTAATATACAACTTGACTTTTTTTGTTGACAATGACTAGCTATTGTCAGGACAGTTACGATGTATACATATACATACATCCACACGCACATCTACATGTATGTATACATTTGCAAATACACACATGTACATCTATGTACACGTACACTTATGTATACACATTTACATATATACATGTATATTACGTCCATATATACATTCCTACCTATAGCTAATAATTATGTTTTCATTCAAAGATGGGTATAGATGCATGCGCACATACCGACTGTTTAGAACCAAATGGAGAGTTACTGAAGACTTAAAAAAACAGGAGAAACTCTTGGGGTCCTCACAGCTAGTGAGCAACCCGACAGCAAGGCAAGCCATGCCTGAAACTGAGCATAAACAAAAAGAAAATGTGGGAGTTGCAGTTAGTTTTAGTCTCAATTTTAGAAGGGTATGTTCCTTGTTTCTCTAACTAAAAAGACCTAAGATTCAAAGGAAAGCTGTGAAGATAAGGAAGTAATTACAAAATAAGACACAAGATGAAGTGGGAAAGTTAGAATGTGATAAAATAAACAAATGGGCTTTTCAATGGGGAACACCTGTTCTCTCACCAAAGCCAGGAAAGCCAAGATCTTATTTTCCAACCATTTAATAATTTATAAAATCTCCTTGATTTCATCACTCACATGTTGTATGTTGACCTCATTTGAACTTACAATGGAAGAGATTTAGGTATTTGAATATGTTGGGGGAGAAGGAAAGATAGTCTTCTCTGCCTTTGTTGCTGGGGGGTGCATTTGTGACTATTGCATTCATTGGCGGCACCTAATAAACAGTCCCCGTGCTGTGGGGTGCGGTCGGTCTCTCTGGCTGACAGTGCGAGGCACACAGTGGATGTTCAGTAAACACAAGGCTAAGGCATCCTTCTACCTCAACTGTTCTCGGTGATACCTGATCACTGGGAAAACCAGAAATCCCATCACTCAGCTTCTCTACAAGCAAACCTAAATTTCTCTAATTGAAATTGGCAGCTTTTCCCATCTCAGAAGAACCACAAAAGTGTAATTTATGAGGCTTAAGACTGATCCCAGGTAAAAGGTATTCTGAATATTAAGTTTGCTAATAGAAAAAAAAAAACTATCAAAGAATCCAAAGATAAAATATTCTCTTGTCATCTGGCCAGAAAGAGGAAAGCAAACTAATAAATAACTCTGACTATACCTTCTCATAACTTCATCTCTCATTTACATCAAGGGGAAATTTTTCTCACATGAAATCATAATATTATTCCTTTAGAAAGAAGCTTATTATTAAAGCTCTTGCTAAGAATTTTCTTCAGTTCTTCAGTTATGTAGGGGAAAACCTACTAGAAGATGAGCTTAACTCTCTGGGAGAATTAGATTTGAGGGAGTTTGGTCATGGTTGTTTTTCTAAATAAATGTTATTCATTTTTATATATAAAATAGCCAAATAATGGCTATGCCCATTGGCTTTTACAATCCAATTACTTTTTTATGTGAACATGAGTTCTGAACTTAATTTTGTCCAAAGGGGAGATGCTTGTAAAATATTAGGTGTGAATAGAGCCCGTGTCCTAAATTTCAAGCACAAAATAAATGCCTCAAAAGTTAATCTGAACTATATTCAGTGTTCCAAAAAATAGGAGACAGTCATGTGAGGCTACTGCTGATGTGCTTTCCAAGAAAATTCTTGCCATCAATCTATGATATAGACGTTAATGTTCTGTTCATGCCATAATGGGAAACTTGAAGGCTTCTCTGTTACGAGTATACTGATATTTGCTTTAACAAATACATTATTATTCTAAACTCAATCATTTTCCCCTCCAACAGTTCTGCGACATGCCAGCTCTTTGCTCACTGCCAAACCCCTTGTTTTCAGATTCTCCTGGGGAATGAGCAAATCTGGGGGGATCGTACTGACAATGATTTTGTAAAAACATCTCCCAGCTCTTCGGCACATGCTTTGTTTTGTCCTGCTTTCTGCTTCTCAGTGGAATTGTCTGCCCGGGGTCTGAGCCAGAGAAATGCAAGACTCCAGGGTAGGGCTGCCCAACTGTGTAAATAAAAATACAGGCCAATCAATTACATTTCAATTTCAGATAAACAAAGAATAATCATTTTGGTATAGGTGTATCCCAAGCAATATTTGGGCCATACTCATACTAAAAATGATCTTTTTATTTGAAATTCAAATGTGACTGCAAGTCCAGTACATTAACTGGCTACCCTACTCAGGGCAGACCCTTACATCTCTAAGAAGCCAGAGACCTCTGATTTTTTGGAACTGACAAATTAAGGATGCATCCTCCATCCACATCATGGAAGTATATTCTCAGATTGCTCATGTGTCTTTCAAGGCCAAAGCCAGATTCAGGTCCAGGAACAAGCACATAATCCAAAAGAAGCCTCAGAGGGAAGAGTTCACAGGCACCGTAATCATTGAGAGTTGGTTTTATGTTTGTGTGGATGGGGATGGGTGTTTCATGTGTGTCTCTTCTCATACTCTTTTGATTTTATTTTATAGGACATGCCATCCTTTATCTGAGGGCATGATTAATGTTTTCCCAGATACAATTAGAAATACGCTATGTCACTCTTTTTAATCTCACCTGTTGCTTATCCCAACCCAAGTCCTCACATCATACCCAGATCTTCCATAATTCCTCTCCTGTCTCTATCCTCTGGTGCCTTTATTCAATCATGTGCGGCCACAGTGATCTTTTTAAATATACACCCATGCTGACGAGATAAAGGCCAAGCTCCTTATGAGGCAGTCAGGATCCTCCATGGTCTGACCCTATCTACCCCCAGCTTATAGTAAGGCTACACAAAACAGTATACAGAACATGTCATTTTCAGTCATGCTTTCGTGACTTTCTACATCATTCCCTTTACCTGACTGCCCTTCTGGATTCCTAAGGAGAAAACCCTTATCCATTCCCCCCTTCATAGTAATGTCATGCTACCCCTGGCATGGTTTTGGTAGTTTTCTTCTGTGTATTCCCACTGAATTTGTTTATGCCTCCCCCAGACTCTCCTCTGCTATAAATATTGTTTACATCTGTCTATCTCTAGAATGAGCTCTATGGGGAAAGTCTCTGTGACTTACTCATTTTTGCACCTGCAAAGTCTAGCACTTACAACACGTACTCGGTTAGAGTCTACTGAATGAATGGAAGAAGTGGGGAACGGAGAAGAATTGGCTTTTCCATAAGTATGTGGGACATATTGTGCATGGTTTCTCTCGGAGCCCAAACTACAGTAGTAATGGGCTAAAACTCTGCGTCAACGTCTACAAGATTCTCCTCAAGAATGGTACTGTATAAAATTAGTTTCTGTTTAGAAAATAAGCTAGAATTTTGAGGCATCTATATTACACTATCGATGATGGGAGATTAGCCGTATCTAGTTGGAAAGAGGTGGGAGATTAGCCATATCTAGTCAGAAAGATTTCTCTGTCCTCGTTGTACTGCTGCAAGCATTTCTTCATGAATGAACATTATCGTTATGACTTTCATTACTCTAGAAATGCATATTTTTCTTAGTAATTCAATTTCCATCTAGGTGAGGTAGCTCTGAGAGCTGCAAATTTAGAAGGCAGCTGTGGATTGACTTTCAAGAAGTAAGGATGAGAAAAGACATTTCCCAAATAGGCTACATTAGTCAATGGACACTTAATGAACAAAGATGTTCCATCAGGGCAGAAAAGGTCTACTGAAAATCCAGGTCCTCTTCACCTTTGGAAAAGTAAAATCTCTCCCAATCTTACTAATAAGCAAATATACCTACAGCATCTGTAGAAAGAAACAATCTCCTTGCCTGATATTCCAGCAGTGGGGGCAGAAGAAAATCAGCCTCCTTTGATTGATGACAGTTGGACCCCCCAAGGTGGTTGAACAGCTAGAATAATTGGAAATGATCTGGAGTGCAATTGAGCACTAAAAATGTATCTAGATCAATGTCTTATTTCATATATATATATATACACACACATATATGTATATATATGTATATATATATATATATGCACACATACACACACACATATATATATATATATATATATTTATATTTTCCTTGGAAGTCTTAGAGGAACACCCTATGTTTTTCCAGCAAAATATTATTCTCTGAGCACCTCTGGACATTTAATATTGTTTAATCTGGTTTTGGTCATGGTTATGGTTGTTTATACTTATGAATAGCTACTTTAATTTGAGATTTTAAACCCTGATATCCTGCTGAGAAAAAAAGTGTCCAAACTCAAGAATGGAGTACTTCTTTAGAATGAAATATTACTAATATGGGATTAGAAACCTAGGTAAATATGGATTATGGTGAAATTGCTATTGTCCAGAGAGCAATTTCTATAGGAGACAGCAGACAAGATATGTCATTTTGCAGCCTCACTATTCTCATTTCAGAAATCAGTGTCCCTTGTGTGCATCCGCTTTATTTGTGTATAATTTTATAAGACAGGATCTACACAAGGAAATGGGACCAGAGGTAGTTACTCCATCCTCTGCAGACCAACAAAATAAGGCCTTGACAGCCCAGACCTGTTCTGCCATGTTAGTTCCTTGCAGCCTTTAAAGGTTTTCCATAACGTGCCAGACAAAACCCAGATGCATGGCATGATTCAAGCCACACCCCTTCTGGCCCCTACGTTCCACCCTCTGAAGCTCTATCCCCTGACTCCTCTCGGTACATTATCCCTGAGTCCTCTGTACTGAACCAGTAACCCTTCTCCAAAGTCATATCATCAAATGCCTTTGCTCAAGCTGTTTCATCTGCACAGAGCACACTTCTACCCTCCTTAGCCACATGTCAAAATCCTCCTCATCCTTTAGGACCCAGTTCATTGATGAGCTGTTCTGAGAAGCCTCTCTTTCTCCTACAATACCTCTACTTCTGTGATAATAAGCCCAACTAATCCTTTCTCACTGAGCTCCCATAGAGCTTTGTCTGAGTGCTTAACATCTACTCTAACCACTTAATATTCCAATTTTCAGCCCCTAAACTATGTCAAACACAATTTATTTAAGCTAATGGGAAACAGATTGCAGGATGAATTGGGTTTTAATCTTGAGGTAGGGATCTTGGCATTTTGATCTTTGTTCCTTAGTAGCTAGTATCTGGTCATATTAGATGTGCAACCAATGCTGACTTAACTCGATTCAGTTAACATAATTACAAGGCAGCAACCCTGCTATAAGAACAGTAAGTGCTTTTTTCAAAATTAATGTTCTCATGGGAGATCAACTCCCTAAACATTTGTTGGGTCCCTGTAAAAGGCAAGTCTTTGCTTTGTCATGTGGATACAAAACATGGTCTAGACGTCAAGAACTCTATCAGGTAAAGGAGACAGGTTCACTATTAGCCACAGTTCACTACATCTTGGAATGTAGGTCATTACCAAGGTACAATTAAAAAATATACTATAGAGGTTAAAGGAAGAAGCATTTGGCAGAAGACATCAACTTCAAGAAAGGAGTCCTTGGCGTAGAAGAGCTAAATGATGTTTTTAAGACAACTACACATTTTCATTGAATCTTTATTATCAGATGGGGGAAAGAGACAATTCTGCATGTTATTTAAATCTAATGGACCATCTTTTGTCATTTTTATGTAAAATGCTATTTTTAGAGTAAGTTCGGTCCTACAAATTCTATACATGTGAGTTTAAATATATTGAATGAAAGCCATTTTACTGTGGAACTACTGAGATTGGCAGGTTATTAGCATTTAATTTGCCAATTCACCTCTCAGTGCATCTTTGCCGGCAAGATTTTTGATAGGTAGGTGGACTGGTTGCCTAAGATTTAGTTCAAACTATTAGGACAAATTCTCTAGTGAAAAACTACAAATTAAGGACTTCTTGGAGTGGGGCTGGGCCCAGCGCAGTGATGATCTTAGGCCAACTGAGAAGGTGCTCTTGCTCAAGGAGAGAGGTCAAGACCACAGACAGGAAGACAGGACATAGGTCAGTTCTGAGGGACAAGGTAAGCGATAGAGAAAAAAAAAATGTCAGAAGTCATGGGGACACTGTTTAGATGGCAGTGTGCAAAATGTGTCAAGACGAAGACCATTTTGTCAGGTAGAATTAGTAGTTGAGGAGGAAATATGGCTGGGAGGAAACTGATAACTTGGAGAATTGATACTGGTTCAGAGTCAATACAAACATTTCAAAGTTCATTATGTTTAATTTAAAAATGGTCCTTTGAAGAAAACAAGAAATCTATTAACTTTGACAACATTCCTTCAATGCAAGCAACAGAACTGCTTTGAATAAAAACAAATCTAAGCCCCTTGTATAAGGACACCCCAAATTCACTCAGGTGCTCCTTTGGTTCAAAGCATTGGCCTTCAAAATTTTTCTAATAATTTTAATAAATATATCCATGAAATCTGACATATAAGCAAGTTTTTCCTTCTTGTGTGGAATTCTCATTTGCTTGAAAAAGGAGAAATCCCAGAGTATTTGCAGACTGTGAAATAGTCAAAATGGCAGTGTACCTGTGTCAATGATTAGCGTACCATTCCTTTATATGTTGAATCTCAAGTTAATGAATTCCAAAGAAAAACAGCTGACTTTATGCATTTATTTTAATAAGGCCGTGAAAACAGTTCATTTACACTGTAAAAACCCCTTGTCTTTTAAAAATGCTAGACAGAATATTTTAATAAATTAAATTTGTCTGCCTGTCAAATCTGTCAAATTGACAAGAACCCTCAAGGAGTATTGCTGATGTTGTAGTTCTGTTCTTCCAATAGGATTACATTTGGAATTTAATATAGGCTGCTTAGCGGAAGAATCCATCCATCAGAGTAATTTTAAGTAACAAATACTAACAGTATATCCTAAGTCTCCAACCTTATAGGGCCAGGGTGATTTTATTTCCTTTGCAAACTATTTTATTACCTACAATAGTGTCCTGAATATTAGATCTGTCTATGGGTGATGAAATAATCTAGGGAAGCATATAAGTCCCCATCATCATCAGAACAACTACTGACATTTGCTCAGAGATGAGCAGCCTGCATAGTCAATTGCCACCCTTCTAACTAACCTGTGTCAGTCAGAACTCAATGTCCCCTTTGTCCAAATGGGGACACTGAGGCTTGACAGGGGTAAACACCCAAGTCAATGTGATATATCTTTCACTTTAATTCAGGTGTTCTGATCGGAAGCCATTATGTTTCTCTGTTTCTCACAAGATTTTCCTGGAATAGTCAAATGTCTCCTTCCACCCTTTTCTCATAGGGAAACCCCACTTACTGTTTCCAGCTAACATGTGGGAGTATTTATATTATGCCTCTGGTAGCAGTTGAACAAAAGAAGAAATCTTAGGGGCGGCTGGGTGGCTCAGTGGGTTAAGCCGCTGCCTTCGGCTCAGGTCATGATCTCGGGGTCCTGGGATCGAGCCCCGCATCGGGCTTTCTGCTCAGCCAGGGAGCCTGCTTCCTCCTCTCTCTCTCTTTCTGCCTGCCTCTCTGCTTACTTGAGATCTCTAGCTGTTAAAGAAATAAATAAAATCTTTAAAAAAAAAAAAAAAAGAAGAAATCTTAATTTTTCAAAAGACTATGCCTAAGAGAAGTAGGTGTTAGGGTATTCAAAAACACAAACACAGTCCAACTCTGGCCAACTGTTTAACACATACACTAATCACCTAGACTTCATATTCTGTCTCCTAGAATGAAATTCTCAAGTGCATGTCTCAAAGTCAAAATGGAATTAAGCTTCAATGTTGAGGTTCTTCTATTTTTCATCATGAACTTCAGAAACAGAGATGTGCCTGTTAGATAACATTTGAGGAATCTCTAGTCTGTTCCCAGGGGTCCAAGGCAGTCCTTGGAGTCATAATAAATATTATGTTGCTTATAGTATTGGGAGGAAATGTCTCTCAAAAATAAACAGAAGGAAAAAATAATCAATACATACTCTGCCTCTAATTCCTTAAAGAAGTCTAAAATTCTTTAAAAAAGATATACAAAAAGATATACAAAAAAACCACAGTGAATATCATCCTCAATGGGGAAAAGCTGACAGCCTTCCCTTTGAAATCAGGAACACAACAAGGATGATCACTCTTGCCACTGTTGCTCAACACAGTACTAGAAGTCCTAGCAACAGCAATCAGACAACAAAAAGAAAAGTTATTCAATGAAGAAGTCAAACTCTCCCTCTTCACAGATGACATAATACTTTAAGTGGAAAAACTAAAAGACTCCACCTCCAAACTACTAGAACTCATACAGCAATTCAGTAATGTGGCAGGATACAAAATCAATGTACAGATATCAGTTGCTTTCTTATATGCTAACAATAAAAATACAGAAAGGAAAATTAGAGAATCTATTCCTTTTACCATAGCACCAAGAACCATAGATACCTGGGAATAAACCTAACCAAAGAGGTAAAAGATCTGTCCTTGAAGAACTACAGGACACTCATGAAAGAAACCGAAGAAGACACAAAAAGATGGAAGACCATTCCATGCTCATGGATAGGAAGAATAAACATTGTTTAAATGTCTATACTGCCTAGAGCAATCTATACTTTCAATGCCATCCCAATCAAAATTCCACTGGCATTTTTCAAAGTGCTAGAACAACCATAAAATTTGTATGGAACCAGAAGAGACCCCAAGTTGCTAAGGAAATGTTGAAAAAGAAAAAATTGGGGACATCACATGGCCTGATTTTCAAGCTTTACTACAAAGTTGTGATCACCAAGACAGCATGGTCCCAGCACAAAAACAGACATATAGACCAATGGAACAGAGTAAAGAACCCAGATATGGACCCTCAAGTCTATGGTCAAATAATCTTCGACAAAGCGGGAAAAATTATACATTGGGAAAAAGACAGTCTCTTCAATAAATGGTACTGGGAAAATTGGACAGCTATGTGTAGAAGAATGAAACTTGACCATTCTCTTACAACATACATAAAGATAAACTCGAAATGGATAAAAGACCTCAACGTGTGGCAGGAATCTATCAAAACCCTAGAGGAGAACATACGCAGTAACCTCTTCAACATTGGCCACAGCAACTTCTTTCAAGATATGTCACCAAAGACGAAGGAAACAAAAGCAAAAATGAACTTTTGGGACTTCATCAAGATCAAAGTTTCTGTACAGCAAAGGAAACAGTCAACAAAACAAAGAGGCAACCCACGGAATGGGAAAAGATATTCACAAATGACACTACAGACAAAGGGCTGATATCCAAGATCTATAAAGAACTCCTCAAACTCAACACACACAAGACAGATAATCATGTCAAAAAACAGGCAGAAGACATGAACAGACACTTCTACAATAAAGACATACAAATGGCTAACAGACATATGAAAAAATGTTCATCATCATTAGCCATCAGGGAGATTCAAATCAAAACCACATTGAGATACCACCTTACACCAGTTAGAATGGCCAAAATTAACAAGTCAGGAGACACCAAGGGTTGGAGAGAATGTGGAGAAAGGGGAACCCTCTCACACTGTGGGTGGGAATGCAAGTTGGTGCAGCCACTATGGCAAGTCGTGTGGAGATTCCTTACAAACTTAAAAATAGAGCTACCCTATGACCCTACAATTGCACTACTGGGTATTTACCCCAAAGATACAGATGTAGTGAAAAGAAGGTCCATCTGTACCCCAACGCTCATAGCAGCAATGGCCACAGTTGCCAAACTGTGGAAAGAACCAAGATGCCCTCCAATGGATGAATGGATAAAGATGATATGGTCCATATATACAAGGGGGTATTAGGCCTCCATCAGAAAGGATGAACACCCAACTTTTGTATCAACATGGATGGGACTGGAAGAGATTATGCTGAGTGAAATAAGTCTAGCAGAGAGAGTCAATTATCAATGGCCTCACTTACTTGTGGAACATAAGGAGGACAGGGGGAGATGGAGAGCAGAAGTGAGCTGAGGGAAATCAGAGGGGGAAACAAACCATAAGAGACTGTGGCTTCTTAGAAACAAACTGAGGGTTTTAGAAGGGAGGCAGTGGGGGCATGGGTGAGCCTGGTGGTGGGTATTAAGGAGGGCATGTATTGCGTGGAGCACTGGGCGTGGTGCATAAACAATGAATTTTGGAACACTGAAAAAAATTAAATTTTTTAAAAAGGTATACAAGATCTCAAATTTTTCTGGCAACAGCCTGCAATAATTGTACAAAATAATGCCTGTTTTCATGGCTGGCCAGTTCTAATGGCAGGGCAATGTCATGAGTTAGGCCCTACATAGACCTGGCTGTAGGACATATTTATGCATATAAAGAGGCCTGTTTAACTTATCTAGGAGAGCAGAACCGTGAGATGCTGCAGCGAATCAATGTTTACCCATGCCAGTCTCCTGAAAGAGTATCTTGTGACTCAACCTATGGCATTTCCATTTCTGAATGAGATTAGTTATTCCTCGTAAACCATGAACTCAGTAGAGATTGAAATAGACTGGAATAAATTAAATTAAGTAAGTAAATCGTCTAGCAGGGGATGGCATAAGGGAAAGGATGCTGGATTTTGAAAACCACATGGCTACAAATGTGGCTCCTCACTTTCTGGCTGTGTGATGTTGGGCAAATCACTGCCCTGGACTCCCATCGCTTTGCCTTTCAAAAGATCACCAAATCTAACTCACAGGGTTAGGATGAAGTTAAAACTGTTCATGGCAGTAAAGTTTCCACCCTACAGTGCTTTGTAAATAAAAGGCAGTCAGTTGAAACAGATGAATCTAAGTTATTAAGCGGATTTTCTTTTACTATTGAGATTACAGTTTTCCTAATTCTTAAATAGGTTTGCTTTATCTACACTTAGATGGTAAATCTTCAGAGAGAATGGATCTTGTGCATAATTTCAAGTAGGTAATACTTGTTCAAAACCATTTTGATAAGAATCAAAGAGCTGATGAAGTTTCATCCAGGTAGGAGGTGCTCTGAGGAAGAGGCAAATGGCTGTTTTTTAAATGAAAGCAGGAACTGCTCCATTAGGGGAAGGACATATACCGCCCCTCGAACCATATTACTCAGTGATTGCATCTAAGCTGCACTAGAACCCTATAAAGATAAACCTTGTTTGTGTTTCTGTGGCCAGAGAGTTCTCTAGGCCTTCATGGAGAATGCTCCACTCTTACTTGCATTCCCTGCTTCTAATGGGCCCAAAACTTAAGAGTTCACCTCTCTAACCTTGGAACTGAAAACTCTGTTACATGGTTTACCTCTGGTGCATATTGGAAGGGGAGCTTATAGGAATGACTCTTTATTATAAAAGTGTGTCTTCATTTGGGTGTTTACTCAGATTTTTGAAAGAGGAAACTTTTATACATATTGTATTCCTCAATCTGTAAAGGTATCTCTTTCTTAGACTCTCCCCTTTGGAAATACCTGCCTAGTTCATTAGCACAGTAGTTTTCAACCTTCCTGGTCTTTGGCTTCCTATAAATTACTGGGGAGCCCACTGAGCTTTTGTCGATGTAAGCTATGCCTATCAATATTTGCCATAATAGCATTAACAGTGACATTTAGAAAAAAAATTAGGTATTTAAAACACCAATAACAAACATATTACATGTTACATAAACAATAATTTTTTTAAAGATTTTATTTATTTATTTGACAGACAGAGATCACAAGTAGGCAGAGAGGCAGGCAGAGGGGTTGGGGGAAGCAGGCTCCCTGCTGAGCAGAGAGCCCAATGGGGGCTCGATCCCTAGACCCTGGGATCATGACCTGAGCTGAAGGCAGAGGCTTTAACCCACTGAGCCACCCAGGAGCCCCAACAATAATTTTATTTTAAAAAAAAAACCTGTTTTCAAAAAAGAAAAGTAAGAAGAGCAGTGCTGTTCTACATTTTTGCAGATTTCTTCTGACTAAACAGCAGATGACTGGATTCTCATGTCTGCTTTGGATTCAATCTGTCCCTTCACACATCAGGTAACCTCTGCAGAACTCTGCCAAACATTCATGAAAGAATTAGAGTACAAAAGCCAAAATCTTGGGATTATGAAAATAGTTCTGACCTTGTACATCCACTGCAAGGGTCTTCAGGACCCTCCAGAGTCCAGCATCCCACTTTGAGAACCACTGCAATTGGATCTTGCCCCAGGATTCCAAGTAGTCTCCACCCAGATGCCTCCAGTATTCACACTCAAGAAGGCCATCCGCCAAACTGCCATACTGTCAGGGAAGTACACATGTAATTGGCATCAAGTCATAAAATCAGAAGCATCTTTTTTTTATTCCTATGTGCACTCATGAAAGGTAGTTTCTCCCCTGTCACTGGATAAAGTGAGGCAAGTCCCTGACCTTTTCTCTTCTCTCTTAGATAACAGAAAGTCCTACTGTCATGCTAAGCTCAAAACAAAGTCTCAGTTGGTAGCTGGAAAACCCAGACCCTTGAAAGAGCCAATATCCAACTCTATTACAGGTGACAGTCCTTGCCTCTTCCAAATGGGAACAGCTGTAGACAGCCTGCCCTGTCTCCTCTTCTTTTCTTCCTAATTACAGATCCCAATTCCTCTAGAGCATTTGTGTGTGGGGTGTGTGTGTGTGTGTGTGTGTGTGTGTGTGTGTGTGTAGGGAGCACAGGTATACATGGACAGGATGGCCTATGCGGAGAGGAAGGTGGAGAAAGGCTGCTGGTAAAGAGATCAGGAAATGTATGAGATCTGATGCAAGAAAGACATTCAGGTGTCCTTATTGTAGACGAAGCCTGTAAGTGGGACAATCATGGGAAGGAATCTTAACGGCCCATCCGTGGAGCTCTGCAAGGGTTTCCTGAAGCCTTTCTTGCCAGGTGTGAGGGAAGGCAGGATTGCTCTGCCCTACCTCTTGGTGGTGGGGGGTGGGGAGCACTCAGAGTCCACCAGCGTCCTCTCAAAGATCCCGATCTCTTTGTACTTCCTCACTGTGTGCTTCAGAGTCATCTAACCGAGCTCTTCGCCCTCTGCAGTGGATTTTTTCTAGTTCTCACCAACCTCTTTTCTAGTTATGACTTAGTCAAAGAATCCAGTTTGACATCCTGTTATTCACCCCAAAGAAATCGGAGCTGTTTCCTAGCTCCAGGAGCTCGGGAGGCCTCATAATTTGTTGTTTTCCTGTGCTCAGGAAAAGTACTGACAGCTCATAATTGGTCATATTTCTTAGGAAATTTGCATTTAAACTGGGAACAATGCTTGCTCTTTTTTTGGTATAATTTGTCTTACATTTTTGAAAGTAATAACTATTCATTAAATTACATTTGAAAAATGCAGGAAAAAAAGAAAAACATTGTCTAAAGTCCTACCACTCATATAAAGCCACTATTCACTTATATGTATTTTCTTCTGATAATATTTCAATGCATGTTTCTATTTTAGCTCTATTTATATCAATCACATTTTATATAGCGTATTTTACTTCTTGCTACGCAATAAGCATCAGCAATGCCAATACGAACTCCATGTAAACATCAGTTTAATGCTTGCAAAGTATTATATTAAAAGCATATGCCATGGTTTATTTAATCATTATCTTTATTGTTAATATTTACATTGTTTATACTGTTTAGTACTGAAAATCGTGCTGCAATGAATATCTTTGGGTAGACACGTTTTCTATATTTTGAGTTACTTCTTAAAATATATTTCTCCAGATGGACTTATTAGGTAAATGGATATGAACAATTTCAGAACACACACACACACACAAACACACACACACAGAGATGCACAATTTCACTCAAGGACATTCAGAGTGCTCAGCTGTGGAGGATGAATGTACCCTATGCTTTTGTTCAGTGTACATCATCATCACGGATCCATGGAACTTCCCATTCTTTACTGATGGATTTTCTTTTATTTCCATCTTCATTCTTGTTACCCCTTCTCTCACCATAGGAGACTGATATCTGCTTGCTATATGGTCTTTTCTTTGCATGTGGTCATATAAGCACGCATTTTTATGTTGTGTGCACATATCTTAAATATACACAGATGACCCTGTGCAATGCATCTCATATGGTTTCTTTTTTTTTTTAAGATTTTATTTATTTATTTGACAGATAGAGATCACAAGTAGGCAGAGAGGCAGGCAGAGAGAGAGAGGGGGAAGCAGACTCCCCACTGAGCAGAGAGCCTGATGTGGGGCTCGATCTCAGGACCTTGGGATCATGACCGGAGCCGAAGGCAGAGGCTTTAACCCACTGAGCCACCCCAGTGCCCTCATATGGTTTCTTACTTTGTTCAGCCAACACTGTTTTTAAGATCTCTCCATATTGCTCTGTGTAGATCTAATCCTTGACTCCTGAGTGCTGCGGGACATTCTGTTCTGTGCGTCATGCTGTTATGCTTCTCTCTTTACTAACTAGTAGACCCCCCCAGGTTGCCTTTAGTTCTATACCACAGCAACATTTTGGGGAGGAACTTCCCAGTTCCTGTCCCTTATGAATCTGTGGGGATACACATTCCGAGAGAGACTGCTGGGTGTCAGGGCAGACATCTGTCTCACTGGACTGAATCAAGCACTGTCTGGTTGTTTCCCTGAGTGATTTCTCTGGTTTGTACTCTCTACAGCAGAGCACACAAGTTCCCATATCCACACTCTCCACCAACACTGGGCATGATCCAACTTGCTACTTTTCCGACTATGATAGCGGCAAAGTGATATGTTATGGTTGTTTCCTTTTGCATATTCTTAAACATGGATGATTTTGAGCCGCTCTTCTTATTTAACAAGAAAGATTTTATTTGAGAGAGGGAGAGCCTGTACACATGCATGCACATGAATGGGGGAGGGCAAAGGGAGAGAAAATCTCAAGCAGACTCCAATGCTGAGCACAGAGCCCCACAGGAGGTCTCAATCTCATGACCCTGAGATCATGACCCGAGCTGTAATCAAGAGTGGGCTGCTTCACTGATTGAGCCACCCAGGCACCGTTATTTTTTAATTTTATATTATTTTTCAATGGTCTGTGCCTTTTAATGCTTCAGGTCTATGCTTTATACATTATTAGGGCCATATATTGTGATGTTAATAGCCAATAGCACTGATCATCTTTCACTATTTTCCTTTCTTAAATACTCTTATTCATTTCATTTCATTTGTTTTACAGCACTGACTAGAACATCCAGTATTAAGATTAATTAGAAATAATATTAACAAGTATTGAACAGAAGAGCTTCTAAAATTTCAACCTTAAGTATCATGTTTGCTGTAGACTTTTAATAGAAACTCTTCAAAGTTGAGGAAATTGTCTTCATGCTATCCACCAACCCCAAGATAAAATGAGAAAGACTGACTACACCCAGTGCTGGTGAGTCTGTCAAGCTCCTGGAACTCGCACCCTCTACTGGAAGGCATTTAAATTGATACAAGCCCTTTGGACAATTTCAGTTTCTACTAAGTTTGGAAATATACACTGTGACCCAGCAATTCCACACAGGGATAAGGCTCTAGAAATGCAAATATAGGTGTAAGAAAAGGTGTGTACAAGAATACTGATAGTAGCTGGAACAACTCAAACCACCATCAGCAGAAGAGTGGATAAGTAATTCGTGCTGTTCATATAGCGGCATCCTCTACAACAATAGAAGTCAGTGAATTATGCTTACATGCAATAATAATACAGATAAATCTCACTAACATGATGTAGAACGGAAGAGTATATATTTTTCATTTAAAAGCAGGTAGGGGAACCTGGGTGGCTCAGTGGGTTAAAGCCTCTGCCTTCAGCTCAGGTCATGGTCTCCAGGTCCTGGGATCAAGCCCCATTTTGGGTTCTCTGCTCGGTGGGGAGCCTGTTTCCTCCTCTCTCTTTCTCTCTGCCAGCCTCTCTGCCTACTTGTGATCCCCGTCTGTCAGATAGATAAACAAAATCTTAAAAAATATAAATAAAATAAAAAAAATAAAAGCAGGTAAACCAGGGGCAGTCAGTTAAGTGTCTGCCTTCGGCTCAGGTCATGATCTCAGAGTCCTGGAATAGAGTTCCACATCAGGCTCCCTGCTCAGAGGGGAGTCTGCTTTTCCCTCTCCCTCTGCCCCTCTTCCCGGCTCGTGCTTTCTCTCTCTCAAATAAAGTCTTTGAAAAAATAAAAATAAATAAAAACAGGCAAACTAATCTATGGTGTTATCTATAAGGACAGTGGCTACTTTTGGGTGAGGAGCAGAGAATGGCAGGAGCATTAGGAAGAACTCTGAGGGGCTGGTGGTCTACTACTTCTTAATCCCAGTGGTAATTGTAGTAATTGTAGGGTTGTGTTTTTCTCCTCTTAAGTTTTTTTTTTTTTTTTTTTTTAGTGTTTAAGCTTGCTTAATGAATAGCTAAATAAATGAAACAATGAATTAAATGAGGTGTAAATTAAACTGGAAAAGACACTCGCTTGTATTGGAAATGGGATTTGTTTTATTTTGGCTTGTTTTGGTTTTGCTCTGGTTCTGCCTCTAATGAGCTAGGAGATTTTTTTCAGCAAGGCATTTCCCTACTTTGAACTTCTGTTCCTAATTTCTAAAAATGGCAGACTGAATTAAGTGATCTTTACACACTCTCCAGTTCTGGTGATGTACTGTAAGAGCGTCCAGGAAGTCACCTGCATTTCTTCTTTCTGATGAACTCTTGCTGAATGGGAGGACTAGCTGGCCCCTGTTTTTCTTTATATTCGACCAACATTGTCCCAATTATCCTTTGGCTTTTCTACGAGCTTCCCAGATGATCATAACACAGATTGCCTGTGCCAATGAATCATTATTTTTCTCATTGTAAATTACATTCTTTATCTGATTTGTGTATCAAACTTTCGATAGTGTTTGGCATAAATTTATGAGCATATATTTCTGGAACTATAAACCAGAGTAACAGTTTCTAGTGATTCCTCTTAAATGACCAGTTGGTTGTCTTCAAAATCACGGCTACATCACACTGACCAGACCATAGGGAAATCAATGGGAAGAATTTCAAATAATCCGCTGATGGCTCCTTATATAGGGATGGCACTGCAGACTCTGGAAAAAGCCCACCCTCTCTTCCTATGACAGATCCTGTTCACTGAATGCCCATTAACAATTCCCAATTTCCAGAGCAAGAGCAGGTCTCACACTTAGATGTTTATGTGGCTTCCAAGAAGAAACACTATATGCCAAAGTCTGCCGTGTTGCCCACATGTGTTCAAGTGACTGAGTTCTGTCAAATGAGGTGGGAGAAGAAATGACATGCCCACCATCTTCTTTGTGCTATTAAAGGACATCAGCACATCCTTCTGTCTCTGTTTTCTCTTGCCTGCTGGCTGGAATGTAGATGAAGCAGAGAGCATCCCTGCATTATAGATAGAGACAAATCCCTGGAAATGTTGAAGAGGCATTCCAGAAGATCAGATAACAGGGGCCCTGGTTCCCGAAGGATTTATAGGTCTCAGCTGCCACAGAAGCTTACACCTTTAGGAAAACGCAAACTAATTTTCTCTTGTGTAAACCCCTGTTACTTTGGATTTTTTGTCCCAAGGTACAGAAACTATATTCTAACTAATATACTCCTTAAATGTGTTACTGGAACTGCTCACCATGACTGGAGTGAGTCTATGATAGGGACAGTAAACGGGGTAACTGGACTATTGTTTTTCCTACAGTTTTTAAGTTTGATGTTAACGACAGGACTGCTTTTCTTCTCTAACTTGGCTCCGCATCTTTCAGGAGGCCCAACAATGAAGGAAAGATCATCCAACATCAGGGCTGCTCCTCATGCTGACCTTGAGATATGGGTTAAGTTACCATAGGCTGGACTGCTTGGTGGTCTGTTTTCAGAGAAGCCAGAGGAAATGGTTGAGGAAAAGAGCAATTTAAAATGTAGGGGTTAATCATCTGAAATCATTAAAATCATCCAGTAAGAAAATAAAGAAAGTGATTCTTTAGAGTGGATAGTTTAATGTGTTTTGAAAATCTTTCTTGTTGGAACAGAAAATGTTTCTAATGGTAAAGACCAGGCAAGAGAGAGGTTGACTAGAAGTGTGAGGGTCAGAAAGGAAACAAATAATTATAAAGGATTAGAGATGTGGTATAGACCAACACTCTGTTATTTACAGAATTGATCAACCTTAAACATAGTAAATTCTTTAAGGATATGGACATCTTTTCTCATACTTCCTGTCTGCTGTTACTTACTGCCATGGGAGGAAAAGGCAGAGAGGCTCCCGCTCTCAGAATTGGTTACGGAATCAACATGAAATATGTGGTGGGTACTCTCTGGCTGCCTGGTGAGCAGAACAAAGTCTCTGCCCTTTGCCACCTGAGCTCATGTGGGGGAAGACAAACAATAGTGATAAACAAACATAGACACTATGATGCCAAATACCCATAAGTGCAAAAAACAATAATAAAGCATGAAAAAGTACTGTGAGTGATGGGAGGGTGGGGTGGGAAAAATGCTGTCTTTGAATGAATGGGCATGTCTCTCTGACGAATCGATATTTGAACAGAGCACTGAATAAAGTGACAGAGAGGCTGTCTAGAGGAAGACCCTTCCAAACTGAGGGAACAGCAACTGCAGAGGCTTTGAGGAAAGATAGAACTAGATCTTTTCAATCACGGGAAGGCTGCCCCTCTCCCTGCTTCTGCCCAGGAAAGACAGACAACACAGGTATGCACCCTGCCTGCACGTCTCACCAGACTAGTACAGCCTCAGAATCCTTCTGAACTCAAGACGCTGACAAATTAGTGATAGGGAAGAGTAAGTGCAGGGATCACAGCCATTTGTTATCCCTGTCTTAGAGTTTAGGCTTCTAAATTCTAGCCCATAGTCCTGTCTTCAGCTCATGTGATTTTCTAATGTCCCGGATACCACCTCCTGCTGTGTGGGGTTGGAAGAAGCATAATGGCCAGGAAAATCCCATTGCTAAGGAAACCTTCCCTAAATATTTACTATTAAAGTGAAGATATTCACTAGTAAATGTATTAAAGTATCTACTATTAAAATATTTACTCATTATTTATTAAAATTAAAATATTTACTCTTTATTAAGTATCTATTAAAGTATTTGTCAAAATATTTACTCTTTGGTATTGCTATGGGCACTCTGCTAAGTCTTCAGCAACTAGGAATAAAATAGTTCATGACCTCATAAATCAGAAAGGCATGAAAGCAAAGTCATTACAATATGGCAAGATAGTTACAGTAAGAACTCTGAGGACAGTATGCCTAATGTGACGAGTAATGGGACACTGTTGGGAAAGGAATGATGGTGACCTAGTAAAGGCAAAGGGTTTAGGAACAAATGGACTTGTGCTCTTTTCTCCTTTGCCATGTTTTAGCGACTCGTGTGACCTTTGTGGAATTCAGCTGACCTCTATGAGCCTTGATAAAACCCAATTTACCAAGTGGTCACAAAATATAAAAGGCAGGAAGCAAAGCACATGGCATAGAGCTTATCACATAGTTGATGCTCAATAAATAATAATTTTTGGTTAAGGAGAATTTGAAACAGAGAATCTGTATTTGTGATAACTGCTGGAAGTTCAGGATCATAAGTTATATAAAATAGAGAAAAAGTAGTAAGACAAAATCTATGTGTTTAATCAAAGAGTCATGAAAGAATCATAATATCTATGGGGATTACATTATTAGTATAGGTACCACTAGGACAAAAACAATGTGCAAATTAGTTGCACAATTCCATTGATCAAAAAACATACCCCAATATCAGAGTTGTTGAAATATGAAAAACATACACTTTAGAATCAACAAAATTGGAACTTAGGGGCGCCTGGGTAGCTCAGTGGGTTAAAGCCGCTGCCTTCCGCTCAGGTCATGATCCCAGCGTCCTGGGATCGAGCCCCACATCGGGCTCTCTGCTCAGTAGGGAGCCTGCTTCCTCCTCTCACTCTCTCCCTGTCTGCCTCTCTGCCTACTTGTGATCTCTGTCTGTCAAATAAATAAATAAAATCTTTAAAAATAAAATGAAATAAAATAAAATTTGTACTTAAATAAACATAAGATACAGAAGAGAATGAAAACAAAGGAGGCAGGATAAGTCAGGAAGGATGGGTCCTTAAGCACGTGCTCATGCGTGCATGTGTGTGTGTGGGCTGGTGTGCCTGTGTGTGTGTGTGTGTGTGTTTCAAATTTAAAAAACAGGACATTATCCTGTGGCCAAACTAGAGCCTTTAAAGATTTTAGGTCAAGAGGACATAAGAGAAGTTTGGAGGTATTGTGGGAGGGCCTGGAAAAATGGTCTGACACCGGTCGGTTATGAATATGTGGCATCCTTTTGATTAGAAATTAGCACATTGACTGTGCATTACAATAGACTTTGAAGATTTTCAAGGAATATGTCCATTTTGATAAGCTGTTTCTTCATCGGCATTAAGTTTTTATAATGTATATCTATTGTCTGTGAGTGTCTATAGACTCTGTAGTGATGTCGCCCCTTTCACTCCTGATAGTTTGTGTTTTCTGTCCTTTTTTTGCTTTGATGAATCTAGTAAGAAATTTATAGGGATTATTACTCTTTTTCCTTGGCTCAAGGGTCATTTAGAAGGATGTTCCTTAGTTTTCAAGTATTCTCAAGATACCTTATTGCTTCTGATTTCTAGCTTAATTCCAGTGTGGAAAGAGAATTTACACTGTGTGATTTGAATCCTATGAAATCTACTAAAACCACTTATAAGCAACAGAGTGTACTTTGGGGAATACCTCATATGCACATCATGTTTATAGTCAACTAATAATTGACTATTACCATAACTGGGAAATTTAGACTCAATGTACAAGTCCAAGTCCAGAAGTTTAGAATTTTGTATTGGTTTCTTTTTTTGTGGACTGTAACAACTATTTAAAATATTTACTATTAAACCACTGTAAAACCTTGTACATAAAAACAAAGGAATTTATTTTCACTCCCTACTTTGGCAATGTCTTTCATTCTTTCCTGTCTTTAATCCTTCTGTTTTAGGTTTTACACAATTATACTCATAATGGGCATACCATCTTTGACACATGTAAGACAATTTTTTTTTATTTCTAATGAAACTGCATACTCTTTATTTTACAATACTTGTTTGTTTAAAAGTTTTCTGAGTAGTATTTTGAACTCTTTCCTCATATTTTAATAATATATTATATAACATATTATATAATAATATAATTATAATAACTAATTATTACTATTATTATTATTTTAAAATTTTGTTTGTTTATTTGACAGACAGAGATCACAAGTAGGCAGGGAAGCAGGCAGAGAGAGAGGAGGAAGCAGGCTCCCCGCTGAGCAGAAAGCCTGACGCAGGGCTCGATCTCAGGACCCTGGGATCATGACCTGAGCTGAAGGCAGAGGCTTTAACCCACTGAGCTACCCAGATGCCCCAATAACTAATTATTATTATTATAAATACCTTCTATCAATAGCTTTGCACATCTTGGGTTTTTTTCTTCTTTTGCATTATTTCCTTGAAATACTCTTCTAAGGATGACACTATTGGGTAGAATGTTTGGGTCCATTTTGTATGTGTCTAATTGGCTCAGTAGCTCTTTAAGAGGCTGGACCACTACAATCCATTTACTACAGTAAGACGCCTTTCTTGCTGCTCTACCATTGCTCTTGACATTTCTACTCTCCCGCATTCCTGTCCTCTTAGTGAACTTCTTTTTTTATACTCTGGATGGACTCCTCCTGCTCTACCTCCAAACTCAAATGTCATCTATAAAATGTTGCAGAATTCCCCAGAGGCTTGGTCACCACCCTCCTCCATTCTGATAACACTCTACGCCCATCTCAACTGTAACAAAAACTGCAATATAGTTCTCCCTGCTCTCTCCTTCTTCATATGTTGTCAATCATCTTATGAAAACCCTTAATGCCCACAGTGAGTGACACACAAATTGCCAAACTTTTGTTGACTGAACTTAACATTTCTCTAGCAATAATGAACAGACCCCTGTTTTGCACAGTCTGGCTGACTGTAAATTAGTTTTATCACATTATTTGCCTCTTTATTGTTTAATGGCTTATATTTATGTTCACTCAGTAAAAACCTAGATAAAAACCAATCTGGGCTAGCTATTGTGATTTGTAACATGTAAGAATTTTACAATAGTTCAAAGAAGCTGATTTTACCCAGATATACATTTTTTCCCCTGGGTTATTTACTTATTTTTTTAGGCAATTAGGAAAATAAGGTTAAGTCATCTGTAAGGGATTTTTCTCCTATTTGAACCTCTACATTGGGTAGTCTCCAGATAAATGTCCAGCTGCTGCCTCTCCCCTAGGACAGCCAATATAGTCCTTCAGAAAGGCTATCACAGGTGCTAAAATGAGAACTTGAAGCCCCCTTGCCGCTGCCTGCACTCACCATTTAATCTAACCCATTCACCATCTCTTCAAAATTCATATTGATTTCTACAGAGAATTAACCATTACAAAATGGCCTGTATTAAGTGGAGCTACAGTGAGGAACAGAGAAGTTACAAAAGTGCCTATTCCATTATTTTCTCCATTTAAGAACAACTCTTATTTTGATCAAAATTTGGAGAAAATGAAGATAGGAAATTTCAAAATTGCTACAGCAATGACTTAACAAAATCCGCGGATTCATTTATGAGAAGGGAAAAAAAATTTCCTTCTCCGGAGCAGGAGGGAATCAAAAAAATATTTGTGTGGAATGGTAATCACCTAAAAAGCTTAGGAAGAAGGTATGGAAAATATAGTTAAAAAAATTACCCTTTGAAAGTGGCCAAGAAGAGATCGCTCATAAGTGATTCAGTCAGACAATAATATTAAATAAGGAAAAAACACCACTTAGCACGTAAGAGTCTTCTTTGATTAGGCTTATTTGGAAAGTTTCTATATCAACTTTTCTTTCCATTTTATTTTACTTGTTTCCAGTGTTCCAGCATTCATTGTTTATGCACCACACCCAGTGCTCCATGCAAAAATCACTCAACTTTGGGTCAAGACGGAGAGCTGCTCAAATATTCCTTGCCTAGCAGTAGGAGGATAAAGAAGGGTGAAGAGATCCTCAGCCCACTGGGTGGCCGGCTCGTCATGGAAGATGAAGCTGTGTCTGTGGCTGCCGGAAATGGAGGGGACATCCTGTGACTGAGGCAGACAATGGGGGCGACTGCATCATGTGGCACTTAGGATTGGATGAGATGTCAAATTTAATCTGAAAACTGGAGAGATCTGAACAGTTTGGCATATCTGAGGGTCCAAAACTCTCAGATCCACAGTAGGTGTTGAAAGCTCTGATAGCTGCAGAGAGCCACAGTGAGAACAGTCCTATGAGGGGCTGTGGTGACCGCCTGAAATACATTTTGGTTTTGAGCTGTTTTCTATCTACCAGCCAGAGCCTGAAGAATGGCTGAATGGCCTATTTTTAAAGCCAGGAGTACAATGCATAAAGCCTTGGTAAATATTACCAAATTGTCTCCAGAATAATTTTATCAATTTATATACCCACCAACAGAGAATGAGTGACTATGTCCTTGCCAGGATAAGGATAAATCCTTTTTTATTTCCCTTTGCCAATTTGGCAAAGCAGAAAAAGGACATGTTGCTCTAAGTTGCACCTTTAAGGTACCAATAAATACATTTTATATATTGTGTTTATCTTGATAGAAATCATTCGATAGTCTTTTATTTTTTAATTATTTTTAAATTTTTATTTAAATTCAATTAGTTAACATATAACATATTACTGGTTTCAGAGGTAGAGGTAAGTAATTCATCAGTCTTATATAATACCCAGTGCTCATTACATCAAGCACCCTCCTTAATGTCCATCACCCCCACCCCTCCAGCAACCCTCAGTTTGTTTCTCATAATTAAGAGTCTCTTATGCTTTGTCTCCCTCTCTGATTTCATCTTATTTTTTCCTCTTTTTCCCCATGCTCCTTTTTTTTCTTTTCTTTTCTTTCTTTCTTTTTTTTTTTAAAGATTTTATTTATCTATTTGACAGACAGAGAGTACAAGTAGGCAGAGAGGCAGGCAAAGAGAGAGGAGGAAGCAGGCTCTCCACTGAGCAGAGAGCTCAATTTGGGGCTCGATCCCAGGACCCTGAGATCATGACCTGAGCCAAAGGCAGAGGCCTTAACCCACTGAGCCACCCAGCTGCCCCCTGTTTTGTTTCTTGAATTTCACATATGAGTGAAATCATATTGTCTTTCTCTGACTGACTTATTTTGTTTAGCATAATACCCTCTAGTTCCATCCACATTATTGCAAATGACAAGATTTTAATTTTTTTGAGGGCTGAGTAGTATTCCATTGCATATATATACCACATCTTCTTTATCCATTCATCTGTTGATGGAAATCTGGGCTCTTCCCATAGTTTAGCTATTATGGACATTTCTGCTATAAACATTGGAATGCAGGTGCCCCTTCAGATCACTACATTTGTATCTTAGGGGTTACCACTTAGTAGTACAATTGCTGGGTCATAGGGTACTCTATTTTCAACATTTTTTTTGAAGATTTTATTTATTTGACAGAGATCACAAATAGGCAGAGAGGTAGGCAGAGGGGGGTGGGGGAAGAAGGCTCCCTGCTGAGCAGAGAACCCGATGTGGGGCTCTATCCCAGGACCCTGGGATCATGACCTGAGCTGAAGGCAGAGGCTTTAACCCACTGAGCCACCCAGGCGCCCCTATTTTCAACATTTTGAGGAACCTTCATACTATTTTCCAGAATGGCTGCACCAGCTTACATTTCCACCAGAAGTGTAAGAGGTTCCTTTTTCTCCACAGCCTCACCAACATCTGTAATTTCCTGACTTGCTAATTTTAGCCATCCTGACTGGTGTGAGGTGGTATCTCACCATGGTTTTGATTTGTATTTCCCTGATGACAAGTGGTGGTGAGCATTTTTTCATGTGTCTGTTGGCCATTTGGATGTCTTCTTTGGAAAAATGTCTGTTCATATCTTTTGCCCATTTCTTGATTGGAGTACTTGTTCTTTGGGTGGTGAGTTTGATAAGTTCTTTAATAGATCTTGGTTACTAGCCCTTTGTCTGATAAAACATTTGCAAATATCTTCTCCCTTTCTTTGGTTGTCATTTGGTTTTGTCAACTGTCGCCTTTGCTGTGCAAAAGCTTTTCATCTTGATGAAGTCGCAAAGGTTTATTTTTGCCTTTGTTACCCTTTGCCTTTGGAGACGTGTCTGGCAAGAAGTTGCTGTGGCCAAGGTCAGTGAGGTTGTTGCCTGTGTTCTCCTCTAGTATTTTGATGGATTCCTGTATCACATTGAGATCTTTCTTCCATTTTGAGTCTGTTTTTGTGTAAGGTGTAAGGAAACGGTCGTTCAATTCTTCTGTGTGTGACTATCCAATTTCCCAACACCATTTGCTGAAGAAACTATCTTTTCCATTGCATATTCTTTCCTGCTTTTTTGAAGATTAGTTGACCATAGAGTTGAAGATTTATTTCTGGGCTCTCTATTCTGTTTCATTGATCTCTGTGTCTGCTTTTGTGCAAATTCCATACTGTCTTGTTGATTATAGCCCTGTAATACAGCTTGAAGTCTAGGGTTCTAATGTCACCAGCTTTGTTTTTCAACACTCCTTTGGCTATTTGGGGGTCTTTCTGGTTCCATACAAATTTTAGGATTATTTATTCCAGCTCAGTGAAAAATTTGATGGTATTTTGATAGGGATTCCATCAAATATATAGATTGCTCTAGGGAGCATAGACATTTTAACAATATTTGTTCTTCTAACCCATGAGCATGTCTTTTAGATTCATGTTTATTACTGCTTTAATCTGTCCCTTATATTTTACATAAACTCTAATGTGTTAAAAGTTGTTATATTTATTGTATACACTGTTGTATTTATTGAAATCTTCTTCTTGATCTTCAATATGTATTTTAATTCTAGTTATGACCTCTAACATATAAACTATTGTCAAACTTCTCTCTTCAGATTTTCTTCCAGTGTATAATTTTATATTTATAGTTCCCCCCTCCCTAAGTTGAGGTCATGTAAGAGCTGACATTCATTGTCTGATTGTTTTCTAAATGGCTTTACTTTCTATAATCAAATACTCAATTATCATAGTTTTATTTTGACCAGAGGCAATGATATGTACTGGGCAGACAACAGATCCAGTTGACCAACTTAAAGCAGAGAGAGATTTACTAAGAAGTTCAAGTTAATTCACTGAATTATCAGGAGGGCTAGGGTGCCAACAGTTGACAGCAACACAGATAGACAAAAAAATTCCCAGTTGTATCACAGCATCATGGGAGCATAGAGGGGAAATTCACCATTGTTGAGTGCTGGGGACTACAGAGCAGAACTGCCCCTGCCCCCCACAGGGAACCCAGAACTATCAAGCATCTCTGCCATGAGACCCAGCTTCTTAGCAAGGCTGCCACTTCATGATGCCCGTTTCTGTGTTCCCAACAACACATAGTTATGTCTCCTGGGTAACATGCTAGCTGTAAGGGAGCATGAGAATGCAAATAGTGGTAGTTAACATGATGCCACACTTACTGCATGCCAGACATTGCTCTGGGTGCTTTTACCAGTATTTCCTAATTTTTACAATCTCCTACAAGGCAGGAATGATTGAATCCCCATTTTGCATGTGAGAAAACAGAGACACAGAAGATAATCATCCAGTACCAAACAGCTTATGGATGGCAGAGGTAGAATTTGTACCCAGGCTGACAAAGCTCCAGAATCCGTGCTCTTAACTGCTGTGTTATACAGCCTGTGGGTTCGGGCTTCTCAGTCTCTAAGGCACAAGAAGCCAAGCTAGAAAGAAATGGGAGTGAGTGGTAAATGAGTCTATTTGCCTAGTGGTACACAGACACTGATCTAATTTTTTAAAAGAGCTACTCAATTTTCCAGGCCATCCATTGAATAATCTTGCTTTTCTTATTGACTTATACTAATGACCATGTGCAGTGAGTGGGCACTCATGAATTTCTGTTGACTGACTGATTAAATGAATATTTTAGAGTCTTATTTCAAGACTATGTATTTTGGCTCATTGTAAATTTTGGCATTTAGTGTGATATCTTCACTTGGCATTCAAGATAAGCTCTCTCGATCCCACTATGTCCACTTTGATCTCTTCCCTATCTGCTGACCTCTGTGGATGGCATCAACATGCTTCTTTGCTCCCTGGCCCCTGGCTGGGAGATATCTGGGGAGACAGAGGAAGGAGGAGTCCGGATGGAGTATGGGTTGACATGTCTTCCTCTTGGTCATGTGACCAGAGTTAGTCTGCCCCTCTGCTGAAGGACTCAGCTCCTGTCCCATGTCCCTCCTGGCTACTGCTCTGGTTTTATAACTGCTCCCTCCCCCCTCCCCTTCAGGCCTGAGGACTCTCCACCCTTGCTGGCCTGGAGTACTGCATAATTCCTTTCTGCTTTCTCTAAAATCTGCCCACCCTTTTATAAACAGTCCTTTTATTTAACTCTCCTCAAATTAGCCAGTTTGTGTGTGGCATCCGTTTGAAGGAGTCAGTCATAGCACGCTGTTTTAATCATTGTCATTTTCAAATATGTTTTAACATCTAGTAGGAAAAATAGTCAAGATATCCCCCAACCTCAAAACTTCCTTTTCCATGTGCCTGTTCTTCTAGATTAGAATCACTCTTAATTTTCAATATAATCCACTGAATTTTAAAACTTAGGATATTATTAAACCTACAATTAACTATTTTATTCCCTCCAACCAAGGACATAAAATGGCTTTCCATTATTCATGTCTCCTTCATGACAATATTTTTGGTTACTTCATTTGGCCTTCCATATTTCTTGTTATTCCTGTGATATGTTAAAGGGTCAGTAATATTTTTTCTATTGTAATCTTATTTTTCTCCCTAGTAATTTCTATATAGTCATATCTGGTATCTTTAAGCATTTCATCTTTGTGTTTTTAAAATCCAGTCACATTACTAAACTTGCATTCATTTAAATAGGTTGTTAATTCTCCTGGATATCCTAGATAATTAATTTTTTTGTTTACTATATGAGCAATCATATATCTTCTACCAATGATCATTTTACTTCTCTTTTCTTATGTCTGCTGCATATATTATTGAACTGCCTAAAGCTTTTTGAAAAGGTACAATAATGGCCTTTAAAAAAAAGTTTGACTTGTTCCTAAATTTAATAGAAATACCTGCAATTATTCAACATTAGTATTCCATTAATTCTTGATTTTGATATTCTCTGTAACATTTAGGAAGTGTCTTTATAATCCCACTTCACTACAAATGGTTGGATGTTTACTTCTTTCTCTCATTAATCTGGAATGGGTGGGTGATACATTTCATTAAATGACTTCATGGAACTTTTACAGATGATTAAAAATGTTCCTTCTCTAATACATCAATAAGATGTATTAATATAATACAACTCGTTTTATATAATTTTTTGTCTCAAGAATAAAACTTATACAGTCACACTATACTAATCATTAAATACAATTCTAGATTTCATTTTCTGGACATTATACAAAACCCCCCCTCCCCCATCTATTTTCAGAATTGCAGGGGGAGATTTTGGCTCCCTTTTCTGTGCAGTCATTGTCAGGTTTTAGTGAAATAAATTTGTACCTATTTCTGTCTTTCCCTTGCTTTGGAATAATTTTAATAGCATACGAATTATTCCATGAAAAGATAAAATATGTAAAACTGTCCAAGCCTGGCATCACTTAGAGGCATGAATTTTCCAATTTTTTTTCAATTCCATGGTTTATTCAGGTTTTTCACTCTTCTGGAATCACTTTTAGTTATTCACATTTTCACAGAAAATTAGCTTGTATTAAAATGAGATGATCAAATGTGTTAGCATAGAGCTTTCTATGATTTACTCTTAGTCTAAATTTGTAAAACTGTGTTTTGAATTTACCAATTTTACCTTTCATTTTCTAAATTAAGTCCTTTCTCCTTATCATTGCCTTTTCTCCCCTATAATTTCTTCAATGTTACTGTTCCTGTACTTACTAAAATTCCCCAAATTTCATGCTCCACTAAAGCATTTGGATCTTTGAAACAATTAAATTGTCAATATTATTGACTTCACTATGAGTACAGCTTTGGTTCCATTCTCTATCTTTCCCTTTGTGCTATTTTTACAAGGTTTCTAATATGCACCTATACTTATATCCATTCAAGCATAGGAATTATTTAGACAGTACTTTTTTTATAAGATTTATTTATATGAGAGAGAGAATAAGCGAGGGGAGCAGGCAGAGAGAGAGAGAACCTCTAGCAGACTCCCTGCTGAGCACAGAGCTGGATGAGGGCTCAACAGGGGGCTCGATCTCAAGACCTCAAGATCATGACCCGAGGAGAAACTAAGGGTTGGAGGCTCCGCTGACTGTACCACCCAGACACCCCATTTAGACAGCCCTTTTAAGTAACTTTTTATTAGTATCTCTTTACTTTGTTATGCTGTACTATTAACTCCTAGTGTTACCATGCCCTACTGGGCTAATAGGCAGTAACACCCCCAGTGTTTTCTTGTCAAAGTTTAAGAGCAATGTAGTTATGACTTGCTCGAGTATACCCTGCTGCTATAATATTATTACCCCTAAACCCTGAGGTCAGCCCTTTAAAAAAGAAGTGAGAGGGAGTGGTTAAGACCCAGTCATGGGCAAGCATATTTGTTCTCCACACTCTGCAAGGGAGACAAAGGCTCAATCCAAGATTGACTTGGGGACCCATAATCTCTGCTCTTCCATTCCTCACACCCACTCTATAAGCACCCACATGCTAAGGCAGATAGGGGTGTGCAGTGCAGTCTGCATTATCCGAGTGTTAGAAAAGACAGTCTCATACACAGTCTTTTGCCCTTCACTCAGACACAAAAGAATGGGCCTTGGGTCTGGAAGAGCCAAGAGATAAAGAGCCCACACTGTCTGTGCCAGGCTTATCACCTTGCCTGGGGCTATCTTTCCTTGTTGCAGGCTCAACCAGTGTTCTTTTGTTCTGGTTAAACATGCGCATCAGTGGCCCTGACCACCACCCTGCTTCCAGTAGCCCACACTTTATAGCGTAAGCAGAGAGCTCCTTCCATTGCATTGTGAGAGGGATATATGCAAGCTAGATGCCATGTATTGCCTTCCTGGGGGGACCTGCTGACCATGGGGGACCAACCCCCATTACCAAAGCTGATCTGGCTCTAGCTCTTTCCCATGTGGGTAAAGCTCGTTCCACTCAGTTTGTGACTGCACTTTGTTTTCCTTGGTCACTTCCAATACAAAGACGCAGGAGGAAGAAATGTGGACTTAAATTCCTAATGGCTGCCACAGTGAGGATCTTTGCTATCCTCCATGTGGTGGGAATTCTCCTCAGGCATTGGGAATTGGTGCCTGGTGTTCCACTCAACACAGAATGGCAGATGACTTAGTTTCCATGTCTTGTCCGTTGTGCTGAGTGGACCCTGCCCATCCCTAAGGAAATTACTAGGAGAGATGCTCCTACCATTCTGTCCAGATCATTAAGCCTTCTACATGTCAACTAGATCAAATTAAATAATGGATAAGAACAATGTCATCTTACCGGTCCAGTGCTATGAAAATGTAGAAAGTAATTCTCTAAAACTGAATTTGTTACATGATAATAAAATAATAATAATATATAGCTTTGTAAAAATTTGGAATATATTTTTCCAAATGCTTTATAATACTTCAAATAAGAACAATGATTAATTCTGAAAATTGTATACTTTTCTGGGATTTTCCAAAGTATTTGTTTTTATATTATTTCAGGCCACCATTTCAGACCCAGTGTGGTATGTAGGGATTTGCATCATTTGACAATGATGAAATATTAAGCATCAGATAACAGATAAAATATTAAAGACTGAGAGTGTAAATTCTATGCTTAATTTCACAAAGATAGCAAAAATAGCAAAAGAGGACAAGATTGGCCTCAAACTTTTGTAATCATTCCTTTGAAATAACCCTGGGCCCACCTATACCTCAGATGCAACCTGGGCTGGTAAGATGATACATCCTAGGACCCATCTAGCCCTAGCTCTTTCATATTTTAATTTTCACAGCACTCGCATGCCATCTCCCTGTATCCACTGTGACTTCTTATTTCTGGAAAATTAGCTTTATTGAATTTGCCTATTCTCCCTATCCATCTAGACCAGAGCCTCCTTGGAGAATGGGTTCTGTGAATATATAGAATAATTTGCAGAGCAAAACATGCCAAAAACACGGGTAGATCGATGGAAAGCCTGGTGCCAGGCATAGAGCATTAGAAAGTTTGCAGACCAGTTCCTTTGGCAATGAAGGCCAAAGAAATAGAGAGGACATTTCAGCCAATTCTGAATGAGAAACAATCCTCAACAGAGAATCATGTGAAAGTGCTTTAGAACTATTTGAGAAACACATAGGAGTCAAGATGAAAATGTGAGCTTGAGTGAGGAAGATGTGGACCAACAAAGCTGCAGCTGGCTTGGATGAGAGCCAAATGTGCTTCATCCTCTGTTCCCTCTGCCGACCCCTGCCCAGCGCTACATTCTCTCCGGGCACCTGCGTGGCTCAGTGAGTTAAGCCTCTGCCTTAGGCTCAGGTCATGGTCTCAGGGTTCTGGCATCAGGCCCCATGTGGGGCTCTCTGCTCAGTTGGGAGCCTGCTTCCCCCTCTCTCTCTGCCTGCTTCTCTGCCTCCTTGGGATCTCTCTCTCTGTGTCAAATACATAAATAAAATCTTTGAAAAACAAAACAAAAAATTGCATTTACTCTCTGTCACCTACAGTCTCGGGGCATTGAGGGATTCCCACACCAGGGGCAGAACTTGCATTAATGACTTAATACGTGGAACAGAAGCTGGGGATACATCTGTCCTACGAGCAAAAGAGGGGCTATGGATCTTCAAGGGCCTATTTCCAGCGGGGATCAATCAATCTCTTCTCCTCTGGAGATGAGATGGTAAAGTGGAATAAATGATAGGCATCTCCTTGAGCTTCCAAGAGTGGGGGATCTGTTATCATGAGCCAGCTGCATACGCCAGGAGAGAAAGAGGGCCCATGAGCATGATTTCCTAATAACTGCCATTCAGATCATCAGTGACTCCCTTAGTGGTTTCTGGTATGCCCCAGAAAAGGACATGAAGTTTTAGGAGATAGACTTTCAGGGCAGGGGGAGTTGCACTGGGGTATAAGTGGTGATGGGAAAGGAGAATACAAAATGATGTGTGAAGGCTCCTCACAGGAAGTCTCTATCATGAGCTCTGCACCCCACCCTGACCTGCCTGCTACCCTGTATTTCAGCAACGTGCAACATCCGAAAGGTAAAAAGTCAAATATGAAGGAAAAAAAACAAGTTCCAAAATATTTACAGCATGACAAATACACATTATTCATCAAGATTAAAACCAGAGCCAAGATAAATGATCAGCACAACTGTGGAGTTCTAATTTATATTGTCTGCTTCCTTTTAATTCACTTACACTGGATAGACATGGCAAAGGGATGTGAGGAGAAGGTCGGGTCAAGGGCTTCCGAATTTGCATTTTGGTATGTGATATACTCCTTTGAGACTATATTCTTGGCTTGAAATATATTCCCTGGAAGTGTAAGGAAGTAGAAAGAGGTACCAGAAGGGGTATCAGGAAATGCGGTTTCTAGTTCCACTCATATAACTTATTAGCTGTATGACCTCAGGCAAGATATTTGATTTCCCTCCGTATCTAAGTTATTTCATTGGTAAAGTGATGCACTAGAAGATGTCAAAAATGTCTTTGTGATTTTAATTTTATACAGTACTTTCAAGTCTATCAAAAGTCAATAAAACATAAAAATAGGTATCAGTTGGATATGTAGAGAGAGCTCTGTTGGATTTATGTAATCTCATTTCACCCTCCCAAAAGCCCTGTGGAGTAGGTTTAATTATCCCCATTTTATAGATGAGTAAACTTGAGCTCTGAGGGGTTAAGTTGTTTGCCCAGAGAAGTGGGAAAGCTGAAATTAAAACCCATATCTTACTCCAAAGTCTCACTCTTCATTTTACCATGTACTCTTTTAAAATAGCATTTGCAAATTCAGGCAAACTTTTAAAACCATTCCGTGACCTTGAACTCCTATGATCTCAAGACGTTTTGATTTCAGTTCCATTTTTCAGAGGAGCAAACTGCAGCTCCCAGAAAGTGAGCTGCCCAAGGACATTAAGGTCGTTAGCATCAGAGCTGAAATTTCTCCCCTGTGGGCTGAGCAATGTAGGGCTTTTTTTCTGAGGCAAATCACACTTGGCCACTTCTTCCAGAGCCCCCTGTCCCTCAAAGAAATCCCAGTCACTATGGCGGGCATGCTGCAGCCACTTCTGACACAGGCAGACAATGCCATTCATTTCCTGGGAGGGAGGTTTCTGAAATAACTCTTTTCTTTGACACAGTCATATCTTCATGAGGCAGTATTTGCTGCCTCTTTGATTAAACCCATTAGCTATTCAGACACAGCTGCCCTTCCAGAAGCAACATGCCTCCAAAGCCACACATTTGGCAGCTAAGTGCTTCGGGACCAAACCAGAGAGATCTAAGCCATCCAGCAAATAGTGGCAAATGTGAGGGAGGCACACAAGATCAGAGTTGGAAGGGCCTTTGAAGTCATAAAAAAGTTTCAGATCCCTCATTTTACAGATGGGGAAACTGAAGCCCGAGATCAAGAAGGGAGAGCCTGAGTCAGGCACCACTGGAGCAAGGTCAAAAAGACCTTCTCCCTTAAAGTGCAGTGTTTTCCAGCTGGATGTTGAGGATCTCAATACCACAAGATGAAATTCCATTACAAAGTGGCCTGCAAATGGGAAAGACTGTCCGCACCACTTTCATTTCCACGTAGGGATAGATGCAAGTCTCAAAGCTCTCTCGTGTATCTTGTCTGATTTCGTTTTCACAGACACACCATGGAGTTGTTTTTTGTTCTGCTGCAGCAACAGATGATGTGGCTTATAACAACACAGATTTCCTTCTCACCTACATACACGCCATGTGACTCTGCACCACAATATTTTCAATCCCAAACTCAGGCTGACAGAGTAGCCCTATTTGTGCTGGTTGTCTTGGATTGAATTGTGTCCCCTCAAAGGATGTTAAAGTCCTAACCCCTCAGTACCTGTGAATGTGATCTTATTTAGAAATAGTGTCTTTGTAACTGATTAAGTGAAATGAGGGTCCTAGTATGGGCCCTAATCCAGTATGACTGGTGCCCTTATAAAAGGGGAAAATTTGGACACAGAGACAGACATGCATACAACGAGAGCACCATGTGAAGACAAATCAGATGATACATCTCCAATCCAGGTAATGCTAAAGATTGCCAGCAAACTACTAAATGCTAGAAGAGAGTCAGGGAACAGATTCTTTTTTACAAGTCCAAGAAGAAATCAGCCCTACTGACACATCGATCTCAAATGTCCACCCTCCAGAATTATGAGACATTGTCCATTAGGGTGACCAGCTGTCCAGTTTGCTCAAGACTGAGGGATTTCCCAGGACATGGGTCTTTCAATGCCAAGACTGGAAATCAGGATGGTTAGTGAACGACTGGGTGGGAGAGTGGCTCAAAAATGGTCCTCTTCCTGGGTGCCTGGGTGGCTCAGTGGGTTAAGCCACTGCCTTCGGCTCAGGTCATGATCTCAGGGTCCTGGGATCAAGTCCCGCATCGGGC
The DNA here is from genome assembly GCF_030435805.1 of Mustela lutreola. NCBI lineage: Eukaryota > Metazoa > Chordata > Mammalia > Carnivora > Mustelidae > Mustela > Mustela lutreola. The sequence continues at coordinate 135,786,202 of NC_081298.1, read as the reverse complement.
TCTCTGCTCAGCAGGGAGCCTGCTTCCTCCTCTCTCTCTGCCTGCCTCTCTGCCTACTTGTGATCTCTCTCTGTCAAATAAATAAATAAAATCTTAAAAAAAAAAAATGGTCCTCTTCCTAAACGCAGCTTGTTGAGACCAGAGGAGTGCAACCTTGCTCTGGACCTCAGGGTCTTTCCTGTCTAGGATTTCTAAACTCAGGGGACCACCTCTGCAGTGTCCTTGTAACATCAATCACCAATAGAGAAGCTAAGCCCCTCTCTTCTACTTCTCTAACTGAAGCCGCTTTGCACAATAATACCAGACAAAGAGAATGCAGCCAGCTCCAGTTCTGCCCATTGGACTCCATGCCCCATGCCGGTGAACTTGTTCTCTTTATCTGACCAGAGTGCTCTGCCGCAATTACAATGTCTGGATCTCAGCCTCCATTTTAAGATCCTAGTCCCTGGTCCTCAAGGGGTATGCTGCTTAGATTCTTATAAGACCCTTCTTTTTAGTGGAAATAGTACAAATTTTAGAGCTACCAAGACTGGATTTGAATCACAGCTCTCCCACATAATGGCCACCTGGCTTTAATAGTATCACTTAATCTGTAGTAGCTTCAGTCTCTCTTATCTACAATGTTGTAAGGGTTGAAAAAAAAAATCACTGGGAGAAAACACAGTGCCTGATATAGTAGTTATGTAATATAGTAGTTATGGTAGTATATAGTATAGTAATACACATGGGCAGCAGTAGGGCCTATAGTGGTTATGTATTGAGTGATAGGTTTGTTTGTCTGTCTTTCAATGATGTATTGTGATAACTAGTTTTCTCTGGTTTTACTCCAGGTCTTATTCATTACCATCATGACCAGGAGCAATGTACTTAAAATTTCTGGGGCTCTGAATATCTTTGAAACGAAAATTATGGATCATAACCCTCACCTTGCAAGGTCACTGTATCTGAGTTTCTATCCAATGGATACTCAATAATGTATGTATTCTATCCAATGGGTACTCAATAATGAACCCAATGGGTACTCAATCATTTAAGCTATGTTATCAAGATGGCATTGGGTTGGAACATAAACTCTTTTATTCCGTCTATTACAACCCTTCCTACCCAAGAAGTTCCCAAAGAAAGAGTAAACAGTGAAAACAGTAAATGGCAAATAAACATATTACTTTGAAGTTCCCATCATCCCAAATGCAGCACCATGGAAAGCTACTTTGGGTAAGTTTTCTTTGCTTCCTCTGAGAACAGAAGCAGAGTATTCTTCTAAGATCTTCCATGTACCTTTTTTAACATAAATTTATTAGAATTATTTAACTTTTTTATCTTTCCTCTTACTCTTCATATGTATAGTAATATATCAGTTCAGATTAGTTTGGTTGCATTTAACAAGAAAACCTTATGGAACACTGATTAAACAAGATGGAAATCTATAAAATAAGTAGAGACTCAGGCAATCTGTGACTGCTAAGGCTGCTGGCCATTCTCAGAGATGCTGGGTCTCTCTCTCTCTAGGTTGCCATATTTATCAACATGCCTTTTCATCCTCAAGGACTTTCCATGGTAGCAGATGGCTCCAGCTACTATATCTGGATTTCAAGCAGGAAGAATAAGAAGAGGGTAAGGCCAAAAGCCCTATCCCACTAACATCAGGCACATCACATCACCCTTCTCTAGCTACAAAGAAATCCAGGAAAGGAAGCCCCTTTTACTCAAAGTCTAAAATGAAACATTAAGCTGTGTGATTTCTCTATTCTCTGGTTCTTAGTATTTGAGCTAAAAAAAAAAAAAAAAAAAAAAAACCTGTATTTCCTGGCTTTCTTTGTAGCCAGAGAAACATATCTTTAGGTGAGCGGGACTTCTGGAAAACTCTTTAAGGGGCCGACTCAGAGAGAAGACATTTTACTTGGATACACTGCTGCTCTATATAACATGAGGGGGTCTACTGCAGAGAAAGGTGGGACAATAGAGATTAGATAAATAACTCGTGGATTCATATAAAATACAATTTTGCTATAATAATATATTTTATATTCAGTAACTTTATAAGGTATGCTTATTCCCAAACCCTATCTCTGTTGTTTTTAATATACCATAAGAGTTACCTGCTATGACCAAAGTTAGTCACTACATTCGTATTCTTTGGTGTGAAACCTTTGTAGGATCAGTGGAATTCAGATCAGATGAATTCTCCTTATGATATGACTATGTCAAAAAATATTCAGTTGGTGAAGCACATTCCCTCTGTCATCTACTTTCACACAGATAAAGAGTTGTGTGAGTTTCTAGCTCACATGGCACATGATTGTTCCCGTTTGTTCTAAGTAATTCTCACACAGTGTTCACTTCAATGCATTCGGTAGATGGAAAGCTCAACTCAATCTACCCCTCCCTAAAAATAACACATTCCCAATAGAAACATAATTGCCCAGGACAGTCAGAAGTGGATCTGGTCTGGAGGTTTTATTAAATTGTCTACATTATTTGATATTATTCTATGGATATTTTAAAACATCCCAATTTTAATACTATATATATGAACTTCTTTTCTAAAAAATGATTTATTTTTGAAGTACAAGAATTTGAATAGCCTATAAGATAAAGTAGACTGTACTAATAGCCTAATATATTTATAAAACTTCAGATACAGCAGAAAGATAATGCAACACCTGCAAAGAGTGTCACCCAATAACCAGGAGATGGTTCGTGAGGTTGGCTATACAGCTATTTTACTGCTATTATCCTCCTAATTTTAAATCAAAACAACCAAGACCCTAAAAAGCCAAGTGACTTCCCCCAAGACAGTGATTCCCTACCCCCTCTCTTTGTAGAACATCTGAAAATTTTGAGCTCATTCAGTTTGGGGCTTTTTCTGGTTTTGCTGTTGTTATATTATGAATCAGGCACTTTTGACAATCCCTTTTTATGAAAAATGACTCATAGTTTTCAGCAGAAATACAAAGCCCAACCGTGTACAGCACAGTATTCGGAAGGGGAAGTTAAATTTATCCTCCAAAGGAGGAAATGCAGAAAAATGAAAACTGCTCTCCAGCACCCTGCCTCAATGTCTTGGGTGGTCTGTACTCAGTCATGAAGAAAGAAAAAAATAATAAAATAAAAAATAAAGAAGGCAAATAAAGAAAAAGACAGTAAGTATAGAAGACTCTCAAAGGTGAAATATGCTGTAGAGATGAGCTGAAGATGTTCAAGTCATTTACAAAAGAAAATAAGACTCCTTCTGTACTCAGTCATGAAGAAAGAAAAAAATAATAAAATAAAAAATAAAGAAGGCAAATAAAGAAAAAGACAGTAAGTATAGAAGACTCTCAAAGGTGAAATATGCTGTAGAGATGAGCTGAAGATGTTCAAGTCATTTACAAAAGAAAATAAGACTCCTTCGTAATGGGATACAGGACACAAATGCAACAGTGACCTATTATGCAGGCTATAATTTGAATTGTGTCTTGAATGCTATCAAGCTGCTTGTCAATGGTTCTGGAAACATTCTTTTCTTTAGATCAATGAACAACAGTGTTTGCTGAGAGTCTACTACATATCCAGTCCCGTGCTGGGTGATGGAGACAGGGTGAATGCAGAGAGAGGATCCATGATATGGTTTGAAGGGCTCCTAGGAGCCTCTTCTTTCTCCCCCAAATCCCTTTAGAATGCCTCCTCCAACTTTAATCCCTTTGAATTCAAATCTACCTTTAGAAATGCAATGATTAAATCAAGGCTCTGTGCCACCTTGAAGTGCAGACACAGATACTCTATGAACAAAGCCAATCTTGAGTCCTTATCAGTCACTTACCTTTTGCATAAATGGGTTTATGGAGTGGAGAGAAGAGAGAACATGGGACATAGTGCAGATCATTCCTCAAGGACTATTCCAGAAGCTGTAGTGAAGATCCCTGCAGGTATAACCTGCGCCTTCAGTTATGCATCTCTCAGCACTAACCAGCAGTTTCCAGGAGGAAATAATAAATAAAATAATAATTCTGCAGATGGCGAGCAACATAGTATATCTGCAGCCATCCCAAAGGTCCCGCTTTGAAAGCTCCTCCCCAATATTCTCATCATTTGTACCCCAACGGGTGTGACAGTCTGGGGGTTATTTCTCCCAAAGTGCAGAAATACAAAGTCCATTTTTGAGATGACAGTTCTCAATCTTAAAAAGATATTCTTTTCTACTATCTCATTGGAGCCACACAACAATCCTACAGAGAATGTATTATAGATGCCATTTTACAGATGCAGGAGCCAAGAAAGGATATCCAGAGAGAGACTGGCTGCAAGCCACCCAGACCGGCTGAAGTTTTTCTAACCTCCATACTATCAAGCTGTCCATTAAAAAAAAAAAAAAAATCCACCTTACAGTTTTATAATACATTATCAGTTCACGAACTTTTTCACGTATTATCTCACTAAATCCATCTGATTGAGCAGATTTTTTTTCCTTCTACTTCTCTCCAAAGACTTCCTTAGGCTGAACTTGTTTCTTGGGCTTTTGCCATAAGAAAGCATAGGGAAAAGGCAGACACATAGGGTGGAAGTCTATTTCCATAAAACACACATTAAGTCAGATAATCAGATATACTGAAAAAATAATGTGGTTAAAAGGGCAGTGGTTAGGACACTGGGACCCCAGAAGTGAATCCCAGATTCATAGCTTGTCTTGGAAAAGTCAGATTCTCTGAACTCTTTCCGAAGTTGTAGCATAGCACTCAGAAGAACGGATAGCTGTGAAAGTGTTCTGTAAATCATTCTGCACATGTCAGAGCTTGTCAACATCAAAAACAGTGTCCACTGCAGGGAGGGCTTGGAAGGCTTGGGTTTATTAATCTCCACAAGATGTAGCATAAAATGGTCCAGTAAATTTTTTGAACAAATGATCAAATGCACAAATAACCTGTGTAACAATGGGGAGGCAAGGCCTGAAAAGGTGACGGAGAGAAACAGTTTTTGTCAGGTAGTTGCAGAGAGGCTGGTTATATGACATGCAAGATGGTTCCTTCATCTTGTCTAAAAGCCCTCAGCAACTTTGATGCAAATTCTCTCATCTGCTATACATCCCTGTGAGGTCACCCATGGGCTCCACATTGCTCCCTTTCATCCATGGAAGACTTCCAGGTCACTCTCTGATTCTCCACCTCTATTCGTATATTCATTCATGGTCATTTCAAAATCTGGGGAGATGATCAAATCAATACACGAGTCTCTCAATTTCTTACCTCCAAAACACATTCAACTTCATTTATCATTTGTCATATTAAGCAATACACAGGTCTCTCCATTTCTTTTTTTTTTTTTTTAAAGATTTTTTATTTATTTATTTGACAGAGAGAAATCACAAGCAGACGGAGAGGCAGGCAGAGAGAGAGAGAGGGAAGCAGGCTCTCTGCTGAACAGGGAGCCCGATGTGGGACTCAATCCCAGGACTCTGAGATCATGACCCGAGCCAAAGGCAGCGGCTTAACCCACTGAGCCACTCAGGCGCCCAGGTCTCTCCATTTCTTACCTCAAAACTCATTGGACTTCATTTATCACTCACTCTCACTGCTACACCCTTAGACCTTGCCGTTGTTGATAACATAACTTCTTCCATTCTTCCAACATTTCTATTTTACCCATCCCTATCTTTGTCCACATATCTCCTTCCAACACACACACACACACACACACACACACACACACACACACTAGTAGCCTGACTCCAAAAGCCCCATGGCACTAGCAGTTGACCTTTATACCTTCTCACATCCTCACATGGTCATGTCTTCACTTCCGGCTTTGATTTATGGTCTATCGTTGTAGTTCTCTTGTATAAAGCCTGACCTCTCTTTGACTTCCTTCTCTAACCTGGCAGCATAAAAACTCTGATTAAACCTAACCCTCCTTTATACTCACATTCAAACAGCTAAACAAAACTGGATGAGAAAAAAAAGCATACATTCATACTGATCAATCTCAATCTAACTTCATTATCACAAACATCAATTGGGCCTTCCAGGCTGCCCCCTAATACACATATGTTTCCATTTGCTCTCTTATTCTTCAGGGTCACTGTTGCATACCTTATCTTTCTTCCTCAGACCTCAAAACATTTTATTCTTTCCTCCCTCTCAGCTGCTGATATTTACTTCTTATTTCACTAAAAAACTAGAATCATCTCATGAAGTGTCTACATTCTCCTACCACCGAATGTATAAGCCTAGTCAATATCCATACCTAAGTATGATTTCTCAGAATTTTAACAATGGTACAGCTTGAGCATTGATGCATCTGCATAGACAACAGCTGTGAACAACCTGAATTGTCCCAACAGGGCACAGTGCTGACATCTCAGCCCAGTCTCAGCCACATGCACTCCCTTTCCTCCTGCGATAGCGGACGTGCTGTCTAGCTCCTATCCTTGGGCCATCCCTTCCTCCAGCACTTAATCACATCCCTTCTCATCAACTGAAGGATATTCCTTCTGTGATTCCCAATTTTTCTTCTACACCATCATATTTTTCTGTCTTTGCTGGCTTATCCTCATATACATATAAGCATCCTGGAAGATCTCCTATCATAAAAGAATCTTTGATTCCATCTATATCCTTATTTTTCTGCTCCCCTTTGCCTGTTCTGTCTCTAATCTCCCTCGAAACCATTCCTATTAGGCTTTCATATCCAGCTCATTCATTGACTTTCTAGACGAAATATGTTCCCGGTCCATGTCTGCCCAATTGTCCCACTGGTTGCTGATTCTTCTTTATCATACTGCTCTCCAGTGGCTGGGTGCTCCAGAGCTTATCTCTCTTGATCTTCTATTTTCAATCTATTCACATTTCTTAGGTGACCTCATCCAGAATCATGGCTTTAAATCATTTTTCCAATATGCTGGCAACTCCAATCTTGTATCTTCTAACCAGCTTTCTCCTCTGAACTCAGGATTCATATATCAAATTTCTGTCCCCAGTGTTTATATAATTGTCATCCTAAAACCATTTTGTTAAGCAAAAGAATCATTTAATTTCCCCTCCAAACCTGCTGATTCCCTAGTATTTCCCAGTTACGGTCAACAGTCTCTTCATTTGCCCACTGCTCAGTCTAACAGCTTTGTTTTTGTTTTTGTTTTTGTTTTCCTCTCATTCTCCATATGTAATCCAACAACAAATCCCAATGGGAACTACCTTTAAAACACAGCCCAATCCACTACTCCTCATTCCTCCATAACTCTATATAACTATATTCCTAGTCCAAGGCACAATCATCTTCTACCTAGAATCCTCCAATAGACCCATAATTGGTTTTCCCTTCCTCCCAACATTCAATGACTTAGCAGGCAGGATTTTTTTAATATTGTTTTTAAAGCATAAATCTGATTGGGCTTCTCTTCTGCTCAAAACGCTCCATGTTTTCCTATCACACATGGTATAAAACCTGAAGCCCTTACATTCATGTTATGGCCACTGGCTACCACTCTTGGCTCTAGGACAAGTACAGGCCCTGCCTTCAAAGAGCATGTAGTCAGCTGCTGCTTATTCTGATTGTACAGTATTTTAGAAGCCTTCCCAACCTCCAGTCTATGGGAAATGCTAGCTATTTCTTTCTCTCCCGGACTGGGGTGCAAATATAATGACACCACTTGTATTTTTCTCACTAACCACTCAGGTCTCTTCCTTCAGGAAAACCCATTGCCTTCCACTAGAGATTTTCGCAACCTTACCTGCCCTCTTTACCTGCCCAAGAGCTCTAGAGTTTACTCAACATTAAGGGAGAAGCAACTTCTTCCCTGTCACCGGGCCCTGGCATTTGTGTGCACTTGGCTTTGTTTCATCCCCAAGGACTAGCTCTCCTTACCACCAAGGGAGAAGTTATTAAGCTTCTTAAAAATGAACAAACAAAAATCACATTTGTCTCATCCCTCTCCCAATGCAAGGTTTAGTTACTTATTATAATGAAGAGTATCACTTTGTGGGGCAAAAATAAAATCAGTTTCTCTAGATAACATTCAATTGTTACATATGTCACAGATATTCCATATATTTGTTTACAAGATTGTCTTTCCTGTTAGACTGCAAGATCTAAGATTTAGATTTAGAACATAATTCATGGTAAGATTTAGAACATCACTCACAGTAAGATTCAGAATGTACGTAGTAAGTATTAGCATCAACACAACTGAGTGGTCATCTTTTACAAATATATCAATAACTAACTTTATCTAAACAAGTTACAATAGAAACTTATGGTCATAGTTCTTTTTTTAGGAAGTATAACTGGTTTATTGACCATAGTTGTGTGTACCTTTCACTTGCCTCCTACCTCACCTTTAAACTATATTTAATAAAATTCATCTTCCTCTGATTATTAGAAAGAAACTGAGCAGATCCCAAGCCTTTTCTAGCTTTCTCAGAGATGATAGATTCTCTCACTTTAAATCAAAGCCCAGCTTCATTCAGAAATTAGACTGCATCTAGTTCAAGACACTAGTCAAAAATTGGATTTTGCTTCCTCCTCCTCCAGGCTAAGACCTATGGTAGCCTCTCTCGAAGGAAGAAAGAATAACAGGGCCCGTGTTTTTCCCATGAATCCCACCCCATTCCCTACTAGCTCACTGCTCCTTCCAACTTGCCAGAGTGCAAGCTGGTAGTGGGAGAAGAAATGGGTAATAAAAATTTCTTACATGACAAGTGGCTTCCTCCTTTCTGGTCTGGCTGAGGCTCCAAGATTAATCTTCCTCTTTTAATGGGAAATCTCATGGTGGAGAACCCTCACCAAACCATTCTTTGACCTGGACATGCAACTTCATGCTCAGCTTCCCAGACCCTGGCTTTCTAGGGTAGTTCATTTGACAGAAACCAAAATGACATATGATAGCTCTCTCTCTAATATCACCATGTCTGATTCATAGGAAACATTCACACATCTATTGCTTTGACTCTGTGGAGTACAAGACAGCTTCCATTATCTTACTGCCCAGAGCCCTTGTTTTCCAGTCTCTCAACTTCAGGGAGTTCTTTCAAACTCTATCAAGTTGTCCCATGCATGTACCATCACACACACACACACAGCTGGTTGTCTCCCATTGGTATGGAAACAGTGGAGACTCATAGCATGGCAACTTGTCTTTCTCAAGAAAATGTCATGTAATTCACTCTGTCATCACAATAATCCCCTCTTTCTTTGGGAATGTCAAATAATTTATGATTGTATATCACATACAGACTTTAGCTTGCCAGGTGCTAGAATGTGTGTCTGCCACATGACTTGGGATCAGACTGATGCTCTCAAAGCTTGTTTGTGAAGTTTCTTAGGGCATGTCTAGAATGGCCTCTAGTCTAAGTAACTAAGGCTGTATTAAGTACTAAGGTTATGCCCTTCTGAGGACTTTATCCACTTCTCTGTGATTTATGAGGTATCTTCCCCTCCTCAGCTGCTGAGAATCGGAATTATTTCCAGCCCTCCATGAGCCCTAAGGGTGGTTTGGCCTTGTGGAGTTTGATCACATGCATGTATACATCAATACTCTGACTGAAATTTGAGGGGATAACCCCACAGACTTTTGTAGCCCCTTTCTCTCTAGTAACTGTGCCTCCCAAATTCCAGTTGGCTGGGCATTCCATCTCTGCCAAATCAGGGAAACTGAGGGCTCTGCTTGGGCTCTTCTTCCATAGGCTAGGATTTGGAAGCTGCCTCCAGGTAGAAAATGGGGTAATCATGGGGCTCACTTGACTTATTTCCCTCTTCTCAGAGATCACACCATCCTGCACAGCCTGTTATCCAGTGTCTTGAAGCAATTTTTTATACATTTTACCAGTTTTTCTGTTGTTTATGGTGAAAGAGCAATTCCCAGTGTTCACTCCTTCATGGGCCAGAGTGGGAGCCATTCTGACTCTTTTTCGTGTGTCTCATTTCACTGATCCATTCAAGACTCCAAGATCCAGTTCTCATCCCTCTTCTATAAACCTGGCATATGGTGATTTGGCTTTGACATTTTGGATTTTATTTTATCTTCCTGTCTCTGGGGGAATTTTAATTTCAAAGACCTATGTATGGACCAAATGGAGGAATATGTGGCATAGCCCTTTGGAAAGAGTAATGCTTTAACCTGAGGAAGGCAGGGAGGAAATGCAACCGTGTCTATGCCCCCCTCCAAATATCAGTAACTTTATGGTGATTAATATTCATTATTTAATGTAGACCATGTAACTATCTCCTTAGAAACTCATAATATTATCACCCCTTTTTGCTTTATTATTCTTGAGGCAGCCATTGAGGATATGAAAAGTGAAGAAACTTATTCTTTTCGCAGAGGTACTAAGGAATAGAGCGGGAATGTGAACACTGTATCATGCTGCCTGGTTTTAAAACTTATCTATCTCGGATATAAAATGCTCCTTTCCTTTGCCTTCAAAAGCTGCCTTTTTTAGTCTTTCATGGGCCCAGTGGCATGTCTGCCATTTGATATGTGTATCTGTAAGAATGCTTATAAATACACTGCAGTGTATTCTGCGTTTCACCTTTAACATGGCTGTTGTCAGAATTTTGTCTTCACCCCCGAGAAATCCTAGTTTACAAATTGTAGCTGTGCCAACCCACAATCCTTAGGAGGTTCCCTTGGAACATCTTCCATAGAAATCAGATCACTGCTTATCTTAAGTTTCAAGACCTCAGCAAACTTTTTCTTTTCACAAAGACGATCAAACCCTATGGCCTACCTTCTCCCAGCTTGTCAAACTCAGACACAGCATTTGCAAATCCTTTCTGTGGCAGGATAGCAGGGTTAGTGAGACAAGTTGGATGCCAGAAAAAATGAGGACTGGACAAACTCCTAATAAATGTAAAGTGAAATCCAGGTTTGACTGCTGACTCTGCTGTCAAGTATGTGAAGAGATGTCATAGGGAAGACAAATGGTTATTCTGTAGGAATTCAGAAAGTAGCAAAAGGACCTCTGGTAGAATTGAAGGGAGGTACATTTCAATTAGATAAGAGGAACATTTTAGGAAGTAGAAGGAGACCAGAATGAGCTCTCTGAGGACGCCTTAGGTTCTTTCTCACTGGAGAAAGAATGGGAAGGGAACGTGTGGTCAAGGACCACATCGTAGGGATGTGAATACAAGAAGTCCTCCACTTGCGACCAAAGAAACCCCAAGAGCCTATGAATCCCTTAAAATTATGTGTAGGAACGCAAAAGTTCTTCAGGGGAGGGACTTTATAGCTCTCCTTAGATAGTCAAAAATCTCCAGACAATAAATCTAAGAAACACAAGGATATCATATTATACTTTAATTCTCAGAGAAGATTCCTATTTTGGGAAGGAAATTAGATTGTTTGATCTTAAATAAATCTTGAAGAGTTTTAAGCTATAGCTCAGATCTACAGCTCAACATTAATAAAAGGAAAAATTCAAACTATGTCTTAGCCACGTCTTGGACCCACTTGCCAATAATCAAGATGATTTCTCCTAAATAGAAGAACAAAATTAAGGTCTGCTTCTGGCCATTGTCCAAAACATGCCATCACTCAAGAATTTGATTTTGAAAAGTCACTTAGAGGAATAATACCCTAGAATTGAATGAACTGACTACAAAAGAGTCCAAACTAGTATCTCCCTTTTGAAAATGTAGGGACTTGAAAAGCATCAAAGTATTTAAGAAATACAAGCAACAGATTTTAAAATACCAGAGAATGAAAAGACCGATTCCAAGTGAAAATCTCAAACTGTTTCCTGCGTCAGAGCACCCCAGAGCACTTGCCACGCTGGATCTTCACAGTGGTCCCGAAGCCCATCACGCATCTCTTCTCACCTCTTTGTTTCCTGCTTTGCCCAGAAACAAGTTTCCTCTAACATTTTGATGGGTCTTGCCGTGTACACATGGGAGTCCTGACTACCAAATCAGGACCTTTAAGCCCATTTATAGAATTTGCATGACAAAAATGGACATAGATTTCCAGAGCTCTCAGCTTCTGAAGCATATGATTTAAAAATATGCCTTGTACATTTCAATTCCTCATTTAAAAAAAAAAAAAACCTGCATTTACATAAAAAAAACTTTCACTTCTATTCACCCAGGAGGATGACTCACTTCCCTAGGCTCCTAAGACTTTTTTTAAACTTTTGAATCTCAATCATAAAGAGACTGCTCTACCACAAGCTGTTTTAAGTACCTTATTTTTTTGTCCAAAATATAGAGGAATTTTACAGGAAAAATCAATATAAAAAGGGAAATGTTGAATAATAATCATAACAAAAAAGTACTGTTTCATCCAGTTCTTCCTTTAGTAAGTTATATGCACAAATTTTTAAACTAAACTCTCTGTGAGATCTGGCCATCAAGATCTCAGAATCAAGATCTAGATACTTCCTGGCCACAGCTAGGACAAAAATAGGTGGAACTGAATAGAAGTAAAGAAAAATAAGTTGAGAAAGTAAAAGAAATTTCCCTCAGGTAGTCAACAACTTAACTCTAATGACTGGAAACAATATTTTTATGAGATTAAGGTAGACAATCACCCAATAATAGTTAAGTTGACGCTTAAGTCATAGAAAAAACACTTTAAAAATTTAATGGACTTTGGCATATGGTGACAAAGAGAAAACGTGTATGTGGTGTACAAGGCAGAGGCAACTTAGAGAAAATAAATCCCAGAAATCAGAACTCACGTGTGGGAGCAACAGAAAACGTGGCCCAGGAGTTGCACTGTGAGGGCACTTGGACTTCCAGCTACAAACTTGTGTTTCATGTTGGAGGCAATCTGAACCCCTGAACGTCATCGTTCCTTTCCTGGAGATGCTGTAACAGATTACCACAGAGTTAGTGGCTCAACCAACACTTTCTGATTGATTATCTCACAGTTCAGCACATCAGAAGTCTCATGAAATCAGAGCATGGGTAGGGCTGTGTTAGGCTCAGAACAGAAGATGTTTACTTGCTTTCTCCAGTGTTTAAAGATTTCCTGACTGTTCCTCTCTCCCATCTTCAAGGTCAGCAATCATAGAACTCTCACCTCTGCTTCCCTCTGTGCACCTCTTCATGACTGAACTGCCTGCCTCCTTCTTTCCCTTATGGATAGGATTATATCAGGTCCAACCAGAGAATCCAAGATAACATCCCCACCTCAAAATCCTTAGTTTAATCCCATTCACAAAATCTCTTTTGCTATGTAAGGTAACATTCTCGGGTTCCAAGAATCAGGATCTTGAGGGAGCCATTCTTTTGCCTACCACACCCAATTACAGTCAATGAAATGGAGCAAAAATAAATAGAAATAAATCAAATATATAGAAAGCAGTTGTTTCATACATATTATGTACAAGGCATTATTCTAAACACCTCATACATATGAGTTCATTTAACCCTCAGCACCATTTCAAGGTATCTGAGACACAAAGAATTTAAATCAGTTGGCCAAGGTCACAGTTGGGAAAGAGTAGGACAGAGATACAAACCCAGGCCATATGTTACCATAATTGCAGTACCACAAACCACAGTTGTAACTACCCCATAATGTCCTCTCTGAAATAATGTGAAAGTCAGAGGAAGAATCTTTGCTCTTACTCAATCTTATTTCTTTTCCCTTTATATACTTAAGCCTCTGCCTTCATTAGCAGTGAGAAATCATTCCAACAGAATGTAAAGAGTGACAACAGCCCAGACTAAGCAGCCTTTCAGGGTTGTTTGCTCACAGTAGGGTCCTCAGCAAACCATAAAGCTACTACAGAACAAGAAGATAATGCCTGTCTCATAGCCAAGAAGGATCTGAAGCTTTGGTCTAAAAACTATTTAAACACTCTAGTTACACTATAGCTTCCAGGATCTATTTGAAGAGGAAAGGTTCTTAATTGCTTTCCCCAAAATGAAGAATAGAAGAAGGGATTTGATGGATCCTCTGAAAACCTGATTTCCTTACATTTAGGGATGCTTTTGATACAAATGGACTTCCTACAGTTGCTAATGTTTGTTAAATACTGTGGATTCTGGAAGAAAATGAAAAGGCAGAGAAAGTAGCCCAGAAGAAAATTCACAATGAGCTGCTGATAAGATACACAGGGTATTTCTGAGAGAATCTTTAGAGTTGGTGGAATTAAATTACTGTTCTGGGTATCTATTTTTTAAGGAAAATGTGTATTTGCCTAATCCAATTTCAGCATAATTCATATCCCTGTAACACTCCGAGAACACTGGCATATGGTTACATGAGATATAAATTGGAAGTATGATTAAAAATCACTGGCGTTTCGATTTCAATTATATTTCACAAAATAGACTCTAGGGAAAAACTGCACAAGCCAGACCACAACCCACTGCAATAAGAGTGTGGAGAAAAATCTAAACACACACACACACACACGCACACACGCACGCACACACACACACCTAAGCACAGACACATGCACATACCAGTCTGCAGATCTGACCAGGCACCAAATTCCCCAGCTGAAATCCCAACACTGCTGGCTTCCTCTAGGTAGCCAGCACTGGCCTGGTTTGACTAGATGTCTCAATGATGGCTGAGCCAAAGAGCAGTCCAGTCTTCTAGAAATTCAGAATCAGCACCAGGATGAAATCATGAGGATCACTGTTTGACCTTGGGCAATCTAGTGAATTTTTCTTTAAAATGACCTTGAAGAATAATTTTGAAGATGAAGTGAGAAAATGCTATAAATCTCTTGACACACATTAGGTGCAAAATACAATGTACTTAAGTCAGAAGAAGTTTTCACAGAACTTAGATCGGACACCTGTTTTATTCATCTTTGTATCCCTAGAGCCTGACAGGATTTCTGGCACAGAATGAATGCTCAACATATTTATGGAATTGAAAATAAGGGTTCAGGCTTTCCATTTTTCTACTCCTAACCTCTCTTATCTCTTCAAAGGGGTATTGCTCCCAAGTGATATAAAAGGGGAGAGGTGAAAAGGAATCACTTTCATTAAAGTAAGATTTTAAGAGCAAAAATAAATTCTTCCCTCCTTAATCTTGACAGATGGGAATTTCAAGTTCCTCATTTTGTTTTAAGGAGCTAATAAGGAGTTCATAAATCTCAATTACTTCTGCAGAGTTAAAAGCAGCCACAGGTCTGCTAAGCATGATTCCAATCTCTGATCAGCCCTAGCACCTTTATTAAAACACTGAGGGAGGTGAAGGGCCAAGTCATATTTCAACCTTGAGCTGACATTACAGCAATGAAATCTCCTTCTCAATCTGGTCAGAGTGAAGGAGGAACACAGATCAGGCCAGGTCCATGATGCCATGTCACACATGAAATTCTACTTTGCCGGCAGTTTAAGAAATTGCCTCCCCTGGGTTCCTGGAACTGGCCAATCTGCACGCCTCATCAATGAAGAGATCAGTTAACAAATATTTATCCTTTAACAAAGCTCATTGTCTTTTCTTTCACAACCACCTACTCTCTTATAAATACACAGATAGGGAACCCTCTTCTCTCCATCTCTCCTTGTATTGGTTTGCTGGCGTGGTCACAACCAAATACCACAGACCAGGGGGCTTAAATATTTAAACAACAGAAATTTATTTTCTCACCATTCTGGAGGCTAGAATTCTGAGATCAAGATGTTGGCAGGGGTGGTTTCTTTTGAGGCCTCTCACCTTGGTTTGCAGATGGATGCTTTCTCCCTGTGTCCTCACATGGCTATCCCTCTGGCTGTGTCCTCATTTCCCCTTCTTAAAGGGACACCAGTCAGATTAGATTAGGATCTGCCATAATGCCCCCATGTAAACTTGATTACCTCCTTAAAGACTCCATCTCCAAATACAGTCACATTCTGAGATAGTGGGGATTAGAACTTCAACATATGAATCTGAGGCAGATACAGGTCAGCCCATAACATTGCTTAAGACTCAATCAGCCCCTAGTCTGGCTGATTCTACTTTCCCAGTGAATCTGAAGTCTGTCCATCCTCTAAACTGGACTGCCCTACACCTGCCTTTCCAGACTCACTTCATATTTTATTAATCACTTCTTCTCCCATACACGAGGCTATAGCTAAGGCATTTTTTATCACCTGAGTACTTTCCCCCAAAAAATCTCTCTTACATAATGTTACCCATATGTCAAGCTCCAATCCAAAAAACAGATTCTTCTCTAGTTTTAACCAGTGTCAAACTTTCTAGTCTCTGCTCTCCTTCATCACTCAGTTTCCACTGTACTAGCAATCTGCATCCCAGAGGCAGTGTGGTACAGCGGAAAGAGCAGGCACTCTGGGGTCAGGTCGTCAGAGCTTAAAAGTTCATCTCTGCCACCACTAGCTGTGCAAGTTTGGGCAAATCACTAAATCTCTCAAACAGTCTCCTTATCCATGAAAATGGTATGACAATGCTTACCTCCCAGGATTATTGTGAGGATGAAAATAAATTAAATATATTAAATGTACTAAAATGTCTGAGCAGAGCAGGCACTCAAAAATAAAAAACCACATTGTTGTTGTTGTTGTTGCTACTAGCATTTTTTTTTCCATTTTTTATTTTTATTTTCTACCCACCATTTGCTCTCTGAGCACAAGGACTGTAACTTAATCACCTCTCCATCTACAGCATGCTAAAAGCCCAGTGACTTTCCTATTTTAGTGGTCCACAAATGTTCATTAAATTCACGTTAAGCTCCTCTTCTGAGACCCCCTACTATCCATGCTACATTGCCTGGCACTATAAGGAAGGTATTTATCTCCATAATTGGGATGATCACCATAATAACTCACAAGACTGCTTCGGGGATTAGATAGAACCATCTTTATAAATTATCAAGTGCTATACAAATGTTAACAACTCTTTAGGAAAAAAAACTACACAAAGAGAGCTTAAGAGATGGAGTCGGAGTCGTGTAAGATCGGAAGAAGGTGAGAAGGGCAGGTAAGGCTGAGTACCTGCGTGGAGGTTTCTGTGAATGTTGCAGATGGCGGGCAGTGAGCCTGACTGACACAGAGGTGGCATGCCAGCAAGTGAGAGCGTTGTATTAGGCACAGTAGAGCTGTAAATTCTCCTCTGCACAGTAAGGGGTGGGAGGATCTATGGTGAACTCAAGACAGAAAGAATCTATGCAGATGACAGGTGAAGACATTCTAGGCTGCGGCTGAGAATCCACAGGAGTTCTGTCTGAATGGCAGGTAAGCTGTGGAATAGGGTATCCAAACTGCGGGGCAGAGACAACGAGTACAGCAAAAATAAACTCATCAATTGATAAAAACTGATTGATTAAACTATTTGTTAAGAAGGATGCTAGGCACTAATGTTACAGAAATGCGTGAGTTCCTATCTTTATAGTCTAGAGAAAGAAACAAATGTTTAAACAAACAAGTACAATAAAATTTTCTAGGTGCTATGATAAAATTCTGCAAGGGATGGAGTGAGGCATGGAGGGAGGAGTACTCTGTCACACCTGGGAATAACACTGGAGGTTTCATAGAGATAAGAAGTCCTCCACTGAGTCCTGAAGAATCAGTTATGTGGTGAAGAGCAGGAAAGAGGACGCAAGAGGCTAATGAGCAGCAAGAACAAAGGGATGGGTGCCATGTTGATTACACTAGTTTCATTTAGCTGGATTACATTAATCAGACAGAGGTAGCGAGAGAGGAGGCCGATGTGATTGGCAGAGATGAGGTCACAGAGAGTCTTTTACAACAAGAAACATAGGCTGGGTTTTCACCTGTAGATTATGGTGTGCTACTGAAGGACTTAGGAGAATAACATGAGATTTGTGTTTTAGAAGGATTACAATAAAATGGAGGCAGTATATTCTAAATCCTATTTTGACTCATTAATAAAATGACAGATATTGAAAATATTTTTTTAGTCCTTTAAGCAGCCAGTATAGTGCCAGGTATTATGCAAGGTAAAGGAGCTAAGTACCGTGTGTGTGTGTGTGTGTGTGTGTGTGTGTGTGTGTCTGTGTGTGGGTGTGTCCATAGTCCCTTGGAGGTCAGCCAGGGATGGACTAATCAGGGGAAGTTCCATAAGGAAAGAAGGAATTGAGTTGGGCTTTGAAGACATATCAAGCTAATGAGAAAGAAGGGAAATCTGAATACTTAACCTTGCTAAATCACATTTCTTATCTGTAAAATTCAGTTAGTCATAAAACCCATGTTATATGATTGTTAGGAGTAACTGACCAAATGTGCATAAGAAACAACCACAGTGCCCGGCCCATAACAGTCTTTCCTAATCAGTGGTATGGCAAGAGAAGAGCAGACTTATAGAGGGCACGGATTGCATGGAACACTGGGTGTGGTGAAAAAATAATGAATACTGTTTTTCTGAAAATAAATAAATTGAAAAAAATATTTTAAAAAAACAATGTACTGAAAAAATTGCAGTGATCTGAGTCAAACTGAGTTAATATCATGCAGGACTTACTAAGTGCTGGTGTTGGAGCAGAGTCTCCTTTAGGTATCACAGCATATCATATAATCTTTATGACAGATGTATGGTATAGGGACTATTATTAATATTCTCATCTTACATAGGACAAAGCTGAGCTCTAAAGATGTCAGAGTACCAGCTCTGGTATTTACTTGCAGTGTTACCTAGGCAAATGTTAACCTCTGAGGGCGTTTCTTCACCTGCTTCCACAACCTGAGCCCAGCTCTATACTATCTTTCTTGACCTCCATTATAATTGGGATTAGCCATAGGACTGAATTCCAGCCAATGAACTATGGGCAGGAGTGATGTATGCTGTAACTAGCTGAGTCATATTGGTGGTGGGCGTTACCTAATGTTGACTACCCTTAACAAGGTATTATGATAGAGGATCTCAGTGAAGGACTGGCTGGTTTATAAGTGGAAATCAAAAGGAAGGGAGCAAGTTCAGAGCTCTGGGAGTATACAGGGTTAGAAAAGCCAACTGCACTATTTCTAAAATTTCACATTTAATCAGTTATAAGATGCATACTTTTTCATATTTTAATGTCTCTGAAATTGGGATGTGCTTCATAATCCCTGTCATTTCACAGTTGTTATTAGCCAGGTAACAATTTTGAGTTGTCATTTCCTATACATATGTAAACTTAGTACTTACTCCTTTGTATTACTGGACAACAGCATCCCTTAAATGTTTCAACTGATAGACCATTAAAGACCATTTTAGGAAGAAATATAAATAAGGATGGTTGTCTGAATGTCTTCTACTTACAGGTAGTCAACCTCTTGTAAGACTGAAAACAGAAATGAAAAAGTACCTCATCAAAGCTTATAGCATGTTTATTATTAGCTAGAAAGAAAACACTGGAGACAATAGAAGAGGACTGTTTAAAAAAACATTGCATCACCAATGTTTTTGGAGATATAAGAGATGAGATTATTTAAAAAAAAAAAAACAGACATCCACAAATAAGTCAAAAAGTGATTCAGAAAATGATTCTGAACTGCGAATGTGAAGGCTTTTTGAAATTATTTAACCAAATCATTTGTTAAACTTCTATATAACATATTTAAAATGATATATAATATTAAATATATGTCAACTTTCTTTATGGTTATAGCTGAATGAGGTCCTATCAGAATTATCCTCCAGGAGATAACAAATACAAACTTCAGAAAATAATGCAAACAACAACAACACTGGGTGATTAATAACAGACACCAGAAAACAATAAAAAAGCAGGAATATTCTGGAGAAAAGCCGAATCTAAGAAATGCATTTGTTGACACAAGATGCCTTTGTTGGCTTTTAGCCTGATGGAAGACCTCAGCCTCTTCACTAAGAGAAATTCTGCAACCTTTTTAAACTACAAAATTAGGGGATAGGATGTACATAGAACACCCCACAACAGCTGGAAAAGTGAAGGAAAAATTCCAGAAAGAAGAGAGGCAGAGCCCTGAATTCTGTGTATAGATTCTACCTCAAATCTCTGGCTACATCCTAAATTTTAAATGCACATGGAAGACTGTAAGCACCTAAATTATGAACAAATGAACTGAACAGAGGTTTGAACTACCAACAAAAAGATCATTTGAGCCCAACCAAGTTAATTGCCAGATAAACCCAGCTTCCCCAAACTGAATAAATAACATTCTACAGAAGACTACAATGTAATCTAGAGTTTTACAACTAAATATCACAATTCCCTAGGTATAATCCAAAAATACTTGACACACAAAGAAACAGGAAAATACAATCCGTTCTCTGGAGGAGGGGTCAGCAAAGTATGGTCCATGAGCCAAATCTAGCCTTTGGCCTGTTTCTGTATGCCTTAGTAGCTAAGAATGGTTTTAATGTTTTTAAAGAGGAAGAAGAAGAAGAAGAAGAAGAAGAAGAAGAAGAAGAAGAAGGAGAAGGAGAAGGAGAAGGAGAAGGAGAAGGAGAAGAGGAAGAAGAGGAAGAAGAGGAAGAAGAGGAAGAAGAGGAAGAAGAGGAAGAAGAGGAAGAAGAGGAAGAAGAGGAAGAAGAGGAAGAAGAGGAAGAAGAGGAAGAAGAAGAAGAAGAAGAAGAAGAAGAAGAAGAAGAAGAAGAATGTAAAGCACAGACTATGTGAGGCCTCTAGGAAGTAAACTCCTCACTATCTGGCCATTTACAGTAAAAGTTTGCTGACCCTGCCTTCAGGAAACAGAGACTAACCCTTGGATGACCAAGATACTAAAATAAGCAGACAAGGATTTTAAAGCAGTTATTATAATTGGTCATGTTAGCATAAAAGAAATATGGACATAAGAAATGAAACAATAAATCTTAACCAAGAAGAAGAAACCACTAAATTGGACATTTTAAGACTGACAAAGGCAGTATGGGGTGGGGTGGGGGGAAAGTTTAATAGGCTTAAGAGCAGAATAGAAATGACAGTGGACAGAGTCATTAAATTCAATGGTAGAGCCAGAGAAATTATCCAATATAAATAACAGAGAAAAAAGGATGGAGGAAATAAATTAGAGGCTCAGGGGCCAAATAAGGTAATATCAAAAATTCTAACAAGAAATCAGATTTCCCAAGGAGAAAAGAGAGACTGGGACAAAGGAGGCGGAGAGATAATGACTGCCACAACCCAACTCTGGAGAAAGATAAGAGCTTATAGATTCAAGAAGCTCAATGAATCCCAAGAATAATAAAAATGAAGAAAAACACACCTATGTACATTACAGTCAAACTGGTAAAACTTGAAAAATAAAGAAACAACCTTGGAAGTAGCCAGAGGAGGAAAAGACTAACTATAGTTCTTATATATGTATATATATAAAATACATATTTTGTCAGAGTAACTATATAACTATATATTATTCCCTATTAACCATAAGAAAATAATGATTAAATATTTGTTGATGACTTCTTACTAAAAGCAATGGAAGAAGAGAGTTTAATATAATCATTAAAAGACAGAAAGAAAGAAACCATATGCATAAATCTAGGTCTAGACAAAATACCTTCGAAAATAAAGCAAAAATAAAGAGAATTTATTTCTAAAAGAAATAAACTCCAATAAAGGCAAAGGAAGTTCTTCAGCCAAAAGGACATAATACTAGATGGAAATTCAAACCTTCAGGAGAGAATGAAGAAAAAAAAAAAAAAAAATATATATATATATATATATATATATATATATATATATAAAATATATTTTTTTAATGGTAAATTAATGGTAAATACTTGAAAAAATAGAAAAATGATTTTTAATGCTTATTTTCCCTAAAATACTTAGAACTTTTTAACATTTACATTGTCTTAGAAGCTTTATACTTAGTACATATGTAATACACATAAGAGTAAATAGAGATACCATAAAGAAAAACAATATTGACCTATGTAGTTGCAAGGGTTCTACATCTCAGGTGAAGTAGTATAATATTAACTCTAAGGAGATTGTACAAAGTTAACAATGTGTAAAGTAACCCCAAGCACCACCACAAAAAAATATGATATACAGCTAAAAAGTCAATAACTGAAGTAAAATGAATTATAAAATATAATCAAATCACCCAAATGGAGAAAGGAAAGATTAAAAGAACAAAAAACAGAGAAAGTGAATAGCGAAATAATAGAATTTAACCCAACCATACCAGTATCACATTGTACACTAACAGACTAAACATTCCGGATAAGACAAGGATTATAAAAACTAATAAAATACAAGATCTAAATATTTACAAGATACACACTTCAAATAAGAAGACAGAGTAATTAAAAGTAAATGAGATGCAAAAGGACAAAATATGCTAACAGTAAACATAAGAATAATAGATCTTATATTAATATCAATATTACTCAAGGCAAAGAGCAGTACTAGAAATTAAGAGGAACTTTGCATAATGATTAAAGGATCAACGTATCAAAAAGATATGAAAGTCTTAAATGTGTACTTGCCTAAATACAGAGTTTAAAAATTCACAAAGCAACAAATGACAGAATTCAAGGAAAAAACAGCTAATTACACAATCATAGCTGGAGATTTAAGCATCATTTCTCAAGAATGGATACAACAAGGAAAAAAATCCACTGAAAATCTGAACAACACTATCAACTAGCTTGGCCTAACTGATATTTATAAAACACTGTACTTGGCAATTGTAGAATAAACATTCTTTTCAAGTGTGCTTGATATAGTCACCAACACTCAGATCATATGCTAAGACAAAACAATTCTAATAAATTTAAAAGCTGGAGTACCTGTGTGGCTTAGTGGGTTAAGCCTCTGACTTTGGCTCAGGTCATGATTTCAGGGTCCTGGGATCAAGGCCTGGGTCAGGCTCTCTGCTCAGTGGGAAGTCTGCTTCCCCCTCTCTCTGCCTACTTTTGATCTCTCTCTCTTTGTCAAATAAATAAGTAAAATCTTTTTTTTTTTTAAGATTTTATTTATTTATCAGAGAGAGAGAGAGGGAAAGAGAGCAAGCACAGGCAGACAGAATGGCCAGCAGAGGCAGAGGGAGAAGCAGGTTCCCTGCCGAGCAAGGAGCCTGATATGGGACTCCATCCCAGGATGCTGGGATCATGACCTGAGCGGAAGGCAGCTGCTTAACCAACTGAGCCACCCAGGCATCCGGTAAGTAAAATCTTTAAAAAAAAAAATTAAAAGCTGTGTTCTCTGACCCCAATAGAATTAAATTGGAAATCAACAGAAAATTTTCTGGAATATTCCCAAACACCTGGGAATTAAATAACACACATCCAAATAATCCATGGATTATAAAAGATACCACAAGAAAATTTTAAAATATTTTGATCTAAATAATAAATGCAAAATAAAATGTCGCAATTTAGGAGTATAGGTGATACAGTGATTCACAGGAATTTTATATTTTAAATGCTTGCTTTAGAAAAGAAGAAAGATTCCACATCAGTGTTATAATAGCCTAGGAGCTAGGAAAAAATAAAACAAACACATAGTAACTTTAAAAAAAAGGAGGCAAAATCAATTTTTAAAGAGCACAAAATAGAGAACATAAAGCCAAAAGATTTTTCTTTGTGAAGATGAAAAAAATACTATTAGTTTTTAAAAACTGAGTAAGAGAGAAAAACACAAATGATCAATATTAAGAATAAAAGAGTTCTTCACTAGTTTTTAAAGAATACTGAACTTTATACATAAAATTTAAGAAACTATGAAATGAAAAATTTCTTGAAAAATACAACATATCAAAACTGACACAAAATGAAACAGAAACATTGGGAAAACCCTAGCATCAGTTAAATATATTAACTTATTTATAAAAAATCTTCTCATAAAGATAATTTGAGGCCCAGGTGGTTTGACTAGTAAATTCTATCAAACAATGAAGGAAGAAATAACACCAGTCTTCTTTTGATTTAAATTTTAGTTAGTTAACATACAGTGTAATACTGGTTTCAGGAGTAGAATTGAGTGATTCATCACTTATATATGACACCCAGTGCTCATCATAATAAATACCCTCCTTAATCCCCATCACTCATCTAGCCCATCCCCTACCCACTTCCTCCATCAATGCTCAGTTTGTTCTCTATCATTAAGACTCTCTTATGGTTTCTTTCCCTCTCTCTTTTTTTTTTTTCTTATGTGTTCATCGGTTTTCCTAAATTCCACATATGTGTGGTATCATATAGTGTTTGTCTTTCCCTGGCTGACTTATTTCACTCAGCTTAATACATTCTAGCTCTATGCATGTCATTGCAAATGGCAAGATTTCATTCTTTTTTTAAGATATATGTATTTATTTATTTATTTATTTATGAGAGAGTGAGTGAATAGAAGCAGAGGGAGGGGCAAAGGGAAAGAGAGAAAAAGTGCGGCTGATTCTGTGCTGAGTGTGGAGCCTGACATGGAGCTTGATCTCATCACGCTAAGATCATGACTTAAGCCAAAACCAAGAGTTGGATGCTTAACCAAGTGAGCCACCCAAGAACCCCTAGATTTAATTTTTTTTTGATGCCTGAGTAAGATTCCATTTTATATATATATATGTATATATACATATATATATGTATATACACACACACATATTCATACATACATACACACACACAGACACACACTCACATATACCACCTCTTCTTTAGCCATTCATCAGTCAACTGACATTTGGGCTCTCTCCATGGTCTGGATATTGATAATGCTGTTACAAACATCAGGTGCATGTACCTCTTGAAATCTGTGTTTGTACCCTTTGGGTAAATACTAGTAGTTCAATTGCTGGATTGTGGGGTAGTTCTTATTTTTAATTTTTTGAGGAACCTTCATACTGTTCTCCACAGTGGCTGCACCAGTTTGCATTCCCACCAACAGTGCAGGATGGTTCTCCTAACCCGGCACCCTCCCCAACACCTGTTGTTCCTCGTGTTGTTAATTTTAGCCATTCTGACAGGTATGAGGTGGTATCTCATTGTGGTTTTGATTTATATTTCCTTTATGATAAGTGATGTTGAGCATTTTTTCATGTGTCTGTTAGCCATCTGAATGCCTTCTTTGAAAAGTTGCCTATTCGTGTCCTCTGCCTATTTCTTAACTGGATTATTTATTTGGGGGGTTTTGTGTTTGCTAAGTTCTTCAGAGATTTTGGATACTAACCCTTTATCTGATACGTCATTTGCAAATATCTTCTCCCATTATGTAGGCTGCCTTTTAGTTTTGTTGATTATTTTCTTCACTGTGCAGAAGCTTTTTATCTTGACGAAGTCCCAAGAGTACATTTTTGCTTTTGCTTCCTTTGCCTCCAGCAATGTGTCTAGTAAGAATTTGCTAGGTTGAGGTCAAAGAGATTTCTGCCTGTGTTTTCTTCTAGGATTTTGATGGATTCCTGTCTCACATTTGGGTCTTTCATCCATTTTGAATTTATCTTTGTGTATGGTATAAGAAAGTGGCCCAGTTTCATTCTTCTGTATGTGACTATCCAGTTTTCCCAACACCATTTGTTGAAGAGACTGTCTTTTTTTCCACTGGATATTCTTTCCTGCTTTGTTGAAGATTAGAGGACCATAGATTTGTGTGTCCACTTCTGGGTTCTCTATTCCATTCCACTGATCTATGTTACTGTTTTTATGCCAGTACCATGCTGTCTTGATGACTACAGCTTTGTAATATAGCTTGAAATACAGAATTGTGATGCTTCTAGTTTTGTTTTTCTTTTTCAGGATTCCTTTGGATATTCAGGGTCTTCTGTCATTCCATACAAATTTTAGGATTGTTTATTCTAATTCTGTGAAAAATCCTGGTGGCATTTTGTTAGGGATTGAGTTAAATGTGTAGAAGACTTTTGGTAGTATAGATATTTAATGATGTTTGTTCTTCCAATCCACAATCATGGAATGCTTTTCCAATTTCTTTGTGTTCTCTTCAATTTCTTTCATAAAGTGTCCTATAGTTTTCAGAGTACAGATCTTTTACCTCTTTAGATTTATTCATAAGTATCTTATTGTTTTTGCTGCAACTGTAAATGGGATTGATTCTACAATTTCTTTTTCTGCTGCTTTGTTATGATGTATAGAAATGCAACAGATTTCTGTACATTGATTTTATATCCTGCAACTTCACTGAATTCATGTTATTAGTTCTAGCAATATTTGGTTGAAACTTTCAGGTTTTCTACATAGAGTATAATGTCATTTGCAAATAGTGGAAGTCTGACTTTTTCCTTGCTAATCTGGATGACTGCTAAAACTAAGACTTCCAGTACTGTGTTAAATAGTAATGGTGAGAATGGACATCCTTGTCTTATTCCTGACTGTAGGGGAAAGGCTCTCAGTTTTTCCCCATTGAGGATGATATTAGCTGTGGGTCTTTCATATATGACCTTTATGATGAGGTATGTTCCATCTATTCCTACTTTGTTGAGGTTTTGTTTTGTTTTGTTTCTTTGTTTTTTTTTTTATCAAGTATGGATGCTGTATTTTGTCAATTTTTTTTCTGCATCTACTGACAGGATCATATGGTTCTTATCCTTTGTTTTATTAATGTGGTGTATCATGCTAATTGATTTGTGAATACTGAACACCTGCAAGCCCAGGAATAAATCCCACTTGATGGTAGTGGATAATTCTATTAATGCACTGTTGAATTCAATTTGCTAGTATTCTATTGAGAATTTTTGCATCTCTGTTCATCAAGGATATTGGCCTGTTAATTCTCCTTTTCAGTGGGGTCTTTGTCTAGTTTTGGAATCAAAGTAATTCTGACTTTGTGGAATGAGTCTGGAAGTTTTCCTTCCACTTCAGTTTCTTGGAACAGTTTAAGAAGAAAGGTATTAACTCTTCTTTAAATGTTTGGTAGAGGAGTGCCTGAGTGGCTCAGTTGGTTAAGTGGTTGCCTTCAACTCAGGTCATGATCCCAGGGTCCTGGGATAGAGCCCCACTGGGCTCCCTGCTCCATGGGGAGTCTGCTTCTCCATCTCCCTCTGCCTGCTGCTCCACCTGCTTGTGTCCTCCCTCTCTGTGTCAAATAAATAAATAAAATCTAAAAATAAAATGTTTGGTAGAATTTCCCTGGTAACCATGCGGCCCAGAACTTTTGTTTGTTGGGAGATTTTTGATTATTGTTTCAATTTCTTTGCTGGTTATGGGTTTGATCAAATTTTCCATTTCTTCCTGCTTCAGTTTTGGTAGTTTGTTTCTAGGAATTTGTCCATTTTTTTTCAGATTTCCCAATTTGATGGCACATAATTTTTCATAGTATTCTTATATAATTTTTTTTTATATTTCTGTGGTGTTGGTTGTGTTCTCTCCTCTTTTATTTGTTATTTTATCTATTTGAGTCCTTTCTCTTTTATTTTGATAACTCTGGCTAGGGGGTTTATCAATTTCATTAATTCTTTTGAAGAACCACCTCTTAGAAAATAGCACCAATCTTACACAAACTCAGAAAACAGAGGAAGAGGAAACACCTCTCAACTCACCTTATGAGAACAGCACAACCCTAATATTAAATCCTGCCAAAAACTTCATAAAAATTTTAAATTATATTCTTTATGAAAAACTAATGTAAAAAAATCCTGAGCATATTTTTAAAAAATCAAGCTTAATGATGTATAATAAATCATGTCAAGTAGGATTTATCCTAAGATTACTAAATTAATATAACATTAGAAAGGAGGGAAAACAATATGATCAATAGATGTAGAAGAACACTTAACAAAATTTATCACTAATTCATGATATAAAGTTTATATTATACACTTTCATCAAAATGAGAATGGATGGAGACTTCATTAATATAATATAAGGCATCTTTGGAAAACCTTGGAAACCAAGAAAAATCTTGGGACAACCACATATCATTTCTTGATGGTATTTGAAATTATTTTCCCTTACATCTGAAACACAAAGATGCCCACCCTCACCACTTGTGTTCAAAACTACATAGAGAGAACTAGAGATTGCAATAATGCAAGAAAAGTAAATAGTTTATATATAGAGAAGAAAAAAGAGAAACTATCTCTACTTGCAGACTACATAATTGTTTCTATGGAAAATCCTAAAAAATCTACAACAGAATTTCTTGGAGAGAATTTAGGAAGGACACAAGCCTCCTGGGAAGTGTTGAAGGACAGAGCTTCAGTGAGGAGAAATAAAGTGTCTCTGTAAGCTTGGTAGTACAGGTCCATTGGTCTTCAAACCATGGAAATCAGTATGATTCAGCTACAGGGACATCCTATCTCTATTCCTTTCTCAGCTCAGACCTCATCATTTTTCTCTCACTGCTGACTGAATTTCCACCCACTAAAGAATAATGTCCCTGCTTGTTTCTCAACTCCATGTCAGGCCTCACTCCTGTCCTTCCTGTGCTTCAGTCACACTAACTCTCTTTTGTTCCTGCATTAAATCCAATTCTTTTTGGCCTAGGGCCTTTGCACATGCTGTTCTCTCTGCCTTGAAGAAATGTCTCACCTTAACTCTTCACACAGCCAGCTCCACTAATCCTTCCACTTAAGTGTCACCTTATTGAGATAATACCCAATCTTTCCCCCAACAGCATTCTCAATTTCAGCCTTTGGCTTGTTTTTCTCAGAGTATACTTATCACCACTCATAGTTCATTTTTAATGAGTTAACTTTTTTTTAAATCTTTTTTTAAAGATTTTATTTATTTATTTGACAGAGAGATAGAGAACACAAGTAAGCAGAGCAGCAAGCAGAGGGAGAGAGAGAAGCAGCCTCTCTGCTGAGCAGGGAGCCCAGTGGGTTTGATCCCAGGACTCTGGAATCATGACACAAGCTGAAGGCAGACACTTAACCAACTGAGCCACCCAGGTGCCCCACGAGTTAACTTTTATGATGTTTCTTAGAAATAAGAGATCATATATGTTATTTTCTCTGTTTTTAAGATTATATTTATTTATTTGAGAGAGAGAAAAAAAGAAAGTGAGAGAGAGCATGAGGGGGAGAAGCTCAGAGGGAGAAGCAGACTCTCCATGAAGCTGGAAGCCTGATGCAGGACTCAATCCTAGGACTCTGGGATCATGACCTGAGCCGAAGGCAGCTGCTTAACCAAATGAGCCTTCCAGGTGCCCATGTATGTTATTTTCACTTTTACATAATTAGCAAACAGCATAGTACTTGGCTTTTAATAGTTACTCTAAATATTCATTGGATGACAGCTGAATAGCAGTAACACATGGCTTTGAAGATGTTGCATAACTCTACAAT
Source organism: Mustela lutreola (assembly GCF_030435805.1). Lineage (NCBI taxonomy): Eukaryota > Metazoa > Chordata > Mammalia > Carnivora > Mustelidae > Mustela > Mustela lutreola. The sequence goes on along the minus strand of NC_081298.1, from coordinate 135,757,168 downwards.
CTACCACTTCAGCCACCAAGGAGGAATCAAAATATTGAGTCCTCCATATTTGGATTTATAAGAGGATGTATTTTGAGTCAGATAGCTAAGAGTTTTAAACCTGGAATTATTCATGAGATCTTGTGCACATTTATTAATATTTCTAAGTTAACAGTCCCTTATTTCAGGCTTTTCTTATAAAAAAAAAAAAACAAAATCCATATAAAGCCAACCTTATTCCATAAAATTTTATAAGAATCAAAAGCAATAATTCATATAGAACATCTGGCATACAGCAGCATTATTTTTGGTTATTATCATGACTTCTTTTTTTCTTAATCTTTACTAGATGCTAATGAAGTTCACCTGATATTAATGAGGCACTTGGTCAACTCAGAGTGGTGAGCCAGGATTCATCCTCCAAACACCTGAATTACAGAGAAGTTCAACAATGTATGTTGGAAGCTGGTTTGACATTTTAAGATTCTGACACCATTGCTTCCATCTTGAGTTCAATTACATGTAGAAATGTGTCATCTTAACTCTAAGGAAATTTAGAGTACTATGGTTATATCCCTCATTCCCATGTGAATACCTTTGGTAAAACAGTCACTAGAAACTATTCTGTACTCCCTAAAAAGATCTATTTAAGGAAACTTTTCTATTTGAAGGCAGAACAAGACTTCTTTGGGAATTAAAATGCGTTTGTTGACATTCAAAACAGAAAAGATATAAATTTGACAGATTTTAGTAAAAATGTCATTTCTATACCTAGATTATTTTCTAGTGATATATTATCATTAATGACCAGTTCAGAGATAAGATTTGGATTAATCAGCCTTTAAGAGCAGTCAAAGGACAAACCATAAGTGACTCTTAATCTCACAAAACAAACTGAGGGCTGCTGAGGGGAGGGGGATCGGGAGAGGGGGCTGGGATTATGGACATTGGGGAGGGTATGTGCTATGGTGAGTGCTGTGAAGTGTGTAAACCTGGTGATTCACAGACCTGTACCCCTCGGGATAAAAATACATTATATGTTTATTTAAAAAAAAAAAAAAAGACCAAAGGGGCACGTGCACCCTAATGTTTATAGCAGCAATGTCCACAATAGCCAAACTATAGAAAGAACCTAGATGTCCATCAACAGATGAATGGATCAAGAAGATGTGGTATATATACACAATGGAATACTATGCAGGCATCAAAAGAAATGAAATCTTGCCATTTGCGACAACATGGATGGAACTAGAGCGTATCATGCTTAGCGAAATAAGTCAAGCAGAGAAAGACAACTATCATATGATCTCCCTGATATGAGGAAGTAGTGATGCAACATGGGGGCTTAAGTGGGTAGGAGAAGAATCAATGAAACAAGATGGGATTGGGAGGGAGACAAACCATAAGTGACACTTAATCTTACAAAACAAACTGAGGTTGCTGGGGGGAGGGGGTTTGGGAGAAGAGGGGTGGGATTATGGACATTGGGGAGGGTATGTGCTTTGGTGAGTGCTGTGAAGTGTGTAAACCTGGCAATTCACAGACCTGTACCCCTGGGGATAAAAATACATGTTTATAAAAAAATAAATACATACATAAATAAATAAATAAATAAAGAGAGTAGTCAAAGGAGTAGCTTTCCAGGGATTCTCCAAGAGGACAGCAGGGTATGTTCAATAAAACTAGCATTTAGAATTAGATTAATAGCTGAATCCCAGTTCATTTACCTACTAGCTATAGAATTTAGGGAAATTTCTTTAAATTCTCAGTCTTAGGTAAAATAGGAGTATAGATACTTACCTACAGTTCTGTGTATGAATGAGCGTATATGAGGACCAAGTGAAATAAGTAGTATACAGATGCTTTAAAGGTGATGCTTCCACAGGTGATGGAACAGTGGCAGCAAGACTACCAAGTTCAGTGACAATTATGGGGAAAATGCAGTGATGTTCAGGGGTCCAACCTTTCTCATCTCTGTCCCATATATCTCCCAAGACAGGAATCAGAGAGATTTCACTAACCCATTACTTACCTCCTTATTTCTCTCTTTAGTCCCTATCTCTGCTCAAGGTCTCCCTGACCTCACAGAAAATAGATAACACCATGGGTTTGAAGGATTTGACTCCTGGACATTTCACTCTTTTGTCAAAGGCCAAACCCAAAACTATGCCACAATTTCCCAACACCTTCAAATATTCTGAAGTTGTACATATACTCTATGCCACAATTTCCCCCACCTTCAAATACTCTAAAGTTGTACATATACTCTACTGGTCTTCAGTATTCCATGGTTTATTTTTTCCTTTTGTGTCTTCTACAGAGTCGAAAGGGACAAAAATTTGAAGACCAGTACTACAATGACATTTCTGATAAGATCTGGCTGGTCTTGCCATTTCCTTCATCGTTTTTAAGCTGGACCGGATTTAAACATAAGCACCTCATTAAAAATACCTCCACTCCTTTAAAACATATATTGGAACACATAAATCATAAATTGGAACACATTCAGCAAAACCCACTTATATTCTTCACACAATGAATTGAATTCTCCAGGTAACAGAAAACTGAACCAATATTTTATTGTCATATCAAATGCCATTATTTTTGCCCAAGTTCAATTCAGAACAAAGGCCCATTGAAAAACAAAACAAAACAACAGTCAAATGAAGACCAGAAGAAAGCCAGGAAGGCATGGTCTTTTTCTGATAACTTTCTAGTAACTGCCAATTTCCATCCAGAAATTAATCTCTATTCAAAACCTGGAGATTCACAGACCTGTACCCCTGGGGATACCTGTTTCACATGGCAGGTATCTTGGCAAGTTAAAGAAGAGTGGTACCTACTGGGAAAAGATGATGGTGAATTTTGATTGACCTTTGGGTCCATCCAGGTTTAAGTATTTCTGCTTCCAAACCACCTCAATGAAGTTCTTCACTGAGGTTTTATAAACAAGTCTTCTCTATTAGGCTCCCAAGGTTGTTGTAACAAATAACCACAAACTGCGTGGCCTAACCCATAGAAATTTATTGTTTCAGAGTTGTGAAAGCCAGAAGTATGAAATCAAGGTGTTGGAAGGGTTAATACCATGGGCATTCTCAAGGAGAGAATATTCCATGGCTATGGTTTCCAGAAATCCTTGGCATTCTTTGGCTTGTAGACAGATCACTCCAATCTCTGTCTCTTCATTCATGTACTCAGTGTCCTCTGTTCATCTTATATAAAGACATCAGTCTTACTCCAATGTAACCTCTTCTTAACTTAAATTACATCTTCAAAGATCTATTTCCAAATAAAGTAATATTCTGAGGTTCTGGGTGAACATGAAGGAGGAAGTAGTCCTGATTCAACCCCACACAGCCTCTTTTAAGAAAAATGAAAATATGTGTACAGATGTACAATGTAATTCTATCCACTTTGACTCATTAAGTATCTATTCATCTAGTAAAAAAACAAAAAACCAAGGCCTTGCACTTATAACTTGAAAGCATTTGCTGCAGTGGTTATAACTTTATGAACTGATCTGAAGTCAATACTTTTTAGCAGACTGGGCAATGTTTCCATCCGTATACCTTCCTTCTCCACTGGCTCTCACTTTTTTTATGGCAGCAAGCAGGAGAGAGAGAGGTTGATGTCAGATTCTCTGTCAGAGGAGCCATTAACTTGCAGGGAATCGATAAGAACCCTCAATTTCATAGTCCCACTGGGAAGTATCTCCATAGGAACCCAAATATTAAATGACAGTCCCTAGAGTAGTACCAAATGCAGAGAAAGAACCAGATTTATTTCGATCAAACCTAAATATGAAGCATTTCCTTCAAGAATGAAGTTAGAATATGAACAGAGGTAGTTAAATTGATTGGTAGGTAACGTGACCAAAGAGGGACTCAATTTACAAATTCAGCTGAATAAGAATTTTCCAAACAACTTTCATGGACCAAGACCTATGGATTTGCAGAACTGGAAAGACATGCTAGGGGATGCAATGAAATTAGTTTGGCACACACATAAAAAATGCTGACGCTAGGCAAGCTCACGTTTCATAATTCCATATGCTTCTAATTTATCTGCCCCTTTCCAGCTCTGAAGATATTAGAGATCCCATTTGTACCACAGATACATAGCAATGATGATAGCTACCATTATTATTGAGCACTTACTATATTCCAGGCACTGTAAGTATGCATTTGACATACATTATAATATTCAATCTTTAAGGCAAGAATTGCAACCTCATTTTGTAAACGAGAATATTCAGGCATATGACCACTTTTTCCATCATGCCACACTGTCTCATCAGTCCAGGCACTAGGAATCAATATATTACTACTGTAACTTTTAGAGCAAAGATGTTTTATTTGCTGATTTGTTGGCTTAAACTTACATTTGAATTCAGGGACTCAAAGACTGTTCGATTGGGAAAAGACTTTATGGATCATTTAACGTAAAAATAAATACACATTTTATGAGTAGGAGAATCAGAGCTTGTGAGTAAATGGTTTGCCAAAGATCACACAGCTAATTTAGATGGAACTAGACCTAGAAATTCAGTTTCCCTTTCAAAATGTGGTGATGACCTCAAGTTGTGCTTCTCAATCTCAGCACAACTGTTGATGTTTTGGGTCAGATAATTCTTTTTTGTGGGGGAATATCCTGAGCATGACAGCAGTATTGCTCCACCAAATAGAAGCCAATAACAGTCTCTTGGCATCCAGTATGACAACCCAAAATATCTACAGGCATTACCAAATGCGGTCCCTGGTTAAAATCACTACAAATGGCTAACAGACACATGAGAAAATATTCATCATCATTAGCCATCAGGGATATTCAAATCAAAACCACATCGAGGTTGGGGTACCAGGTGGTGGGTATTATAGAGGGCACGGATTGCATGGAGCACTGGGTGTGGTGAAAAAATAATGAATGCTGTTTTTCTGAAAATAAATAATTTAATAAAAACAAACAAACAAACAAACAAAACCACATTGAGATACCACCTTACACCAGTTAGAATGGCCAAAATTAACAAGACAGGAGACACCAAGGGTTGGAGAGGATGTGGAGAAGGGGGAACCCTCTCACACTGTGGGTGGGAATGCAAGTTGGTGCAGACACTTCGGAGAACAGTGTGGAGTTTCCTTAAGAAATTTAAAAAAAAGCTACCTTATGACCCTGCAATTGCACTACTGGGAATTTACCCCAAAGATACAGATGTAGTGAGAAGAAGGTCCATCTGTACCCCAAATATTCATAGCAGCAATAGCCACAATTGCTAAACTTTGGAAAGAGTCAAGATGCCCTTCAACAGATGAATGGATAAAGAAGATGTGGTTTATATACACAATGGAATATTATGCCTCCATCAGAAAGAATGAATACCCAACTTTTGTATCAACATGGATGGGACTGGAAGAGATTATGCTGGGTGAAATAAGCCAAGCAGAGAAAGTCAATTATCATATGGTTTTGCTTATTTGTGGAGCATAAGAAATAACACAGAGGACACGGGGAGATGGAGAGGAGAAGTGAGTTGGGGGAAATCGGAGGAGGAGACAAACCAGGAGAGACTGTGGACTCTGAGAAACAGGGTTTTGAACGGGAGGGAGTGGGTCATTGGGTGAGCCTGGTGGTGGGTATTATGGAGGGCATGTATTGCATGGGGTACTGGGTGTGGTACATAAACAACGAATTCTGGAACACTGAAAAAAAATTTTATTTAATTTTAAATTTTTTTTTTTTTAAATCACTCCAGTTAAGAATGACCGCTATAAGGTATCTTCAGGAAATTCAGTGACATAATGAATGTGGCTTTGCTTGATAAGCAACAAAGTACTGGACATCTACTGGAGGCTATTATTAGACCCAGCGGTTTGTCCACGGAGTGTTGTTCTCTCTCTTTTTGTCACCTAGGAAGTGCTTCGTCAAGAGAGAAGCCCCCAGGGATAAACTGGAAAAAGAGTTCATGCTACCTTCGACTTTAACCATGGATTCAGCTTGGGATGTTTAAGATCACGACTCCACTCTGCCTAAGGAGCCCACCCACACGCATCTGAGTTTGGCTAACTCTCAAGCAGCTCCTTCTACGAAGTCTCCCTGAAGCTCCACTCTGGTTCTCAGGTTAGTCACCTTTCTTTGTGTTACCACATTCCATTGCCATGCTCACCACACCGTTACAATGATCTGGTCACTTGCCTGTCTCTCCTCACAGACATAAATCCTCCTTTACATACTTGTGCAGGGTACAATCTAGAAGATGATCAGTTAAACATTTGCTGCACAGATAAATAAATGAGTGATGGAATAATTTTTAAAAATAAAATGAAAATAAAACGAAGGGAACAAGCTTTAGAGATGCAAACATATACAGGCTTTAGAGGTATGTTTTACTGTAAATCATAGAGTGAAGGGTTCCCAGGCCAGGAGAGATTTATCTCTGAATTCAGCTGGACTAAGGAGCAAGCCAGCAGGTAACAGCCTATAGTACTGATTCAAAAGTTTTCTGAAACATCCTTGGGTAAAAAGTGTGTGTGTGTGTGTGTGTGTGTGTGTGTGTGTGTGTGTGTGCATGTGCACATGTGCTCGTATTAAAAGAAGATGAAATTAATCTACGAGAACATACCCTGTGGAGCAGTATGTGGTTCGAGGCAGTATTATGTTAAGCCGGGCTAAGCTAATAATAGATGGTCTTTAAGCTGACTTCATAGAAGGTAGATGCAGTTTTCTGCAAAGGACTGTTTTGCAGAGTGGGGGGTGCAAAGTTGGGCCAGAGAGGAAGAGCTGTGGAATGGCACAGAGGCTGAGTGCTGCCATCGGGCTCCTGCTTTGATGCTTCTCCAGACAGAGCTTGACTTCTCCTCTAAAGAAGTTCTGAGCAAATATTTAAAGAATGTCATTTTGAAGAGAAGCCAAGTGATTGTCCTAGCCTCAATTTTAATGTAATTGGAGGTACTGTCACAATTAAAGAAAGATGCAAGGATTGTATTGGGAAGAATGTCAACAATGGTAGGCTTGGGAAGGAACGGCTGCTGAGGGAGATGCTGGAGTAGCCATCCAATGTCCCCTAGGGCAACAGTTTGTCTTTTGAGACCCTCAAAGCATCCATCCACCCAACAGTGAGCATCACAAATGGTGAAAGTGGACACACGAGGCCCCACCACCTAATGAAACTGTCTTTCCCAGATTCCAAGCTTACCAGGAATCTTAACTTCCTGGGTAGCTGGCCTACAGGGAGCATACTGGTAAGTCCAAAAGAAGCGATGCCCTGACAGTTCTGTATCTCCTGGTAAATAAACAAGACTGTTCTTGGTGTATATACCTCAGTTTACTCAGTACGAACTGGCCTTCCCAGATATGACCAGCTCTGGGACATTGGCTATGCTGAGTCTTGTCCTGTGGGACTAGGAGCCAGACCTGGGACTTCTGCAGTTTCACTAAGGCAAATACCAAGCAGCAAGGCCCCCAGTAGCCAGCCTCACTCTGCTACCACATCTGTCCTTGATAATGCCTTTCTTTCCGATTTCCCCACAGAGCATTAAAATATCCATCCTTGGGACTCAGTCCAACTGTTTCATAACAAATTGCAATTATAAACTCCTACATTATGTCACAATAGCATCAGTTCAATCATGATTTTCTTGCCAAGTAAGCTCTCCTGAATATAACCATGATTGTTTTTCTACAGAAGCCACTCCATCTGGGAGGCACAGACTCAGGGAGAACAGTGCATCTCCAAGTCTGACAGACTTCAAGACAACTCACTTGAAATTTTGTTGTCACTGTTTTGTTTTGTTTTGTTTTTGTTTTTTTTATTGTTGTTGTTGTTGTTTTTTTTTTTTTAAAGTGCCAGCCTTCTCAGGATTCTGGGAAATGTTCTGGTTTTGTCGTTTTAAATCTGTTCTTTCTCTACAAATAGGATCTATTGGTTTGTGATTGACAAGTCTTAGAAAATACAAAAGAAAACTTAGACTGACTAATGCATTTTTAATATTTACAGGGCACAGACCATATGTTTGTATTTGGTCTGCTGTCTAGTGCTTGCTGGAGCTCAGAATATGAAATAACAGTCACTCGGAAAACCTCTCATTAGCACAGGGCACAGTATACACTCTTCCCAGAATACCTTGCAAACGGTTAACTCCCAAAAATCACCCTGTGTAGAGCAGATGTGGAAGTGCTAAATAAAGCAGCAGAAAACACCAGAGCTATTTATAAATACTGAGAGGATCAAGGCAAAGAGTAAATGTCAAGACCCAGAAACATCTTCTAAGTTTTGACTTTCTCACTCACCACCCTCCTCCTATTATCTTCTTCTAAACAGGGTTGAAATTGGTTCTCTTCCAAACTGGGGGAAAAGCAGGCTTCTGAGCCATTCAGCAAATATCCCAGGGTCACTGCCGAAACCACAGGACAAGCTGTGTCATCTCTTTGGAATAACCCACTGCCTCCACCATCAGGGCCTGTCAGCTTGTTGTCGGAGGTGTGCTCTCCCCCCCGCCCCCTGGAAAGGTGCCTCCTCCACCCAGCCACTCATTCCGCACCTCTAATCATCTGCACAAGATCTCTGTTACTGCCGCTCAGCATGGAGTTGTCAAAGAAAATGGCCGTTCTTAGGAAAAGGCGAGATAATAAAGCTTGAATAGGAGGAGTTTCACAGAAATACAGCCACATTTCAAAGCCAAAGTACCCGAGATAAAGGCAGAGCTGCAGCTGCACGGCCCCAGTGAGGGGACCCAGGAAGAGGGAGACACATCTGTTAGCTCCTGTTTGGTTGCTGTATTAAACCTGCCAGTCCTCAGACGGCAGTCATTAAGTGCTGCTAAAGCTGTCATTCCACTAGGTAATTAAGTTACCTACCATGCTCCAATACCAGACTTTGTTGGGGAAATATTAGGTTGTGGCAGGAGTGTTTAAAATATTTTTTTTTCCCATGGAGTTCATATTAAATATTTTATGTTTGAATTCTTAAATTTCTATTTTTGCAATAACTGATATTTTTATGGCATTTCACAGCTTATAAATCACTTCCCTATGCATTCTCTTTAAAATCTGGTCACTAAGCTAGAAGAGGCGACTATTACATAAACGCAGAAACAAAGGCTCACTGTCATTAAATACAATTTCTCTGTGATTACTCAGAAAGGGCAGAGGCAAGACTAAAATCCTGGACCTCTGATTCCAAGCGCTATTCTCTTCAAATCTTGAAAGGTATGAAGTTTAAGCAAGTAGGACATACAGCTCTGTAATGGGTGTTCTCAGACTGTGTGAGGCCTTGCTTTCTGTTCTAAAGATTCACCTGAAAATACCTAATTTGGATCAGAGCAGTTTTTGAGGCTTACCGATGTCCGTATATTATATAATGTGTGCACACATGATATAAATACATGCATATACACATACGTGTGTGTGTGTGTGTGTGTGTGTGTGTGTGTGTGTGTGTGTGTGCATTAAACCACTGGGTGTTTTTGTTTGCTCAAACGAAACTATAATACACTCTTTTCTTAGACAAGTTGGGGATACAGATGACACTTGGGAATGAAGATGGGGTATGTCTGGCTCTAAGAACTATGGGATACAGAAGACCAGGTCCAGAGTAGCTGCTACTCAACCAGACCTTAATCAATGACACTGGCACATACAAAGAAAGAATATGCCGTTGTAAATGAATGGCAAGCATGGAAAGAGGAATTGAGAAAAGAAAATTGCCATAACCCTGGGTGGAGCGTGGTTGATCACTAGAGGATTCTTCCTTAGAGGGAAGTGGGAGCAAAAATGCTTCATCCAGCAAGTAATCGTGCTGACCTGGTATGGTGTCTGAGCACACAGGTGAACAGGCATGAGCTCAAGTTCCTGAAGTTCATAGTAAGTGAAGACAAAAATAGACCATATGGTACAGTGTGGTAAGTCTGCAACAGAGAGAAGCACAAAGGGCCATGGGAGGACAGAAAGAGGACATCCATGCCCCATCAATGACTAGGGGTCAGAAGTTCACCAGATGAACACAGATGGTGGCACATCCTGGGCACAGAAATCTGTAAGTGATTCACAGGAGTAGGTAAGGAACTATACATGGGCCTCATCTAGGTGTCGGGAGTGAAGGGTCCATGACAGGAAGTGACAGAGGAAGGACAGAAGAGATCATCAAGATCTGGTCGTGACGTTTTCCTAGTGGTCCCTGGATCACTGGGAGGAATGGGATGGAAATGATCTCCGCATTTTAAGCTTCCACTGAGGGACATGATCATATCGCACTCAGGAAGACCCCGTAGCCGCAGTACCTAGTGTGACTGGAAGAGGGGAGATTAGATGTAGTTGGTCTGCAGACATGTACAAAGGACTTGAAGTATCAAAGCCGGGCTGAGGAGAAAACAGGTGGTCAGTGAGCCTCATGTAGTTGCCTCCCCAGCTGAGAGTCCCCACATTTTCTGCGCTCCTTCCTCTGCAATCAGACCACACCCACAGAGGCCAAACTGGGCTCACTTGGTACCTTACTGCCCTTTGTCACAGTGATTGGTCCCAGGAATGAGCACGAGACTAAACCCGGGCCAATCAGCAGACTTCTCTAAGACCTTTCAACCCTGGAAAGAAGATACCCCTTCGCCTAGCAAGACCCAGAACAGCTAGAAGAGATTTCTCCCAACGAGAAGTAGACTCTTTCCATTAAGTGAGAATAAAAGCCACACAGGAAAATCTAGAGGGTCAGAGAATGGAAACAAACTTTGTGGCTTCAGGGTCTATAATTCTAGCTGTTTGTAAAGCCAACTCAGCCTGGAAAGTGTCAGTTATCCCCTTCCTTTTCTGCATAGGTTTCTTTGACTTGGGGTTATTTGCAACTCTCCAAGGTTCTTAAGTAGAATAGTGTAAAGAGGGACAGAATTGGGAGCCCTATAGAAATGGAATTGCAGGACATGGAAACAAAACATAAGGTGCACAGAGTCTTAATATGGACTAGATCATGAGTTGGCAAACTTTCCCTGCAAAATGAGATAGTAAATATTTTAGGCTTTGCAAGCCATATGGTCTTTCTTGCAATTTCCCAGCTCTGCTGCTGCAACACGAAAGCAGCCAGGGACATATGTAAATAAATGGGCATGGCTGTGTTCCAATAAAACTTTATTTACAAAAACAGGTGGCAAGTCAGATGTAGCCCGAGAGCCATAGCTTTCCACCCCTGGAAGATTAAAGATCACCTTTTTTTGCTTAAATTCCAAGCTCATCAAGCATGCTTTTGTTGCCGGTTATATCTCCCAGGTCACACTGATATTAACTGAAGGGGTACCCCAGGTTGAGGACAAGGGCATCTTGGAAAAGGACATCTCTGATTGTTGGTTTAAAAACTGGCATCTGTTTTGTACTCTACTCTCTCAGTATGTCACTCAGTGTTTGGCCCTAAGCATTAGCTATCTGCAAGTGTACCAAGAAAGTCCAGGTCCTGGCCCTCAAAGCCTGAATAGAAGAACCCTCATGATGGCAAATCCACGGAAGCAATGATCGCCAGAAAGCCTGCCTGCTTTCTCCTCCCACTAGCCCCCCGTCACACACACGGGCACCTCTCCTCTCGCAAACTTTGTGGGCTCTTGCGAAATAGAACAGCACTCTCTCTGTGACTCTGTGGGAGGTGTGGCATCGAGAAGGGGCCTGCTACCCTATTTCCAGATGAAGCTGAATTTACCCCCTGCCTACTCTTTCTTAAACTTTCTATTCCATCTTAATACTTTTTACCTTCTGTTCACTCTGTTTCAAACTGCTAAAAGGTACCAGATGCTAGATTTTTCACTTTGGGCACATCTCTTAGTTTCTCTTAATGCCACTGTGCTCATCTGCGAATAGGGGAACTAATCTCTCTCTCACAGCGACGCTCAGCTAGTTAAATTAGATAATAAGTATGAGAATGTCCATCACAGTAGCTGGCCTGAAGCAGTTGCTCCGGGCAGGAAATGTGGTCCTTGAGGACTGAGAAGGTCCTGGATGAATTACACAGACTCCATGGCCTTTGATCCTACCTGCCACCCCCAGAGAGGTGCTCAAAAATTATTCATTCAAGTGGCTGTTTATTCTTCATGTGTAGCCTGGAACCTATTGGAACAGGACTGATCTGATACCCTGCCTGCCTCTGAAGGAGAGAATCTAGACGACACCAGGCATGGATGTTTTGTAAATAACTATAGTAACAGATGGGTGGAGTTAGCTATTTTGTCAACACAGAAATCACTTTTCCACAGTGAGTTTCCCCATCTAAGGATAGTGCCCTTGATTTCTACAATTAAAAATACCTTCCATATGTTAAACTCTTTTGCAGCAGCTCTGAAATGAAACTACAAATTCTTCAGAATCCTTTGTTCTGTGCAGGCAATCAGAATTAAGTCAGTAAGGAGTCACATCCCCTCACCCTAGCGCGGCTCTCGGAGGGTCAGTGGAACATGCTCCATTCTGGGCCTCGTTTCCTTGGTGGTGAGCAAGGAGAGTGAGTCAGTGATTTCTAACAATCTCTTTCTAGCCCGTCGCAGGCTGACACAGGCATAAAGATGAGACTAAAGAGCAGAACAGTCCCTCATTCTGGGAAAGACTCCATTGGCACGGCCTGGAGTACAGGGGTGGGGATGTGCATTCCGGGGAGGCAGGGTTCATAAGCACAAGAAGTTTGGGCTGACAGTGAATCTCCAATGGATACAGCTCAGAAGCCCGGTCCGTGGCCACGTGATACTGTGGCCTTGAGTCTCACAGACCTTGGTTTGAATCTCAGCTTAGCCACTTATCTGCTACGTGAACTTCAGCAAATGTATTTATTCTCAGTAAACTCATCTTCACAATGACCATAATAAAAAGCTTACTTTCCAAGGTTTTTATGATGATCACTAGGTTTCAAATGATGCCCTAATTCCCCAAGACAAGTGATTATAAACCTGAATTCCAGCCTCTCTGAGCCATTCCTTCCCCAAAGAGGCTAGGCTCTCCCACTTCCCAGCCGTTGCTCAAGGGGCTCACACCTGGAATGTCGTCACTGTCCTTTTTTAGCTCACAGAAATTCAATTCTTCAAGAAATAGCTTCAAGAAATAATTCTGCGATCTCAATTGTCACTTCATTCACCTTTCCGTTATACTTCCAATTTACTGAGTATCTACTATGTCAGAAAGCATGCTCGTTAATAGGAAGGCTCATGAGGGTCCTGGCTTTTGAGAGTACTCAGTCTGATGGGAAACAGGAATATGTGGTCCGCCCATAAATGCCACAAACCAGAGACTGAGATGGAAGACAGAAGCATACACAGATTAACCTGGTGGGGTCCAGAGCAGAGCAAACTGCCCGGGATGGCCATGGAAGGTGTCACTCCTTTCCCATTGCATCCGAAAGCTGCTTGTAGTACTTCCCTGGTTGCTGTGATGGTTTTGTCTGCCTGAATCTCTCACTTACAAATACGGGAACTCCTGGAGATTTTCCCCTGCTCCTGGGCCCCCCAGCATCAGGCCTGAGTGTGAGTGTGAGATAGATAGTGCAGGACATTCTATCCTAAGCAGTCAAGAAGGCCCTGGTGCTTGGCTACAGCCAACTTCCTGGTCAACCTCAAAGCTGTCAGACTTGAATTAGCAACACTATTGAGCAAAATGAGCCAGCATCAATGACAGGAAGAAAACATACCCTTTTTTGTTTCAAATGGCAAATCATTGAGTTCTTTTTTTTTTTTTTTTTTTTTTCTTCTTCATCATTAAGGAAGGAGACTGACCTAAATTCCAGCTTCCAGCTTGGATGATTTCACGCCACATTTGGCATAGGCAACAATGAAGCCATATGCCCGTGCAGGTCTGTGTCTGGTGTCAACAACAAGTACCCAGAAAGACGCCTTTTATAAACATGTCATAGCCAAAGTTGGAGGACACTTCAAGCTAGTAACATTTCTGTGAAATTTCTCTGGGACTGATTAAAAAGACAGTCACGAAATGCATTCAACCCTTATTATCATCAGGCACACTATCATGTATATGGAAGTTTACAACTTACAGAGTATTTTCACACATGCTTTGGCATTTGGGCCTCACAAATTTAAGAAATAATATCCCTTCACAGGAAGTGACACATAGACAAGTCAGGTGGATGGTACAAGGCCATGCAGGTCCATATCCCAGGCTCTCTGCTAACCAGAACACACCTCTGTGTGCATGAGCACATGTAAGAAAACCCAGCTTCCAGTAATATCCTATTCCCCCATGCTATAGTGTCACTAACTCTTCAGTGTACAAGTATCACTCTTCCTTCCAGTTGAGGCCCCAACAAGTCATCAAGAAGAATGGGGATGCTGAGATCCAAGGGAAGTAACAGATGCTCTTGAGATCAAGAAGGCCTTCTAGAGAAAAATGGACTGACTCTGTGTCTCTCCAAAGATCAGAATAAGAGTCCAGGAATGAGTAGCAGGTAGATAAGACCAGGCTCCACCTAAAGAAGAACTCTCTCCTTCTCTGATATTTACAACTGATTACTTTCAGAAGTGGTGGGCTCACCATGGTCAAGGTCTCCAGGCAGAGAATGGGAGATGTCTTGCTAGCAAGCTGTATCAGGGATTCGAGCATCAGCTGGGCCTGGACTGAATGACTCATTTTAAATCTACTTGTCCAGTGGACTTCTGGGGTCCTTCTGTTATATCCTATTGACTGCAGAGCATGCCTGCCTCTGTCTCCCTAGGCCTGCAAGTCAGAAGAGATGTCATCTAAAAGGGACTACTTCATCTTGATGACACAGGTAGAGAGCAAGCCCATGCTCACATACACCTGCATGCTTTCTTTCTCTTTCTCCATCCCCCTCACCCCGTCTGCCTCTCTTTCCCACCCATTCTTGTTGTCTGGCCCCCAAAGAATTAAGTGCTGAATGATAGGTACCAACAAGTTCCATCACCTGAGTGTCAGACCCAGTACAGTTCAGGAACCCCATAGGCCATTCCTAAAAGAATGCTAAACTCTTATCCACATAGAATCCTCCTGCTTTTTAAAGCTCATCTGTATACCAATCGGTGTAACTTGCATTTTATCAGCTCAGTAGATCTGATAACATAAATTGAATGACGTTCTCTTCTATTGCTGTTTCTCACAAGGAAATAGATATGAATGACACAATAACTGTTGTCCCTTTAATAAAACCCCGCCATATATCAAAAACCAAACTGTGGAAAGAACCAAGATGCCCTTCAACAGACGAATGGATAAGGAAGATGTGGTCCATATACACTATGGAGTATGATGCCTCCATCAGAAAGGATGAATACCCAACTTTTGTAGCAACATGGACGGGACTGGAAGAGATTATGCTGAGTGAAGTAAGTCAAGCAGAGAGAGTCAATTATCATATGGTTTCATTTATTTGTGAGGCATAACAAATAGCATGGAGGACATAGAGAGTTAGAGAGGAGAAGGGAGTTGGGGGAAATTGGAAGGGGAGGTGAACCATGAGAGACTATGGACTCTGAAAAACAATCTGAGGGTTTTGAAGGGGCAGGGGGTGGGAGGTTGGGGTACCAGGTGGTGGGTATTATAGAGAGCACGGATTGCATGGAGCACTGGGTTTGGTGCAAAAATAATGATACTGTTATGCTGAAAACAAAAAAATAAAAAACTATGATAGAGATTTCACATAGTTAACCCTGATTTTCACCCTGCAAGTCATCTGAGGACCCATCTGTTTACAGATGCTCACAGAAATGAAGCTCCCTGACCAGGCCGGTCTGACTTCAAACCCCACACAGTTCAAACTCCAAAAAGTAAGAGATGCTTCCATGGACATCACAGGCTGACGACAGAGCCGGGATTCAACCCTAAGTCTGTCTGACTTCAAAGTCGGTGTTTTTTCCCACCGCAACATTCTTAAAGGTGAAAACACAAGGTCAGTCTGGGTTCTAAGTTTCACATATGAAATATAACTTTTATTTCAGAGTTGCCATGAGGAAAAGCGTGGTGGAAGGGGAAGAAATATGACCAAAGACTGAGGTCCCAACACCAGATCGTGTGGTTATTTATTACAAATGCTGTTACTCCCCCCCCCCCCTTTCCATTATTTACTTGTTCAGGGAGCTAGAAACAGGAAAGCAGCCCTGGCTATTCAGCGGTTATTTAAATAGCACAGTACGGGGATTGTGCACTCAGGCCACTGTAATTGGAAACCATTTCTACCTCGCACCAATATTTCAAAAGCAATACAACCCAATTCTCTGACTCATGAATCAGGGTTTTCCCTTCTACCAGCATGAAAGATTGGGGCCAGGGAGGAGTAGAAGGAAGATTTCTCTTAGGCACAGCTTTTGCGGAAGAAAGCTGACAAAGGAGAATCTGGTTGCCTGGATTTTTAATTGAATATCAGGATAAGCCAAATGCATGGCATTAGCTTTTCTCATGCAAGGACTACGTGCTTGGAAACAGGCTCTGTATTCTTCAAACTGAGTCACATACTTCCCTGAACCTATAAGGGTCCCTGTAACTCAGTGCCTTGAGACAAACTCACTTAGCCATAATTATTTATGCTCAAGTACGATACGTTGCTAGCAAAGTCCTTCCCTTTCAAATTCATGATAATTTTCCTCTTATTCAAACACAGTGATTTAGATTCCAGTATCCCTGGCCACCAAGATCATCTTTGGGGAAATTAAAATTATGGGATTTGAAACTGAGCAAACCTGACATTACTGCATGGCATTGGATGGGATCCTTCATCGCTGTTAGCCTCAGTGACTTCATCTGAAACATCATCGTAACTGCTTATCACGATAGGGAGCTCACAGAGTAAAGGAGGTGATTAACATGCAAGGGTTAGCGTGGTGTCTGATGCCTACTCAGTAGGTACTCAGTAAACATCACTGCTTTAGGATTAAAGTACAAGGATCATTTGGGGGTTATGATATTGGATGTGGACACATCCACATGCAAACAACTGTCGATAGTCTGGGCCTATTCCTAATCCACAGGAGGACTTGCTTTCTCCTTTTTTTCCATTCGTAACCAGCACTGCCTTCCCTGGCTATCGTACACAATCTGATGCGTACACTAACCAGTGAGTCAATACTATCTCTCTTTGACAGATGAAGAAACTGAGGCTTACAAAGGACAGGCAGCTTGCCTGCAGTCGAACAACCAGTAAACAGCATCACTGGGGAGGAATCTGGATCCATGTGGTTCTAAGCTTACGCTTCGGTCCTCTTTCTAAAAACCCTGACGTTGGGACGGTAGTTCTCAAGTGAAAATAATGTGGTCCTCAGGGGACATTCAACCATGTCTGGAGATACTTTTTTGATTTCTGAGCTTGAGGATGAGGGAAGATGAGGCTGCCGTCATCAAGTCTGTGGTCCTGGCTGCTGCTACACAGGTCACGATGCAGGAGACAGCCCCCCGCGACAAAGAGCTCTTTGGCTCAAAATCTCAGTAGTGTTGCTGCTGAAAAATCCTGCTCTGGAATTGATCAAAATGTGTCTTATTTTAATGTAAGTGACCATAATAGCCTCATATTTCTGAATTCAGACCTTCCTTCCTGATTGATGTGCAGATCCGAGAAGATCTTATTTTTCCAAGTCCTCCGAGGGGTATAAATCTCCCCACAGTGTGTCCTCCGTGTTCCTACTGTAGTTTTCACTCCTTTCCACAGCACAACATCTACTGTCTCATGGTTTCCATGGTAAAAGGTTTATCTGTTGGTGGCTTAGATTATTTTTCGCTTGTTCATGCCATTTTGAAAACATTTTTAAAAATGAAACTGCCAAGGTCAAATCGAATATATTCTTCCCTCCTTTTCTGTTATTTTTTCCTACATAAAGTATCCAGCATGCCATGCAATTTAAACAATTCACAATATCTGTAAAGTGTGTACCTGTTCTAAGATAGGAGAGAAGGGATTATTTATAAAATAGAAAATGGTACAGCTGATAAGCTTTGTAGAAATCGAGTTGACTCCCCAACTCCGTTTGACAGAGAAGGAGCCAGAGCTCTAGGTCAGTTGTGATGGAGCTGGAGTTAAACAGCTCTTTGGCACAGGGCAAGAATAAGAACACAGGCATTCTGTCTTCTGGGCTGGTGCTTTCTCATCACGTGCTTGGGGTTTTATGTTATAAAATGCAATCAGTGCACACCTGCTTGGTCATGTACACGCAGGGACAGACAAGTGCATCCACGCACAAGTGCACGTGCACCCACACACTCTTTCTCTTTCTTAATTATATTTTCCCTCCTTTTCTTTTAGAAGGCTTCAAATAATAAAGGCTACAGATGTGTTAAATGAGAACCTGAAGTCATGAGTTAATTGTCCCCTGCTTACTGAAGAGATGAATTGGGCCTTTGGACAACCTGGAGTACAAAATGAGAGCTTGGGATACACAGACCAATTACTCCAGACACCTGAAGCCCTCAATGGAGTTGTTGGCTTTTATTAAGCCTGACATAGCATGCAAAGTGTGATATTGGATTGCTTTCCATCGCTCTTTCCCCTTACATTCCCCCACTGCCTCCAGGATTTCCTTTATGAAATATAAAAATGATACATCGCTGCCTGGGTCGAAAGACCTGAACTGCCTCCCACTTCCTAGATGAAAGCTACGATCTTCAGCCTGGCATCTTCATCACAAGATGATCTCACCTCCCTAGTCTTCCCCAGATATACGTCCTGCTCCCACCGTTATGCCCAAGAGCTTCCAAGAGGATTGCCCCTCATGGGCCAGGGAGCAAGTTCCTCCAGACCTTTCCACCTGGCCTCCTGGGCTAGTCTGCATGCTTCTTCCATCTACAGCTGTTGACTCCTATCCTAGCCACACTGGCCTTACTGACAGCCTGCTTGGACCACAGGGAGGGACACTGGTCTCCTGAACTTCACACAGCAGAACTCAGACCTGAGATACATACCCAAAGATTTAAGGAAAGAGAGAGAATAATTGAGCAGCTATACCCCTAAAGCACAAACCCAACCTCAGAATCCCCACCCATACCCCACCTAACTTCTTGTCAGAGCCAACTCTAGGTTTTCCCACCATATTTTGTAGGCTGTGAGTTTAGACAAACTTTAGGACATAAATGTCTTAGTCCATTCAGGTTGCTTAAACAGAACTAGTGGGTTAGACTGCCATAGACTAGTGGTTTATAAACAACCAAAATCTATTTCTCACAGTTCTGAAGGCCAGGAAGTCCAAGATTAAGATGTAGCAGATTCCATGCCTGGTGAGAGCCACTTCCTGGGCTGTCTTCTCGCTGTGTCCTCGAATGGCAGAAAAGAGGAGGGAACCTTTTATAAGGGTAAAATCCCATTCATGAGAGCTCTAGTCTCATGACCTAATTACCTCCAAAGGCCCCACCGCCTAATACCATCACACTGGGGGTTAGGATTTCAACATACGAATTTTGGGGGGACAAGGACATTCAGTCCAGACCAACAAGAAAATCTTCCTCTCCCTATTTCTAAGAACCATAGCCTTCCCTGCTCAAGGATGGCCAAGAGTGGTTTGACACACTGTGGGAGGAAGTCCTCGCCACAAAGGTACAGTCAGACAACACCCCACTCCAAACGGAAATCACGCTGGTCTGTGGTACATTTTCTCAAGTCTAGATTATTCAGTCCCAGAAGCATGCCTCATGGGCTGAACTCTGTCCAGTTCTTTCCTCCAGACTGAGAGGCGTGTGGCCTGACCCTCCCCTGCTCTCCAGGAACCAAGCCATCTATCTATTCAACATCCCCGTTTCACAGATGAGAAAAATGGGGCCAGAACAGACTTGCCCCCGGCATCCAAGCAGGCCCACAGAAAGGCTGGGACTAGAATTCAAGTTGTTCAAAGCCCAATCAAGCACTCTCTCTCGTTTAACATGTTCCTGAAATCTCAGTAATGAGACATTTTAATTTTACATGAATATACATATGAGTAGTCAGCAAGTGAATGGATATGAAAACCCCGGGAAGCACTGAACACAGGAAACTGAATCTGGGTCACAATATTCCTTGGAGACCCATCAGTCCTCGGCCACAGACGCAAAAGCTGAAATGGGAAGGTAAATTTCATGGCAGGGGTACAATACATACTGTAACTGATTTAGAAGATGTATTTAGAGACTGTTAATAATGCATGTAAGATGCTGAATATGACTTCTCTCATTATAAATATTTAAGAGCACCTAGGTTTTAATAGCACAAGATACTATATAGTGATCAGCTTGCCTAAATGACACTACCCACTGGATACATGAAGCCTAAGGAAAGACATCATTTTCTGTACCTGGAATGATCATAGGAGTGACATTCTGAAACAGAAAAATAAAGTCCATTCTGGAAGACCTCAGTGCTAAATAACTTTAATTCAAGGTGAATCTATCATCCCTTGCCACAAGAAGCTATACAGACTCAGTTTATGTCATACAAACACAATTTGTCCATGTCATCTCCAGGGTGAGTTTCCTAGCTTTGCCTTTTCAGTGAGGTTTTTATAGCAATCATCACACTGGAAATTTCTTTCTTTGATTCTTTCAAAGTCAAGAAAAACTTTGAATCTTTTGAGGTACCAATTCAGCTGCAGGTTTTAAAAGAGAAAAAAAGAAGAAACAGAAGAATTCGCAGCTACAGGAGTGCTAATGAGAACTAATTATAAAACTTGATTGAGTGGTCTGGTCAATAAAGTTGGAACAAATACTGGTCGGCCCTAGTGGGAAGCACCCCCAACACTACTCAGATGAGCTCTTCTGGCAGGGATGGTCGCTGCTGTGGATGCTGAGTGACTCATCGGACTGTAAGACAGTTATACCCGAATCGATACGCAGCAATGATTTTCCTAGAAACAAGCCCCTCGTTGTCAACCAGTGGGAAGAAATACAGCAAAGAGCCAGCCACAGAAGTCAAACCTGTGTACTCAGAATTCTAGAACTCCGATCTCCTAGCTGAGTGACCTGAGCCAAGTCAGTCTTCCCAAATTTCAGCTTTCATACAAGTAAAATAGAGGCAGGAACACCTAAGCTCTGTTGTCGGGAGGGTTAGAATCAAGATACTCCCTACTGCCCACAGTGGGACACAGAGCATCTGGAGGAGACACAGAGCAGAGTCCTGCTCTAAGGACCAACGGGGCCTACCTCACCTGCTGTCTACCCCCACCTGCTGCACTTCGGCCTTGTGCACACAGAAGGGGTTGACATTTTTCGTTAATCTGGAAATTAGAGTTTGTGTGACCAAGCTTTCCTCATTTTACCTTTTTTTAAAAAAATTATGTTTATTTATTTATTTTAGAGATAGAGAGTGAGCACACGCTGGGGGAGCCGCAGGCAGAGGGAGAGGGAAAAGCAGGTTTCCTGCTGAGCAGGGAGCTCCACGTGGGGCTCAATCCCAGGAACCCGGGATCATGACCTGAGCTGAAGGCAGATGCTTAACCCACTGAGCCACCCAGGTGTCCCTACTTTTTAAAATCTTCTTCGCCAATGAGAAAAGCCCGGGGACCCTGGAGACAAAACTAGCTTGTCAATGTCACTAAAAAATGGAGGTCGCAAATCACCCGCCCACAGACTGTGGTGTGTGGAACCAAGGAATGATCTGAAAAGCAGCGCTGTGTCGAGCAGCCAGATGCAAAGGCTTACGCACACCCTCCACGTAGCTGGCCAGTCTGGGAGGGCTAGATGCCAGCTGTACAGAAAAGCAGAGAGACAGAACAGGAGAGGAGGATCTGAGCAGAGAGCCAGACGAGGCTCGAGAACTGGGACAAGCAGCCGTGCTAGGGACCTTATTTCAGTACCTGCAGCGTCCAGCACGGGTGTGAGGGGATGGTGGCTAACCATCCTCACGGGACCCAGACCAAAGAGATTTATGGGATCCAGTCTTCGTGTCAATATTTAGTGTCTCAAATAGAAGGAAACGAACTGCCTTGTTCTTAATGTTCTTCACAGTCACCAGTATTCTCACAGGGAAGTTTTCTCCTGTCCCCTCATCCTTCCCCCCAGGACAGGGTGTGGTGGCCATGAGACTGCATGTCCCAGGCCTTCCACTATCGGGAGCATCACTGACCATCACCCATCTGCCTTGAACCCCACCAGTGCTTACACTCGGTCCACATCAACCCCTCTGTGCCAATCAGGGCCAGGACCGGTGGGAGGCAAATTGCCTTGGGTGCAAAATTTAAGAGGTGCCAAAGAAGTTGGTGATAAATATAAACGATACTTGATATAATATTTTCAATAAAAATTAATGCAAAAAATCTATGGCAAACAAAAATACCCAAACTGTAAATAAAATCATGATTAGTATTACTGATTTTCCTTTTGCCTCAGGATCACACATGACTTCAGCTCCAGGACTTACTACCAGCTTTACTGAACCCTCCTTAGACAGGTCAGCAGTGTCGGACATCCCCGCACAAACTCCTCCCCTGTACCTCACCCTGAGATGGACCTGCCGAGGGGGCTGACTGCTCTCTCGGCCTGACCTGGTTCTCCCCACTTCTGCACATGCATTTGCCTTAATAAAATCTTTGGGTATTCAATCCTGCCTCAGTGTGCGTTTCTTAGAGAACCAGCCTAACATAAAAGAGGATTTCCTTTCCTTTTCTCTGAATGGCAGGATTGGAATAAAGTTTACTACCCAAGCACGGTCTGGCAACCTGTCTTTCCCAAGAGGTCAGTATTCTCTGTCTTTACTCCTCCATATAGAAGCATTCATTTCTGCATCAGAGCCCAAGCTCTGAGGTGTGTGTGTGTGTGTGTGTGTGTGTGTGTGTGTGCGTGCACATGCACGCGCAAGCTTCAAATGGTTGTACCTTCTTGGGTAATTAAACATTTTTTTCAAGCGAGCTTTTATGTTTTATTCACTGATGAATAAAATGCATTCCTCAGCCAGGACTATAAACCCATGAAATCTATATTAATTATGAGATGATCATTAAAATGAAGATTTTACCTTTAAAATACTAGTGCTACCAGTAAGTAAGTGGCTCTGGGTTAGGGACTTCAAAAAGATTCTTCTTTATCTTATGATAAATGAATTCCAAAACCAAGGAAGGTGTTTTGGGATTTCTACTATGCATTTTATTTGTCCATAACCTCTAAGAAACAGGTGGCCACTACCCAGTATCAAGTTACCTTTGGCCATGGTCATGGATTTTTTTTTTTTTTAAAGATGATTTTTTTCAGATTTTTTTGTTTATTTATTTGACAGACAGAGATCACAAGTAGGCAGAAAGGCAGGCAGAGAGAGGAAGGGAAGCAGACTCCCCGCTGAGCAGAGAGCCTGATGCGGGGCTCGATCCCAGGACCCTGAGATCATGACCTGAGCTGAAGGCAGAGGCTTTAACCCACCGAGCCACCCAGGTGCCCCCATGGTCATGGATTTTTGATCCAGACCATGGGTTCAACCCCAGAGGTATAGATTTTATCAACGAATTGTTTTAGGGGAGTGAGGCAGGAATTTCTGATTGTCTATCCACACCCAGTTCCTCCCTCCTACCTTCCAAGCAGAAGCTCCCTCTACTTAGTTACCCCACCTCCCCCGGACCTCATGTGCCTCAGGAGAGGCAAAGTCCCCCAGCCACAGAAGCAGTCCTTCAGAATGGACATAAGATTCAGTACAAGACAATTTTATCTGAGGAAAAGTTTATAGGGGATTCTCTACAACAGTTCTTCCCTGTTCTGAAAAATATCTAGAGGGGACCATCTAGTCTTTTTCTAGAGATTGCTGTATATGGATATGAGGGTCAACCTGCAGAAAGCAGGCTAAGAAGGAAACCAACCCAAAGTGAAGGGCATTGCCAAGACAGGCAGACTGACGCCAAATCCCTGGCTCATTCTGAAGTCTATCCTTCCTCTGGACTTCCAGATATGTGAACCAATAAATTTATTTAATCCAAATAAGTTGGATTTTGCATTGCTTTTACCCGAGAGCAGTCTAAATATCATAAGATACTTTATCCTATAATTAAATAAAACCCCTCACTGGGCTAAGGTCTAGAAAAACTCAATGGACATAAATATTTGGAAGTTTCAATCTCTAGAAATCAGATCTAATAAGGGGCTCAAGAGAGAATGGTCTCAGCTCATAACAGAAAAAGGTACGGGCCTGAATCTTTCCTTCACAGGAATCGCTGTGAGTGAGTACATGAAAAATGAAGAATGACATCTTGATTGAGCTGGAGGCAGAAAGAGATTTCCCTTGGAGACAGGTGGTGAACTTTGAGGCCAGGCTGAACAGCCATGAAAAGGGAAAAGAGAGACGTCCGGATGGCACTTCTTTCAAAGACAGAAGAGGAGGCGTTTCAGCCATTACTCCACCAGCATGGGAGCCCTGAATCCAAGAAAGCCAGCGGTGTAAAGGCTGTTAGAGCAGAAGGGTAAATAAATCACACCCCTTTCCTCTTCTGAGTTCCAAATCCCACCAAGAAACCGAAACATATATCCATTCAGGTTAAAAATGTATTAGCATTATCACTAGAGGCTCTGGTTTAGGGGACAAAGCTTTAGTCTTGGTCACACACAGTTCTCGTTATGTCCCTACCCCACACCTTACCTCGCCACGCCAAAGTAACGGAACTTTTCTACTCAGGCACAGGTAGAACAGCTAGACGGGTTCACACCCTTCTTCCTGCCCCTTTCTTCCCTTGAAAGGACAGAATCTGCCTCCTGGAAGGTCTGTTACACAGAAGAACAGAGAAAACTAGAAAGACCAGAAGGTCTGTTGCATGGAAGAATAGAAATTCATTATAGCCAAGGCAGCTCCTCAAGAAAGAATCAGCCTTGGGCATCGGGAACAGTGTTGTCATTTTAATCTTGCCTGAATGAGAAAGATGGACCAATGATGCTCGATTCCTGACCTTCCACCCATGAGCGAAATTACTCTTTCCCACTCAAAGAGGCATATGGGGATGACAAGGGGCTGTAAGTGCTGTTCTAGCAATGTGTCTAGGGGTCATTCTTCATGGACACATAAGGACTGGGGCCTACTTCCTCCTGAAAGGAGGCAAGAATTCTAGGAGCACATTGGAAGGAGCCAGTTCCAGGGGGAGCCTTAATCTCTGGGAGGGATGCCCCTTAAAGCTGTTGAAGAGGGTTCACAGGAAAGACAATTGGGAAACCAACCTTTTAATATTAAGAGAGCTATTTCAAGAAGATGCAGAAAACAAATGGAATAGGGAAGATAGGGAGTATAAGTGTAGAAAATATCAAGCATCATTAGGTATATTTTAAAGTAGTAAGATCGAGTCCCTCCCCTTCCTATCTCCACCTCTGTTAGTGGGACTGCAGTCACTACCCCGCCTCTACTTCAATTAGTGAGAAACAATGAAGCATACTTTAATAATGTATATAGTTTTTCCCTAAGTTTTATTTTTGACTGAAGGAAAGATGGGTCTTGAGTGATGACTTTGAACTCAAGAACGTGAGAGCAAATGGGACTTAACTGAGGAAGAGATGTTTAACAGATCCAGAATTCAATAATCTAATATACCTCCATGCAGGAGAACCCACCCACAAATAGAATCCAGAGGATTCTGTTAGGAAACCAGATAATGGGCCCCAAAAGGAAAGGAAGTCAACTTCTTCATGTGGAAGAGAAAGAAAAAGAATGATTTACGGAACAGGGTTACATTTCTAAAACTCAGCAAGGCCTGCTTGAAAGGAACAGGAGCAGAACAGAAAGGAAACATAAGCAGGGCAAGAGGTGGCCAGGAAGCCTGTCTGCTGCTACTAAAGGAAGAGAAGTCACTTGGAGTGAACAATTCAAAAGCTGAAGAAAGATAAAAAGAAGGGGGCAGAGGGCCTCCCTGGACCCAAGAGTAATAATACATGAGTCCAGGATCTGTGAAGCATGACTGTTCAGCTAAGACAAAAAAAAAGAACAAGATAGAACCTACCAGGGGAAGCTGAAGTCTTTAGAGACGGAAGCAGTAGCAGCAACCGCTAGGACACAGAGTTCCAAACGGATTGGGGCCACGCAGAGAAAAGGACAAAAAGGAGGATGCGGGAACCCCACCCATGTCTGCTCAAAACAGGGCAGAGTCAGAGCCTTGTCTCTGACCATAGCCACGTTCCGGAGAAAGCTGGAGACCAAGAAGCCCAGAGATCAAAGCGGAGGTGGGGATTTAGGCACTTGGATTTAGTTTAAAGGTCTCCTAAAGGTTTGAAGAATCCTAAAGCTGGGAGGCAGGGCAGGGAGGAAGGCGACCAGGTAAGTCCTGATGACAGGGGGTGCCACCAAATAAAACATGTAATTGTTCCGGAAGTTAGGGATGCTTCCATTTCCAGTGTTAATCTCAGAAAGAGCAGGCTATATGCAATGGGTAGATTTCACCCCAAAGGTAAACACTGCCACAACCTCTTCATGAAACACTTCTGCCTACTGAATTTTAGCCTACATGTTAGAGGATCTCGGGACTGCTGGCACAGTTCGAAAAGCATCCTGGCAAGACGGAAGCATGCCGTTGCTGAGTTGTTCTCATTCTGTGGTCTCTGAATCATTTTCTTCCTCTAAATACTGCTAAATCTTTGCTAGGTCTTTGGTTGGATAAAGCTATGTTGGTCTGGTTTTTATTGTATATTTAATTTTAGAAACATAATCTGGCTTGAGATCACTTCAGTAAGAACTGGGAAATTGTCTTTCTCTAATATTCTCTAAATTTTGTGAGTGTGTGGCTGTTATGATAATTTCACCCCATGGGTTTTTCAAAAGGTGGGAGATAAGGTGCATTCCGGATTGGTTTCATTCAGTTTAGGAGGTACTGAAGAAATTATATTCATCTTCTCATTCCAGTGAAAGAAATGCAGACTTGACCTCCTGTAGGAATCCCAATTTTTTTTTTAAGATTTTATTTATTTAGTAGACAGAGAGAGAGATCACAAGTAGGCAAAGAGGCAGGCAGGGAGAGAGGAGGAAGCAGGCTCCCCGACAAGCAGAGAGCCCGATGTGGGACTCGATCCGAGGACCCCGAGATCACGACCCGAGCCGAGGACCCCGAGATCACGACCCGAGCCTCTGCTCAACCCACTGAGCCACCCAAAGCGCCCAGGGATCCCAATTCTACCTGAACATCTGAGTGAGACCATCCCTGCCTAAAACTGAGCAGTATAGAATTGTTGAGAACAGGATTTTGCATATGGATGGCTTTAAACTTTAACTTCTGAGACTCAATTTCATCACCTCTGAAAGGAGGAGAGTTTAATCAACCACGTTGGTTACTATGAGGTGAGGAAGAGCTAATATCTGTAAAGCATGTAGCCAGTGCCTGGAATATAGAAACTCTTCTAAAATAATCATTATTTAGTTCATATCTAAAATGCCAATAATCCAATCCTTGCTTGAATAAACGCGATCATAATTGCCAATGGGATAAACAAAAGCAAAAACATCCTTTTGATCATTTCCAAAGGGGGAAGGGAGAATCTGGATGTGGTTGAAGGTGACTACCTGATTCAAACCTATAATGATCTGATCAGCAAACATTTATTAAGCGACTACTATGTCACAAGCATTGTTCTAGACAGTCAGACTACAGCAGTGAAGAAATTCTCTCCTTCTTAGGGCAGAAGATGGAACTTCAAAAATTTTTTTTTAAGATTTTACTTATTTATTTGACAGAGAGAAAGAGAAAGCACAAGCATGGAGAGGAGCAGAGGGAGAGGGAGAAGCAGGCTGCCCACTGAGCAGGGAGCCCAATGCGGCGCTCCATCCTAGGACCCTGGGATCATGACCTGAACAGAAGGCAGATGCTTTACCAACTGAGCCACCCAGGGACCCCAACAACTTTTTTTTTTATTAATTTCTTTTCAGTGTAACAGTATTCATTGCTTATGCACCACACCCAGTGCTCCATGCCATATGTGCCCTCCATAGCCCCAACCTCCCACCCCGCCTGCCCCTTCAAAACCCTCAGATTGTTTTTCAGAGTCCATAGTCTCTCATGGTTCATCCCCCCTTCCAATTTCCCTCAACTCCCTTCTCCTCTCCATCTCCCTATGTCCTCCATGTTATTTGTTATGCTCCACAAGTAAGTGACAACTTTTTATGCCACTGTAGAGTTTTTTTTGTTTCACCTTGCAGCCAGCCGAATGTATGTCCAAATGGAGACCCAAATACTAACTGATATTTTGAATGCCCACGTATGGTCAGCCCACATCTCCAGCTTCCAGGGCTAGGGCTAACTGGGAGATCACGCTCTGGGTTTTGACCACTCTGTTTTCCGTAACTTTTTGTTCATATAAGGACACTCCTTACTCTGATGCTATGTTTTGTATTTATTCACTCAATAGTTAGCCTCCTTCTCCCAGTCTCAAAACATGACTGGTTAAACTGGTTTCCAAATCAAAAGGTGGAGGACGCAATATTATCCAAGTGACTCATCACAGTAAGTCTCAGCTCTCATTCTACTGGGATACCCAGATAACCAAGAATAGAACACGGGTATTATCTTAACATCTCAGCAAAGAGTGACAAAGGGCAAGGAAACACCAATTAGCAAACACCTATTACAGGTTGGATTCAGTATTTGCCACAGAGCTGAGAATAATCCAAGGACGTTCCAGGCAACACATTACACTAGCACAAATCTCTGTCCTCGCAGAGTTCACATTTGAGTCAAGGGAGGTAAGTAAAGTAAACAGACAATCAAAGAGTTGTATATTCACACACACACGTGCATATGAGAGAGTTCAGGGAGCTGGAACACCATGAGAGAAACACCATCAGGAAGGGACATAGGAAGTGTTGGGTGGCACCTTCCATGTTGGTGGCCTCTTGGCCTCAGCGCCCCTGTCAGTAAGGTGAAGGTTCTTTCACCACTGGCATTCTCTGAGACTGTGACACGCTCCATCCGCTGATGGAATGACTCACTGTGAAATGCTTCCCAAAGGTACTCACTTGAGAATGAATGACAGTCTCTTGTCAATGGATGAAAGGCATTCCCGCCAGCATTAGCTCACTTTGCAGGTCACTTCTCCTCTTAGTGGCTCCTTGTAACACCATTTTCTTCTTCATGGCACTAGTCACAGTTGCTGTTTTATATTTGTGTTATTAATCACCTTTGATCAAGTTCTGCTGCCCCCACTGTCTGTTTACACTCACAACTACTGCAGCAACTCACATGGTGCATGGTGCCCAGTACACGCTCAACAGAATCATGGCTGAGTGAATGAATGAATGAATGAATGAGGGAATGAATGCCCTCTATCTCATCTTCACTACTTCAATTCTAAAGGCACTGTACGTTTTATTTCTTCTTTCATTCTGTCATTGGGTGCTCCATGGACATTTCCCAAAGACTGCTTTGCAAAATGCATGCTTTCAAACCCAGAGGACCTAGGCACATGTTCATTCGTTTTCCAGACAGAGTCAAATTTTGTTTACATACCACGGGATATGTGAGCCAAGGCGGAGATAATGAATTTGTATGCAGTAAACTCTGAAGATTTCCTGACAGGGAATGGACTAGAACCTAAGCATGCACACGCGCACACACACAAATTTCCTCTATTATTTATAAAGGGGAAGGTGAGTGTAGAGGCCAGATTTATGTCCTGCCTCAGGCACCAGCTGTCTTTCTGCAGCCTCTAAGCATCTCTCCACAGACCCTTCTACACAGAGTCGATAATCATCAGGGCTATCCTGAAATGCAGATACCTCAGCTTTTGAGGAGACAACGGAGCCATGAGAACAACCAGAAGCATTACGTGGCAGGGGATGGCTGGACTACGTGGAGTCATTACATCTGGAAAGAACTAAAAAAAGACTGGTCATTTGGCAACTGGTATCGTAAGGACATCCAGCTCAAACCCTTCTGGTGTATTCAGACATGTATTTATTATTTATTCATCTTTCTGAAAATCCTCTACAATGCAAGTAATTATCTATGTGTCAACAGTAAGTACTTACTATCCCACAATGTAGGTTTGGCCATTCCCCACCAACTCTACAGTGACATTCGCAATCCTGAAGAGCCACTCTGGGTGTTGTGATATTAAGGCACCCAGACTTGATAGCCCCTGGTTGGTGGCTAGAGTGGGGTTCTGGGGTCCCAGAAGCCAGTTTGGGGCAAAAAATACCATAGGTCTGCCTCCACCAGCCCTCTTATGATGCTTCGATTCTGACAGGTGGGTTGTTACACAAAGGTAATTGACATAACATCTGGGAAAAAGTCCAGACTCAGACCTTCATTGTTTTCCAACAACAAAGGCAAAAATCAAACAACCATAAAATTCCCCCCCAAATCGCCAGTGCTATTTTTCCCTGCTAACAAGAAAAACAGGGTGACAGGAAAGACAAACCTTTTTCCAGCAGCAAGTTTTAAGAGGCAATCATTACAGAGAGACTTACGTTAGGGACATGGGACAATGGAGGGGGGAGGGACTCTTCAGTGGTGTTTTTACCGAAGATATAGAAACATGCTTTATCTAGTCATTTCTTATATGGCCCCTCAATAAAAGGAAAGGACAGCCTCTTAAATAGCCACTCTCTGGCGACATTTTTACGGGTGTGAGAGTAATGGTGAGACCTCTAGGTGTGGGAGATCTGACTTGATACAGGATGAGTCTGCTGATCCTGAAATGGACAGAACAAGGCCACACTTCCTGCCTCAATTACTGGGTGAGTCCTCAGCGGGGCTGATGACAAGAGTTGGTTCGTAGTGGTTCCAGACACAGAGGTCAGGTGGAGATCTGGACTCTAAGAATCAGGCTTCTTAGGGGCCGTACTCAATGCACAGATGTCATTCTTTTCTCCTTCCCCCTCTAAGCCTTTTACCTCTTCCACCATCACTGTGATTAAATGTTCTCCTTTGTCTAAACACAAAATTGCTTCTAAATGTGTCTCCAGAGAAAGCAAGTCACTGCCCTGATGCTGGAGTCTTGCTCCAAAGCCAGCAACCTCCAAGGCTTGACCTGGCTGGGTGTTTGGAGACTGAGTGTTCTCTCGGGTTACTGGACCAAAGAAATCAAGTTTATCCCATTCATTACAATCACTGTGCTCTCCCCTCACTGGAAGCTGTCACATAGAGAAGTCTACAGTGACTGAGTCTCAGTTGGTCAGACAGTCCTTGAAGTGGGGAACTGTGTCCCCTAAGATGATATGTTGAAGTCCCAAGCTTGGGTACCTCTGAAGGTGACCTTCTTAGAAAACAGGGTCTTTAGAGATGTAATCAAGTCAAGATGAGTTTGCACTAGATTTAGGGAGACGCTTATGCAATAACTGTGGTCCTTATAAGCAGAGGGAAATTTCAGCCCAGAGACAACACAGGAGAATACCAAGACCGGAGTGCTGCAGCAGTAAGTCAAAGAACACCAGCGATTACTCGCAACCACCAGAAGCTAGAAAGAGGGGAGGAAGGATCCTGCCCTAGGGCCATCAGAGAAAGTATGGCTTTGCAGATATCCTGATTTCAGGATTTTAGACTCCTGAACTGAGAGAAAACTCTCCCAAGAGAGTAGGTTTCAGTTATGTAAAGCAAGTCTGTGGTACTTTGTTACAGCAAACCCAGCAAGCCACAGTCCCTGAAGTGCCCTCGAAAAATAACCAGAGAGATGCAAAAAAAAAAAAAAAAAGGAGAACTAGAAGCGTCTGAGTTTACAAAGGATTTCTATTTTTCCAAGCCCATGACTGTCTGGAGATCTGCATGATCCCGTAAAAATAACTGTGTTACTAGCGGTGATGCTGTAACCTCACCAAGTAGTCTTCTGCCCGGAGATCGGGAGAGCTAGCCTGTTTCAAGTCTCAGGTTTGTCTCAGAAAGGGCGGCCTCCTCATGCTTCACTTCACCAGAAAACAACCAGGACGGCATTATCTCTACTCACCTCTCAAGGGCATCCTGAGGTTCTGTATCTCTGTAATGTTTGTCCAAGAAACTGGGGCTTCGTGGAGGACTGTCACGGGCTGAATATAAAGTATGTTATTATCCCCCAATCCTTGGCAATTCTTTGTCACTTTCCTTTTGAGAAGAAAATTGTACTTACCCAAAGCATTTCATTACCACCTGAACTGTCTGTTTGATATAAATTTAGAAACCTAAATTTATATAATCCCACAGCCAAATGCGTTAGACTTGGGAGCCCGGGGCACCTGTAATATTGCTATTGCAAAAAATAAATGTTGGCATGTGGCCTTGCCTGACTCGTCAGTCTAAACCAGATGGAATCATCTCTATTTAGAGAGGCCCCTTCAAACTATTTTGTGGGACACTTTGCCTATATTTGCATACATTACCTATAACAATTAGCTTATGCCAAGTAGATCTTAGAACCTTAGTAAGAAGTATACTACCATCGATCCGAATATTTGGGTTTTCTTCTTGAGTGCTGCTCTGAAAAGCTAAGTCCTATGTAGGAAAGATGGGACCTTCTCAACTGGCTGAGGATATATGCTGAATGCATATCTACAGCTGGAAAGCCCAGGAATATTTCAAGTAACACCTTCAACAGCACTTTGGAGGGGACAAGGAAAGCTTTTAAGTTAGATTGTGCTCCTTTCTATTAGGCTCCTGTACTCTTTTTTCCCAATCCCTAATCTCTCAGGAAGGGGATGTATTCCTACATGATCGTATCAGTCCCATGTGTGGCACATGCGTGGTATCAGTCTCCTCAAACATAAAGTGGGAAAATAACACCTAGCTCCTAGGAATGCCAAGGGCCTTAAAATAGCTAATTCTGTTAAAGAAGTTAACATGATTCCTGACACGTTTGATGAGTTTGATAAAAGTCAGGTGCTAAAGAGGAAGTAATGGAGGAGGAGAAGAAGAAAGTGGTCATGGTGGGGGTGGGGGTAGTCATCCTAGGCTCTAAGGTAACGCCAGGACACCAGTGAGACATGACTAGTAGAAAAGAATGCAGTGGAGGTAGCAAACTGGGTTCGGCATTGAAGTATCTCTGTTGAATTCTCTGGACACATCAAGAATATGAGCCAACCGATCAACAGGCCAGATGGTCCCTCTTCCAGCTATGCCAGCAACCCCGAGTGGTCTAAGGCATCAGGGCCATGTGGTCTAAGTCACGCTGGCACTGCCAGCCCCACCATCCACTGCGGCAGGTGGAAGGGTGGCCCCCTCAGTGTGTCTGTGTCTTCCTTCCAGGAATGTGTGCCTATGGCACATTATACAACAGGTGAAGACGTCCCCTTTGGGGACATCAATTAAGGTTGATCAGCATCTAGTCTCAAAATAGGGAGCATGTCCCAGATTATCCAGGTAATCTTGAATATGATTCACAAAGATCCTTGAATATGAAAGAGAGAGACAGAAAAGTCAATGTCCACGTGAGATGATGTCAGAAAGACTTGGTCAGTGGTTGCTGGCTTTAAAGATGGAGGAAGCTATGAGTAAAGGAATCAGGGTTGGAAGCTGGACAAGCCAAGGAATGGTATCCCCCATCACCTCTATAAAGGAACTCAGTCCTACCAACACTTGGATTTGAGCCCAGTGAGACCTACTTTGCACTTCTGACTTCCAGAACTCTAAGATAATAAATTCATGCTGCTTTAAGCCGCTCAGTTTGTGATGCAAGTGCTGCAGCCGTCATATGTACAACTGAGCGCTACATCCGTCAGTAATCAGACTGAACCATATACCAGCCAACCCCAGCCCCAGGGCTGTGTTCCCTCAGTAAACCCAAAAATAGTTTATCAGAGAATGATCCTTCTACAGAAAGAAACAGCAGATCTAAGAGGAGTGAAGTTCTTGACCAAGGGAATCCTTGTGGGGCAGAAACTTGGATCCTAGAGCCCCTTTCTCCCTGCAGACTCCCCTGGAGCTGCCCTCTGCCCTCTTTTGGAGGCTGTTTAAATTGATCTGAGTGGATCGCACAGAGCAGATGGGGAATGAGAGCTGATGGGGAATGACTGTCCCTAGAGAGTCTGAGCTCCCCATCTCAAGGACTCCAGTTCACAGAAAGTCTCATGGAGAGGTTCCCCTTCCTGAGGGTTTCGGCAGACATGTGAGGACAACCCCATTAATGCCAAACCCTCATTTCAGATATGAGATAGGAGAATACTTTACAAATGACCACGTAAATGTAGGTATTGTTGGTATTGTTGAAGGCCAAAGTACTCTTAAGGGATATGTTTATTATAATAGTACCAGAGACTGTGGGTATGAAGGAGATTATGTATTTTATTAATTAGTAAAAATTTATGCTTTTAGTAATACTGTTAATTATTAAAATCTCTGTCTTGGGGGCAAACAGCTAATGTAAGGCTATAAAATACCTACATGACATGACCCTTTTTCTATCTCCACAGTTCTGCTTTAGAAGTCTGCTTCACTTTATACTGGGATTCTATAATTAATAGTGATTTTGACTCCAAGGGAACATCTTAGAATATTAAGAGTAGGGTAAGTCTTAGGGGAAATTTGGGATGAGTTATTTACACACAGACATACCCAACACCACGTCTATCTGAATACTTGCAGATCCTCTCTTTCCCTCCTGTCACTCACCCATTACCCCCACCCCAACCCATACCACTGTATTTGCAAATTTTATAGTGACCATTATAAGGTTTTTCAGAGGTCTATACACAATACCATAATAACATGCTCTTTGAATAAATAGACCGCTATTTGTAGCGTGCTTAATAATGTCATTACATGGACAATATGCATTTGCTACATGCCATGTTAATCATGAAAATTTACATTTGCACAACCCACTGAACTGTCAAGGATGCTACTAGTGAAAGCAGATCAGTAAGAAACTATGACTGACCAAAGTTCCACCCAACTGTCCCTGGGCTGAGGAGATGAATCTCTAAGACCACTTCTAACCTCCTGAGGCATGTCACACCTTGGTTTTGGAAGGTCTGGGATATACAGTAAACTATAAGACAATGGAAAGGTAGCATGGCTGAGCTGTTAAGCAAAGGGCTCTGGAGCCCATCCCATCTGTGCCATTTCTAGCTCTGTGCCCTTGAACAAGTTCCTCACATGTACCTCAGTATTATTATTTATAACACAAGCATGAGAGTAACAGCATCTCCTTATTGAGTTATTATGAGAATTATAACTGTAAAATACTTAGAGCAGTGCCTGGGGTACGGTGAGTCTTCAGTGAATGCTTACAGCCAAAAGGCTTGTGTTCAAGTCCTTATACGCTGAGCCTAACCTCCAGCAGACTGTTTTGCCTCTCCGGGCCCCAAGATCGTTGTTTGTAAGCGGACAAATATGCGTAAAGCTGTCTCCTTGTTAGAACTCCCCATCTCGGTTCTTCGGGAGTCCTATATGTGTTTTCCTAGCACTCACCCCATTTTCTCTAAAAGGTTTTGGAAAGTGTGTTGGTTTGATGATAACTATACTGTCACCCAAATATCTTTGGCATTTTAATGTCCAATGAATCTGGTCACCAGGAAGTCATGGTTGCCCTTGTGAGAGCTGTTTTGGAGGGTGGTCAGGACAGAAGCCAAGTGCAGACCATCTCCGAATGAAGGTGCAGGACTGCAGAGGGTGAACCTGGATTCCAGAGCCACAGCATCTCTGATGATTCAGGTAGAGACGTAAAGGAGGAAAGCAAGGCACAAGCTAGAGAAGAATGCAGCTGAAGAAGTGAGGCTTGTGTGTTTGCTAAGATAGAGATAGATGCAAAGCAAGGCATCAAGACAAAGCTCAGAAACAGGAGAGAAAATGGGTGATTAATGGAGTGAGACGCCAGAGGTTGGAGAGCAAGTGCAGGATCTTAGACCCTCTCGTCAGGAATCAGTGGACTCTACAGTGACAACTGGATGATTTGGCTGAGCTCTCTGATTTCAGTGATGCCCACAAAAGAGATAAGCCCATATGAAAGTCCAGGCTATCCCTAGTTGATTTCTGTCCTGCGTTTGGTGAAGAAATAAAAGCAAAATGATAGAGATTGATTTCAGGTTTCAGGAGGCCTGGATGGGTTGATACTATAATTACTTTGGGAGTCCTCGGGGCAGAACTGCTAGAATGGACTTCCGAGTTATCTTACAGGACTGTCACTCCCCATGGGGCCCAAGCCAACCCACCATCTCCAGGAAACATGCTCACCAGGTTGATCTGCAATTCCTACAACGCTGCAAGTCCCTTCATGAAGTGCTTCTAAGACGGACTGAAGAGGCCCCACCTCTACAAATACTGATTTCAAGATTGCTCTTCAGACTATAGGTCTGCTGGTGTCCCAGTTTCTTCGGGGTCTCTCCAGCTCACTGCGTCATCAGAGAGAACTGAGTCTGGTCACTCTCTCTTGAACTTGGCTACTGATTGTTCTAGCATTGCTCACTGCTGACTTTTCAAAGCCTTCCTATACCCACTCATCTTCATGGCCTAGATAGATAACAGACCCATTCCTTCACTGATTTGTTCACCACAAAGTATATGCCAGGCACTGTGCTGGGCCCTAGAGACTCATAGATGAAGAGTCCTCAAGGAGATCAATGTCCAGTGATCATTCCTCCCGGAGGAACAAGCTGTCAAGACCAAGAACCATGACAATTTCCCAAAGCGCACCATTGTTTCCTTGGTACACCACTGTCTCCTTGCCTTTCATATGCTTTACTCTGTCCTTGGGCAACCTGGTCATGAGGAAGTCTTTGACTTTACCTCCTCTCCCCACAAGTTTCTAACCCCCTCCTTATATTGGTTAGTTTATTTTATGTCACAAATAATAGAAAAACAAATATAGCTAATTTAAATAGTGAATAAATAATTTGTTTCTTATAATGAGAAGTCCAGAGGTAAAGGAGACCCCCTGGTTGCCTGAATCCAGTGCCTCGGGCTGTTTCTTTGTTAGTCATTCAGCTCTATTCTCTTTGTATGGAGTATTTATTTTCAGGTTTAAGGAAGCAAAATGGCTGCAGTATTTTTCAAAGATCAGAAAGCGTGAGAAGATACTCTCCACATTTTCCAACACATTTTCCCTTACATACCAATGACCTGAAGTGGACCATGAGGCCATGACACTATCAATCCTCATG
Source organism: Mustela lutreola (assembly GCF_030435805.1). Lineage (NCBI taxonomy): Eukaryota > Metazoa > Chordata > Mammalia > Carnivora > Mustelidae > Mustela > Mustela lutreola. The sequence continues at coordinate 135,720,330 of NC_081298.1, read as the reverse complement.
GCCAGAAGACAGCCAAGTAATCATCGATTTAGGCCTGAGCAGCCCACACCAATTACTGCGGCAGGCCAATCAGATTTCCCTGATTAATTAGGCAAATCAGAGGCTATTACTGGAACTGGGGATGAGGGCAAACCTGAAAACTTCATAGCTTCCCTATAAAGGGGGGAATGCAGAAGGGATGTCAGCTGATCACTGGCTGATGACCTAGCACAGGAGGATGGGAATATTGACTGTTGCTTTGACCTTGACGGGAGTAGAAAACACCTGTCTCTATCCTAGATGCAAACTATCCACAAGATCCAGGTCACAGGGCCTTATGGGTGCCAGACCCGCCCTCGGACAGTCCCTTCCCTTGCAAGCTCTCATTCTCAAAGGTATCTGGTATGTTTGCTTCAAGTACTGCTAATAGGCAAACCCGGAACATAACTGAATTTGCAAGCTGTTCTATTTGTCTGCTGGTAGACTGGCCTCTGATGATGGAAAGAAATGGTTTCCACATCACCTCACTGGAAAGGTCAGTTTAAGTCTATGTCACACACTATTTCTCATAGGGCAAAGAGACAATCTCGGAATTGTCCCACATCCTTTGACTTATTTTGTGTAAATGTTAAAGGAAAGCCTCCTTCCTGGAAAGCAACATTTTCTCATTACAGATGGCTAAAGCCAAGATTATGGGATTTCTTGAAAAGAATCTACGGACAATAAGACAGAGCTCAAGACTCTGGGTGTGCCATCCAGCTTTGCCAGTGGACTGGAGGTTCACTGGCCAATGGAGGGAAAGTAGAAAGAACTCTATAGCAAGAAGCAGAGAGGCTTCCCAGGGAATAATATGTGCCTCGGCTTATTTCCCAAAATAACATCATCTGCTTTGCTCTTAAAAGGGGCCCTATGTGGGGAAAAGCCTTCAAGCTATGGGGTTTAAAATACAGTCCCAGATTATCAGAACAGGAGGTGCTTTTGGAAAAAACTAAAGCCAAGCAAAGTTATGAAGCTCTTCCAAGATGATTTCTATAGGGAAATAAATTTGGAGGAGTCAGACATGAAAAAAAAAAAAAAAAGAAGAAGAAAGAAAGAAAAAACAACCAGAAATGTCATCTGGCAGAGCCAGAATGTAATGGTGGGCCAGGACTTTGAACCATGGCGTTGGCACCAAGAATGGGTAATGATGCTCGAACAACAGGTGGCTGAAGGTCATTTCAGTCAGAGTTAGAAATCTTAGGCTCAGACACAAGGCCAACTCCAGAACCAATGTGGGTGGCGGGAACGTGAGGCATTTTGCCAAGTGGCCTTGCTGGGTGCTAATATCTGCGTGTTTTCTGTCTCAGTTCTGGCAATGCAGGTTTCTTCAGGGCATTTGGTATTTACAGTCCTGAAAGCGTCCACCCAGAGTACAGGGGGAACGAGAAGAATGTGTAGGTCACTGAGCGCTTAGTTTGTGTCTGGCCTCACTGCTTACTATGCGTTCCTGGGCCCCCTCCTCTCCGTCCTACACACACACACACACACACACACACACACACACAACTTTGATTCATTATGTTGGTTCCTTGTCCCTGAGTCTGTCCGGGGATCTGTGTCACCATCCCAAATATCCTGGGCTCATCCCAGCAAAAGGGCTAAAAGAATGACCCTCCCTGACTCTCTCACTGAAGACAGGTGGCCATGGTCTTCATCGCTCAGGAAGCCCAGGACTGCCTCTTCCCCCTCAGTCATTTCAAGAACAGTTCTGAGCATCTGCGATGTATAAGTACCCTGTCCGAATGGGGTTCCAGGGAGTGGAGTACAAAAGTGTTTACCAAGAAGCAAGAAATAAATAAACTCTATGCCTACTTGACTCCAACATGTGGGAAAAAAAAATGGTATTTGCCTTAGAATTAGTTTTGGGGACATCAAAGAAGGAGCAACAATACATCTGACTTCTCTGAAAAAGAGGCATTTGGGCTGCACCTTTAAGGTCATGCAGGGTCCTGACTGCACCCCTAGAGGCTTCAGGAAGAGTGGGAGCAAAGGCCCCTGGACGACCGTGCCGAGCAGCGAGCTTGCCTGTCCCTGGGGAATGGCAGCCTGTCTGGCATGGACCTCCAGGAGAACTCTGGGAAGTAGGAAACACGCTGCCCTTGGACAGACTGGGCTTTCACCATGCCTGCATTTTACACCTGGCTCAAGAAAGTCCTCAGCAAAAACCAGAGCAAGTGGCTTTGTCTTGCTTGCTGAGGACTTGTGTAGCTGGACAGGAAACCCCTGAAGGCTCCCCTGTTCCACTGGATTCCACTCATTATAGGCTTCCTGCGAGCGGATGGCCAACCCTCGTGTAAGCAGTGCTCTGGGTGCTTCCTTCACCCGGCACCGCCTCTGAATAATTAGCAGGATTCATCTTTTGTCCTCACTGCCAACCTTCATCTCAGCTCCTGTGCACCCCTACCAGCAGGGCCACCTCTGCTCCCCACGTCGGCTCTGCACTCGGCAGCCACGCTTCCTACAGCAGCTAGAAGAGGGACCTTTTTGAAAATCAGTCCTGGCCATGTCAATCCCCAACTGAAATCCCTTTCAGGACTCCCTGTTGGACACAAATAACTAATGAACAAGTTCTGTGTGTTCAGAGAGAGGGAGGCAAAGAAGTGGAACATCCAAACGGTCTGGAAGTCCCAGAGAACTTCCAGTCAAATCGATGTCTGGCCTGAACAGTAGAGAACGATGGGGAAAAGGACCACCGGGCAAAGGGCAACTGGGATGGGTGCTCTAAACAGGGAAAAGCAGGAGCAGGGACGTGGGGCCGGGGAGCACCCCCACTCAGGAACTCCATGCACCCAGAAACACTGTAGCTGCGGCTAAAGGGGGAAAGAGAGCAAAAGCTTGGATCAGGAGGGAAGCAAGTTTGGTGGGTATTGAGGAGGACGCGGATTGCATGGAGCACTGAGTGTGGTGCAAAAACAATGAATACTGTTACGCTGAAAAGAAATTTAAAAAAAAGGAAGGAAGCAAGGCTCCTGCCCTGTTAAGATCACAGGATTCCAAGACTGCTGCGGCTGCATCTCAGGCGTGCCGCTGCAGACCCGCTCCGGCGAGGGTGGCTCACCTCTCCCTCAGCCTCCCTTCCCTGCCGCCTCCTGACCTCACAAGCTTTGAACGTGGGATTCTCAGGATCACATTCTTGCCCTTGCTTCATTGCGATCTGACCCCGCAGTGCTTCTCTCTCCTGTCTCCGGCCTTTTCTGTATTTGATCACACATTCCTCAGAGATGGAGGTGGAGGAAAGGCCTTCCTTGAAGACGAGGGCATTTGTTGTACAGAAAGGGGAATGAAGTCCTATTTCTTGGTAGACCCGGGCTGGTGAAAAACACTTCTGAGAGCCTGAGGCAGAAGTGTCTATGATTCATGGAGTAATGTCAGAGCCCATCATAGGAGCCTCCCAGGAAAAGAATCGTGAGGGAACTTGAGCTCCAAGGACAATTGTTCTGTAATGGGTTTCAGCACTCAATGCCATGGGCTTTCAAGATTCGGAAGAAAAGATTAAACCCCAAGGGTGCAGGAAAACAGTCTCCGTCTATTTGTCAGAAAGAATAAGTCCATCTCCACCTCCCACCACCCCTACACACACCAGCTTTCAAGAATGACCTCTACCCAGGCCTGGTAGGGCCTTTGTTCAAGTTCAGTCCAGCTGCTGTCTTGGCGTTTCTGTGATCCAACTGTACTTTACGCATTTCAGCAGACTTTCTGCAAAGCTCCTACCTGGGCAGGGAACTAAGCTAGCGGCCGAGGAGACAGGAACAGATGACACCCATTTGAACACCCTAGGAGTTCAAATCCTAATTGCAAGAGCCAGACTCGGACACATCATTAGGTTATAGAAGAACGGTTCTGAAAGAAGGTTAAAGCCATGGTGTGGGAAACAGCATCCATCCTCCCGCTCTGGACCATGCAGAGGGCTGGAATCCAGTTCAAGAATCACCTCCTCCAGGGGGCCCAACCTCCACGTCCAGCATGGTGACTCAGGGCGGGCATTCGGAGCCTGATTTCTCCCTGGGGAAGAGAACACAGGTTCTGGAGGAGGGAGTTCCAAATACACACAGAATGAGGTGCAAAGGCCTTGCTGCAGGTCTCTGATCACAGTTAAAGTCTCCTGATCACAGTGAAAATCCCAGAGTCTTAGAGTCCCTGGGTGGTACAGTCGGTTGGGCATCCAACTCATGGTTTCAGCTCCTGATCTCAGGTCCTAGGATCAAGCCCCACATCGGGCTTCAAGCTCAGTGTAGACTCTGCTTGAGATTCTCTCGCCCTCTCCCTATGCCCCTCCTGCTTGTGTTCTCTCTCTCCCTGCAACGGCCCTCTCAAATAAATACATGAATCTTAAAAAACAAAAACCAAAATCACCTAGGAAAGGAAAGACAGGAATTCTAACCTAGGTCCTTAGGCCTTACTGCAACACCCCCAGCCTTGCATTTGGGCAAACTGCCTCCCGAAATACACGTGCACGTGCACCCGCAGAGAAGCCCAGGACCTGGCAATTCCTGGACAAACAATCCTACCCAATGACTAATGAAGGCTACTGAATGTCCTACGATTCCCACCATTTACAGCAAGTCTGCTACACACACCAGGGCCGGCAGAACCAAGTGGCTCAAGCAGAGGGCTTGGAGGCAGGCTGCTGCCATTGTTCCTTCACCTAATCGCCAACCTCCTCTCGCTCAGCTTCCTGGTTCACAAAATGGGACGACAACAATAAAACTTTACAGGGTTGTGATAAGAAGTGAATGAATTAAAACAGATCAAGCCAAGGGATGGAGCCTGGGACATACGTGGACTCACTGGCAGTCAGCAGACACCGGGCAAGCCCTTTGCACACGTTAGTCTACTTCATGAGATGGCCCTAGAGAGTAAGGAGCCTCCCCCTCATATTTCAGGTGAGAAAGCTAACACTCTGAAAGCTTAAATCACTTGTCAAAGGTTAAACAACTGGAAGAAAATGGGAGGAACATGTTGACCTGTTCTATGCTAGAGAACCACGATCCCTAAGAACCCAGCAGATACGTGGGTCTGTGTTCTGTTTACTGGCAGACGAGGACATGAGGTTTGTGTGATCACACGTGATCAAGAGCTCTGACCCATCTCAGACGGAAACATCCAGCAGAGGTGTGCGCTGGTATCCACGTCCCACATAGTCACTCTTCAGATGGATTTCATGCTTTTGAGGCTTCTTTTGCAAGTCTGAGCGAAAGAAAACACCATTCTGTTAGCCCTAACAGGAGAAGGACTCAGGAAGAAACTCCCATGAGCCTCTGCTTCTGTGTGTTTTTTTTTTTTTTTTTTCTTGAAAGCCTAAGAGAGTTTGGGTAACTCGGTTCAAAAACGCTCCCAGTCTTCATCCCCATGTCAACACTCTCTCCAGTCATCTGGTATTTACTCTTCATTAGTCATGAAAGAGTCAGCAAGCCCCATTCGGCATGCTTACCTGAACATCTGGAACAAAAAGCATGTCAAATGCATTCATTTGAATGTGCACATTTCAGGTCATGGATTTATGGTTACCTGTCTTGTAACGCCTCAAGAGCTTCAAGCTGGTCCTCACCAAAAAAAAAAAAAAAAAAACCAACAATAACAACAAATACTGGGAATTGTTTTCAAAACCAGCTACTTTCCTCCTGCTACATTATCATCCTCATCATCTCATCCTCAGAATAATGGCTATTGAGGACCTACCCAACTAGTTCTTTTTCCTGAGGTATAATTCACATGCAACAAAATTTACTTTTTTGAAATATACAAGTGAATGAGTATTGACAAATCAACATAGCAAACATTTTTGCCCCAAAACACTCCTCTCTGCCCCTCTCCAATAATCATCCCCAACTCTCCAACTCTGACAATCACTAATCTGATCTCCATCACTACAGCTTTGCCACTACTGGAGTATCCTATTAATGCAATCCCACTGTATGTGGCCTTTTCTGTGGCTTCTTTCACTTAGCAGATGCTTCTGAAGTCCATCTTTGCTAGACCTACTTGTTCCTAACCTTCCCTGGGCTTCCAATTAAAATTGTTCAGATGTGTAGAGGCACCTGGATGGCTCAGTCAATTAAGCTTCAGACTCTTGATTTCAGCTCAGGTCATAATCTCAGGGTCATGAGATGGAGCCCCACTGCTTGAACTGTTCACTCAGCTGGGAGTCTGCTGGAGATTCTCTCTCTCCCTCCCTCCTGCCCCTTCCCCTACATACGCACACTCTAGTGCTCTCTCTCTCAAATAAATAAATTTTTGAAAAATAAAATAAAATAATTCAGATGTGTAGCTTCGCCCCCTCCCCAGAGAGGCACTTTTGTTTTAAAAGTTCCCTGGTAATTCTAAGGAGCATGCTAGTTTGAGGACGGTGAGCCTATATAAACACCAACCCTCACTATGACTGAGAGGTGTTGCCCCATTTTATAGGTGAGGAAAACAAGGTTTGAGGAGAAAGTTAAGAATGTTGCTCCAGATCGAACAACAGAGGTTGAAAAAGTGTGATTCAAACTCGAGTCTCTCTTTTCCAGCCCACGCGCCTTCTTCTGTATCACCGCAGGCTAAGGAGAAAAATCTCCCACTGTGACAAAGAATCAGTTCTTGCACTCAAAGGAGGCCATGGAAAATTTTTACTTCAAAAAAACTAGCTCCTGTTATTTGGCTGGAGGTGGGTGGCAAACATCTAAACAATTTTCAGAGCACGATAACTATGCTTCATGCTTCAACAGTATAAAAATGGCTGAGCAGAAATTCACCAAACTTTCAGGAGGAAAAAATAAATCACCTTTGGGCTCAGAACAAGCTTGATAAATTCTAACCCAAAGAGTGAGCTGAAGATGACCACAGGTTCCTGAGACCCAGATTCTAAAAAAACAAAAAACAAAAAACCTCTTATGATAACTCTAGGAAAGGTGGTGTTGGTGTATAAGCAGGCTGGTCTTGGAGGTCATATCAGCTGAAAGAAAAATGAAAAGCTCCCTCCAGGCTTGGTTTCTCGATATACCCAGTCATCCAGGCTTGTCAGGGAACAATACTGAGAGAATACGGAGCATCATGGACATTTAGAAAGAAGAGCAATCTTTTTTCTAGTTAACTAGCAGCCCAGGAACCATAGTTTCCAAAGCACATTATTCAAATTCTTTGAAATTAGAAACCCTGTCATCTTTAACAACCTTTACACTAGTACATGGTCAGTGCAAGGCTACGTGTGGAGAATACACTTTTAAGTTTGGCTTTTCGGTATGCGATACTACCAGCATTTTTTTTTTTAACAAAGGGAATGTCAACAAATGACTGTTTCAATAGGTGAACAGTCCCATCCTGATGGGATTCATGCATGGTTGCACTATGTCCCCATATCCCACAAGAATCCTGGATGCCAGGCAGTGGGGACAGCAGGAGCTCAGAAGTGAGCACATAGGTAGATGTCCAGGGACGGCCAAAGAGACAGAAATGTGCTTCCCAGCCCCATCTCTTCCTCAGAAGCCACTCAAGGGCTATGAAAAGTCTTCTCCATGGACCTTCCCCTGAAGATGGTGTTCCCCTAGGAGCTGGATGGGACTGTGATGTAGTTTCCTAGGGCAGATATGACGAAGTACTGCAAACCAGTTGACTTAACAGAAATTCAAAATCTCACAGTTGTGGAGACTGTAAGTCCAAGGTCAAGGTGTTTGCAGGGTTGGTTCCTTCTAAGACCTGTGAGCAAGAGTGCATTCTGAGACTCTCTCCTGGGTTCTAGTGGTTTGCTGGCAATCTGGGGCATTCCCCGGCTTGTAGATGCAACATCCACCTATGACAGTCTCCCTGTGTCCACACCTCTGTGTCCAAATGTCTTTTCTTTGAGTAAGGATGCCAGTTTTATTAGGACAGAGGCCTACCCTAATCTGGCCATGACGCCATCTTAACTTAACCCACTACTTCGGCAATGACCTTATTTCCAAATAATGTCACATCTGAGACACTAGGAACAGGGACTTCAACATAGGAATTGGAGGGAGGGGGACTGCAATTCTACACATAACTGGATGGGAATGTCCTTCCAACCAACGCCCAAGTGCGCTGACTAGCCTGGTTAGGAAACCACTAACGTAAAGTGAAGGAATCACTCGTCAGCAAAACCATACCCCTCACAGGAAGAAACTGAAACGCACACACACACACATACTCACACACACACACACACACACACACACCCCTTCTTTTACTCACTTTCTCCCCACATACCTCAACTTTGTTTTCCTGAACCCACTTGTCTCAGACTGGAAGAGAAAGAAGAGATTAAGGGGTGGCAGGATGGGTCCATGGAAAGTTTTTATCAAACATACTCAACCGGGCATCAGGGACTCTCTTTGCTACTTCTCCTCTGGGGACCATACTAGGACCCAGATATTATTTTTACCAACACCGTGTCTCATATTAGATGATGTTCAAGATCAGCAAAAGTTTGTGCTTATCTCTAAAGAGGTTTGCTAGTCCAAACACCAGATAAAATTGGACATCAGTAAATAACATGTTCTTCTCTGTGACAAATTCAAAGAAATGGTATTGCTCCTTCGGCCACTTGACTTACATTCAATTTTCTTGGAAAAGAACATGGGCAAAACCCAAGCATATATCATGTTTGTGTAGAACAGCATAGGCGTGTCATGAACTTGACAAAGAAGGAGAAAAAGAAAAAAATATTTACAACCTCTAGGAGTACCATAAATATTTACTTCAGATGAACAGCAGGGTTTTTTGTTTTTTTTTTTAATTTAAAGGTAAGTTTCTAGCCAAGAAGAACCATAAAAGAATATCTACAAATTAGAGAGTCTTCCATATATTTTCTATGTTACAGAACCTTGGTTTTGTCCAAAAGGGTAGTCACCTATGTGGGTGGCCAAGTGGAAGTCTGGGCTCTTAATAATCAAGTCTGCATGTAATCAAGAGTGTTGACTGAAACAGCGAAGGAATCACACCACCTTCCTGGGCAGCGCCCTCCAAGTATTTCCAATCCACTGGGAGTAAAGTCCAAAGCCCCTGGCTGAACCTGGCCTCTGCCTACCTCACTGACCCCATCTGGTGCCACTTTCACCCTTGTTCACTGTCCTCAAGCTGTCATACACCTTCCTCCTGCTCCTCAGACCACTGAGAGAGCCCCCGCCACCAGCTGCTCTGCTGTGCTCACTCTGACGTGGCAATTCCCTTGGCAGCCACATCCAGCCCATAGGTCTTGAGACAAATATCACCTCCTCTGAGGGCCCAGCCCCAGCTCTTCACTATCCTACCCTGTTTGTTTTCTTCACGGCACTTACACACTCCCCAGAATTTGGTTAAAGGGTTGTGTCCTGCTCGGCTCTGCCTCCTCTCTGTAGAACATAGGAATATGAAGACAAGAACAGTGTCAGCCCTGTGCCCTGATGTATCCAGACTGGACCCCTGACCTGCTGAATGAATAAACAAACAAATGAATAATTTCAGCCATACCTTAAAGACAGAACTCCATCAAATATTCTAAAATGTTATCATGACAGAAGCATCCTAATCTTTAAAGAATCTCATTTATAATTCTGATTGAACACTGTGATTTGCCATCACGGCTTAAATAGGAGGTTTTTGCAAAATCCACAAATGTCCTAGTGATCTTCTCTTCTGTGGTCTCTGCAGACTTGGTCTCGCCCTGCCATGGGATGAGGAGGAAGAAGGGAACACGGCCAGAGAACAAGGGAGGGACCCGGCACACTCCTGGGCCACCGTGACATGTAGCAGAGCGGATGGGATGAGGTACGGGGCATCTGAAGGGCGGGAAGCTCACAGGACCCCAGGGATGGGACGGATGAGGGGTCAGGACAGAGCTCCAGGGACCGGCCAGTGGAACCACAGGTTCGTCCATACAGGACAGGAGCCCTGCTGGGCTGGCTAAGGAGGGAAGCCACAGAAATAGGCCTTTAATAGGACAACAGCTTAAGAGGCTCTCTTGTGCTGATTATAAAAATCCTGATCACAAAAGGAATTCAGCAAATGCCTCTTTAAGAGCAGGCCTCAACCTCTTCCCCGTCCCCTCACTAAGGCCAGGACTTCAGTGAGGCAAGAGAAGTGCCCAGGGCATACACTTTCAAGGAACATTCGCTGCAGGTGCGGGCCAGGAGCCTCTCTGGCCTCACCCCAGTGCCAGCCCTGGCACCCAGGATGGAGACCCTATAGTCAAATCCACTGCATTTGGATCTCCTTCCACACCGCGTACCCAGCTGGCTCATGCTGTATCTCGGAGCAGAGATAAAGGAGAACCACTGTGTGAACCACAAGCTTACAGTCTAATAAGGGGTATGATGCAGTCAGCTTAATAACGGAGACCATGGTAAGTTCTTGAACAAAAGGGTCACGAGAATATGGAAACCGTGCAAGGGAAAAAAGTGCTCCGTGGGGTCTGGTGTGACTTCTTCTAGAGTGTCACCGTTGGAAGCTGGAAGAAACTTCGAGAGAGGATTAAGAATCTGACAGGTGAAGGCGGGAAGTTGAGAGATTCCCAGCCAGAAGAGGAACGTGAGCAAAGACAGGGCGTGAAAAGACAGGGCGTGAGGCAACCTTATGGACAAAGTCTGAAGGAAAAGGTTTAAAGGCATTTTGTTCTTAGCCTGTGAGAGTCTGGGTGTCATCAAAGCCAACCCAGCTCTTCCAAGCTGACATCTTTTCTGTCTTTTTCTTTCTAATTACTACAGGAGCTGAGCTCTCAAACCTTCATTTTACTCGTATGCCTGCATTAATGACAGAATAGGCTATTAGCTGATTTAAAAAAAAAAAAAAAAAAAGGCGACTCTCTTCCACATAGACCATTTAAACTGTGCTCGGGGTTAATTCCTTCATCATACACTAAAGAAGAGTTTCCTCATCCAGACCTAATGAGACTCTGCGAAAAGAGGTAACGGGCATCGTCATGTAGGCCAGGGGATTAAATGCACTCATTAAAACGCAACACCACCCAAGCCGCCCAGTTTCCAAAGATCAGCAATGCCAAGAAGTCAATGAGGCTAAAAGTTCAAATTGGCATGAGCGGCATGAAAACCGGGGATCCCAGGCGGGAGGCCCAGCGGAGCAGCGCCCGCCAGCCAGGCAGTTCCCACTCAGAGACACGACGTGTTTTCTCGGGGCTGCACGTAACTCATAATAACATAATTTTATTCTTAGAAGCAATTTCCATTACAGGCCCTGTTTATTATCACATTATTTTCTCAATAGCAGCAATAAACACACTCAACTCTCCCTGTTTGCTCGCGTGTTTATTACCGCTCACAGCCATCAAGAAAGGGGAAGCTGTGAAGAAAATACTCATCATCAAGGCACCCCTGTGCCACTGGCCCTCGGAACCCCACCTCTGCGGCCTGGGAGGCGTCCAGGAGCCTGAGGCCTGCCCAAGGAGCCAGGGCAAACCAGGTAGGAACCGGGCAGGGGCGCCCAAGCTTGTCAGGTCCAAGGCTGAACACCCAAGAACTTTTTCAGTCTCTCAACGCATGGTTTTGACCAAATAGAAAAGATGTAAATAAATACCATGCGCAAATGTTTGAGCACCAGAAGAAAGTTTCTCAAAATGTAGGTCATGGCCATTCAGTGGATTATGAAACGTGTCTAATGGGTCATGATCAGCATTTTCGAACAAAATAGAAACTAAAATGTATGGTAGTAGAGTATGAGTGAAAACAAACTTCGGAGTTCCTGTGTCTACACGGATGTATGTACACGTGTGTGGATGCACGCACTGAACTGTGATGACTTCTTACCACGGATCGATGTCAAAATGTTCGATGTACGCAACAGATGGTTCAAACCTTCAAAGACAACGGCAGAGTCGTTAACGAGAACGGGTAGCTTTAGAGTGGGAGAGTGCTGGGTATGAATCCCAGCCTTCCCACTCAGTACCTGTGTGACTTTGGGTCTATCGCTTCTAACGTCAGCTCTGCCAGCTGCCAATGAGAACAAAACACCTGCTTCACCAGGGCTATGGAGGGAATATGGCGGCTGTTGTGCACAGTGGGGAGAGCGTTGGGTCTGAAACTGGAAGTCCTGGGTCGTCTGCTCGGCTCTGTGACTCAGCAACGATGACTGAGCAGGGCCCTTGCTCTCTCTTGGCTTCAGTCTCATCATCGGCAACATGTGTGTAATGACACCTACACCTCATGCATCTGCTGGGGCGATTACTGAGATTAAAAAATGTGAATGTACTTTGTGGATGGAAAAGTGTTATAAAGTGTGAGGGCTTATAATGTTTATTTTTATCTACTGCTTTAAGGGGGAGGGGCTGCTGTTCCCCGGGGACATCACCAGTCCCAGAAGCCACTGGCTGAGGCCACAGACTGGGTGTAGCCCAGGCCCCTAAAGGGGGGACATGACACGAGTGACAGGGCCTCAGACAGAAAACCAGAGTCTGGAAAACTCCTTCAGCTTTGCTCTCTCCTGTAAAGACTTTAAAGAGTGTGGACATGCTTCAGTCTACTGTCGACCAGGGAAAAGGCTTTTCCAGAAGAGCTAAAGAGGAAGATAGGCAAAGAGACAGCCTGCAGGAGACTCCATTTTAAACACATCCCATTATCCAATTACACATTAGTCTCTCTGCTGACTGCAGCCTTTTAAAAATATTCCAGGCTGGTTTCCACAAAGCCGTTCCCAGGCCTTGCTGAGTATCAAAGTCACCTACACAACTATTTAAAAATAAGGATTCCCGGGCTGCTCATGGAGAATCTGTGCCACCTGGCCTCGTGGGCCACTTAAGAGAGGTGACCTCCCATAAAAGCGCCTCATGGGACTGCGATAACACAGCCCATGTCCAAGCCCTTCCGGTGTTAGGGAGACACTACGTCTTGGATTCACTCTCTATAGGGACACCGAACAGTTCCTAACAAGGTGATTCTCCTACTTCAATACGCTTAAGGACCGCTTCGGGGGATCATCAAATTGACAGGATCCTGGGCCTCAGCCGCGAAGATTCTGGCTGTGGTGGGGCCAAGGACTCCGCAGGGCAGATAAGTACCCCAGGTGTTCTTGAAGCAGATGGAACCGAAACCAGCCCTTTGAAAAACACTGCAAATTACTGGCAAATCACTTCACCTCGCTGAGGCTGCTTCATCAGCTCCAAATTGGAGCAACCAATCCCTGTATGTCTCCCTCCCAGGGCTGCTTATTACGGTTAACCAGACAGCTGTGTTCAGTCAGGGCAGAAAGGTCTGCAGGGCAAGAGCCACACATTTCCAATTGATCCCAAACCATATCCTTAAGAGACAAAAGATCACAATTCTCTTGAAAACCAAACAAGATAATGGAAAGACCAAGCCCAGTTTTATTTTCCGGTTTCTCGCTCATTCAGCTGCCTGATGCTTACTGAATTCATCCCGATTTCATTCAGCTTCAGACCTAGGGGGCAGTGCTTATTTTCGAGGACAAGATAAGATCGTGTGTTTAAAGCCCACATGAAGGACCGAATTAATTAAAAACTCTTCACATGCGTGCACGGTTCCTGGTAAATATGTAAGAACTAAGGACTCGGTCATCAGAGACAATGATCTGGAGAACACCAGGTCCCAACGAAGTCCTCGTCTCATGCTGTCAGAGATGGAAGGCACCTCAATTCCTTTGTATGAGAACACTGAGGGGGCATCTGTGGCTCAGTCGGTTAAGCATCTGCCTTCAGCTGGGGTCATGATCCCAGGGTCTCGGGACTGAGCCCCGTGTTGGTGGGGGGCGGAGGGGAGTCCCTGCTCAGCGGGGAACCTGCTTCTTCCTCTCCCTCTGCTTCTCCCCCTGCTTGTGTGCTGTCTCTGTCAAATAAATAAAATCATTAAAGAAGAAAACGGAAGGGGTGCCTGGGTGATACAGTTGGTTAAGAATCGTAATCTTAGTTTCAGCTCAGGTCATGATCTCACAGGTCATGGGAAAAAGCCCCATGTCGGGCTCCAGACTCAGCTGGCGTCTGATTGGAGTTCTATCCTTTCTCCCTCTCTCTCTCTCAAGTAAATAAATAAATCTTAAATCAAGCAAACAAAAACTCTGACATACAGAGAAGGTCACACCACCAGGGGCTCTAAGATCCAACTCCTCCGACTCCCACTTCATGGGTCTTCTCCCTCCAGTAAGCTCTGATAGGAAACATTTTGGATGTCCACCATATTTTTTTAAGCATGCACTTGGGATTCCAGAATGAGGAGGATATAATCCTTGTCTTAAAGGACCTTTCAGTCTAAGCAGGGAGATTAAGGAAAAGAAATCCAGTAGTAATTCCAGATACCTCCAGCAATTTATATGAGCAGAAAGCATAAGTGCCAATGACATAGGGTTGGCCGGGGCAAGCCAATGTTGGCCGGACTCTGATGTGTTCGGCTGGGCAAGAACTGGGGAGCCATGTCTGCCAGCCAAATCTGAAATGACCCAGGGCTGCTTGCATGGGCAAGGAGAAAACAGAGGTGCCTAGAGAACAGAACACACCAAAGGAGAAATGGCTGGATGGACAAGAGCTGGGTTAGATTAAGATGAGCCATAAACAGCAGGTTGAAGAATTCCAGCTGTATGGGAGCGACAGAAGGGTTCTGAGCAAGGAAGTGACCCGATATTATAGAATCACGAAATGAGAGGGCTGGAAGGAATCGCAGCGGTGCTTCTCAAACTCTACAGTATATTGGGTCATCTGAGAGTCTTGCAAATTCCGATTCAGGAGGTCCAGAGTGCAACCTGAAATTTTTCAGTTCTCCCAAGATCCCAGGTTAGAGGAAGCTGCTGGTCAGGAGGCCACACTCCGAGTAGCAAGATTAGGGCTTACTATAGCCCAGTGGCTACCTGGCAGCCTGGCCTGGGGAGCTTCGCAAGGGATGCCCTGCACTGAAAATCAATAAAATCAAGAGAGTCGGAGGGAGGGGTGGAGATACAGACATTACTCATTTTAAATGCCCTCCTGTGATTCCAGTGTGCCCCCAAGACTGAGGCCCTAATTCCAGAGCAAACTCCTTTAAATTCAAAAGAAGGACATAAGAGCCTCCCTAGTCTATCAGGCAAGCTTTGTGCCACAATCTTTAAAGTTATAAGAAAAAAAAAAAAAATGGCAGAAAGCTGCCAGTCTTATTTAGGGTATTTTTCTGGCAAAGGTTTGGCGGGGGTGGGGGGTATTCTGTGAGGTTATTCTTACATACTGGCCTTGAATCTTTTTGATGAGCAAATGTAGAGAAACCCCTCTGAACTGGCCTTCCCATGCTGGCAGCTGCACGATCCTGTAACAGAATGTGTGGGCGTTTAAAAAAAAAAAAAAAAATGACTAGCAATGGGTTACAATTAAGCTTGGCTGGCTAGAAATTGAATTTGCCAAGGGCAAATAATTTTAAACTTTAAAGAAGGTGGTGACTGGGGTTTTCACTTAGGAAAAATAAAAGAGAACATTTGTCCATGTGACTTTTTTCTGGCCCCAACCTCAGCCAGCACAGCTCAGGGAGGAGCACGAGCCTGGGCTCCCCTCGTGGCTTCTTCTCTAAATCATTGTGCGACTTTGGGCAAGTAATCATAGTCTTAAGCATCCAGTTTTCTCAACAGTGAAATAAAGGGAGTGGAATCAGATGACCCCAAGTCCTTCTACTCCAAAATGCTATAGTTCTAGGTAAAATATAAATAACCCAGCAGGAGAGAAAAGGGGGTAACAACTTTAAAAAAAAAAAAAAGCAGCAGAGTAATGAACTAAAAACAGAGCAGAAGAGTGAAAAAGTAGCAGCAAACAAACCACTACTAGCTGCTTTTCCATATCCAGGCTCCTTTTTGTCCCTCTGATCATAACTCCAGTTAGTTTGAGGGAGAAATGGGACAAGGTGACAAGCTGCCCGTCTCAGACTCTCTTCCAGCTAACACTGACTGTGCCACACGTTGGCCAATGAGACATAGTAGAAGCAGGCGGACAGTTTCTAGGGAAATGCTGCTTTCCTAATTCAAATGCTATCTCTCTTTCCTTTCTGTTCCTGAGCTCTTCTTCTGGCATGAGACGTATTTATAAATTTCCAGACCAGGGTATCCACAAACGCTTTCCAGTAGGTATCTACTCATGTGTGTAAACACCAGGAAACATACAAATGTAAGTGTGGCAAGATCACTGCGACACTGCTGTGGTGATCATCCCACACGATCTCCAATTCACCAAGAATCACAGTCCGTGATTCAGCCAATGACCGGTGTGCTGAATTACTGATTCCCTCTCTGTCTCTCTGTCTCTGTCTCTGTCTCTCTCTCTCTCGCACACACACACACACACACACACACACACGGTTTCCCTTCACCCAATTATAAAATTTACAGCAGTTCTGGTTTCACGAAGGATGGTTAATGTTAAGTATGCTTTGGGTGTGAAATATTTTATACAGTGAATTTTACCTGTCAGGCAGGTCACAAATGTTAAGTATTTTATAAGCTATAAAAAAGGTTTCCTTCACGTGGTATATTTACAACCCAAGTGACTTCTTTTTCCTTTCCTAGTTGATTTACTGAATTACTTACATGAGTGAGAAGGGGCAGCGCCACTTGAATATGCCCCCAAATTGTAATATTCTACTCATTTATCCGTATATCTCACAAACCCACCAAATCAGTACACATGCACACCTCTTATACAAACATTCACACCCAAGCCCCCATACATACAGACCTACCTTGCTTGGTCAGGCTGGCAGATACATTATGACCCTACACAATACGCTAAAGGAAGAGCCCACACATTCACCTATAAAGCATTGAGCTCTTCAGAAGAGACTAGGTATCTGAAATTAGAAATACATATTTATTTTGGTCTGTGTTCTGAAATACACAGATTCTGTCTGAAAGCTTACACCAGGGAAAGATAATTCAATGAGTCCTTCTTATCTTTTAATGATACAGAAATCATACAGCACCGATGGAGACATGATGAGACACAACACTTGAGTATCCTATCTCGATAAGCAGGGCTCATTTAAGATGAGAAATGCAGTGTTGTTTTACTCTCTATAATGAATGATTTGCAAAGACTATCCAAGAACAAAGAAGAGCCTCTGTGTCGACATGGTTACCGTGTGTATGTGGCTGAGTGACGAACGCAAGGTACGGTGTGTGGAGGCACTTGTGTAAAACCCTTCCCAAGTTCTAAATCCTGGTGTGCTTTGCACAATTCCCTCATTTTCCTCCTACTCAAGAAAGTAAATTTATGGACTAAGAGAGGTGGGGAAGGAAGATTAGATTTAAAATGCACTTGGAGAGTGAGTCCGTGCATTCATTAAATTCTTTGACATTCATGCTACACGTTACAGTGAAGAGCAAATTTCACAAAATACAATGCAAAAATTGCACAGAACATTACTGGCCCAGCCTCCATGAAACACAAATAATTGCCAGACGTTTTCTAAGTGGTTAATAAAAAAAAAGTGGTCTTTTAAAATTTTTTTTAATTAACTAAGCATTAGGTGAATGGGTCTTTTAGGAAATTGTTCTACTGGTCATTTGCTATTCAGGGCTATAGAACTAGAGCTGAGCCAAGTGGTCATCCCAAGGTCAACTAGTGAACTATTCAGTAAGGTAGTCTTTGGTTGATTGTCAGTGACTTCACCTAGGGCCTCCCATACCTTGTGATTACCATCAGCAGGTTATTTTAAATCATTATATACATTTTCAACTACAACAATGGTGTTATTTTTTAAAGGACTGTAAGTGAAAACAATTCCAGTGTTTGATATACCTGGTGTATAAGCTTCCAGCTAACTGATACTTACCGTAGTCTAAATAGACTTAATCATTCTAAGTTATACTGAAAACCCTTAATCGGGGGAAGGAGGAGAAAAATTCTTCCTTCGTTCAGCCCCTGCAAGAGATCTGTGCGTTACACGCCACCTTGTCCCCCATAATCCACATAGGAATTGTGATTTCTGTTTAAGAGACACTGAATGCAATAGAAATTTGTTTCTATCCGTAACAGTTTCAAGTGCTCACTTTAACATAAAGCTGTGGCCACACATTTACTTAAATATGATCTTTGAAGTGCCAGGCACAGTGACTTATTTCAGAAAGACCAGCGAGGTTTCTGTCTCTGCAGACGCGGACACCACGTTCCACCTCTGGGTGTCCGGTGGGGGGGGGGGGGGGAGGGGGAGAGATACACACACGCATGTGCGGACATGCACACATGGGAGAAGGCGCGGGGAGTCGCGCTCCTTCTGACTGGAAGAGGAACATCATAGTTGATTCCAAATTGAACCCCACCCTCCCGGTGGTCAAAAACAGGTCTCTCTCACTTCCTGCAGGACCCGCTAGCCCCCTTCCAGCTGTAAACGTCACATACCCATGTCCCAATGGCCATGCCATTGCATAGACATTAGTAAGGAGGACTTACAGTCGTGCGTCATCCCTTCATTTACCCTGCGGTGCTCCAACTCCCCCGTGGGATGCTGTACTTTATGTCTTATTCCTTTACAATCCGCAGGGGTTATCCTTCTACCAAAAATCCTCTGATGAATCCACACTTTCTACAGTGTGAAAGGTGGGCTCCTGAACTTGGCAAACCAAGCCGCCTAGGCTGGCCTGGATGTCCTGAGAGCTTGACTTCTGGGAAGCACCTGAACGTGACTGTGTTTTCCACCTGCTCGCATCTCCCTCTGTGCCTTTGCCCTAGGAGGTCCCTGTCCCCCTGATAAGACCATTCTCACTCCTACAAGATGCCTCCCCAATAGGACTGTAGCAAGCCTCACACACAGGGAGGAGAAATGGGAATTAAATTAACATATCTGGCTTCTAGATTAAGATACCCAGTTTCTAAAGAATCTCAGAAGGCAAATTATTCTCAAGAAGCCAGCATAATCCTTCTCCTTCTGGGCAGAAGATCCACCAGTCCCCATCATGGCCATCTTTGCCTCTGGATTTTGCAGGCTACACAATGCTTAGCAGAGGCTCCCCTGGAGCTTGTACGGAAATGTCTACTGAAATGAAGTTTGGCTATGTCCAGGCAGGCCTAACTGTAGCCAGTGAGGCACTCTGGGATGTATTCAAGCAACCAACAGTATAGATTTTAAGTGGTGCATCCCATGGACCCTTACCAGGGTTTCCTTCTTCATAAATGGAGGAATATGACCTTGACATGTACTAAGTATTTAGGGGTTTCTGAAGCCTCCATCCAGGACGCCAGACACAAACTCTGCTCCTTATAATTAGCCTACACAAAGGCTCTGTTGTATGCGGTGTCTTTTTATTACTGCTTATTTTTTTCAAATCATGCTTTTCCCACTGTTGGGCACACAATGCTCTGTAAATGCTAACCATTAATCTTACAGGCCAGGAAATCCTTGAAATTAGAAATGGTATCTTTTTCCATCTTTTTATTTTGATGCACTGCTCACTACAATACCCGGAAAAACCTCAATTAATACTCCTTGAGTTAATAAAGTACAGTTATAATTAGCAGTTGTATAGTAATTTATAAATCATAAATGACTTGTATAGTCAATGCCTTAATTATCTTTGAAATGATGCTATTACATAATTTGCCATATTTCCCACTGAAGACCTCGGGGAAGGAATAGCACTTCCCAAGGCTACAGAACCAACCACAGCCAAGACTAACGCACACATATTTCTTTTTCTTTGTTGTTGTTGCTTTGAATTTGAACTTGATATCTTTTCATTACACGGTGATTCATTTAATTAGCTCATTTTGACATGGCAATGTTATCCAAATATATGCGCCACCCAAAGAATGGCTTCTGATTTTTTTTTTCCTCTGTCAGGCAACTCGGTTGGAGTTTGTGTCAACCTCGGAAAATCCCACATAATCATGATTCAGAGTTATAACTAACCCATAAGCTGTGCTGGGATGAAAGTGAAAGGAAACATAGAAGTCATTATCTGCAAAAAGGAATAGTCTGAAATCTCTTCTATCAAGTGCAATGCCAGTAATCTCAGCTGAATTTCTGAAGGAACATATGTAATTGGATAGATAGTTTCCAAGAACATTCAAAGTTATAACACTCCCAGCATTTAATATATAGGAGTATGTTATTCTTTCAGTAAATCCTGACTGCATTAAAGTTTCAGATGATGAATGGATACAATGAAAACATCTCTGAATGCCCCTTGTCATTTTTACTACTTTCCCACTCAAAGAAGTTCCAGTCAAGTTATTATTTTGTAGTTAAAATATCCTCAGATAGTAAAGGTTCCAAAACCCATGCCTCATTCTCAAGAACATTCTCATAATTTAGACACAAGCTTTTTATTAAATATATAAAGGTGCAAAATTTATAAACCTCATAAAAACCTTCCCATTTCTCCTCCCTGTGTGTCTGGCTTGTTACAGTCCTACTCATACTACACAATCATTAATGCTGTTTTACATAATGGAGCCTTCTAGAAAGCGACCTGGATGATTTAAATATCTTTAAAGCCTCTTTTTTAATAGGGGAAAAATGCATCTTTTTATGTATTTAACCAGTGACCTTCTAAGAAGTAAAATAAGGGCAGTCAGTTCCTCTACCTTTCCATATGGCTCAGAAGGAAAGCAAGCTAGATCACGGCACACAATGAAAAGCGGGGATCCTGGAAGTTTTCTTCAGGTTAATGACATTTTTTTCTCCCCATTAGCATCTTAACAGCATATGGATTAGAGATAATTGAGATGCACAGCTGTAAGGTCAAGGCAAAACTGCCAATAAAGGGACAGACAGCTTGATGAGAAATTATGTGACTGTCCTCAGAAGTGGATGGGAAATGCGGTAAGCCCTAAATATCTCCCTGCCAAGACACACTCCAAGAGCTTTAAATGAATCTTCTTACACTCTTTTGGAGGGAGAGTTGCCAGTGCTCTGTAGGTCCCAGATAACTCATTCATATCCATGAAACCACTTTGTTATTTTAAGAGGGGTTTTTGTTTTTGTTTTAATTTTAACCTCAGGTGTAGAGGATGGTAAATGTTCTTTGTAAATTATAAACTCTTACTGGAATTAAGGTGAAATTATGATTATAGTGGGAAGGATTTCTGCTCCTGGCTGTTCCCGGAGGGCTTGCTATAGAAAGGGAAATGCAGCTTTATGCCTCTCCCCGCCCCTCACAAAGATAGGTGAGGGAGGGAGGAAGCCCACAAAGGGAATCAGGCCCAAGAAAAAGCTGAAACTATCCACATTGAAAGCACACTTCTGGTCTTTACAGAGGTAACCGGGAGAGCTTGGAGATCAAAGACAGCTCTTTGGAATCAGACTTTCATGAGCCCCATTTCCTATGTTTAAGTGGGTCCCTTGCTGTGGACAACGTATGATGGGAAAAGGGCGAAGGTAAGAAGAAGGAAAGGTACTGAACAGGTAATGGGAAACACCATCCACTCGGGACTAGGAAAACCCCTCGAGGTTGTGGACTCTTCAGGAAAATGTTTCTCTTGTGCTTATTTAGGCTGTACGGCCTATGAGCATTATTGTCTGTCCTGGAAGCAATGTGTGCACTGTGTGGGTAGAGGTGGGGGTTAAGCCCAAAGTTCATCCACTAGGAGCAGAAGCCCCCAGGAGGAATGAGTTTAATTTAATTTAATTTATTTCTTTAATTTATTTTCAGCGTAACAGTATTCATTATTTTTGCACCACACGCAGTGCTCTATGCAATCCATGCCCTCTCCAATACCCACCACCTGGTTCCTCCAACCTCCCAAACCGCCCCCCCCCCCCGCCCCTTCAAAACCCTCAGATTGTTTTTCAGGTCCATAGTCTCTCATGGTTCACCTCCCCTTCCAATTTCCCCCAACTCCCTTCTCCTCTCTAACTCCCGATGTCCTCCATGCTATTTGTTATGCTCCACAAATAAGTGAAACCATATGATAATTGACTCTCTCTGCTTGACTTACTTCACTCAGCATAATCTCTTCCAGTCCCATCCATGTTGCTACACAAGTTGGGTATTCATCCTTTCTGATGGAGGCATCATACTCCATCGTGTATATGGACCACATCTTCCTTATCCATTCGTCCGTTGAAGGGCATCTTGGTTCTTTCCACAGTTAGTGGCCATTACTGCTATAAACATTGGGGTACAGATGGCCCTTCTTTTCACGACATCTGTATCTTTGGGGTAAATACCCAGTAGTGCAATGGCAGGGTCATAGGGAAACTCTATTTTTAATTTCTTGAGGAATGTGTGTGTGTACTTTCATTTCATACTTGAGGAGAGATGTGAGAAGGGGCCAGCTACGGGATGCAGTCACCTACCCTGAATTGTTCTACCAAAGTCCCACAGACAGTCGGCCTTGAGAGAGAAAGCAGCTCGGGCTTTGGGAACTATAAACTCCTGTGCATAGTCACAGCTGCTATTTGCTGAGGTGGTGGGAAGGACATCGATGGCTCTAGAGGGAGGTGGGTCTCGGCAGACATGGGATTTTCCTCAGAGGAGACTGAAATCCACTCTATGGGGGACTAAGGGAGCCACCTATGATAGGAGTCCTATAAGAGAGTGATACACCTTATTTTCAATGTTGGTTGCTGAAAACAACTATTTAACATCTAACATTAAGAGTCTTACTGGCAATACTGTAACTCCCTTCAATTTTCCCCAATCCTTACAAAAAGAGTCTTTAGCAATGCAACAGAATTATGTTAGTAGAACTATATAAAATTAAGGGCCCAGGAATTAAGAAAGGGTGATCTTCTACACCAAATGCCTCTAATGAGGTCAGTGTGGTAGTAGCAACATCTGATGGAGAGGTTTACAACAGTGGCCCCGGGGTCCAAGGTAGTGAGCAGACAACCAGACAAGAGCAAGGAAGGCCTGAGATTTCTACAAAGAAGTAGCTGCCCCATGGATAATTCCTGAACACACATTGGGACGAGCCCCCTTTTTTGCAAATATTCTAGTGCAAGTTTTCTCTTGTTTACATTATTACTGCTTATTATGATTCTAATTATCATCAAACTATTCCATAAATATTTATGGAATTAAATAAATGGAATAATTTATTCACTCTACAAATATTTATTGAGTACTCTCAGCATACACAACACTCTCCCCAAGACATGTACATGTAAAATATATCCTTACATCTGTGCGACCCATGCGTCCATATTCCCATACCCACCCATGCAGAAGCATGTTTGTACACTCATGCATACACACATATGCACCCATAGTCACCCAGTGTACACATGTATACATATGCAACATACAATGACACACATTCCACATACTTGGGAGTTTGGACAACAGCTACCGTGTGGAGGATCAAAGACCCCAGGCGTCTGCCCAGGAGCACTGACAGAAGCAGAACCCCCAGGTCTCTGCAGTGCGGGCTCCCTCCAGTCCTCTACTCTGGCTGCAGGAATCCTGGCAAAGCAAGAGCCCTACTTGCTTCCCTTGACTGACAGCCTTGGGCCCTCAGAGGAGGTTGTGAGTCAGAACCCTTGACTTTGAGTCATCAAGAACCACTTTTCAGACAACGGGTGGTAGGCAGAAGATTGCTAGGTTGGTTCCAATCCCCATGAGATCTCCCTTATTTCCTCTGCCTTGTACTTTAACTATGTTGCTAATTACTTGGCCAGCTGTTGGGGCACATGTAGGGGTGCACTGCTCAGAGAGCTATGAAGGCACAGCAAGGACCAAAAGGACATAAAATGGCATAAAATGGCATAAAATGGCAAGAAAAAGGAGATATTAAGACACAGGCAGATAAAGACTCCTACAGAAGAAGGAAGGAAGATGTAAATGCGAGATGAATAGTAAGATCAACCTTCAGCAGACATGAGGGAAAGGAGACGGAGGATAAAAATACGGAATAAGTCAAATCCAAAGATTCAGCATCTAACTGGTAAGTGTTGAGAGAGCAACAGAGGTGGTCCTTGCATTCAAAACCTTATGTGTCTGGCCAAGGTGGGAGCACTCCTTGAAAACACCAACAAGCAGACCCAGTTTAGTGGAGTAAAACGTATTCAAGATTATAAATAAAAACACAATTAATACAAAAACATTAAAAAGAAATTAAAATATGCATGGGTAGACAACAGGTTCCATGTTCTGCTCTGAGCATTTATTGAATATCTAAGAAGCCAAATTCAGTATTGATCTAAAATATCCTGTTTTCCTTTGGATTTTCCGTTCCCGATTTCCTCTGGGGCATACACAGACCCTTTATCTCCACGTACTTGTACACTGGGAGAACTCTGGTAAACAGTTACCCAGCACAATCAACCAGAAATAGAATGCATGGTGTTTCTTAAAGGGAAGAAACAAATAACAAATGACAAAACTGGGACTTTCTCTTGCAACATGCAAAAATAAATAAATTACATTTCTGCATCTTTTTCTTTTTCTTATTGTATTTGTTCCATTTGAGGGAACAGCAACATTTTACCTAAGACATTTTTATAGGTGCAGGCTAATTGTTTCCGGCTCAGCTTCCCTATATTTGGAGAGTTTTCGTAATGACAAATCACTCTTTATTTCTCTGACTCATCCTTCTTTATACAGTGAAAATATTGGTGATTCCACAGGGGTTATGAATATGATCAATGAGGTTATACAATGAGAGTGATAAAACAAATGGTTTCATTATTTTTAAAAAGTTTATATTCATTATTACATAATTAGCAAATAAAACTTCTCTGAAGTTAATATTTTAAGGAATAAAAATGAGTCTTTTTGCTCTAGTTATCAATGTGACTTAGCTTAAGAATTCTTATTTAGCTTCTTTAGAAACTTTCAAAAGTACTTACTGTCCGTTATGTAAGACAGCTGGATCCTAACAATTTGACTCAGTCAATATAGCTAACTAACAACTAGTTTCTGATTTCAGAAAATGTTAGAGGCTGTGTAACAATTTATAAATATTTTTCATTTTAAGAGGAAAACACCCCAGAATGCATTCCCTACTCCTTAATACAAATACTTTAATTCAAAATGTTATTAAGTTATAATTCAAAATGTTATTAAGTGTCCTAGACACCAAGGGGAAAATATATTTCAGTGTATAGAATCAAATCAAGTAGGATTTCTGAAAAACTCTCCAGGATCTGGAAAATAGGAGATAACTAATATCCTATCTGCAAGACATTTCAAAGGAATAAAGACAGCAAGATCTAGGTTACAGAAGGTTGAGCAATTGCCCATATAGGGACAAAGAAGATGAAGTCAAAAAAAGTAATGATAAGCTTCAACAAGGACAGATATCGCTATTGCTAATGCATCAGAAAGAACCTGCCCTGCCCTGCCCTGGGCACGCACCACTGGCATCGTGTAGTTACCCTGTTCAGCCTTAGATGGAAGTGTGTGTGTTCACGAGAGTATCCACAGCAGAGTGCATCTCCCTGAGGATAACGGTCTGCTAATATTTAACTTTTTTTTTTTTTTAAAGATTTTATTTATTTGACAGAGAGAGATCACAAGTAGTCAGAGAGGCAGGCAGAGGGAGAGAGGAGGAAGCAGGCTCCCTGCTGAGCAGAGAGCCTGATGCGGGATTCAATCCCAGGAGCCTGAGATCATGACCTGAGCCGAAGGCAGCGGCTTAACCCACTGAGCCACCCAGGCGCCCTAATATTCAACTTTTTATCGTCCCAGTGCCTGGGGAGATACCCATCTAACAGTGTACATCTAGGTTAATTTCAATGCGACGTTCTGTAGCTGTTGTTCCCTCTGTAAGTAATATCTCATAGACTCGGGGCCCAGTTACAGAGCTGACAGATGGCGCTGCCCATTATCACCAGACTTCACAGAATTTGGAATGCCAGAGAGAGCAGACTTCACATAATCAATGGACTGAGTCAATGCCTTCATGGGTAAAATTTTGACAGTTGCTTAACTGACATGTCCCCATCCCCATCTTCAAATCCACCTCCCACTCCCAGCCCCTCTGAGCTCCCCAGAGTCCTGCTTTATTGCCGTAGAGGGAAATCGTCTTTGAATCAGAGAATAGCAGTTCTGGCAGGAATCTAAAGAGACCTCTAATTTTTGTTTCTCGAACTTGGTTTTGGAGAAATTCAGAACTAAACGTGGATGATATTTCATTAAAATCAAATGAGTTAACCCTAGGGGAGCTTCCAGTCTGAGTCAAGCAATGAATGAGATACTCTACATATATTATCACATTGTATAGTATCAACAAACCCATGACGTCTTCCCCGGTCATCATGGAAAAAAGAAAAGCTACCAAACAGAATTTCTCAATTATAACATTTCTTTGCACAGATTTCCATGAATCTTTGGCTCTTGCTATTACTTATCCACTGGCAGGCATTAACGAAAATTAGTTGATCGATATCACACATGATACCAAGTTCTTTACTAGCCTGGCAGGTTCACTTTTTACTTCACATGTGGCAGGTAGCCTTGATTATTTTTACCCTGCTCATATTTGATTTCTTAAAAATATTTTATGTGGTATTCCCATTTCAGATTCAGAAAAGGGAATAAATATAGAACATTTTCTGCTTGAAAAATCTGTCCTGTTAGTACATAGGAATTATAATAATTTCATTACATTTGGGAAAAGAGCACCCAGACTTCGTGTTGCTCTCTAAACAGATTGGAGAGCACTGCTGTGCTCTGTGCCCATCATTTCTTTTATGAGATGAGGTCAGCGATGCTTACGGAGAAGAAAGGACTTACCCTAAGTCACATACTTAGTAATTTAGCGTCAAAGATAAGGTAAGTCCACAGTGGATTCATGCTCTTCAATCCAAGGCCAGGCCTCCTCACTCCTACACCACAGAAATGGTTCATCCATGCTAACAGCCTAGGATTTTCTGAATTATTTTTGGGATTAAAAAGTCTAGCCAAATTCGAATTCTGGGAAAAGCCACTAAGAAGGAGAGGGGCTTGAAAAGAACAATTTCTTTCAAGTTATACATCTAGGCTCACAAGGGAAAAGGGTATTCGAGTGCCAGGAAATTTCCATTAGCGTCTAGAAGCAATGGATACAGGTTAAGCCCATGCACGTTGTCATCACTGCTGTTCTAGCAATTTGCAGATCAAGAACCATTATCACACACCGGTAGGCTAACATGATCGGCACACCACCTGTGGCAGGAGCTACTAGTACGCACAGCTGGGGTCAGCAATCAGGATGTAGAGTACTGGGCCACTTCAGGATAAAGGCCAGGATTCAAGGCTTTTCTCATTCATCGAAGTCCCTTAAACTGGGGCACCTGCCAATATCCCACCTATCACTGGGATCAAACGTGTGCACATAAGCTTCTAGAGGGAAATAGAAATGGTTTCAAGCAATCCTGTGAACAGATTCCCGCTGCATTTTCCAGATGTGTAAACCTGGGCAAGTTACTTGAACTCTCTGAATTTCAATGCTTCGTAATTTGGAGGCTCTGAGCATTAAACGGGATGTCATGCGTAAGGTTTCAGCTTCTGGCAGGAGCTCAGTGATTCCTGGTCTCCGACTCCCCCGCAGCACTCCAAACTTCTATGTCCCTCCCCTGGGCGCCTAATCCCGTCTCTGGTTCTGATACTGTTACTCTGGGGAAGCCCTGCTCTCTAAGTAACACCATTCCTTCCTCCAAGGGGATGCCTACCTTGGGCTGCACAGAAGCCTCCCTTTCTAGCTGTCAGGCCAAAGCTGTGACACAGAAAAGCACACAGAAAGTGAAGGCTGACTCAGCACATCTCAAGTACTCCTTCCTGGGTAGCAAAAGCTAGAACAAAACCTTACAAAACCCTTTAGTTTTCAAAAGCCAGCAACCTTACCTTCTGAAGCCAGCTGGAGAGGCTGATGAAAAATCAATGGCATTTGATTGTAAACCTGTCAAAATGATAGTGACGGTAGTACATTAATGACGGCTCCGAGGTATTGATCGCCCTCTTCCCTTTCTCCATCACCGCACATCACCTTCATAGTAATACCAGATTCTTTTTTCTAAATTAATCTCCGGACAAGGGAAATCAATAGTATTTACCGTGTGTAAATTTTCCTATCCTCTAGAGCCAACAGTTCCCTCCCATTCCTTCGAACGTGAAGAGTGGTACTAGAGTGGTACTATCCGTAGCGTACGCTGTGAGAGGGGCCTTTGACTGTCAGAATACGGGTTGTTTCTCCTTAGAGCAGGGGTTGTGCCAATCCAAGCAAATAACTGGGAGAAAAGAAGAAACTCCATGGGCCCCATAATGTTTAAATGAGGCAAATATGATTTTCATGTAAAATGAGATTTTGAAGAGGCAAAAGATGCTGGTCAATCAAAGTCTAGTATCATTTCCTGACAGGAAAAAAAAAAATAGACACAAGTGAGCTTTTATCCCCCTCAAACACCACAAAATTAGACCAAGTATTGGACCTGGAAGGGGCACAAGAGAATATCTAGTTCTCTGAGTTCCATCCTTGGGATGTGGTTTGAAAATAGAGAACCACTTTACCCCAGTGGTTGCATCCTTTTAAAACACAATATTGAATTACTTTTTATTTTCAATGATACTAGAGAAAATGTGAGATTTGATAAAAGAAGTAGAAGTGACATAGTTTTAAAGCATTTGAAAAACACGGATCTAGTTCAACTCCCTCAGCTTCATAGTGGGGAAGACCTGCCTGGTAAGAAGTGAGTCTTGAAGCTCACACGGATGGCAAGTGTCAGTTATTTTATGATAATACCAGTAAGGGTTATATACCCTTGTGATAATACCAGCAAACACTAAAGAAACAACTATAATTACTTGAGCATTATTTCTGGCTACTCTGGATTGACACTTCCCGTAAGTATTTCTAGTCGTCAGAGCAATGCCACACAGTAGCTCCTCTTACAGCTGCCCTCCCCTTATCCGTGGGAGATACACTCCAAGACCAATGAGGCCTGCACTTGAAACAAACACACGAGATGTCTTCTAAACCAAAACCTTTCATTATGTAACGGAACTCGGCCTGGATCCGTTCTGGAAGTTGATACTCTGCATTCCTGCAGGAAAACAAATTCTGTGAGAGCGGATCTTGCCCAGACTCTTTTAAATCAGGTCTTCGTTGGAACTGAAAAGCTAAACATTTCTAGGGTGGCACTGCCCCATGCAGGCCTGAGCACTAAAGGCCCAATAAGTCAAACACGAAGGTTTGCTAATCACTTGCTCTCCTGGATTTGATCACTTGCTCTCATGCTTTTGGGAAGAATGGCTATTTGGACCTCCTCCTGAAAGCCTGTTTTCACCAAATACCTACCAGAGGGTGCAGAGGACGAACTGCTCTGTTGTAGGATCCTGCACATCTTCAAAAGCTAAAGGACAAAGTGAGGTGCTTCCCGCTACCAGGTAACTGTGGAAAACTCCTGTGAGCTGATAACTAGTATCAAATCCCTTCTTGTGCTGTGATTACGGCCCGACGCTTACGTGTTTTATGCATGCAATTCCGCCAGAAGACTCAGAGTTTCTGAAGCCCAAGACTTATATTTTCTGTCTTTGTGCGTTTTGTCCCTAATTGTGATGGACAGTTATGAATGTTCAATAAATGTTTGAAGACCAGAAGGAGAGAAGGAAGGAAAGGAGAAAGGGAGAAGCAGGGAGAGGATGAAGGGCAGGAAGGCCCGATAGAGGGAGGGAGACAAAGGAAGAGGAAGAAAACAGAGAAGAGAATCTACCTTAAAGTTTTAATTTAGCCGTCTGAAAAAGAAAATCTTTGTAAAAGCCTTTTCATAAGTTGGTAACTATAAGTGCATTTTGGAAAATACGCAACAGACAAAATGAAAAATATTCTCTGCCACGTCCTCCTCTGCTGAGATTGGAATGATGCTGCTAACAGTCAAGAGGCACACTTTAAATGAGGAGGCTTCCTTGGTATTCCGTGAGATCCCCTTCCCTCATCTGAGCAGACATCAATAACACTGAAGCGTCCGTCCCTGTAGTGTCTTCACAATTTAGCACTTGTAAAAATGAGACTTTCCAGCTCATTAATTTGCTTGCACAAATACAGCTCAGAACCAGTTAATCCCGAAAAGCAACTACTCTACTTTCATCTTGTGATGACTGTTCCATGCCTGGACTTCGGCAGAAACAAGACAGAGAGTCCTCATTTCCCACATGGGCTGCTCGAGTAGAATCTGTACCCCCCAACAATCTAAAACAATGTGGCCAGTCCTGGTCATTTCTGTTCCTGAAAATGACAGAGGAGGTCCTTATTCAATCTGAAGGCAAAGCCACAGTGGCCAGGTCAATGTGGTTATCAATCAACACGGGTGTGTAGCAAAATGCTTTAGAGGACATCTCTGAGAGCCATAATCAGACTGGGGTCCCTATTGTATGTCTGTAAGACCTTTCTAAAGACATTTTATAAAGTGCTCTCTTTTACAGTATATAGGTCTAATGGCTACCAGGGCAAGAAAAGTCTGCCATTGTTTATATATGTTTTATATTCCTGGCCTTTAAAACACAGAGATGAAAAGAGCAGAGAATTTACTAACAATATAATAATTGCAAGCTTGCTCCTATAATTCTCTCTTAACATCATCGCCTCTCTATTGTCTGTGGCATCAAGTCCAGAGCCCAACCTTGCTAGTATGATATTCACAATCCTCAAGCTAGGACTTCACCCCCAAGCCAGTCTGCCCCCTCCTCCTCCCCCTTCTCAAGCTCATGCAAGAACCACATCAGGCTGTGTGCTGCCCCCAACACTCATCTTCAGCTTACAAAACTCCAGCCTTAGCTTGGGTGTCTTCGTCCATCATAACGGCCAGCCCCCATTTTTGTCTTTCAAACCTAGGTCAAAAGTCTTCAGGCCTTGGAAAAATAAATTAAATTAACTTCCACGTCTCTTGTTCTCCCATCGCCCTCCGCAATCCTCTTCAGCACCTGCTTCTGCTGCCTGGGATCATCATTCACTAACTAGAACTCGTTCTTAAAACTGGGTCTTCCACATTTGGTCTGACAAACAGCAAACTAACTCTGAATACACTCCCTGTCACCTGGTCATGACTCAACTGCCTGTAAGAAGTGGCTCTACCTGACTTCAGCCTTGTCAGCTGACTGATGACTCAGAACTAGTTCCTCCAGCTTCCCAAGCCTGATGTCCTAAAGGTATTCAGTGCATATACTGATAGATATATCTAATGCATATAATGTTTTTAACATTAGGAATCTTAATTTCTGAAAATTAGCAGGTCAAATGCCTGATGGCCATTTTTTATGGACAGCCAATACATGCAGGCTCAGCTACCTTCCAATGAACAGATGAAAATAAAGAAATTCTAAAAGTAATTTCCAAAGGTAGAAGAGACACCCTTCTTCCCTCCAGCCTTGGTCATGCCTCCACTCTTTACTGATGGGGCCATCTTACCCTCAGAGAGCAAACTCCAGGAGGGCAAAGGGGACTTTTTATTCATCTTTGTATCTCCAGTGCTGGTGTACACAGCAGGTGCTCTGCAAATGCTTATGAATGAATGGGTGAAACTAGAAACTGTACCTAATGGGGCAAGTAGAACTGGTTTGCCATGTCAGAATAGAAAATTCTCTAGGCTAAAACTGAGGGGAGTCCCTGGAATGGCTGTAGTTATGATTATTGAGATCTTACTAGTTTCTAGGCACTGAACATGGATTAGCTTACTGAGGCCATGTAATATAAATAAAAAAAATATTAATTGATATAAATAATATCAGACAAGGTAAAGGACTTTATGTTAATCAGTTAATATAAATAAGTAAAATAAGACAAGGTAAAGGACTTGTCCAATGTCATATAGCCAGGAAGTGACTGAGACAGGATCCAAACCCGAGAGTCCATCAATCAAGAAGACAAACACTTCAACGCAACATCTTACTGCCCATATGCTGCCAACTTCTTTGTGGTCGTAGACAAACCATCACTTTAAATAAGCCTCATTTTCCACACTGGTAACATAAAAGGCTTTGGACCAGCTGTTCTCTAATGTTTCATTCAGTTCTGATATTGTATAATCCTATCAATCAAAATTAAGGAAATTTGCTTTCGAGCCAGCCTCTGTGACAAGGAATAAAATAGTTACCTATTTAGGGATTCTTTTCATACCAACCAAATAGCCTGTTTTGCAATGGAAAGCTTGAAACTTCTTTCCGAAATTCTTTAGATTTCTTTTACAAAAGCCAAGAGCAGGAGGAAGCTACGATTTTTCTTGCTTGCTTTAAAAACGACTCTGTGTGATAGAAAAGCATCTCAACAGAATAGCATGCCATCTCCAATCCACCCTCTTACTCCCGTAAAGGTAGACACTTTCCACAGAAAGAGTCCACGCCTTGTATCTAACAATGTTAGAGAGGCTTGTCCTTGATTTACAGTTGTCTAGATAAACCCAGAGAGTAGATAAAAATAAAACCACCTTCACCAACATCCTTAGCAAATAAATAAATAATTGATGAGTAATCCAAGTGAAGTAACAATTGAGCACCTCCTATATGCAAAACATTGCACTGAGTGGTAAGATGTGGACAAGGAGAAATGAAAATAAAATGACTATGAGTGGAATGGGTGGAAAGAACTGGGAAAAGGATCCCGTCCCAAAGAGCAGCCTGGTCCAGGAAACTTCTCTGTCTTCTTGAGCTCCAGACCCTTCTCCCCAACCACAGATACTGGGGAAGCCAGGGGGGAGAGCGTCAGAATAGAGATCCCACCATGTCTCTCCCCAGTGAGGAAACACCTGTTGTCCTGGTTTGGGAAGATCACTTCCACCTCCTAAGGCAGAACCAGCAAGAACAAAGGGATCCTGGGCATTACCTATGGATCTAAATAACCCTGCACAGATTCTGAAAATTAGGACCATTGGATAGAAGTAGACCACAACCCACAAGCTATTTTCATAGGGTGACCACCTATGAAAATTAAAAAAAAAAAAAAAAAAATTAAATAGGACCCAGGATCTCCAAACATAATCTCCAGAATATAATAAATTCATATCAAGAATCAAGAAAATCACAACGTTACTGAGAAAAAGCAATCAAGGAACACCAACACTGAGATGTATCAAATGTCAGAATTACCTCACAAAGATTTTAAAGCAGTACTGTGAACTGAATTGTATCTAGCCCAAACTCAACTGTTGAAGACCTAACCCCCAATATTATAATATTTGAAGTTAGAACCTTTACAGAAGTAATTAAAGTTAAATGTGATCATAAGGGTGGGACCCTGATTCAGTAAGATTATTGTCCTAATAATATCAGAGTCCACTCCATCTTGGTCATGTGAGGGCACGGTGAAAAGACAGCATCTGCAAGCCAGGAGGAGGGCTCTCACCAGAAATCGAAGCAGACAGTGCCTTGCTCTTGGACTTTACAGCCTTTAAAGTGTGAGAAAATCAATTTCTGTTATTTAAGCCACCAGTCAATGGTATTTTGTTCTGACAGCCTGAGCTAGGACAAGCAGTCATCATAAAAATACCCCCCAAATCCATTATGAATTCTCTTGAAACAAATGAAAAATTGAGAAATCTCAGCAAAGACACAGAATTTATAAAAATAATTACATGAAACTTACAAACTAGAAATACAAAAGTGGAAACTTTAAAAACTGAATGGGTTCAATACTAAAATGGAGATGATAGAGCATGAGGGCCTTGGTAAAGCTAAGAACTGAACAACTGAATTCACCCAATCTGAACAACAGAGAGGAATTAAACTGGGGAGAAAAAAAAACCCAAAACACTCTTGAGGACAAGTAGGATGATAAAAATAGATCCAAGTTTTTATCATCCAAGTCCCAGAAGGACTGGAGAGCATGGAGAAGAAACAGTGTTAGAAGACACAATGGTTGAACATTTCCCAAATTTGATAAAAGACACACTCCTACACAGTAAAAAAAAAAAACAAAACAACAACAACAAAAAAAAAACTGAACAAACACTGAAAAGGATCAAGTTAAGGAAAGCCATTCCAAGACACGTCAAAATTATGCTTCTGAAAACTAACAACAAAGTAAAGTTTATGAAAGCAGAGAAATGACACATTACAGATAAGGGATACCAATTCAAATGACAGTGAACTTCTCATCTGAAACCATGGAGGGCTAGGTGGAAGTAATGCAATATTTTTCAAATGTTGAGAGAAAATAATTGTGAACCATGAATTCTATCTGGAGAAATTATGCCTAAAGAAGGAACAGGGAATATCAACATTCTCATATGCAGGAAAACTGGAAGAAAATTTGTTACCAGCATACACACTCTTAGAGATTGGCTAAAATAAAGTTCTTCAAACAGAAGGGAAGTGATGAAAGAAAGAACTACAGTAAATAAAGAAGGAAGAAGGGATAATAGAAAGACCACAAATGTGGAAGTGCAATCAAGTATCCTTTTCCTCATGAGCTTTATAAACCACATCTGGTAATTATGACAAAAACAGTAACACCATCTGACACCCAAGACAATATTTAAGGTACAGAGGATAAAGAGATCTACATGGAAGTGAGTTTCCCACACTTCACTCACAGTGGTGAAATGCTGATTCCAAGAGACTGTTAGGATCACAGACATACATTGTAATACCCAGAGCAACCACTATGAAAACTATA
Source organism: Mustela lutreola (assembly GCF_030435805.1). Classification (NCBI taxonomy): domain Eukaryota; kingdom Metazoa; phylum Chordata; class Mammalia; order Carnivora; family Mustelidae; genus Mustela; species Mustela lutreola. The sequence continues at coordinate 135,685,913 of NC_081298.1, read as the reverse complement.
CAGAAAGATACACTTACAAATATGACAAATAAATCAGAAAGGAATCCTAACAACTTTTCAAGGATCCCACGGGAAGACAAGAAAAGAGATAGTTCAGAATCATAACCAGAAGAATAAAATAAAAAGAAAATAAAAGGACACACATAAGTGTTCTTGCATATTGAAAACTATCTTAAACATCTGAGTACATCAATCAAAAGACAGAGATTGGCAGAGTAGGTAAAAAATACACAACCTAGCTATATATTGCTTAAAAGAAATTCACTTCTATTTTCAACATTTTGAGGAACCTCCATGCTGTTTTCCAGAGTGGTTGCACCAGCTTGCATTCCCACCAACAGTGTAGGAGGGGTCCCCTTTCTCCGCATCCTCGCCAGCACCTGTCATTTCCTGACTTGTTAATTTTAGCCATTCTGACTGGTGTGAGGTGATAGCTCATTGTGGTTTTGATTTGTATTTCCCTGATGCCGAGTGATGTGGAGCACTTTTTCATGTGTCTGTTGGCCATCTGGATGTCTTTTTTGCAGAAATGTCTGTTCATGTCTTCTGCCCATTTCTTGATTGGATTATTTGTTCTTTGGGTGTTGAGTTTGCTAAGTTCTTTATAGATTTTGGACACTAGCCCTTTATCTGATATGTTGTTTGCAAATATCTTCTTCCATTCTGTCAGTTGTCTTTTGGTTTTGTTAACTGTTTCTTTTGCTGTGCAAAAGCTTTTGATCTTGATAAAATCCCAATAGTTCATTTTTGCCCTTGCTTCCCTTGCCTTTGGCGATGCTCCTAGGAAGATGTTGCTGTGGCTGAGGTTGAAGAGGTTGCTGCCTATATTCTCCTCAAGGATTTTGATGGATTCCTTTCTCACATTGAGGTCCTTCATCCATTTTGAGTCTATTTTCATGTGTGGTATAAGTAAATGGTCCAGTTTCATTCTCCTGCATGTGGCTCTTGGATCGGAAGAATAAACATTGTTAAAATGTCTATACTGCTTAGAGCAATCTATACTTTTAATGCCATTCCGATCAAAATTCCACCAGTATGGAATCAGAAAAGACTCTGAATCCCTAAGGAAATGTTGAAAAACAAAAATAAAACTGGGGGCATCACGTTACCTGATTTCAAGCTTTATTACAAAGCTGTGGTCACCAAGACAGCATGGTACTGGCATAAAAACAGACACATAAACCAGTGGAACAGAGTAGAGAGCCCAGATATGGACCCTCAACTCTATGGTCAATTAACCTTCAACAAAACAGGAAAAAATATACAGTGGAAAAAAGACAGTCTCTTCAATAAATGGTGCTGGGGAAACTGGGCAGCTATATGTAGAAGAATGAAACTCGACCATTCTCTTACACTGTACACAAAGATAAACTCAAAATGGATAAAAGACCTCAACGTGAGACAGGAATCCATCAGAATCCTAGAGGAGAACATAGGCAGTAATCTCTTCGGTATCAGCCACAGCAACTTCTTTCAAGATATGTCTCCAAAGGCAAAGGAAACAAAAGCGAAAATAAACTTTTGGGACTTCATCAAAATCAAAAGCTTCTGCACAGCAAAGGAAACGATCAAGAAAACAAAGAGGCAACCCACGGAATGGGAGAAGATATTTGCAAATGACAGTACAGACAAAAGGTTGATATCCAGGATCTATAATGAACTCCTCAAACTCAACACACACAAAACAGGCAATCATATCAAAAAATGGGCAGAAGATATGAACAGAGACTTCTCCAATGAAGACATACAAATGGCCATCAGACACATGCAAAAATGTTCATCATCACTAGCCCTCAGTGAGATTCAAATTAAAACCACATTGAGATATCACCTTACACCAGTTAGAATGGCCAAAATTAACAAGACAGGAAACAACATGTGTTGGAGGGGATGTGGAGAAAGGGGAACCCTCTTACACTGTTGGTGGGAATGCAGGTTGGTGCAGCCTCTTTGGAAAACAGTGTGGAGATTCCTCAAGAAATTAAAAACAGAACTTCCCTATGACCCTGCCATTGCACTCCTGGGTATTTACCCCAAAGATACAGATGTGGTGAAAAGAAGGGCCATCTGTACCCCAACGTTTATAGCAGCAATGGCCACGGTCACCAAACTATAGAAAGAACCAAGATGCCCTTCAACGGACGAATGGATAAGGAAGATGTGGTCCATATACACTATGGAGTATTATGCCACCATCAGAAAGGATGAATACCCAACTTTTGTAGCAACATGGATGGGACTGGAAGAGATAATGCTGAGTGAAATAAGTCAAGCAGAGAGAGTCAATTATCATATGGTTTCACTTATTTGTGTAGCATAACAAATAGCATGGAGGACAATGGGGAGTTAGAGAGGAGAAAGGAGTTGGGGGAAATTGGAAGGGGAGGTGAATCATGAGAGACTATGGCCTCTGAAAAACAATCTGAGGGGTCTGAAGTGGCAGGGGGGTGGGAGGTTGGGGTACCAGGTGATGGGTATTATAGAGGGCATGGATTGCATGGAGGACTGGTGTGGTGAAAAAATAATGAATACTGTTATGCTGAAAATAAATAAATTTAATTTAAAAAAAAGAAAAAAAAGAAAAATACTCAGCAAAATATTAGTGAATCAAACATAACGATATGTAAAGAGTTCTACACCACAGTAAGTGGCCTTTATTCTACCACATTGATAAGTTACAAAAGAAAAATCCTATGAATTGACCCATATAAATATGCTGACTTGTTACAAAGTTGCAAAACCAACTAAACGAAGGAATTCTCTCATCTTATACAAAAAGTTAACTCAAAATAAATTGTAAACTTAAGTGTAAAATGAAAAACTATATAACTTTTTAAAAAATCAAAGATAATCTTTGGGACCTAAGACTAGCCAAAGAGTTCTTAGTCTTGACATCAAAAGAATGATACATAAAAAAGAAAACTCGGGGCACCTGGGTGGCATAGTGGGTTGGGCTGCTGCCTTCGGCTCGGGTCATGATCTCAGGGTCCTGGGATTGAACCCCGCATCGGGCTCTCTGCTCCGCAGGGAGCCTGCTTCCCTCTCTCTCTCTCTCTGCCTGCCTCTCTGCCTACTTGTGATCTCTGTCTGTCAAATAAATAAATAAAATTAAAAAAAAAAAAGAAAAAGAAAACTCGATAAACTGAACCTCATCAAACTTTTAAACTTTTACTCTGTGAAGTCACTGAAGACAATGAAAAAACAAACTATAGAATGAGAGAAAATATTCATAAACCAGATATCCAACAAAAGAAAAATCCAAATACATAAAGAACTCTGGAAACTCAACAAACTGAAAGAAATAAGCAATTCAATAAGAAAACGAGCAACAGATATGAACAGACATTTTACCAGAGGGTATACAGATGGCAAATAAGCACATGAAAATATATTCAGTATCATTAGCCATCAGGAAAATGCATGTTAACACCACAATGTCAGAATGGCTAAAATAGGAAAACAGTGGCAGCACCAATATTGGTTAAAATATGGATAAGGTAAAGGCACCTGAGTGACACAGTTGGTTAAACATCCAATTCTTGGTTTTGGCTCAGGACATAATCTCAGGGTAGTGAGACTGAGACCCACAATGAGACCCACACTGAGATCCCACTGAGCATGAAGTCTGCTTGAGTGTCTCTCTCCCTATCCCTCTGCCCCACCTCCATTCTTTCTATCTTTAAGATAAATAAATAAATCTTTTTTTAAAAATATGAGTAAAGTACATTACTGTATGACTAACTGAATATAAAATGTCACAACCACTCTGGAAAACAATTTAGAAGTCTCTTAAAAAAATAAACATGCAATAACATAAGGCCCAGCAATTGTACCCTTGAGTGTTTCTCTCAAAGAAATGAAAACATGTTCATATAAAAACCTGTTCACAAATATTCACAGCAACTTTGTTTGCAATAGCCCAAACCTAGAATCAGCCCAAATGCCCTTCAAGACACTAAAAATAAAGAAAGAAAGAAAGAAAGAAAGAAAGAAAGAAAGAAAGAAAGAAAGAAAAAGTTGATAAACCTCCAGTCAGATTACTTAAGAAAAAGGTAATATAAACAATGTCAGGAACAAAAGAGATGGTATCACTACAGATTCTCCAGATCTAATGAAGAAATATTACAAATAACTTTATGACAGGGCACCTGGGTGGCTCAGTGGTTTAAAGCCTCTGCCTTCAACTCAGGTCATGATCCCAGGATTCTGGGGTCGGGCTCTGTGCTCAGAGGGAGCCTGCTTCCCTCTCTCTCTCTGCCTGCCTCTCTGCCTACTTGTTATCTCTGTCTGTCAAATAAATAAAATCTTTAAAAAAATAACTTTATGACAATAAATTTGCCTACCTATAAGTGGGCAATAGTTGAAATACAGAAATTATCAAATATCACTCAAGAATAAGTAGATAAATCAAGTAGTCTCATATCTATTACTTTTTTAAACTTAGAGCCTCAAGCCTTACCCCAAAGAAAACTCTAGGACCTGGATAGATTCACAGAAATGACACCAAGTGCTTAGGGAAAAAACAGTATCAATCTGCACAGACTGTACCAGAAACTGAAAAGGAAAAAATGCTCCACAACTCTTACCCTGAGGTTAGCATTATTCGGATAGCAAAAATAGACAAATCAAAAATTATGGACCAATAGCATTTATACACACAGATGTACTTTAATCAGATTTTAACAAATTGAATATGACAACATATTTATTTGTATTTTTTTTAAAGTGCATCATGAACAAGTGGGATTTATCCCAGGAATGCAAGATTGATTTAACTGTCAAATATCTATCAGGATAATTCACTATATTAATAGACTTGAAAATAAAACTCTATTATCATCTCAACATAATCAGAAGAAATGGTTGAAAAAAAATCTAACATTTATTCCTGATAAAACCTCTAAGAATTCAAGGGAATTTCTCTATCCTAATATAAATGGCACCTACACCAAACCGATAGCTAACATCACTTTTAATAGTGAAAGACTGAGTGCTCTCCACCTAATACAAGAAACAAGGCAAGGACGCCCATCTTCATCTCTTCTATTCAACACTGTACTGTGTACTAGCCAGCAAACTAGGGCAAGGAAAAACAACAACAAAACAGGACATTAAAACTGGAAAGGAATAAGGAAATCTTCATTTATGGAAGACAAAAATATGAACTTGACAAAAAAGTTGCCAGAAATAATAAGCGAGTTTAGCAAGGATGCAGGACATAAGGTCAGTATACAAAAATCAGCTGGATGCCTACATTTAACAACAAAAACTGGAAATGAAAACAAGATCATTTATAAATTGTAAAAAAAATAAAAAATATATTAAACACTATAAGGTAAATCTGAAGAAAGATATGCAAGACCTGTACACTGAAAATTGCAAACATTGATAAGAAAAATTAAAGAAACTTAAATAAATGGAAAGATACACATTGTTCATGAATGGGAAAACTCAGTATTGTTAAGATGTCAATTTTTCACAAATCTATAAATTCAAGGCAAACTCAATCATAATCTGCGTAGGCACTGATTTTAAAATTCACATGTAAATGCTAAGGATTAAAATATCCAAAGTAACTTTGAAAAGGGAAAAAACTGTAACACTAATGCTATCTGACCTCAACAATTATTACAGTGCTTCAGGGCACCTGAGTGGCTCAGTCAGTGGCTCAGATCAGGATCTCAGGGTCCTGACATTGAGCCCCAACTGGGGCTCCACACTCAGCAGGCTCCACACTCCTGCTTAAGGATTCTCTCCCTCTCTCTCTGCCCCTCCCCCGACCCATGTGCTCTCTTTCTCTCTCTAAAATAAATAAATCTTTTGAAATAAAATAATTATAATGCTTCAATAATCAAGACAGTGTATTATCAAGATAAACAAATAAATCAATGGAACAGAAAAAAAAAGAGCTTCCCTTAACATTTCTTGTAGCGCAGTTTTGCAGGGATAAATTATTTTAGCTTTTGTTTGGTTATAAAAAGTACTTTCCTTTCTTTTTTGAAAGATATTTTCACAGGGTATAGCATCCTATGTTGATAATTCTTTTTCATTCAGTTTCCTCCAGCATGCATTGTTTTTAATGATAAATCTACTATCATGCCTATTTTTATTCCTTTGTGAGTAATGAGCCCTCTGTCCCCAAGCTACTGTCTTTTAAAACTTTCTCTTTAGTGATGGTTTTAACTGGTTTTGATTATAATTTCCCTTCCTGTTTTTTGAGGGGACAAGGAGGAGGCTTGGATTTTTTTTCCTGATTATTTTTCTGTTGCCTCCTTTCCTGTCCTTCAGGAACTCCAATTATACAGATATTAAGCTGCTTGAAGTTGCTTCACAGTTCTGCTCATTTTTTAAATCTATGTCTGTTTCATTTTTAATTGTTTATGACATTAAGTTTACCAATCTTTTCTTCCTAATGTTTAATCGCACTTTTCCAACTGAGGTCAAACAAGGGGACACTCTGCCTCTTTGTTTCAGTTCTCATACTATATATTCTTTTCCTGGTTTAATTAGCACCATTTTTCTCATTTCCTTTTGCTTACCAGTGATGTTGCTGCTTAAAATGCCCCCAAGCACAGTACTGAAGTTCAGCCTAGCGTCCCTAAGTTCAAGAAGGCTACGGAGTGCCTTATGAAGAAAACACATGGGTTACAAGTTGTTGTTTTTTTTTTTTTTTTCCAGACATGAGTTATATAGTGCTGCTGGCCTTGAGTTAACATTAATAAATCAAATATATATATATATATATATATATATATATGTGTGTGTGTGTGTGTGTGTGTGTGTGTGTGTGTGTGTGTATCTTTATGAGATAGCTTTACATACCAACACACATTTAAAAAACCAAGGTTATATATCAACAAATAAAATTTTTGGTTGACAAAAATATTGTGACCAAGGGTTCAGAGGAACCTAACCCACTATCTCCCCCAGAAGCAATGGTTCAGTATTTGCTAATTCAACACTCATGGTGACTTTATAGAATATGACCACCATGAATGATGAAAATCAACTATGTATTAGCTCTGAGGTCAAGCAGATCAATGTCCATGCTCTCACAGAGGCCTCCCATGCTGAGTTCAATCTGGTGAAAGGAAGGAATCATTCAAGTTAGATGGATATAACTGTGTTAGTGATAAGGAGTTGCACCAAGGTTAGATAGCTAGAAAGCAGGGTTGAAGGGTATTCAGAATAGTGCATTTACTGCCAGCATCACTGTTTCTCCAAACAGAATGATCTTGTCAAATAGTTATTATCTTAAACTTTCTCCAAGGGTTCTTCTGCCTGAAACACAAATCCCTTCACAATTCATCCTTTCCATAAATATTCACGCATACTATGATGTGGCCTCATGCTCAGATTTGAGGTTAGAAATGAAGAAGACTGGGGCGCCTGGGTGGCTCAGTGGTTTGGGCTGCTGCCTTCGGCTCGGGTCATGATCTCAGGGTCCTGGGATCGAGCCCCGCATCGGGCTCTCTGCTCCGCAGGAAGCCTGCTTCCCTCTCTCTCTCTTTCTTTCTGCCTGCCTCTCTGCCTACTTGTGATCTCTGTCTGTCAAATAAATAAATAAAATCTTTAAAAAAAAAAAAAAAAGAAAAAGAAATGAAGAAGACTGAGCTTTGGTGCCACACAGGGTCAGAATAAGATGGGAGAAGACAGGTGATCAGTATCTGTCCTGTGTGCTGGAGGTTAGATGCATCCCAGGACGTCAAAGAAGCACCAGGAAGATCCCCCTAGTCAGCTTTGTAGCTGAGGTCCTTGGGGAACCTAAAGGAGATGAAATTTAAGCTGATTCTTGGTGGTTAAATAGGAGTTTCTCAAAAGGAGTTGGAGAAACAGCAGATGAAAGATCCTGAGGAGACCCAGGGAAAGACCAGAGTTCAGGGTAGACAGAAACACAATGAAAGCAAGCAAGCCCTTACATATATGTCAGGTGAAGGAGTTTGGACTTCATTCTGCAGGCACACCAGAGCCATGGAAGAGTTCTAAGCAGGAAAGTGACATGGCCAGATTTGCATTTTTGAACGGTCTTTCTGTTTGCTGGAGATACATCTGATGGGGAGCTAGACTGGAAGCCAAAGGCCAAGTAAGAAGCACGTGGCAATAATCAAAAGATGTAATAAGAGCAGCCCTGATTACGGCAGTGCTGCTTCCAAAACATCCATCCGTTCACTAATGCTCTAGCCACACCGGCCACCTGTTAACGCCCCTTACAGACCATTTCTTTCATGCTTCTGTGCTTTGACAGGCCATTTTCCCCCTGCCTGCAGTTTTATTTCCTGCATGGGTCTGGTTGGAAACCTCCCAATAATTCTAAAGTATGTCTCTACTTTCAAGCCTTTGTCCATACCCTCAAGCACGTCCTGTTTCTCCTTAATCTCTGTTTTCAAGCTTGCCTCCACTACAATACCCTACAAAACCCATAAATCCTCATTAATCAAGTAGAGGTCTTAAAATCTCAACCAGACTGAGATCTTCTTGAGGGCAAGGGCTAGGTCCTGTACACCCCCCACCTGGACAAGGATATTGCTACATGCTGTAGAGCAGGGGCCCCCACACTAGAATTAGTAAGAGTCTCTGCGAAGCCAGTTAAAACACATGTGGATACATGGATAGCTAGAACTAGAGGGTATTATGCTTAGAGAACTAGAGGGTATTATGCTTAGAGAAATAAGTCAATCAGAGAAAGACAACTATGATCTCCCTGATATGAGGAAGTGGAGATGCAATGTTGGGGGTTTAGGGGGTAGGAAAAGAATAAATGAAACAATATGGGATCAGGAGGGAGACAAACCATAAGAGACAATGTCACAAAACAAACTGAGGGGGGCTGAGGGGAATGGGATGGGAGAGGGTGGTGGGCTTATAGACATTGGGGAGGGTATGTGCTATGGTGAGTGCTGTGAAGTGTGTAAACCTGGCAATTCACAAACCTGTACCCCTGGGGCTAATAATACATTATATGTTTATTAAAAAAATTAAAAAAAAAAAAACACCACATGCAGATGCTCTCTAGAGTTCCTCATTTAATAGGTCTGACATGGGGGCCTGTGAATTTCTTTTGTAACAAATACCTAGGTGATCCTGACACTGGTCAAGTGACTACACTTTGAGAAACACTGCTCTAGAATTCCAGACTGCAGAATTCCTAGGTCATGAAGTTTATGACCTCTACCAACCCCGGGTCTCAGCTCTCTAATGCAAGCATGCATCTCTGTGTATGTGTGCATACATGATAGAAATGTTGAGCAGAAATACAAATGCTTTTCCTTCGTGCCTAAAAATGTGTCAACATATCTATCATTGGGAACAAAGATTCTTAGTCGTTAATTGTCATTTTGATCACTTTAGGTTATTATCCTTTAAAAGAGCTAGCCCAGGGGCACCTGGGTGGCTCAGCGGGTTAAGCCGCTGCCTTTGGCTCAGGTCATGATCTCGGGGTCCCAGGATCGAGTCCCGCATCAGACTCTCTGCTCGACGGGGAGCCTGCTTCCTCCTCTCTCTCTCTCTGCCTGCCTCTCTGCCTACTTGTGATCTCTCTCTGTCAAATAAATAAATAAAATCTTAAAAAAAAATAAAAAGAGCTAGCCCATATAACCACACACCTACCTATGTTCTAGCCATACAGACCATCCATGAGTATGTTCCCTAGAATGATTTTCCTCCATGTTCTCAACTGCAGGTGAAACTAATCACCTACAAGAAAACTATTTTTTTCACCAAAAAATCGTGAAACATATCACTTATTTTTAAAACCTGAACTATTGCCCTTATGGCTAAAAGCCTGACAATCAAAGTTGAATAAGAGGAGACCAAAGAGAAGGAATGGATTCCTCTAGCCAATGCCTCTGAAATGACCAACAGTCTTCTCAATTTTTTTTTTTTTTTTTTTTTGGTCCATCTGAGCCAGTGTTGATCATTCCATTGCACTGCCAAAGTAGTTTTCCTTTATAAAATCTAACCCATTTCATTTTCAGTTAGTTGTCAGACCTCCCTGGGGGTATGTATTCTCGGTTCATTTATTTTGTGAAATTCTGCATCACATTTTCTTCTGTTTTCACTGTAGTCTCCTGATATCTTCATAGTCTCTAGAAAAAACAATAATAAAATCCCATACTAACACAGAAATGATTTACATGATCCTTTTCTTTACTTGGATCCAATGAGTGCCCCTGAGGCCTGTCTATGCAAATAGTTATGGGTTTTCTGACATGCTTACCACTTTCCCGGGCTCATGTATAATTTTTAAAATATTTCAATCATGGCATGTTCTCCTTTATTTCGAAGTTTTTCATTGAACTTTAAAATGATTACAAAGTTAGCAATTATCTCAGGGTAATTTCTATTTATTATGGAGTCTAATTTCCCTGGAGGTTTTTCTTGTGGAGTTGCTTCCATAAATGTCCAAATTCTTTTCTCCAGGTACTTCTAACACAAAGTAATTTTCCACAGACCTTTACATTATCTTGATGACTTCTCAGATTGCACACCAGTGAGTGAACCTCTGTGTGTGTGTGAGAGAGAGACAGACAGACAGACAGACAGAGGGAGAGGATGAAATTGTAGTCCCCTATTATTTGCTTCATTTTTCTTTTGGATATGATCCCTCAGGTGTAGCTCTGCCATGGGGCGCTAAGCTATTATGTTCAACATCCCTGTGGGACTTCATGTCAGAGAGAACACGAATACCTATAGATGTTTTTTACATGGTTAGGTTTTGATTCTTAACTATTCTGATAAGCTAAGAAACTTTAAAATGTCACATGAAATCAAAGTAATGAACCCAGATTTCAGAGCCAAATGGACCCAAGTTCGAATGACAACCCTGTCATCTACTAGCTATATGACACTGGGTAAGCTACAACTTCTCTTTGAGCCTCAGTTTTCTTAGAAATTAAATTAACTATTCTGAAGATAATTAAATGAGATAATACAGAAAAACACCGGGAACAAATTAGATGTTCCAAAAGGCTAGTGCCCTCCCGTCTCTCTCACACACAAACATGAATACACACAAAAAAACTACATTTCTCAGACATTAAGTATTTATATATTATTTTACATTTTTAATACCCACTACTATGACCATCTCCTACCCTTAACTCTAATTAGTTAGATCAAGTATTGAAGCTCTTATATAAATATAAAAAGAATAAATTACTCCTTAGTATATATCTATTTTGTACAGACCTTAAACATAATTTAAAAAGGCAGACTATTTGATCCTATAAAAATTACACAGGGATAGGGTAGCATAGGGATTATTTCCCCCCCTTTCTACTGAAAAAGAATCAAAATTCAGAGAAGTAAATTCATTTACCTGAGAAGACAGAGCTAGTAAGTGGCAAAGCTAGCCCAAGAACACACACAGTGTCTTTTTTTTTTTTTTTAAGATTTTATTTATTTATTTGACAGAGAGAAATCACAAGTAGATGGAGAGGCAGGCAGAGAGAGAGAGAGGGAAGCAGGCTCCCTGCTGAGCAGAGAGCCCGATGTGGGACTCGATCCCAGGACCCTGAGATCATGACCTGAGCCGAAGGCAGCGGCTTAACCCACTAAGCCACCCAGGCACCCCACACAGTGTCTTCACTGTGTATCCACAACAGAACATAGCATGGTGAAATAGGGCTCCAGAGAAGCCTGGCCTGGGTTCAAATCTGTGCTCTGGCCTAAGTTAGTTGCACTATTAGGGGGAAATAATAGAATTTAAACTTCCTCACTGGTAAGACAGGATTTAAAATAGTATCCTGTACCCAGGGCTTTTGTGAGGATTAAATGTGTTAATTTCTCTAAAACTCTGAGCAACGATGGTGTCTGGCACATAGCAAGGACCTGATAAGTAATATCCATTAGCAATTTTGCAAAGTGCAAAACTAGGTCATGACTTCTGCAGGTCACAGGGAATGTGATTAAGATTTTTAAAAATAAACAAAAATAAACAAAAAACTCTTATATTTCTACCTGAAGCACTTTTCTTTACATTTCTAATATCCCCTGCCCAGAAGGGAAGAGATTAACCAAATACAGCCCTGATTTCATCTCAGAACTAAGGCAAGGTCATCCAAGACACCATTCTACTTCCTTTCCTTTCATTTCCCTATCACAAGGTGAGAAATATCTGAAAAACATAGCAAAGATAGCAGGCAATCACCAAAGGGTCTTTAATCATGGAAACAAAGGAACTGGGTTCTACACAAGAGTTTTAGACACTGGTACTCAACAGGAGGTGATTTTGACCCCAAGAAGTACGTGGCAGTTTCCGAAGATGGTCTGTGGTGGTGTTACTGGCCTCTAGTGGGGAGAGGCCAGGCACGCTGTGTACATCCGACGACACATAGTCCTGCTTCCCAACTACAATAAAGAATTATCTGGTCCAAATGATCAAAGTGAAAATATTGAGAAATCCTGATCTAAAAGATGGAGAAAGAGTGACTTTGTGGAAGGCGAAAGAAAAGGAGGGAAATATTAGCTGTAGCAGGTGTGTTCATAGGCTATGCCTGCCAAGGACTGGGGCCTTAAAAAACAGAAATCTATTTTCTCCCAGTTCTAGAGGCCGGAACCTCAAGATCAAGATGTAGGCAGGTTTAGTTTCCTCAGAGGCCTCTCTCCTTGGCTCACAGATGGCCACCTCCACACGGTCTTCTCACTGTTCACATGCATCCCTGGCATCTCCTCATGTGTCTGAATTTCCTCTTCTTATAAGGATACCACTCAGGTTGGATTAGGACCCACCTGACACAGCCTTACTTTAACTTAACCATCACTGTTGAGGTCCTATCTCCATACACGGTCACATTCAGAGGCACTGGGGAACTAGGACTTCAACCCTATGAGTTGGGGAGGAAGGAGGAAACAATTCAGCCCACAACAGCAGATAAAGAAGGAAGAACAGTTAAAAAGGCTTTGGTGACTGGAGGAACCATCATCAAGAAATTCAGTTACCTAATAGTAACAAACCGATTCAAAACTCAGTGCCTGGAAATACCACTTTATTATTTCTCATGATTCTGATTTTTGGCCAAGTGATTCTTCTGCTCATACAACACTGGCTGGGGCAGTGGATTAGTGGGCTGTGGGTCAGCCCTCACTTGCATGCTGGCAATTAAAAACAGCCACTAGTGGGGAGCACAACTGCACCCCAGAGCAGGGGCCTCAACATTCCCCAAAAGGGCCTCTCCATGTGGCTCTTTGGTCTTTCTCACAGAACAGTGACCAGCTTGCAAAAAGGACCATTTCAAAAAGACAAGACCCAGTGTGCAAGTGCATAACTAGATGCTGCTTGTACCATACTAGTCAATGTCCTACTTGTCCACATGGACAAGCCCAGAGTCCTCATGAAAGGGGACGGTATGAGGAGTGCTGGAAGAGACAGCTCACTGGGGACACCAAAGGAACAGTCTACCACAGCACCCAGACCGTATTGTCTCGTCTCTAGTGTATCACCTTGCACATTTCCCAACACGTATTCACTTACATGACCAACCTCCCCAGTAGATCACCCTCCTCCATAGCCAGGACTATGTACTATTTATCGAGTGCTTATCACACAGTACCTGGAATAAAACTGGTGTCCTAGTGACATTCGGTGAACCACAGAAAGGGATGGAGAAAAGAAAGAAGAAACAGAAAGAGAGAGGCAAGGAATCTCAAGTATTCCTATGCTTCTGACTTCTGAGTGTGACAGTTAATTTTATGTGACAACATGACAGGATCATGAAGTGTGCATATATCTGGCTTAACATTATTTCTGTGTATGTCTGTGAGGATGTTTCCAGATGAAATTCACATCTGAATCAGTGGACTCGGAAAGCAGCTCTTTCCAGTGTGGATGGGCATCACCTGACCCTTTGAGGGCCTGAATAGAACAAAAAGGTGGAAGGAGGAATTGAGTCCTGCCTGCCCAACTGCCTGAGCTGGGACCTCAATCTTCTCCTGCCCTGGGGGCTCTAGTTCTCAGGCCTTCTGACTTAGACTGTTTCACCACGAACTTTCTTGGGTCTCCAGCTTACAGAGAGCACACAGTGGGACGACTCAGCCTCCATAACTGCATGAGCAAATTCCTTATAAATAAATCTCTTCCTGTCTATATGTATTCCCTATTGGTCCATTTCTTGAGAGAACTTTAACACGTGAGGGTAGGGGAGGAAAAGGATAAATTATTTGGTCTCCAGTTCCTTCTTTTTCAAAAGGTAAAGTCCCAGTTTGTGTCACAAGAAAAACCTACAGATCTAACTGCCAAACTTGTTCAGATCAAAACAGGTGACTAGCCGTGAGGCTTAGAGAATATGCATCCACTTCTATGATCCAAGACTATTTTACTTGAAATACTAGTGTGAAAATATTGGTCCAAATGTGATCCAAACTACCAACCACCAAGAGCTGTTAGAAGCTAAGCACACACAGTCCCAGAGTGAGAGCCAAAAATTTCTTGCTTTGGGAAGAATTTCTTTACAGAATAAATCTAGCTCCTGGCACTTAACACTTTGTTGTCAGCCAAAGTCTGCCCATGGGGAGACACCTGAAGGCTGTGTCAACGATGAATAAGATCCGAAGTTTCTGATTTATAATATCAAACATTGAAGTCCCTTGGTCCGATCCTAAGTCCCTGTTTTCTCTGATCATTTATTCTCATAAAGCTCCATGCCCCTCTTTATCCACATCCAACTACTTCTGGCATGCTGGTCTATATCTCAAACCCAGGTATCTCTTCTGAGCCCCAGACTCATCCTATCCATTGTAACCCTACTTTCTGCAGGACATATTAATCTGGAGGACCCACAAACACCTCAAATCCAGCAAATCTAGAATCTAGAACTCAGTTCCACACACACAACAGCACTCCGAACTACCCCTTCCTTCTGTATTACTCTTCTTGTCCGGTAGCATAACTGTCTCCACAGACACCTAAACCAGGAATCTGTGAGCCTTACCAAACGCCTCCTGTACCCTTCTATTCTGACATGACTGGCAAGTCCTACAATTAGCACATCTTAATTCAGTGCATCTTCATCTCTTGCCAAGGGTGTTCCAACTGCCAGATAGCTGGTCTCCTTTTCTTGTATCTGGCCACATCCAGCTCTTTCCCTGTGCTACAGCAAAAATAACGCTTCTAAAACACCATTCTAATAACTCTCTGCTTAAAATTTTTCAGTGGCTCTCCCAACCTCACAAAATAAAGTCTACACTCCACTAGGACTGGAAGTTTCTGGGGATTGGCCTTTTCTTGCTTCTGCTGCCTCTTATGCTTTGCAGTCCCATTCATGTTCTCCGAAAACCTCCTACTGGTCTAGAGTTCCAGAAGTGATGATGATGACAATTATGATGATGATTTATTCTATGAGGAAAGCTTTCTCCCCTTATTTGACTCGTACTCACTCTTCAAGATTCAGTTTAAGAACGCTGTACCTCGTGCTATCTGTCCCCTAAGTACTCAGCACACATTGTGTTTCCCCACGTGTCTGCCTGCCCCCCCCAATGACTGCATGTTCCCTGGGGGCAGAGATCATGTCATATTCATCTTTGTGTCCCCACAGCCCAGTAAACATCACTTCAGTTTCACAGAAACAATGTCACTGTTATGACACCAAACTCTGCAGGTGTGGAGCCAGTCACAGCTGCCAAAGCTTAACAAGTGGGAAAAGAACTCATCCCATGCAACTACTCCTCCGCTGCCCGGAGCAAAAAAAAGTCACAAGTAGAATCCCATCTGGAAGGGTTTCATAAAGCGACTCCACACAATAATTAGCCTCTCCCTGAGGCTAGAAGGGAGGATTTATTTTTTTTTTTTTCTGGACTTAAATGAGTTTCTCATTTATCTTTTTCATTAAATCATCTTTCACTTGGTTGAGACTTAAAAATGTTTCCCCAAAACTCACAGCAGTGTTGCTCCCTCACAATGTCATGGTGTGTTATCAACTGTTGTCAGGGGAAGGATGTTCTCCGCCTTTCAGCCATGAAGACTCCAGCACATCACTCACCTGGAGCGTTCATGACTCGTCACCTCCACCTCCTGCCTCTAGGTGGCAAACTCCCAGTTTTCCTCTAAGACTCAGTCCAAGGATCAACCAGCTCTGAGCCCTGCCCCACCCCCACTCAACTTTCCAAAGGGATTGCTCCTTCCACTGTGCACACTCACTGGGCAGTACTGCACGTGTCTGCCTGTATGTCTTCCCTAAGAGATGATGAACTCCCTGAGACTAAAGGTAGGGATCTATTCATCTTGGATCTCCATTCCTTTTTATGGTGCCGAAAGTACAGGAAACCCTGTAAAAGGCTGTTTGAATTAATAAATAAATGAATTTGTGAATAAGTAATGTGATGAAGACAAAGGGTCCGATATATGTAAATGCTGGAGACTTGAAAGAAAGAGGAATTAATATAAGAAATAATATATTATAAATATACTCATGTTAAATTTATTATCTGAGGTTGTTCTGATTAGGAGTGAAGAAACTCAGTTGTTGTTTTTTTTCCCCCTTCGGGAGGATGAATACCCAATTTTTGTATCAACGTGGTTGGGACTGGAGCAGATTATGCTGAGTGAAATAAGTCTAGCAGAGAGAGTCAATTATCATATGGTTTCGCTTATTTGAGAAGCCTAAGGAATAACACAGAGGACATGGAGAGATGGAGAGGAGAAGGGAGTTGAGGGAAATTGGTAGGGGAGAAGAACCATGAGGGACTGTGGACTCTGAAAAACAATCTGAGGGTTTTGGAGTGGAGGGGGGTGGAGGGGCTGGTTGAGCCTGGTGGTGGGTATTATAAAGGGCACATACTGCATGGAGCACTGGGTGTGGTGCATAAACAATGAATCCTGGTACACTGAAAAGAAATTTTAAAAATAAATTATAAATAAATAAATAAGCAAAACTAAAAGTCGGGATTCTCAAGTTGGAATTTCAGCTCTCCAACTGGCCGTGATCATGACTAGGAGCCAATCACTTAACCTCTCAGGAACCTAATTTCTTCACCAGCTGGATGAGTGTGTGATGTTTAGTATTCACCAGATTCTTCCTGCTCTACTCAGCTACAAGCTGGACCCTCATGTTCCTTCCACCCACTGCGCAGCCCACCCATGCATCCCCCCTTCCTCAGCTCAGAGCTCTGCCACCACTTTCTGCACACACCTCCTCTCATGCTCCCCATTGGTCTCTGTTCCATCTGTCTGATGAGGCGTATGGGAAAACCCACTCTCCTAGTCCACCAGCACCACGGTGGTCCTGGTACTCTCTTGAAATCACTCCCTACTTCATGTCCAATGAACGGTCTTCTCACTTCCTTCAAAAAGTTCGTTGAGATAGTTTCCTTTCAGAAACTCAGATTTACCCAGAGCTCCTCTCTATTACATGTGAAGCTGTGTGTGTGTGTGTGTGTGTGTGTGATGGACTAATTACATTCATCATTAATACATCTGAATCTTTCAAAATGCTATCTGTATTCATCATCTTACTTCTTTTTCTCAATAACCCTATAATATAGTTAATATTATTCATCACAATTTTGCAGGAAACAGACTCAAAGCATTTAAGTGGTTTGTCCAGAATCACACACCTAGGTTATGGAAGAGTGGGGATTTGTTCCCAGGTTGTCTGGCTCCAGTTTTGTGTACTTTCCACTCTTCCCAGCATGTCCATCACAAAGGAAAATATATATACAGAACTAAAACCAAAGCCTTTGCATACAGTGGGTGGTAAATGTTGTTTAACCATTAATTTGTGACAGTCTCTACAATGTTGAGGCGAACACTGCATGAGAGGCATAAGATGGTTTGAGTGCCAAAAGTCTACAAAGCAGCCAATGGAGAGAAATAAGCTCTAAAGCAGCAAGACCAGCCAGTGAGGAGGTTTGAAGGTGACCCTCAGGAAAGAGCCACAGAGTAAAGAATTCTCTGTCTCCGTTGTACTGAAGCACATTCTTATATTTCTATGAACTTGAAATGTTCATCTAGCTTTAGGCCTTTGCACATACACATTTTCTGGCTGGAATCTTTCCTACACTACTCTCTTTTACCTGGATAATTCTTACTCACTCTTCAAGACTAAGGTGAAGTTCAACCCCTCTATACAGACTGTTTCCTGAACAGCCTAGGCTAGGGGCTGTGCCATTCCTCTGGGTTCTGTGTGTGCATGTGTGTGTGTATTTTCCACACCAGCAAGCAATTAACTCAATGCTGACACTATCTAACTGGAGACAATGTCAGATCACACAGGTTACGGGCTCCGTCTAACATACCCCCTGCCTCCCTGCCAACCAGGTTGTTACCTCTGCCTCTGACCAATTGCCTATACATCCAATGTTCCCACTCCCACCCCCAGGGTTTGATTAATTTGTTAGAGTGGCTCACAGAACTTATAAAAACATCTACTAAGGCTTACCAATCCATTAGAAAAGGATATAACTCAGGAACCCCCAGGTGGAAGAGATGCACATGCACAGTATGTGGCAAGAAGCACAGAGTTTCTGTGCTCTACAGGCACATCTGAATTCCCGTGCGTCCACCAACATGGAAGCTCTCTGAACCCTGTCCTTTGGGGATTTTATAGAGGCTTCATTACACAAGCATGATTGATTAAATCCTTGGCCATTGGTGATGAAACTCAAACTCCAGCTCCTCTCTCCTCCCCAGAGGTCAGGAGTAAAACTAAAAGTTCCAACTCTCCAATCACATGGTTGGTTTCCCTAGCAACAAAGGCCCATCCTTAAGCTACCTAAGGGCTTTCCAAAAGTTACCTTAATCACAGGAGCTTAAAAGACACCTTTATTACTCTAACCCTTACTTAGGAAATTCCAGTGATTTTAGGAGCCCTGTGTCAGAAACGACGATGAAGATCTATATATACATATATGTATATGTGTGAGTGTGTATATATAAATATATATATGCACATACACATATAATTTCTTATTATAAATTATAATATCAGAACTCCCACAGCCTCCTGTGCCTCCATCATAATGTTTCTGAGCTGCACTCTAATTGTCAGCTGTTAACATCTTTTTTTCCCACTGGACCTTGTGCTCCATGAAATAGGGGAGATTTCATATTCAATTCTGTTTCCCCAGATTCTGTCTGAATGACTGGGACATACTAGGTGTTCAATGCATGCCTGCAAATGAATTAATGAATCAATCAATCAATCAATCAAATAATTTTTCTCAGCTGATCCCACAAAAGAGTTATTTTCTCTCTTTGCAAATCCTACCCTGCTTACAGAACCCCTTCAACACCAGCAGACCAGGATAATGAGTTTTACAGCCAGCATATTTGCTCAGAGACAAATGAATCCTCCAAGATTTCGAGAATTTCAGGTTTGTGTTTTTGTGCAACAGAAAACAGCAATGTCAAGAGCAAAAGGTTAAGAATCACGCCAGCCAATAAAATGTATATATTTTAGAGACAGACTTACAGATTGAGACAGGTAGAAAAATGTTGAAGAATATGGAACTACTTGCTGTTCAAAACAGTTTGGTATGGATCATGAAAGGGTATAAGACACAGAAGTAACTGAGAGGGCTTCAAAGATTTAAAACCAGATAAATAAGTAGATCCCAGTAGAACCAGATCTTCCTAGCTAGTTCAGCACTAAAGAGCATTGAATAGTTAAAAGCATCACCATACTCAAGTGGAAACTTGTATTATTTGTAATATTCTTTAAATATGTACACTTAAGATAATTTAATACAAAATGAAATTATAATAAAGTGTAAAATAATTTAATTGTAGATAATATGCACCATTGTGCCAAATACGCTCTCTAACTTTTTATTTTTAAAGTATCAATTTTTAAAATATCAATCCAAAGAACTCCTCAGAAATTTTTAAGAAAGCCATAGAAGGATTGGATACAACAGTGTACTTGTTCTCTTGCTATCCAGAGGCAGTAGCAAAGAGAAGCAGCAACTCAAAGGAGGGAGGCTCAACAGAGTTGCCCCCACACTGGAATGGGCATCCTAAACTCTATACTAGTGTCCTATGGACACAGCGGGCAAGGCCAGGTCAGCTGTGTGAGTAGCTTCTCCAGGCTCTGGAATTTGGACATGCTTTCAAGCCACTGGAGCTGCCATATAGAAGGGGCAGCTTGGTTGCTAGGAAAAAAGCATGGTTCACTAGAGGGGCCTGATTATTTTCACAGCATGAAAGGTAACTCTCAACCCTGTTTTGCAAAGTATATCGTTTGATCCTGACTGATATTTCATCTGACTTGAATCTCGTGACTTTTTTTTTTAAGATTTTATTTATTTGACAGAGAGAGAAAGATCACAAGTAGGCAGAGAGCAGGCAAAGTGGGGATGGGGGGTAAGCAGGCTCCCCACTGAGCAGAGAGTCCGATGCAGGGCTTAAACCCAGGACTCTGAAATCATGACCTGAGCTGAAGGCAGAAGTCCAACCCACTGAGCTACCCAGGTGCCCCAATCTCTTGACTTCTTGATCCTAACATCAACCCTATCTCCTCTGGATTTGGTGTTATCACTCTTCTGACCTTCTTATTCTCCTACTTCCTTTGAAGACAGTCTTTTCCTCTTTTCCAGCTTCAGACTGTGAGTTTCAAATTCCCTGCTCTTTTCCCTGGCCCAGAACCCAGCCTTGAATTTACCAGATCCATCTTTCCACATCCTTCCAGAAAAAGTGTTCAGTCATAACACAGCCAACCAAAAGAACTTTACCAGATTAATATAGAGTTATTAGCAGTGGGACTCAAGCAAAAAATATGCACCCTTCCATCTTATTAGCAAAATCAAAAAATGACACCCATTAAGTATTAATATAATCATTATATAGAGAGTAAGCAGGTTTAAATCTTGAATAAGAGCCCTCATGGCAATTCAAATGCTCTTAAAGAACTAAGGTAGCATTTGTCTCAATGAAATAGAGGGACAAGCTGGGTCATGTGCCAGTTGAAAATTTGTACTCTATTTTTCCCTGTTCTTACTACTGCCAGAAGGAACTATCAAACAAAATAATTTCCTGTTTCACTAGAAAATGGCTTCAGTTATCAATTTCCCCAGAAACTCTGATCCCCTGAGTGATTTCAACAAGATTCCAATGTCCTGTAGTCATGGAACTATGGAGCCAACAAAGAATCTGCAGATGCTTGAGACAAGAGGCTCTTAACTCCTCATGGACCCATCTGAGAGTGTACTGAGTGTCACAGAGCTCTGTCCTAGAAAAGTGGCCTTAGACACAATACTTTGCATACAACTTCTGCCTCAATATCAGGCCTCCAAAGGCCATGTACCCCAAATTGAACAGATATAATCTGATCATCTAACCCAACCATCATCTTATTTATGGATAAAGATAGCAAGATCTACGACAAAGCTGACTTGACAAAGTGACATTTGCTTGTCTCACTGTCTACTTTCTTCCCATCACACGGCATGACCTCCCAACGAAAACCACAACAATGTGAGCAATTTGAATATGAAATACTTTAAAGCCTCAGTTATCAATATAGGACTATAGTTTGAAGAAGGATTGTAGATCACACTTAGAGTAAATCACTAAAATGAAGCTGTCACAACATAATAAATATTGAACATCTACTATATACCAGACAACACTCAAAATAAACTTCATTAATCCTCATCGTTTACATACTACAGTTGTAAAGCTTGTTCTGTGGAGGGGCTGAATGACTTACCCACGGTCACACAGACTATAAGTGACAGAGCCTGGGTGTGACTCTAGAACGTGGCAGCAGTGCCTGTGCCTGGAACCACACTAAATATTGTTCTGTCACTAGCTGAATTCACAAAACAAACATAAATGTAAATAGTTTTTTTTAATGAAGTAGCTCTTTCTTCCTGTCAGGAATCTACAGGGACTCAATTTAAGCCAAGCAAGCTCTCTAGCATGCAGTAATGAATAGTTAAGAATGGTTTGCAATTAACCAATCAATTTTTTCTATCTTAATCCATGCTCTTCAAGGGCTTCAAATTACTTGCAAGTGTTCTCTCAAGGATTTTTAACATTACTGTCTATAATATCATTTACATTATTCATTTCTAAAACTCAGAAAGAAATTGTTTTACTTGACTGAGGTTTTCATTTCCCCAATACTTATAACTAAATTAAAAAGAATCATAGTTGGCTTTTTTTTTTTTTTTAGGGTAAAAAAGAACCTCACAGATCATTTAGTTTGACCCACTCATTTTGTACAGAGGAAACAGAGCCTAGATACATCAAAGATGATTTTTAGGAAGCTCCCACAGCCAGATGCTAGACACACAAGCTAAGACAGTTGTACTTCCCTATAGCAGGCCTGATTCCTATTCCACATCCCACCAAAGCTATCTAAGACTTTAGCTTTTTTCCCAATGATTACTTCATTCTTTTCAAATGAAAAGCAAATGCAAGTAGTATTAGAATTTTTCTGTACACTAGCAATTAATTGTGAGAAAAGGAAATTAAGAAAGCAATCCCATTTACAATAGCATCCAAAAAAGTTAATAAAATACCGAGGAATACTTAACCAAAGATAAAAAAAACTTGGAAAAAAAAAAAAAAAAAGGAGTTGAAGTTCAACAGACTTGAGTGGTAAATTCACTGGCAATAAAAAATATACTAGCTTTTACTTTGTTTTCTTTTTCACCGTATACAAAAACACATAATTTTTTGAGGCTTGGTTACTCTATCAACCATTTTTCCTCATACTTTAAAAACAGAATTTCAAAGAATTATCTTAAATAAAATTTAAAAACAACAGAAATATAAACATTTGCCAACATATGATGAAATCTTTCAACTAAAACTTCAAAATGAGAACCAAGGCAAAAGGAAACTAAACCTCCCCTCTGCCCTATTTCCCTGACACTCTGCCCAGCCTCACCAAGATTTGAACTCCCTGGATGTCTGGAGCCAACCAGTGTCAGGCAGATGGAGAGGAAACAAACATCTCTCACCATTAGAGGAGCCAAGCCCTGGGCCAGACACTTCGCAAGAAGCCTCTGATTTTCTGTTCACAGCAAATGTAACACCCACTTCTGAGGTGGTCAACTTAGGCTCAGAGATGAAGGAACTTGCCCAGATCAGTATATGAGAGGTAGAACAGGGATGCAAACTTAGATATGCGTGTGTGCTCTTCTTACAAAAAATAAAAATAAAAAAATTAAAATGCCACCTAAAATGGATAAAGAAATAATATTCCTATATATAATTATATATATATATCCTATATATAATTCTATACACACACACACACACAGAGAGAGAGAGAGAGAGAGAATGGAATATTACTCAGCCATAAAAAAAGAATAAGATCTTGCCATTTGCAACAAGATGGATGGATCTAGAAGATACAGTGCTAAGTAAGATAAATCAGAGAAAGACAAAATACCATATGATTTCATCCTTAAGTGGAATTTAAGAAAGGAACCAAGTGGCTAAAGAGGGAAAAAAAAAAAAAAAAGACAAAGCAAAAAACAGACTCTTAACTATAGAGAACAAATGGATGTTTATTAGAGGGGAAATGAGTTGGGGTTTGAGTGAAACAGGTGAAGGGGATGAAGAGGACACTTACCGTGATGAGCACTGAGTCATATACAGAACTGCTGACTCACTATCTGGTATACCGAAACTAACATAACACCATATGTTAACTATACTGGAATCAAGATCTAAAAAAAAATACCACCTAGGTATTGTAGACCACTATCTGCCTTCAAGGATGTTACAACTGATCAAGGAGGGGGAAAAAAAACACCACCAGAACTATAAATACGAGTAAAAGTAGAAATATATGTAAATAAATAAAATGAAAACCTGCAAATACAAATATAAAGAAAGTTATTTGGGGGTATTTTTACCTCTA
Source organism: Mustela lutreola (assembly GCF_030435805.1). Classification (NCBI taxonomy): domain Eukaryota; kingdom Metazoa; phylum Chordata; class Mammalia; order Carnivora; family Mustelidae; genus Mustela; species Mustela lutreola. The sequence goes on along the minus strand of NC_081298.1, from coordinate 135,662,106 downwards.
AAGTGACAACACAAAATGCTGAGTATAAAATACGTGTATGCACAGGAAAATCTGAGAGGCATAGTCTATAGCAAGCATCAAACGGCAAACACCACTGGAATTCCAGAAAGGAAGAATACTCGGGTAATCAAAACAGTCAACACGCAGGCAGCAGGATTGTAGTTAATCTACTAGGAGCTTGCAGGTGGAGTTCCCGTGAGGGGTTTAGAATTTCCTGGGGAAGCAGGAGCCCTGCAGAAGAGCATATGTAAAAAGCAAAGTGGATACAGAGAAGAAAGCAAATCACGCTGCCCAAGGTGAAGGGTACCTGGGAAAGGATATTTGGAATTCCCCTTTTGTATTTTTACTATGCCCTGGGTTCACATGTTCCTACACAGAGTGTTTCAATTTGCAGAGAGAAAGAAAACTGCTAAAATGAAGTATGTACATTTGGCATGTGGAAAAAATTGGGTGCTCTTGGGGAGTAACAGACAGCTGGAACCTTCTAACGCATGTGTCCTGGCTCTGCCATCCGTGAGCCATTGGCAGAATGGGCCACTGGGGGCTGCCCATGAAGCAGTGCGGCCACATGCTGGGGCTCCGGCTGCCCACTGGTCAACACATTCAATAGGGATTTTCCATTGTGCAGGTTTTAGTGGCATAAAGAGGTTCCGGAAGCAGTAGCAGTCGGCTGAGTAAGGTTGCTAGCATATAAAGTAGGCAGCATATGGTCGGTCACTGGTTCACTGAGGGGCGACCTGCCCCAATGCCTTTCTCCAGACAAAGCAAATTTCACCAAAAAACAAAAAACAAAACAAAACAAAAACAAACAAAAAAAAAAACCCCCACAAAAACAGAACAAAACCTGAGTTCCTGTGGTCCCAGCCATTTACCATGATCATTAAATGCTAATCATCCAGGAATCCCATGAATACACAGCCTCAGAAATGAGGCCGGCCTCTCTAAATCCAGGACAATCCACTTGTTCATGCAACAGATATTCACTGGCATTGACCTCAAGCCAGGGTTTTGCCAGCTACTGAGGATTTGGGAATGGGGGGAAAAAAAAAACAAAAACCCTGAATTCAAGTAACCTTGAATAGTCTACCTTGCAGATAACTAAGCAAAGAAAATCCTTCGAGAAGTTTGCTAAATGGGGGAAAGGCAGGGTTTAGGAGCTTAGAGGAAAGAAAACACCAATCATGGTAGAGAAGAGAGGAAGACCCCATAGAGGAGACAGGAATCAGGCTGAGAGCGGGAAGGCACTTGCCCAGCAGGGAGGAATGAGTGAGTTAGAAGTGTTGAGGCTACAGAGCTTATGGATAAGAATATAGGTTTTGGAATCTAGTGTCCAAGCTTCAAAACAGTCTTTGCAACTTAATAACAGCAGCACCCCAGAAACTATGGGAGATAACAGATCTAGCTTTAAAGGAGCTAGATTTCCTGAGGGGTGGGGGTGATCTGTTACACAGCTATCCATAATTAATACACTGTGAAACTAATGAGGCTTAAATTTCAGGGCTCCTTACTTGCCCTGAGCTCTTCCAAAATCCTAAAATGAGGGGGAGGGCATCCCCAAGCCCTAAGGTCAAGGGGAAGGGGTCCCCAAGCAGTTTGTTCACAGCGTCACAAGTTTTTATAAATATGCAAATTTAAGATACTGGATTTTTGTGATGTTTGAAATATTTGTAAGACTTTTTAAATGTTTAATTAGTTGTGCTTTTTAAATTCATTCTAAATAAGCACCAACTTTTATAACAAAATGAATATATAAATAGGCAAATAGATATGCATACAAGGTGTGTGATAATGTGCATAGTGAGATGTGTTTGATGCTACATATAAGGAGGTATTACTTGGAAAATTAAATAAATTTCATTTCCTGGTGCAGATGAATCCAGAGCCCCCCACCAACAATTTTCTCCTGAATATGCCTCCCTGCAACTCTAGGCAGCTACATGTCCCCCTGGTCGTAAATCCACGCTGGGACATCTGGATGAGCATCACCTTAAAAACAAGTCTGAGAGGGGCACCTGGGTGGCTCAGTGGGTTAAAGCCTCTGCCTTCGGCTCAGGTCACGATCCCAGCGTCCTGGGATCGAGCCCCGCATCGGGCTTTCTGCTCTGAAGGGAGCCTGCTTCCTCCTCTCTCTCTCTGTCTGCCTCTCTGCCTACTTGTGATCTCTGTCTGTCAAATAAATAAAATCTTTAAAAAAAAAAAAAAAACAAGTCTGAGATACAATTCTCTACCTCCACTACTTTAGGTTAAAGATCACATTCCATTCAGTAGTATGACTTAACTGAGAAATGTTAATAAGACCAGAAGCAAGTGTGTGTCCAGTGTACCACACCCATTTCAGACAAAAGTCACGGTGTAGAGGCATGGTGTAGAAATTAAGGTCTCACAGTAATTCAAAGAGAGAGAAATCACAAAAAAGGAAAGGAAAGGATGGGCTTGAGAACTCAAGGGACCTGCCTCATAGCAATGAGACCTTACCTGAGTCATGATTTAGTTTCACCTAGATCATCGTTGATATCGTTTATTTGAATCATATTTGTGTTGTGGTTTTGTCCATAATTTGTAAATGTGTTTTGATTGTGCACCCGTATAAGGACTCTAAGCGCAAGGAACTTAAACCACTTGATGTTGGATTGTGTATAAGTCAACATTTGGGATCAGGGTGGGGGTGCTCTGTAGGCATCTTCTCAGGTTTAAGAAATACTGGCTTAAATATTATAGAAAAGTGATAAAAGAAAAATACAAAAAGGAATTCTCACTATGATCTCAGTTATTCATTTGTTCACTCATTCAATACATGTTTATTGGATACTGATTATCTATGGACAAGAACCATTTGAAACAGCAGGCAGAGCAATAAATAGGTTATACAGTCATGATTCTTCTGCATCTTACTTTCAAGGAAAAAACGGAAGGGGAAAAAATGTTTTTAAAACACTATTTTAAAATGTGACGTGTATTCAGAATGAAATAAAACGGTGATCTGATAACAAGCGGCTGGGAGGCTATTTCGATTTGATGAATAGGAAAAGCCTTTCTGTGAAAGTGACATCAGAGTTGAGACCTGGAAAGGGGCAGCCATGTGCAAAACCAGAGGATTAATGTTCCAAACAGACAAAACAGGAAGTGCAAAGGTCCTAGGGTGAGAGGGCTGGGAAAAAAACAGGAAGAGGAAGAGATAGGCAGGTTTAGACCATATTGAGGCATTTAAGCTGTTTGAATAAAATCTATATTTTATTCTAGGTGCAATGGGAAGCTTTTGGAAAGTTTCTTAGAGGGAATGATAAGATTCAATTTACACATGGCTCATTCTAATGAATGTGTGAAAAATAAAACTAATCCTTCAAAACAAGAGTGAAAACAAAGAGATGAGTCAGAAGGCTACTGAAGCAGACCAAGTAAGAAATGACAGGGGCTGAGTGAGAGTGGCAGTAGGAATGGAAAAAAGTGGGTGGATCTGGGATACAGTCAGAGGTAGAAGCCACAGGACTTACTGATGGACTGAATGTAAAGATTAGACATAAGAAAGTGAAGGAAAGAAAGAGAAGATCCATACATGGTTGCAGGTTTTTGGATTGAGGTATTTTGTTTGTTTGTTTTTTAATAAAACAGCATGAATATAAAAAGAAATTCTGAATGAAAATTTAACAAAACATTGAGTAAATATCTTTGAACGGTGGAAATAAGGTTGCTTTTTTATGTGATATTCATTATTTTTAAAAGAAAATATATGATCAATACTTTTTGCATTGATACATTTTATATTCCTGATCGTGAATTTGTTTTTCTTTTGCACACAGTTGAGGCTCCAAGTCAACTGAGGAAGGTAGAGGTCTTTGTTAGGAGAGTGGAAAGATGCCCAAAATAGAGGAATCCAAAGATGGGGACCCAGGTCAACGAATGGAAGGAAGGGCACAGGGAGTCAGAGCAGGAGCGTTGACTTAACTCAGCTGCTAGGATCCACTTGTGCTGCACAACTGCTTCCGAAGAGTCAGCAACACCTACCTGTTCATGCTCAGTGATAACAACTCCTGTGGGGATCATCATCACCTCTGGTCCCCACTGAATGACGGACATGTTCCTCCGATGAGACGCGCAGCGGGTACCAATCCGTTCCCATACCTGTCATGCACAGCGAAGGAAGAAACATCGAACAAGCTGGCCGGGAGGTCCCACCCACATGGCCACATTTTATCCTCACTGTTATCATTCATAATTATTAACAGAGCCAACTTTATATTCCTTCATAGGTGGCAGAACTAAGCAATAAACACAGTGCCCTTCTAAGATTACACAGCAATTTGGTGATTCGGTCCTATTTTCCTCCAAGTACACGATTAAACACAGCAACCCAGTGCTGCCCAACCTTTTTCACGCCATGCCACACACAGAAACTGGTATTTTTTATAGGATGCTGGGGCAAATGGACATGGATGAGAAGGCCTGGTACAGTACCCTCGGGTTCCAACTGTGTCAGGGCTTACACGGTCACACAAAAACAAGGGGGTAAATATCTCCACAAAACTTTGTTTATAGGGTGCTTAATCTGGTGGTTCCCAAATTTTCCAAAAATTTGGGAAGTTCGGTTTGTTTATTTGTTTTGAGAGAAAGAGAGAGTGCAAGCAGGGGAGGGGAGGGACCGAGGGAGAGGGAGAGAGAGAATCTTAAACAGGCTCCATGACCAGCATGGAACCTGACATGGGGCTCAAACCCACGACCCTGAGATCATGACCTGAGCTGAAATAAAAAATCAGATGCTCAACCAACTGAGCCACCCAGGTGCCCACAAAATTTGGAAAGTTTTTGAAATACAGATCCCCAGGCCTCATCCAAAACATACTGGTTAAATCTCTTTCCATCACAAACAACAGAGAATACTGACTCAAACTCTCTTAAACAATTAATAGGAAGCTTAGGTGTTGGTCAGTTAGAACAGAGTTCCATTCTGAGTCCATTGGCTTTGCCTTCAGGCTGGCTCTCCTCCTTGTTCAGACATGGATGCAACACTTCCGGGAATTAAAGAAGGTTCTATTACACAACATCCAGCAATGGGCAGAGCCAGACGGATAATCTGTATGTCTCCTTCTCAAATTTAGGATCTTGTTCAGAAGCCTTAAAGCCAAGTGGTGGTCTCAGGCAGTTAGCCCCGTGTATTTTACATAATTAGCCTCTCGTAAATAACCACAACTGGCTAACAGGCCTACACTTTAAAGGAGGTGGGGGGGTGGGTGGAATCATCCTGACTGGTTTATACCACTCATGATTAACCCCTGGAGGCATGGATACAAATACTCTCCCCTGACTCAGGGACCACCCTATCAAAATGGGGGTGTGCCAGTCAAGAAGAAAAGTGGATAAGCAACCATTACTGGGTGCTACATAAGCCAAATCAAAATCCCTGAGAAGCCCTAAAATCTATTTTTAGAAGAACGATGAGATGGTTACAATGCTCAGCCAGGTCTGGGAACTACTGTCCTAAACTCGCAGTTGCTACCAACCCATCTGTTGTCTTTCTGTAAACTAGAAGATACTCCCTTCAGGAGATCTAGCCTTGTGAGGGTCCAGCTGTGGCATCTTTGTCTGAATGAGAGAAAGGAGCCCATTCCCATCCATCTGCACCTCAGGGAGCAGGGCAAAGGCTATGTTTCAGTCTCCTAAACCCTCTCCTGACTGTGCCCATGGCACGGTGCTAGCTTGGTGGCTGGTGATTGGTGGAGTTTGCAAACTTCTTCAGTGTAACTATGCCCCATCCAGCCAGATTGCGGCTCTCAATATCATGCGACTGAACACAGAGCTGGGAAGCGATGTTCCTAAATCAGCTCCACAAGCAGTCTGGGTCAGCATCACACGCCATGGTCACAGCACCCAGGGCACCACCACAACCTGCACCACTGAATGCAGCAGACCCACCAGGAACTACACCTTGTTCCACATGGGGAGAAACTACCAAATTCAAACAACACTGGCAGGATTTCATAAAAATAATGAGTTCCCACTTCAAAGTACAAACTCTTCTGACGGCATTTTAATCGCTGATTCAGAGATCTCCCCCCCACCTGCAGTGATACTCCATTGGAAAAGTAACAATGAACAGAAACTATAAATTTTAAGTAACACAATGATCATGACTCTAAATTATTATTCATTAGTGGGAAAGAAAATCTTACATGAAAAAAAGTAGAATTCTAAAGACTCTAAGGAACTAATCACTTTCATAAATAGTGTCAAAGAAACGATTATACCTTTGGATTCTGTTGAAAGCATAAAATTTACTTTAGAAAATTCCTATTCCTGATATTACTTAATAATATAGAAGAATCTTAAGCAATTTGTTACATACTTATGCAATTTTTCCTTTGCCTCAAATACTGACTTTAAATCGTGTTTTATAAATGCTGGCATGTACTTCCCATTTTTAAAAAAATTTTTTACTAACATGGGGCCCAAAATTAAAGAGTTTGGTATGACCCAGCAGTGAAAAGTATCATCTTTCTGTCAAACGGCCCCAAATGAAGCTCCAGCTCTATTACCTGCCAGTGGTATATCGTGGTCCAGCCACTTCAACCCTCTTCCAACTCCAGTGGCTTCATGGGTAACATGAAGATAGTAACAGCAACTCAATCTCAGGACAGAATACTAAGAAGAGGAGAGGAGATCATTCATGCCTGTGCTCAGCACTGTGCCCAGCACACAGGAGGTACTCTACAGACATGTGCCACAGGGCTTTCAGTCACATGGGCAGATCTAGTGACCCAAAGCCTGCAGACTCTGTCCAACCAACCAACCGATCAACCAGCCATCACGAGAGCTACACCTGAAGCACTTCTCAGAGATGTCACCACATTGATGGAGCACACAGTCTGTGTGAGGCTCAGGACAAGTATTCTAATTCACATGTCTTTTATTTCATGGTCATGGCAGTGGGATTTTAAGGATGCACTTCTTCTTCTTCCCCTCACTGTTCATAATTCCCAGAGGGTTTATATTGCCTCCACCCCAATATCACACTATGTGTTTTGTCATCTACTTAGGACTTAAAGAGAAAGTTCCTGACCTAAATGACAAAAGAAGATTCCTATGTATGTTTACCAAATGTGGTGCTTTTTTGTTTGTTTGTTTTTGCTTTTTTGTGTGGTTTCTTGTAAAGACTAGGGTAGACTGGCCAGGTAAAGAGCAGGAAGAGGTAGAAGGTGAACTTGGGGAGAAGATGTGAACCTTTGACTCAATGGTAGAAGAAGAGGAATCTTCCATGATGAGGAACAAGTGGCTAAGGGTAAGGAGACTCAGAGCTGTGAGCCGCCAACTAAAGACCAACTAAGGACCACACCTCCTGCCTCTACCCACCACCTCTCCATCATCTATGGACAGCACACTTTCAGTGACCCTGGCCCCTAAGGTAAGTTTTCACAGGGAAAATGGATGGACAACTTCTGGCAGGATATCCCCCACTTTGCAGAAAGGCACTGGCCAGGATCAGCTGGGAAGTTCCCCATGGGTCATGCTGGGGCCAACACATCACCTCTGTTATACATATTCTAGTGCAGGTGTTCCACAACAAGGTTACTCGAACTCCATACTATTAACATTATGGCTGGACAACCAATCAACTGTTATTTGGAGCCATCCCATGTATTGTGGTAGCACCTGTCCCCTACTCATAACAACCAAAAACGCCTCCAGACATTGTCAAATGTCGCCGGAGGGGAAAAAAAATTCCTGGATGAGAAACACTGTTTTACACAATAACCACATGACACAGCTATGATCCCCATGGCACAGAACAAACAGAAATACAGATCATCTGTAGATGCCCACAGTCCCAGAACCCATGAATGGCATGCCTTATTCGAAGCCATGTATTTCTTTACTATCCTGCCTCTCGTTATATGACTGCCAAGTCTAGCTCAGAATCTTTAAGACTATAGGCATTTCATAAATGTTTGTTAAATTCGTCAATAAATGAATGAACCTTATAACTGCCACATTTTAATTCTCTAGGTTCTAGTCCTCCATCCAAGTAAATAAGCAGAAAGCTACTACTTGGTAACAAGATCCACTTGTTGGCTCTTAAGACCGAAGTGGTGATATTCAGCGAAGTTCACACCAGTATACAGTGGACTTTCATTTCAAGGCCTGAGTTACATGACGTTAGGCTAAAATGGTAGGTAGCAGGTCAGACAGATCAAAGGAGCTGTGTGACAGACCCAGGACAAGGTGTTAATTTCTCTGACACTCGGGTTTCTCATTCCTAAAATAGTCTCACTTCACTCTCTTGTGAGGCCCAGAGATGTGGCAGGTGAAGTGTCTGTGACAAAGCCTGAAATGTAGGTGATAATCAGTACAAACTCTTGCCATCATTATTATCAGTCCTTGCTGACATAACCTGTCTGCATAAAGATAAATCAAAGAACAACAGGATACTGCCCCCTCCTCCCTATACCACTAAGATTCTGAATCATGGATACTAAATTCTTTCAAAGATTAGGAGTGAGACTTGGTCTGGGTGTTAGGAGATCTGGATTCTTATTCTGACCATAATTAACCATGAGGGGACTATGTCACTTGACCCTCTGAGACTGTTTCTTGACTGATATTTAGAAGATATGTGATAGTTCAGATCTTTCCTAAACATTTTGTTCTTTGAACCTGTATATACGAGATGACCATTTGTAGCATTAGTAAAACAACCATCTCCCCTAAGCCATTCCAGGGCATGTTTATGGAATTTAGATTAGAGCTGTAAAAATCAATAATCAAGCCACCAAACATCTAAGTTAGCTATCACGACTTGATTATTTCTATGCATGGCAAATAACTTAGATTTAAATATTTATGATTTTGCAACCAGTTCAGGAATGTCGTCTTCTGCCATGTATTGAATAAAAATAATCAATGGAAAATAATGCCTCCCATCAAGCTCCAGTCAAATGGAATGTTGAGTAGCCTAACTGCAGACCCAGCAGAATTTTCTTTTAAAAAATCAATCTTCCAACACGAGGCCTAAACTTATAAATACTGAGCAACCCACTGTTCCCTACGTTTGTGACATTCTCTCCATCCCAAATGCTCTAGCAGCTCAAGGCCCATGGGTGCTGGACAATGAAGTCTCCTGAATCTTCTCAGAAGAGTTGACACCTGCAGCCTCTGAATTCATTCAGTCAAAAATATTCATGACACATTTATTGAACACTTATTCTGACATGTTCCCTGAAGCTCAGGGCAGCAGAGAGGATTACAAAAACCACACAGAAGTATTTATTCGCTGTGCTCTAAGAGCACATTATGTGCTTATAGTCAAAGGGAAGGTTACAAGAGCAAAGGTGGGAGATGGTATGAGAGAAGGGCGGGAGGTGGGAGAGAGAGACAAGTTGATGCCACTGCTCTGTTCTTGAATCTCTGCATCTTTAGTAAATTAGACACTGTTTCAAAAGCATGATCTGTAAGAGAGCATAATTAATAAGCCTATAGAGAAAGGTTAAGGATGATCTGTGTCAGCTGGAATGAGCCAGGGCAAACTTAATGAGAGGGGTGGACATGATCGGATTAGAATTTCCGAAGGGAACTTTGACAACCCTGACGACAACATGGAAGGTGGAACAGAGAAGGCCAAGACCGGAGAAGAAAACAGAGGGACAATTAGGAGGCTGCTGAAGTGACAGAGATCAGATACCATGGTGACATAGACAAAAGGCAGTTATAACAAGTGAGCATGAGGACAAAGTTCAAAAGATATTAAGAGGTAAAATCCACAGAACTTTATTGAATGTAGTGATTAAGAGACATGGATGAGTCAGTGATGATATCCAGACACTTGACTTGGAAGATGGGGTGCATGCATTACCCACTGGGGGCATTCAGCAAGCAGAGCTGAATAAAGTCCAGTTGAGGTATGCGGAGTGTGAAATGCCCAAAGAAAGTCAGTGGAGATGTCCATGAGACATTCAGAAGTTCAGAAAGGGGATAAGAGCTGAAGAGGCAGACTTTTTAACCATGTGTGTGTGTGTGTATGTGTGTGTGTGTGTGTAAAACACATGTCCAGAAAAGCATATATAAATATGAAACAATAAATTATTATAAACATCTACATAACTCCCACCCAGGTCAAGAAATAAGAGTATTTCCAATCGAAAAGCTACCTGACCACATTTTCCTGATCACAACCATGTGATCTCTTAGCTGAACTGCTATCTTGATTTTATGGTAATCATTTCCTCCTTCTCCTATTTTTAACACCTAATTATACATTTTTAATTACTCCAGTTTAATTCTGCCTATTTTGACCTTTATATAAATGGAATGATATGAGGAACATTCTTTTATGTCCAGTATCTTATCTTCTATGTATTTGCAAAACATATTCAAGTCACTTGCTCTGTGTTACTGTGGTTCATTTCTTTCACTGGAATATAGTACTTTTATTTTTTGCTGCTGGATCTCTGAGTTGACTTGGCTATCATGAATAAAGCAATTATGAACACAGTTATACTTATCACCTGATAGACATTTCTGTTGGGTAACTAACCTGGAATGGAATGTCTAGGCAAGAGATTGCACAGTATTGTCGACTTTAGAAGATTCCAACTATGTTTTTGGTAACTGTCTCAATTTGTACAATCATCCATAGTAAATATGGGCTCCATTTCCTACACAAGGTCACGAACACTTGACAGCAGGTATCTTCTGAGTTTCAGCCATTCTGGTGGGTGTGTAGGGGCACCAGGTGTAGCATTTTCCCAGTAATTAATAAAGTTGAACACATTTCCATCTGTGTATAAATCATTTAGATACCCTCTTTTGTGTAATGGTTCTTTCATATCTTGTTTTTTTTCTCACTGGGTTGTCTTTCTTTTTGGGGGGGTGGGAGGTCTTTCTGTTATTGATTTATAGGTGATCTTTACACTTTCTAGGTAAAAGCCCTTTGTTAGTTATGTGTATTGCAAGCAGGTTTTCTCACTTTTATTTTTTACTCATTAAAGGAAGATTATTGGTGAACAGAATATTTTAATTTTAATACATTAAATTTAATTTATAAATTTAATACATTAAATTTAATTAAATTTAATTTTAATACATTAAAATTGTATTCTAATTATCACGTTTTTTTTTTCTTATGCTTACTGCTTTTTTGTTGTTGTTTAGTTAAAAAAAAAAAAAAGTTATCCCAAGGACATGAAGATAATCTTCTAAATTTTCAAGAAGTTTCATTGTTTTGACTTTCACATTCATTGGTTCTCCAATTCCCCAGCAACTGATTTTTGCATATGGCATGAGGTTGGCATAAGTGTCTTTTTTCCATACAGATATCTAATTGTTGCCGCACCATAAATCAAGAGCTTGTGTATGTGTGTGTCTGTCTTTATATGGGATCTCTAGTCTGTCCTGCTTAACTGTCTGCCTGTAGCTTCTTTTTTGAGGGGTATTGGCTATTTGGAGTCCTTTACTATTCCATATAAATAAAATAACTCCATTCATAGTCCTATAAACTATTGGATTTTTGCTATGAGTCAAGTTGAATCTATAGATGCATTTAGGAATAACTGACAACTTTATTGGATTGAGTCCTCCAATCCATGAACATGGACTACTTCTACATTTACTTCTGTTTTCATTAATTCTTCCCCAAATTTTTGTCTAGAGGTCTTGCACATCTTTTGATTAGATTCATTCCTCTAAATTTCTTTTCTAATAGTTAAGTGGGAACCTCTGAAACTCTATTTTCCATGTGATACTGCATATAAAAAATGAACCTTTTATTTTATTGATCTCATATCTAACAATCTAATCACTAAATTCCCTTTCTAATTTTGCTAATTTATCTGTTTATCCTTAGATTTGCTATATTCAAAATTTATCATTTGCAAACGATGGCAGTTTGATCTCCTTATTTCCATTCTTGTAACTTAATTTGTTCTTGCCTACTGCACTGGCTACACCTCTCAGTGTTCAGCAGAAGTGGTGAACACGGGTATTCTTATTCCCAGACTCAAGTGGAAAATCTTTTCTTGGATATACATACAAAATCCTTAATGAAGTAGGAACGTACTGAACTCTGTCCTGTATCAAAAAGGGGAATATATCATGCCCAAATAAGAGATCTCAGAAACACAAGTTCTTGAGTCAGACTGGTCTTTAATGCTTCTTTTTGGTAATAACCTGGTCAGATTTTGTTATCCAAGTCATGAAACGAACAGGAAATATTGTTCCTCTTTCCCTTCTCCGGAGGATTTCTTCCTTAAATATTTGGTAGAATTTGCTGGGAAAGCCATATGATTCTGCATTCTTTCTTGGTGGAAATTCTTTTGTTTAGGGAGCTGTATCATTAGTAGCATACAGTTTTGTACATCTTCGTTACATCTAAATTTTGCTTCTTTGAAGGCTTACTTCTCCTAATAGTATATAATCCTCTTGAAGGCCAGAACTATGTCTTCGGCTCATTTGCAACTCCAGTGCCCATCTTGGAACCTGGCACATTGGAAATGCACAATGAATCTAACTTAGATAACTACATTATTCATTTGAGAATCATTCTGAATATTTAATACCAACATAAGAGGTATGTATTTTGTCTTATGGTCTTTATTTATCTCACTGGCGTCTATGGGAAAGGTTGGTATATTCTCCAAGGACTAATAAGGGCCACAAGAATTTATGGGCACTTGAGTACATCAACAATCTGAGGGAGAGAAAGAGGCAAAGGAAGAGGAAGGCTTTGTGATCTGTCTGGAGGAGTTTCCAGTATGGTAGAGGAAAGAAAATGCACATGCCAGTTTAGAAAAACTAAACATTTTCCTTTCTAGTTTTTGAAAAACACAGATTTTAGGTCGCATTACTGCTTTCAAGGGTTGCACTGAGCAGACATAGCTCTTCTGCAAGTACTCCTTCGAGAAATCTCAGGATGATGCTATCCCCTCCATAATTTAAGTGTTCTATTATGTGGTAACTTATACTTTACTACTGGGCTTAAAATTTATATTGCATTCTTTAAGAGTTTGGCAATGCACTGCAAACAGGCAACATGAAATACCTTGGAAACACTATCATAATATTGGCATCATTCTGATTCCCCGGAGGGAAGGGAGGTGAGGCACACTGTCTTGGCAAGTGCAGGTCCTAGAAAGCCAGAGTGGAATATGGGGCTTCTCACATTCATTGCTCTCTGTGCCAGTAGCCAGAAGGCTCAGAACACAGAGCAGACCTAGAAGAGCATATCTAACCCATCAGGAGAGCAATAATGTCCCCAGTGGGGATAAGGGTTGGAGTCTGGAGCCAAGGGTCAATGAGCAAAGAATGGTTAAATTCATAAAACAAAGAGGAACAGATCAAGACAAAATTCAGGAAGGGAATCAAGCAAACACTGGAAGTCACTGACTTTTGTTCTCGCTATTCTTGGCATTCTGAGTGTGAGCCATATTTCTTTAAAGAATGTCAGATGAAATAATTAGCTTTTATAGGGAAGGATAACAAATTTTGATCAGAGAGAGCAGGCTTCAATCTTACTTTAGCCTCTTACTAGCTCTGTGATCTTATAAGGAAAACAAACAAAAAACAGCTAATCTTTCTAAGTTTCAGTTCTGCATCTGTAAAACTAAAAATAATTTTAAGGTTGTATCCGTAGACAAATGAGATAGTGCACGTGAAATTTCCTAGCACAGGGGCTCCTGGGTGGCTCAGTTAAGCTTCTGTCTTCAGCTTCAGTCATGATCCCAGGACCCTGGATCAAGCCCCGCATCAGGCTCCCTCTGCCATCCCCCCCACCAACTTTGTGCTCTCTGGCTCTCTCTGTGAAATAAATAAATAAAATCCTTTTTAAAAATTTCCTAGTGCAATGTTGAGATATAAAAAGCAATTCATAAATGCTTTTTCCACATACAGCTTGGATTAAGGTCATATTAGATGCTATAATAAGTAAACCTTGAACTGTAAGCAACTTAACACAGTGAAAATTCTTTGCTCACTCACATCACAGTCTAATGTGGGTGTGTGTGGCTGGGCAGGCTTCTACGATCTAATGCAGGGATTCAGGCTTCTTTGTCCTGTGGGATCCCCACTCCTATGACACCGCTCTCTCCTCCACTCAGTCAATGAGGCCAAAGGAAGACTACGCAAAAGGCACGCTCACTCCTTATACATTTTGACCCAGAAGGGACACATCCGTGTCATGTTTCAGGAACCCTGAGATTATGAGACTCTGTTCTTATGTAAAAGTTCTGGCAAAGCTTCTCATCTTCCCCTCCAGAGACCCATTATCTTCATTACCTTGAAATGTGAGCAAATCTGTTCTGGGGTGGAAAGGGAGACATTTCTATCTTTGTCATCCCAAGGGTGATTAAATTTGCTATAGAAGGAGTCACCATATCTTTCCAAGGCCATTTGCTTCTATAAACATTCTTGCAAAGATAGTATGAAACAATTTGGCTGTTAATACCTGAATATCTAGAAACCAGAGAGAGTCAAGGAGAATTGTCTCCCAAGGACTTTTATAATGCCTATTTCTGTAGACAAAGAAACTGAGATTTTTACAAAGCTTACTACCTTCCTAGATGTCATCTGATGGCAAGCAATGTGTGAAAAAATGAAGACTTGGGCCAGATCTCCCTTATTCTCAGACAGGTGACACCATCACTCATGTACACGAGGTAAACTCAGGGAATAGCACAAGTGGACAAGAGCTTACCTGCAAATTCCCCTCTGCAGTTTCTAACAGATGCCTGAGTCTTAGTTCTTCGACCTTTCTGAGACTCGGCTCCCTCTTCTACTGACTGTGAATAAAGATGTTATGGTGGTGAGGTTATGGCGAGGTTACGGTGAGAATTAAATTAAATTACACTGTGAAACCACACCACGTGGACCCACTGTGGGGAAGAGCAGGAGTTGCAGAGACATGCTGCTCCAGCTACCTGCGCTGTGTTTTACTATCTGTGTGACTTTCAGCCATTCATTTAACATCTCCTTGACTCAGTTATGGCATCTGTACAATGGGTACAGCAACAGCTTCTATATGCTAGGGTTGCTGGGAGGATTAAATAAGATGATAAAGATGATACATATAAAGCAGCTAGAACAGTGCACCAAGTGTTCAACTGTAACTGCTGCAGGCGTGCCATGCATACCACCACTCGGAGGGCGCGCTGTGCAGGCAACATCCTCAAGGACCTCCTCTAGGGAGGAGGTACATAATGAGGGGATCGTCATGTCTCAGCCCACTGCAGTCAGAGCAGCTCAGGTTTTACCTGGATTATTCCTTGTTGGGTTTCCTCCCACAAGGGCTTCTGTGCGAAAAGCAAATAAGGCGGTGCCTAGGTGACTCAGATGATTAGTGTCTGCCTTCGGCTCAGGTCATAATCTCCAGGTCATGGGATTGAGAGCCCTGAGCTGGTTTCCCGCTCAGCCTGCTTCTCCCTCCCCCCCATACCCAATAGTGCTCTCTTGCACGCTCGCTCTCTCTCACTTTCTTGCTCCCAAATAAATAAAATCTTGAAAAAAAAGAAAGAAAGAAAAGAAGAGGAAAGAAAAGAAAAAGCAAGTAAGAACCAGCTCCTTCTGTGTTGCGGGTTCCTACCTCTACAAGAGCCTCGAGAAGTCACCCCCACCTCTCTGGACTTGCTTCTACACCTGTGAAAGATGGGAGGGCAGGAGGAGAGCGATAATTCTCATCGCCTTCCTCTTGCTGGCTAGGCACTAACCTTGTACTCTTTGGTAGCAGTCCCCCCTGTAGCCATTCTTAGAAAGGATGAGTGGGGGCGCGTTCAAAGGGAAAGAAATAGGAGGGCATGAGGCCCCTGTGGGAATGGTGTAGACCCTGTCCCCGCACTGAGTGACCAGCCGTTCTGGGGGCTTTAGCCAAGTGGATGATAAGAGGAACACGGAGCCTGAATATAGATCAATCTCTAGTCCCCAGCCAAGTGATACGAGTAATATTTTTATCTCCAGCTGCCACCTCTGTTTCTCAATTGATTGTGATTGCAGTGGGGCAGAAAACTTTTGGTTACTGGTTTGTCATAAACCGCTAACACAAAGAGCCCTAGAATATATTACAATAGCAACACCAATATTATATATATGTATATTAATCTAGGATTTTCCCTATTTAGTTTTTAAATTCCAGAGCTGTTAAATGACTTGCCACAGAGCTCTCAACTGGGAGGTGGCAAGGCTGGAAGTGGGATCCAGGCTTCTGAGCAACAAGCCAGACACCTTCTCATTCTTCCTCACCACGTAGTGACTCCAGCAGAACAGTCGAATGAGGTCACGTGGCTGAAAATGGACCACTGAGAACACAGGGCTTCCTCCTGAAAACATCAGGATCTTTCTGAAAAATAGTACTAGGGAGATTTAATGATGATCAGCAATTAGATTCAATGTTCTCTGGGACCACAAGAAAGATGAGGTGAGATGGGCCTCGGCTTAGCATTTCCATGATATCCGCACCATTCAAAAATGGCTTTGGAGAACGCTGATGCCAAGACACTACTAACAAGCACCAAATCCAACCGTGACACTCTGAGCAATAATAATGATATATACTGACTGTTTTAGTCATAGAAACACCTCAAAATTGTATGCCACGAAGATCCTGAATGGTTTATAAGCCATGCAGAGAAATGAAAAGCAAAGAGAATAAACTGGAAGAGTTTAAGAGTGGCAAGTAAAACCTCCGGTCCGGTAAAGGAAACAAGCTGATATATCATTAAGTGGTGTTTACAGACTTGTCTGTGGCTAGGTCGGGACACCAGCCTGCTGGCCACATTCCAGGACTCCATAAAACATGAATGGAGCCACAGCGGTTTTCTGAAGAGAAAGCAGCCCAAAACATTTCTTGACATCACAGCTCCGAAGAGTGAGGAGTTACAGACTGGTAGATGCAAACATTATGTTTGCAGACTCTCTGCAAGTCCAAGGAGGCATGGAGTCAGGCATCTGTTGGGGAAGACCTGACCACCTGGCCCAGAAGAGTAAATATACAAATGTTCTTTCTCCCTCCAGACCCACCGATGGGCAAACACCTTCATTTGGCAGGGCCTGTCTTTCAAATGTAAGGTTCTGAGCTGCCTGCTGAGGCCCCCCCCATTGCCCAGGTCAGCAAGCGTGTGCGAGCACTGGCATCTGTGCAGAAGTGCCCGGTAAGCTGAAAAGTGGTTTCAAGTGAGGAGTGGTGGTTCTGGTGAATTAGAACACTTTCGAGATTGTGCCGCCCGTGACTATTAAAAAATAAGCGAGACATTGCCGTTGCTGTCTTCTGAGAGTTTTGTTGTTCGGTTTGGACCATGTGTCTAGCTTCTGTGTTTACACATTTTTCTTAAAACTGCTTGCATGATTTTTAAAAAATAAAAAGGAATTTTCACATTTGACTGCTGACTCTCTTCCTGGAATTAGTAAATGTTTTCTTTTCTAATCAGCATGACAGCCAGGCAGAGACAGAGGAAAAGGAAAAAGCACATCCAGGACCACCCAAGGGAGCCAGCATCCAAACCCACTCATCACTCCGCACTGTTTGTTCTTAGACCTTGAGGACAGGTACCCCTGTGATGCGATGCCTGCCCTCCATGCGCCAGACACTGCTGTGTGCTGTACGTAGATTATCTCAATTATTAGCTTTATTTTACAATTAAGGATACTGGAGGTCAGAGAGGTTAAGCACCTTGCCCAATGTTATAGCTTACAAACAACAAAGTTGGAAGCTAAATCCGCATGGGTCTGGTTCCAAAGCTTGTGATCTTCCCACCGTAGCATGCGTCCCATCTGGTCGATACAGTCAGGGATCCAGATTAATGATGGCATCTATCGCTTCAGGGCACCTTGAGTGGGCATTTATTTTTATCTTTTTTAATATCTGAAGCAGTTGCTTTGATTTTGGATTTTAACAGAACACTAATAGGATTTGTAGAAAATGACTATAATTTTACTACGGAAAGACTCCTATGTAAATTACTGATAATGACTTGAAAATCAGGCTCTATAGAAAAGTACCAAAATATATTCATAGAACTGATGTGTGGTATTAACTGAAAACCCTTTCTCACTGAAGTTGCTGTCCGGAGACTTTTCTGATTATTCTACAGCTGAGGCTGCACACTTGGGACAGTATATGGTCTTGGTGGGTTACGGCCCAGGGCTCAGACGTCCTCTGATTTCTTCAGGAAGGTCCCTAGCAGTGTGTGCTCCCTCTCTTTATGCCTAGTCCAACCAATAAAACAAGGGCTTTGCTGTTAATGTGTCTTGTGTAACTCATCTCAATGGCTCTGTCTTTCCAACATCTCTTTCACTCTATTTTCCTTTAGAATAAAGTATTCCTTACCACACCTCCACATGGTTTTGATAAGGCTGCAAACTATAAAAACACACTTTGCCTTAGAGCTGAGAGTAAGGGATAAAGAGGACACAGGAAACAAGCAAATTGTATCGTATGTTAAATGCTGTTGCTCTTGACCCCGAGCCTCGAGCCTGGTAATGATCTCCTATCCCAAGTGCCTGTGCTTTTATGCTTCTCTATGAGGACATTCCCCTGCAAACAGAACAGTGCCCAGACCTTCCACAGGATTGTCCAGAAATGCCAGAGATTTCACATACCGAGACTCTGTGGGAAATAATACTTCACTTTCCCTCCCTTCAGGTGGATAATTGAAGTACATTCAAAGTGGTCATTCAGGAAGTCTCTAGCAGGACTGAGCCCCACTTCCTCACAGTGGTTCCCAGCTCACAAATGTACCCACTGCTGGCTAACGCTACTGTGACTCACTTTCCTCACTCCCTCACTAACATTATCAGTGCCCCAGGACGTGGGTTGGTTCATGGGACAAATCAGAGCCCCGACTTTTGCACCTGTTCCACTGGGCTGCACCTGTCACACTCTGTGTGCTTCCTCTGCTCACTCTGGAGTCCTCTCCTGCACCTGTGCTCCTGCTGGTCTGCGGGGGTGAATGGGTGGGGCAACTGAACTCCTCATCCCTAAGTATCTGCATGGGACAGCTAATGTCCTCCGCAGCCTGTGGCTGCTGCCCTTACATATTTTCCACCAAAACAGGGCCCAAAGGCAGGAGGAGATATTCCGGGTGATTACTTGCATGTCAGACATATTCTTTTCTGTGCTCTTGTATACTTGGAATGATCAGCGTCAACTACCACAGCTGGAGTGGTGATTCCTTTCCCCACCTGTGAGGCGTTGGGCACAAAGAGTCAAAACTGCTGGGTGGCAGCCATAACTTAAAGTAGAATGGAGCTTCTGCTTCTGGATATGAGAGAATAGCAGACACTGAATTAGCTTGCCTATGTTCAATTAAAAATGACAAAATAGTGACAAAATAATGAATACTGTTACACTGAAAAAATAAAAAAATTTTAAAAAAATTACAAAATAGGGGCACCTACGAGGCTCAGTTGGTTGAGCATAGACTCTTACTTCCAGCTCAGGTCATGATCTGACCTCAGGGTCTTGAGATCAAGCCCTGCACTGGGCTCTGCACCTAGCAGGGAGCCTGCTTGAGATACTCTCTCTCTCCCTGCCTCTCCTGCTCATTCGCACGCGTGCTTTCTCTCTCAAATAAATAAATCTTTAAAAAATAATAATAAACAAAAATTAAAACTGGTCAAAGTATGTAACAAAACAATGATTTTCAAACCTTGGCCAAAGGCAGGGCTTAAGAGTAGTCCCCGTGAGAAGGGAAACAAATCAAGTGATCTCCAGAAACACCCCCCATTTACTGCCTGGAGAGAGGCCACAACACAGGGAAGGGAAATCCAAACTGAGCCATGGAGTTCCCCGAGTGGCAGAGATAGAGTTTAGATCTCAGTAAGCCAGCATGGCTAGCATCCATAGCGCACTGTACCAGAGAGGAGAGAGAACCCCAGGGAGTGGCAGAAGGTCCCCTTGAGTCTTTGCCTGAGTACTGTTCAGAGCATGGGTGTGAGGAAATGAGCCCAGGGAAAAAAGCACCAGAAAAGAGCATCCTAAACACTCCTCAGGACTCACACAGGTCAGAGACAGTCTGTGTTCCTGCCAGCTAAATGGGAGAGGCCTCCTAACAGATGGGCATCGAGTAGAATCCCGAGAAGGGCACTGTCTCTGTATTAGGCCAGATTAGCACTCCAGTAAATGCTATTCAGGTCCTAACTAGCAAAGCTGAAAATCAAGCCTCAAGTAAATCAAATGATTTCCATGAAATTTAACTGTGTCCCAGGGGGAAAAGGCAAAAAAATTTTTTAAAACACTAAAAAATCCAACAAACACATAAATTTACAATGTCTGGGTATTCAACAAGAAT
The DNA here is from genome assembly GCF_030435805.1 of Mustela lutreola. Lineage (NCBI taxonomy): Eukaryota > Metazoa > Chordata > Mammalia > Carnivora > Mustelidae > Mustela > Mustela lutreola. The sequence continues at coordinate 135,641,851 of NC_081298.1, read as the reverse complement.
TACAGCTACTCAAGGAATCTAAAAAAAAAAAAAAACAACAACAACAACAACAACAACAAAAAAACCCTCCACTTATGGCAAGAAGAATAAAATCAATCAACAGAAAAAAAAAAATCCCAAAATTGACAGAAGCTAGCAAAAATATTAAAGTAGCTACACTTTGGGTGCCTGGGTGGCTCAGTGGGTTAAGGCCTCTGCCTTCAGCTCAGTTCACTATCCCAGGGTCCTGGGATCGAGCCCTGCATCAGGCTCTCTGTTCCATGGGGAGCCTCCTTCCTCCTCTCTCTCTCTGCCTGCCTCTCTGCCTACTTGTGATCTCTGTCTGTTAAGTAAATAAATAAAATCTTTAAAAAAAAAAAAAAGTAGCTACACTTCCTCCATACCAGAAAGGAAAAAAAAAAAAAAAAAACACGGAAAATATTTTAAAACCCCAAATCAAACTTCTAGACCTGAAGAACACCCTGAGATTAGAAACACACTAGATGAATTGACCGCAGACTATATCCTACAGAAAAAGAAAGATTAGTGAAGGCACAGTGAGCTGTCTGAGAGTGTACTACACTCCTAGAGATAGACAGACACAGGTAACACCATGCTCAGAAAAGAAGCCACTCTAAACAAGGGAATACCAATAAAATGTCCAAGAGCAGGTGGACAGAGTACTAGACTAGAACCTGGAGGAAAGCACTTGAAAGCACACAGGTGCAAAGTGTCAGTCTCAGGAAAGCACTACCTCTGGGGAGGAGGGAACGATCTGGAAAGAAGAGCCATCCCTTGGAGACCTGGTAATGAAGGAAAAGAAAAGTATATCACAGAATTAGAAGACACTACTGACCAGCACACACACCCAAACAGAAAGAGGAAAGGGCCATTAGTATTTTAAAAATACACACAAGAGGAAATCCTTGAACAAAGAAATCTAGTAGGCATCCCAAATCCCCCAAATCTCTTTATAGATAACTGATTATTGCTACTTTGGAAAATCTAAGAATAAACAGGAAAAGACAGCAAAAGGTATATGGAATCACTGAAACTCCTGAGAACAAAAAATTCTTAAGTAAATATTCACTAAATTGCACCCAAAGTAGAGAAAAACACTAATAGATGAGCATAAAGTTAAATAAGCAATGGCAAATATAAAATAGTAACACTATGAATTAGAAATTCTAAAGTCAAGATAAAAAACGGATATATAAATTATGTTGAACAAACGTAAGAAGTTGAAGAAAAAGACAAAATCACCTCAGAAATAGGAATAAATTACAAGGTAAAAAGGAGCCTGGATTTTGCTAAAAGTACAAAGGAACTGAAAAGAGAACAATGTGAACAACCCACAGAAGGAAAAGACTCAAGATGTACCAAAAGAAAGATAATCAAAGAGGATCCAGCATATGTATAATGTAGTTTCTGGAGAAAAAACAATGGAACAGAACTAATATTTAAGGTTATAATCCAAGAAAATTTTTAAAATAAGACTTGAATATTCATATTAAAAAGGCCCACAAAACTGGGAACATTTACCCCGAATACTCAACTCTAGGCATAATCTAGGAAAACTATTAAACTCCAAGGCCAAAAACATAAAAGTGGAAGAATTTTCAAGCCTCTAGAGCAATGGAAAAAGTTATTTATAAAAACAAACCAACAAACCAAATCTCAGGCTGTCATCAGACTTCTCAAAAGCAGCACAGAAAGAAAATAAAGAGTGAAAAAAATTTTAAGAATCAAGGGAGAAAAAAGATGAACCAACGATTCTATACCCAGTCCTGAATCTAGATGTCCTGCAAAAATCCAGTCTAAAGCATAACAATTGTAGACATCTAAAATATCAGGAAATACTATATTCAAGAATCTTTTCTGAGGGATTTACTAGATTGTTTGCCAGCTAGGGCCTGAGGACCAAATGCAGCCTACCACCTGTTTGGGTTTTCCTGGAGCTCAGCCACACCTGTTCGTCTCTGTATTACCCACGTCTGTGTCTGCACTGCAATGGCCAGGTTGCATAGTTACACCAGAGACTGTATGCTCCATTAAGCCCAAAATGTTCACTAGCTGGCCTCTCACTAGGAAATGGTTGCCAATTGCCGCACTGGAGACTGGGTTTGATCTAGATAAGAGATAACCAGGGAACCTGCCAAAATGAAATTTAATGCACATAACTGTAAATCTCAGAGAGGTGAGGATGAGGGCAGAAGAAGAACGTGTAAATGCTACATGTTCCAACAAAGTGACATGGGAGAAGGACAAAGAATATTCCACCGATTGCTGCTCGTTCACTGTGCCAGGGCTGCCCCATCTATAGCCCATTGTCCTCGTCAGCACACCCAGCTGGCCACACTGCTCAGCTCAATGTGTGCCCAGTGTAGTAGTCCTGATTAATGAAAATAACAGCTGTGATCTTAAATCAAAGTTTTATTCCAATCTCGCTAATTAATCCTATCTGGCATAAAGGCTGAACCACACCTGAGCTACCGGGATTCACTGTGTTCTTCTAGATGAAGAGCATAATTTAGCAGCCTCCTGGAACCAATTCCCCAGACACACACCCCAAAAAATTCACCCTCACTGTTTCATCATTGTTAAGAGGAGGCACAGAAAGACAAACCTCGTAGGATCTCTCCTCAAAGTGGAGAGGAAACTTGCCTCAACTACTGAAGCTTAGCATTCCAAACTGGAGTCGCTGGGAAGGTCCTCTCAAGCAGGACGTTACCATGCTGCCAGCTGCAGGGAGTAGAAGAGAGTAAGGTGATCCTCAAAAATGAAATTATCAGGGGGAACAAAATAATCCAAAATGTGTTCCGCGTAAGAGAGAAGTTTAATCATTCTTCTCACTAAATTATTCATCATCTAGCATCCCAGCCTAAATGTGTTCCTGAGGACTACATTTTGTCTTTTAATTCCCCCTCAGAGAGTTGTGGGAGAGAGCTGTGTCTTTCCCAGAGAAAGAATAAGCCATTAAAAAAACGACATGCTTATAGTAGGAGCTTGATAAATTTCGTTAATGATAGTGCTCAAAAATACAACAATATGCTCTAATACTCTGTCCAGAGACAACCAAATCAGTTTCGTCTGCTTCTCTTCAGCTGCCCAGCCACACTTTTGTTATTTTATTGTTTATGTGAGCTACTCTGCATCTCCTGGTGATAATATGTGCCTACATAAAATCTAAAATTAGATTTCACAAGGGGAGATAGTAGGCATAAGCACAGCAGTGAAAATGTATGTAACTGGTAAAATGTGCGTAAAATATGTCAACTTAAGCATTTGCCTAATTTCATTTACATATTAAAGATTCTATTGAAAGACATGGTAATTTTTGTGCTTAGTCAGGATAAAGAAGATGAAAAGAAGCTACAAGGTGTATACACATCTCTTCTTGATAAGCATTTTCCTTTCCTTTGCAAATGTGTCCATATATTCTCCAGAAAGCACCTTCATTACGTTTGTAATACTGCAAACATAGGATGATATTAACTATATGCATCACTGAGTTAGTCCTAGTATTGCCATTTACATTTTGTTCACTTTACCTGAACAGTACATTTTAAATGTTTACATGCTTTATTTTTGTGCTCACTCTTGCCTCTTTTTAACACACAGGATACACAAGAAAAGTCATCAGCAAAGATACTTATGTCAAATTTCCTATGAACTTGAAAATTAAAATGGTACTAATCCATGAACAAAAAAAGAAATCTGGAAAATTATATATAGGCAACATTCATAGGTAGAATGTCAGGGCAAAAAAGTCAATAAGATCAGAGTCAAAAAACAGAAATTCTCACACCAGCTCCACCAGTACAGGCAACATAGCCTGGGATAGACCAAACTCACAGAAGGTCTCCACCTTCCCTTTAAGGCTAGATAGTGTAAAGTGAAGGGATTTAAATACAACATGAGAGTGGGGCACTGGCTATCCACCCAGAGGCAGATGCAAGGACCCTTGCCAGCACAGAACCTGTGTTCCCCTTGGGCCCAGGATGCCCAGATCTGCCTCAGTCCAGCTAGGCATCCTTTTTGTAATGGGAGGTTTCATTCAAAGATGAACATCAAAGTATTAATTTTTATAAGGAATTGTGCTTCTGCTCAAGTTTCAGCACAGAGCTGTGTTGCAAACAAAGCCAGAACATAAAGAGCCCTAAAAGACTCTGGGGACCACTCCCCTTACCCTGAATCTCACAACAGCACCAGCATCTGACTTTGACATTGGAGCAATGTAGCAGCTGGGGAAAGAGCTTAAGAGGATCAGGCTGCAGTAGAAAGAAGAGCCACTCCTGTGTGCCTGACCTCTCACACGCACACTCACTAGAAATTCCGGAATCCAACCATATCAGAATTATTGTCACTCACTTTAGAAATACTGAGGAAAAGGACAGGATGAGGGATAGGAAAAGGGACAGAAACCCTATTCTTGTTAACAGAATAGAAGGCTCAGAAAGGAGTCTGACACTGTTGGTGGGAATGCAAGTTAGTGCAGCCACTTTGAGAACAGTGTGGAGATTCCTCAAGAAATTAAAAATAGAACTTCCCTATGACCCTGCAATTGCAATCCTGGGTATTTACCCCAAAGATACAGATGTAGTGAAAAGAAGGGCCATCTGTACCCCAATGTTTATAGCAGCAATGGCCACAGTTGCCAAACTGTGGAAAGAACCAAGATGCCCTTCAACAGATGAATGGATAAGGAAGATGTGGTCCATATACACTATGGAGTATGATGCCTCCAACAGAAAGGACGAATACCCAACTTTTGTAGCAACATGGACCGGACTGGAGGAGATTATGCTGAATGAAATAAGTCAAGCAGAGAGAGCCAATTATCATATGGTTTCACTTATTTGTGGAGCATAACAAATAGCATGGTGGACATGGAGAGTTACGAGAAGGGAGTTGGGGGAATTTGGAAGGGGAGGTAAACCAAGAGAGACTATGGACTCTGAAAAACAATCTGAGGGGTTTGAAGTAGTGGGGGGTGGGAAGTTGGGGGAACCAGGTGGTGGGTATTAGAGAGGGCACAGATTGCATGGAGCACTGGGTGTGGTACAAAAACAATGAATACTGTTATGCTAAAAATAAATAAAAAATAAATTAAAAAAAAGAAAGGAGTCTGAATCCAAATTATATAGGGTATTGAAAGCCATGTCTTACATTTGAGATTTTATTCAAATCATTATTGAGGCAAGAGATAAAGGTAACTTAGACGTTAGCACTTTAGCTGCTGGTAGAGACAGAAAGTAATGGGAGAATTTGAGATGAATTTTTAAAGGCATAATGATGAGAAACTCAAAGCTTTCCCACTAAGATCAGGAACAAAGCAAAGATGTCCCCTCTCATCACCCCTTTTCAACAATGAAGTGGAAATACTAGCTCATACAATGAAATAAGAAAAAGAAATAAAAGGTATACAGATTGGGAAGGAAAAAATGCAACTGGCTTTGTTTGCAGATGATCATCTATGTAGAAAATCTGAAAGAATCAACAAGCCAGCAACAGTAACAACAAAACCTCCTGGAACTAATAAGTGAATATATAAAGGTAGCAGGATACAAGGTTAACCTACAACAGTGGATCATTTTCCCACAAGCTAACAATGAATGAATAAAAACTGAAATTAAAAATATAATACCACATGCATTTGTACCCAAGAAAATGAAATGTTTAGGTACAAACCTAATGAAGTATATATAAAATGTGTATGCAGAAACCTAAAACACTCAGATGAACAAAAGCAAAAAACTAAGTAAAGAGATATCCCATGCTCATGGATAGAAAATTCAATACCATTACAGTATCAGATCTTCCAACCTGATTTATAGACTCAAGCAATTTCAATTAAAATCCCAATTATTTTGAGGATATCAACAAATTGGTTCTGAAGTTTACAGGAAGGGTAAAATAGCCAATAAAATAATGAAGGAGAAGAAAAGAGTTGGAAGACTAATATTACTCAACTTTAAGACTTATTATAAAACACATTAATCAAAACAATGTGACATTGGCAAAAGAGTAGACACGTAGATCCACTGGGGGTGGAACAGAGCACACAGAAACAGACTCACATAGATAGTCTTCAACAAAAGGGCAAAAGCAATACAATGGAGAAAAACATTCTTTTTAATAAATGATTCTGGAACAACTAGACATCCACATGCAAAGAAATGAATCTAGACACAGACCTGACACTCTTTGCAAAAATTAATCAAAAGGGATCATAGCCCAAGAGGTAAAACACAAATCCATAAAACTCGTAGAAGATAACACAAGAGAAAACCAAGATGACCTTGGATACCATGCTGCCTTTTTAAATACATCAAAGGCATGATTCATGAAAAAATAATTGATAAGCTATACTTCATTAAAATTAAAAACTCCTGCTCTGTGAAAGATAATGTCAATGCCAAGAAAAGGAGAATACCAGCCACAGATTGGGAGGATAATTTACAAAAGTTGATGAAGAACTGTTATCCAAAATATACAAAGGACTCTTAAAATTCCGCAATAAGGAAACAACCAATCTGATTTTAAAATGAGGCAAATACCTAGACAACCAACCTCACCAAAGAAGATATGCAGATGGCAAAGAAGTCTAACGAGAAGATGCTCCACTTCATTTGTCATCATGGAAATGCAAATCAAAACAACAATGAAATAACTCTACACACCTATGAGACTGGCCAAAATTCAGAATGCTGACGACACCAAATGCTGGTGAGGTTGTGGAGCAACAGGAACTCTCATTCACTGCTGGTGGGAATGCAGAATGGTGCAGCCACCTTGGAAGACAGCTAGCAGTTTCTTACAAAACTAGACATATTCTTACCAGAAATCTAGAAATCATGTTCCTTGGCATTTACACAGAGGAGTTGAAAACTTATGTTCCCACAAAAACCTGCACACAGATGTTTATAACAGCTTTATTCATAATTGCCAAAACTTGGAAGCAACCAAGAAGTCTCTTCTGTAGGTGAATAGATTAATCAACTGTGAAACATCCAGAAAATGGAATAGTACTATGACAGTGCTAAAAGGAAATGAGCTATCAAGCCACGGAACGACATGGAGAAACCTTAATTGTGTATTACTAACTGAGAGAAGCCGATCCCAAAAGGCTACAGTCTATGATTCCAACTATATGACGTCTGAAAAAAGCACAACAGTAAAAAGATCAATGGTTGCCAAGGGTTGGGAGGGGAGGGAAGAACAGAGAGGATTTTCTAGTGCAGTGGAAATACTCTGCATGATATAATGATGGATACAAGTCATTATATATTTGCCCAAACCCACAGAACGTACAACAACAGCTGTGAACCCTAATGTAAACTATAAGCTTTGGATAAATATGATGTATCAGTGTAGGTTCATCAACTCTAACAAATGTACCACTCTGGTGGGGTCTGTTGATGGGAGAGGCTATGTACATATGAGGGCAGGGAGTATACGGGAAATATCTATACCTTCCTCTTAATTTTGCTGTGAACCTAAAGCTTCTTTTAAAAAATTAAGTTTAAAAAAAAAAAGTAGACTGAAAAGATCTGCTAATGGATAGGATATAAGGAGTGAGAAAAAGGAGGAAAAAAATCAAGGATTATACCTACACATGGGTCTTGGGATTAAGTAATTAGATAACAGTGTCCTTTTCTAAGATACAGAGGTATAAACATAAAAGAGGAAGGAGATCAAGAACTCTGTTTTGAAGTCTATTAAACATTCACAGGAAGATGCCCAAAGGGCAGTAGGATTGATGAGTTTGGAATTCAATGTATACACAAGGACTAGAGACACAAATTTGGGATTCATCAACATATACACTGAATTCAAAATCAAGGTTGTAGGTAAAGTCTCCTATAAAGAGATTTTCAATCTAAAAGCAGTGGGTCAGGGCACCTGGGTAGCTCAGTGGGTTAAGCCTCTGCCTTCACCTCAGGTCATGATCTCAAGGTCCTGGGATTGAGCTCCATGTCGGGCTCCCTGCTCAGTGGGGAGTCTGCTTCTCCTTTCCCTCTGCCCCTCCCTGACTCTGTTTTTTCTCTCTCTGTCAAATAAATAAATAAAACCTAAAAAAAAAAAAAAAAAAAAAAGGAAGCAGAGGGTCGAGGACTGAGCCCTGGAAGGCTCTTCTATTCAGACATCAGACAGAAGAGAAGCATGCAAAGAAAGTGGAAGAGCAAAGGTCTGTGAGGTTGGAGGGGAAGACAGGTCGTCAGAGTAGACAACAAGAAAGTCAGTCAGGAACGGGGATGACAACTGTGTGGATGACTGCCACAAAGAGAATAAAAACAAAGGAGTGTCCATTAGAATGACATCTGGTAACCTTGATACAAACAGCTGCACTGGGGTCACGAACACAGAAACCAGCATGGGATGGAATGGGCCGTGAAGAAATAAAGAGAACCAGCAACTTCCTTTGGGAGACTTGTTATGTAGAAAAGCAAGAGAGGCAGTAGCATTGAAGTATGAGATCACGTAACCCAGGCCAGGGCAGATTTCCAAGATGCAAAGCATGTCAGCCCTGCTTCTATCACACTCCCTGGCACCCATCAGCCTGGAGAGAAGCTCCAGACTCCTCAGGCTGGTTGTCAACGACCACACCCAGCCTGGCCTTAAGCAATGATCCCACCTCAACTTCGGCCTCTCTTGTGTCCTTCCTCCTTTTCTTCCTGTCCCTCCCAAACCATCTACAATCCACTCATGCTACAGTAGTCAGCACTCCATCATATTCATTCTTTCAAGCTTTCATGCTGTCATACAAATGGTTACTTTTGCCAGAAATGTCTTTTCCTTTCCTGATTTTTCAATAATTGAGGCTCAGTTTAAATGACCTCCTGCATGAAGCCTTCCAACAAACTTGCACCTTCCCCTCTTCATCTGCCTTATGCACGCTGATCTGTGATTTTGTCTATTTGTTGACTGTGTCTTTTCCCTTCCCTATAACTTGGACCTAGCAGAGGCCTATAGCTCATTGGCTATGAAATATGAAATGAACAGATGTACCTATAGATATTAGCAATATAACTTCTGTCAATGGTTCCACATTACCCTATCGTACCCTGAGCACGTATCCACATTGGCTTATCCAAACACAAACCCCATTCCTTTTATTTCCCACCTTCGTCCAAGCACCATGCCCAAGATAAAATGAGAAAAGCCTGTTAAACAAAGGAAGAAAAAAGTGATGAAAACTCAGTAGCATCCCAAGGTAGGGTAAGTGCATATTAGCTATTTTAAATTTCGAGAGCCTCAGGGCCATTCCCCCATTTCAGACAAGTCCAAAACAGGAGGGCAGTCTTTCCTGCAAAACTGCAGAGTTCTGTAGAATAAAAAAGAGCTGAGGACACAGTCTTTGTTTTATTTTAAGCAAGATCTCGGTACATGAACATGATCCCAAAGGAAATTTAAGCTTAAACTGATTGACAGGAAAACAAATTTGTCATAGCCTAGCCTTACTTAGAAACCCCATGAAATATCATAATCTTTTTGAATAAAGTACTCTGGATTGACATCTTTTTTTAAAATGATAGATGCTTTGGAATGCCCTGTTTGTGTAGAGGGTGTGTAAGAGAAGCCCACGGGAAGCACAGGGCAGGGAGGGCTGGAATGGAGAGCAGCCCACGACGCGATTGCATCTCTTGCCTGTTTGGGGCAACAATGTCTCCCACTGGGAGACTGAGCACCCTCGTGTCTTCCCTCTGCCTCACACCCAGTATCTACTTGGTTGCTAACTCCTACCTGTTCTGTGTTCACATCTACATAATCTATCACTTCCTCTCCACCCTCTCTCCACAGAGGAAGGTTCCTGACAATCCCTGCCCAGCCTACACAGCCCCCAGTTTACCACACCATTTCCACACTGATGAGGTCTTTCTCTGCTAACAAATCTTCATGACTTCTCTCATCTACAAAATCAAAAACAAACTTTTCACCTGCTGTTAAAGGCTTCTGCAGTCCAGCCTGCCACCTTGCTGGCTATTCCATTTCTCAAAGATTTGTACAATTGCAGGTATTAAATTTGCTGTTTCCGTTTCAGAATGTCATCTCTTAACTCACACTCAGCACATATTCCTATGATTTCTTGAAATACAAGAAAGAGGTATAGACTCCCACTCTTAACCACATGTGGAGCTTTGAGGGACAGATACATTGGCCTGGGAGAAATAGCCTTCCCAGATTCAATTTCCAATCTTGTCAGAGGAGAGGAAGTAGAATACGTGTGAGATGAGAAATGTAACTCCTCCGATTGCTAGATGTGCAAATTTGACAATGTTATGTGGTCCTGATGAGGTTCCAGATCTGCAAATGGAGATTATGGAAATTGCCTTATAGACTAGATTGTAAGAAAAACACAAATATGAAATCACCAGGACAAATTAGATGGTCAATAAATGTATGAGTCATTTTACTAAGAAAACCACATCTACAGCTAATAGAACTAATACTTTAGAATTGTAAGATGTTAACTTAACGTGTGCATATACTTGAATGGGAGTATGTGAGTTCGAAATAAACTAAGATCATCCCAGAATGTGTGCTTTAAAGTAATGAAGTACTTCAAGGCATTTACTTGAAACCTAGTAGTGTACGAACTCCGGACATCATCTTCCGAAGAAATGAGACTTTGTTCCTTAGAAGACCTACTGTTTGTTTGCTAATGCCAACACCAGTCTTTCCTGAATCTTTTCCCCTCAGTTGGGGAAACTATGTGAAACTATGAAAAGGAAAATTTATCCTTTCTTCACAGTTTCTAAGGTTTTTGTTCTCTAGAGCCCAAAGATTCATTTTACAAAAGAGATAATGAAAGATTTTTAACCAAGGAAGTGGAATGTATCATGATGTAAGATATAAATTTCCATATCTTCCACACAGCAAAAAACCCTATTTCAATACCGGCAAACAGCCTTGGGGGGGCGGGGGGGATCCTTAGCATACAGCATATTTCACAATTTTTTTTTCACAATTTTTAACTTTTTTTTTTTTTTTAGCAATCCTAAGCACTTTTTACTGATAAGGGTATTACCTAGGTATTATCTATAAGAACTTGGAAATTATTTTGCTGAAAGTTGTGAAGTTAAAACGTATTGACGGTAGTTGGTAATCATGTTCTCTTTGAATATCGGGCACTAAAACCAGAGTAAATGCTTTAGACTTCAGCTTCAAAAATACCCATTGGTAAATGAAAGATTATTAGTAGCAAATCTTCTTTAGAATAAAAAGATTAGAGTTACCAATTTCTACCAAAATTACCACCTTCTTGCCATGCCATTCCCTGAGAGATTTTAACCTGAAGTGAAAGAATGATTCCAAAATAGCTGCATTAGCATAAATACGGCCACATCTAAATTTTTAATTGTTCCCGGCCACTTTCAGAGAGGTACGAAAAGGCAGAGCACAGAGCGGGGTGGGGGGACAGGAGCCCCTAGTCTACACCCAGAAAAACCCGATTGGGAAAATGGTTCCCATCGAACGGATATCACAGACGTAATAAGACCATTGAGATATAAGTGCTTTAGCCTGTTTGATTTTTTTTTTTTCTTAATTAAAAGGAGTTGGGTTACTATGAAACACATTTTAACTTCTAGTATTTCCCTCCACATACAGGTGCTTGGCTCTGACACAGAGAAGACCTCGATAACTGTAAAAAGAGTGGATCGTGCCACTTTGTTGTTGTTTTTCTGTTTGGGTTTTTTTTTTTTTTTAAATATTATTTTATACACAGTTACGGAAAGCCTTCACTGAAGACGGCCCCTTCCCTGCGAGCAGGATCTTACGCAATCCTGACGCCTTACCTGTGACATGTAGTCTGCCATCCGCCTTTAAGACATGAGGAAACTGGGTGTGACGGGGCAGGCAGAGTAGCCTGAACACTGGCACTGTCGCCGCGCAGGGACCACCCCTAACTTGCAGCCCGCCTCAGCGCTCCATGTACCTCAGGCTGCCACTGGGCGCCGCCATGTCTCTTTCCCAGAATGCTGTTCTGCAGAATGCCCGGCTGTGCGACTTTCTGCCGGGGTCACCACCTGCTTTGCCTCTCAGCACCTTCCAGCATTTTCTGGAACCGTCTGGTAGGAGAGGCCGCCGTTGGTGTAGTGTAAGAAGTAATGGGTTTGGAATCTGGTCATGGAGATTCCAATCCCAGCTCTGAGGATTATGGGATGGGCCCAAACCCCTCATCTATCCTTTCGTGCAAACTTGGTTTCCACCGAGGTGACATGGTACTGAGACCCCGCCAGGGTCCCTGGGAGAGGAGCTAAGGAACCAGGTCGTGTGTGCTCTAGCGGCCAGACAAGCCGCACAGAACCCAGCAGATGCCCAATCAAAGCCGTTTTGGAGAAAATGAAATGAGAATTTGCAGTCGTTCTTCCTGCAAGAGTCAGGGGCTTTGCTGTGAGTGATCCTTTAGCACAGTCAAGCCTTCAGCGTATGGAATGGCCGCACAGAGACACGGAGGAAACAGAGAAGGGGGGACAGGAGGCGGCACTTAGCACAGTGCTCACCGGAGAGCGCACAGACTTCCCCGTCTCTCAGTGGGGAAGGAAGAAACCTCGAGGTCAAGGTCCCGCCAAGAAAATCTAACAACCTCAGGCTGAAGCAGAACCAAGATTGGGCCTTACACCTGTGGTGAAGGAGGAGGCTGTCACATGCGGGCAGATCAAGGCCATGAGGAGCACACCTGGGTTCTCCTCCCGACTCTGCTCGGAAATCACTGCCTGGTTTTTAGAACTCTTCCCTTCTTGCAGCTGCATTTGCTCTTCCCGACCATGGAGTATTGGACTAGACGGTCATTGTAGTTATTTCTGGAGACTCCTAGTTCTGGTTAACTTCGTTTTCATCAGGAAGTTCAGCCTAGCTTTGGCACATGTCTTTTCAGCAACCAGTGATTTGGCAATGAGCTCTTACCTCTTTTATTCTGTGTATGAATAAATTATATTATGGCTGCCATCAAATTTTTTGCATTTGGGGGCCACACTCTGCTTGCCATAGTGTATTTATTCTTTAAACAGTCAATTCAAAGTTGTATTAAAATTAGAAAGTCAATTTTAAATTGTATTTTTATTTTATTTAGACTTCTAGCAACTTTATTCCTAAAACTGGTCTAACATTTCTTTTTTCTTTCTTTCTTTCTTTATCCTTCCTTATCAGGATCAAGTGCTAAGACTATGGTCATTTCTTTGAATGAATTGGAGCAATCTTTCTCTAAAGCCCTGGATAATTTAATTAACATGAGGATCATCTGTCCTCTAAAGGTTAGGTAAAACTCAGCTGTGAAGCCATCTGCTCATGATGCTTTTTTCCTAATTGTTGATCATTAATTTTCTTTCTAATGTCTTTTTTTTTTTTTACAGTAGTTGAATTTTTCAAGTTTTCTTCTTCTTCTAGGGTTGGCTTTGACTATTTGAATTTTGTAAGAAAATAAAGTTGCATGAGTGAAGAAAGAGTTGCATGTAATAGTCCCCTTAACTCTCCTCCGTGCATGTGACTATCACCTTTTCATTTCTAATTTTAAATATTTTTATTCTCTGTTTCCCTTAATCCAATTTTTAAGGCTTTTATCCATTTTCTGGTCTTTTCAAGAAAACTGATTTTGGATTTACACATCCTTTCTGCTATTGTTTTGTTTTTTACTTTTATTCCAACTTTTATCTTTAATATTTTCTTTTATCTTGATTCTTTCTAATATTTTCTTCCTAGTTTCTTCTGTTATCTTTTCTAGTTTTTTTAGGATGGGTAGTAATTCCTCTATTTTGTCTTTCTTCTTTAAAACATGTTTGTCTGAGAGGCATCTGGTTGGCTCAGTTGGCTAAGCATCCGACTCTTGGTATCGGCTCATTTCATGATCTCAGGGTCATGAGATAGAGCCCCACATCAGGCTCTGCACCTAGTGGGGAGTTTGCTTGAGGTTCTTTCTCTTCATCTCCTTCTGCCCCTCTCCTATGGGTGTGCTCTCTCTTTCTAAAAATAAATAAATCTTTTAAAAAATAAAAGAAATATGTCTGAGGCTATAAATTTTTATTGGAATTCAACCTTAGCCATGTCCCATAATTATGGCATGGAAGCATGTGCTGTCTTTCTCCATTTGCATTCAACAGGTTTATTTCCCATCTCTCTCTGCTTCTGGAACCCTCCCCTAAGGGGTCGTATCACCTAGAGCCTCTTGTTGAGTGGATTTCAATTGGCTTTGGCCAATGGGAGCCATCAACAGGAAATCAGAGGACAGGAAAGAGAATCTGTGACTTACTGCCTCCCTGTTCATCCCAGCAATTCTTTTAGTGGCAGCAGGTACCTTCTCCACATACAGAGGCTCTTCCACAGCTTCAGTTCACATTAGGGTCCTTAACACATTTACTCACTTTATCAGTTCAAGCCTTGAGGTGAGAACACCTTCCCATTGTTGCATGAGTCTCTGGATTCTCTTAATCTTGCTGAAAGCTTTTAAATCATTACTTTACTCAAATCTCTTCAGTTGAGCCATCTAAGTGGAGTTCTGTTTCCTGGTGGAACTCTGATACACAGTAGTCATTGTTCTTTCAATAGTTTAGTTTAATTCAAAATTGTTTTTCATTATCCAGTCACCAGGTATTACCTAGGAGAGTATTTTTTAACTTCTAAAAGACTCTATGGATGTCATCATTTTTTTTGGATGTTAGAATTGTGGAGTCAACAAATATACAGCTCTCTTACACCTCTATTTTGTAAGCTGCTAGAGGATGTGCTCTACCAAGACAAGAAAGCAAACCAAGAAAGCAGGTATATGGCCCCCAGTGAACAAAGCATCCTTTTTTTTTTTAAGATTTTATTTATTTATTTGAGAGAGAGACAGTACAAGAGAACATGAGCGAGGAGAAGGTCAGAGGGAGAAGCAGACTTCCCATGGAGCTGGGAGCCTGATATGGGACTCGATCCTGGGACTCCAGGATCATGCCCTGAGCGAGCCGAAGGCAGTCGTCCAACCAACTGAGCCACCCAGGTGCCCCTGAACAGAGGATCTTAACAGACAGGAGACTAAGTGATTTTTCTGATGATTAGAAACGAAGTCCTCGGATGCCAGTGATACAATCCAGTGTAGAGCAGAGGTGTGGGGCCAACAAAAGGATGTTTCTAACAGAATACAATTACTTCGAACTGATGTCTTATATGTTTGGCTGCATTGAGAAAACATGTTCAGGTATTTTGAAGAGTTTGGAAAAGATTTAGCAACAAGTACCTAGAAAACTAAGCAAATAAAAAAAAAATGAATCATTCACAGAAAAATGAAAAACTATACAGAAAAGAAATATCCTAAAATACTACATGGCTCATCTGTGAACGACGCTTATATGATAATAATGATATGAACACTAATAACCAAATATTGGAGCATGGAGAGGAATTATAAGGGTACAAAATCCTTAGTTTCACAGTAGAATGTCAACTTATATTAATTGACATTTCAAAAAATGGCATAATAAGCATATTATTGAAGAATCAGGAGGTGAATACCAAGAGTCGCTCACAATGTTAAAAGAGGGTCGTCTGAAAAGCAAGGATCAGGCATGTAGACGAGAGGAGCAGAGGAATGGTGTTTGGTTGTTGTTGGCTATTAAAAGCCTCCTTCCTCTCACTTTCTAAACCATATAAATATATTACTTTGATAAGAAGTTAAATGTTTAAAGAAACTCAGGTTTCCTTCATCCAGGAAATCAAGAACAAAACAACATAATTATTCTGGAAAAAAATGAAGCCATTAACACCACAGTATGAATTTACCTTAATCAACTCCTATGTCTTTAACTCAGCAGTCCACTAATTCAGGGTTTTCTAGGAGGCTCTTTCGGACACATGGGAAGGGAGTGTAGCCTAACTCTGCTCCTCAAAAATAACAGAAGGAAGCCTGGGTGGCTCAGTTGGTTAAGCCTCTGACTGTTGATTTCAGCTCAGGCCATGATCTCAGGGTCCTTGAATCAAGCCCTGCCTGGGGCTTCTGGCTCAGCGTGGAGTCTGCTTCTCGCCCTCTGCCCCTCCTACCCCCCCCCAACCTAAATGAACAGATCTTTAAAAAGTAATAATAATAGAGACCTTGCTTCAGCTGGGCTAAGACAATCTTATATTCATCGCACCAAGGGTCATTACATTCTCAACACCAAACTAGTGTATGTTCTGTTAAATATTTTTCAAATGTGATAATTTATTGCTTGAGACTTAAGAGCAGTTTTATTGTTTTTCACAGCAATTTCATTTTCCCTTAGTCATTCTCCCTCCTACACTCTGGCACTTAACAAATCTTCCTTCAGCGTTGGGGGGATGGCTCCGCAGCATATATCTAGAAGTCCATCCTCAGCATAACAAGCCAATTAGCTGCTAAGAAAAACACAGCAGGGTTCTCTTGCCATTTATTTTGACTTAAATTCCGTGTCTTATAATAGCCCAGCAAAACATGGAGCACTGACAGTGTGTCAGCACTGCAACTACTAAAACTTCTTTTTAGACTTTTTGTAGGGACTTATTAAAGGTATAGGGCAGGGAACCCCAAACCTGTAGACCATTAAGAAGGAAGTCTGCAGGCCGCTTAGAAACATCACCCCATTTAAACACCTGGGATGTGGACCACAGGAAAGGAGAATTCACTAACGATGAGTCTGTTGATAATTTGTAAGTTTTTTAATATAAATTTTCTGTTTTTGTAAAAATTCATGTAAAGTTGGATCACATGATGTGAATGTCAAGCAAGGACATCTAGCTCAGAGATTTCCAAGTCTGACTTTAAGGACCCTGGAGTTGGAGCACATATATCAGGGGTCTCTATGGTGGTCAGGAAGGGTGAGCAGTGATCATAATATGTGACCCCTGAGTTTCTTCAAACCTGTGCAGTTCCTATTTGACCCATCATTTCACACATGGGAAAATAAAGTTATCTGGGAAGGAGGAAGAAACTCATCTAATATTGTACAAGTAGCAGGTGGCAAAGCTGGAACCAAATCCAGGTCTTTGGATTCCCGGTTCAATGTTTTCACCAGTGTCTTTTGCTGCCTTTCCTATTTTAGGTGCTTTTCTATTTATGGATACTACAACGTATCCCTTTCTGGAGAATGATGGAGATGTTACTACCCTGCATTTTCCCTAAGGAAAGAAGTTTGATAAATTATTTAAATATCCACTTTTCTCTGCTAAAATGTACACTATGTTTTTCTCTAAGTAAAATGTGAAAACACTTATATTACTGAGCCATTTATATGCACCATTTTTCTTCTTAAAAGCTTCTCTTCTCCCATATCCATTGCTTTGGAAACCTCTGGAGATATTATAATGAAATATTGATTGCCATCTCTCTCATCTTCACCCTATTCATATTCTAATGATCCTGCAACTCCGGAATAATTTCTGTTGAGAAATCACTAATTCAAAAACTTGCTTCCACATTTTTTTTTTTTTTTAAAGAGAGAATATTACATTGACTGGGGACCGGACACCAGAGTCTCAGCACATCAGCTCCTGTTCAAGATGGCTCCTCTTGGGGCCTCACATTACATGAGCATCAAGAACTTTGAATTAATGGATTCAGAAGAGATCTTTTAATTTCCAAGAGATGACAGTTTCAATAAGATGGTGGTGGTTAAAAAGCAGAGTTTGATCTTTGCAGTGAGGAGGAATCATTAGAATTCCACTGTAGGGGGTGTAATTTCAGCTCCTGGAAAGGACTGGGGGTTATGTGCCCCTCGTAGGACATCCCTAGGCTCCACGGTGGACAGTTCCGGCTTGTGCCGGAATGGAATGGGGAAGAGTGCTGATGGAAACTCCCAAATTTCTTTTCAAAACAGTAGGTGTTTGATCTGATGACATATGTTCTGGATTTAGAATCAGAAGAACCAGAAGAATCAGAAAGCCATTCCATTGCTTCCCATCTCAGTGACCGTGGATAATTTAAACTTTTGCTCAGCTTTCCCATTTGTAAACTGGAGATAGATAAGGAGTACCTTTTTGTTGATGTTGTGAGAATTCAAACAGATCGTTCATGTTAAATGCCAACATATGCCTACTGATCCTTAAGAAATGTGATCTCTTTCTTCCTTGAGGAACAAAGATTAAGAAACAAATATGAGTGTTTCTAAAAAGATATGGAGTCATTTTTCCCAGTAAGACTCAGGAGGTGCTAGAGATATCATCTGTCTCCCATGGAAAGTCATTATGAAATAGGATCAAACTATGAAAATGTGCCGTGAAAGCCATCAGGGAGCCGAAAGCAGAGGAGATAAAAGGGCTCCAGACGGGAGGAACTGTCCTGTTCTTCTATTGCTGCATCATAAACCACCCTAACACTCTGCAGTCAAAATGTCAACCTGATCATTAAAGCTCACTGTTCTATAGCTTGAGTTCAGTGGGAAGTTCCATGGCTCTTGCTTAGGGTCTTCTGCTATTTCGGTCCCATCGTGGCTCACAGGGAGTCCTCTGGGAAACTGGGGCAAATGGGCCCCTCTCCCTCTTCATACAGTTTCAAGACCTCTCCTCCCCATCTGCTTTCCCCAGCACACAGCCCAGTGCTTCCAAAATCATGTGACCAAGAGGAAGGAAAAGGAAGCTACCAAGCCTTCTTAACGCCTGGACTCCAAGCCCAGGAGTAGTACTTCCTCCAGGTCCAATGGGAAAGCAGTCCCAGGCCCAGCCTAGGTTCAAAGGATGGGGCACAACAGAGCTCTCCAGACAGGACCGGGAGGCCTCTGTGCAGTCCAGACGCTTGGTGTGCCCGGGGAACACGAGCTCCCTGCCGTGCGCACAGGACATATTCACCAAATAATGTCAAAGGACTGAATGGACATGTGATTCTCCTTATCCCTGGTTAATGTTTTAGTTGTTGGTTACATAACATCAAGAAAGGTTAAATTTGCGGCTGCTTCACCTGTAGTAGCTGCCATTTTAGGAAGATGATTTTCCATGCCTGTTTAACTAGCAGTGGTGTTAATAGGGCCATTCAGAAGCTTTTGGGAGGAACATCGCTGGTTTTGCCACCCAATATTTTTAAAATATATGCCTTGACATGATCATAGCCAGTTTAACTTGGAGTTGGATGTGTGTGGTGGATATCATCAAAATACTTCTGCCCATTATTTCAGAGTCCTTTCAAAAGCAAGATCACACTCTTTTGCCAGCCCATGTTTCAGGCCAAGGTCTACCCTAGAAAACAGGCCACCTAGAGCCTGGGATTCCAGGGGCCTGGAAAAGAGACACACCTACAAATCTGCGGCTTTCTCATCTGCTGATTGTTTTCAGGGAGCAAAGTATGTATTTCATTCCATAAAGTCAGGTCCGGTTTAGAAGGAGGATAGAGTGGCTAGAATCTTCACCAAGTTTATCCCTGATGGCTGACGAATGTTCCAGGAGAGCAGGTTATGGAGGAGAAGGGGAGAAAATACTACAACAGAGGGGCTGCCTAAAATGTAGAAAGAGAGCACAGAAGTGAGAGCTTTTTGAGACAAAGTTTCTCGGTTCCCTTCTCCCTACCAGACAACTGCCGAAACCTGAGCCTCCTCCAAGCTCAAGTTAACAAGGGATGTCGACTCAGTTAAGCCAGTCGGTTCTTCAGAAAAGACAGTTTCCCACCAATTTGCTCAGTTTCTACTCTCCCCAGTCCTTGGGACTTTTCAGTCTAATGTTCAAGAAGCCCTCTGGGAGCCAGCCTATCTTTCCAGCCTTCTAAGAAACATAGAGAGCTTACAACAAATATTTGTGGAAGGAATAAAGGCACGAATGACACCATCCCTTTCCCACCAAACATAGCCACACAAAAAGCCTTTCTATGATCCAAAAACAAAACAAAACAAAACAAAAAACAGGACTTTATCCCTTTTGCCTTAGTTTTTTACACAGGTGGTCCCTCCATGGGGTATGCCCTACCCCGTGAAGCAGCACCATCGAACTTCTCTTCTTTCATGGTTTGGTTATAAACACCAGGTCTTTTCAGGAAATCTTCCCAAATCTCTGCATCGATAAAGAATTCCTTCTCTTCTAGGTCATTCGATCACGTCATCATTACTTCTCAAAGAAAAACTCTACGTGTGCCAGTATCATCATCAATATGACGAAATTTTCTGAGTGGCAAATTGGGAACTGGAGACCTGAATAAGGTAAAAGCCCTGTTCTCAAGGAGCATGACATCTAGCAGAGAAAAAGAGAAACTTTGAAACAGTCATAATATGGTATAAGAACAGAGGCATAGAAGGTACAGAAAATATCACAGAAAAAGAAAACAGCAGGAAAGAAAGAAAGAATAAATGAATTATGGCAGGAAAAGAAGCATCCGAAGAGGACTCCTGGAGGAAGTAGTGCGGGGTGAAAGGGTTGGAAAGAAGACATTTCTTGCTTGAATCCTAACTACATGCCAAGTCTTAAAAAGCTGAGTCTCCATGCCATGTCTGCACTTGCAAGTGGCTCTGGAGATGGTAAGCTATGCTAGAGGTCAAGAGGAAGTCAAAGATCAGATCACTTATAGCCTTGGGTTCCTCTCAGGGACTTGAACTTCGCAGGGAGGTGATGGAGAGTCACTGCCAGGATTTAAGCAGAGACATGGACCATTTCTGGCTCATTTTTATAACCGAGGGTCAACAAGCACAGTGCCTGGAAATAACAATAACCACACGGGCAAAACCTGAGCACTTACTGTATGCCTGGCACGGTGCCAGTCACTTCACATATATCCGTTAATAGCCGCTAATGAAAGTTTCCTTTAAATTGAATGGAATCTTGGCCCCACCCCATCTGGAGTAAAAATGGAAACTGTCATTATAGCTTTAGCAGAGAGAGTTAGATAATTATAAGTTTAAAGAAGTTTAGTCATGAAAAAAAAAGGAGAATAAAGGAAAGAATTTGATTATTGCTCAGCTAAAGGCCAAACCAGAAAGATTCGGGTCATAAAAAAGGATGGCTAATTTTTTTAAGTGGTAAAAGAGCTAGAAAGGATTTTATATAAACACTTTAGGGGAGAAAAAGATAAATCACAGAGAAAAAATGGGTCTTCTAATAAATGAGTGGGAAAAGAGAATTAACAATAAATGAGAACGGCTGAAATATTGAACTCATCCTTTGCAAGAAAAATGAGAAGAAATAACTTAGATTCTTAGCAAGTAATAAAAATCTTGCAAAATACTTAATAGGGATAGAAATCTAGTGAGGGGATATTCATTAAATTTAATTCATCATTTTAAAATAGACAGCCCACAGCCCTCACAAGGTGCGATTCCGCTGGAATCGGATCCCTTCATTCTCTCCCTAATTTGACTTCCGAAGACCAGCAAAGACTAAGTGACGGAGGACCGCGTGCATGGTCAGGAGCCACCTCAGGGCCAGCTTCTCACTAGGACGCAAAAGCGACATTTTGAGGGGAAAAAAAATTCCATTCCTCCAGAAATCACGCAGCTGTTTTCCTAAGAGCAAAATAATGATCAAAATGATGGTTCCAAAGAAACCAGGGTCAAAGGGGTCAACAGCGGTGTTCGGCGTGGACTTTTTACAGCTGAGAAAAATCAGGGCTGGGGCGGAGGAATGAGGAAGCGGGCCCAGGAGGAGTAGGTGGCCGCAGTCCCATGCGGTGGGCTGTCAGACCTAACAAAGCCTAAGCCGGGCGCGCGGAGCCCGGAGGGCGAGAGCAGGTGCAGGTGAACCGATCTGGGGCCAGGAGGCGCCTCGGAGCCTCCCCTCGTCCACGGCCCCATCAGGCTGGGTTAGGCGCCCCCTCCTGGACACTCAGAGCAACACGGGCATCTCTCAGCCGCTGCTTTCAGTTTTAGGATTCTTTCTTTTTTCTCTTTTTCCTCCAGACTGTGAGTTCTATGGAGGCAGGGACTACATCCGATTAAATAAATGGTGTGATGCTGGCAGGGACTCGGTAAATGCCTGTTGAGTGAACTCATGGACACACGAACTAAGTGAGGATTCCCAAAGCCGATTGTTGAAGACCCCAGAGAGGTAAGGAGGAAACCAGAGTGGAGACTCTCTGACGAGGAGCACGTGCGTCGTCCCCATGCCACCCAGGACCCACCTGCCTCATGGAAGGGCAGCTGGAGAGCTGGCCCGAAACCCAGCCCTCTTTAGCGACCCTAACTTCTCTCCGTGGGCTCCTCTCCCGGACACTAATTAACGAACCAAAGAGCGCAGGCAGCGAAGAAATAAGCAACATCTGTGTAATGCCACTGACCTATGTATCGGCTTCTATAAGTGACTTGAACTGAATGCCATGTGCAAAAAGGGGCCCAGCTGAAGCATTTGAAATCTGGGAAGATTAGGATGGGGTCATCACAGTGGAGGCAGCGCGGACCACACGGAACTCAGGGGTGTGCTCAGGAGGCCAGGAGTAGACGTGATTTCTCAGCAGATGTGCATCCTTCCCCCGGAATGCCTTCATCCGTCAAGTCCAAATCCTCTGGGCCTGAAGGCAGCTTCCCCAGGGAGGCTTGTCTGACACCCCAGGCAGGATTTAGCTCTAATCCCCCAGGGCATTTTCTTGGTCTATTATTAGCCTTTGCCACAGTTGGCTCTAGACACTGATGGAACAAGGCTGTCAGACTGTGGGCTTCCAAAAGGCAGGAGATATTTCTGACTCATCACTTTATTCGTGTCCCCTAATCCGATGTCTAGGAATTGTAAGAGAGAGAGTCCAGCAGGTGCAGGAAGAGCAGTAGCTGGTGTGGGAAGGTTCGAGGGGTGTCCCACCACAGAGACTAGCAGCTCAGCATCCCAGGCAGGGGTTGGGAACACATGGTCTTCTGTTGGGCACTGTGCGCCATGTGTGTCTACCTGTTCCATCGAATCCTAGAAACAGCTGTAAACAGTAGGTGCTTACTATCTCAATTTTGCAGTCTTCTCCTCTCACAAGGGAGAAAAAAAAAAGGAAGATAAGCGAGATCACATAGGCTGCTTACAGGTGGCTGGGGATTTTCACACACTCCTCGCGGACGCCAACGTCTGCTCCCTTTCTAGTTGGGTGGGTACACTGACCTGGCTGGAGAAGGTGCAGAGAGGCCCCCGTTGCCTGCAATGTCTGCTGAATTCAGACGCACACACTGTTCCTGGGGTGCCCCCTTCACTCTCCATTGCTCCTCCCCGGGCCACCCTGCTTGACCTTAGAGCCCCGTGGAGGTCCTGAAGCTCTGGAGGTGATTTGGCCTGCCCGGAGTCCCTCAGGGAATCTGGGGCAGAACATGACAAGTAGCCTGGCGTCCTGGCTCTCAGGGGCCAGGAGCTCCCTTTGTTATTCCTCAATTTTTCTGATGGTGAGAGGCCAGGCTCAGTCCTCAACACCTAGAGAAAACCCCAAACCAAAACACAGAATAATTTCTTTCCAGGGTGACAAATCCAGGGAGACAGAGCCGTGGACTGCTCTCACGTATCATGGAAGACAACGGCCACACCTTCGACATTGCCGATTTCCCTTGCCCTGATCTGCCTCCTGGCCTCTCTCCTCCAAACCAACTATCTCCGATTTCGACTGCAATCCCTCAGACAGAGGCTCTGCTTACTCCTTCTCCAGAGAGCTGGCTTTCCACAGCTGTCCCCAACCTCATGGCCCATGAAACAAACATGCAGACCCTATACCAGATGCATTTGCTTCCTGTGCCTTTTCACTACGATCTCTGACCCACCTGTGCCCTTGGCTGCCCAGAATAGAGAAGATCAGCTTAGAAGGAGAGTCTCTCAGTGGACCAGCAGTTCCCACCTGTCACCCCCTCTGTGGTCAGTTCATCGCACCCCCATGGAGGCAAGCCCAACAGAATGGTCTCTTCTGTTTGGAATATCAGAAATCCAGTAATGACTTACTAAAGTACTCAGCTGTTCCTGTAAATGAGACACATTTGCATACAAACATGAAGCCAGAACAAGATTACAAAGAGGTTTTTGGTTGTTGATTTTTTTTTTTTTCTATCCACCGTGCAATCCTCAAAAGAACACAGTATGTGATTTCCCCTTGTGTAAATTTGGTATCATATCACCCATTGTTGTGGGAAGTCCGTAAGACTAAATAGCAGAACCCACTTGCAGCCGTAAGCAGTGCGTGGACACTATTCGACATTCAGGGACTTGTTCGCCTCCCCTCCAAGCTTCCTTCCAGAGGAAAAGAAGCTCAACACGGTCTCTTCCCCCAAGCCCTCACAGGCTGCCATTTTCCATCCCAACCTAAATTATGAAGATGTTGCAATAGCACTCATCATTTCTTCTGACAGTGGTCACATTCTGAGTGTCATTCTTACTATCCGTGGATTTTTTTTTAAGATTTTATTTATTTTATTTGACAGAGATCACAAGTAGGCAGAGAGGCAGGCAGAGAGAGAGAGAGGAGGAAGCAGGCTCCCCGCTGAGCAGAGAGCCCAATGCGGGACTCGATCCCAGGACCCCGGGATCATGACCAGAGCCGAAGGCAGAGACTTTAACCCACTGAGCCACCCAGGCGCCCCAACTATCCGTGGATTTTTAAGTCAGTGGCAGAGATCCTGTCTCACGCCCCTGGCTTGTGGCAGGTGAAAGGAGTTGCGCTGGATTGAAATGGAGAGGACTTGACATTGCCAGCTCTGCTATGACCTTGCTAGGTGACCTCTCTTTGCACCTGAACTCACATACCCACGGTAGAGGGGGATTAGACTAGAAAAGAGGCTGCTGCCTGACGGCATCAGTTCTTAAAGTGTCCTCCTCCAATCTGCAATGCCAGCATCACCTGGAACTTGGTAGAAATGCAGAACTTCAGGCCCAACCCTAGACCTGAAGCAGAAATCCTAGGGCTGGGTCCAAAACATCTGTGTGTGACTGAGCCCTCCAAGTGATTCTGATGCCTGCTTATTGAAGTTTGAGAACCAATGGTCTTAGAGCTTCTGAGGACACCCAGGGCTGTATGTAAACAATGTGTGTACGTATGTGTATGTGCAGACACGTGGCGCTTCAGTTCCAGACCACCACAATAAAGCGAATATCACAATAAAGATTTTTTGGTTTCCCAGTGCATATAAAAATTATGTTTCAACTATACAATAGTCTCTTAAGTATTCAATAGCATTGTGTCTAAAATATATATATATACATATATATATATATATATATATATATGCCTTAATTTTAAAAAAGCTTTATTGCTAAAAACTTCTAACCATCCTCGGTGCTTTGAGCGACTCATCGTCACTGATCACAGATCACTGTAACAACTATAATAATTATGGAAAGGTTGGAAATATTGAGAGAATTACTAAAGTATGATACAGAGACATTACATGAGCCAATGCTGTTGGGAAAATGGTGCCAGTAGATTGGCTCAAAGTAGCATTGCCGCAAACCAACTTGTTAAAAAAAAAAACACAGTATCTGCAAAGTGCAAGAAAGCTAAATGCAATGAGATATGCTTGTATACTCACACTATGGTTATATATTGTATTGCATATACTATGTATTGTATATTACAGAATAATTATGTAAGAATGTATCTACACTTGCATTTTCTGACTCTGCATAACTTTCCTTGTGTTCTCCAAGCTTTCGTGACCTTGAAAGGAGGTGAACACCCCCTTCATCAACCTTGCCCTGCAGTTCCTGCCTGATAAAAAATGGCTCGAGTCTTACTAGAAAGAAAAAGAACATGGGACAGCAAACATAAACCATGCCTAACTTCCATGCTGATGGATTAGCTGAACGCAAGGTAAGGGACCGGGGAAATGTGCCAACACAGAATTCAAAATGGAATAGTATTTACTGCTCTGAAGATGAAATGAGTCTCAGACCTCTGTCCCTCCCAACATCCTAGGGCGAGCGCCTCTCCTCTACCTCAAAAGTCATAGCTTCTCTGAGTTAGAAGGGTCATCAGAATGCATCTGAACCCCAGCGATGGATTAAAACCCTCCAAGGCATTTTGTAAAGTACCAGAGGCAGAGCCCACTCTGAGACTCCTACATAATTGGTCTCTGATGGGTCTGACCCATCTGTTTTTATAAGTTCCCCAAATGATTCTAAGGCATCTAGGGGAGTGTTTCTCAAAAAAATGATTGTGGGGGCGCCTGGGTGGCTCTGCCTCTGCCTTCGGCTCGGGTCATGATCTCAGGGTCCTGGGATCGAGCCCCGCATCAGGCTCTCTGCTCAGCAGGGAGACTGCTTCCTCTTCTCTGCCAGCCTCTCTGCCTGCTTGTGATCTCTGTCAAGTAAATAAATAAAATCTTTAAAAAAAAAAAATGATTGTGTCTGTCCACAAACACCGGAACAAAACCAGGTCACTTTCATGGATATCAACCCCTGACCCCCGCTATCAAATGGGAGGAGGGGGCAGCAGAGGCTCAGAGAGCAGAGCTGTAAATGAGGAGTTGGAGTTAGAATTCATTCATCGAGCCCAGATCCCGGCTTTGCCCGTTCCTGCTCTCAGAACCACCGGGAATCCCACGATCTTTGTAAACTGGGTTTCTGTAGCTGTACAAACAAACAAACAAACAAGAAATAGAATATCTCACATGTTGAGAAGAAAGGAGATGAAGCCAAGGGTGGTTTGTAAACGATCAGGCATGGGGCCAGGTGCAGCGATCACAGGACGCTCCAGGGAGGGCATTGCATGGGGCGGTGGGGGGGGGGGGCTTTCTCAGCGGGGGGAGGGGGGGTGCCGGTGACAAGCTTGCCCACTAAGGGTAGGGCAGAGGCCCTGGGAGGGAAGGTGGGAACAGCCCGGCTGAGCCCGCTTCTTCCCCAACCTTTTGGAGTAAGGAGCACAGAAGGGTTAACCTAGTTCAGAACTGATGCTATCGGGCTCTGCCTGTTGCTGGCAGGATTGTTTTTGTTCATGCTAATTAAAAACAGGTGCATTTGCCTGCAACACGGGCTTTCTCATGCCTGGTTGTCCTGGAGACTACCATCTCCACAGGCCGACCGTTAGGGGGGTAGAGTTCTGGCTTCATTTACATGTGAGAACTTGGGCTTCACCTGAGGTGTGTAATAAGAACAAAAAAATGATACGTGCTTAGCTGTTCTCCAAGAGAGAAAATGGCTTGATTATGACTGCAAAGGCAAAAGTAGCAAAGAATGAACAGGGCTGCTTTCCAGCGTGTTTCACGGGGTACCATGAGCCGTGGCTGGAAAACCAGCAACCCGAACTCAGGCTCCAGCACTGCCACAGAGCTTCTGTCTGACCTTACACAGCTAAACCAACATTTATAATGTTGTACGCTACCTCCTTTAAATTCGCGTTTATTTCCATCTTAAGGTGTGACAGTGAGGTACCAAGGGGACCTGTTGCTCAAAGTCATGGGGAAAACACGAATCATAATTCAGCTCTCCCATGCTTTTGCCCTGTCTTCATGCTGCCTTGTTCTGCTCTGAGCCCCAAACTCCTTCATAAAGTGAGGACTTGGTGCTGTCCTCAGCTTCCTTCTTGTTCCCCAAAACAGAATCTGGGTCCATCCCTCCATGGGAGAACCAGAGCGTCTTTCTTTCAGTCTAAACCTGTTTTGCCATTCTGGAACCAAGACCTCTCAGCAAGTGCAAGTCTGGGTTTTCTGACTGGCTTAAGGAGTAAAAAGGTCGTTGAGAGACAATATTGAGGGAGAGACTGGCCCATGCAATGGAACAACGGCTCTGAAGCTTTAATTTGGTTTTCAGCTTGGTGGTCGGGCAGATTTGGACCTGATGCTCAGAGTGGATGTCTGGATGTCAAAACGGAGCCAAGGCCCAATTTATAGTGCCTAGGATCCGTACCCATGGATTTCCCATGGGACTGCACCCCTCCCCACACTTTATAATTTATAGCTCTTGAGCCAATTTAGTTGGATTTGTCTTCAGTCGGGCTGTTTATTGCTATTTGAGAAGGCAGCCTTTCAAAATTATAAGAGCCTTCAAAATTGTGTTGGGGATAGTGAGGATTCCAAAGATAAGAATTCCAATACTCCTTCCTAATTTCCCCGCACAGCGTGAGGCAGGGTGAGAGGAGTCTGAGTTAGTGAATTACTGAGAATGACTTGGCTGGATTACAACTTTGGAAAAGTTTAGCAAAATCAACTCCTTTTCCGCAAGTCAATCACTTGAGGATCCGAAAACTTGTCTCTCTGTTCCTTCCTTTGAACAAAGAAGCTCAAAGTTACCTTTCTGAACCTTCCCCTCAAATTTAGCTCTCAAGATGTTGTCGAAAGCAAATTGTCGAACAATCTACCAGCTTTTCAAGATCACTCAACTCAGCTGTCACTCAACAGCTCTGAAGTAGCTGTGAAAAAGCAGACACAGCACTGGGCTTGAAGTAAAAAAATATGCAGCTGTTTTTGTCTCCACCTTGTTTGACCTTGAACAAGTCACTTCCCTTTTCAATTCAAGGATTTGCTCACCTGTGAGACAGGAGAGCAAGACGTCCCCTTTCTGCCTTGGGAATCCATGAGGATCAGCCAGGATGGGATGGACACATGCCAGGCAAATCCAAAACACTGTCATTGCTTACACAGTCGTGCTGAAAGGAAGGAAGGGTTCTTCCTTGGGGCCAGGGGGCACAGGACGGTTGCACAGTGGCAGCACAAGAGAATAGTACGTGAGTTTGAGAATGAGATACATTTGAAATCACAGTCCAGCTCTAGCACTGAAGACCCTCTCCTTGGACCTATGAGCCATATTTTCTTCTATAAAAAAGAGTAAGATGTCTCTCATGTGCTGTCAAGATTAACGACAATTATTTAAACCCAATAGATAAGAAAGTTTCCTTCCCCACTATTGTGGAGCACTTAGATTCTGCAGCCAGACTGTCTGGCTCAAACACCATGTGTCATCTTCTTAGCTGTGCGGCCTAGGACAAACAACTCAACCTCTCTGTGTCTCAACTTCCCCATCTGTAAAATAGGGAGAATCATAGTCATGAAGATGTTATGAGTAGATGTCCATCAATAGATGAATGGATAAAGAAGATGTGATATATATATATATATATATATATATATATATATATATATGTGATATATATATATATATATATATATATATAATGGAATACTATGCAGCCATCAAAAGTAATGAAATCTTGCCATTTGCAATGATGCGGATGGAACTAGGGGGTATTATGCTGAATGAAGTAAATCAGAGAAAGACAATTATCATAACTCTCTGATGTGAGGAATTTGAGAGGCGGAGGGGGGGATTGTTGGGGGTGGGGAAGGAAAAAATGAAATGAGATGAGATCAGGAGGAAGACAAACCATAAGAGACTCTTCATCTCACAAAACAAACTGAGGGTTGCTGGGGGGTGGGGATAGGGAGAGGTTGGCTGGGTTATGGACATTGGGGATGGTATGTGCTATGATAAGTGCTGTGAAATGTATAAGTCTGATGATTCACAGATGTGTACCCCTGGGGCAAATAATACATTATGTGTTAATAAAAATAATTTTTTAAAAAAAATTGCAAAAGAAAAAAGAAAAAAAAGTGCTAGAAGGGTCCTGTCCACAGTAAGTGCTGCTTATCAAATCACTTTAACAAGAATGAACTCACATCTCTTCTTTATCCAAGCTGCATGAGTAGAGAGAACTCATCTTAGAAAAGGCTAACCCTAACCCTGACCTTTGTCACCTTACCTCAAAAAGACTAACTCTTTGATCAGGAAGATCTGCCTCCCATAGACACCTACCCCAAACAGAAGAAACACAGACAAAAGAATCGCATCATGTCACCACCACACCAAATGACCTGGTGGCTTAGAAAAGAAGAGAAAGGTGAGACACTGATGTGCACGACAGCCCTCTTCTTGCCTCTCTGGTTTAGAACTCTCCTTTCGAGGACTTTGTCACTGCAGAAACTGAGAATCCATCCTCTGCCAGTCTGAATCTCTCTAGGTAACTTATAACATTTCTCACCAGATATTTATTTTAAAAAAAAGAAATCCTTTTAACAAGTCAATTTAGAGGTCCTATGGTGTTCATTTTTTACAAGGGGATTTTTTTTTATCTGAAATAATGTTATAGGGCAAGATTTCATTTTGCCTCCTATTCTATATCCTGGTCTGGAGCTATTTTATTTTAAACAACACAAGGCATAGACTGAAATTTCCCAAGAGCATTTCAAAGAGCAATTTCTCATTTCCTGCCCCTATGAATTTATGTTCTTAAAATAGAATTGTGCTAAACAGTTTCTTCTGAAATCAGGTTAATATGAACATGAAATGATAAAGAAAAAAAAAACTTGCAAAGAAAGAACATTAAACCTCTTACAAAACCCATTTATAAGAAGCTGCATCTCACACATGAGAATGAAAACAAGCTACTCATTGGTACTGGAACTTATTCAACTTCCATTCACTCATTAATTCACCATTATGTATTAAATGCCTTCTACATTCCAGCGGCTGCCATCAGCAATGAAGGCTATAGTCCATCAGGAAAGAAAGGCAAGTAAAGAGATAAGTAGAATATAAGCATATGCTATAGAAGAAGTAAACATGGGTGTGAGTTAGATTTTAGAACTCAACACCCCAGTTGCTGAAAGGTGATCAGAGAAGGCTTCCTGAAGGAGTATCCCAAGACATGCAAAACTTTGGTAGAGAACGGAAGAGCCTTGAGCACAAGGAGGAGCTCACGTCTGGAATCAGAGAGGCCCAAAGATCAGGAGAGGAAGCACGGGGGTAAAGCATGTTGGTAGTGGAGTTCTAGAACATGATGCCAGAGAGGAAAGCTGAGGTCAGACCAGGGAAAGCCACGATCAACTAAGGAATTTCATTTCTACCCTGGCAGCTAGAGAAAGCCATTAGTGGACTTTAAGCAAAGAAATATTGTCTTCAGTTTGGATTTTAGAAGGAGAACATGGTTGCAGTATGGAGAGTGGAGTGAAGGACATTCAGGAAAGGGGACCAGTTAATAAGCTTCTGTAATGAGCCAGTGAAAAATGATGAGGGCCAGGAAAAAGGCAGTGACCGAGTGAATGCAGAAGAAGACACAGAGAGGCGGGGTCATTGGAGGAAACACTCCAAAGACCTGTTTTACTGTCTCCCATTCACCCCATCATGATGGGAGAATTTCTGCCCTAGTTGTAGGAATAACCAAATACAGCAACTAACCCTGGACCACAGAAGAGACAGACAGCATTTTATTAGTCACAGATGTTTACAACCCAGGACAAGGCCACCATATGCCATAAAGGGCACATGGAGGTCACCCCTGGGAACAGATTGCCCCAGCAGAGGGTGTGGGAGGCAGATGTTCTAGTATCAGTAGATACTGAGTCCCCTGAGTTCCCATGGGAGGATGTAATGGACTTGTTTGAATAATTCCATGGGCTGGCAGAGAGATGAAACCTGTCATTCAGGAATAAGAGCAGGAGCTGAGTCTGGTCCCATGATAAAGAGCATTGTTTAGTGAGGGGATCTTATCTGCGAGAACAGAACTGGGAGCAGAACAAATAGCTAAGCCATCTGAGGCTCTCCTGATTCTACCAGATGTCAAGGCAGCACATAATAGCGAGTCTCCACTCCCGCTTGTTCCAGAAAGGACATGGAGATGAATGTGAGAGTCGTCGAGTCTAGATATTTCCAGGATTCCTGACTTTAGGGAATGGGTGGATGATGACACATTTCTCGAGATAAAGGATTCAGAAAGTACATATTTTGGAGAGATCATCCTGTGTTCACTTTGAGCACCTTGAAGAGCTGAAGAGACAGGGTAGGAAGTCTGTGGGTCGAGTTGGAGAAGTCTAGTAAGTACCTGCATAGAGACATTTAGGTCAGGGAAGCTCCGCGCTCCACTTCCTGGGATTCTTTTCCTTTACACACTCCCTATTCATGGTTTTTGGGGTAAGCTGGCAAGTTTCGAAATATTTGCTATGAAGCAAAAAAGCTAACTGATACATGCAAAGTGGAAACTAAGAATGAAAGTAAGAAAGTAACTGCAAGACATGAGTTTAATTCCCTTCCTATTTCTTTTTTTTTTTTTTTTTTTACACAACCAACTTATTATCAAAGGCTTCTGGTGAGGAAAAAATATATATATATATTATCTAGATATCAGCTGGATTTTTGGAGGAGGGTGTTTAACAAAAGTTGGGAGCTCTGTGCCAGGAGGTAGTATGGTTTCATGGTTAAAGTCTGAGGCTCTGGGATCCAGAAGAGTTGCATTTGAATGTAAGCTCTATTTCTTCTGAGCTGTGTGGCATAGCACAAGTTACTTAACCTCCCTGAGACTTGTTTTTTTTTTTTTTTTCCCATCTGAAATATGGGGATAATGATAGTACCTACTAGGTTGTCATAAGGATTAAATCAAGAAGCTTGATATGCCCCAGTTGTTTCTTGTCCCCCCCCCCCCTGCATTATCCTGCTTTAGGATACAGAGAAAAACCAGAACCCCATTCTCTGACCTTAGTTTTACAACTATAAAGTGAGAAGTTTCCATTAGAAAATCTCGAAGTCCCTTTACAACATTAACATTCTATGAAAGCAAAGGATAGGATAAATATTATTTAGGATTCAATACTTATAAAGCAAAAACATTCAGTGAATCTTTTAAAGGCATTTAAATACATATATTGCAGCTGTACAGGAAATCTTCATTGTTTTCTTGAATTTTTCTCCTCAAAAAAAAAAAAAATCAGAGAGCTACTTGTCAATACCAAGATAAAGAGTATCGCATCTAAGATATTCCGCTGACAGTCTGTTTTGTAGCATTGCTAAATATCATGCCTGGATTGCTTTTGGAAAAAAAAAAATATATATATATATATATACATGTGTATATATATATATATATATATATGTGTGTGTGTGTGTGTGTGTGTGTGTGTGTGTGTGTGTGTGTATAATGAAAGATAGCATACATCAAGTCCAAAGAGTGATTTTTCTCACTGTAACTACTGTAACATGCCACAGCAATCTTGCCTAGCAGATGGACCACTGTGTGATGGTTAGCTGCTAAGCCCTGCTTGATCTCTTATTGGCTCTTCCTGGTCTCAGCAGATGCCTCGTGTATTCAGATACAGCTAAGCCCACAGTCTCAAAGTCTGAGATTATTTTGTTTCTGGTCATCCCAGCAAAGCAGACAATGCATCACATGGACGATGTTTATTGTTCTGTTCCCAAGCCTATTCTCAACTCCCTGTCCATAAGGTGGGCCAGATTGTAACATCTTCCTTCTTTGTCACCCATGAATAATGTTGGAAAACAGAAACAATACATGTGCTTTTTCATGTTCCTGTTGGAAACAAGGCATGTGCTGGCTGGATCAAGTCCAAGAAGACCCAGGGATCTGAGCTACATAGAAAGAGTCAGAAAGTTTAAAATGAATGTATTGATTATCTACTGATACATAACAAATTACCTTAAACTTAGCAGCTTGGAACAATGCACATTATTTCACAGTTGCTGTGGGTCAAAAGTTGGGCATGACTTAGCTGGTACCTCTGCTTTACCATCTCATGAGACTACAGTCACAATGTTTGGCCATGAATGGGGTCTTATCTGAAGGCTTGACTGGGGAAGAATCTACTGCCAAGTTCACTCACAAGGTTGTTGATAGGATTCAGTTCCTGAGGCCTTTCTTTCAGGCTGGCTGCTGGCCAGATGTTTCCTTCATTTCCTTTGCCAGATGGACCTCACCAACATGGCAGCTTGCTTCCTCCAAGCCAGATGGGGGAGAGTCTGCAGGAAGATGGAAGTTACCATTGTCTATAACTTCATCACTGAAGTGCCATCCCACCACCTTTGTCATACTCTATGGTTAGAAAAAGATCAAGAGGAGGGAATTACACCAAGTGTCAATAACAGGAAGTAGAGATCACTGAAGGACGTCTTAGAGTCTGCCTATCACAGGGGAAGTCAAATCTAGGCTTCCTTGTAGGAGTAGGTGTGGGGGACAGTGGGGACTGGACATTGGTCTGCTCCCACAACCACCTGCCCTGGAGCAGCACTGCAGCTACCCTGGGTAAGAAATACCCATTTTGCAATTTATCTGACATTTTACATGAAAGTATTATATGTACAAAAAGTAGCCTCTAGTCAAAAATGCACATTCCTGGGGAGACAGGCAACTCCACAAGTAGGAAGAGGTGGAGCCTGTGATGAACTGGAAGGGTAATGCTCCAACCTGAAGGAATTCCAATTCTTCCTTCCCACTCCCTCCTGCCACAATCCCTTGGGTATAGCTCTTCCAAACAAATTACGTGTGTGGGCTAAACGCAGCCAAGACCTCCAAATAGGACCCTTTTTCACTGCTTGCTGCACCCAAGTTTCAGTCCCTTCCTTCTTGGAGGGGAGAGGGTGCCACCATCCTTGTGAACTTGCTCTCACTTCCATCCTCAGCCCTGAGAGCCAGCCATGGAACAATGGAGAAGGGGCTGCCCTCTCCAGAAGGCAGGCCCTAGTCTGCCAACTGACTCTACTCTGGAATCATCTTGCCTCCCATTCTCTGTGCTTTCTCCATTCATCCTAGTTCTACTGTGCTGTGACAGGCACTGGGAGAGGCATTGATATTAGGATGGGAACAAGATTCTTGCCCTGGAGGAGGAAGAAATCCATGTAAAGAAATCAATGCACTGAAGTTTTCTTCGTGCATAATCTCAGTCTGACCCAAGCAGGTTTGGGACACAAAGAATGTCAGAATGATGTCAGAAAAGAGTTCAGAGAGGAAACGGTGTTTGATTTGAACTAAAGCTTTTAACACTTAGTAGGTGTTCAGTGAAAAGGTACAACCAGCCAAAGGAGAGCATTAAAAGGCAAGGATGGTCTACATCTGTAGACAAGATGACTACATCTGTAAGATGCAAGAGCCTGAGGCCCCACAGAGGCTCCAGCCCCAACCCTGAGGGCCACCTGGGTCATATTAAGAAGTCTGCATTGGGCCACAGGCAACAAGAAGCTCCTGAAGAGTTTTTGACAGAGGCCACAGGCATGATAAGATGGACATTTTAGAGAATTCACTATGGCCTCATTGGGGCCAGATTAGAGAGGCTCAATCGTAAAGCTCTGGGCCAGGTGTGAAGCTTCTTCAGGACCCTGTGGGGAGAGGGTGAGATATGGATGGGGAGATGTCAATGGACAGGGTTGACAGAAGGGTGCCCTGGGACAGGATGAGTACGGGTGACATATAGGCATCAGGAAAAGGAGTTACTGCCAAAATCTCAGAACCATTTAGAAGGAGGAAGGAGAGTAAAGGGGACAACTTGGTAGATGGTAGCCCCAATTTCCAGAATAATTAACATAGGACATGGAACAGCTTTGAACAGAAAGATGCTAAGGTTTCTTTTATACACACAGAACATAATGTTCCTGTGGCTTACTCCAGTGGAGATGACAGCACACAGATGTATGTACAGTTCTGGAGCTCAGGGTGAAAGTCATTGCAACTTCCCTAAAATCATAATCTTTTCTCCTAGAAAGGATGGATTCCATCGTGTTCATCTAAAAATCTACAGAATCTTAATAACTTAACTTAAGGATGAATGTCTGAATTTTAGCTTTTTACAATTGTAGAGAAAGGAAATGAGGTTTCCCTCATTGACTGATGAGTTCAGAAGGCATGATGTCATTTCCAAGCCACTAGGCATGGAGGGATGAAGTTGCTCCTGGAGCATGAGATGCCTGTCATGTTCAAACCCAGAGTCAGAAATGACCTGGACTTAAGGAACCAACTTCATGTTCTGTGTTGTGAGTGAGCAAGTGAGTGAGTGAGTAAGAGTGTGAACGAATGTGTGTGTGTGCGTGTGTGTGTGTGTGTGTGTGTGATTTATAAGCCTTAGAAATCATCCTTTCTAACCACTATACTTGACTGGAATCCAAGGAAGCATAACACAGAGATTTGCAAAATACAATTTCTATTGTACATTTTTTACAACTTATCTTTGCTATGATGACAAATATGATTGCTAAAAGCTTTCCCATCTTCCCTACCAAAATCTACCCCAGCCACACTCTTTTTTGAACTCAAGCTCTCTAGTCTGCCATTATTCCATATTTGAGGAACATGTATTGACTATCTGCTATCTGCCAGGAACCCAGGTAGGCACCTGTATATTAAGAAACAGAAGGTCCCCATTAAAATGAAGGTGATACCTTGGAGATAAAGTATATTGAACTAAAGGCATCTTTGGGTGTTTTACCAATTTGGGAAGCTTGGCTCCTTGCAGAACCTGAGTGGCTGGACAGCAGTGACTTTGGGCAAGTTGTAGGAAGAGGACCCTGGCTATGGGCGCGAGAAGGAAGGTCTGATCTGGGTCCTATTATTTCCCAGTGTGTACTTGAATAAATCACTCTTCTTTGCTGGACATTGATTTTCTCATCCATAAAATAAGGAGGTAGGGTTAAATTAGAAATCTTTTAACTTTTATTGATGATTAAATGGAGGGATTGGGAAAAGTGCAGATCAGAGAGAAAGCCTGTTGGGAAGCACATAGGGTTTTTGAAAAATGGCTGGCAAAGGAGCTGATTACTCACAGGAAGTAGGAAAATATCAACTGTAACTGGCTTTACTATTTTACCTACTACTCATTTGGGGTAAGTAGTGTTCACTTATTCATTCATCATTACCCCAGCCCAATCTTAGGGCAAGCTCTACATGGGCACCAAAAATAGATACTTCCATGTGCCCCTTCCCTTTAGAAGCTCAGAGTTCATGGGGAGCCGATCTACAGTGGATGGTAAGGGCTAACAGAGTTTGTAAAAGTGCGGTAGAAGCATAGAGGACTAACTGTGGCAGGTAGACCTAACAGAAGTGACACTTCATCCATCCAACACATGCTTCTCTAGGTTTGCTCCAGAACAGGTAGTAGGCCCGGCTCTGCAGTCCCAGGGTCAACCAGACAAGGTCCGTACTTTGCAGTGAAGAAGCTTACATCGGAGCTCAAAGGAACAGGTAGAGATTTATCTATCAAACAAGGGCAACAAAGACATACCAGTACAGAGAAAATGGGACAGGCCACACAGGTCGAGGTGTGAAAGACATGGGGATGTTAAGGGCCCTACAAGTGACCAACTCCTACCTGCCCCCTGCAAAGCATAACTTCTGAGGAGTGAGAGATGTAGTTTGGGGACAAGGCAAGTGATCTATGCCCTGCAGCTTGTGGACCACCCACTCTGAGGAAAGAGGGACACGGGAAATCATCAAAATTCTCTAAGCTGGGGAAGCGGTGGTCTGATCAGATTGACATGTTCTGGAAAAATCTTTCCAGCAGCTGGGTGGAGAGGAGTTTGGAAGAAAAGAAGACTGGAGGCAAAGTTTTGCAGTCATTTAAGAAGGTGAAAGTTGGAAAAGAACTGGTACTCGACTCTCTTTTAGTCTACTTTTACCTCTCTAGCCTGGACCTTTTCTTTGCCTATGCAATCCTTCAGCATGCTCCATTGAGACAACTCTATGAAACTCACACACAAGGTACCTGCTACAGCAAGGAAGCATCTCTTTTTTGATATTCCCAAGAGTCTACACATAAATGTGGAGGGTGGAACAATCTTGAAATTTAAGGGATTTTGAATGACACAAACTAGGATCAACCCAAGAACAACACAATCAAATAGCTTTTGCAGGGGTCTTCTCCAGCACTTTCAGAGCTCAATGCTGATTACTGCCACGGAGAAGACATAAGAAATTTTAACATCTCCCAAAATATATTCAGGAATATATAATAGACTACTTGATGCTCATTTGAAATTCTGCTTCGGAATGAATCGCCAGAAAGAAGTTGCTTTATATTCCTTTTACTACAAATGCCTCACAGCTGAATCCATAGAGTCACAGCCTGCCTGTTAAGTCTCCTCTCCCGATATATGCAAAAGGCTTCCAGCGTGCATTCATTTATCAGACTCTGACGTTGAAAACCAAGCAAATTTAAGACAAATTTAAATGTTGTCCTCAACGGAGCTGAGACACACCGTATCCCCTCACATTCCTTGTTATTTCATATATAATAATGTCCCCTACTTATCCAAAAAGACCAAACTTGAGGTTTCCTTTTGACCAGAAAAATAGCCTTCTGTGAAATTCTCTTCTCCTTTTCCCATACAAAGCCAGAGGAAGGCTAACATTAGTGGGACCTTTTAGGGAAAGGTGCCAACGCCCTCACTTCATTTTTCCGCAGTTCAGAGAAAGGGAGGAATCACTTTTTCTCAAAGCACTGCGTCCCCTTAAACAATTATTTCTCTGATAAAAGCCTCATTTAGATCTCTGTGTGATACTTCTAAAACATAAGCATATCCTCCAAGACAGGTTTCTCTGCTCTTCCCACCTCCAACTGAATTATATTTAATCTATGGTTCTCCAGCAACTGATGGAAGGCTGCATTGCAGGACTGACAGTTTAGATTAGAAATTCATGTGTGAGATTCAGACAAGTGTAAGGAAGTTTCTGCAGTGACTTTGATTTCCCCATGCCTTCATGAAATGGAAAGTATGTGCCCCCCCCGCAAGAATTTTTACAAAGATCAACATTCAGACTCAGTGTCTGGTGTCCCTGGGTCCAGCAGATCAGGAAACACTACACAGTGCTCACAAAGTTTAATTATGTATCGATAATAATTAATCATATTTTTATTCTTTTCCTCTATATACAGAATTCTCACAAAGATGATCTCAGGAGCACTTCAAGGAGATTTCTTGGTGCCACCTCAGCTCTTCTTCCCACCTCAGAGAGGTATTATTCTAGAAAGTTCTCAACTAGAAATATTCACAAACCCTAAAACTCAGTTCTTCTTTGCTATGCACCACGACACAGCAAGACTGCCAACTCCCAATTTGCCAATTATTATTGGCCATCACCTACAGAAGCCTTATTTGTAATCTTCAAAATATGCTCATAAACCTGTAGGCTATGATTATGTAAAAGTTCAGAAAGTATCCAGAAAAGCACTTTGTGAACTACAACACCCTCTGCCTCTGGCTCCTGTGTCTTCTCCTTTTGGAATGGAAATTTCCCTTTTTCTATTTGACAAAATCATATTCATCTTCAAAGTCATAGTTTTAGTGGAGTATTTTCTGAATCTTTCAAAGTCACTTTCACTGGAATGTCCACTTCCGTGGAATGTTTTCTGAGTCCCCGCCCATATGGAGTGGCTTAGTCAACTCCTCCTCAGTGATCCCCTCATACCTCTCTTCTTGCCACAGTTCTCACAGGGCTAATTGTATATTTTCTTGTCCTCTTAATAGAGTCAGTAGAATCACAAGAGGTCCATAACTGTGTCTCACTCCACTTTATGATATGTACAAGAGTTAAATGAAGATAC
Source organism: Mustela lutreola (assembly GCF_030435805.1). Lineage (NCBI taxonomy): Eukaryota > Metazoa > Chordata > Mammalia > Carnivora > Mustelidae > Mustela > Mustela lutreola. The sequence continues at coordinate 135,602,726 of NC_081298.1, read as the reverse complement.
ATTAAATATGGCGGAATGGAATGAAACTTTGTCTTCCAAATTTTCAACTGCCCCTTAGATCATCCCCTCCATGAGAATACACCCCTAGTTTTAAAATAAAAGTCTATGAGAATGTAGGATTCCCACTTAGAATCCACTCATCCTTTAGCCTGTTTAATTGCTGCCCCCACTGGTCACATTTGTTTTGGAAAGCCTTCACTGCCTTCTAGTACAGTGAGTCTGAAACGTCAGTGTGCTTAAGAATGCCCCAGAAACTATTAAATTCATATTTCTGGGAAGAGTGTGATTGGGCCAGAATTCTAGAACTTCAACAAATTCTTTATTGGCCCTGATATAGGAGCTCATCAAGTGTCACTCTGGGGAAACATGGTCCTGGTGAAATTAATAGAGATCTCACACCCAGTCTCATTGAGGCTCAAGAGGCCTGGACCTCTGGAATCTTCTCATTCAGCCAACACCTATCAGGCCTCCCTAGAAAGGGCTGGCACACTGTAAGGCTTTTAAATAGCAGTGAGGTAAACGAATGTGTTTTTACTGGAGGGAGAATGACCTTGGATCCAATAGGCTCCACTAATGACTGACTACTGACCTGGCTCTGTCCTAGAGTAGGAAAATTGGGGCAATAACACTATTCCAGTTGGTAATTGTGCAGATAAGAAAAAATGCATTCATAGTTCCTGGTATGTAATAGGTGCTCAATAAGCAAGAGCTTTCTATTCCTTTTTTTTTTTTTGGGGGGGGGGGGTGATAAAGTACACATAGCTTAAAATTTACCATTTTAACCAATTTTAAATATACAGGTCTGTGGCATTGAACACATTCACACTCATACAACCACTACCATCATCCATCTCCAGAAATTTTCATCTTCCCTGACTGAAACTCTGTATTCATTAAACACTAACTCTCCATGCCTCCCTCCCCTCAACCCCTGGAAATCACAATTCTACCTTCTGTCTCTACAAATTTGACTACTCTGAGAACCTCATACAAGTGTGTGAGGGTTAATTTTATGTGTCAGTTTGGCTGAGCCACACATTACTCTGGATGTGTCTGTGAGGGTTTTTAAGATGAAATTTAAGTTACCATTTAAACTGGTCGACTTTGAGTAAAGTAGATTGTCCTCCATAATATGGGTGGGCCTTATCCAATCAGTTGAAGGCTCAAACAGAAGAAATGATCTCCCCTGATCAAGAGGGAATTCTCCAGCAGACTGCTTTCAGACTTCATCTGCAACACTGGTTGTTGCTGGTTTACCAGAAGACTGGCTTTGGATTCAAACTGCAACCATTTCCTGAATCTTCAATGTCCCCCATCAGATTTTGGATTTGCCAAACCTCTACAGTCTCACGGGCCAACTAAAAATAAATCTCTTCTTATACATGTGAACATACGTGGTTCTATTTCTCTGGATAACCCTGACTATATGAAGCTGTATTTAACTGAGCATACAGTCTTCAAGTTTCATCCATGTGACAGAATGAATCAACATTTCCTCCTTTTGGAGGCTGAATAATATTCCATCATATGCACATACCACATTTTGTTAATCCATTGATCTGTCAACGGACAGTTGAATTGCTTCTTTTAGCTATTGTGAATAATGCTGCTGTAAACACAGGGATACAAATAACTGTTTGAGATCCTGCTTTCACTTTTTTTAGGTATAAGCTCAGAAGTAGAATTGCTAGCTCATAGGGAAATTCTGTTTAATTTTGTGAGGAATCACTCTATCATTTTCCATAATGACTGCAACAGTTTATATCCCCTCTAGCAATGCACAGGCTTCCAATTTCCCCATATCTTTGTCAAGATATTTGGTTATTTTCTGTTTTGTTTTGTTTTTTATAATAGCATCACGAGTTTGGAGTATTACTACAGTGAGGTTTTGATTTGCATTTCCGTAATGACTAATGATGTTGAGCATCTTTTCTTGTGCTTGTTGGCCATTTATGTATCTTCTTTGGAGAAATGTCTATTTAAGTGCTTTGTCATTTTTCAATTGGGTCATTTGTTGTTGTTGTTGCTGAGTTATAGGAGTTACAGAGAGAATTTTATTATTAACAAGAGTTATTATGGATTTTTTTCCACAGGGTGTTTTGTCTTTAATTCCTTTCTTTATCTTTCCATATTTACTATTTTCCACTTTATTTTTCCCTTTGTCTTGTTAATTTTTCAAGACTTGTTAGCTTGCTACTTACTCGTTTTGTGGGTTATTAGCATCTGCCTAATAATACTGTGCTGTATCAGAAACATACAAATGAGAGTTTTCTTCCTCTGAGTATCCCCTTCTATTTTCTTCTTCTGACTTGAGAATCTCCCTAGTGTCATGTCATGAAGACCTAACTGCACAACCCTCTGCCTTTGATTCCAAATCCCAGTCTCATGACTATATAATGACTAGAATCCCAGGGTGGTTATTTTCATTTCTAAGCATACAGCTTCCCATAGCTCATAGGAGGCAAACAAAATGCTTTTCACAATAGAAAAAAAAAGTACAGGAGTTAGATATACTTTTGTTTGTTATAAGCTTATGGCACACTTGGGGAGAGCTTTGGGTAGAAAATAGAAAAAAAATAAAATAAATAAAATAAAATAAAATAAATAAATAAATAAAATAAAAATAAAAATAAATTTATTAAAAAAATAATGATTTTTTTAATAGAAGATATAGTTACATAATATAATAAAATAAATATATAATTCAATATTACAATATTAGTCCACTTCTAATTTTAGTATAAATAATAGGCAATCATTTTTATGAGTCACATTTTTGGCACTCAAATATTTCTTCATCAATTTTTACCTGAAAGGAAACTCGGCTTTGTTTAAGGAGTTAGCCAGTTTGTTTGTTTTTTTTTTTAAAGACCTTGTATTTCACCATGACATTAATTGCTACAATCCAAATCACAAATTTTAGAAATCCTATTGTAGTTGGAAGTAACCAAAGGGAAACGATACCCTTTGCCAGAAATGTAAGGAATTTTGGATGGGGAAGAGCCAGGCCTGGATTCTTATCCTGGTGGTGCATCTGTGCTCTCCTCACCCACAGTTACCACTGTCTCAGAGGGCAGAGATGCAGTCCAAGGTAAGTGTGGGGTCAGCCCCCAGGCCTGTGCTCTGGACAGAACTCTGGCTCTCATTTGTAAGCAAGCTCTAGGTGACCTTAAAGCATCTGGCGCACAATAGATAGCTGGCTAGGAGCCTGCTCCTAGGAGCAGAACTTCACAAGAATCAGACCTGAACCAGTTTTTTCACCTGATCTGCCCTTTTGTCCTCAGTGTAGGATTAGAACAATGTGGACCTCTGCCTCCAGCACGGACTAGAGGGCACCAGAATCACCTAGAGTGATGTTTTTTAAACTTGTGGTCCAGGACCACCTATTCCAGAATGAAGAAGGGGAGAGGGATGCTTATGTAACAGGCAGGTTCCTGAGTCCTATCCTAGACCTACTGATTCAGGGTCTCTGAGGATGGTCCTGAAGAGGATCCTCTGTAACCAGCTCCTTCAGTGATGCTAAGGCTTGAGAGCCCCTCACCTAGATCTAGATCTGCTAACATACCTGAGTTATATACCAAAGTGTTCACTGACATTCCCGTGATCAGCAGTTTTCCCCATGACGACAAGGATTTAATGTTGAAATAAAATGTTGACTTTTTATTTTTTTTACAGTTCTTTGTAAAACATATATTACATGGGACTTTTCTTTGAGTTTCTGTCAAAGTTCCAGTGTTATGAAAAATGACCAATGGTCACACATTTTAAAAAGAAGACCTGTGCCTATAGGCTTTGCCAAGAGACAGCAAAACTGGTTCCACAACCCATATGCCACCCCACAACTCCAGCTTATACCAAATAATAATAACAACGGCAACAGTAATGAGAAATTCAAAGGAGATTGATCAGAGGGTGAGTTTCTTTGAAGAGAATTGTCAGCCTACAGAGCTGGGCCACTCTGCCTCTCCTTCCCGTGGAGGTTGCTCCCCCCTCCAGTCTGAGGCTGTTAAGAAGCAAACCTTCAGTGGATTCACTTTTTGACATCAAGCTCACCCCAGAGCTGGATGTTTGCAGGGCTACGGAAATTCATAGCTTCTACTATGCTGCGATTGAAGAGGAACTTGATAAAAAGGATTCTTGGGGCAGATTGGCTTCTGACCCTTCAAGTCTGGTACGGTACAGAGGCTGGTGATTGGAGCTGCCCCCAAAACAGAGAGAGAAGTTCTTCAATAAGCGCAATCTGTACTTTAGCTGGAGGAGGGGCAAGGAAGCAGCTTTTCCACTGCCCACGGTGTGCCATCTTGAAAGGACCTCCCTCGGGACAACTTCAGGGAGGAGCGAAAAAGACTGAGAACACAAAGGCTTTGCAGGGTAAACCACTGGAGAACAGCTGAGGAGGAGACGTAAGAAGTCTGTCTGTGAGCACATTGCCTGGGTCAGAGAATATAAGACAGGGAGAATGGGAGTGGCTCTCTGAATATCCCCGTGGAAAAGTCAGCATCTGGGACTCTGTGGCCGAGAGGTAAGTGACCCAGGGTTCAATAACGTCAGTCATATTGGCCGTTGCCTTTCTCTGTTCTCCTTATTCTCAACTCTAATCCTGAAAAGCACAGAAGCCGCACAAGGGCAGAGAAGGACGGTCAGAAAAGTAGGATGGAGAAAGATGTAGGACAGACCGTGTTGTGCACATCACACCTTGTGCAATTAATTTTACAGTTCGCCTGCACTGAGAGACTGGAGAAGCAAAGACTAGGATGAACACGGTATGTTTTGATTGAGATTGGACTGGACTTTTTAATACTTGCACCTGAGAATGACTGGACACTCTAGGCTCTGCCAGCAAAACCGTCCAAAGGCCAGGAACTAATATCTGATAGAGCAGGATTGAGGTGGGGAAGGGCAAAATAAAGTCATTTTCTGTTTGCACCTTCTGGAGACTCACCTGTTCAATAAAGCAATTAAAACTCTGTTGTCACCAGAAGCCCATGTGTGGTTCTTGCCAATGACTCCTGAATGGACAATAAAGGTGAATATTTTCTATGTTGTCAGCATAGCACAGCTGGCCAGACTATGACACTGGAGACTTAAAAGAAAGATTCCAAAGAGAAACGGATTATGTTATTGACCAATTGCCTGCAGAAATATTGCTTTTGTAGTCCCAAACCTTTGTAGTAAACATCACTTTTTAAATTATTATTATTATCACAAAATAGCAGCTGGAGAAACTGGAGAAGAGGTAGGGAAATGAAGGTATTAAATTGTCTAAATCTCCTGAGCTCCATTGCTAATTGAGTATCTACCCTTTTCCAACAGAGAGCAAGATGAAAGTTGACTCAGCTGTCTGTGACTACAGACAGGGAGTTCTTCACCCATAGAAATGACTCTGGGGTACGAAGGCTAAAAAATGAATGGATGATGGATGGATGGATGGAAGGATGGATGGATGGCTGGTAGGATAGATGGTGGCTGGATGGATGGATTGAAGGGTGGATGATGAATACCTAACAAGAATGTTCGGGAATATGATCCCCAACAGCAGATTGGAAGAGTTGATGGCCTGGATCCAGAAAGATGCCAGCCTACTGAGGAAGCCGGGGGAACGCACACTGGTGGCAGCCTCCAACAATTAATTGTCCAGGAAACTCTTGGAGTTTGCAGTTCCTTTTATTGAAACCAGGAGGGCATGGTATGTAGGAGGGGGTTTGGGGCCCTAAAGAACCAGAAGTGGACAGCCTCCTCTTTCTTGTACATCATCGATTCTAGGGCAGGCCAGATGAGACAGATGTACCCCCTTGGACCTGGGTGACCTGCTGCAACATGCAACGTGTGACAAAGATTTGCTCATAAGCACTTGTTAAGTTGGGAACAACATAAAATAGTGCAGAAGCCACAATTCACAGCACTGTTCTCCCAGCGTGGTCTTGTGGTACAGCTGAACACAAGGACACTCCACAGCTGTGTACAGCAAGCCTTGGAAGAACCCAGTCCTCGGTGCCACTCTGCCCATAGGCACCCTCTTCTCCAGGCACATTTGGTCACAGGGTCTGAAGTTCAAGGGCTCCCCACCGCATTCTGCCTGACCATGTGCCTGCGGCTCTTGTCTCCTGAAAGAGGCAGCCCAGCCCTTCCTGACTCCTCCTTCCCCCAAGGTCTTCGGTCCTCTTTCCGGTATAATCCCATATACCCTGTAGTATGTCCTTACGTATTAGACATTAAACTGGGCTTTTGTGTTTTTCACAGCATTAGCATTTTTATGATGACTGGTATTATTTTTTCTGGTGGGATGATAACAAGGTGGAGTGAGCTGCCCATGATTTTCTAGTGCACAGATTTGTAGCCTGTGAGGTTTTAGATAATCCGCTTGCAGCAGGAGAACTTTTCTTTCCTTCCTTCCTGCAGGAATTGTCAGAGTGAAGTCTCTCCATCCTCACTGTTGTTCCCTGCTTCCCTGTCAGTGCCTGTCTGGGGCTGGCACAGAAGGACCTCTGAGCCCGAAATTTCACACTGGGCTCCTAGCTGCTCCAAAAGGCCTCAAGTGACACTGGTAGGGACCAGAAATGGCATGAGGATTATAGGCAGGAGTCCGGGGCTCCCCACTAATAAGCCATCCACGGCAGCCCCACTGTTATCTGTTCCTTACATTGGGGCTCCAAAAGCTGTAGATTTGGGTCAAAAAAAATTTTTTTAAACCATGGCTGAGTGCCATCTAAGCTGCTTCACAGTTGGGGACATGGAGACACCCAGCTGGCTGATGACGGCAGGAGAAGCTTCCTACTTTGCCTCTTTGTTTGGCTTTGCCTTTACTTTCCAAGACCACACCGAAGAAGAGGGTTTCTATCCCTTGCCCAAGTCTGTATAATATCAAAGGCATCAACATGACCCAGGCTTCAACTCATTCCCCGAATGCTCTTCCCTGTACTGAATCTCTAATCCACATGGAAGAAACTGCAGGAACCCTTGGTACTTTTAAAGGACACGGACGCTCTTAAAAAAATAAATTAAAACAAAAATTAGGGGCGCCCGGGTGGCTCAGTGGGTTAAAGCCTCTGCCTTCGGTTCAGGTCATGATCCCAGGGTCCTGGGATCGAGCCCCCCATATCGGGCTCTCTGCTCAGCAGGAAGCCTGCTTCCCCATCTCTCTCTCTGCCTGCCTCTGCCTACTTGTGATCTCTGTCTGTCAAATAAATAAATAAAATCTTAAAAAAAATTAAAAAATAAAGGACACGGACACAATGCCCAGACCACTGAAAGTGAAGTCAGTAACAGCACAAGCCATTGTTTTCTCCCTCCTTCTTGTCAGCATCTCCCGAAGCCCTGAAAATGTGAAAGCTTCTTACAATAGTCACTATCGATGTGGTGATGTGGTTTCTATAGCTACTTTTGATGATGAAAAAAGGCATGTTTAGTTGCGATTGGAGATACTGCAGACATTAGAACTAATATTCCAGGGAATATTGTTAAGGCAGCTCCCTGCAAGCTGTTCTTTCTTTCTTTTCTTTTCCTTTTTTTTCTTTTCTTTTGGTCAAAAGAAAAATGTTTCCAAAATAACCTTTATTCCTGGCTTATCATATACAAAGAGTGAGCGCTGGAGCTGTTTTTCAAGGCCTTCTACTACAATCCCCTCATTTGACACAGGAGGAAACTGAGGGCCAAAGAAGTTCTGTCAATTGTTGGATAACCTACACGTGCCAACTGGCAAGTCTGGGCTCACGTCTGATTTCCAAACCCACACGCTTGTCACTTCCTTCTTGGAACTCACAGAGGACTTCTCTGAAGCCAGAAGGAACAAAAACATTGTGTGTGAAAATTGACTCCTCAAACATCAACAGTTCTTTCAATAGCCATCCAGGTAAGCGTCTTTTGTCTACAAGCAACCACCTTCGAAGGTGGAAAAAAAAAACCCACAAAACAGAAACCCCACAAGTTCAATAAAATGATGGATGGTCCAGGGCGACAAGGTAACTAATTATTAACTGTAACATTAAACAAGCAGTTAACAAAGATTAATCTTCTAGTCTGTATGCAAAGTACACAGATAACTCATTAGTTTTGCTTATTCCTCTTTTTTTTTTTTTTTTTTTTTTTGGTCTGGCATCCTGAATAAATGACCCATTTTAAAAAAAAAAAAAAAAAGAGTGATCTTGCCTGTGTGAGAGGGCCTAGCAAACCTGGGCCTGTTTCCTGAAGGATGTCCAAAGTCAGCAGAATCGACGCGAATTCAGTAAGAAAGGACTATGATACACGACGCTTTTCCCAGCACTGCCACATTCATGATAATCTCTTTAATTACATGGGGCTGCTTTGCAATTATTTTTATCCCAATATTAGAAATTCTATAACCAGTCTTTCATCTTGAATTTTAGCTACTAGAAATAAAAGCATTTCATTTTGCAAAGACTTGTTTGTACAACGTCTGCATGTATCCATGTGGAAGGTAAACCATTCTAGGGTGAAGACTGACAAGCGAGGTTTTCTCTTCATTGAGCAAAAAACGTAAGAAACAAACAAACAAACAAAAAACCAAAATCAAAGCCAGAGATTGGTTTCTGAGGAGTACACATAGGGGAAAGTCATGTAAAGCACTCTGATTTGACGTAATCCCAGGGAAATTTAAATCTTGGGATTTAGCAGACCTCAATGGTCTGAGATTTTACAAAAAGCAAAGGAAAGATTGTTTTCTACTGAAATAAATTTTATGTTATCAGAAGACTGTGAAAAGTAAAATTGACCCTATTTTCACAACCCCCAAGCCCACTCCCCATGGGCAGCCACTATTAACAGCTTATTTTAAAATTCTTCCTGTGTAAATAAAATCTTTAAAAAAGGCGGGGGGTGGGGGGGTCTGGGTGGCTCAGAGGGTTAAAGCCTCTGCCTTCAGCACAGGTCATGATCCCAGGGTCCTGGGATCGAGCCCCGCATCGGGCTCTCTCCCTGGCTGGGAGCCTACTTCCTCCTCTCTCTCTCTCTCTGCCTGCCTCTCTGCCTACTTGTGATCTCTCTCTGTTGAATAAATAAATAAAATCTTTAAAATTCTTCCTGAGATATGAAATAATGTAATTAAACCCCTCTTCCCTGTTTTGTCCATTTTATATAGATACTTTTGAATTTCCAATATCAAATTGGATATAAACAACAAAGACATTATACATTTCTACAAACTTCAACATCTCTCCCTTCTTCCTCTTGCTTCTCCTACTGTTAAAATGTAAACTGAGGCACATTAAAATTTTTGAAGAGTTGCTCTTTGCAATTTTCCATTAGAATAGGGCAGCACCAAGCCAAAAGTGGTTAAGAATGCTCCACCTATAGGAGAGCTAGGGAGAGGTTTTCACAGAGAAGACACAGAAGTGAAGACAAGAAAGTATTTGATTGGCCACAGCTTACTCGGCTACCTTATTTGGGAAAGCCTAGTTGACTATTGTGATTGGCTGTCTCTGGGTTTCACTTTCTGATTCCAGTGCCTTGACTCTGGCCGTTCTATCCTGGCTTGGATTTGGTTTGTTGACGTAAGCTATCAAGACATTAGGGCCACCCCCATGTGATAGAATCCTTGCTCAATTACTTTAACATTGGTTAAGTATTATTTATGTTCTGTCAAGGTTCATAATACTGAAACCCTCATCTATAAATTTTGTAAGTCTTTCATACTGAGTCTATAGGTTGATTCAAAGATAGAACCAAGTGATATAACTGGACCCATAAGGAAAAAAAAAAAGCCCTATGTCATACAAAAGAGAATTCCAAGCAACAAAGTCTAATGAAACCTCTTTTCATTTCTTTGTAACTTTTTTCATTCACTCGGGCCATGCAATAATGCCCTTTTGGGGTACCTTACCATCTTCTTTTGTGGATTTTTTTTTTATTCTGCTAAAATAGCTCCTAAAGTAATTTTTTCATGTAGGGTATGTGAAAGGTAAACTCTGAAATCATGTTTTTTGGCTTTAACTTAACTGATGGTTCATCTGGATATAGAATTTTAGAGTCAGACTATTTTCTCTCAGAATTGTCAAGACAATGCTCTATATTTATTCCCCCCAAAGCTGATAATGAAAGCGGTCTATGTTGGTATAATGCTTGTTTCTTTGTAGACGATATGTATTTTTCTCTCTTGGAGCCTATAATATTTTCTCTCTATCCTGGGATTTCTGAAATATATATTTTTCATCAATCCAGGATCTCTTTTTCGATTAATCTGGCTCAGTCTTCAATGTACCCTTCCATGTGAAGATTCAACTGTTCAACTCAGAAAATGAGCTGCCTTTTTTTTTTTTTTTTCCTCCAAATGACTTCATTTCCTTTCTTTTTGTTTTCTCTTTCTGGAGCTGCAGGTGGATGGATGTTGAACCCTTGGATCTGCCCTTCACATTTCTCCAGTCACTCTTCATCTCTTCCGCCTCTGTCTGTTTACCCTACATCCTAGACTGTATCTTTGTGATCAGTTAATCTTCTCTATGTCCTTACTCTGGCCACCCACTGACATTTTGCTTTTGCCTTGATATTGCTTAATTTCCTATGTCTGATTATTTACTGACTCCTCATTTTTTTTTTACATTGGCCTTTTTGTATTATAGTAGCACAATATGCTCTCAAATCTAAATATAATAAATAAGGTGTTTTTTTTTTTTTAAGTGTCTTATGCACCTTGAATTTGCTCTGTTGCTCACTTAGGTCCATTCTCATGCTATGGGGTTTTGCTCAAATCTAGTGATTCTTAGTTTTCCAATTACACTTATGGATGAAGGACAACATGGACTCATTAGTGGTACTATAATGGGTTTTCCTCCGTAGCTGTGTGAGTCTGTGAGGCCAACAATCCTTTCCCTTTAAGCAGCCCATTAGAAAAGGCCAACCCCCACACCCATCTACTTGCTGGAAATGCATCTCCACACTATTTCAGAGTTCTGCAGCAGAAAACCTTGCCTGTGCCTGGGCACAGATCCTTCTGGTCTGTCTGCTCTAGGCTCCTCATCATGCCCACACATTCCTGCCTCTGCTGCCAGGCATCCCTCTTGCCCACCCCCGAGTGCCAGTCTGCAGCCAGGCACCATGCAGGATCCTGTTGTTAGTAAAACCCTGGCCCACTCAACCTCGTCCTGACCTAAAGCTACCAGCTACTGTGCAGGCAGCCGCTCATCTCCTTCACCTTCTCTGGAGAGTGCCAGTGTGGACATATTTCTAGGTTGTTTCTACTGAGACAGTCAGATGAATGAATCATATTTAAGTCAATACCTGCTAAATTGCATGGAAAATCAATGTGAGAGGGCTACACCCTCACCAAAATTACCACTGTGCGGTAAAAACCACACCAGAATCAGTGGATTTTCTTTAGGAGAGGGATCCGAGCTTTCTCTACTCCTCCTGCAAAGACAAATAAACTTCCATTGGCACAAACTGACCCAAAGTCAACCAAGATCTTTATCATATATATTTTATTCTTTAGTTTTGGGGGAATGAGAACACAGAAGTAAAGTCTTGGAAACTGATGTGGTGAACAAAGGCAGAAGAAAAACTACTCAATTTCCTTACTACCTATAGCCCATTGACAAGTCCTTGAAACAGGTAGAGTGACCTTCCTCTAGGGACTCAACTGCCTTCATGTCAATACTTTGGTAAGGGCAAAAGGCAATCCTAGCCTGGCCCTCCTTCCCCAACCAGAATCCTGTAAGTCTACTTTAATATATAAAAACTCCTTTGGAAATTTCCTTTATCTCTAAACTCCCCAAAAATACGGCCCACCAATATATATCTGAAAGGTCTCATGATTAAGGTTTTACTAGACAGTAATAAATGATGTTTTCCTAACAATAGCTAGCCCCCTCAAAATCCTGGAAACCTTGCTTCCAAAATTCCTTAGAGATTTATGCTATCCCTAACCCCTTCCCAACTTGAAAGTATATAATGGGCCACTCCTCATGACCCCATGGCAGCTCATTCCGCCCACAGGTCCTGCCCCTGTGCTTTAATAAAATCACCTTTTTGCACCAAAGATGTCTCAAGAATTCCTTCTTGGCCATCTGCTTCAAACCCTAACATCTTTCCTATATCGGAAACTACAATTATGACTGGACTTATCGGTGAATTGGATATTAGAATATCTTCATACCTAAGCCAGGTTTCTCTATTGTACCCATAAGGGTAATCTGGGGCAGAATGAAGAAGGACTCCATATCAGGCAAAACCTGGTTTTATTCAAGGCAATGAAAGCATTTGAGGAGAAACAAGTTAGAGAAGTGTGGACAGAGCAGGTCACCTCATCTCTAAAGCTGCCTGTGATCATACCAGGAATCAAAGGCCACCAACCTGGTAAGTCTTTAGTCTTTCTTTCTCTCTCATCTTTAGCCAATTTAGGGCTAATGCAAAGCTGTGACTTATTGGAGGAGCTTGGATGGTGGGAAGGAGGACAGAGGGGAAGCAGAGTGACGTGCTGGAGAGAGATGGATGACAGACAGGACAAGAAGGAAATAGGGCACAAGAGTGGAACATGCCACCAAGTAGCTGATCTTTTGATCAGAAATGGATCCCAGGGTACTGACAGGTCAAGGTCATGACCTGTCTCCGGGAAGTGTGAGGGGAAGTGCAGCTGAGGAAGGAGGGTTCTGCTAGTGAGAGAAACCTAGAGAAACCTAGGAATGCAATTCTAATTATCGGCAAAGGAGTCTTGATCTTGGGGGCTGAGAACCATAATGGTATTATAAAACATGTGAATTAACCTCCTAGAAAAGGCTACCAGCTTAAGACAAATCCTGATATATAGCAGACTTCCCATTAAGAAGAAGAAGAACAAAAGAAGTAAAAAACAACAGAGCAGGGAGGTGGAGGGAGGGGAGGGCGAGTGCTGAGCAAGCCCCTGCTCTGAGGGTTACCCCATTAAGTAAAGAGGGGAGAGCTGCGGAGGGGAGGGCATTTCTCTTGAAGCAGAGATGTTTTATACCCAGGAGGAAACTGTGATTTAAGGAAATTGAATGACATCACACCAGTTGCTCCACTAATGAGAGTCAGAAATTGGAAACCTGGTCAGTCTTATTCAAAATGAGATCTCAAAATCTCCATGCAATACCAGATAGTATGCAGAGAAAGAATGGCAAAATATCGCTCTAGAAGCTCAACTGTGATTTACATGAAAAGTATCCTGAACACCAGAATCCATCCTGCCTGGCCCTAGCCATGCCAACTAACTTTAAAGACAAAGCAGAACTTTGATCCCTGCCCCCTTCTTTTGCCGAAAGCTTCCCAAGCAACAAATACCACCAAATAACCTTCTTTAACACACAACCATAAGCAATGCATTGTGATTGTTTGGATTATCCAAAGAAATTAAGGTCCATAATATTTAAATGTGCTGCCCATTAACTCCCAGCCCCCTTTCCAGGCAGTTCTCTGCTGCTGTAGCCACTGGAGAGATTAAGAAATCATAGTTCAATAGAAACCTCTCTACTCCCCTCTCTCTTCCTTGGCATAACCAAGGAAGCAGAATGCAAGTTCTACCCAGGGTAAGCTCTTTGGCGTTATAAACCCTCGGGGTCTCCCCTTCTACTGCCAATTGCTGGTATCAGGATTCCTACCTATCAGAAGTGCACTCACACTACTCACCCCTACTGAGGACACATGGTTTCATTTCCTCACCATGGCCATAAACTGTCCCATAGCAACATTAGGGTAGAAGTCTCGAAGTCCAGGAAGAGACTTTGGCATTTGAGTGGCTTTAGGCCATGGCTCTGCCATGCTGCCCCGGCCTGGTCTCAACTGGTGGTTCTGATACAGACGGACCAAGACAGCTGCGCTTCTGTTCTATCCAAGGCGCTTCTACCTTCCCCCCTCATGCAACTTCTCCTCCATCTAGTTTCTACATCTTGCTTGTCCTATCACTTGTGGTCCCCTATGTGTATTTCAGGAAGACCTGAAAAGGCATTCTTGTAAATTGGGTAGGACCACAGTATAAAACTAGTGCTGATCTCCAGTATCCCAATGCACCCTAGAGCACATCTGGAAGGCAGATCATGGACTTGGGTAAAGACCTTCTGGCTCCAGGTTCTGTGGACTTGCCTCCCCTGCAGTTGCCTACCAGCTTCCATTTCCCATCTGCAAAGTTTGGGTGGGACTAAGACAGGAAATCTCAGTGTGGCCTTCATGGACTGTTGAAGGGGCCTTCAGTGGGCTTCACAGTAAATGCAAACCATCTGAACCTCCTTTTAGACAGCATTTGTTGTGAGGACACATGTGTCTTTTCCTGGAAATGGCTTCCATGAAAAGTTTTAATAGGTCAAAGACATCCAAAATGTTAAGAATCACTTATATAGGCTATATGAAAGCTCTCTCCCAGTTCTAACATTCTATAAACCAAAGCAAAAACAATGTTAGCATGGTCTTTTTTAATGTTAGTCTCATCATGGGTCACAGAATTTAGAAGGAAACACACAGATATCTGGTTCAGTAAATAAAACCAAAAGAAATAGGAGAACCTTTGGCTGTAGTGAAATCCTATTCAAAAAATGGGGGCTGGGGCCTCCTGGGTGACTCAATCAATTAAGCCTCCTACTCTTTGATTTTAGCTCAGGTCATGATCTTAGGGTCATGAGATCAAGCCCCACATCTGGCTCTATACTGGGTGAGGAACCTGCTTGAGATTCTCTCTTTTCCCTTCCACCCCCAACTCACATTCATGCTTGCTCTCTCGCTCCTTCCCTCTCAAAGAAAGAAAGAAAGAAAGAAATGAAAGAAAAGAGGGAAATCTTATTCAACCTTAGTACATGCCAGAGCACAGCACAGAGCACAGCACAGCTCTTCAGCCTGTGGCTTCCCATGCAGTAGCCAGGCAGCACCACCACAGAGCTAGTGCACAAGGAACAGAGTGAAATCTCTGTTCAGGCTCCATCTTCCGGAGTGCGGGAATCCCTGCTACCCCATGTCCAGCTATTGCTTGAACTTCCAGAAAAGCAACTTGATACCTTGAACATCTGATTGCTAGAAAGGTCTCACTTTCCCTGAAAGGAAATGCACTTTCCTGATGCTTTCAAGAACTGCCCCAGGTTCTATGGACTGGAGCCACAGGACAGAATTATTACCCTCGTCTACCTGACAACTGGGCAGGTTTGAGGTGGTTCTCACTTCCACCGGCGTCTTCCCTTCTGTCTTCAACCATATAACACTCCCCAGGACCTTCCAGAGGCAGGGTGATCCGTACTCTGTATTGTCAGTGATGCTCCTGATGAATGGTCCCCTGACTTGAACATAACGTTTGGGGAAAGTCTAGAACTTCCGGGGAAGACCAGAATCCTCACCTCTCTCACACACATACCTCCATTTTACAACTTACCTACATTGTGAAAAGTGTCTGCCTGTACCCTGACTCCCTCACTATATAGCAGGCCCCTCAAGAGAAGGGTAAATCCTCTCTTTATCTTAATACTTTCAGTCCTTTGTCCTGATCTTTCTAAAAATGTGTGAAAGTCTACCCTGGGCCCGGTGTTTTTATAAACACTTGATATTCAGTCATGAACAAAACTGACAATATAATTGCTCTTCTGGAACTTCTAAAAGGGATGGGGAGTGAGCTGAGGGAGGGTAGTATTTGTCATATATAATAAGCATCTAATAGAATGTTCATGAATGAATGGAGTCAATAGCCAAGGGAAAGGTTGGGAAGGTTCATAACCCTCTTAGTAAGTGTCTTCATTCAGCCTGTGAAAATCCATGCATCTGTGGAAATTCTTAATGTCTTGAGGCTGCAAGACTGCCTTATAGGGCTCTGGGAGAATGACAGGCCTCCTTCCCACCCAGAGCAACCAGGGAACGTGGACAAGTAGCTTACTTCAGCAGAATATTTACATGTACACCTCTGGAAGCTTTAAGAATCATTTGCCTTTTTTTACAGGGCTACTCTGAGGAAGAACAAAAAGCTCTTTTTAGAAATCACTGACCCTCATCTAAGTGCAAAGGAACCTAGAAGCTTTGAGCGCACAGCTCTCCTGGCCTTCAGCCCTGGGCTTTCTTGCAGATGCACTTTTCAGGAAGGAAGAAGGCAGAGCAGATGGATGGTTTGCTGACGGGCTCAAAATGCTTCCCAGAGCACAGAAAGCAGGGTGATTGCTGTTCATGCCGCTGCTGTGTGTCACCCACTCCCACAGAGGCTGTGCTCAATTAGGAGACTTGAAACTCAATTGTCATAGCGACAGATTATCTGATTGTCAAGATTTTCTGCTGATTTTTGTCTTGGGAATTGGTCTCGTATTTTCAGCTGCAGATTTGTTATTGGACTGTGAAGTTAGTGTCTCCAGTTCCTTCTGCATTCTTGCTTATTCTGGTCTCCGCTTTCTCTACTTGCTTTTCAACGGGCAAACATAATACCCACATAAAAAAGAGGAAAGACCTTCTACTGGTTTGAAGATGGGTTGCAATGGCCCTGTTCCTTTTATCCAACTGGAGGTTCACTATTTCTCTCAGGCAGCACTGAAGCTATGCCAGACCCCAAACCACTGAAAATTACACTGGGATATGGTACTTCAAGACACTATCTTCCAAACTCCCTACTTTACCATACAGAAACAGAGACCGGGAATGAGGAGGTGATTTTTTCCAGAAGTTCCCCAGAGAGTTGAAGCTAAAGCCAATATGATTTTGCTGCCTCACTTAGGACTGTATTTCCCCAGAGTCTGGGGGCTGCCAGTTGTCTTTAAGGGATCCTGAGTCCCACTTCCCACAGGGAAATATGGACTATCAGAGCTGGAGTCCAAATCCTTTACTGACACATGAAAAGAGCAAGACCTGGAGAAAGGAAGGATGACACAGTGTGGTCCTGCCCCAAGCAGCTAAGAGGGGCTCAGTTCATAGCATCTGAGTCTGAACCGAAAGTGGAAGGTAAATTTCATTTATGCTGAAAGTGTGGTTCGTGGTCTGGTCCTTTTCTCTAGAATCTCAAGCCCAATAAAGAATGGTAAGGCCTGGCCTGTACCAGTGCAAAAGCATCAATCTGGGGACCCCTCAGCAGAGCTGCCTCCTCTAGAGACACCAACCTGAACAAAGGAAACACAAAGGTGTTTGAACCCTGTGGTGAATGAACCCTGTGTTCCTTCTTTACTCATTCTCGGCATGAGGCTATTAGCATATTTGCCAGGTTCTTGCCTTGGAAATGCCTGCATAAGTCATCAAATGAAATGCTATAAAGCAGAGCTTCTAGTCATGTTCCTAATCAGAGGCTCTCAACAGCTCACCAAAACCTTCAGAATGAAGGGCCGCCAGATACACTCACAGTAAGCCTTCTGTACCTGTATCAAAGAGCCTCTTATTTCCTCAATTCTATGCATGAGCAGAGCTCAAGAGGTCACTAAGAATATAATTTCTTAGCAACTTCATGTATATTTCCATAGGAGAACCTGACTTTATCCCAGAAGTTGGAATCATTTTCTTAGTGGCACATTAAAATGAGTGTGTCTGCTACAAAATTAGTTACTGACTGTAGTTCCTAAAAGCTATGTAATTCCCCTGCAGTGTTAACTGCAACATGAACAAAGAGAGTTCACAGCATCACAGAATCTAGGATTTGGAAGACAAATATTCTGGGTAATCTAGATTTATGAATGCATTCCCTCCTCTCCCAGTAATTAACACAGTTCCTTGCACAGAGTAAACATTCAAGATATATTTATGTAATTATTAATTAATTAATTAATAATCCTCAATCCCACTTAACATCTGGAGACTGAGTCTCAGATAGGAGGTGTGATTGACCCAAGCCCACCGAATGTTAGATTCAGAATTTAAACTTAGGTGTTGAGATGCTGTCATTTTTACGTACTTTCACTTTTCTTCCCATATCTCTCATACCATCCCCTCCATTTCTTAAAATTAATCTCTCAAATATTCTAAAACTGACCTCAAAATAAGCCATTTCTTTTTATTTTTAATTTTTTGTCAGCTTTACTGAGATGCCATGAACATATAATGGCATGTGATTGTGAGGTATACAACATGGTGATTTGATACATGTATATATATTCCAAAACGATCACCACAGAAATGCTGGCTAACATCCATCACTCACCTAGCCACCCTGCAGTTGTGTGTGGTGAGAACTCTTAAGATCTACCCTTTTTAGCAACTTTATATATCCGATATCATGTATGGATAACTACAGTCTCCATATTGTACCTTATACCCCCAGGATTCTTGACTTCATCTAATCTCAATAACCTCCCAAAGGCCCCACCTCCTAATAAGATTACTTAGGGATAGGGATTCAATGTGAGTGATGGGGGACACAAACATTCAGTCCATAACAGGACATCTATTTTTTTTCCCCTTCCTCTCCCTGGGGCTCTCTGGAAATTTAATCATGTGAACTTCTTTGGCACCTGCTTGGTTCTAGGCCCCATGTAAAGCAAGAGAAACTGAGGGATAATTTAATGTCTGGGCAGAGAAAGAATATAAAACAGAAAATTGAGGCTGGTGGGTTGAGAGCGACGGGGGAGGCCTGCCTGAAGTACTCTGGGCACTCCGAGGAGGAACCGGTTGATCCAGCCTGCCAGGCTGGGGGCATTTCACAAGCCTCACTGGTCTCCGTGGTGCCAGTAATGCATGCTTTTAAGCAAAGAAATGACCTGGTCAATTGTGTTTCAGGGTAATCTTTCCAGCAGTGAGTGTTTTTAAGGTCAGAAACACCCAGCGCTCAGCAGAAAACCCGACAGAGAGGTCAGTGGCTCTGGGAACGCTCACAGAGTTCCGACATTCTGCCAGGCTAAGGTCACATAAGGTGGAGCCATCAAGTCCCTGCCCTGAGAGAGTGAGACAGTCACATAAATAGGCTATTAAGTGTGGGGAGATGATGTGTTCACTCAGGAGAAGCAAGTTACTCCGTCTAGAGAGTGTCCGCCCCGCTGCCCAGAGGGGGTACTTAGGTTGGATTCTGATGGAGAGGCAGCAGCTCTCCAGAAAAATGAGGCATGAGTGGAAGGAGATGAGCAAGTGGCTTGGCGGGTTGAGTGTGGCTGGAGCTGACAGGAAGCTGGGGTGACGGATAGGACACGTTTATTCACCTGCACT
The DNA here is from genome assembly GCF_030435805.1 of Mustela lutreola. Taxonomy (NCBI): domain Eukaryota; kingdom Metazoa; phylum Chordata; class Mammalia; order Carnivora; family Mustelidae; genus Mustela; species Mustela lutreola. Next base: position 135,583,691 of record NC_081298.1, on the reverse strand, counting down.
GAAATGGCCACAGGAGAACAACAAAAACAACTGAATAGGGAGGCACAGAGGCTGGGAGATCATGTGCACCAAAACAAGGCAACTCTGATGGAGGGAAAAAGATGGAGGAGTCGGGACCAAGATGGTAAGAGCGGAGATGGAGAGAAGGCACTGGAGAGGACCAGTTGGCTGAAGGTGAGGTCATCAGAAAGACAACCACAGAGGGGGACGGGGGGGACCCACATCCATTTAAGTACAGGGTACAAGGAGTCCCCTACGAACACTGTACAGGTCACATGCCTCAGCAGGGGTCTCCGCCTTGAAGGGCCACACTCCCCCCTTGGAATTCCGGATTGTAACAATGGGATCTGCTGACGGCAGGATTGCTGATGGAGATGAGAGCCCCCAGCCCATCCTCCATCCCATATCTGTTTTGAGATAACCCCCCAACTTTCCTAGGGACTTAGCTTCCCCAGGTGCAGAAAACCACTGAGAACCCCTGCCCGTTACTGAGACCAATCTCCCAGGGGCTCCACACCCCCCCCACACACACATACATCCGGGCTTTAGACTTGCCTAAAATCCAGTCCCACAGAGAATGAGGAACGGAAGAGCACTGGAATGGCTCCCAGCATGGACTGTGCTGTACATACTGAGACGGAAGGAGGAGCGTGTTCTGTGGGACATGGTGGCAGTCGGCAGAGGGAGATAGAGAAGACAGAAGGATGAAAATTTAAAAAGGCAGATGCCTCAGAATACAGACCCACGGAAGGTGGTACTTCACAGAAAGCAATACGGTGCCGTGGATGGAATGGCCATCAACAGGTGCCTGAGCATCCTGGGTCAAACACCAGGGGAGGATATTTTACTTCCCTAAAACTCAGTGACCCCAGCAAGAACATGGAGCCACAATCCCTACCTCATTTCATCCTCACATTGTCAGAAGGAGCAGAAACGGCATGACAAATGTCAAATGGCTTTGTGCACAAACCTTGTGCTGACTGATGTAAAGGCTGAAACGATCTCATGAACCTGTAATCACTATGAAAATAGCTCCTGAGAAAGTAAATGGAACGTTAGGAGTGGAAAGGCCATGTGCCATGTATTTTACTAGAATGTGCTACGATGAATGAATCGAGTCCCTCCTGCATATGAGTGCATGCATGTGTGTCCTGGAGGTGGCAAGGAATGCAGGCTGCAGGAGCAAAGGCACCAAAGCAGGAGCACTCACCATCTATTTGGGGAGGACTGAGCATCACCACCTCCATTTGGCAGCCCAGTATCTAGTAAGCGGGCTGCTGACAGTCAGTCTGCTGTGTACCTTTTCTTGTCTTTCTCCACTTGGAAACACCCTTTTGGCCTTCTGTGGGGCATGAAGTCAATAAGTATTACAGATTGGAGTGTGTTCCCCTCAAAATTCATATATTGAAGCCCTAACTCCCAGTCCCTCAGAGTGTGACCTTATTTGGAGGTCTTTACAGAAATAATCAAGTGAAAATAAGGTTGCTACAGTAGGCCCTTACCTAGGAGGACAGGTGTCCTTAGAAAAAAGGGAAATTTGGACACGGAGACATGCAGAAAGGGAAGATAATACACAGAGACATAGAGAAGATAGTCATCTACAAGCCAAGGAAAGAGACCTTTAAAAACCCTCCCCTCTATTCCTGTTGCCATCTTTGTCTCAGACTGGCAGCCTGCACAGCTGTGAGACAATGGACTTCTGTTCTCAAAGCCACCCAGTCTGTGGTACTGACAGCAATCCTCGAAATGAATAAATAAGGAACTAAGAAGATCCAGGAGGCGGGGGTCCCAGGTGAAATCTCTGGGAGCCCTGAGGGACAAACATCCCTTCCACTCTGAGCAATTGTGACCAAACCAGAGCTGGCCAAGCAACTAAGACCAGCATTTCCATGGCCCCAGAGGGAGAGAGGCTAGCTATTCAGGAGGTATTGACCCTGTTTCTCTGGACAATACTCAAAATCTTATTGGTGTTTATCTTGGAAAAAAAAAGAGTTCTGTGATCAAATAAGTTCTGGAAATGCAATGTTCTTTCTTTCTTGACAATTTATAATAAACACTAACTTTCCACAAGGAGTTTTGAGTGAAGAACCTTGTTTAGCTATGCTTAACCTGGAATTTTTCAAGCATATTTGACCCCAAAACACCCATTAACCTTGCATCAAACTCCAGCATGACACAAAGCTCAAATGGGGGATCATAGCACAAGGTTGTCTTTTGGGCACCTCAAATTCAAACATTATATGAATTGATACATTGGATTTCAAACTCTTCTTTGGGAAGGCTCTAGTCCTTGTCCAATCCCACCTGTACTTATCTCTGTAGCCATGCTCCATGACTCCTCTTCTAAACCCTACTATTCAGCCAGGTTGGGATCCTACCTGACCCATCATTACACCCATGTCTTTTCAGCCTCCATTGGTTCCAGGCCTTGGCACTACCTGATGATTGTGTTCCTCTGTCCTTCGTGACTACAAATAATTCAGCCCTCTGTACTTGTTCAATCCTCCCCATGAAGGAAGCCTCCCCAGATGCCATTTATTGAGTGCCAACTAAGTCCCACAATACCTGTTACTTCTTGTCTTCAACACTATAACCAACTTGAAGCTCAGTGACATTCGGGGGGCATGTCAAGTTTACTCATTTGGTAAGCAACAGATCTGGATCCAAACCCATGACATGCTGATCCTGGAGTCTGGGGTCAGCATCTCTGAACCTGTCTAACCTTCACACTTGGGTCTAGTCTCTGACCATCCACCAGGTTCTCACAAATGGAAAATTGGTCTTGTCCTTTCACTTGCCACATTTTAACTTCTCATCGAGCTAGGCTGTGAACTCAGAAACTATACCTTCCACTTCTTATGATTGCCCTCGAGCCACATAAGTTAATATTTTCTTTGCAGAGCAGAGGGCAAGGTGAAACAGGGGGGAAAGCCCAGACTGAGATCAACAGACCTGGGACACAGATCTCTCCAACAACCAAAAGCCATATGTCCTTGGAGGGTCACTTTCTCTCCTGGTCTCTTTGTTTTCCCATCTGTAAAGCTTTGGGTTTAATGATAGCTAACTTTCCTTTTGGTATTTGACAACTAAATCTGCAACACTTCTGAAAGCAAATGCTAAGGGTCATCAGAGTTGATCTGTTCACAGACAAGGGGGCTCCAAAGAACCAGCTGAGTGGTGAAACAACAGAAGGGAAGGAGCCAAGGGGGCCTGAGTGGCAATAATGGAGCAAATTTATCACTTGGCTACTGAGATTATATTAGGGGAATGAGAAATGAAGGGCGGAGATGCAAAAGAAGAAAAAATCTTTTAGGAGCAATGGGACATAAATACCTAAATACCTATTATAAATCTTCTACCTTTAATTACTTTTAAAGATGGTTATTAATATAATACTTTTATAGGGCTTGGCTTTTGAAAAAGTAGACAATTATGGAAAGAAGGATGGACGATACACAGAGAGTGACTTTGAAAAGTAATCAAAGGAATACACAGGCTATATGCCCTGACCTTCAAAACGAAGATGGGACACCACATTGAGGATAAAATGAGTTCTACTAGGTCAGAAATTTTCAGGGCTTGGAGATCACAGACCAGAAGACCCAGAGTATTGGAAACTGAAGAGTTTATAAAAGGGATCAGGAGAGAAGGAAGACTGGGAATGACAAGGGACATGGAGGAAAGACAAAGTGACATGAAAAGGGCTTGGATGTCCAAATTCAGTATTGTAGGTTCAAGCCTTTTGGGATGACGAAGGAAGGAAGGAACTGTGAAGAACTCTATGCACATGTGGCAAAGGCACTGGAGTGGGGCTCCAGATAATCATTCCCATTTTTCCTGTGCCACAACTGCTTGACTCTGTGACCTTAAATAAGTCCCTTTACCTGGAAGAAGCTGTTTTTTCCTCTGAAAAAAAGATGTACTACCTCCGTACTCTAATGGAGCTTCTCCAGCAGCAGGTAAAGTCTCTAATGAACCAGGAAGCTGAGATGTGCCATACAAATTCAGTGTCCTAAAACAACAGAGAGTCACCGTGTTTGCTTTCTGGTAGCATCAGACCCAACAATTCATCAGGTTTCACAGCACCTGCCTTCTGTAGACCTCACGAGCCTTAATTTGTCCATAGAGACCATCTCCCATTCTGGGATTTCAATCCATCATCAACAGAAGAATCTTCTTAAATTTCAAGAGTGATCAAACCTCTCCCTTTCTTACAATGCTTCTCATCATTCTAGCTTGCTCTTCGAGCTCCTTAAGGATGCACATGAGATGCTTCATGAAATGTCTTCAACCGTCCTTTTCCATTATTGCTAACCACTTGCCATCACAATCTCTCCTGCAGCCACCTTGATCTCCCATGACTCTAGGCCATAGTACATGCTTGCTTCTCTTCCGGAAGTGGCCCTTCCCATCTGTTATGCTCCAATTCACCCTTCAAGACCTGGTCCAAACAATTTTCCCTGAGACACTTTCTCCAACTCCCCATGCACTTAATATTTCTGTGACCTTTAATTTTTACCAAAACCTTTATATGTTGAGACAAGAATTTCTACCATTTCCCTTAGAAAAAAAAAGTTCCATAAACTGCTCTTTTAGTTTGATTCTCTACTTTTTCCTTCATATCCCTGAAATTCTACCTCATTGACTGTTCCAAGATCAGTATTTCAGAAATAATGTTTTCTTTTATTTTACACTACTTGGTAGGCTAAGTGGACTTGGGAAAAAATGGATATGATTGTTAGATCATCTGCTATATGGAACATTTCTGTAAATCTAAGAGATTCACAGAGGGGAAGCTAATACTGCTTTTGTTAATACTGGAAAGTCACTATCTGATTGCAGATTCACTTCTGTGCTTTCCCAGTGCACCATGCACAGCTTTAGCAGAACCTTTATCCCAGTACTTACTGCTATACAGCCTGCCATAGAAGACCCTAGATGCTTTGTGACCCAGAACTCTGTCTTTATCTCCATACTCCCCAGTAGCTAGCCTCGTTCCATGGTTGGTAGTCAATTTACAAGTGTCCATGGGATGAATACTAACAATATCTAACATCTATAGAGTGTTTACTGCATGCCAAGCACCATTCCAAACACCTCCTGTGTATTAACTCATTTAATTCTCACAATAACCCTATGAGATAGGCATTATAATTATTCACATTTTAAAGATGAGAAAACTGAGTCCCCAGGTATGGGTAGTCTCATGTAGAATTGCAACACTCTGGCAAGAGAGCCCATATCTCCACCACTACTCTACTCTGCCTCTATTGTGGAGGAAATGAACCCTCAGGAGTCCCATTCTAACAGAGTTCCTTAGACTTTCATCAGTTTTGAGAAAGAAGTAAGATGGGGTAGGTCTAAATGCTCAATTATTTCATTTAGTCAATATTCAGTGAGTGATCACTTTGTGCCAGTTATCTGTCCCAGGTTCAGGGAGGATCTGAGATGAGTTCATGTTTCTTCTTTAAAAATAAACAAAATCTGGCTTCCTCCCAATCCATCACCTGAGGTAATATTCCTGGGTCATATTACTGTGTTTGAGGTAAGGAGAAATTCCCATCCAGAGGTCCACCTCCCAGAACAAGCAGGTCATTCTGATAGCGTCAAGACTTTAAGACTCACTCAAGGAGGCCATTGATATCCAGGGCAACAGATGGACAGAATATTATTCTCCCAACCATTAGTCCAGAATTCCCCTTAGGCAGACAGTTTTCTTCAGAGGAGCTAAGTCTTCTTTTGATGTGGGCGTCAGCTGCCCTCAAGCTTCTATAAAGGAGAGCTAAAAAGAAAAATAAAAGCTCATTGCTCCCAGGAAAGAAATCTTGGAGGAATGGGGGTGAGGAAGAAAGGTGAGTGGGAAAAGAAGAGAACCAGGATAATACTGGAAATTATGATTTCATCCTTATAACCACCCTCTGACATAGGCACTAGTATTATTCCCATTTTATAAATGAAGAAACTGAGGCACAGCAAGGTCGAGTTGGCAGAAGCATGTGCAATTTCCTTTCCCTGTGATTTTCTAAAATTTCCCAAATTTTTACCAACATTTCTCAAAATTATAGGTGAATATCATACTGTGGATATTTTTGTTGAAAGCAAGTAGTATCAGTGATAAGTTTCAGGTGTTGGTTGAATTAGCCTGAAGAGGAGGCTGTAGCATCTGTAGGTACAAGTCTTGGGGGACATGCAGGAACTGAGATGACACGCACATTATGACAGCAATAACCACCACCAAGCAAATGCCTAGGGAAGAGGGTCACAAGTGGGCGCTATAATTGACTGAATCACTGGGAAACAGCAAGGATGTTCTCTGAATCTAAAGAGATTCAAACTCAAGCACCCTGGAATCATGGAAGAATCACCAGTGGGTATGTGGAATTTAAAGGAATCACTCCAGATTCTGCCCCACCTTCCAATGTGCCCTTTGTTAAAGTGAAGGGCATGAGACCAAGGTTGTGATGGAGGGCTGGGTTCTTTCCCTTTTCATACACCACTGCCCTTCTCACACTTTATCAAAGTAAGTATATTTCTCACTCTTTCCCAAACTCTAGATGGTGCTTTGCTCATGTATAAAAATCACCAGGACACCAAATAACCTGTTCAAAATACAGTGAACAGTCTCTGTGACAGAAAAATCAGATATCAAGTCATTAGCCATTGACTCCCACTTTTCCAGTAGACACAGCTCATCTTTTCATTAATGTCATGATAGACCATCATTATGTGCCACTGAATTTTCTGGGCTGGCTTTTCTAGCCAGCTTGTAATAAATTGGTGTTGCGGTTGCAAAAGGAAATAGATTCTAAACTTGTGTGACATAGGGGTCAGCTAACTAAAGTGTGTAGGCAAACCCAACCTTGTACCTCTTAGAACACAGCCACACTCATTTATGTATATATTGTCCATAGTGGCTTTCATGCCACAACAGAGCTGAGTAGCTGAGACAAAGACTGTCTGGCACACAAGACCTATAATATTCAGTCTGTGGCCTTTCACAGAAAAAGATTGCCAACCTCTAATGTAACACATCCTTTTTCAAGTCAGGTAGTTTCAATTTTTTTTTTTTTTAATGTAGGGAAGGACAAAAATGGTTTCTACTGAAAATCTGTTTTCCTTCTGGGAATCTGGAATTATGGTGTGTGCTAAAAGGATGGTGCCTACATGACCAGCCCACAATTAAAACTTTGGGTGTTGAGTCTTTAATGAGCTTCCCTGGTTGACAATATTTCACACATGTTGTCACAACTCATTGTTGAAAGAATTAAGTACACCCAGTGTGATTCTACTGAGAGAAGACTTTTGGAAGCTGGCTCCCCATTTCTTCTGGACTTCTCCACATGTGTTTTTCCCTTTGCTGATTTTGCTTTGTAGGCTCTCACTGAAATAAATCCTACTTGTGGATATGACAATAGGCTGGGTCCTGTGAAACTTCCTAGCAAATCATCAAACCTGGGGGTGGTCTGGCAGACCTCAGACACAGCAGAGTAATAAAAAGACTCTCAAGCATAAAATATATCACATTAGGATAACATTCTATGAGAGCAAGGGAATGGGAAAGAGTAAATTCTAAGAGCAAAAAGAGTAACATGAAATTTTCAACTCTTGAAGAAAATCTTGCTCACCATTTTTAAAATAGAGAATCATAGGTAACAATTTGTTATGATATTAGAACCCACTGGATATATTTAAAAGAGTGAGATAAAGGACTTATTTTTAACACATCACTATTTATAATGTGTTGAAAATTTAAATTTATAAAAATTTAGAAATATGTGAAGAAATATACAGATTTATAAAAAGAGGTAAATAAATAAAATTTAAGGCTATAATGAGCACTGGATGTTACATGTAACTAATGAATCACTGAACTCTACCTCTGAAATGAATAATACAATGCATGTTAGTTAACTGAATTTAAATAAGATATTTTTAAAATAAAAAATACATAATGACTACCATAAATAAATGTTTCTTGCTCTTATAGAGGGCTATATACTCTTTAGAAAATCTTAGGAAAGCTATAAAAACTCTCTCCAGAAAAAAATGCACATATACATACATATACAAAATTTTATATATAGGATCTTCTGTTTCCAACCAAAATGAACAGAGACCAGATTTACCATATTGACTAAAACTACAAGAAAGGACAAAAATACATAAAACAACAGTTTAAAGACACTGGATATTAAACAACAGTAGGACAGTAGTCCATGACAGACAGGAAACAAAGGAAGTGAACCCTATGATTGCCCCAGTTCACTCCTTGGAAAAATTTTCTAGCTGTGATGCAGAAAGGGAAAATCCAAGCAGAACTTCCCTCACCTACTGAGTTGAGGAGAAGGAGCTGAGAGTTCAGGTGAACCTGAGTAGCTAGCATTCACAAAATACAATCCCAGAGAGATCTAGAGAGTTCTTTGTACAGTGAGATCTGAAAATCTGCAGAAGTCTTTCCCAAATATTTAGCAAATCAGTGCATCTGTATGAGGAAATCACCTCAAGGAATGAACTAGCAAAAAGGACAGAGGAAATACTACTTAGTCCTCACGAGGGAAAAAATAATGCCCATTCCCACCAATAAGAGTGAAACACCTCAGAATTCATGGAACAGTAGATAGAGAGTACTCAGAAGAGTATTGGCTCAGTACAGGAGAATAATTATACCCAGACTAAACACTGCTCTGTTCTACCAAACAAATCTTGAAATCAAAACCTGAAATGGTCAAACTGATTCTAAGTAACTTAGCTGATTCCCACAGCATAATTCAAGAATATTTATAGGTATATAATATCCAACACCCAAAGAGGAAAGATTAGTGATGCCTGGCCTCTAATCAAAAATTACCAGGCATGCAAAGAAGCAGGCAAATAGGACCCATAACATAAAATAAACCAATAAACTGATACCATCCATAATTGGCATAGGTGTTAGAATGAGCAGACAAGGACATTAGAATAATTATTATAACCATTCCATAGTCCAAAGTTTAATAGAGACATGAAAAATATTAATGAAATCCAGGTCAAATTTCTAGAAATGAAAACTATAATGTTTGAGATTTTAAAAAAATACATTGGATAGGACTAATGGCAATTAGGTATTGAAGAAGAAATTGCAATGACATAACAGCAGTAACTATTCAAAATGAAACCCTGAGGAAAAAGAGAATCAGTTCATCAAAGGTACATAACAATCTTAAATGTTTATGTACTTGACAACAGAAAAGTCAAAATACATGAAGGGAAAACTGATAGAATTACAAGGACTAATAGACAAATCCACATATATAGTTAAATGTTTTAATACTCTATGTGGATGATAGATAACTTCAAAATAACACCAAACAACTTGATATAATTAACATTTAGAACAGGCTACCGAACAATGGGTAATACACACACTTTTTAAGTGCACGTGAAAGACTGACCAGGATGGTCAGTCTACTGACCTACTGTCTACTACCTACTGTCTATTTTTTTAAAAAAGATTATGTATGTATGTATGTATGTATGTATGTATTTGAAAGGGAGAGAGCAAACATGAGAGTGGGTGGAAGGGAATGTGGAGGGGGAGAAAGAAGCAGACTCCTTGCTGAGTAGGGAACCTGATGCAGGACTCAATGCCATGACCCTGAAATCATGACCTGAGCTGAAGGCAGATGCTTAACCAACTGAGCCACCCAGGTGCTCCTACTCTTACCACTTCTATTCAACATCATATTGGAAGACCATGTCAGTACATTATGTTAAGAAAAAGAAAAGCCATACATACTGGAAAGAAAGAAGCATAATTATCTTTGCTCACAAATAATATGATCATCTATATAAAAAAATCTAATGGAATCTATAACAAAGCTACTAGAACTGAGTTTAGCAAGGTTATGGAATATAAAATCAATATACAAAATCAGTCTAATTTCTATATTTCAGCAATGAACGCTCAGATATTAAAACAAAAAATATTATTTACAATAGCATACAAAATATAAACTACTTAATAATAAATCTGCCTCAAGTGAATAAGACCTATTCAGCAAAAACTCTAAAATACTGTTGAGATAAATTAAAGACTTAAAAACTAGGGAAATGTACTGTGTACATAGGTTGGAATACTTAATATTGTTAAGGTGCAGATTCTCCCCAAAACTGATATATGAATTCATGCCATTCCAGTCAATCTACCAGCAACATTTTTTTTTAGTTTTTTTTAATTAAATTTATTTATTTTCAGCATAACAGTATTCATTATTTTTTCACCACACCCAGTGCTTCATGCAATCCGTGCCCTCTATAATACCCACCACCTGGTACCCCAACCTCCCACCCCCCCACCACTTCAAACCCCTCAGATTGTTTTTCAGAGTCCATAGTTTTTCATGGTTCACCTCCCCTTCCAATTTTCCTCAACTCCCTTCTCCTCTCTAACTCCCCATGTCCTCCATGCTATTTGTTATGCTCCACAAATAAGTGAAACCATATGATAATTGACTCTCTCTGCTTGACTTATTTCACTTAGCATAATCTCTTCCAGTCCCGTCCATGTTGCTACAAAAGTTGGGTATTCATCCTTTCTGATGGAGGCATAATACTCCATAGTGTATATGGACCACATCTTCCTTATCCATTCGTCCGTTGAAGGGCATCTTGGTTCTTTCCATAGTTTGGTGACCGTGGCCATTACTGCTATAAACGTTGGGGTACAGATGGCCCTTCTTTTCACCACATCTGTATCTTTGGGGTAAATACCCAGGAGTGCAATGGCAGGGTCATAGGGAAACTCTATTTTTAATTTCTTGAGAAATCTCCACACTGTTCTCCAAAGAGGCTGCACCAACCTGCATTCCCACCAACAGTGGAAGAGGATTCCCCTTTCTCCACATCCCCTCCAACACACATTGTTTCCTGTCTTGTTAATTTTGGCCATTCTAACTGGTGTAAGGTGATATCTCAATGTGGTTTTAATTTGAATCTCCCTGAGGGCTAGTGATGATGAACATTTTTGCACGTGTCTGATGGCCATTTGTATGTCTTCATTGGAGAAGTCTCTGTTCATATCTTCTGCCCATTTTTTGCTATGATTGCCTGTTTTTTGTGTGTTGAGTTTGAGGAGTTCATTATAGATCCTAGATATCAACCTTTTGTCTGTACTGTCATTTGCAAATATCTTCTCCCATTCCGTGGGTTGTCTCTTTGTTTTCTTGACTGTTTCCTTTGCTGGGCAGAAGCTTTTGATTTTGATGAAGTCCCAAAAGTTTATTTTCGCTTTTGTTTCCTTTGCCTTTGGAGACATATCTTGAAAGAAGTTGCTGTGGCTGATATCGAAGAGATTACTGCTTATGTTCTCCTCTAGGATTCTGATGGATTCCTGTCTCATGTTGAGGTCTTTTATCCATTTTGAGTTTATCTTTGTGTACAGTGTAAGAGAATGGTCGAGTTTCATTCTTCTACATATAGCTGTCCAGTTTTCCCAGCACCATTTATTAAAGAGACTGTCTTTTTTCCACTGCATATTTTTTCCTGTTTTGTCAACGATTAATTGACCATAGAGTTGAGGGTCCATATCTGGGCTCTCTACTCTGTTCCACTGGTTTATGTGTCTGTTTTTATGCCAGTACCATGCTATCTTGGTGACCACAGCTTTGTAATAAAGCTTGAAATCAGGTAACGTGATGCCCCCAGTTTTATTTTGTTTTTCAACATTTCCTTAGTGATTCGGGCTCTCTTCTGATTCCATACAAATTTCTGGATTATTTGCTCCAGCTCTTTGAAGAATACTGGTAGAATTTTGATTGGAATGGCATTAAAAGTATAGATTGCTCTAGGCAGTATAGACATTTTAACAATGTTTATTCTTCTGACCCAAGAGCATGGAATGGTCTTCCATCATATTTTTTAACAGAAATTAGCAAGCCAATTTCAAATTTTACATAAAATGCTAAGGACCTAGAATAGATAAAACAACTTCAAAATAGAACAAAGCTGTAGGGGTGATACTATCAAATTTCAAGACTTTTTCTAAAGCTATGATACTCAAAACAAGGTGATATTGCCATATAGACAAATAAATCAAGAAAACAGAACAGAAATTAAAAAAACACCTATACAAACAACCAAATTCTGACAAAGGTGCAACATCATTTAAGTGAGAAATATTCTCATGAAAAAATAACTTAAAACTGATCACATACCTAAAGGTAAAGGCTAAAAGTATAAATTTCTCAGAAGAAAAAAAATAGGAATAAATCTAAGGCAATGGTTTCTTAGAATCACATAAGAAGGAACAACTGCAAAAGAACAAAAGCTGGGCTTCATCAAAATTGAAAACTTCTCTGCTCAAGATAGCATCATCAAGAAACTGAAAAGATAACCCACAGAATGGAAGAAAACCTGTAAATCATTTATCCAATAAGGGACTTGTATCCAGAAGGTTAAAGAGTGATTCCATATTTGATGTTGGACAGCTCTCAAACCCCACCTTTCATCTTTTCCTTTCTGCCACACATTGGACATGTTGATTAAAAAAAAAAAAAAAAAAAAAAAAAAAGTCAGGTGCTCCCTCCTTTGGCACTGTCAAGAGTTCAAGTAATAAAAGCTCTGACATGTTCACAAGAACACCCCCACCCTCAGCTCTACCCCAACTATAATAGAAGACACATCAATCCCTTTCCCTACTCTCCCAAACCAGATGTAGACTTGTTTGGTATTCTTGCCCCCTAAAAAGACTAATTATGTGAATAACAAAGCTTTCCACATCCTCTTGGTGCATGTGTGGTGTTATTAGTACTGACATCCGCATTAAATTTCGGGTGAGAAGTCCATTCCACTTCTATAGGCTCATCACAACACAGAATAGATAAAGAAACCTTACAACTCAAAAATAAAAAGACAAATATCCCAATTTAAAAGTTGGCAAGATATCTAAATAGACATTTCCCCAAAGAACATATGCAAATGGCAATAAGTACATGGAAAGATGTTCAATATCTTTAGTCAGGAGAGAAATTCAAATCAAACCCACAATGATATACCACTTTACACCCTCCAGGATGACATAATAAAAAAGACAGACAATAACAAGTCTTGGCAACAATGAGAAAACATTAGAAGATTCATACATTGCCAGTGGGAATGTAAAATGGTATACAGCTGTTTTGGAAAACAGTTTGACAGTTCTTCAAATTATTTCAACATAAAATTACAAATGACCCAGCAATTCCACTCCTAGATATGTATCCAAGAAAAACGAAAACATACACCCAATGCAAAAACTTGTATTAAAAAAGTTCATAACAGTATTATTCAAAATAGTCAAAATGTAGAGACTCAAACATCCATCAAGTAATGAATGGATAAAGAAATAGGTTAGGGGCACCTGGGTGGCTCAGTTGGTTGAGCAACTGACTCTTGATTTCTGGTCAGGTCATGTCAGGTCATGTAAGCTCAGGTCAGGTCAGAGTCATGGAATCAAGCCCCACATCAGGCTCTGCACTCAGCAGAGAGTCTGCTTGAGATTTTCTCTCCCTCTCTCTCTCTCTGCCCCTCCCTGTTTATGCACTATTAATCTCTCTAAAATAAATAAATATATTTTTTTAAATGAAAGAAAGAAATGTGGTCTATCCATATGATGAAATATCATTTGGCTACCAAAAGGAATAAAGTACAGACACATGGTACTACTTGGATGAACTTGAAAACATTATGCTAAGTGAAAGAAACCAATCACAAAAGAAATCACAGATTATATAATTCCATTTATATGAAATGTGTAGAATAGGCAGATCTAAAGAGACGGAGATATTAGTGTTTGCCTATGGCTTAGAGGAGTAGGTACCATGACGTGACTGCTTAATGGGAAGGGAATATCTTTTTGGATCAAAAAAATGTTCTAAAATTGATTGTGGTGATAGCTGGGTAACTGTAAATACACTAAAAGTATGGAAACGTACACTTTAAATGGGTGAACTCTATAGTGTGTAAATTATATCTCAATAAAATAAAGCTTTGTAACAAAATAAAAAGCAATTTAGAGGAGAAGGGATCACTGTATAAATAAATGGTGCTGGGGAAATTAGATATCCAAAAGCAAAAAGATGAAATTCAATCTATAGTTCCTTGTACCAAACACAAAAGTTAACTCAAAATGGGTCCCAGCAACAAAGAATCAGGGGAAAAGAAAAGTCAAGACTAGGGGAGGGGGCAACAGCTATTGAGACAGTACAGGTATCAGAGGGCTCCTAATACAATAAGAACCAGGGACACTTATGAGTGAAAATTCTGAAACTTGCCCAAAGACAAGAATCATCTGAAGTAACTCCTTAAAATAAACTCTTAAGAAATCGGTAACTCAGACCCCTAACTCAGACCCAGATTCTCTATGGGATAATTTAATTTGCATCCCACATGAGCCTTGTTGTTCAAGGGAACAACAAACAACATGGGAAGTTTAGTAAATACTGCCCCAATGCATATATTTTTGGTTGTAAATGAATACAAAATATAACTAAAAAATTTTAAATGGCCTATTTGGATCTTTAGTGATTCCAGTATATGGTATGAAACTCATTGGTATAAAAAAGACCATACAGTAAGGTGTTCAGCAGAAAAAGCTAGACTTCTGGAATTCCCACTCACACTCTGCCACTGGACAAGTTAAATCTATCTTCAACAAGAAAAGAATAATAAAAGCATCTAATAAGTCTGTGAGCAATGACTGGAAAAACATCTCCATGAAAATCATTTAACAGAGTGCCTAACAAGTAGTAAGCTTTCCATAAACTAGAGTTCATATCATGACTACAGAACAAGAAAACCTTCTCCCCGAACTCTTATTTTAATTCCCACTGCTTTCTAAGAATGATGGAACCTCCCATCTGCATTGCAAACCCCTGTAATCTGTTCAGGTATGCTAAAGATAAATTCTTCATAATAAAAAGGTAAGAAATTATAAAGAGAGGAGCCAGGTCAAACATGGTTGAAAAGGAGCAAAGGGAATCCTACCCACCCTCCCCCATTTTCTCATCCCCAGAGGACAGTCCACCATCCAAGAAGGGTCTCTGAGAAACAGAAATGTCTAGTGTATAGTTATACATTTTTCTGGGGAATTATGGTATAAACTCACTCCTCTGTCTCTCCCATAGAAATTCCAAATTGATCACAAAGGTTTTTCTGAACATCTAGAGTTTAAGGGGAGCATGAAGGTACTGCTATGTTGACAGAGCTGACACAGTGGGAAGCCCCAGATATGGGCAGAGCCTCCAAGGAGTGGGTGATAAGAGGCACTGGGTCATAATAAAAATAATAAAATAAGTTTCCCAGTGTTCAAAGAAACCCCTATGTTAATATGACTACATTGTAATGAAATTTGCCCCATCAACAAAGCCCTATTCCTGAAGGTAAATACAAGGCTATCCCGTGCAGAGTGTGGTTCAAGACACCAAGAAAGAGAAATATTCTATAATAGAAAACTTAAATGTGCAAACCTTAGATGTGCAAAAACAGAAATCCTTTCTGGACCTTGGTCTCTTGGGCCTGGATTTGAAGAATCTAATCCTCGTGGGGACATTCCAAGTGGAGTGGAAAGGTGAACTGGGACAGATGAAGGTGGTTTGGCAACCAGATTAGAAGACCTCTGCTAGGTGTCCACAAGCTGGAAGACAAGTCAGCTATCCCTGTGAGGTCAAATAGAGAGCCAGGCATCATTCATTTCCAGTATTCCATCATAAATGCTTTAATAAAACTTCATCGAGCCTCAACCTAGCAGTGCTCCTGGCGAAGGGGTGGGGGTGGTATTAAAGCAAGATTCTGTTGCCCACTATTCCGTATCATCATTTAAAAGGGAGCAATTCTCCCTGAGGGCCAGTGGGATGGTACAACTAAGCAACTGGTACAACTTTCCAAGGAAAAGTAACTCTCTAGGAAGAATTGCCGCAAGAAGATCAACTAGCCCCTTCCTATTCTCTCTTCATTGTCAAAAATGTGGCTTTAAATTTTATTTGTTTCTCTCATAGCTACAAATTTTAGCTCTTGCTGTACCAATGTCTTGAATTGTTTTCTTATTTCTACATAAAACTTGGTTCAAATCATTAATATAGTAGATCAAAACTACCACCAAATTCATTATTTGGTTGTTTTACTGATCAAAAACTGGAAGAGCAATCATTTGTGAAATCCCTTCATTTTCTCTTTTCTTTTCCACCACTAGCAACCAGTTGGCCTTCTTTCTGATACATGCCACAAAGAACATTCCACCCCATTGAAAACTTGACTGCTTACTAACAATGAGTATGAAACAGTAATGCTACCTTGAGTTGTGGGTGCTGAGCAGCCAGCCATGGTTACTTACCACCTCATGGTATCATGAGATTCATATTTGCATCCCAGCTAGATTATAAATGACTATACAGATCCTGGGATTTATGTGGGTCATGGATCATCAAAATGATGAATGCTCAAATCTGCAAACACCAAGACTCTACTGAATAAAATCTCACTGTGATAAGCTAAATGTCCATCCCTGTGGCTCTTGCATCCCCATCAACCAGATGTGTCAGTCACCAGAGCCCATAATGATGCCTACTTTGAAGTATCTAAAGAAGCATAAGGACATTTCTAGTTCAACTCTGCAATTCTCACAATGCCTAGCACAGAGATTCATACACAGAAAAATGTCAATCAATGCTTGTCAAATGCTATGCTCTGTTAAAGAAGGCAGATAAAAAAATAGAGGCTTCTGAAATTAAAATTCATTCACCATGCTAATGAAATTAATCCAAACACTACTGAATACCTAATAAGGACCAAACCTTCACACACATGATGATATCTAATTTATCCTCACAGGTTAAAAGAAGTTAGGTGATTTCCTTAGGTCACACAGCTAGAAAATTGTGGAATCAGATATAAGTCCAGGTCTCCAGAATTCTAAAGGCAGGGCTGCCTCTCAAAAAACCATGTGGAGAGAACCCTCAAAGACAAGAGAAGCAAGAGATGATGGAGAGGGCTATATTTCTAGTACCCCAAACTCATAAGAGGCCAGAGTAAAAGACCACCCTAGCTGTCATCTAAATCCTCAGCTGTCCACAGGGCTGGCATATGCTGAATCACCAAGTGTTTTTGGAATCGGAAGTGATGTCTCACAAATGATAATTGTGAATAATACTTGGCTATAATGAACAAATCCATGATGGGGAAAGGGTCTTTCCTTAAGATAGTGTCTTTCCCCACACCCTTCGTAGGGCTCAGTCTACCCTTTTGGTATTCTCATGAAACTCTTTCTTAACCCACTCTCGGGTATTGTGGACACACTGAGGTGTCAGTGGCTAATCCCAGCATAAAGGTTTTAGCTATAATGTATCTCGGGCCTTGATGTGTCAATTTCAGAAGCATCAGTGACCCTGGAGTCTGCATGTGAAGATCAAGGATGATCTAAAACCTTCCCAGGGGACACAAAATGGCCACCCCTTGGTGGACACCTAGTCCCCCAAAGTTATAAACCCTGCTGCATCAAATAGACCTGAAACCTATATGACTGCTTTTGAATTATGCTATATAAAATTCGTATATAAAATAAGCCTCTAAAAAGGGATAACAACTTGGGAATACCTTAAGAAGTAAAATTGATTTGATTTTAAGAAAGAATTTAAAAACTGGCTTTGAATGTGTGCATTCATCTGATTCAAAATATGTTTTTGACAGACACAGGTAAAGCAGCTGAGGGAAAAGGAAAAAAAAGTAGAATTTAAAATCTATCCAGGGCTTTCAAAGCATCGTATGAGCTTCATTGACACAGAAAAGAAGCTTCAAACCACAAAACAGGAACAATGAAAATCAAAGGCAAAGGAAAATGAACAAACGGGATAAAGCTAGGTGTTCTTTCTTCCCCAGGAATATTTTTAGTTTATTACTTGTTGTTAAAGTTTACTGTGTGCCATTAAAATCCTGGGCATGTGTTCTTTATGAATATGTGAATTGCTTTGTTTCAGTAAAGTTTGTTGGGAAGAGGTGATCGTCATTATTATACGCATTTAGTATAATGCTCCATGTTGCCTACTGAATCAAACTAAACTCCTCAGCCTCATTTAAGACTCCACAAAATGATCCTAGCCAATTTCTCTAGCCTTTTACCACAAATTTCTCTACCTGAAATGTCATTCCCCCTTCTCTATGTGTCCAAATTCTTCCCATCCTTCAATACCCAGATTAAAAGCCAACTCTCCCCCAGCATACTTCTCAGATTCTCCAAGGGGAAAGAATCTCTCCTCCTCCTTTTGATTTCCATAGGATCTAAACATACCCTCTCAAAACCAACTTATAAAAACACCACTGTTGGTCTTTAATAAGTTATTATTATTTATTGCCTCACTGCACACTGAGCTCCCTAAGGGAATACATCATGTCATCCATATCTTTGGAACCCTAAAATTATCTAGGAAATAATTTGTCGCATAGAAGTAGTTCAAAAAATCCAATTCATTAATGAAAGCTATAGTGTCTATAAGCACCCCTGATGCATGGAAAGGAAGAACAAGTGTACAACAGGACCATTTGGTGTAGTGAGGAAGAAGCAGTCTGGGGCCAGAAGAAATGACTTTGCTTACAAGGGAAACTAGAGGAATATTATGAACCCAGAAATGTAATAAAGAAAATGTGCTTACAGTGCAAGTTGATGAGCCAATATTAGGACAGCAACGAATTAAGTTTACTATCCAGGTCCATGGTTTCCCCCAATATGTCCCTATTTTCAGTCCTCATTCTCAATGAATGTTTTATTATGAACCCTACTTAAATAAAATACTCATAAAGTCTCAAGACTGAAAAGAACCTTAAAGTTCTTCTAGCCGTGAGGTCCAGTCTATGTTTTAGAAGACTAGATGATATCCTTGTTGAGTGGTCATCCATTCTCTCCTGAGTTATCTCTTATGGCAGGCAGAATTCCAAAAATAACCTCCAGAATTACATATCCCATATCCCTGAACCCTGTATCTTATGTGGGAGTATATTGAACAATTGATCTCAAAAAGGGAAGATTGTCTGAGTGGCTCTAATTTAATCACATGAGTCCTTAAAAACTGAGAACTCTGTCCAGCTGGTGGCAGAAGGAGGAGTCAGAGATTCAAAGCATGAGAAGGACTCCACACTTCATTGCTGGTTTTCAAGATGGCAGGGACCACAAACCAAGGAATGTAGGTAGTTTTTAGAAGCTAAGAAAAATCCCTACCTGACAAGCCACCACGGAATGAGGACCTGCCCTATAACCTCATGAAACTTAATCCTGCCTACAACCTGAGTGAACCTAAAGTGGATTCTCTCCAACAGAACCTCCAGCTAAAAGCTCAGGCTGGCCACATCTTTATGTTAAACCTTGTGAGACTCTCCACAGCATAACCTCCTAAGCCTGCCTGGGCTTCCAACCCACATAACAGGTTTAATAAATGGTATTTTTGTAAGTTGCTCAATTTTTGGTAATCTGTGGTAATTTGGCAACCGTAAAAAACAGATACACTTCCACTGACATGAAGTGATTACTGCACTTCTCCAGTGACAGCCTTGTCTATCCTTGGAGCACTCTGGTTAGTAGAAAGTTCTTTTCTCAATTCAGTGAATTATTCCTCCCTATAACATGCATTGATCCTACCCTTATCATTTGGTTCACTTGGTACAAATTCAATCTTTCCACATGACAGCCTTTCAAAAATTAAAGATGTTTCTCATACCACAGTCACATCCTTAGTCTCTTACAGCTTGCTTTATACTGTGTATTTTTTAGGTTTTGTTTTGTTTTGCCATCCTGTTCATCTCCTATGCATATGGCCTCATTTATCCAGGTGGTTAATAAAGTCAGGCACTCTTAAAGAATATGGTATCAGTGCACCCCTTTTTGGCACTACACCACCTCTGAATGTCTGAGGTCAGCACACAAACTTTCTCTAGCTTGAAGCCTATGTCCAATGTGCATGGATAACTGGGATTGCAAGATGGATTATCTTTTAGATTTCAAAGAGAAACTGCCTGGATATCTTTGGGTCAGCCATTGTTTTATCATGACTGGTAGAAAAAGAGATGGTCCAGAAGGAGTTTGATTTTTTAGGCTCTTACTTGGCAGCCACCTAAATACATGTGCAGTTTATGAAGGAACATTCCTCTGACAATGATGGAGTAACTGTTACTGAAGTAGCCCTCCCACTATCAACAACCATAAAATCAGGAAATGAAATATATTAAGCAACTTTCTTCAGACATTGAGCAATAGACAGCACTGGACTGTGAGTGATCTTCGAGAGAAAGAAATACAGGAGGTGTACAGTCAGGGTCCTAGCAATTAAGGAGGCAGATTTGGAAGAAGCAAAAACTGGTAACTGGAACACAGGCTGAACCTCCTGCCTGCCCTAGCTTTCAGCCTGAAGGTATTCTTCCAACTGCAGTGCAGGAAGATAGAACCCAAGCAGAAGCACAGCAGTCTGGCTGAGCTGAGAAGCAGGGATCAAAGTTTGGAGCTGGTGGGCTAGCCAGAATTCCCGAGGGCAGGGTACCATGGAGGAGGGAGCAGCACAGAAAAAGAGTGCCACGATTCTGTATTAGAGGTTCCTTTAAGAGTTTGACTGAATATTGAGCTGGGTACATGCAGACAGAGAACCCACAAGGTCTACTGAGAATGGTTCTGAAAGACGTAAGGAGTTCCGACTAACCAGAGTGTATTGAGCTTACTGCAAATTCATTTGAGCTGCTAGAAAGTCCATACTTTAGACCCCCTTGTAGGCGGTTGAATGGTGATCTCAAGAAAGATTTCTTTATTTCCTAACCATTAGAACTTGTGAATGTGACCTTATTTGGAAAAAGAGTTTTTGCAGATGTAATAGAGTTCAAGATCTAAAGACGAGATCATCTTAGATCATCTGAGGGTCCCTAAAACAAATGACAAGTATTCTTATGAGAGAAGAGAAGACACAGAAACAGAGGAGAAAGCTGAAAGAAGATAAAGATAGAGATTGGAGTTATGCATCCACAAGCCAAGGAATGCCTAGAGCCACCAGAAGCTAGAAGAGACAAGGAATACCTTCCCATAGAATCTGGTAAGGGAGTATAACCCTGATAACAGCTTGATTTCAGACTCTGGGCTCCAGACTTGTGAAAGAATACATTTCTCTTGTTTTCAATCACCAAGTTTGTTGTTATTTGTTCAAGCAGACCTAGGAGAATAATATACCACCCTAAGAAAACTGAAAACCAAACATTGAGAGGGTCAAGCTGACCCTATAGTATTATGCCACCTGAAGAATTCAACAGCCTTTAAAAGACAATAATATTCAGACTTTCAGCCATATTACATTTATCATATCAAGCATATGATAAAAAATAAGTAGACATGCAAAGGAGCAAGAAAATGTGACCCATCACAAGAAGAAGGAGAATGATGATGATGGGGAGGAGAAGAAGGATGGTGGGGGTGAGGGGGGAAGAGAAGGAGGAGAAGAAAGAGAAGGAGGCAGAGGAGAAAAAGGAAGAAAGCGTAGAAGGAGGAGAAAGAGGAAGAAAGTGTAGAAGGAGGAGAAAGAGGAAGGAAGGGAGAGAGGGAGGGAGGGAGGGAGGAAGGAAGGAAGGAAGGAGGAAGAAAAGAAGGTGGGGGAGGGAGGAAGTGAGAATGGAAAGAAGAAAGAATGGCATGTTGGATTTTGCAGAAAAGACTACAAGCCAATGGTTTGAAATATGTTTAAGGATTTAAAGAAAAGGATACACACAATAATTGAACAAGAATCTCAGTAGTGAAGTGAAAATAATAATAAAGAACCCAATGGAAATTCTATAACTAAAAAAATACAACAGTGCTCAATTTCTCTATTATACATAGCTTCTTTTAAATTTGATCTTACTGGGCACCTGTTAAGATCAAACTGTTAAGTCAGTTAAGCATCTGCCTTTGGCTTACTTAGGTCATGATCCCATGGTCCTCGGATCGAGTCCTGAATTGGGCTCCCTGCTCAGTGTGGAGCCCGCTTCTCCCTCTCTCTCTTCCCCTCTCCACTGCTCATGAATTTTCTCTCTATATATATCAAAAATAAATAAACAAAATCTTTTTTTTTCATACAGTATGACATTTTATTTTTTAAAAGATTTTGTTTGGGCGCCTGGGTGGCTCAGTTAGTTGAGCAACTGCCTTCAGCTCAGGTCATGATCCCAGAGTTCCACGATCAAGTCCAGCATTGGGATCCAAGCTCCATGGGGAGTCTGCTTCTCCCTCTAAACTTCTCCCCTCTCATGTTCTCTCTCACTCTCTCTCTCTCAAATAAATAAATAAACTTAAAAAAATATTTTATTTATTTATTTGAGAGAGAAAGAGAATGAGCAAGAAAGAGAGCAGAAGCCAGGAGGAGGGATGGAGGGAGAAGCAGACTCCCTGCTGAGCAGGGAGCCCAACAGAGGGCTCAATTCCAGGACCCTGAGATCATGACTAAGCTGAAGACAGATGCTTAACTGACTGATCCAGCCAGGTGCCCCAGATACAAAGTATTTTTTAAAAGAAATTTAGAAATTGCTGAGTTTTATGTACATTATCTCATTTAAAAAGCAGCATGACACACTGAGAACATAATAAGGCTTGGCACTCAAATTCTAGCTTCACATCTTACTAGCCATGGAATTTTGAAGAACTTACCATGGTAGATCATATATATTTTTCCTGACCTGAACAGCATCTCACTTTCCCACCCCTTTCTCCTGGCTTTGCTTCTTGTCCCCTTTATAAACAAGTGTTCAAGTGAAAGTAGCCATCTCACATTCTTTGCCACAGTACTTGTTCTGGAGAATGGTGGTACCTGACCCAAACCAAGACAATGAGTGTCCTTCTCTTGGAGTTTTTAAGCAAAATAAAAGAATAGGGACAAGTTTCTCTTGGTCAGAAACTCCCATATCTCTAGGTAACTAATGCTCTTCTCTCAGGTGCCTGATTTGCCGTACTTCTATTCTTCAATAGGTATTTTTAAGTTGATCTACTTCTATTTACTAAAGCAGAAAGTTGCAGAATTTGAAGAAGTCTTAATGAAAATGTCTTCACGGTCCCTCTTCTGAAGTTGGGGATAGTGAAAAGCTCTAAGACCGAGCAGTCATTTCAATTGTCTCCTGCTCTTCTTCTACCATACACATTATACTGTCACACATTATTTTCCTAAGGGTCCATATTCTGCCATGCTTCTACAACTTTGCTTATGCTAAGGTCCACCTAGAACTCCTCTCTTTCTCTTCTCCTCTTATCAAAATTCTATCTATTGCTTTAACACTCAGTCTAAAGATCATCTCCTCTGTGAAACCTTCCCTGGTCTTTCCAAGGCAGAATGATTCTCTTCATCACTCTACTCCAGAACTTTGTATTATCATATGCTTTGAATTAAAGCTCATTCTGTTGATGTCTGCCTTTCTTGCTTGAAGTATGGACTTTGGGTGTGGGGAAAGGGTGACAAAATTGCATCTTTATTCACCTTTGAAACACTCATTGATTCTGTTTAGTGAAACTGTGCGTGTACAATGATTAATCAATATTTATTGAATTCAAATTTTGTATTAGTAAAGACTTATCTCAAAGAATTTTATTTATGCACATATTAAAACTATAAAGAAAGGTTGAAAGAACTGGGATTGATTTTCTGGGTCTAGAGAACAAGCTAATATAGTACTGGCTTTGAGTATAGCTGGCACATAGTAGGTAGACAATGAACACTTTTTAAATTGAATAGCATGACCTGGACCACAGCTGCTAATCAGAAAGATCAAGTCTCTGGATGCTCTTTCTTTGTATTAGATACACTCCTCCTCATTTATACTCTTCTGTTTGTACTCCACTGAAACCCAGTCTTTAAATATCACATTTCAATGATGTTTCCTCCAGGCCCTTCCCCCTTTCTCCCCCATTCCAGCTCCAGTGTAACACCTAGTATCTGTATGAGAAGATTCCCCTTTAATCTCACTTTTCAGACAACTCTCAAGGTGCATGGTGGGGGAATTCAGATTATAAAACTTGAATATGAGGGGCATGGAAGTTCATGGAGAGCTATTTTCTGCTGAATTCCATTAGTCATAGCCAGGGATGGGGGAGAAAGTTTTCATTTTTGTGAGTCACTGTTTATCTGTGTATAAATTTAGTAATGAAATGCTTATGCCACTGGGATGTGAAGAAATTTCATTTTTGCTTATAAAATCCTCAGGCCATGTTTGGATACAAAGTGCAATAACACTATAAAATATTGCCCTGATATTGCTATCTCCAGGCCTGGAACTCATTTCTACATTATGAGAAGCAAAAAAGATTTATGGGAAAGATAAGGAGATAGCTTTTCTCAAGTATTTAAATGAGGTTTTCTTTAGATAGTCACTGTCTGCTAGTAGTCTGTTGTTTGGGACTGAGAAAGTATATTTGCCAGTAGCTCTAGAAACTTCTCTATTGGTAGTCAGGATAATACTTTAGTAGGAGTAAAAACAATGACAATTTATTAAGCATCACTACAAGACCACTTTCTACCACCATTATTTTAAATCTTCACATCTTTGTAGAGCAGGTGTTATTAGTACTTCATAGATAAGGAACCTGATGTTCAGAGAACTTGAGCAAATTACCTCAAGTCACATAGCAAGTAGTGGTAAGGCTGGAATTCATAACTAAAACTTCCTGACTCCAAAATCTTTTGCTTTCTCCATTACTATTCTATTGAAGACCAAGTAACATGGATCCCTAACCTACTGTTCAAAACCTGATTTCTAATTGCAATCCTCAGAAATATCTGGCAACTCCTCATTGTCTTCAGAAAAAAAGAAAAGTTGAAAATTAAATACAGATGGGAGAAGGATGACCCCACTACATGGTGTAGATGTGGTGGAAGCCACTTTGGGCCTAGATATAAGTGCTTTGAGGAAAAGTCTAGGCCTATAATTGTAACGCAAAGTTTAAGAGTATTAGGAAATAAGTGTGGGTCTCCTTTATTTATACAAAACCCTATAGATAATGGGATCACCCTTTCTCCTGTGCCTTTCAAAAATACAAAAGAGCTATAAATCTACAAGGGCACACTGAATCCAAAAGGGAATATCAACATGTAAAATACCTCAAAAAATTTGGAGGCACAGAGTAGATGGAGGAGTGGTGACTGCCTCAGCAGAGTGAAGGAATTCACTAAATTCTGCAGGAAAGAATACTGATGAGAGGCCAGCCTTTGGAGGAACCAGTACTGAAGGAAGCAAGGGTGAGATACATGGATGTTAACATAGAAACCTGGTGAAAGACTCCTGCTCAGGCCCCAGGTACTTCCTCTCACCTCTGAACATCCAGGCAACAACCACCCCATCCCACACAATCCCTTGAGGAGGCTGGAAATTTGTCTTCTGAAGAAGTAAAACCATGAAGACCCCATGTTTGGAGACAATAGACACAGCTAAAGCAGGGATGAAGGACAAGGGCTGAAAATAGAAGCATTAAGAGACAGCCACCACTCAGCCCTCTTGACCTGCCTTGCTCCCTAAACATTAGCAGCCTGACCTATGCGCCACCTCCAGGCACAGAGGAGGAAACTGCATGCTCCCTCAGAAGAGACTTCCAGATCTTGACTGGAGGAGATTTCCCAACAAAAGGGACAACTTGTCACCAAACCACTTTATAGGGAGCTTATTACAGGGAGCTATGGTCATTCAGAGATCTAGATTTTATTTTTAATCATGTAACTCTTAGTTTTTTTTTTTTTTAATTTTTTATTTTTTATAAACATATATTTTTTATAAACATATATTTTTATCCCCAGGTCTGTGAATCACCAGGATTACACACTTCACAGCACTCACCAAATCACATACCCTCCCCAATGTCCATAATCCCACCCCCTTCTCCCCAACCCCCTCCCCCCGGCAACCCTCAGTTTGTTTTGTGAGATTAAGAGTCACTTATGGTTTGTCTCCCTCCCAATCCCATCTTGTTTCATTTATTCTTCTACCCACTTAAGCCTCCATGTTGCATCACCACTTCCTCATATCAGGGAGATCATATGATAGTTGTCTTTCTCTGCTTGACTTATTTCGCTAAGCATGATACGCTCTAGTTCCATCCACGTTGTTGCAAATGGCAAGATTTCATTTCTTTTGATGGCTGCATAGTATTCCATTGTGTATATATACCACATCTTCTTGATCCATTCATCTGTTGATGGACATCTAGGTTCTTTCCATAGTTTGGCTATTGTGGACATTGCTGCTATAAACATTCGGGTGCATGTGTCCCTTTGGATCACTACATTTGTATCTTTAGGGTAAATACCCAATAGTGCAATTGCTGGGTCATAGGGCAGTTCTATTTTCAACATTTTGAGGAACCTCCATGCTGTTTTCCAGAGTGGCTGCACCAGCTTGCATTCCCACCAACAGTGTAGGAGGGTTCCCCTTTCTCCGCATCCTCGCCAGCTCTTAGTTTTTTAACTCATAAATGTGAATAGTTTGGGCGGGGGGAACACTAGTTATTTGAATATGACCTCTAATGTGAAAGAAAGAGACAAAAAAAAAAAAAGTAGGAATCTAGAAGACATAGAAGAAGCAAGAAATAAAAATGTATTTTTTGAGAAAATATGATTAATACCTTCACATCCTATTGACAAGAGCAAGATGTTATTGAAAGGTAAAATCTAGAAAGCAAGAAAAATGCTTTTTATATTAAAATTTGATAGCCAAAATTTTTTATTCAATGAAAGCATTGAAAGATAAATCTCTCTGAAGTAAATATGAAAGAAAGAGGAAGATAAGGAAATTAGATAACAAATCCAAGACATCCAACACCTAATTAAAGTGAAAGAGGAAAAAAAAGAAAAAGAAGTAAAAAAGAAGAGAAAAATATATCAAAGAAATAATGCAAGAAAATTTCTTCATAAATGAAGATGTACTTCATAAATGAAGTACATGGCATGAGTGCCTGGCAAACGCCCAGCACAATGAATGAAAATACCATGTTAAATTATAGCAAACTGATCATCAGAACCCCAGGGATCAGTAGATGATCTTCAGGGCTTGCAGGAAAGAAGCAATTTACACTCAAGGAACAAGAAGTAAAATGGCATCAGGTTTATAAACCTAGCCTGCAGTGAAGCGATGTTTTTGGAAATAAGAGGGAAAATTATTTTAACCTAAAAATCTCTATATAATTGGTCTATTACTCAAGTGGAAGGCTAGTTTAAATATATTTCTTGATTTGTTAAGATCAAAGTATTTTTCTCCCAGAATTTTTTTCACAAGAAGCTATTAGAAGCTGTGCTCATACAACCAAGCATGGCAGAGACAATGAGCTATCCAGCAGAATTCAGAATCTCCCTTCCATCCATAGGTTTCTTCCCAGGAACCTGCTATCCAGCCAGGAACTATCTCTCCCAGCCCCTTTTGTGTCTGGGTTGGCCATGGAACTAATTACCTACATTAGAATGGGGGCCAGAGTGAGGTATGTTATTTCTGGGCCAAAGTCGTTACAAAGTAGAGGTTTCTTCTGTGCCCTCTCTTTCTCCATCCTCCAGCTAAAAGCAGACACCAAAGCTCTAGGGTAATATGGAGCGGTAAGATGGAAGAGAAGATAAATGTAACTGGAAAATAAAATGTCATCATATTAAGTCATTAAAATGCTGGAACCCCAGCATTACTTATGAGAGCAGCATTCCCCTATATGGTAGCTAGTCTCAAAGATGGCTACCAACACATCCTTCCACGTCTCCACACACATGCTGCTCCCTACATCAAGACAGGATGTCTGATTCCTCTTCCTGGAATCTGTGCTTGCCTTATGACTTATTTGAACAATAGAATGCAGTAGAAGTGATGTTCTAGGACTTCTAAAGTGAGATAATAAGACTTGTAGTTTCCCTATGGGCATCTCAGAAAGCTCTTTCTTGGCATATGCCCTCACAAAACCTGGCTACCATGCTGTGAAAAGCCCAAGTCCCATGGAGAGGCCATGCAGAGGCACTGGGGTTGACTGCTCAAGCTGTGCTCTCAGCCAACAGGCAGCATCGACTGCCAGCCAGGGAGGGAACCAGAACAATCCAGCCCTGAGATGACTGCCGATAACCTAGCTTCCCAGTCGCTACCACATGAAGCAGACCCCGCTAGCACACTAAACGGTGGTAGATGACACACGGTTTCAAGCCAGTGAGGTTTGTTATGCAGCAGTAGGTAACTGGAATGTTACCTACTAGAAACACATCCCCCTTACACCACATGGTAAGGGGGTAAATCAAGAAGAGGAAGACGAGAAGTCCCGGAAGTAAGAACAATTATTGTTGATGGCTCTAGGGTGAGAGCCGCGCAGCAGAGCTAGAAACCAATGGTCACTTCTGGAATTGGAGAGTGAAGATTTCTGGACAGAGATCTTGAGGCAAACAGGAGTTGATGAGCCTTCTAATATAACTGAACACTTGGAAAAAAATATTAGACAACCTCTGACATTGGATTGAGTACTTGGGAAAAAATGAGAAAAGATACATAGACAATGAAGCAAATGAAAAATTAGGCCATTACTTGTCCAAGGAAAATAAAAATTGAATGAGAATGAAAATACTATCATTATAAATAATGGAACCCTAGGTTAGAAGTCAGACCTCCATTCTATTTCTAGGCCACCACACATTCTGTCTCTCTATATGGTTTCCCCCCACTCTCCCCCGCTCATCTCCATCCCTCCCGAGGAAGTTGACTTGATCACTGAATTGGCCAGTTTCCATCCAGAACACTGACTAGTCATGGACACCATGCTAAAGGTCATGTGCATCCATATGGATATTTCTTTTCATGTCTCATTCCAAGTGGCTGCGTGGGTGGAAGACCCAGACTGTGAGGTGGCAGGAAACAGATGGGCAGGGCTCCTTTCATATTAGGGATGTGTCATCGTTGAAATTTATGATGGCAGAAAAATTTCATTATTTTTAAAAAATTAATACATAAGACTAAAATCTAAAATCCCTATAGTCTGGGCTAATTATGAGCCAAAGAATGAGCTTTGTCAAAGGCAGAGGTGAAACTATGGTGAGAGGCTGTCAAATCTTCAGAATGAGTATATTTGCAGAAAACTGCTGTTTAGAGAAGGAACAGCAGAAACAGAAGAAACATCTCTAGTTTTGAAAATAGATTTTTGTTCTACAGTCAAAGAAGGAAAGGTGAGATGAGACACTGTCCTCCAGGAAACACTACCAGCCCTACCCGTGATAAAGGAAACATGAGGACAATTTCAGGGGTAGACCAAAATTTTTAAGCAGATTTAGGACAGCCTGAACAAGGGAGGGTGCCAAGAGAGACATGGAGCCCTAGAAACACATCCCATCACTGCCAACGTAGAGGGAGTCAAAAGGAAAACTTCTAAGTTGCATTAAAGTAGAATAAGATAGACCAAGTCTGCACAACTAAAAAGCTGAGATAAGGCAAGATTTTGGAGAAGGGCAGATAACAAAGATAAATTGTTTCTCTCTGAGCCCCTGGATCTTAGGCAACAGAACAGCTGTAGTTTCAATTCAGAAATCTATTGAGGACAGGAGCCTTTCTATATACCTGTATTAGAGGTATTTGGAGGAACTGTAATTATTGGTGTATACGTCTCGAAGCAGGGCAGGTACCTAACTAAAGCCAGTCATGGTGCTCAATGAATATTTCTTATACGAATAAGTAATATATGAATGGCTGCCATGTTGACTTCTGAATCTCATAGGATTCTTCTGAGACCACTTGAATACAAAAAAAAAAAAAAAATCAAATGCAGTCAAGAATTAAATGATTAGTTCTGCAGTGGTGTGTGAATATTAGTGTGTTCACATACCATATAGCAGGGCACACTCAAACATCTCAAGTCTACTGATGCTGTAAAGTCAGTTTCTGACATTAACCACACAATCTTCTATGAAATTCTCAGGGTAGGTAAGTGAAACGTTAGCCACAGCCACATGAGTAGTTGAAATAATTAAAGATCCTTTTAAAACCCACACAGTAGGGTAGAATTCACATGTAAATTGTAGATGTTAATCACCCTGTTAATAGGATACTATTTTGAGTGTGTCTCTTGCTAGGAGTTATCTTACAAATACCCCAGAGCAGAAAAAAATTGCTCATTTTCAGAGGTTTAAATTTCTCACAGGTATATCTCTGGGCAGCATAATTGGTGTTGGGGGGGGAGCTATTTTCAACTCTCTAATGAAAAAGATATGGATAAGAATGTTCCATGATAATCCCCATACTAATATCTCCTGCCAACATACAGAATGGCCCATACATTTAATACCATCAAGTAAAACGTAGTTAAAAAATTAGTCTAACACACTGAGCTTCCTCCCCTGAGGATACGCTCCATAAACTCTGGTTTGCACTGTGATACCCTCATCCAGTGGAAACAAAAGGAGGTTTTCATACAACACACATTCCATTAGTCTCTTTAATTCTTCTTGATTTTCTGATTTTTAAAAAAAAATCTAACAGATGTGTTTCCTATTAAGACTTTTCTTATATTTTACAGTAATAGTTTTCATGCCTTTTGAAGGAAATTGATAATAAACTGCTTCCTCTGCAGAAAATACACCATACTTTGTAATGTCAAATTCCTCAAACTTGGCAATAAACTTGGGGATCATTTCTCTGGACACTGACCCCAAACAGATCATCCCAAATTCAGAAAAATAGGTCTTAGCATGAGTCATTGAGGCAACATCATTTAACCTGAGCAAAAAAAAATGGAATACATCCTAAATGTCCAACATCTGGGTGATGCACAAGTAAATCATGGTGTACACTCTTCAAAAAAATACTACATAGCCACTAAAAGAAATGCTTGTATAAGTAGTAATAATAGGAAGGAATGAATATGTTACAAATTCAGTTGAAAAAGAAAGATACAAAATGGTTCACAAACAGCATTATGGCAACTCTTTCAAAAAACACTGTGTAGGGGCGCCTGGGTGGCTCAGTGGGTTAAGCCGCTGCCTTCGGCTCAGGTCATGATCTCGGGGTCCTGAGATCGAGTCCCATGTCGGGCTCTCTGCTCAGCAGGGAGCCTGCTTCCCCCTCTCTCTCTCTCTGCCTGCCTCTCCATCTACTTGTGATTTCTCTCTGTCAAATAAATAAATAAAATCTTTAAAAAAAAAAAAACAGTGTGCATAAAACAGACTGAAAGAAATATATCATAATTTTACCAGTGTCTATTTGGGTGGTAAGATCATGGGTAATTTTTCTTTTCTCTCTCTTCTTTTTTTTTTTTTTTTAATTCCCTTTCTTCTGATTGATTTTAAATGACCCATTTTTTTCACTGCAATTCTTACATTGTTAAAACAGCAAGAATACTTGTTAGTCCATTGAAAATGCTGGGCACAAAATGCATAAGCAGGTTTGCATCTTGGAAGGCTAAAATAAAATTGATAAGTAACCATGATACTACTATTAACGATAATGGGGTATCTTTACATTGAGTATCATGCTTTCAACTTTCCAAAGTGGTTTTTTTTTTTTTAAAGATTTTATTTATTTGTCAGAGAGAAAGAGGGAGAGAGAGTGAGCACAGGCAGACAGAATGGCAGGCAGAGGCAGAGGGAGAAGCAGGCTCCCTGCTGAGCAAGGAGCCCGATGTGGGACTCGATCCCAGGACGCTGGGATCACAACCCGAGCTGAAGGCAGCTGCTCAACCAACTGAGCCACCCAGGCGTCCCCAAAAGTGGTTTTTTTAATCTTTCAATTCCTTATAGTTTTATAACATCTCTCTAAAGCAGATTAAGTTGTTTTACCGCCCATTTTTATTCAGCGTAAACTTGCCGAGCACATCATGCATCAGTCCCTGTATTGTGTGTAGGGAATACAAGAAAATAAGTCATGGTTCATTAATTTGAAGAGCTCGCCACCAAGAAGAAGCAAACGAAGAAACAGACATTCCTAGCAGCAGGGGAGGTGGACATGGGAGGGACGAAACCCACCCAAGGGAAGCCAGGGCATCGAAGCCTGGTCTGGACGTGGGAGTGGGACTTTGACAGCTGGAGGAGGACACAGGAGTGCGTTCATCCTCAACCTGGGTGTGAGCCAGAGGAGCTGACAGACCACACTGCTTGGGAGGGTGACATGTAAGTGGTGTGCTTTGGAGAAGGAGTGGGGACACAGAAGAAACGGGAGGTTCGACGTCAAGTGACACCCAGCTTCACTGTGAGGGCTGGGATTTGACCAACAACTCTGGTCTTTCTCTATGGATCTCAGGGGGAAAAAATTAAATTTGGAAATAAAAAAAAAAAAATAAAAAGCCTGATTCGTGACTCTGCTCTATAAGGATCACCTTGCAAAGTCTGCTTCTCATGGGAAGAAAAGCGTTCCTCACAGGTTGTATGGAACTAATGGAATAACAGGTTTGACCTCAAAGTCCTCTGTGAACTCTAAAAATGTGAGGGGCCATTAGCACACTTCTTCCTGATCTGACAGGGAACCACACCCTTCCCTTCAAAAGTTGCATAGATGCGGCAAATTTCCCAGCAGGACTATGGTTCTCAAGCTTTCCTGGATACTAGAAACACTTGAGGCCCAACTGCACCTTATTTTTTTTTTTTAAGATTTTACTTATTTATTTGACAGACAGAGATCACAAGTAGGCAGAGAGGCAGGCAGAGAGAGAGGGGGAAGCAGGCTCCCTGCTGAGCAGAGAGCCCGATGTGGGGCTCAATCCCAGGACCCTGGAATCATGACCTGACCCGAAGGCAGAGGCTTAACCCACTGAGCCACCCAAGTGCCCCTGCACCTTTTTTTTTTTTAATCAGAAACTCCAAAGGTGTGGTCCAGGCATGGATCAATTTAATACTTACAAGTGATTCCCATCTACAGTCAAGTTCAAGTTCTAGCACTCGAGTACCTGGTTCCTCCGCATGTGGTCCAAAAACTAGCAGCATCAGCCTCACTCAGGTGCTGGCTTGAGACGCAGACTCTCGGTCCCCACCCAGATCTGCCAGGTGAGAACCTCCCTTTTAACAAGCTCTCCAGCAGACTGATGTTTGAGAAGCACTGTTCTAGGCAGATTCAATCATTCAGCAAATATTGTTTCTACTCTGAGTTGGCTGTCAGAATCCAAAAGCGAATTTGTCCCAGTCCTTCTCAAGGGTCCTCTCTAGTAAGCAAGGTAGGTAAGCACACGGGTTACCGAGGAGGGGCACCTTTCTCTGAGAGGATGGGAATGGTGAGTTGCAGCCAGGGAAGGCTTCCTGGAAGAGGCAATGTCAGAGTGGAACAGGCAGATACTGCAGAGCTTTGTGGAGACCACGTTAGAGGCGGAAGCTTACAGTTTGCAGGTTTGAAGTTTAGGGAGGAGGTCCAGATTGGTGACATAATGTGTGTGAAAATGCTCTGTAAACTGTAAATCATTATGCAAATGAGAACATATTATTCCTCACACGTTCTAGTGGTCTTTCTCATAATAAAGTTTTCGGGAAATTAAACTAAACTGTAGCTAAAGGAAATCAAATCAGGACGGATATTCAGCTAGGTACTGAAGTCCGCTGAAAATAATTCTCAACACCACTATCGGATAGTAACCGTGCTCTGCTCAGGCTGTCTGCCAAGGGTGAAAATAGACTGCGCTCTGCCCAGGACAGTCTTAGTTACGCCTGTCATCCCGGCACGACCCTTCCAATGCCTCTGTGCATTCTCAAAAGTGTCCTGCTTTGGATGACTAATATAGATGGGCCCTCCTCTGATAGACCCCTAGGGCTGCAAAAAAAAAAAAAAAAAAAAAAAAAAAGAATGAGATTTCTTCATTTTTCATTTAGGTCTACCCCAGCAGGGTCAGTATCCAGGTTCGTGTGGACTCAGCCCCAAATTTGAGTAGTCTCTTGGCTCCAACCAGCCCCAGGAGCCCCAGACATGATGCATGTCCCACTCCAATGTCCTTGATCCAACAGGACCAAGAGAGAACCAGCAAAGGCTTCCAGGCAAGCAATCTGCAGACGGCAATGGACCCCACCAGTCACTGATTTGGCCACTAGGTCTTGCAAGGTGAGGGAGGGGACATACAAATCACAACAATGCCCCATTCAGATGAGCCTCCACGTGGACCCAGGACTTCTGCCATGTCCGTTCCCTTCAGCGGAGACTTCAGCTGCCACCCTCCAGCACATGGTCAGTCCCGTAGTCATGACTGCAAACTCGGTTCCCGAGGAACCCAGTGGTAGTGCTCATGGGGCCATCCAAAGCAATAACTTCCTAATGTTTGTGAGAACTCGTTTCTGGTGTCTGAACTGCCACTAGCCTCCCCACAGCGATCTCTGGGCAGGGGCCTGTGAAGGCAGTGGCCATGTACTGAGCACATCCTACGTGCGAGGTATCCGGCAAAGCACTTCACATTCATTATCTCAATGGACGTGCATCCAGTGGACCAGGATTGCCATCTTACATGCCAGAATAATGAGGCGGGGGGAGGTTACAGTGCCCGAGGTTATAATTCCGTGTATCGTGACCTACACTTGAACTGAGATCTTTCCTATGCTTTTTTACTTATACCACACAGAAGACAGGTTATTCTATGCCATCTGTAGGGACCAAAGGAGCAAAATCTGAGGATCCCCCCTTTCACCCCAAGTTTTCACTCCCTTTGTCCTGCTCTCCAAACCTCGGCGTTTCCCACGACGATCTCGGGCCACTCCTCTCGCACTAGGCATGTGGATACAGTACTGCTTTCTACAGTGACACTTCGCCCCAAGGAAAAATCATCTCATTCCGTTGCACCGGTCCTCTAATTGGCTCAAATAATTGTGTGTCACCGTCTGCCCTTCCAAAGTGCTGGCTAATTCTTCTACGGCAGAGTTGTCCAAAAATGTTCAAACTCTATTTTATCTTTCCTCCTTGAAGTCAGCCTGTTTACTCAAAGCCCAGGTACTGCTAGAAGTAAGACAGAATCCATCTCCTGCTCTCCCAAATCTGTGCTCCCAATAGCCTGGCATTATATAATGTATTCCTAAACCTCTTTAAATATAATCAAATAATCGTATAGAATGTCGAGTTCAATTCAAACCAGATCAGTGACTATCTATTCAACACAAACCATGTTCCATGCATTGTTTCGGAGACTGGGAATCAAAAATGAATGAGCCGGGGGGCGCCTGGGTGGCTCAGGTGGTTAAGCGTCTGCCTTCGGCTCAGGTCACGATCCCGGGATCCTGGGGTCGAGACCTGTGTCAGGCTCCTTGCTCAGCGTGGAGTCTGCTTCTCCCTCTCCCTCTGCAGCTCCCCCTCCTTGTGTGCTCCCTCACTCTCTCTGTCAAATAAATAAATAAAAATCTTGAAAAAAAGAATGAGTCATGTCCCTAGCCATCTATACAAATTAGATAGAGGAGATGAAAGCGTGCACAGAAATAAATACTGTATAGAGCTTTCTGGAAACTGGAACTGAGCCTCATCATAGTACCTGAGGTACATTTGTTTACCTGCATTTTTCTTCCCCTGCCCTGAGCTTCCTAAGAAACGGGAACCTGTCGTAATTTCTCTTTTACATTTCAGCTCCAGACTCCAGGATTGATTCATAGCATTGGCTCAATAAGTATGTGTTTAACTGGATCAAATTGCCTTAAACTTGAAACTGATGGCAATAAAAAATTGGCAGCTTATGAGAGGTCACCGTTTGAAGTAAACCTTGAAGGAAAGCGGAGGTTTCAACTATTGAGAGATGGTAAAGGGATTATTCCCAGGAGTGGGAATAGAGAGAGAAAAGATAAGGAGGCGGAGTTCTAGTCATTGCTGGAGCTCCGCGCTGCTAACTTCTCTGACACGCTCAAGGCCCAGCCAGGGTTTCAGCCTGAAGCCCTCACCGGCCAGAGAGCCCACCTGCAGATGCCAAGATGGTGTCTGGGGCGGGGGTGGGGACAGAAGGGAGGACATACAGAATCCCCGCTGCGCCCTCCTAGAGCGAAGGACCTTGGAGGTGGCTGACATGCCTCAGTTTCCTTCTAACAAGGTTTCTGGAGAGTCACAGCCTGGCAGGACCCTGAGGGACCCTTGCTCCGAGGTCTACCTGCCCAGTTTGCCTGCACCCTTGTAGCTATAGTCCTGAGGCCAATATCTCCTCTTTGATCTGCCTGGTCTTCCCTACCTTCCCCTGTTGCCGGTCCCACTTGGAAGCAGGCTCTGCCAGGAACAAAGCTTTCTTCCTTGTCTCCCCTAACCTGCCCTGAGCACAGGCTGAAGCCCCTTCAGTGCCCTGAGAGCCTGGCATTATCACACCTGCACCGGGTATCCTCTCCGCAGAGAGCTGCTCTCCCCAGCTTATTCCCTGATGGGCTACACCAATGAGAACTGAACCCCCGTCCTCAGAGCCCAGGGAGGGCTCCCCGCACAATGAAGGGGACTAGATGGTCCCAATTCCTACGCCCTGAAATTCTGATTAAGTGGGGCAGATGCATTGCAAAGGAATCTGCATTTGTAACAAGCTCTCAGGAGACTTTCCGAGAAACAGCCAGGTTTGGAAGCCACCATTCCTGCCACCGTTGCTCCATCTGGGCCATGCCCTTGACTGGAGAAGAAACACCCAGCCTCGGGACAGCTCAGCATCCTACAACAGCGTGTTGGAGAGATGCTTCCCCTGCCCCTGCCTTCCCGGGCTCCCCGACCTCATTTGCTCAGCAAAAGCAGAGCTCCTGCCCCAGCCTGACCTGACGTTAGCCTGGACGCCACATTCTCTGGCATTCTGCTGTTCTTCAACAGCTCAGGGCTGTGCTCTGTCCCCCCTGGATCGAGTCCCGCATTGGGCTCTCTGCTCAGCAGGGAGCCTGCTCCCCCTGCCCTCTGCCTGCCTCTCCGCCTACTTGTGATCTTCTGATGACCAGCCCAGCAACCCAAAGCCCCCGACTCATACCCTCCTCCTCCCCCCCTCCCTGCAAAAGTACACACACAGCAGCATCCCAATGTGACGCCTGAGGCCCCCAAGAAGTCAGCTCAGATTCGCCGGACGGTGACGTTCTCTGGGGTCTTCTGAGGTTGGGAACCGATACAATGAGAATCACTGCCTGTCTGGCACCATGCTTGGCACGCAGTAGATCTCCTCCACACATCAATGGCTCTGCACCAAGGGAAGGCAGAAGAGCCCCCACCAGTTCTCTGTGATGGCTAGAATCACTGGGACACTAATAACGACCATAACCACTCATGTATGTGGCTGTACTATGTGCCAGGCATTGTTTGAAGACTTCTACGTGTATCAGCTTGTTCAATCCCAATGACTCTCTCTGCGAAGTACCACTGTGATTCCAGTCTACAAATGAAGAAACCGAGGCGCAGAGGGGTCAAGTAACTTATTCAGGATCACACAGCAGATGTGTGGTGGAGTCCAGATTCCAATACAGAGTCTGAGGGCCAGACTGCCCAGTGTCATCACCCTGCAGAGCTGCCCTCCAAGGTCACATCCCCCTCCAATTCAGGGGACATCTGCTCTGGCCTTGTCCACCTGCCCATGTCACAGCCCAGAGGGAAATACTTCCAAAATAATTGTTCTGGGCTGTCGGAAGATTTTGTTGCTTCTTCAAGATGACAGACGCCCTCCGGTGCTGGGACCAACATTCACAACCTTGAACTGACAGGGCTGAATTTAATATTGTGGGAAGAAGCAGTCTGCCAGGGACCCTGGAGCTCCTTTCTGCTTTCCAAAGGGCAGAGAAGCAGATGCTGATATTATAAGAAAATCACTCATTAGATAAACCAAGTACAAAATGCTTCAAGGGCTCAGAAGAGAAAGGCTGCTGTCACCCTCTGGATTTTCTCTCCAGCAAAGCTGTGTGCAGAGTTAAGGCCCCTCCTCTCCATCCCAAGGAAGCTGGTGGGGATATGCTGGAACTTTCAGAAAGATTCTTGTCCAAAAAAACAGGGAAAATACCAATTTTTGGTATTTTAAAAAGAAAGAAAGAAAGACCTGTGCTTGAATACACAAAGTTCAAGTTTCTAACCCTGAAAAGCACTTTCATTCTTTTGTTTAGAAAAATACCACAATGCCAAATACTTTAATAAATTATAAGCTGCTTGTCTTCTTTCTCTAGTTGGACACATACACTTGCTCTTCTGCCAAATAAACTAGGTCACATTCAGCTCAGTTCCACATTTGCCCAGTGTCTGTCCAAGTGCCAACCTCCGAGCTTGGTCTTGGGTCCACGAGATCAGTCAGAAGTTTCTGGGCACAAAAGGAATGTTCCTCTCACATTCATTCATTCATTTTGTATTTGTTCCCTGCTCCTTTCTCCTCATTTCTCCCAACCTGAAAGCTGCCTCTCCAATGGACAAACTATTCTTTACGCACTGCCTGTAACCAGCAAACATTACAAGCTTCCAGTACATGCCTCTGAATTACAAGAGCGCCCCTCTGATCACAGCAGATTTGTTCCAGAACCCCCAGCGGGTGCCTGAAACCTCAGATAGTACCAAACCCTACATATTCAGTGTTTTTTCCTATATAAGTGCCTCTGATACAGTTTAATTTATAAGTTAGTCATAGTAAGAGATCAATCACAATAGCTAATAATAAACAACTATAACAATAAACCGTCATCAAAGTTATGGGAGTGTGGTCTCTCCCTCTCTCTCTCCTGGAACACTGTCCTGTACTCACCCTTCTTGTGATGATGGGAGATGATAAAAGGCCTATGTAATTGGACAGAATCGGGTGAGCTCCGTAGGCACATGAGGTAGCATTAGGCTACTCTTGACCTTCTGCCGACGTCAGGAGGATCATCAGCTTCTGATGGCAGGTGGTGGGGGTCACTGCAACCAGAAAGTGAAACCACAGGTGGGGGGCTGCCACGAACAGGGTGACCACCTAACCTGCTGGATTTCGTGCCTGCCTATGTGTCCCCAGAAACAAAGAAGCTCGGATCCTATTCCCTGTGTCCTTTCTCCCAAACGTGATACCACTCTGGGGAAGTTGTTTTATCCTCTCCTTAATGGATTTAAAAATCAAAGAAACACGTAAAGGAAGGCAGAAGCTCTGGTTCATGAGGGGGCATGTCTGAGGTTGCAGAGTGGGTCCATGAAAGCTGGAGTCCACCCAGGCCGTCTGCCAGCAAGTCCCCTGCTCCCACTGCACTCGGGGACTGGGCAGCGAACCCTCTCCGGGAGCCAATGACACTGTGCTGGAGATGTCACAAGACCCTAACTCTTAGAAGCCAGGGTCCTTGGGCAAAGTGGCACATGCTCTCCATGAAGCCAAGGAAAAAAAGGAGAGACATGAATGCCCTTGGTTATTGCCATGTTGCAAAGATGTACAAGTCACAGAAATCAGCAAATCCAGTGCCAGGCTACTCTGGGGGACTCCAATTCCATTCCTTCCCCAGATCCCCGCTCTAGACTTACACAGTGAGATGAGCTGTTATTTCTCTTCTAATGCATATATTACACATGCGCGTGTGTGCGCACACACACACACACACACACACACACACTGCAGTTGCCATAGGAACCATCCCTGGAAACTTCCCGTCTTTTATTCAATTAAAATTTCACCCTCACATCTTCTGGAAGTGGAACACACTTTCATTCACAAGAGGACAGTGAAAAGAAGGTCTTCTGATGGGCTTCCTTGCCAACGAGCTGGCTACATTTCTGCAAATCTGATCCTCTTTCCAGAGACTCACGGCACGCTGGCCATCTTCGACGCAGTCCTAAGGAATGTTCAGGCCAGCGTTCACACCCAGGTGTGGACCTCGGGGAAGAGGAGAAGGTGGCCTGGTGGCCCCGGCTCCACGCGTCCCCTCGGCATCCCTGCCACAGTCACACCACCTCCCTGTGCCCCAGCAGCCGTCTGTGGCAACGAGGAAGAAGGAGGCAGTGAATGCCCCATTCACTCTGGGCTGCAAGAAGTCAGCCCCCCGGGGGTTCTCAGAGGGGCTCCACGGCTCCCTCCCTGATCTCCGAGGAGAACGAGGCTTGCCAATGCATCTTGTAAATACAATTGCCCAGTCCACTATTGGAAGCCTCTAAGGAGCCCATCTGCAAACGCACCTGCTCATTGCTGAACAAGCAGATACAAGGATGCACAGATGTGATCATTTAAAATCATTTTTCTCCATTCATTAAAGCATTGGGCTAGAAGCCAAAAGACCAGAGGTTCACATCTCCTTCCCAGCATGGCCGCCCGTGTGGACACACGGATGACTTAAATTCCCTAAGTCTCCAATTCCTCCCATGGAAGACAGCTAAGAAGGCACATGGTGCAGACCAGAGAATGCCGGGAATGATAACTAAGGGCTGAGAGAACCTGCCAGTCGCCAAACGTGCACTGTAGTTGGTTTGTTGCAGTGATGGCCTGTGAGGCAGTACTTGTGTACAACCTGCTGGCCCACCTGGGCTGACTCCAGGAGTCACAGTTCTTCTTTTTTTTATAATTTTTATTGCTTTAAACATGTTTTTAGGGATCCAACAGTAAGTAACTAGTAGCAGGGCCCGTTTCCACGGGGCAGGGAGACTGGCTGGGGCACTGTGCCAGCCAGCCGGGGCTGGGATCAAACCTTCCTTATCAAGTCACCAAAGCAGAGTCCCTGCCCTCTAGTGGCCGGCAGCTGTGAGCGGGTGTTGTCTGTATGTGAAAGGAAAGTGCAGAAGCTTAATTGAAACTCTGAAAGTGACAATCCCAGCATGGACTTCTGGATAATTCTAGACTAGTTAGGGTTCAGGGCATAAAACCGCCCTTTCTGCCACTTTACCCAGCCCTGCGACTAGAAGATGGAGCCGTTGTCTGAAGAAGGTGGGAGATGCCACTTTGCAAAGGGCAGGAAACCAGTTGGTGGAAGGAGAGAGACTGTACGGAAACCTCCAAGGCAGCACCAGGAGGCTGCTACCCACCCGTGCCATCCTTGCCATGTAAACCGAAACTGATTATTCTCCAAGGCTGATGCCCGCCTACCTCCCTGGGGGTAAGCTTCTCCCAGGTAACATGATGAGAATGAATGTTGCAAAGCAGTCATGAAGGAGCTGGTGGCGAATATTAAATAAACAGTTGGTGACAAATAATCAATAAGCTGCATTTCTCATTTCCTTTCAGACGAAAATCTTCTGTGAAGACAAGAAGCGTGCAAAGCATCTGGAAGGGTTGCCGTTCCAAGGGCGATCAGGGCCGCTGCTCCCTGAGAGCCCACCGTGGGCCAGACACATCCGGGCGCTCGACAGTCACTGTCCCACTTAACCTTGCAAAGGGCCTGGGGAGGTAAGAATTCCTCTCCCCATTGTAGGCACAGGAACCAAGGCTCATGGAGGTTTGCAGGGCACACCACAGAGCTGGCAAAGGAACAACACGACATTTGAGTCCAAGTGTGTCTGATTCCCCAGGCACTGGGGAGAACAGAGCATTTGTCTCAAAGCTGTTCAAATAAAGTAGGCTCTTTAGGGGTGTGGGGGTGGCTCAGTCAGTTAAGTGTCAGACTCTTGATTTTGGCTCAGGTCATGGACTCAGGCTGTAAGATTGAGCCCCACATCCGATGTGGAGCCTGCTTAAGATTCTCTCTCCCCCTCGGCCCCTCCCCTGCCCTTTCCTCTCTCAACCTAAATAATTAATTAATTAATTAATTAGGCTGTATAATGTCCTGTGAATTTCCTTGCTATCTTTATGAGGAGTGCAAGGTGGATGGACGAATCCTTGCATAAACTCTTTGCTACAGAATTGTCCACTGTCTAGATCTTTCTTACAGGACTTGCATGTGTAGACTATCTTAATTGGCTGCTTATTCCAAAATTATTTATTGAATATCTACTACATAGGATGCAAGATATTGGATATTTCGGGAGACTAGAACAATAATTACAATTGTTAGCCTCAGGAGTTCAGAGTCTCACAGGACAAAATCTACAAAACTATTACAAATATAATTAGATTACAATAAAATATAATACAACACAAAGCAATGTCAAATCAAATTGTGGCTAATGTGTGTATGTGTGTGTGTGTGGGTGTGTATCACCCAATATCGTATAAAGCATTTAAAGTGCCCAAGTTGTTCAGAGCAGAGATAAATTAATTTCCAGAGCAGAGATCAGAGGAGGCCTGGGGCGGGGGGAGGGGAACACTTTACATGGGCTTTCGGGATGTAAGTACTAGTAAAGGAAGGAGGCAGAGCAATCTAGGTACGAGGAGACAACTCTGTGTCCAGTGCCTTTTGGAGGATCAAAAAAAGTTCGGCTGTGGGAGGGTAGTTTGGGAGTGCTGTGCCTTATTGTGTCATTTACTCATTTATCCTCGTGACAAGTACTCAGGGAGCACACACCTGTGTGCAGGTAAGGTTCTAGGTACCCTAAACACAGCAGCAAACAAAACCAACAATTCCCTGTATGCACAAAGCTTACGTTCTAAGGAAGGGACAAGAGATCATCGATAAATTCTCTTAGCATCACCCGGTTATCAATGCCACGAAGAAGACTCACCAGGGAAAGAGGTTCGTGGTGCTATTTTATATGGATGGACTGAGAAAGATCTTTCTTTCTCTCTTTATAAAGATGAGACGTCTGTTTAGACTGCTGTCTGATTACCCCGAGCCCTGGTTCCTTGGGTGAAGGCACCAGAGACCCCCATGTCTCCCTCTCCTAGACTGAGCTCCCCCTAAGAGATCCCCCACTCTTCTGACAAACTCGAGGCTCCAGCTTCCCAGCACTCACCACCGCTCTGTCACTTTATTGAGTTAGATTCTAACCAACCAGGGGCAAAATATTTATGGCAAGATAGTCCTGGCTGCTCAAAAGCAAATCACATTAAAGCACCTGATATTTCAAGTTCGTGACTGGATTAGTTTTAATTAGAATGCTCTCCCGCTACAGAAAGATAAATGCAGGACACAGTATCAGATCAGCTTTACTCCTGTGACTCCTCCAAGATAAATCAACTTGAGAAATTTCCAGTCATTTCTAGATATCTATTTTTTAAATGCCATAAAAAACTGGGACATATTTTAAATTATCTTTAGGTCACTCGAATCTATAATATTTAGAAAAGTGTTTCGGCATCAAGGATTTGTATGTATAATCTCGAGTTATCTTCACAAATTGGATTCCTGGCCCCTGGTCACTAATAAACTTATTCTCCTTCAAAGTATAAAACAGTTTCTTTACCATCCAGTTCACTCAACACAGCACTGGCTT
The DNA here is from genome assembly GCF_030435805.1 of Mustela lutreola. Lineage (NCBI taxonomy): Eukaryota > Metazoa > Chordata > Mammalia > Carnivora > Mustelidae > Mustela > Mustela lutreola. The sequence goes on along the minus strand of NC_081298.1, from coordinate 135,540,593 downwards.
TGTCCTACTTTTCACTTGAGCTATCTGATTTGATGCCAAATTTTCCAAAATAATTGATTTCTAGATCTGCAAATATATACCAACAATTTGCTGTTTCTGGGAGTTTTTAGAATAACATTCACTGAGAGATACGAAAACAGTTTTACTCACAAATCACCTCTGTAATATTTTTGCCACTCGATTTTTTAAAATTTATTTCAGCATTTAAAGAAGAATCCTTGAGAATGTCCCCAAAACTGGCATTTAGTAATAGATTGCTTGCCAAACTGAGTGAGGAGACACTGTTGTTTTTATTATTTTGATTGCTTAAAAAATAATGTTTTTTAGGGATCAAACCGTGAGTGACAAACACCAACCTTTATCCTATGATGAAGTTTATACTTCAACAGTAAAATGATGTTAATCAGACAGACGGGATCTGGATTCTCCTGGCAAAGCTGGAAGAACCACCTGCCAGTTGAGGAGGGACCTTAATACCAAAGCTGACAAGAGTTAAACGTTGCTTTTCTCGTACTTGCTCCAATCCACGCTCCGCCTTTTGGCAAGCCGAAATTACTTGGGCTTATAAAACTAAAATCCTGAGAACTAAATTCCTTTAAAATTCTATTTTATTATGGCAAGAACACCTCACATAAGAGCTAGTCTCTTAATTTGTAAATGCACGGGATTGTTCTCTCTAGATACAATGTCGCACCGTGGAGCTCTCAGAGGAGTTCACCTTGCACAACGGAAAGGTTATATTCCTTGATTAGCAACCCCTCCTCTCCCCTCCCCCCATCCCTGCTGCCACCCCAGCCCCTGACAACCACCACTCTATCCTTTGTTTATGTGAGTTTGACTATTCTAGATACTTCACACTTAAAAGGAGTAAGCTACCTCATTTAGCAGAGATAATAATGGACCAACAATCTCAGGTGTGCAATGCACTTTGTCACTCCGTGTCACCCCCCAACAACACCGAGAGGTGTGCATGATGGCCTCGGAGGGAGGTTACATGACGGCCCCAGGCCACAGCCAAATGAGTGGTGGGGGCAGGATTGGAGCCCGGGGAGCTCTAACGCCCAGACAGAGGCTCGTCACTGCACCGCTTTCCCAACAGGAATGGGAAGGGAACACGTGGAACGTCCTCGTGGCATTTCTTCCACGCAGATTCTCTTACCGGAGAATCCTGCGCTGCCCGTCTGCTAGCACCTGGGAAAACGTGTGACCCTCAACATGAGTGAGGCAGTGACTCACTGCACGAATCTCAGGAGAGATTTAATTCCATATTTACCAAGCAGTTGCCCAGAGCAGGTAGTGTTGGGCCATGTTGTGGTGACTTTCCATGAAGCGTAAAGAATCTTCTCTACTTTGGGAGACACGGAGAACCTTTGTTAAGATTTGAGAATGGGGTGATGTAACGAAGGTCTTTTTTTTTTTTTTCCAAGATTTTATTTATTGATTTGAAAGACAGAGATCACAAGTAGACAGAGAGGCGGGCAGAGAGAGAGGAGGAAGCAGGCTCCCCACTGAGCAGAGAGCCTGATGCGGGACTCGATCCCAGGACCCTGAGACCATGACCTGAGCCGAAGGCAGCGGCCTAACCCACTCAGGTGCCCCAACGAAGGTCTTAATTTTAGGAATAATTCCAGCACCACGTAGAGGATGGATGGGAGGACAGTTAGACCAGAGTCGGGGAGACCAGTTTGAAGTTAATGCAAGGTGCGTGGGCAAAGGACGTGAAAAAAGCAAATCATATCAAGAAATGTATTTGGCAGCAAACTTAGGGAGATATTCCATTTTAAAAGCAACCCAATAAATTTAAATTAATTATATGCTTTTTAAATTAAATTAACAGAGCTCAAAAATGACTATACCTAGTATTAATAAGCATACTCTCTAAAGACAAAATCACACAGGCAGTATGTACCAAGAACTTATAATATTCTTGGATCCAGAATTCTAGTTTTGGAAATGAATCCAAAGGAGTTCTTTGGAAGCCAGGAAATATGTTTTATACACAAAGATGTCATCAGTAAAAAATTGTGAGAAAAAAAATAACTAGGTATACTATAGACATGATTTACTGTGGCACAGCTGTCCAAAGAGTTATGATAAGTCTGTTATAATATGTAATTATGAAGATGGTTTTAAAAAGGAAATGCTTGCTCAAGAACACATGAACAATACGATATAAATTGTATACACAATATGATTACAACTAGGCTTTAAAAAATAAAATCTAGGGGCGCCTGGGTGGCTCAGTGGGTTAAAGCCTCTGCCTTCGGCTCAGGTCATGATCCCAGGGTCCTGGGATCGAGCCCCGCATTGGGATCTCTGCTCAGCAGGGAGCCTGCTTCCTCCTCTCTCTCTGCCTGCCTCTCTACTTGTGATCTCTGAGTGTCAAATAAATAAAATCTCTTTAAAAAAATATAAAATAAAATAAAATCTACACTAGGATAGATGGGAAGGATTCACACAATGGGTCAAAGACGATTTCTGTTCTGTAGGGAGACTAAAGCCCATTCTTCATTCTTCCTTCTCTGTGTCAATGAAAAAACAAACTTCTTGCAGCAACTGTATTTATAATTAAAAATATCATCTTCGAATTGTCTTTTCCCAGCTTTCTGGGAGCTGTCTCTGCACACTCAGACATCCACCAAAGCCACCTGGTTATGCGTATCCAGCCGACTGCCGCCATTGGGACAGCACAACAAATACTTCCAGACTCGCCCATGCTAGTGAGTCTTAGGAGCTGAGTTTGCTGAATCCTGGCGGCAGCAGGAGGACATCCCCGGTTATTCTGTTTGAAGTTGTTCTGTTTCTGATTCATTTGTATTTTCTTTACTCCTTGATGTTGGTCATGAGCCTCCACTTAGCATCTACTTAAAACATCATTAAACACTCTTCAGTTCTTCTTTGTCATCATTAAGGCAGACATTAAGACAGTCAGGAATTCTCACCACCCTAGGGGGACCTCGGACAAGACGCCTAGCAAGGACACAGGACCATTTATCATTTCACTCTGCTTTCTTCCAAGGGCATTTGCAATACATGGGCTGATTTCATCTTCATAGAATTTGAACTCATTTTAAAACTAAATTATCAGGATACAGTAGGTGAGCCAATTATCTAAGACCAGCCACCGAGGGAAGCAGTGATCTCCCCCCCACACCCTCCCCCACATAATGGGGAATTCTACTCAGAAGCCAGCAGTGATGCTGAGACTCATTCAGTCCCACGCTGTTTGATAGGTAGGACACCAATTCTATCAATGTTTTTGATTTTCCTGTCTAATATTGGTCTCACTTACTCACGAATTTAAAATCCAAGCACATCCTATAATCTCTCTCTCTCTCTCTTTTTAAAAATATGCTGTTTATTTAAAGGAGGTTGAGGGTTTTTTTCTTGTTGAGGTGGGTTTTTTTCCCTTATGAGTGTTTTTTTTTCCCCTTGTGAGCACACACCTGGCCAAAATCTTAGTTAAAGACAATGTAAAGGGTCCCTGTTAATTAGCTTGGGCCCTAATCCGGAGTTTCTGAGTTTCCAGTCTCATCAGATTTTCTGGTAGGAAATTGTGTTTCTTTCTCTTCAACAGAGAGTACGACAAAAACAAAAAATACCTCTACCCAACACCAGATCTTAAGCGTGACTCTCAGTGGGATGATAGTAAAGGCTGAAGAATATTAAGTAACAAGATGTGCGGAAAATGAAAACAGCTTGGGTTTTGGCATTCAATCTAAGTTGAAATCCCAGCCCCATGATTTCCTGTGTGCATGACTTCAGTCAGGTTATTTAAACTTTCCAAGTGTCAGTTCCTACCTCTGTCAAATACAGATAAGAATACCTGAATTATAGAGCTATCACGAAGATTTATAAAATAATGTTTCAAAAGTGCCAAAAACATAATGAGAAGTTTGAAGTGACATGATTTGGTCCATCCAGCTTAGGGAGAAATCCCTGTGCAACAGATAAGCCAACACTGACTCTCCATTGACACTTTCCTTATTACTGTGGCAGTAACTGCCCGTAATTAGGACTCTCGGGACGCCTGGGAGGCTCAGTCGGTTAAGCGCCTGCCCTTGGCTCGGGTCATGATTGAGGCCCACATTAGGCTCCTTGCTTGGTGGAGAGCCTGCTTCTCCCTCTGCCTGCCACTCCCTATGCTTTCTCTCTCTCTCTGACAAACAAATAAATAAAATCGTAAAAAAAAAAAATGAGGGCTCTCAATGCCCGCTCACAGCAGCAATGATGACCAGCAGAGGCCATCACACCCAGCCCCCAGCAGTGGCAAATCCATGAACAACAGTTACCAGTGAAGTGTCCTCATGGAGCCTCCTCACATCCTACCTCCCAGGTGCCTTAGCTAATCTGCTTGGGAAATCTCGATGCATCTCCAGCTCTCTCCCATGGTCCCCTAAAACCAACCCAAGTCCACGATACCTCCTCTCTCCAAGCAACCTGACCTTTCATGCCTCCTGGAAGTGCCCTGGGTACTCAGTGCATGTAAATACACTGGGTTTTACTGGAGTCTGAACTCCCCTTTCTCATATCTTTTCCAGGAGGGCACTACTTCACTCATAAACTGTGCCTCAGAAATCTCTGGATTCCCATAGACTCTCAAGTTCAAGGTACAGACACCTCTATTAGGGTTACTTGCTTACTGTGTAACATGATTTCACTTTCCATCATAATACTTAAACACCTTCCTGAAACTTATAAAAGAAGATAGAAATCAGGCACACATTTCGCCTCCTGCCTTGAAGGTTTAGTAGGAAGGATTACGTCCCCAGATCAGATATTTAAATTGTTTTAGTAACCAAAATAATAATAATAATAATAATTAAAAATTTTTAAAACCTTCATATAAGGCTAGCTATTGCCACCTCATACCTTAAAAAAACATGTCCTACCCACTGGTCCATTTGATCACCACAAAATTCCTATTAAACATTTCAGTCATCCTACTTTAAGTGAAGAAACCAAGTATTAGCAAACTGAAGTGATTTTCCCAAGGTTGTCTAATGAGCACAGTCAGAACTGGTATCCAGTTCTGAGGCAGGTTTGGCTCTTGGTTCAATGTTCTCTCTAAAGCACCAGCTACCTATCAAGAATGACCCCTGGATAGTGACAGATGTCATAAATGCCACCACATAAAAATCTTGTCCTCGTTTCCCAAAGGTTTGCCAACATAAACAAGAAACTATGAGTAACCATTCTCTTAACTGGTATCCAGCCATCCCAAGCATACATGATAATCTGTCTCCAAAGAAATTCTCCAGTGGAGAAGATGAGGGCTCCCTGAAGGACCAAGAAATAAGAAGTGCAACATCCACATGGAGGTTCCTCAAAAAGTGAAAAATAGAGCCACCTACAACCCAGAAATTGCACTACTAGGTATTTAACCAAAGGCTACAAACATAGTGATGAAAAGGGGCACCTGTACCCCAATATTTATAGCAGCAATGTCCAAAATAGTCAAAGAGCCCAGACGCCCAACAGTAGATGAATGGATAAAGAACATGTGATACATATATACAATGGAATATTACTCAGCCATCAAAAAGAATGATATCTTGCCATTTGCAATGACGTGAATGGAACTAGTAGGTATTCTGCTAAGTGAAATAAGTCAGTCAGAGAAAGACAAATACCATGTGATTTCACTCATATGTGGAACTGAGGAAACAAAACAGAGGAATATAGGAGAAAGGAAGGAAAAATAAAATAAGATGAAAACAGAGACTCAACTATAGAGAACAAGCTGAGGGTTGCTGGCAGGGAGGTGGGTGGGGGGCTGGGGTAACTGGCGCATGGGCATGAAGGAGGGCACATGATGTGAGGAGTGCTGCGTTTTGTATGCAACTGATGAATCACTAAATTCTACCTCCGAAACTAATAAAAAAAAAAAGTACACCATCCACCTCAAGTTTTTCCCTTGGTGTGGTAAATACCCATTAGAAAAAGATTTGTCTGTTTCTTAAAAAGCCTCTAACTCTTAGCCCAAGATTTCCAGATTTGAACTGTTAAGAATACTAATCATTCCTCGAGCCCACGCTGAAGGTCTTTGCGGCTGCTACTTTGAGGCGGTTCAATAAATAATGCAGGAAGTAATCGTTAAGGCCCACACTGTGAAGGATGGAAGATGCTAGCACACCTGTGGGGAGAGCCAGATGTCCCTGCACACACAGCCGTTTGCATCCCCGGAGAAGAACCCTAAAATTATGAAACTTGGAGCTTATGAAGGAACTGCTAAACGGCCTCCATCCTCCCTCTCCGAGACAGAGAGAAAGAACAGGAGAAAGAAAGGGAAATGCCCTATAGGTTATTCCGGATGCAAACAACTCCTGTCATGGAAGCCGGAGGAAGTCTTCAACCCGGAATATAAGCAGAGGTGAAGGGGGAGGTGAAACGTGTCTCTAAACGTCGTTATCCTTCGAAGGGGAGAGAACGGCTGTGCGGGAAAGGAAGCCTTCCCTCTCTGTAGCTGGTCAATTCCTATTGCACAGAAGGCCTGGAAGTCCAGGAACCCAAGAAATCCAGGAAGGATGGTGGTCCTACCTAACCAGCCTAGCAAGGAACTGCAAACCCAGGAAGCATAGTTTTGGACCAGGTGATAGAGGGGATTTGTACACGGCTCTCCGGACTAACCCAAGAGGAGGAGGAGGAGGAGGAGGAGGAGGAGGAGGAGGAGTAAGGAGGGGGAGGGGGAGGAAGGAGGGGGAGGGGGAGGAAGGAGGGGGAGGGGGAGGAAGGAGGGGGAGGGGGAGAGGAGAAGAGTAAGAGGCCCTTGATCCGGGAACCTTCTGGCTCAGAGGACTCTTGGCTCCACGCGAGCTGCTGGGACCAACACACTGTTCTGGCTCTGCAAGAGGAAGGGAGAAAGGGAGGTCACAGGGAACCTCCTCACTTCCCAGATCCCAGGCATACCCTTTGCCTGGCCCGAGAGCTGACAGGAAGCCAACCAGTGTGAACGTACACTCAGCCAAGTCCACGTTGTCGGACACACCAGTTCTCACAGTAGAACCTGCCATTGAGCACTGCCAAGCTCCGCCTGGGTCCCCCGGATGGACGCTCACCCCCAGCGTTTCGGGGCCCATCATAATCGTAGAACAAACACTCACGTCCACAACCTTCTTTGGTACTCAAAATGATCCTGTGAATCTGGAAGAGCCACAGCTATAACTAGGCCTGTTTCATAGAAGAAAATAAAATGTAGCTCTGAAAGAGCCAATAACCAACAAAAATGCACATAGTTGGGCAATAGTAGAAACAGAATTTAAGCCCATATCCTGTGTGGAGGATCTGTGATTTCAGGCTAAGGAAACACCGCTTCATCATACATACACTAGAACAATACAGCTCTGCGATGTGAAGATTTCATAAATAATTTTGGCTCCTTCTTGAGTCCTTAAAAACATTAAATGACAGGTATGAGTATTTTTTAGAGCATTGGCTTGTTTTATTATTGTGGTTGCTATTGTTTTAAATATTTTTTTTTAAATCATACAGTAATTTTAGTATTGTGAAGCTTGAACATTTCACATTGACATGTGAATAAAAAATTTGGGTTACATTTTATCTTCCTTTCTTTTTTTTTTTAAGATTTTATTTATTTATTTGACAGAGAGAGATCACAAGTAGGCATAAAGGCAGGCAGAGAGAGAGTAGGGTAGGGGGGGAAGCAGGCTCCCTGCTGAGCAGAGAACCCATCCCAGGACCCTGGGATCATGACCTGAGCCAAAGGCAGAGGCTTTAACCCACTGAGCCACCCAGTCGCCCCTTATCTTCCTTTCTTAATCAAGGAATTAATCAATTAATAATGTCAGTTGCTGTGCAAAACAATTCCTTCTTCTTTCTCTCTCTCTCTGTCTCTGTCTCTCTTTTTAGATAGGGAGGGGAGAGCAGAGGAAGCAAGAAAGAATCTTAAGCAGGTTCCATGCCCAGCACAGAGCCCAATGCAGGGTTTGATCTCACAACCCTGAGATCATGACCTGAGCCAAAATCAAGAGTCAGACGCTTGACTGAGCATCCAGGCACCCCTATTCCTACATCCTATTCCTAAACTTTGTTTCTATGTGTGCAAGTTGAAAGATATTTATACAAATAATTTATACATAGATCCAAAAAAGATAACATTCATTTCTGAGAATCAGATAAAAACTGTCTTCTTTTCCTGAAATAAAAGTTGTCTTGCAATTGTTTTGCATGGGTTTTTTTTTTTCTTCTTTATTTAAATGCACCTGACCATTAGTCATTTTGCACAGAACTTCATGCATGTATAGGAAAGTATTTCATGAAAAATGTTGCAGCCTTTGAATGCTGTCAGTTTGTCCATTGACGGTGATTCTGCATATAAAAGAATGCACTTTCTGCAATCCAATAAGCCATAGAATATTCTGGTTTAAAGCATACAGTTTAATGAAACAGTAATAATTGCATTAATATATCAAGCCATGTCTAATTTCTTTCATGGAACATAAGACAATTTATGTTCTCTCTGAATGCAAAACAAATAAATAGTCTAATTGGCAATAGATTAAGTGCACTTTCTACAGAGTCCTGATACAGACATTGTTGCAATATTATTGGGAATTACTGTAAAGGACTACGAAATGAGGTACAACACGGAAATGGCAGAAAATTTATTTTTGTTCTTTTTTCTGTTTTAATTATACATGAGGTGAAAAATTAAGCCAAAATTCGAACCTAGTTATCAAAGGTTTATATTCAAATATGCTTATCTGCCTTGTTAAAAGGTCAAAGTACTTCCTTTATATCCCTCAATTTATTGGTCCTCAGGGAAATCTTCATTAGAGGGTAGACAAAGGAAAAGGGGCTTCAGTTGGAGAGATAGAAGGAAAACCAGGATTGTGCAGAGCCATGGAAATCAGGGACCGGCAAGGCAGTGGTGTGCTCTGAGGGCCTCTCTGCCAGGAAAATCATAAATACAACATTTTATTTTAACATGATAATCCTTTTGAAATTTTATAATCATCTCCCCCATTTCACAGATAGTAAAATCAAAGCTTAGGGCCATTAAGGGAGCTGTCCAAGGTCACAGAGTGGCTACTGCAGAACTGAGAGGCAAACTTCATTTGTTTAACTCCCAGCTCTGCGCTCTTCCTCACGCTATCACGTTACTACTGGACACTTCTCCAGGAGAAGAGTTTCCAACGGGGAAGAGGGCCAGCAGTTGCAAATGTCCCGAAGTGATTGAAGATAATGAAAGCAAGACTTGAATTGAGAACTATGATGTTCTTGGTAACATTTTCAGGAACCAGTGCCTAGAATCGGTGAGTGAAGAAAACATGATGCAAAGGGGGAAACGAGGTGAGAAAAGAGGAGGTGTGGTGCCAAGCGGGGAGCAAAGAGGCACCAGGACCCATGGAGGTAGCAGAGTTGAGAGAGCCTGCTTCATGATGGGAGTATGAAGGCTGAAGAGGGCTGGGGATCTGGCCATGAGAGCAAGAGCAGAGATGAAAGATAGAACAGGATTCCAGAGGATGGGCAAAGGTTGGGGGTAGATGGCCCTGGAGGGAAGAGGGGTCGTCAGAAACACAATCAAAGATGGAGGCGGAAATAGCAAGGACCCCATTCCTGAGAGCAAAGGTCAAAGAGGGAGATAGGGAATATAAAGAGAATATAGGGTTTGTTCATCTTGACTTAGAGTCCTCGGAGCTAAGATATGAGAAGTGGCATTTTTAGGCAAAATAAGTGCTAGGCTGGTGTCTCCTTCATTTGGAGACATCCTGAATGATGCCCCGTGTTGGCATGGGTTGGGGGGTGGGGGAGATCCCTATAATCCTGCTAGCATTGAACTCCGGAACTATGGAAGTCTGAAGCAGAAATATGAGTTTAAAGTCACTGACGGATTAAAATCAACCACCACTTACCCAGTGCTTCGTTTGCACCAAATGCTGTACAAAATCTCCTAATGCAGAGGTAAATAAGATGGTGACCCTGGAGAAGCAGAGTCCCGTGAAGAGACTAAGGTATAAACATAAGCAATTACCACCCATGATGGGTGCGGGAGAGCAGGCAGCACCAAGGGGGAGGTCACAGGGGAGTATGTAATATTACATAACCTCCAGGGCCCGAGACATAGCAGGATCTACGTTGTTGTGTTGTTGACTAAATTAATTAATTGCTGGGGACTGCTCTTGGGAATGTCTCGGGAACAGAAAGAGAAAAGAGGACAAGGCAGAGGGACAAGTTGAATGAGTCTGAGGCATCAAGAGCTACGGTGGGAAAGGGTGCCTTGGTTTGCAGAGACAAAAGAACGATGCACCCACGCTGGTCTAGGGGAGGGTCGTCCCTGTTCCTTGGAGTCCATGTCCTTCTGCTTACCTGAGCTTTCTCATCTGATTTATAATAAGCATCTCAAACTGTTGACATACTCCCAAAGGAAACTCTACTTCTTCCCCCACGCAACTCATTCCTCATGCAGTCTGTCCTATCCCTATCCGTAAAGTGGATCCCTTACCCATCTAGTTGTTAGGGCAAAACACTGGAAATTCATCCTTGAGTCCCATCTTTACCTTTCAACCCTGTGCACGTCCAGTCCTTCAGAACTGCTAAGACAGAGCAGAACTGAATCTGCTCTCCCTGCTTCCTTTCTCTCACACTGTATCCATTCTTCCCATGGCAGCTGCAGTGAGCTTCCTAATACTGTTAGAATGCCCTTGACGTTTGAAATCTTTTTACTTAATTATGTGTACACATACACATACATCCATGATTTTGTGTGAAGGACATTATTCATATGCTTTTATTAAAGATTACTTATTTATTTATTTGACAGAGAGAGAGAGAGAGAGACAGGAGAGAGGGAATATAAGCTGGGGCGGGGGTGGGGGTGGGAGAGGGAGAATCAGGCTTCCCACTGAGCATGGGGCCTGATGTGGGGCTCCATCCCAAGACCCTAGGATCATGACCTGAGACAAAGGCAGATGCTTAACGACTGAGCCACCAAGGCATCTCTATGCATATGCTTTTTTATTTTTTAAGATTTTATTTATTTATTTAACAGACAGAGATCACAAGCAGGCAGAGAGAGAGAGGAGGAAGCAGGCTCCCTGCCAAGCAGAGAGCCTGATGCAAGGCTCGATCCTAGGACCCTGGGATTATGACCTGAGCCGAAGGCAGAGGATTTAACCCACTGAGCCACCCAGGTGCCCCTAATTAGTCTTTTGTTTTTTTTTAAGTTTAAGTTCAATAATACAACATATAGTACATCATTAGTTTCAGATGTAGTGTTCAAGAAGTCATCAATTGCAAGTACTGCCTAGTGCTCATCCCATCATGTGCCCCTCTCAATTAGTCTTTTTTCTGTTCCTTTGTTGTACGGTTCTCCCATCCTTCCCCCTACCCCATCAGCCTCCCCATTACACAAATGTCATAGGCCGTGTTGTTCCTCCATGTATATATGTTCCTCCATGTCTACACTATGACAAAGAAGCTATGTTCCTCCATGTCTATACCCATGTTATTTCCTGTTAATTCAATCCTGTGAGATATGTATGTGCACACACATATATCTGTATGTATATGGAAGGCATTTTTGTCAGTTTGATTTACAAAATGGAGCTCTAATATGTACATTTCATGGCACCTTACTTTTCTCATTCAACAGTACTTAGTGGGAGGTCCTTCAAGTCAACTGTTTTAAAGGCCACAAGTATACCATGACTATGTGCCATCAGTATGTGCCATAATTTATTCAGTGATTCCCTAAGTGGTGATCCTTTAATCCCTTATTCACCAACTTTGCACTTTTATTTTCCATTTTTATTTTGTTTGGGGTTTTTTGATTTTGCTTTGCCATTATGAATAATGCACTTGAATCACCTTTATTTATGAGTCCTCATGTCTTGGGAATTTAGTCTCTGTAAGAAGGGTCACCAGGAATGGGTCAAAGGGTATATGTACTTTTAATTTTAATAGATGTCATGAAAATGTATAAAAAGACTATACATTTTCAAAATTCCAAGTGAAAACTGAAAGGACTGTTTTCCTTTCATACCTGCTAAATACTGGTTTTCAATTTCCCTTTAATTTTGCCAGTCAATGAGTGTAAAATGATACGTCATTGTGATTTTAATTTCCATTTTCTAAACTGATAGCTCATTTAAACATCATTTAATGTTTATTGGCCACTGGCATTTGTTTTTCTCTGAACTGAGAATTTGTGCTTTTTGTTTATTTTCTTAATGGTTACTTGCTTTCTTGTCAACTTGTAAGAAACATTTGACTATTAAAAATATTCAGTCAGTATTAAAAATACTCAGGCAGTTAAGCGGGTGCCTTTGGCTCAGGTCATGATCCCAGGGTCCTGGGGTCAAGGTCCACATCGGGCTCCTTGCTGGACTGGGAGCCTGCTTCTCTCCTCCTTCTGCCTGCCACTCTACTTGCTTGTGCTCTCTCTCTTTCTCTCTCAATCTCTGTCAAATAAATAAATAAATTCAGGTTTTGTCCATGAGTGCAATAAAGATTTTATCAAAGTATATCTTTGGGGAGAAGTAGCACACTGAGACTACTTCAGCTAGCAGGAGATCAGCTAGATAGCTTATCTAAAGATTGAAAACACCTGCAAATCCATCGGCAGATCGAAGAGAAGAAGAACAGCAATTCTGGAAACAGAAAAACAACCACTTTCTGAAAGGTAGGACTGGCGGAGAAGTGAATCCAAAGCGTCGGGAAGATAGACCCCGGGGGGAGGGGCCGGCTCCCGGCAAGTGGCAGAGCAACGGAGCACAAAATCGGGACTTTTAAAAGTCTGTTCCGCTGAGGGACATCGCTCCAGAGGCTAAAATGGGGCAAAGCCCACGCGGGGTCAGCGTGGCCTCAGGTCCCGCAGGGTCACAGAAAGATCGGGGGTGTCTGACTGTCGCAGAGCTTGCGGGTATTGGAACAGGGAAGGCAGCTACAGAGACAGAGCCGACAGTGAGCTCACAGCTCGGGGTGACCTTGAACAGGTCGCAGGCTCGGTGAGCTTGGAGAGCGGCCGCAGGTCAGGCAGACGGGAGTAACTGGGCACTATTCTCTGAGGGCACACTGAGGAGTGAGGCCCTGGGCTCTCGGCTCCTCCAGGCCGGAGACCAGGAGGCCACCATTTTCATTCCCGTCCTCCAGAACTCTACAGAAAGCGCTCAGGGAACAAAAGCTCCTGAAAGCAAACCCGAGCGGATTACTCAGCCTGGCCCCTGGTAAGGGTAGTGCAATTCCGCCTGGGGCAAAGACACTTGAGAATCACTACACCAGGCCCCTCCCTCAGAAGATCAACAGAAAATCCAGCCAAGACCAAGTTCACCTACCAAGGAGTATGGTTTCAATACCAAGCAGAGCAGCAGAATTCCAGAGGAGGAGAAAGCAAAGCACGGAACTCATGGCTTTCTCCCTGTGATTCTTTAGTCTTGCAGTTAATTTAATCTTTTTTTTCTTTTTCATTTTTTTTCTCGTCTTCTGCTAAAATTTTTTAAATTTTTACCCTTTTCTTTTTTAACATTTTTTAACTAGTTTACCTAATATATATATATTTTCTTTTTTATACTTTTCTTTCGTTTTCTTTTTTTAATTCGTTATCTTTTTTATTAACTATTCTTTTTTTAAGAAAAGCCTTTCTTTCCTTTTCTTTTTTCCTTTCTTTCTTTCTGAACCTCTTTTTATCCCCTTTCTCCCCCCTCATGATTTGGGATCTCTTCTGATTTGGTTAAAGCATATTTTCCTGGGATTGTTGCCACCCTTTTAGTATTTTACTTGCTCCTTCATATACTCTTAACTGGACACAATGACAAGGCGGAAAAATTCACCACAAAAAAAAAAAAAAAAAAGAACAAGAGGCAGTACCGAAGGCTAGGGACCTAATCAATACAGACATTGGTAATATGTCAGATCTAGAGTTCAGAATGACAATTCTCAAGATTCTAGCTGGGCTCGAAAAAGACATGGAAGATATTAGAGAAACCCTCTCTGGAGAGATAAAAGCCCTTTCTGGAGAAATAAAAGAACTAAAATCTAACCAAGGTGAAATCAAAAAAGCTATTAATGAGGTGCAATCAAAAATGGAGGCTCTCACTGCTAGGATAAATGAGGCAGAAGAAAGAATTAACGATATAGAAGACCAAATGACAGAGAATAAAGAAGCTGAGCAAAAGAGGGACAAACAGCTACTGGACCACGAGGGGAGAATTCGAGAGATAAGTGACACCATAAGATGAAACAACATTAGAATAATTGGGATTCCAGAAGAAGAAGAGAGAGGGGAGGAGAAGGTATACTGGAGAGAATTATTGGGGAGAATTTCCCCAATATGGCAAAGGGAACAAGCATCAAAATTCAGGACGTTCAGAGAACGCCCCTCAAAATCAATAAGAATAGGCCCCGTCACTTAATAGTAAAATTTACAAGTCGTAGTGACAAAGAGAAAATCCTAAAAGCAGCCCGGGAAAAGAAGTCTGTAACATACAATGGTAAAAATATTAGATTGGCAGAAGACTTATCCACAGAGACCTGGCAGGCCAGGAAGAGCTGACATGATATATTCAGAGCACTAAATGAGAAAAACATGCAGTCAAGAGTACTATATCCAGCTAGGCTATCATTGAAAATACAAGGAGAGATTAAAAGCTTCCAGGACAAACAAAAACTGAAAGAATTTGCAAACACAAAACCAGCTCTATAGGAAATATTGAAAGGGGTCCTCTTAGCAAAGAAAAAGCCTACAATTGGTAGATCAGAAAGGAACAGAGACAACATACAGTAACAGTCACCTTACAGGCAATACAATGGCACTAAATTCATATCTCTCATAGTTACCCTAATCAAATGACATAATCAAATGCCCCAATCAAAAGACACAGGGTATCAGAATGGATTAAAAAAAAAAAACCCATCTATATGTTGCCTACAAAAAACACATTTTAAGCCCAAAGACACCTCCAGATTTAAAGTGAGGGGGGTGGAAAAGAATTTACCATGCTAATGGACATCAGAAGAAAGCAGGAGTGGCAATCCTTATATCAGATCTATTAGATTTTAAGTCAAAGACTATAATAAGAGATGAGGAAGGACACTATATCATTCTCAAAGGGTCTGTCCAACAAGAAGATCTAACAATTTTAAATGTCTATGCCCCCAACGTGGGAGCAGCCAACTATATAAACCAATTAATAACAAAATCAAAGAAACACATCAACAATAATACAATAATAGTAGGGGACTTTAACACTCCCCTCACTGAAATGGACAGATCATCCAAGCAAAAGATAAACAAGGAAATAAAGGCCTTAAATGACACACTGGACCAGATGGACATCAAAGATATATTCAGAACATTTCATCTCAAAGCAACAGAATACACATTCTTTTCTAGTGCACATGGAACATTCTCCAGAATAGATCACATCCTCGGTCCTAAATCAGTACTCAACAGGTATCAAAAGATTGGGATCATTCCCTGCATATTTTCAGACCACAATGTTCTGAAGCTAGAACTCAACCACAAGAGGAAGTTTGGAAAGAAACCAAATACATGGAGACTAAACAGCATCCTTCTAAAGAATGAATGGGTCAACCAGGAAATTAAAGAAGAATGGAAAAAAATCATGGAAACAAATGATAATGAAAACACAACAGTTGAAAATTTGTGGGACACAATAAAGGCAGTCCTGAGAAGAAAAAAATAGCAGTACAAGCCTTTCTCAAGAAACAAGAAAGGTCTCAGGTACACAACCTAACCCTACACCTAAAGGAGCTGGAGAAAGAGCAAGAAAGAAACCCTAAACCCAGCAGGAGAAGAGAAATCATAAAGATCAGAGCAGAAATCAATGAAATAGAAACCAAAAAAGCAATAGAACAAATAAGTGAAACTAGGAGCTGGTTCTTTGAAAGAATTAATAAAATTGATAAACCCCTGGCCAGACTTATCAAAAAGAAAAGAGAAAGGACCCAAATAAATAAAATCATGAATGAAAGAGGAGAGATCACAACTAACACCAAAGAAATACAAACTATTATAAGAACATACTATGAGCAACTCTATGCCAACAAATTTGACAATCTGGAAGAAATGGATGCATTCCTAGAAACATATAAACTACCACAACTGAACCAGGAATAAATAAAAAGCCTGAACAGACCCATAACCAGTAAGGAGATTAAAACAGTCATCAAAAATCTCCAAACAAACAAAAGCCCAGGGCCAGACAGCTTCCGGGGGAATTCTACCAAACATTTAAAGAAGAACTAATTCCCATTCTCCTGAAACTGTTCCAAAAAATAGAAATGGAAGGAAAACTTCCAAACTCATTTTATGAGGCCAGCATCACCTTGATCCCAAAACCAGACAAGGATCCCATCAAAAATGAGAGCTATAGACCAATATCCTTGATGAACACAGATGTGAAAATTCTCACCAAAATACTAGCCAATAGGATTCAACAGTACATTAAAAGGATTATTCACCACGACCAAGTGGGATTTATTCCAGGGCTTCAAGGTTGATTCAACATCCACAAATCAGTCAACGTGATACAACACATCAATAAAAGAAAGAACAAGAACCATATGATACTCTCAATAGATGCTGAAAAAACATTTGACAAAGTACACCATCCCTTCCTGATCAAAATTCTTCAAAGTGTAGGGATAGAGGGCACATATCTCAATATCATCAAAGCCATTTATGAAAAACCCACCGCGAATATCATTCTCAATGGAGAAAAACTGAAAGTTTTTCCGCTAAGGTCAGGAACACGGCAGGGATGTCCATTATCACCACTGCTATTCAACATAGTACTAGAAGTCCTAGCCTCAGCAATCAGACAACAAAAGGAAATTAAAGGCATCCAAATCGGCAAAGAAGAAGTCAAACTATCACTCTTTGCAGATGATATGATACTATATGTGGAAAACCCAAAAAACTCCATTCCAAAACTGCTAGAACTTGTACAGGAATTCAGTAAAGTGTTAGGATATAAAATCAATGCACAGAAATCAGTTGCATTTCTCTACACCAACAACAAGACAGAAGAAAGAGAAATGAAGGAGTCAATCCCATTTACAATTGCACCCAAAACCATAAGATACTAGGAATAAACCTAACCAAAGAGGCTAAGAATCTATACTCAGAAAACTATAAAGTACTCATGAAAGAAATAGAGGAAGACACAAAGAAATGGAAAAATGTCCCATGCTCCTGGATTGGAAGAATAAATATTGTGAAAATGTCTATGCTACCTAAAGCAATCTACACATTTAATGCAATTCTTATCAAAGTACCATCCATCTTTTTCAAAGAAATGGAACAAATAATCCTAAAATTTATATGGAACCAGAAAAGACCTCGAATAGCCAAAGGGTTATTGAAAAAGAAAGCTAAAGTTGGTGGCTTCACAATTCCGGACTTCAAGCTCTATTACAAAGCTGTCATCATCAAGACAGCATAGTACTGGCACAAAAACAGACACATAGATCAATGGAACAGAATAGAAAGCCCAGAAATAGACCCTCAACTCTATGGTCAACTAATCTTTGACAAAGCAGGAAAGAATGTCCAATGGAAAAAAGACAGCCTCCTCAACAAATGGTGTTGGGAAAATTGGACAGCCACATGCAGAAAAAAGAAATTGGACCATTTCCTTACACCACACACGAAAATAGACTCAAAATGGATAAAGGACCTCAATGTGAGAAAGGAATCCATCAAAATCCTTGCGGAGAAAACAGGCAGCAACCTCTTCGACCTCAACCGCAGCAACATCTTCCTAGGAACATCGCCAAAGGCAAGGGAAGCAAGGGCAAAAATAAACTATTGGGATTTTATCAAGATCAAAAGCTTTTGCACAGCAAAGGAAACAGTTAACAAAACCAAAAGACAACTGACAGAATGGGAGAAGATATTTGCAAATGACATATCAGATAAAGGGCTAGTGTCCAAAATCTACAAAGAACTTAGCAAACTCTACACCCAAAGAACAAATAATCCAATCAAGAAATGGGCAGAGGACATGAACAGACATTTCTGCAAAGAAGACATCCAGATGGCCAAAGACACATGAAAAAGTGCTCCATATCACTCGGCATCAGGGAAATACAAATCAAAACCACAATGAGATATCACCTCATACCAGTCAGAATGGCTAAAATCAACAAGTCAGGAAATGACAGATGCTGGCGAGGATGTGGAGAAAGGGGAACCCTCCTACACTGTTGGTGGGAATGCAAGCTGGTGCAACCCCTCTGGAAAACAGCATGGAGGTTCCTCAAAATGTTGAAAATAGAACTTCCCTATGACCCAGCAATTGCACTACTGGGTATTTACCCTAAAGATACAAACATAGTGATCCAAAGGGGCACATGCACCCAAATGTTTAGAGCAGCAATGTCCACAATAGCCAAACTATGGAAAGAACCTAGATGTCCATCAACAGATGAATGGATAAAGAAGAGGTGGTATAGATACACAATGGAATACTATGCAGCCAACAAAAGAAATGAAATCTTGCCATTTGCGACAACGTGGATGGAACTAGAGCGTATAATGCTTAGCGAAATAAGTCAAGCGGAGAAGGACAACTATCATATGATCTCCCTGATATGAGGAAGTGGAGATGCAACATGGGGGGTTAAGGGCGTAGGAGAAGAATAAATGAAACAAGATGGGATTGGGAGGGAGACAAACCTCTTAATCTCACAAAACAAACTGAGGGTTGCTGGAGGGAGGGGGGTTGGGATAAGGGGGGTGGGATTATGGACATTGGGGAGGGTATGTGCTTTGGTGAGTGCTGTGAAGTGTGTAAACCTGGCGATTCACAGTCCTGTACCCCTGGGATAAAAATATATGTTTATAAAAAATTAAAAATTAAAAAAAATTATATCTTTGGACTTCCCTTGTGGAATTTCTTTGCATATACAAAATTTTAATTATCATATATTCAAATATGTCTTTGCATTCTTATACAGATTTGGGGTTTATAGTTTTAATTAAGAGGGTATTCCCAACTCCTATATCATACATGTCGTTTTCTAGGTTTGTCTGTATTAAACTCTTTAATTCATCTAGAATGTATTTTTATATATGTAGGATAAAAAAAGGGCTGAGGGTGTTTTTTCTTTCAGATGAACAGCTGGTTGCTCAGCAACATCTATTAAATAGTAAAGTCCCACGTGTCAAATAGGCTTATTCATGAGTTCTCTATTTTTTGTCCCATTAATCTACTTGTCCACTCATAAAATAACCTCATACTGACTTGATCACTGTAACTTCATCATCTGAGAACATCTAGCAAGCCAGATCTCTACTCCCTGTTCTATCTCATACTTCTCTCACATAATTTCTCACAGGCTCCTTTCCTACAGATAAACTTATGACCATTTTTCTAAAATCCCCCCACCCCCAAATGGGGAACTCTAATTGACATGACATTAACTTTTAATACTGACTTGGGGTCATGACCAACTTTGTGATAGGAAGTCTTCCTATCCAAGAATAATGTATAACTTGAGTTTAGGCTGATTTTACATCTTTAAATAAAACTACTATGGTTTTCTTCAATCCTGTTTTTTATTTCATTTTTTATTTTATTGCTCTTAAGTGCTTTATATTTTTGAGTATTATAAATTAATTTTTTTTATATGACTGAGAAAGGCATCACATTTTTATTAAGTAGCTCCTATATCCAGCCACTTGGCTATATTCTTTTAATAACTGCAATAATTTTACCAGAGTCCCTTGGGTTCTCAAACAAAATGTATCATAAGCTGGACAATGTAGTTTTGTTTCTTCTTTCCACATGTTTGTAGCAGTCATTTTCCTTTCTCCTGTTTTGTTTTGTCTGGTTTTGTTTGGGTTGGTTTTTTTTTTTTTTTAAGATTTTATTTAATTTATGACAGAGAGAGATCACAAGCAGGCAGAGAGGCAGGCAGAGAGAGATGAAGGGAAGCAGGCCCCCTGCTGAGCAGAGAGCCCCATGCGGGACTTGATCCCAGGACCCCGGGATCATGACCTGAGCCGAAGGCAGTGGCTTAACCCACTGAGCCACCCAGGCGCCCCTGTTTGGCTTGGTTTTATGCTGAGGTATGTTCCCTCTGTACCTGCTTTGTTGAGAGTTTTTATCATGAATGGATGTTCTACTTTGTCAAAGGCTTTTTCTGCATCTATTGAGATGATCGCATGTTTTTATCCTGTCTCTTGGTGATGTGATGTATCATGCTGATCAACTTGTGAATAATGAACCACGCTTGCATCCCAGGGATAAATCCCACTTGATCATGCTAAATGATTTTATAAAATATATTGTTGGATTCAGTTTGCTAGAATTTGGTGGAGGATTTTTGCATCTACGTTAATCACCAGAGATGTTGGCCTGTAATTTTTTGTAGGGTCTTTATCTGGTTTTGTAATCAGTGTAATGCTGACCTTGAAGAATGAATTTGGAAGCTTTCCCTCCTCTTTTATTTTTTGGAGTAGTTTGAGAAGTCTAGGTATTAGCTCTTCTTTAAAAGTTTGGTAGAATTCACCCATGAGGCCATCTGGTCCTGGACTTCTGTTTCTTGGAAGTTGTTTGATCCCCAATTCAATTTCATGGCTGGTGATCAGTCTGTTCAAATTTTCTATTTCTTCCTGCTTCAGTTTTGGGAGGTTATAAGTTGCTAGGAATTTATCCATTGCTTCCAGGATGTGCAATTTATTGGCATATAGTCTTTTATAATATTCTCTTATAATCCTTTGCATTTCTGTGGTGGGTTTCCTTATGTTTGTGTATTCACTAAAACCTCCTTGACCATGTTAAGTAAAGAAGGGAACAGCAGCCAAGCTCGACAGTTCCTAATTTTGATTGAAATAATTTTTCCATTTAGAATGATGTTTACCAGGTGCCTGGATGGCTCAGTCAGTTAAGCAACTGCTTCTGATTCAGGTCATGATTCCAGAGTCCCAGGTCTAAGTCCTGCATCAGGCTCCCCACTGAGCAGGGAGTCTGCTTCTCCCTCTGACCCTCCGCCCTAATGGGCTCTCTCTCTCCCTCTCTCTCTCAAGTAAATAATAATAATATTTTTTTAAAAACCTTTAGAATGATGTTTGCTACCAACTTTGTTGTTAATAATGCCATTGTTGCTGTATTTTATCTTTCTTATATTTACCTAGTTTTACTTCGTTCCCATTATTTGAACCTTTATTAGGAATTGTTGCTGAATCTGGCCAAGTAGCTTCTCAGCATTTATTATTACAACCATGCAGGTTTTCTCCTGCAGTTTGTGCGTGTCATAGAGACGGCTGACGTATTTCATGGACTTTGAAACTTACTTTGCTGGAAAACAACTCTGCCCCATCATCACACATTTTTCCTTTGATATGTTGCTGGGGTGTGTGACTACTGCTTGGGATGCTAGCCTTTATGGTAACATGTGCCGTTGTTTCATGGTTCTGTTGAGAGATCAGTTACTACGGAAGAAACCAAGGGATGATTAAAGGACTGCCGTTGGAAAGCTCATCGGTACTTAGGCACGCACAGCTGAATTTTATCTAACCTCTAAATAACAGATAATTGCATTGTTTTCTAATCCAGTGATTTTCAAACTTTGGTATGAATAAGAATCACCCAGGAAATAAGGTGGAAAAAAAAAAAACCAAAAAAATAAAAAACAAAAAACAACACCCAGAGGCCCAGACCCTGGCATCCTTTAATAAGTGTAGGCCTCCCAACTTTGGCTTAGCTTTCCAGGGAATTTTGAGACATACCAGTATTTGAGAACTGCTGTTCTAAACCATGTAGAAAGTTCCCAATTCATGTTCTGAAGCCCAAAAAACTTGAATACCAAAATCAAATAAAGGCAGGGCATTTTATCTTTTTAAAATGTAAATCAGATTGTGTCAATTTCCTGATTAAAACTTTCAAATGGTTTTCCATTGCCCTGGAATAAAGCCCAAATTCCATATGCTGGCCTATGATGCCCTGTATCCTTTGGCAGGCCATAGCCTTTCAACACCCCCTGCTTTCCATGCCACAGCTTTTCTACCCTCAAACCCAACCAGCTTGGTCCTCGTTAGGGCCTTCATGGTTTCCTCTGCCTGGACCACGTCCCCCAGATGTTGACGTGCTCAGCCCTGGTTGGCAGCATCAGTATCAGCAAGGACAAGTGAGTCTGTCCCTAACTGCAGTCCTAAAGTACGTCCTTATCACTATATAATGTTTTCTCTTTTGATATATCTGCCCATTTGTTAATTCCTTCTCTCTTTCTCTCTTCCCCCAGGTACACTATAACTTTCATAACAGCAAGGAGCTCCTCTGTCTTACTTACCACTAAACTTCCAACACTTAAAGTAATACCTGACTCATTGAGTGAATTAATTTATTCCTTCATTAGTCCATAGGCTTTAGGAAGACCCGGTTTCGTCTGGCTTGTGTCTATAACCCCAGAGCCTATGTACAACACAGGGGCTCAGGAAGCATCAGCTGGGCGAGCAAATGATGCTTGTTGATTTTTACTCAGCTCCAAAAGGACTTACAATAGAGGGCTGTTGATTTTAAAATACTTCTTTTAAGGCTTCAACTTTAACTGAAAACTCTTGAAGAAACAGGAGGTAAGACTGGCCTTAGGTAGAAGGTCCCTCCAGGAGGGTTCAGCTACAATTTCTCATCAAAGTATCTTCCCCCAAAGGGTGACTGCCCTTAGAACCATACCTGAGCTGTAACTCTTGTAGCAAAATAACCTGCAAATGGTCATGCGGGACACACTGCCTGCCTTCGGGTTCACCATCATTATCTGCACTTTCTAGATAGAGCTTGTTAGTAACAAAAGAAAATAGAGACCTTGGGATTAGAAAGGAGGCAAAAAGAAGTAAAACACAGAGGCTGAACTAGAGTAATTTCAGCAAACTCTTGGGAGAGATAAAGGAATTTGAGGAAACCTATCCTGGGGCCATGGAATGAACTCCTGAGCGTGTTACGATGAGAAATAACCCAGGAAGGGCTGACGGTGTCTGGTCGAGATCTGCTGATGTGCTGGTGTTCTTAGAGGCCCTAAGCACAGAGCAGGCAGGAGTGGGGAGAGCGGAGTCATTCAGAAAGGTGGATGATGACTGCAGTGAAAAATACTACGCAAAATACTGAAGATTTGCCAAGACACTAGACTTCAGGTGCTCTCAACACCATCAGAAAAAGGGAGGGGGGACTATAGGAGGAGATGGTATGTTAATTAGCTTGACTGTAGTAATCACTTCACTATTTATATGTATATCAAATCATCATGTTTAAATCTTAAAGATAAACAAGTTTTATTTAAAAAAATAAATAAAGAAAAGAGAGAAGGATGGAGAGGAAGCAGGCAGAGTACAGACCTGTCTTCTGCCACCGTCTGTCTGAGAGGCTTTTACCAGGGCCCATCCTAGTGTTACCTGTTAAATAAAGGGCAAGGGCCAGCATAGGGAAGAGAGAGACCAGTGGAAGAGGAGAAGGAAGGGAGAGGGAGTGGAGAGAGAAGGAAGTCGGGGTGTGTGTGTGTGGGGGGGGGGGGTTACTAGGAGGGGAGAGAGTGGAGGGGGAGGGGAGACAGAGAGAATTGGGAGGGGAGAAGTGGGAGGGGGAGGGGAGCTGCTAGCTGCTCTCAGCTCATACTCTCAAGTCAAATATTTGCAGTATTCTCTCAAACAGAGCTGAGAATTCAAGAAGGATATTGCCTAAAAAGGATCCATTCTTCAAAAAATGTTAGTCATTTAGTCTTCTGAAAGACAATCTTTTTAGCATGAAAAAAAATGCAATCTCATAGCCTCCACAGCTCACAGGGAAGGAAAGTCTTCATCATAATCTTTCTGTTCTTAATTAATTTAAGCATCTGTCTGCTGTCTTCGGAAGATCGTCTTCTGGGAAAGTGGGCAAGTTGATATTTTAAGCCCAAATTTCCCCCCCCCCCAAATCACATGGAAGGTCTTAACAAGAAAACAGAGCAGGCCATATTCTGGGACAGCTTGTTCAGGGGGGTGGGGCATAGGATGGTTAGGGGAGAGCAGAAGGAAGGAAGGGGTAAGAGAAGATCAGAGTCCAAACTCCATGGGCCATTGTCGTGTACAAAGTCAAGGCAGTGGAGCTTTCTAAGAAAGGGAATGACCAGCAGACAGTTGAGCAGGGTGAATCCAAATAAGGAAGTCAGAGGCGCCTACTCTGAATACTGACAAATTGTCCAGACACATAAGCTCCTCTACCCACCCTGGCCTTGGTGGTACATAGCTTTCCTGATGCCACTGCCAAGAAGGCAGATGGAGCAGGTGTGGGAATCTCTCTCTCTGCCAGGATGGGAGGGAGGGAAGAGGTAGGCTCTGTGGCGGGGGGCGGAGGGAGGTATAGACAGGACTCCAGCTCATGCCCTGACCTTTCCACCTCTGGATTTCTTGTGTATGGCCATTGATACAACATTTAGCCTTCGTGCTATAGAAAGGCTTCTCAAGCTCAGTGTTATTGACATTTTGGGTCAGATGACTTTTTGTCGTGGAGCTGTTCTGTTCACTGTAGGGAGTCTAGCAGCATCTCTCTACCTACTCTACCTACTGGGTACCCCCAGCATCCTTTGCTTTGAGCCTCAGATCTCCCACTAAGTCTCCACTCCATCATCTGACTACAAATATACAAGAAGAATTATATTTCAAAATGTTTCCGTATATAGAGTATATATGATTGTACGTATATATCTATTTATATAGAGATGATAGATTCTATACTAATATACCAATCACTGATAGTCAAAAAGTATGAAGGATCAAAAAAAAGGCATGAAGAACCTTGGGCTTAGCATTTATGAGAATTGATGAGGCATTGCAAGCTACAGAGTTTATTACCAACGAGGGGGCTCCTCTAAGTAACTGCCGGCTCTGTCCCTAAGGAGCTGTGTGGGTTTGGACACACTGTTAGCATCTCTGAGCCTCTATGCTCTCATTTTTTACCTGAATTGTTGAAGGACCCTAATCTTGAACTTTCTGCAAGTCATAGTGAAGCAGCACATTCTCAGTGAGGGTTCCCTGTAATTCCTTCAATCTCCATAGCAGCTAAGGCCCCCAGAGTGCGAATGCCAATGACCCCCAGGGGTCCCAGGAGGTAGAAGACTGGGCTAACTCCCATCCCGGCCATGCTCTACCTGGCATTAGATGAAGGACAGGGAATGCTGGAGAAAGGATTTGGGACAGGCTCTCAGTGCTCCGTAGTTCTACCTCCTCCCAGCTTCCAAGTCTGTAAGAGGAGCTTCAAGACTCCTGGGAGAGCTTGTCCCATCCCCCCAGAGTTTGTGGGACACAACTCACTCATGCCTGAGAAATCCGAGCCTGACAACTGCCCAGAAGACGCGGTAGGGGAGGCAGGGGAGGCTGCTGCGGAGAGCCAGCAGAGACCCCCATGACAAAAGATGGTCACTAAATGCAGACACTGAGAGAAAACTGGCCAAGGGTTTTCCTATAGCCATCCCAGGAAGGCCTCTTAAAAACCCCAAATGACCTCAGCCAGAAAAATCTAGACATGTCTCCTTCAGTGGCTGAGGTCTGCTGCACCAGTCCCAAGTGGCCAGCCAGGGAAGGGGCCCAGAGGGCAGGGTGGCTGCACAGCACGGCTGTGAACGGGCCTTGAAGGATGCGTTGGCTTCCTTCCTACCACACTGCATATGTCCCAGGGGTTAAACTGGCCCCGCAGACTCAGCCGTTACTCCCCTCCTGGACCACAGCCTTAACAACCAGCAAGGAAACACCCACGACAGCGCATGTCCTCTGCACTCAAAGCAGCTTGCTCCTTCTCTCACCGTTGGTGGGAACGCAAGCTGGTGCCCCCACTCGGGTCAACAGTACAGAGGTGCCCCAAAAAGATGAAAATAGAACTACCCTACAATCCAGCAGTCGCACTACTAGGTATTTACCTGAAAGGACACAAAAATACAGATTCGAAGGGGCACACGCACCCCGATGTTCCCAGTAGCATTATCTACAAATAGCCGAACTATGGAGAGAGCCCTGATGTCCATGGATTGATAAATGGATAAAGCAGAAGTGGTGTGTATCTTACTGATAGAGAACAAACCGAGGGTTGATGGAGGGAGGTGGGTGGGGGATGGGCGAGATGGAGGATGGGTAATACGGGGCCACACTTGTTACACGGAGCACTGGGTCTTGTATGCAAGTGACGAATCCCTGCATTCTACTCCTCAAATGAATATTGCACCATACGTTCATTAACCAGAATTTAAATAAAAATTTGAATACATTAAATTAATTAATTAAATAAAAATTTAGAAATAAATTTTAATTTTTTTTAGAAAAAAGTTAAAAATAAAGAAAAAAAGCAGCTTCCACAATCTAGCCTATACCCTGCTCATCTCAAATAATTGCACTCTTAACTCATTAGTGCCTGGTCAACTTTTTTCTTCCACTTTTCTTTACATAAGTAATGCATGAAAAATTTGCTTATTAAAAATTCAGATAAAGCCGATTAAGGAAAATACTGTAGGGCCCGGTAAAACCAGCCCTTCCTCAGGGAAAATGCTATAACCCATTTGGTTGTTTTCATTCAGTTTTCTGGTTGTTGTTGTTTTCTTAGCATAAATGACACATTATTCTGTATTTTACTTTTGTACTTAATAACGTTAGTCCAAGTTCTTCCCACATGGGCATGTGTAGACGTAATTCATTCTCCTTCTTATAACATTGATCTGTAGTATGTCAGAGTATGGTTGGAACACAGATTGCCTTCCCCCACTGATGAGTATTCCAAGTTGTGTTTGTTTTCTGCCAGGTTTTCACTCATAAACAATGCTGCGGTGAAAACTCTTGCAAATGTTTACGAGAGCTTATAGATAATTTACATGTTTAAATGTTTCCTCAGAGCAAATACCGAGAGGTTGGATTGCTACATTCAACGTGCATACATATTTTAAATTTAGGTAGAAATTGTGAAACTGCTTTCCAAGAATTCAGTTCATACTCCCATCAACACGAAATGAAAGGAGTTGCTCTCCTGTGCCCTTTCTAATATTTGAAGTACCTATATTTTTAATATTTGAAGTACCTATATGCCCTACTTTTTTAATGATAACCTCATTTTTGTTTTAATTTGCATGTTCTTAACTTCCAGTGACCACAGTCCTATTCATGTTTGCATCCCTAATGCCTAACAGTCCCTGGTAGGAAATCAATACCAATAAGTATTTTTATAAGGTTTTTCCCAAGGCAAGAGCAAGGACAAACACCGCTTACTCCACGATACGCTAGGAGGGTACTAGGCACTTGATACGCCTTTCCTCATTAATTCCCTCAACTGTTCTGTGACGTCATTATTTTCCCTTCCTATTTAATGAAAATAGGAAGTTTCAGAAGAAATTGAAGCCTACAGGATTAAGTACATCCCTCCAGGTCAAGATAGTAAGCAATACACATTCCAGCCCTGGTGGGACTCCGGAAACTGAGTCACCCTCTACCTCGTCACCCCCAAACCTTGGTGGACCACCTACTGTCTGCAAGAAGCTGCAGGGGGGTCCCTGCTCATGACTGCTGTGCCCACTCCGGCGTAAGTAGAGGGATCTGATCTAAGTACGGAGCATTGGCACTCAGCGAATATTCCCATGGCAGGTATAGCTCATAGCTCACCAGATGCTCTCCCCCCACCGCACGCTTGGTACTCACGGCAGCTCTTGAAGACGTGAAGGCAGGGCCTGGTTGAAGACTCTCCATCCCCATCTTTCTGACACCCGAGACCCAGAGAGGTTGCCAGTTGTCCAAGAACACACAGCTGGCGGGTGGTAGGAAGTACCATGTGTCTGAGGAGGGACTTAGGTAGGAAACAGATTTGGTGTAGCTGAGGGAGATCCCCGTAAGCAGGGAAGGTTCTGGAAGAACTTGACAGGGGCCTAGAGTACAGGCAGGCTCATGAGGTGAGGGGGACACAAAGAGGCAGGCTGATGCCCTCCAAATGTCAACACCAAAACTGCAGGAACGTTAGTTCAGATTCGTGAAGGTGCTTTGGTCTTCCCTACAGATCCCGGTCTCTCCACCACTGCCACTAAAGTGTCTGGACCCCTCCTGAGATCTTGCCCTCAGGAGCCCTCATTTTAACAGGCTGGTATTTGAGCTGTAGGAGAGTAACACGGGAGCTGAGACCCCTTGCTTGGGCGCTGGTCCTGCATGGCTTTGGGTCTCCTTCTATGATGGGACCAATCATGGTGGCGTCCCCACCGTGGCCTGTCACCCCCATCTGTAAATCCTGTGAGAGCAGGGACCAAATCTTGTTCTTCTTTGCGTCTCCCATCCTATCCTGCCTCTCTCCACCTACAGGACCCAGCTCCACGGCAACAACGCACGCTCAGCACTGCACACTTTGCAGCCTCACTCCCTGGCCAACAGTGGATTTGTCTCTCTGAAACCTAGAATTTCTACAACGTCAGGGGTCCCCTGCTTAAAAAGAAAAAAAAATGCAAAATAGCAAATAAAAATGAAGTCAAAATGAATTGGAAAGAAATTATTCCAAACTGCAAAGTTTTCAAAACAGACAAATATGATAAATATCTCAAGGCCTAGAAAACAACACGACTGTCTGCCTGATAAACCTGGATAATCATTTCTTCTGCTTTTTGTGGTTGTTCCCTCTTTGATTTTCTTTTCTTTTGGCAATGATTTGCCATACCTATTGCTTTATATAAGTCAGTGAAAAACTAATTCGATCTTTCCTCCAGCAGAATTAATTTTTTTTTTTTTTTTGGTAGCAGCCGGGGCACATAAAACACATGACTTGATACACAGACACACTTGTTGATTTGGTCCTCCTGCAGGTTTGTAGTCTACAAACAGTTATTCTGAGGGGCGCCTGGGTGGCTCAGTGGGTTAAGCCTCTGCCTTCAGCTCTGGTCATGATCTCAGGGTCCTGGGATCGAGCCCCCACATCAGGCTCTCTGCTCAGTGATAAGCCTGCTTCCCTCTCTCTCTCTGCCTGCTGCTCTGCCTACTTGTGATCTCTGTCTGTGTCAAATAAATAAATACAATCCTAAAAAAAAAAAAAAAAAAAGTTATTCTGAGAAATTCTTTTTCATATGATTCTCCTCAAATAGCAAAAGTGTAGTGAATTTATAATCATATATATTATCAACTCTATTCTCAACAGGAAAACTTCCATTTGAACATTGAATGAAAACAGGACATTCCACTTAAGAGACTGATGCATCTCATGACTGGAAGGAATTTCCATAGCTCTGGCTCTTCACACGTCATGCCTTGTTTTTCCCGTGCCACCCACAGAGTTCGGAGGCCTGTTGCCCTAGGACATGTTCATCCTGAAATAGGACCTCTGACCCCACACCTTTGTATCCTGATACCAGGAAGGTCGCTGGAAGCCCTGTGCCCCAGGACAAGCCACAGTAACTTCACTGTCCCTGAGAGTGACAGGGACCACGTGAATACAGCCCACTGAGCCCGAGCAAAGGCATCACCCCAATCAGTCCACCCTGGCCAGACCCAGTAAAGCCTATCGCCACTCCGAGCCCCCCGACCTGAGGGGAGGCGTGATTAAGTGGAAACCAGAGTGAAATGAAACAAGGGTCTGAACCAATTACAGAATAATAGCTTACTTTTGCAAACTTTACAGAACGGCCCGATCATGTGAACATAGGGTGTGGGGACCCGATGCTTCATTTTCATTGGCCTCTTGGTCCATCCACCTCTGCTCTGGCGCCTGGTTCCATGAAAAATACATGAACAGACATTTGTAGCAGAAACTGACCTCTTGTGAAAGTAGAAATAGTAGAAACTGTAAATTTGAAGACAGACCCTGACTCTGAGTGGCCAGGTGTCTTTGGACGAGTGACTTTCCTTTGCTGAAAATAAGTTTCCTAATCTGTAGAATGGGAACAATCGTACCAGTCCAAGGGGCTCCCCGAGGGTGAGCCTCCATTCCGCAATGACAGCGCCCAGCACGCAGCGGGCACACTCGCCTGGGGCACACTCGCCTGCCGGGGTGCGCACTGCACGAACCAACTGAAAGCCGACCATCGGAAGGCAAGTCCCGGCTTCCTAGGCTAACAACCTCATACCTGACTTCAGCTCAGAAGCATTCTACGATTCAAATTCCCCATAGAAATAAGTCAGGGAAGGATTTAAAGAAATGGTTACATATGATTTTTCACAGGCTAATCTGCAGCTCCGTGCAGGTCAGAGAAGATTAAGGGCTCCCAGAAATTCAAAGGCTGATTACTTCAAATTCCTTCCCAGGAGTCAAGGGGATACAGCCCAGCTCAGTATTCTGTGCACAAGCCGGAATCCTTAAAAGAAGCATATCAGAGAAGCTAACATAAGGTGAAGGGTTTCCAGAAAGCTGTGACTTAAAAAAAAAAAAAAAAAAAAAAAAAAAAAATCTACGGACGCAGCGAGCTGAGACCTGCTACAGCCCTCACGTCACACCCCCCCGGTCCCCTCTCCCAGCCCGCGGCCAGGTCCCAACCCCAGCTCCGAC
Organism: Mustela lutreola; assembly: GCF_030435805.1. Classification (NCBI taxonomy): domain Eukaryota; kingdom Metazoa; phylum Chordata; class Mammalia; order Carnivora; family Mustelidae; genus Mustela; species Mustela lutreola. Next base: position 135,510,150 of record NC_081298.1, on the reverse strand, counting down.
GCCCCAGCTGCTGAAAACCAATCTCTCCCCGCAGCCCCTGAGGGCCTGGAGAATCCAGAAGGGGCCACCCTGGAAGCCAACCACGTCCCCACGCCGTCACTTCCTCCATGGCTCCTCCTCCAAGTGCTGCCAAAGGTGAGGCTGTATCTACTCATAACGGGGAACAAATTAAATGACGGTTTAAATCTTGTCACAGGTCAGGCAGGCGGTGATAGGAGCAATGCCTCTCCAAGAAGGTGATCCATCTCCTCTGTCTCTGGGGAGAGCGTGAGATCTGAGGGGAGGGGAGCGCGCCGTGAGTGTGGGCGAGCCCTCGGGGAGGGAGTAACCCGAGGTGGGCATCGCTCACTTGTCCCTTCGGGCTGACCCAGCTCAGGGCCTTTGGAAGGCTCCCTGGAGCTTGAAGTGCCTGCAAACCGTACAGTCCCATAGGGCAAGACCTCATCGCCAGCATTTCCTGTGGGCCGCGCTATGTGCCAGATACAGTTCTCATGTCCTTTCGTTCCTGCCACAGCCCAACAAGGTGAGTATGAACACAGGCAGGGAAACTGAGGCTCAGAGAAGATACAGAGACTTGTCTAGGATCACACAGAACCCACATTCACAATCGGCTGGGGATCTCTGATTAGTCCGAGGTGGCGGGTTGGAGGGTTGGTTTGATTAAGGAAATCTTTGCCGAGTCTTAAATGTGTGCCTACGTGTAACTTGAACCCTAAGAGAGAAAGACAGCAAGATTCAGGGCTCTGAGGAAGAAATCAGAGCAAAAGTTTCTTTAAAAAATATATATATATTTATTAATTTATTTATTTGAGAGAGAGAGAGAGAGCATGAGCAGGGGGAGTAGCAGAGGGAGAAGCAGACTCCCCGCTGAGTGGGGAGACCATCTCTGGACTCAGTGCCGGGCCCCTGATATCATGACCCCAGCCAAAGGCAGATGCCTAACCCACTGAGCCACCCGGGTGCCCGAAGAGCAAACACTTCCTGGAAAACTGGTCAGAACCAGCCAAAGTCAGCCCGCTGGTGAACGTGAGCTGGGCAGACTCAGCGAGCAGACCCGCACCCACACCAACCAGCCCAACCTGAACCGTCACCTTAGGGCTTCTTTAAACCCACCATCATGCTTCCTCGACAAACTGAGTTTCTGTCTTTCTGAGCCCACCTTTGCCTTTGGCCTGGGAGACTCTGCATGAGGGCCAGTCCCCCTCAGACCCCCGTCTGTACTAATCAGCCCTAAGGCTTGCAACGGTCCCTGTCATTCCTTGAAAATGAATCCAAAGGCCTCGTCCGACGGTGCCTAACCCCGCTGAGTCTGAGGTTGGTCTGCTTTGCCTGGAGGTAAATTTGGCTTAATGCCCACAGGTCTCACATCTCACATTCTGTTTCTCTTTCATGCGTGGATTTTCCTTGAAGTCCTGCCTAATGAAGCTTTCTTCTCCAGGCTTAATCCTCTCCAATCCCTGGCAGATTAAGTTGACCGAAGTTTAGCTTTGATGCTGTCAGCCTCTCCCCAGGACCCTTGCACGGGAGTCCCCGTTTGGATGAGGTCGGACTCCTCCTATCAGTGTTCACACGACCCTGCTCGAGCAAGGCTGAACGGCCCGGCTTCCCTGAGCAGAGAGCACACATCTCGTTGTCGGGATGCTGGTCCACACCCAGGCTCTCGCCGTAATGGCGCTCCCGGCTCGGGTGAACAGAGAGAGGCCTTTCTGGAGGAAGACAGAGCTGAATCTCCATGGTGGGAGATTCAAGGAAATCCTCCAGAATCAAGGAAGTCGGCGGGTGTCCGTGGAGACATCTCCTCTGTCTCCAGAGGGTATGGGAAGCCACATACAGGGCAAATACTGGGATTCAAGTGTATTTTTTGCTCCCCCACATTTTTTCTCTACATCTGTGTTCTTTTCCCCTAAAAAAACCCTTACCACAAAAGCAGAGACAGGGCGGGAGGGCCTGAGAGATGATGTGACAGGTGTCTCCCTGCAGGAGAGGGAGACGTCCCAGGGGAGGCTGGGTGTTAGGGCCGGGCATCAGGAAGACCCGCCCTCTGGTGGAGCCCGGAGGTGGCCCCGGGCGATGGGGGTCTCCTCGTCCCCTCCCCTGTCCTTGGAATTCAGGTCCCACTGCCCTCCCTGCTCCAGAGGCTGCCCCCGGAGCATAGCCTTGCGCTAGTGATGGGCTGCTGAGACCATCTGGGTGGTCTGCAAACTGAACCCAGGTAAGGCCTCTATAGAAACTCTAAAGACTGGGGGGGCAGGTGCCGAGCCCGACTCACCTTGCTGTGTCCAAGCCACGCCTCACACGTAAGTCCCCTTGCTTCTGAAATCTGCCCCCCACCCATGTGGAGTAGCCACCTCTTCCTGGGGCCCCTCCCTGCCCTTGGCACCCAGGGGCCAATTTCAGGTGACACCAGGGAAGTTCCAGAGCGCCTTGAGAAGAAAGAAGTGGCGTTTACAAGGGGGATGCGCTGAGCTGAACGGCTGGGGGGAGCCAGAAGGGAAGGGGTCCGGGACAAAGGGACGTCCTAGGGGCTGAGACGCAGGAGGCGTGTCCAGACCCAGACATTTGCTCCGGATGGCAGCGATCAGTAGCCTTTGACTGTACACCAGATGAAGGAACAAGTTCATCCCAACCAGGGGAAGAAAGGCTCTGCTGCCTAGCCCCAGCCCAACCCCATGCACCTGCCCCAGCACCTGCCCCCTGGTACGCGGCATAAATAAACAATGGGTGCGGCAGGCTGCGGCCCTGCACCATCTGTACCGCGAAGAGCGTTGGCTCCATTGCTTCCAAGGTTTCTGCCAGCACCGATGTTCTATTTCTTTCTTCCTTTCTTTCTTTCTTTTTTTCCTTCCTCTCTACTAAATGGAAACACGGCCTGGGAAGGTTCAGGGTTGAGAGCACACGTTGCAAAGTAGGCTTTGCAACAGACTCTATTTCAGCGAGGGAAAGTGATGTGAGAAATGAAGGTGATTCGTGTTTGTGCTTCACATGTTTCTCTATTTGCTTTAAACACAGACAATATTTAATAGCACAAGCAGCTTCTAAATGCTCCTGGTATTTCTGGAGCCAAGAACTGCCGGAGGCCTGCATAAAAACTTAGTCCAAATTGGTTTCTTTGGTAAGAAAAGGAATAACAAGGAGGGAGGCAGATCGACAGGGCTGGTGGCCTTTGCCCTTGGTTCCTGTCTGTCTCAAAACATGTAAGTGCCATCCTCAGGGCCAGAAAAGGCAAAGGGGTTTGAACCAAAGAAGTGACGATGTCGTGTGCTGGTTGGTACGAAGTGCAGTGAAGACTGACCATAATGGGGTTTGGTTTCTACTTTTTGATTCCACGGGTTAGTTAGCATGGAAGAAAGCATAATGCTGGGGCGGAGAGGGGGAGCAAAGAAAGAATTATGCCAGAAAATTGGAAAATACATGAAATGAATAGCAGTCAGACTAAAATAATGGAAACCAATGGAATGACTCTTATGAACATGGTCCCTGCTCTCCACAGGAGAGGAGCTTGGCAGCTCTGTGACCTTGACCATTGCCCCACTCCTTCCTTACAAGAAGCCAGGTCCAAGAGAAGCTGCATACCCACAGAAACTCCGGCCTCCTGCCTGAGAACCATCAAATCAGAAAAAACAATGGACTCTGGAATGCCCCTATGTCAATCAATAATTAAATTTGGCAAAAGTATAACTAGTGACTGAACCCAGCAGCCAGCAGCCTTTCTCAGTAAAGGGCCAGAGAGTGAATATTTCAAGGCCATACAGTTTCTGGGTCAATGACTCAACTCTGCCGTCAAGGCAAGAAAGCAGCCAAGACGGGACATACAGAAACAGGTGCAACTGTGTCCCAGGAAAACTTACTGACAGAAACAGGCGGCAAGCCAGATGTGGTCCACAGGCCCCGTTTGCCAACCCCTGAGTTCAGTGATCATATCAAACCCTACTTGGCAGCACTTCGCTGTCTACACGCTACCCTTGCTTGCCATCTCGGGAGTCCATGAGGACACAGAGGAGGGACTGCCAGACCCATTAGACCAATGAAGAGTTGCGAGTTCGCAAAAAATAAGTGCCCAAGGTCACATGGTCTATAGGAGGCAAAATCGGGGCATTATCTCCCTGTGTGTCTTGGGCCCCTGCACATTTGGTCCCACTCCAAGTCCTGCTGCCTGTGCCTTCCAGGGACCTCTGGCTGAGCAGTGCCTCCTACAGAAGCCCTGTGTCTATCCTGGCCACTCGGTCATTCACATGAAGCATCTTCTCCCTCCCTCCACCTCCCGGCCCACTTGCATGAGTGAGCTTTCTCAAGGTCAGATGTCAGCATGGCACACTCTGCCAGGAGCCCTTTAAAAATCTCCCTATGACCTACAGGCTAAGTCCCCCACTTCTTGACTCAGGCCACAGGGCTACCCAGGCTTTGGCCTCTGCCTCTCCCTCCTCACCCTTTGCTGAGATCTCCTAAACCCCAGCAATTTCAAATAGCACAGTGTGCCCACAAGTCCTCTCCTGGTGGTGGGCCCCAGGCCTTTGCACACCCCACTCAACACATGAAAGCCCAGCCCCATGCTCCACGTCTTATACCAGATGTTCTTTGCAAGGCAAAGGTGGTATAGAGGATTCAAGAATTCCCCCAAAATGAGAAAATCTGGCTTCTCAGTCTAGCTCTGAACGGGGACTGGTGGGCCAGCCCTCCAACACTCAGCTCAAGGTCTCCACCAGAGGATGTCACTGACCTTACCTGATGTGGACTCCAGGGATCCTACTTACATCTGTGTTGTGATCAAAGCCTCTCCCATACCCCTCATAAATGTGAAATCTTACTCCATCCACCATCAGCAAATGTGGGGCATGACAGCCCATGTATTGCCAGCATGAGGCTGAGAGCCTGACATAAAGCCAACCACAAAGAACAGTGGTTGACCAGATGGACACAGGAATGGGCCAGACGATGAGGTTCACAGATGAGGAAACAGAGAAATTCTCACATAGACTTTTTCTAAGAAAGTGTCAGGCCGAACAGAGAGAGAAATTAAAACTTCTTCACTACTCTGTGCAATGTAGACAATTCCCCCGCTGTGTTTCTGATTATTTACATTCCAAATGACAAAGGAGCATTCTGCGAGACTACCTGTTACTACGCTGATGCTGCATGATTCGTAGGTAAGGAAGGAAAAGCTCTGAGCACGGTTGAGTTCCCCACATTGATGAAGAATCAGTGACACCTGACTTGACAATAACCTCCCAGCTCAGAACCCCTACAGGCCCATTATTTCGGCTCCGTTCAAATCTGTAGATGCTACACACGCAGAAGAATGAACAGCAGAGCTGTATTAATGAGGTTCCTCATAAGATAGAAAAATAAATGCAATCTGCAGAAAAAAACATACCAACAAGGGGCTCAGCCAAGTATAGAATTAAGATTTCATAACAGAACTAGAAAGGCAGGATTCATTTTTGATAGAGCCATGCAGAGCAGGGAGAAAAATAAGCTAACCTAAGGAGTCAGAACAGAAGACATTGTCCTGAGGCCCAAGTCCAGCAAAAGACTTTATCGAAGACTCGGCTCCCTCATCTGCACAATGAGGGTGGTAATCTATGCCCTGCCCATTTCAGAGAGTGGTGGTGAGGTTTTAATAAGGTGACCTCATTTTCTAAACTACAGATAAGGATAAAGAGTCAAGGCTTACCTGGTGGCCCATGCATGCTTCTCAATACAGTCTAAAAATTATTTTCACTGAAGGACAGCAGGATGCTTCCCCTACAAGATGAATCTGGCCCATGTTTTGCTTTTGACATTGAACCTTCCGTTGGAAATGAAAACATAAATATGTTGGCTAGCACCAAAACATAACTGGGGGAAGGCTAGCACGCAACAGTGAAATGTCAGATGCTAATAGGAGCTCCCTGAAGGGTGACGTATTGACAGCAGATCGCAAAAGAAAGAGGCCATTCTGCTCAATTAGCAAAGACTGATCAATTTCCAAATATGGTCTTCTCCCCAAATAAATATCAAAATCTCAGTCATGTATTTTCCAACTTTCTGGAAGCATTCCAATTAGGCCAGTCGATTCAGACAGCATGAATTGACCAGCCACACTGGGTCAGGCCCTGTGCTGAAAGCCAAGAATACAATATAATCCACTCTTGAGCTCACAGGCTAAGAGCAAACCAGTCAGGAAGAGAAAGTATTCTGGAACAGTGTGAGAAGAGCTAGTGCTGAGGAAGCACAGAGAGGAAACCATTTTCTGCACATTTATGGGCAGTCATCATCCTGACCACCCAAAGGCAGTCCACTAGAGTGTCCCTACTGTGTTTCATTTTGTTATCTGAGAGCATGAAAAGATGCTTCCCACACCTCCTCTCAAAAATGCCTTCCCTGACATCAGATGCAAGGGTCTGAAATCCATTAGTGTTATTTCTAATGTTTTCAAATCCCTGCTAGTCTGGGCTGGCAAAAAGAAAAGGACTATTTCATGATGGTCCATACCAAGTGCATTATTTCAGTTAACTGAAAGCTTGTCCCTTACAGTCAGGAACACAACAGGGATGTCTGCTCTCACCACTGTTGTTCAACAAAGTATTAGAAGACCTAGCCTCAGCAATCAGACAATAAAAAGAAATAAAAGGCACCTAAATTGGCAAAGAAGAAGTCAAACTTTCACTCTTCTCAGATGATATGATACTTTATGTGGAAAATCCAAAAGACTCCATCCCAAAATTGTTAGAACTCATACAGGAATTCAGCAAAGTGGTAGGATATTAAATCAATGCAAATCAATGCACAGAAATTGGTTGCATTAGTATATACTAACAATGAGACAAAAGAAGGAGAAATTAAGGAGTCAATTCCATTTACAATTGCACCAAAACCCATAAGATATATAGGAATAAACCTAACCAAAGAGACAAGGATCCATACTCAGAAAACTATAGAACACTCATGAAATAAATTGAGGAAGACACAAAGAAATTGAAAAATATTCCATACTCATGGATTAGAAGAACAAATGTTGTTAAAATACCTATGCTATCTAGAGCAATTGACACATTCAATGCAATCCCTACCAAAATGCCATCAACTTTTTTCACAGAGCTGGAACAAATAATCCTAAAATTTGTATGGGACCATAAAAGACCCCAAATAGCCAAAGGAATATTGAAAAAGCAAAACCAAAACTAGTGGCATCACAATTCCAGACTTCAAGCTCTATTACAAAGCTGTCATCCTCAAGACAATATGGTACTGGCACAAGGACAGACAGAGAGATCAAAGGAACAGAATAGAGAGCCCAGAAATGGACCCTCAACTTTATGATCAACTAGTCTTCAACAAAGCAGGAAAGAATATGCAATGGAAAAAAGACAGTCTATTCAACAAATAGTGTTGGGGAAACTGGACAGCCATAAGCATAAGAATGAAACTGTACCATATCCTTACATTATATACAAAAACAGACGTAAATGTGAGACAGGAATCCTTCAAAATCCTAGAGGAGAACACAGGCAGCAACCTCTATGACGTTGGCTGAGCAACTTCTTACTAGAGACCCCTCCAAAGGCAAGGGAAACAAAGACAAAAATGAACTACTGGGACCTCATCAAGATAACAATCTTTGGCACAGCAAAGGAAATAGTTGACAAAACCAAAAGACAACCTACAGAATGGGAGAATATATTTGAAATGTCTTATCAGATAAAGTGCTAATATCCAAAATCTATAAAGAACTTATCAAGATTAACGCCCAAAGGACAAATAATCCAATCATGAAATGGGCAGAAGACATGAACAGATATCTCTGCAAAGAAGACCTACAAATGGCCAACAGACATGTGAAAAATTGCTCAATGTCATTTGTCGTCAGGGAAATACAAATCAAACCCACACTGTTGATGGGAATGCAAGCTGGTACAGCCACTCTAGAAAACAGTATGGCGGTTCCTCAAAAAGTTAAAAATAGAGCTACCCTATGCCCCAGCAATTGCACTACTAGGTATATACCCCAAAGATATCAACTTAGTGATCTGAAGGGACACCTACATCCTAATGTTTATAGCAACAATGTCCACAATAGCCAAACTATGGAAAGAGCTCAGATGCCCATCAACAGATGAATGGAAAAAGAAGATGTCATACACTCACACACACCCCACACCCACACATACACACACACACATATGTGTGTGTATATATATATATATGTATATATATATATGTGTGTGTGTGTGTGTATATACACACACACATATATATATATATATGCACATACAAAAAATACTACTCATCCATTCAAAAATGAAATCTTGCCATTTGCAATGATGTGGACGAAACTAAAGGGTTTTATGCTAAGCAAAATGATTCAATCAGAGAAAGACAATTATTATATGACCCCACTCACATGTGAAATTTAAGAAACAAACTGAGGATCATGGGGGCAAGGAGGGAAAAATAAAACAAGATAAAATCAGAGAGGGAGGGCGCCTGGGTGGCTCAGTGGGTTAAGCCGCTGCCTTCAGCTCAGGTCATGATCCCAGGGTCCTGGGATCGAGCCCCGCATCGGGCTCTCTGCTCAGCAGGGAGCCTGCTTCCTCCTCTCTCTCTGCCTGCCTCTCTGCCTGCTTGTGATCTCTCTCTGTCAAATAAATAAATAAAATCTTTAAAAAAAAAAAATCAGAGAGGGAGACAAAGCATAATAGACCCTTAACCATAGGAAACAAACTGAGGGTTGCCGGAGGGAGGCAGTGGTAGAGGAATGGGGTAAGGCATACCGTGAGCATTACCTCAGTTAATCCCCATTGCACTACAGTCTAATAAACCACATTAATCAGTTATAGAGGAGGGCCCTGAAGCTCAGAAAGGGTAAGCAGCTTTCCCAGCATGGCACAGCCTGCAAACCCTGGATCCTCCTCTCCTGAGTCTTTTCAAACACTGCACAGCTCAAGCATCATGGATTCCATTTGCTCTTGGGATGCTCCCACACTCTTTGTTCGGGGAGAGAAGTACCCTTCCATTCCTAAACTGCTGAAGTTTATATCAGGAATTATATCAGGAATAGGTGTTAAGTTTTGCCAAATGCTTTTTATGTCTCTATTTATATGATCATATGATTTTTCTTCTTTAGTCTCTTAGTAAGCAAATTATGCCAGTCAAATTCCAAATTGTAAACCACTGTTGCATTCCTGAAATGATTTCTACTTGATCATGATGTATCACCCTTTTATGTACTGAGGATTTTGATTTAGTAACGTTTTCTTGAGGACTGTTGCATCTATGTCCATGAGGAATATTGATATGTAGTTCTATTTTCTTGTGCTGCCTCTGGCTTTAGTTGTAGGGTGACGTTAGCCTCACAGAGTCTTACCTATTTTCTGGAAGAATTTGTATAGAACTGATACTATTCCTTCCTTAAATGTTTGGTGTCTTTCATTAGCCACACCGTCTGGGCCTTCAGTGTATTCGTCGTAGCTACCTACAATTCCCTCAGGTAATCCCTAAATCTGTGTCATTTCTATGTCACATCTGTGTTGGGTTCTGACGAGTGCTCCATTTCTTGAGAATTGTTGCTTTTTCTTATCGTTTCATACACCTCATGACCTTTTGTTGAAAGAAAGACATGCATGCAGGACAGGAGAGACTGGGGTAAATCACTTTTGCTTCTAGAAAAGGACACACCTCCCCCTTGGCTGGGACCCTAGTGTGAGGGTTCGTGCTCATCTAGTCAGGTATTGGGCTGGGTTTGGCTTTCTTATTACTCTGGGAACCTCAGCATACCCATAGTCTTCAGAACTCCTGTGGAGACAGCTTGTGTCTAGGCACTGGGTCCTTCCTGTCCCTGAGGAGGAATGGAATGACCCTCCCGCAGACCCCAGGTTAGAGCTGTCGCTCTGCCGTGGACATGGAGGGAGGGATGGGGCAGAGCTCCTCGTGCCTCCCACAGGGCTGCTGCTTCTCTCTCCCTCAGATCTTGTGTGTGAGTCCCTCACACAGTGGATGGGGTTCACAGGGCTGTGGGAAAAGCCTGCAAGAGAGTCCAGGCCCCCAGTGTGGTGGCCCTGGTGGCTTCACGCTGTCCCTCCAGTGCGCAGCAACCTTCCCCAGTTAGCCAGCCGCTCCAGCTGGGCTTCTCCTGCTCGTGCAGTGCCTGTCCCGGGGGGCGGGCCGTGCGGGGGCACCTCCCCTCCCTGGAGACACTGTCTCCTTCTCTGTCCCACAAGTTGCTTCCCTGCAACCTCACTCTCCGGTGGGCTCAAAATCAGCCATGAATTCGAAAGAAGCCCAGCCCTTTTTCATTGCAAGGTTGGTAGTGATACTCCTGCCTTCTCTCTCCAGCCCAGGGTGGAGGCCAGATTCAGGATCTGTTTTTTAAGATTTATTTATTTATTCCAGAGAGAGATCGAGAGAGCTCAAGCACGAGCGAGGAGAGGGGCAGAGGGAGAGGGAGAAGCCGACTCCCTGTGGAGTGCAGAACCCGGCTGCGGGGCTCAATCTCATGACCCCAAGATCATGACCTGAGCCAAATCAAGACTCAGACACTCCGCTGACTGAGCCACCCAGGTGCCCCTGGCTTCAGTATCTTTTTATGGCTAATTTTTATTTTCATTCCTAAGGTTTAATTTGAATGAGCTAAAAACTTATCTTCTCTGATGTCTTATTCCAATTCACATAAATCATAAAACTTTAAAAAAAAAAAAAAAACTTTGAAAACTATCACCAGATATCTGACTCAGAAATATCTTTTAACCACAGTACTCACATAATTATAGAACTGGGGGGGGGGGGGATTATCGCTTAGACCCAACAAACACAAACTCTGAACATTCTGTCTTCTTCAGGCTCCTGAAGCAATTAAAGTGAGAATGACTTGAAGGCCGACAGAAAGAAAGTTTCCCTTCTGGAATTACAGGAAGCTGCTGCTCCAGTGTGGAAATGGAGAAACCATTCTATTTTTACTTTATTTATCTTATTTTTTGCCAGTTTAATACTGACAGTAGTTTTATTTTTAGTTCACTTTTAATTAGCCATGCAGCAGAAGGGAGCTGGAGTCAGTCCAAGGTGGAGAAAAAGGAGTTCTTCTGCGCGACTCCGTGCTCACTATAACCGGGGACGCCCCGAGCGAAGAGGTCTAACTCCCGACTCACTCAGCAGCGGCCTGTTCTCGAAGGGTCCCCAAGGAGGTGACTGCGCCCCGAAGGGCTGGGTTCAGAGAGGCCATGTGTTGAAGGCAGGCCCCGGAGCACAGTGAGGGGCTCCAGAACGACCCAGGGACCCATCGGGGGGTGTGAAGCGGGAGCAGAAGGCAAAGCCAAGGGCTCGGACTCCAGCAGGAGGTTTGGGGCGCGTGCACTCCGGGCTGCTGGGCAGGTGAGGGCTTCAAGGGGACAGATCAGGTGAGCGGGACGGATGGGTGTGGGGACTCATGGAGCCCAGAGGGGAGGCAGTCAGGGTCTCGCCTCAGGTGCGGGCAGGATGAGGGAGCGATTGGAGAGACATGACGCAGGCGTTGGAGCACGAGGCTGGCTGCCCGAACCCAGTGAGCGAGGAAGGCGGGTCAGAGTCGACAGCGGCTCGGGGGCTAGGCCTCGGCCGGCCTTAGCACAGATGTGGTGTGATGGGGGACAGGGGGACCCGGGCCTGAGGCAGGCCGAGCTACAGGCGAGAGCGCTGAGCAGGGGCCAGCCAGGCCTATGACGCGCCCTAGGAGGGAACTCGAGCTCTGCCAGCGAGAGACCTGTCTGCGCCTCAGCCCGCACCTTCCCAGCTGTGTGACCTCAGGCAAGCTACCTCACCTCTCTGTTCGGTTTCCTGGGCTACATATTGCGGATCCTGGTGTCGAAGATTTTGTACAGTCGAAATCAGAACCTTCTAGAAGAGGCTTCGCGTGCTGCCTCGCTCATGGTAGGCAGTCAATAGCAGACCTGGGCCCCTGCCGACGGCTCCTGAGATCTCCTGTGTGCCACCTACTCCGCCCAGCAGGGGGACATGGCAGGGAGGAAGACAGTCACTGTCCCTGCCCTCTGGGGCTCTAACGCACCCAACTGCTGGTGCAGGAAGAGCCCTTGGACCGCGGGGGGAGGAGCTGGCCCGCAGAATAATACCAGCCCTCTGGGGGGAGAGGGGGAGGGGAGGCCAGGAAGCAAAGCAGGGAGTGCGGCCACATGTCCCCTTCCTCCCTACCTGACGCGCTCCCTGTCCTCGAAGCCCCTGGGGCAGCAGGGCACCAGCCCGGGCCCTCCGGAGAAGCAGCCCCATCTTTTCTCTCCCAGCTCCGGGCTGCATGGCGGGGCGCTTTCGGTGCCCTGGCCTGGAGCCCCTAACCTGGATGTTACTGCAACTGGGTCTCCAATCAGTGTGTGGTCTCAGGACGTTCCCTCCCTCTGCGCCTCAGCCGCTCCCCGACTCCGGCTCTCTCCCACAGCACGGGGTCTCTGGGACGGGCTTCCCATTCCACGCAAGGAGCTGCTCTCCCGTAGGTGCTGTCCCTTTACCTGCCCAAAACAACCGACCCCCCCCCCCCCACCACCAGGCTGCGGTCCCTCATGTCTGCTGCATTTTATAGAAACGTTTTTGAAAAAAAAATTTTTTTTCTCTTTTTTTTATGACCAGACTGACCCCAGGTCTTCAGTCCTTTCTCCAAAACCTCACAGGCTCCAAAATTCAAAGTCCCCAGGACTTCAGAAAGGGACAGCGTGCCCGTCACGTCTATCCTGTAGCACCGGCTACGTTCTCGGCAGCTCCCTGCCATGGGGCATTAGCCTCCCAGCAAAGCCGGCGAACAGGCCGATGCATGTGAGATGGGGTCGAGGCGACTCGGCTCAGATCAGAAAGAACGTCGGCCCCGCTGCTCCCGATTTGAGGCTGCTGCAGACCGGACTGGTCCCAGCGGCATGGAGGGGGTCACACAGGTGCCTAGAGCCCTGGAGTGTTCCAGGCCACAGGCACAGAGGGTTTGTGCCCCCGTGGTTGCTGGCCAGACCCTGCCGGGGCATCTGGATTGAGCTCTGTTAGACTTTTCACCGGTTCCGAGAGGATATGAGCGAGTTCTGTAGCCCAAGCCTGGTCCATGGGTCTGTAAACGGAGACTGTGATACTGACCACAGGCTCATAAAATGCAAATGATGGGAATGAGGAGGGAGGGCGTGACAGAGATCTAGCCAATGGTGGGAGGGTCTCTGGGCCCGCCCAGCCCGGGCTCTCCTCCACTGGGCCTGCTGAAGGAGGGTCTCCTTGTCTGAATTCTCCCCTCCCAGGTGAGCCCCTCAGGGCAGGTGTTGGGATTTTTCTCTCCATATTTCCAGTAGCTAGAAGAGTGCTTTGCAAATAACGAGGACTCACTACACGTCTGCTGAGTGAATGAATGATGGAATTAATTATTTGGGATGTACTCAATGGTGTGGTGACTTAGTGGCAGAACAGTGAGCACATCCCACGTCCTCCTGTCCCCAGGAGAGTGGCCTCGTGTTCTACTGTTCTCCAAGCAGCCAGCTTCAGCCAGTCACAACCACTGTGTCAAGGTCTGCGGCCCCAGCCACGCATCCGTCCGTGACCTCAACGGAGCTGCACGACGGGCAGGCCACCGGGAAACGACAACAGGACTGACGCCCACAGTGGGATGTCACGGACGCATTAGAGAAGAGAGCAAGATCAGTGACGGATTGCCCAGGATCACGGGATTCTCAGTTGGACTCATCTGGTCGTCAATCCTAGCAGAGCCGCTGACCAGCCGGGGTCCTGGGGCAGGAGCCTTGACCCTCCCAGGACCTTTGTTTGCTCTTTTGAGAGAAGAGAATCATGAAACGTGCCTCCCAGAGTTGTCGTGCATATTAAAAACCCGAAGTAAGCAACAGAAAGACGCCGTTATTACTTTACTCTGCAGACAACAGCTCCTTAGAGCAAGATGCCACCTTACGCCGTCACCATAATTAGGTTAATTGCTTTAATATCTATCGCAATTAAAGCAACTATATTTGTCTCGGGCATCTTATCACATATCGCTTGATACCGTCCTGAATGACACTCTGGGACTTTGATCAAGCCCGTGATTGACAGATGGCAGACACCAATTAAGGAGCAACCAGATTAGTTTGTCCTCCTGGCCTCTTCCTAGGAATGTGCTCTTCCAACCCTCTCAGACTGTTGAAACCCTACCCACTCTTTGAAGAGCCGGTTAAAATGAGACATTCCCTAGGAACACATTCTTTCTTGTCCCCAGCTGTAGATGTTCTCATCCCACTGTGCCTCTGTAAGACCCCATCACGGAATCACAATGCACGTGGACTTCTCTCGGGCCCCTTCTAGATTTTTCTGAGAGAAGAGAGAGCGCACACGCACAAGCAGGGGTGCGGGGTGGAGGGCATGCCGAGGGAGAGAGAGAGGATCTTAAGCAGGCTCCATGCCCAGCTCAGAGCCTGATGCAGGACTCCGTCTCACAACCCCGAGATCATGACCTGAGGTGGAAACAAGCATCAGCATCAGTCACTTAACCGACTGAGCTGCCCAGGTGCCCCCTCTCATCCCCCTTCTTGACCTGGGGCATCTGGAGGGCAAAGGCCAGGTCTGACTCCTCTTTGTCCCTCTGCCACTCGACACCGAAATTGGCTCTGAAAATGAGCCCAGCAACTGAGCCACCCCATTATATAAAGCTGTGAGAAGTAACAAGACTGCTAGATCCTGAGCTGGGAAAGCAAACAACTAAACACGAAACACATCGTCTCTCTTTTCAGTGGGACACGTTCAGACGGAGACTGTGCCCACGTGTTCACCTTGACCATCATACCTTCCCAATGAGGTGTGCGGCCTCTGCAGTTGCTAGGAACTTTCCCCAGAATGCCAGGGCATGGAGAATGTTGACAGGGTCAAGTTCTCAATCATGGGCTTCTAAATATTCTTTCCTCCGATCCTACACAAGAGCAGAGCCGTGGTAGAGACTAGCCTCAGGGTGCCTCTCATCTCAGGTCCCCATTCACGGGCACCCTTCTCCCGCCATACAAGAGAAGAACACGCCCCTTCTCACCCCAAATCTTCCCATATTGTGCTGCCTCGGAGCACAGAACGAGGAGGCATGGCAATTATCAGTGTCCAGAGCCTCCTCGGATCATGGCATTAAAACCACTTGCTCCATCTCACAAAGACATAACATCCAAGACAATTTACTTTTTGCATTTACTTAATAAGTAGGAAAGTTTGTAATACCTTTAAATTGCCAATTAAAATTATTGTAACAGTACTCCAATGCAGAAAAAAAATGGTACCACGTAAGAGCCTTCATAATAAAGAGAATTTGCAAATTATATTTTGAATGAGGTACATATTTTTGTTGCAGAGATGAACAGTAGGGCGATTGATAAAAGACTTTTAAGGGTAAAGATATATACGATGTTAATTTAAAACTCTGAAGGGGGAGAGGAATGGAAATACAACGTCAAGGAGAAAAAGGAAGAGTATAAATTTGCAACTGTTAAATAATAGTTTATTCATGGATGGTAGTTTTAAAGATGAATAATGGTGAGTATGGACTCACTATGCTGTTTTTTTTTAATTCCCTTAAATACATTAAAAGAAGAGATGGGACATTTTTATTATAAAATGTCAATAGTTTAGAGGAAGCCAGAAATCACATCATTTAGTAGCTCTTTATAAGTATAATTAAAATGTTTAGACATGTACATTGATTTTAAAATTATTTTTAGGGGTAAATTATTTTTAAGGTTCTCTCATCTGGATGTCTACCATTTAATAAATAAATCTATTGAAATCTGATAATGGAAAGGCAAAGTAACGAAAATCCTGCTACAGACTATGCCCCCCTCTCCAAACTTCTATGTCAACACCTAACCCCCGAAGAGATGGTATTTGGGAAGCGGGCCCTTTGGCAGGTGACCAGGTCATCATGGTGGAGCCCCTATGAATGGGATTAGCACCTTTAGAGAAGAGACCCAAGAAGCTCCCTCACGCCTTCCACTTTCTGCCTCCCTCCGACCTCATCTCCTCCACTGTGGCCCCGAGGACATAGTGAGAAGGGAGCTGACTGTCTGTGAGCCAGGAAGCAGATCCTTACTAGACACCAACCTGCTGGCACCTTGATCTTAAACTTCCAGCCTCTAGACTGTGAGAAATAAATATCAGTTGTTGAAGCCCCTCATTCTATAAGATCCGTTTATAGGAGCCTGAATGGACTCACATAGTAACTATGACATAGAAAGTTCATACAGCGTGTGTAGGGCCATGCCCCAGGTTCTTGACCTGGCTCTCTCTCCAAGTCACCACGTGACCTTGAACAAAGCTTCCCTTTCTCTGAGCCTCGGTTCACCCACAACGTGGGAGAAGTGGACAGGAAGTTCCACAAAGCTCTTTGTAGGTTTATAATACTTTATCACCCAATTTTCTGGAAAGCAGACCCAACTCAGGTAAAATAAACCCTTGGAAGACTTCATCTGAATTCAACGCCTCAGAAAGAACTCTCCCTAGGCAGGGGTCCTCTGATGGAGACCTGCTGTCCTTCCTGCTCCCTGCCCTGGGACCAGCTCGGGGTCTAGTTATCAAGATGAAGGAAAGTAGGGTGCTTGTGATGTCCTCCGAGTCTTCCCAGGCCACACATTTGTCTCAGGACCAGCTCAAGAACGAAAGGGGGAGAAGGAGCAGAGAGAGCAGACATCTCTTCTTTTTGAGTCCAACTTCCAACCCAAAGCAACAAATGAGGCTGATTTACTTGTCTCCTCACAATTAAAAAAAAAAAAAAAAAAAAAAAAAGGCCTGCTTCTGGATGTTGGAGGCGTTTTGGTGGGTGGGACAGTGGGGTCCCCAAACCAGCCAAGATAATCACTGTGCCATGGAGGTCAACCCCCTGGATGCCAGACTCTTCGACTCAATGCACAAATTCTTTGGAAGCATTCTGCTAGATGTCTGCTGGATTTATAGACGGGTGGTAGCCCCTGCACTGAGCTCTTTGCACACCTTCTTTTCAGCAGAGCTTTTTTAGGTATTATGACTCCATTTCATACGTGAGGAAACGTTTGCTCAGAGATGTTCTGTCAGATGCCCGAGGGCATCAGCTGCTGTGATAGGCCGTATTGAGGCCACATCAGCTGGTCTCTAAAACTTGAGCTCAAGTGCAGTTCCACAACTGGGGCACCTGGGTGGCTCAGTTGGTTAAGCAACTGCCTTTGGCTCTGGTCAGGATCTCAGGGTCCTGGGACTGAGCCCCGAATTGGGCTCGCTGATCAGCCAGGAGCCTGCTTCTCCCTCTCCATTTGCCCCTCCCCCCAATATCTCTCTTTCTCTCTCTGTCCCTTCTCTCTCACTTTCTCTCAAATAAGTAAATAAAATCTTTAAAAAGGGGGGGGGGGCAGTTCCGTGATTGTCCAGTGGGGGACGCATGGACGCTCCCAGAGCTCCGTCTCCTTGGAAGGTAGGGAAGGCCGCCACACAGGCCAGTGTCCAAGGGTTGTTCTTATCCGTGAATGAGAGGTTACTACACATAAAGCAGCTCGTGTCTCATGCCTGCCTTTAGAGTAGTAATTTGCTCCTGTGCATTTCCAGGTAAGAAACTGAGGCTCAGGGCGCAGAAGTAATTCACACATGCGTAGCACGGGGCAGGACCTCGGATCCTGCACAGCTGTGATGGTATGTGGGCGCCGCATCCAGTCTAAGCGAGCAGATGCTGACAACGTTCACCATTAGCATCTCTGCATCATTCAGCGTAACGGACCCACGCTTCTGACTCTTCTGAGAAGCCTCCAGATGGGTCCAGCTGAGTGTGACCTGCCGAGTGCCTCCTGGATACGCCTTCCAGGGCACCCCTTACACACTTTAAAGCAGCAATTTCCATGCTGTGCTCCGCTGAACACCAATGTTTGTACAAAAGGTGAAAAGAGACTCCAAAAGGAACAACAAAAGAAAATTTGGGGGAGGGCAACTAAATTTGGGACTGGGATTATCACCCTTGGAGATTCAGAGTGTCCATTAAGAAGTTCAGGGGCCGGCAGCAAAAGGAGTTGTTTAACTACATACAGATTCTGGTTTTGAGCTGTCACTCATTACATCTGGCATCCGGTCAATGACATTGGTCCACGGCTACCTATGTGATCTTGGGGCAAGATCGCCGGGAGCACTGGTGTAGGAGAAGAGAAAGAAACGAGGGATGGGTCACAAGCAAGCAGCAATATTCTAGGCGAGAGCAGAGAAAAACTGGTCAAAAGTTTAAGAACCCACTGGAGATATGATGGAAGAAATACCAAGAGAGGGGTGAGATGTAGAAGCCAAAAAAAGGAGACTTTCAGGAAAGACGCATCAGCGGGTTATCTGGCACTGAAGGATGGAGAGAGTCGGACGGATGGAGAACCCGGACTGATGGAGAACACCGAGGCTGAGATGCAACCTCGTGAGCCCTTCCGCTGCCTTCTCCTGGTGTCCGCCTCTCCTCTCCTCCGCTCCCTGAACAATTCAGTCTTAAAGCCACTGGAGGCAGCTGAGCAAGGTGCTGCTGGGGTGGTGGGGAAGCCACAGTGCGCGGTGAGGGGCCGAGGAGCCGGAGAAGGAGGACGAAGCTTCCGTGCACCCGGGACGGGGTGGGGATGGTGAGGGATGCCCAGGGCAGGAAGTCAGAGCCTGAACCTGGGGCTGCAGCACGGCCCGGGGAGCTGGAGCCCGGGCCGGCGGGGAGATCCCGCGTGTGGGAGATGGCGGGGGTGGGAGGCTCCTTACACACAGGGCGGAGATGGAGGAAAGAAACACACTACCAGGGTAGGAGGCAGATTTCTCACTTTTAGAGAAGGGAGGTACAAATAGGGAAAGGAAGAAAAGGAGAATGAACTTTTTGTCTTCAGTTGGAAGTATACCCATTAGGTGAATTTATGGTTTTCAATACCCAGCATGTCCTGAAACGTAGGTACAGTTTTAAGCTTTAATAACATCAGAGTATAAATACTGCAAACTCACGGGACAGACACACCATTCGAAAGATTAATTATTTACATTTCTTTTGCATTCAGTGTGTGAATTTTGAACTACAAGGTTTTCATTCTCTCGGTCCTTCTGAAGATGGAAAACGCTGAACAAAAACTTTAAAACGTACTCAAAAATTTATCAAAATTAAATAAGCGTGATGGAGATTTAAAGAATTCAACTTCCAAGTGATTTTTTGTGTGTGTTTATAGTATTTATGCTTCTGACATTATTAAATCTTAAAATGCTACTAAAATCATAGCACCCTATACACAAACACTATTGGAGGGTCACCGAGCAAAGAAATGTGTGTTTGCATATATGTGTGTATAGAGGAACACATGTATATTATACACATTTGGGGTTTTTTTTAACGATTTTATTTATTTATCTGAGACAGAGAAAGAGCACATGATCAGGAGGTAGGGAGAGGCAGAAGAGAAGCAGATTTCCCCCGAGCGGGGAGCTGGATATGGGACTCAGTCCCAGGACCCTGAGATCATGACCTGAATCAAAGGGAGATGCTTGATCAACTAGCCACCCAGGTGTCCCTCACTCATTTATGGCTACATTTTTTATCTATAGATATCAGTGTTCTACATGGGAACAACGAGCATCGCTAACACCACAATCTTGGTTTGTAAATACCAGTCTCCATTAAAAAGAACACTACGTATGCTTAAGATGCTTGAAGACATTGGTCTTGGAAGAACATAGCTTCACATCTGCCATATTCCTGCCAAAGATGCAAAGATTCCTGAACCAAATCACCAGGAAACATCAGACAAACCTCAACTGGGGGCCAGTCAACAAGATAAGTGGCCTGAAATCTTCGAAAAGTGTCACAGTCACAAAAGTCAAGAAAAAGTAAGGGAGTGTCCCGTTCCGAAGGACAGACTTGGGAGACAGGGCACTAGCTACATCAAGAAACTCTAAATGAAATGCATCTGTTCTAGAAGACCTCCATGGAGCTACAGGGATCAAGGGTTGGGGACAGGAAAACATCCACGTTAATTACAAGGTTTTGTGTGTTTATTGAGTTAATGTGGAAAACTGTTCTTGTGTGTAGGAAACACATGCTAAAGCAATTGGGTGTGCTGGGGCACCTGGGGGCAACCTGCCTCAGATGGTTCAGGAAAACTGAAGAGTTCTGCACAGCACTTCCAGCTTTTCCCTAAGTTCAAGACTGATTGAAGGGCTTTCCCGTTAAAACGAAAAGGAGATATTGACTCTGAAGAGGCTCCGTGTCTTCCTCTGCCACACCGAGTGTTGGTGGCTGTCAAGGCTTATTGAGAGACCCGTGATGCACACTCGTCTTTCTTTGCTACCTCGGAGAACAGCCTGCAGCCAGGAGATACTAAGGATACGAAGTACAGAACGGCTGGAGGACAGAGGAGAAGAGCTCAGCCACTGGGCAGGGTGGATGAGCCAAGGGGAAGAAGGAAGAAACAGTAACCCTGATCTGGGACAGGGAAGACCTCACCGAGTTTGAAGACAAGGGACTTTATAAAGACCCCGCTCTCACTTTCCCCTTTGGCTGACACTTGCCAACATTTGCAAGGTCAGCAGAGGCTGGCCGGTCCTCACTGTGATGGAAGGCCCCTTGGGCAGCCCCGGAGAAACCATCCATGTTTCTGCCTCCTTCGTTCCCATCAGCTTTCCACGTGCAAGGTTTCTGAGCACTCGGCGATGAGCGGTGTGGCTTTATCGTAAAACCCAAAAAGTAAAAAAAAAAAAAAAAAAAAAAAAAAAAAAAAAAAAAAAAGGTGGCGAGGGGGAGCTGAGTGGTTGGGCGGAAGAGGAAGAGAGATTGTTCTTATAGTCTTTGTTATCTTTTAAATGGAAAATCATGTGAGTAGATCAATGGTCCTCCATGGAGGGGGACGGAGGCGGTGTTGCCCCCTATGGAACATTTGGCAATCTCGATTCACTTGGACAGTCATGGCGGGGGCGCAGAAGTGGGGGAGGACACGGTTGTTACTAGAGTAGAGGTCAGCTGCCAAGCAGTCTGCGATGTACAAGACAGACCTTCCCCCCATGAAAGATTATCTGGTCTAGAGTGACAATAGCATGAAGGTTGAAAAGCCCTAGAAATAAACACAAATTTTAA
This sequence comes from Mustela lutreola, assembly GCF_030435805.1. Taxonomy (NCBI): domain Eukaryota; kingdom Metazoa; phylum Chordata; class Mammalia; order Carnivora; family Mustelidae; genus Mustela; species Mustela lutreola. Next base: position 135,489,119 of record NC_081298.1, on the reverse strand, counting down.
AAATAATAATAATAAAATCTTTGGCTGTTGCTTTGAATAAAAATAAACAGACCGCAGATCACTGGGCAGACAGCAGGTGAGATTTCAACGGGCTGAGCTGTGTCTAGGACGGAGGATGGAAGGTCCTAGTCTCAAGGCCAGCAGGACTCAGTAGAGCCTCTCGTATACACTCAGCAGCTTATTCTAACCCAGGCCATGGTGGCTGGGACAGAAGACGAAGTCCCTGAGCCAGCAGTAGCCTGGGGTGAAAGAGAGCAGCTGGGGTTATGGGGTCAGAGGCCAAAACTTCATTTTGGTTCTGTTGATCTCTGCTTTCACTCCAAGCCAAGAACTTCCAACTTTCCCCATCTATGAAAGGTGGCTAATAGCCTCACATCATCATTCAGGGAACCCTGGACTCTGGACCCACATGCCCCACTCAGGGGACACATAAGAGCAGGTCCGAAAGGCCAGCATCTGTGTTAAGCAGCAGCTCAGATCCCTTCAGATTCCTCCCAACCCCGTCACTCTTGCTCTTAACAACTCCCATTGCCAGAGTCCTAGCCTCAAACACCGGGAGACGTGTCTGCTGCCGGCCCGTGTGCTTGAGCTGTGTCCTGCCCTCCCCACTGGCCCCTGGCCCGTGTCTCACACGCTCTCTGTTTGGCCATGTTCTGGAGCCTCCCCTTCTCTTTCTGATCCTTGGCCCTCTCCTGATCTGTCACCAGACACGGGTTGGTGCTGGTTTCACTATACACCGTGCTGAGGTTCAAGTGTCATTGCCACATGACAGAGACGGAAATGAAGGGTAGACTTGAATGCACCCCCACAGCTGTGGGGAAGCTGTTCCCATTAAGACAACACCCTACTACGCATCACACCCTCACACCCCACCACCCAACTGGTGCCCACTGATGTTCAGCAAACGCGCCCTGTTGCTGGAGCTCACGGGAAGAGAAGAGACCTTGAAACCCAATGCCCACCTCCACAGGGCTTACACATAGTGAGGAAGGATGACAGAAGCCTCTAGAACCAGCAAGACCCCCAACTGGAAATGGGCCCACATGGGATGGGTGGACATGTCCTCTTCAGCGACTGTCTCTGAGAAGGGGGGAAGAGATACGACACAACTGGCGAGTCCGCTCTGTGCTCCAGCCCGCTTAGATCTGCCCCAGGGAACTGGATTTTCACTTCCCTTGATACACACATTTGGAAATCATCCAGAAAAGGCCAGCAAGGCTGAGACACTCCTGAACTTCTTCCTGGAAGGACAGACTAAGCAATCAGAGACGGTGGCTCTAGAGAAGAGAGAGATGGACGGGAACCTTCCACGAACCCCTGGCGCCTGTATGGGGATGACAGGAGGACTTCAGCTCAACGTCAAGACCTTTCCAGTAATTAGAGTCCGTGGACAGCAAGAAGGCTAAGCTGCGGGGAAAAGTGTCCTTTTAAACGGAGGCCACGCTGACAGGCAAGGGTGGTGGGGCCGCTCCGCGAGTCCCGCGGAAGGCTGGCCACTTTTTTTTTTTTTAAAGAATTTATTTATTTATTTGACAGAGACAGAGAGAGAAAGACAGTGAGAGAGGGAACAAAGACAGAGGGAGAGAGATAGGGAGAAGCAGGCTTCTTGCTCAGCAGGGACTGGGTCCCAGGCCCTTGGGATCAGGACCTGAGCTGAAGGCAGACACTTAAAGACCCAGCAACCCAGGTGCCCCCAGGGAGGCTGGTCACTTAACACATCAAAGGAACGCCTGATCAAGAATAAGTCCCCAGGCTTGCTGTGTGATGCTGAATGAGTCACCTCGTCTCCCTGGGCCTCTGTTCCATCATCCATAAAGGAAGGATAATCATACCGGGAGCATCAGGGAGAAGGAAGATGGGCAAGGTCGCCTTGCAAAAGCGCTGAGTGCGGTGCAAAGGGCATGGGCGTGGGTTGCATGGTTCCCTCCCCCATGAGATGGCTCTGCCCCACCAGGGCCCCGGGGTGTCTCGGGCCACCATCTGAGCAGAATTGAAATTATCTGACGGGGAGACAGCACAGAGAAAGTGCCGGATTTAATGAACTCAGTGGAATACTACATCAGGCCGTCTGTATGAGGATCATATTTTGTTGAAAAGGGGGACAGAGCACAGGGCCATTGAGCCCCTGGGTCTGCTCTGAAGCTGGCGTTCACAGGGCAGGCTGCTTCCTTCTGGCTCAGGGGGCCCCGTGGCATCCCAGGCTTCCAGGGCCGGCCTTGGGTAAGCGAGCACATCCAGCCAGCTGGGGCGGTGAGAGGAACACACAACACTCCTAATCGGGGGCGGGGGGGGGGGGGAGTAGGGGGGCAGGGCTGCTGCTTTCTCCATGGGTGATTTGAGACCAATGGGGGACCCTCTCTGAGCCTCAGTGTTTCTTCAGCTGTCACCCTTGGGAGATTACCATAACCCTCTTCTCTGAGGATTCAGGAGGGTTGTGAGAGCTAGTGCAGACAGGGAGGCATGTGCCCACTCCCCTGACTCCCCAGAAAACAGAAATAGCATAATTCTGCAACGTGGTATGGATGTCTCCAAAGTATAAGGCATGAGCTACGTTGTTTATGTCATGTAAATCAGGTTCGATGAGTCATTATACATGTGTAAAACAAAACAAAACAGCAAAAACAACAGCAAAACATAATGTTTTCATCTATCCAGAAAATAAAAACAGAGTAAAACCATGAGTACGTGCTTCTGGGAGAGGCTGAAAAGGAGAGCTAGAGCTGGGGATATGGTGATAAAACTGTCCTGGGGGATCTGGAACCAGAAACACAGAGCTCGCTTCCCTGGTATAAAACCCCACTTACGAGGGGCGCCTGGGTGGCTCAAGCTGCTTAAGCATCTGACTTAGGCTCAGGTTATGATCTTGGGGTCCGGGGATCCAGCCCCCAAGTCAGCCCCCCACCCTATCCCAAGCTCCACGCACAGCAGGGAGTCTGCTTCTGCCCCTCCCCTGGCTCCTGCAAGCCCACCTACAGCTTTCTCCTTCTCTCTTTCTAAAATAAACAAATAAAATCTTAAAAAAAAAAAAAAAAAAGCCCACCTAAGAGCATGAACTTGCATACGCATGTATGCACACAGACAGTCACATACTTGAACCCAGCTGAGTCGAAAATGTTCACTGGCAGCCTGGTACAGAGAAAAAGCAAAAGCTTTGGAATCCAAACTATATCCTGGGTTGGGGATTTTCTTATTATTGGTTTTACGACGTTGGGCAAGCTACTTCCCCAGTCTTCATAATCACTAATTTTCCAAGTTGTGGAGATTAAATTAAATCATACAGGTAAATTGCCCAGCTTACTATGTGATTCATAAGTATTCTATAAATGGTAGCCCTGTATTAGTGCATGTCATTGCATGAAAATGTACTGTATGTTGACAGAGATGAGGTCCCACTTGGAATGACATCCCCAAGGTCACATGGGGACACAGTGAAGTAAAGACCCAGAGTTCCTTTCCACCAACAGTGTAAGAGGTTTCCCTTTTCTCCACATCCTCTCCAACAATTGTTGTTTATTGTCTTGTTGATTTTGGCCATTCTAACTCATGTAAGGTGGTAGCTCAATGTGGTTTTGATTTGAGTCTCCCTGATGGCTAATGGTGATGAACATTTTTTCATGTGTCTGTTAGTCATTTGTATGCCTTCTTTGGGGAAGTGTCTGTTTATATCTTCTGCCCATTTTTTGGCATGATTATCTGTTTTGTGTGTGTTAAGTTGGATGAGTTCTTTATAGATGTTGGATATCAGCCCTTTGTCTGTAGTGTCATTTGCGAATATCTTCTCCCATTCCGTGGCTTGCCTCTTTGTTTTGTTGACTTTTTCCTTTGCTCTACAGAAGCTTTTGATCTTGAGGAAGTCCCCAAAGTTCATTTGCACTTTTCTTTTCCCTTGCCTTTGGAGATGTGTCTTGGAAGAAGTTGCTGTGGCTGAAGTCGAAGAGGTTACTGCCTATGTTCTCCTCTAGGATTCTGATGGATTCCTGCCTCACATTGAGGTCCTTCATCCATTTAGTTTATTTTTGTGTATGGTGTAAGAGAATGGTTAAGTTCCATTCTTCTGCATGTGGCTGTCCAATTTTCCCAGCACCATGTATTAAAGAGACTGTCTTTTTTTCCATTGGATATTTCTTCCTGCTTTGTTGAAGATTAGTTGACCATGGAGTTGAGGGTCTATGTCTGGATTCTCTACTCTGTTCCACTGGTCTATATGTCTGGTTTTGTGCCACTACCATGCTGTCTTGGTGATCACAGCTTTGTAATATAGCTTGAAATCAGGCAACATGATGCTCCCAGCTTTGTTTTTCTTTTTCACCATTTCCTCGACTATTTGGGTCTTTTCTGGTTCCATACAAATTTTAGGATTGTTTATTCCAGCAATTTGAAAATTGCCATTGGTATTTTGATCAGGATAGCATTGAAAATATAGATTGCTCTGGGCAGCATAGATATTTTAACAATGTTTATTCTTCTGATCCATGAGCATGAAATGTTTTTCCATCTTTTTGTGACTTCTTCAATTTCATTGGTAGTTCTTTTATACATTCTTTCTGTAGTTTCTAGAGTATATATCCTTCACCTCTTTGGTTAGGTTTATTCCAAGGTATCTTATGGTTTTTGGTGCTATTGTAAATGAAATCGATTCCCTAATTTCTCTTTCTACAGTTATGTTGTTAGTGTATAGGAAAGAAACTGATTTCTGCTCATTGATTTTGTATCCTGGCACATTATAGAATTGCTGTATGAGTTCTAGTACTTTGGGGATGGAGTCTTTTGGGTTTTCTACATAAAGCCTCATGTCACCTGCAAAGAGAAAGAGTTTGACTTCTTCTTTGCTGGTTTGAATACCTTGTATTCCTTTTTGTTGTCTGATTGCTGATGCCAGGACTTCTAGTACTATGTTGAATAATAGTGATGAGAGTGGGCATCCTCGTGTTCCTGATCTTAAGGAATGATATTCACTGTGGTCTTTTCATAGATGGCTTTTATGAAATTGAGGAATGTTCCCTCTATCTCTGCACTCTGAAGAGTTTTAATCGGGAAAGGATGCTTTCCTGATTTCCAGCCACTTTGGGCAATGGTATGAATGTTCCTCAAAAAGTTAAAAATAGGGGCACCTGGGTGGCTCAGTGGGTTGGGCCTCTGCCTTTGGCTCAGGTCATGATCTCATAATCTTAGGGTCCTGGGATTGAGCCCCACATCAGGCTCTCTGCTCAGTGGGGGCCTGCTTCCCCCTCTCCCTCTGCCTGCCTCTGTGTCTACATGTGATCTCTGTCTGTCAAATAAATAAATAAAATCTTTAAAAAAAAAAAAAGTTAAAAATAGAGTGACCCTATGACCCGACTATTGCACTACTAGGTATTTACCCCAAAGATACAGATATAGTGAAAATAAGGGTCACATTCATCCCTATGTTCACAGCAGCAATGTCCACAATAGCCCATCTGTGAAAGGAGCCAAGATGCCCTTCCAAAGATGAATGGATAAAGAAAATGTGGTCCATATATACAGTGGAATAGGACTCAGCCATCAGAAAGGATGAATGCCCAACTTTTACGTCAACATGGATGGAACTGGAGGAGATCATGGTGAGTGAAATAAGTCAAGCAGAGAAATGCAATTATCACATGGTTTTACCTATTTGTGGAACATAAGGAATAGCATGGAGGACATTAGGAGAAGAAAGGAGAAAATGAAAGGGGGGTGGGAATCAGAGGAGTGATGAACCATGAAAGACTATGAACTCCTAGAAACAAAGTGAGGGTTTTAGAGGAGAGGGGAGTGGGGGGACAGGTGAGCCCAGTGATGAGTATTAAGGAGGGCATATTTTGCATGGAGCCTGGGTGTTATACGCAAACAATGAATCGTGGAACACTGCATCAAAAACTAATGATGTACTGTATGGTGACTAACATGACACACAGAAAAATAAATAAATAAATTTCACACCTGAAAGAAAAAACAAAACAACAACAACAACAACAAAAAGCAGAGTTCCTGCTCCACATCCTACAGTTGCATTCACCTGCTTGGTGAGTGCGCCCACGCCCACCCCCCACCAGGGAAATTCACCAGGAGAGAGAACCCAGCTCCAGCCAGGAGCTCAGTCACAGTGCTCTGGAAGGCTGTGTTCCAGCTCCTTCCCAGTTATGTGTGTGGTGATGCTCCAGCAGGAAGCTGATCTCAATGTTTGTTTATGGAAACCATTTGTTTGCAAAATTCCTTTTTGTCAACATCACTGAAATTCTTCATTTGTAATTCTCCATCTGTGGCTTCTGACAAGCAAACCTTCAGGAACCTTTAAAGAAAACCATCACATGATTAAACCTGCAAAAATATACAGAGGTCTGGAAGGCCTGGCAGGGAGGAGGAAGAAATCCAGGGGCCCAGCAGGAAGGGAGACTGTGCCCATCAGCCCCCCTATGAGGGACAGTAGAGACCCCAGGAAGCACCCTCCAGACCTTTATTGAGAGCAAAATGCACCATCTGTTGCTGGGCCCTCCACTGTTCTGGTCAACACCACTGTCACCGGTATGGACAGAATGGGTCCCCCGGGACTCACTGTAGACTACGCCCCAGCTGTTGGCACCTTTAGCATTTCTCTAAGACCTAGGCTTCACAATATCACCTGCCACAGCTTTGGATCAGAAAGGGTGTCTAGGCCATTGCGCTTGAAGCCTACCCCTCAGACCATCAACCATTATCCCATGTTATCACTACACAGAAAATGGGCTCAGTCAAACCACACAGAGCAGTGAGATGCCGGAGCTGCTGGCTGGGCTGTTTATACTGGAGGAAGGATATTTGAAAACCCATCTCAGAATCTAACCCAGCATGATCCTTTTCTATGCAATTATCCCCCAGTTTGGCATGAAATTCAAATAAATGTTTAGAAATGCTCGAACCTCTGGATGAAAGCTATAATTAATGTATCAATGATTTTTTTCTAAAGGGCACACGATCAAAAAGAGGAGCCAGCATATTAGAGCAATTAATGGAAATTATACAGAGTTGGGAGGACAATGGGTTTGCATCCTGATTTGAAACATGTTCAGGATTTAGACACTGTCAAGTCAAAATTTGTCGTGGCTGGAACCCAAAACTCTGATTAACGTCTGTGGCTTACAGAGGACATGGCACCAGCAAGGTAAACGGTGCAAAGAATAAAATACAAAAGACAAGGTCTTGCCATGTGGAACTCAAAATCCGAACAACATGTCAACTAAACAGCAGATGGAAACTCAGTGTTCAATCAAAACGGTGTGGACAGGGAATGGACACGAGGCCTAGGCTCCCTTTCCTGGGGAGCTTCAGGAAAGAGCCAAGGTTATCAGCACAAACAATGCCCTGTTGCCAACCTGGGTTCCCTGAGCCACACACCTCTGTTGTGCCCACCAGCCAACTTCAGATGGCCGAGCTGTGCTACAGAATTTCCTGCCTGGGATATTACTGATGTTCACGTAGCTCGAAAATCACCCTTCTCCTGGCCTCTGGCCAGCTCAAGAGCAGATGCCTGTCCTTATATTCCATCCCTCAGCTCAATGCCTGGCAGAGAACAGATGCCCAAGAAAGGTTTATGAAGTCAATCAGGTTGAGTGCTCACCTCTTACGTCTACTTAATTTTTAGGCAGGATCTCCCCATTGAGTTTCCAGAAATGCATATGCATCTTCCCGGGCCTCCTTTATAGCACCTGCCTCCTCCCAGAAGCCTTCCTGAACCACTAGAGCCCACGGTAACCTGACCCTCCTCTGAGCCCCCAGTTCACTCATCATCCCTTGATTTCTTTACAGAGCTCTATCTAACCTGTAAGTTCCTGGAGGATGAAGAAAGAGTCTTTTTCATCGTTGCATCTTTCACAACTGATTTTTTAGAATATATTAGATGTTATGGACTGGCTTTTGTCCCCCCGCCCCCAATTCAGATGGAAGGGCTAACCCCTGTACATCTCAGAGTGTGTATTGAATGGCAGAGTCTTTAAAGAGATAATTAAATAAGGATCTTGAAGTGAGGTCATAAGGGTGGAGCCCAATCCAACATGACTAGGTCCTGAGAGGGAGAGAGACAGGAGTGTGTGCACAGAGGAGAGGCCACAGCAAAGAGATGGCTGCGTGCAAGCCAAGGAGAGGGGCCTCCAAAGAAACCAACCCTACTGACACCTTGATCTTGGACCTCCAGCCTCTAAAAGTATGAGAAAATAAGCTTCTGTTGCTTAAGGAAAGGAGGTAGAAGGAAGAGGGAGTAGATTCAGCATTCAAGTTCTGAATTTGATAAGAACATTGATAATTTCTAGAAACTCCTAGAATCAAAGATATGCATAAGTGAACCAATTTAGAATGAGGCAGGTTGACCTCATGTTGAGGGACTTTGGAAGGAATGGCCCTGGGGTTGAAGTGTAGCTCTGCCCTTGATGGACTATGTGTCACTTCAACTCCCTGGACCTTTGTTTTCTGATCTTTTTCCCTCAGATTTTAAACTTCCACTTGTCTAGTGTTGGCCCAGACTGCTGTGAGCATTACTGCATTAATGTGGATAGAACGTCTACCATGATTGGCCCATTCCTAGAGGCTGAATTAAATGGCAGCCACAGTTAAGAAGGCACCCAAGGTGGGAGGGAAACCATAAATTCTGGAGACACAGAGGAAGATGAGTGCTCAATATATGCTTCCTTGCAAGGTTCTGGGCCTGTATCTCTACTGAGGGCCTTCATCCATGTTGGGATGAGAGGCAGAAATGGTGAGACTGACAAGGATTCTCCTTGGCCAAACTTTAGCTAGGCTCCCTTAGGCCCTTGATTTACTAGGCCCCATTCTGGGACCTTGTCCTCAAGAGCGAAAATCCTGCTACCTCAATGTAGTGAGACTCTCCTACCCACAATGTCTGGTCACCCTGGATATTTGACCAAATCCCTCATCTCTCTTTATCCTCTCTCAGTGATATCAGATCACTGTGGCCTGCCTTTAGCCAGGATCCTATGTGGTCAGTGTAGCAAGAATCCCCCTAGCCTCGGGATGCCTGGGTGTTTCAGTCAGTTAAGTGTCTGACTCTTGGTTTTGGCTCAGGTCATGCTCTCAGCATCCTGGGACCGAGCCCTGTGTTGGGCTCCTTGCTCAGTGCAGAGTCTGCTTGTCACTCTCCCTCCTTCTCTGCTGCTCCCCCTGCTCACACTCTCTCTTTCTCTCTCTCAAATAAATAAATAAAATCAATTTTTAAAAAGGGGGGTGATGCCTGAGTGGCTCAGTTAATCATCCAACTCTTGATTTCAGCCCAGGTCATGATCTCAGGGTCATGAGATCAAGCCCTGCATCAGTCCCCATGCTATGCTCAGCATGGAGTCCGCTTGAAAGTCTCTCTTTCCCTCACCCTCTGCCCCTCCCCTTGCTCACACTCTCTAAATTAATTAATTAATTTTTAAAAATCTTAAAAAACAAAAACAAAAAGGATCCTCCTACCCTCGTGGTAATTTTCTACCCACAGAACCCCCAAATCTGTTCCTTGGCTCTGAATCTCTACTTTTCCTTGCATTCAGAGTGGAGTCCTAGCTGTCTCCCCTACTGCAAAACCCCATGGCAGCTGTCCTTTATTCACGAATAAAGTCCTGCCTCACTGTCTTTAACAAGGGTCAGAATAATATTTTCTAACCATCCAAAGCTCACCAAGTGGGCTTGAATAGAGTCTCCTTTGGGGGGCAGAAAGAATGTCCTGTTCATCTTCGGAACCCCAGGATCCATCACATGGCATTTCTGATAAACCAACCATACTCATACCATCACAGCAGCTGATAGGAGGAGGAAGGAGAGCAATTCCTACTGGGACTTGCTTTTCTGAACAATGTGCTGAATTGCTCTGGCAGCCCCGTCCAGAGATCATGCCTGAGGAAGGGTGCCTGTCCCTGACTCCTGTCCATTCTGGACACGTCTCCGCATCTCCCAATGAGAAGAGAGCATGAGGACACACATAGTTCGCCTCTGTATGTCTGATTTGTCAAAACACTTGCAGCTGGATGCCCAGGCCTCCCTAAAATAGTTCCTGATTGCCATGCCCAGCAGAGAAGCTGCTGTGGAAATTGTCAGGTTGCCCGGAGAAGAGATTCCATCAGTCATGACAAAAGCCTGTGTTGTCCTCGACACTCCGTCTTGAAATGATTACCTTCAGAGCCTCCTACATCATGCTAATGAGCTCTTTTTCTGAACCATCTCCATCTTGCAGACCACTGAGCTCTGAATTCATGCTCACGGTGGAGACTACAAATCTTAGCCTGGTTTCGGTCGGGCTCAGAAAATAAGCAGATCTGGAATAGAGCTAGCCAAGGTGGCAAATGAAACGTTAAAACTACTTTCCGAATTTCAAAGGATTCTAAAAGCCAGGAGTTTTTTCTCACCACAACCCTGTAAAATCTTCAGTCATGTTATGGGAGAAAAAATTATCTTTTTTTTTTTTTTTGGATTATTTATTTATTTATTTATTTATTTGACAGAGAGAAATCACAAGTAGATGGAGAGCAGGCTCCCTGCTGAGCAGAGAGCCTGACACGAGACTCGATCCCAGGACCCTGGGATCATGACCCGAGCCAAAGGCAACGGCTTAACCCACTGAGCCACCCAGGCACCCCCCAAAATTATCATTTTTTAACACTGTTGTTCCTCTGTGACAGCACCTATGTGAAAACAGGGATCAAAGCACAAAGAGGCTAGACCTTGCTTGTGACCATCCGTAAAAACTGAGAGTGGAGAAGCATGATGATAGAGAAGCAGGTGTCCTGCATGGAGAGAAAGTTGGAATTACCTGATTCTTGGCCCAGACATACTTGGGACTCCTTGTGTGACGTCAGTGAGGAAAAGCAGTCCCGACCCAGGTGGGACACCTTTGGTGAAGGTAAGTCGTACTCCCAGGAAAGAAAATGCCTGGCATGGGAAGACAGAGGGGGTCAGTAGCCCAGGTTCCTGCCACTCGGATGTAAATGCCTCCTGCATGTCCTTCTAATGATATGACATCAGCACTTTTCCGGAGAGAAGGGTTTCTGTTCCCAGCCCAGAGGAGCACGTGACATACATCCCTAGTAAGACTGACTCTTTAAACCAGCAGAGGGAGTTTGCCCCTTCCCCGGGGACAAATGTCTAGAGACATTCTTGGCATGACTATTCTCCACTGGCATTTTGTGGGTAGAGGCCTGGGATACTGCTTCCCACCCTGCAAGGGACAAGACAGCCCCCTGCGACAAAGAATCAGCCAAGCCCAAATGTGGCAAGCCATCACAGGGAAACGCCAGACAGAAGCAGGAAGGCACAAGACTCATGCCTTCAAGTCCCGCTAGAGGGAAGACATGTCGTCCCAATGGTCTGAGAGGACAGCACAAGGCTCCACATCTACAAAGTGCCTTTGTGGCCTGCAGGCGAGGAACAGAGCAACGAAGATCTAATGAAAATCTTATCAAGGAAAAAGTGAAGGGTATCGATTAAATCTGTCACCTCGGAGTGCACGGAATAAATAAACATGCAGATAAGGACGGATATCCACCCAAATGAATATCACAATTTTTCTGCCTCCTTTATCAGACGGATCTCTAGAAGGGAGCCCTGTTTCTAAGGCCCTGACAATATTTTCTCATGACTTTCCGAAAGTTGTACCACATGAAACCCCCACTCTCCACGTATGAGACTAGCCCCTCACAGCCCTTGCCAGTTTTTTTTTTTTTGTCTTATCCTTAGTCTTTGTTTATTCAACAGGCTAAACAGTCGCCTTGTGGTTTTAATTAACCTTGGTAAGGCTAAGCTTGCATTATTCGTTTATTAGCCATTTGCATTAATTTTCAGTGTATTTCCAGTTCATTGTGTTCATTAGACTTTTAGCATTTTCTTATTGATCAGTATAAATATTTCTATATAGAAATAAATATATTTCTAAAATAGATAAATATTTCTAATGGATGAGTCCTTTACCTTATTACCAGAAATATTTTTCATATTTTTAAAATAGTTTTCATTTGCCTTTTGAATTGTTTGTGATGTTTTAATAGTAATGAAGATTCTTAAAAATTTTTATCTGGAGGGGAACTGGCTGGTACACTCAATTAAGCATCTGACTCTTGCCCTGCATGGGGCTCTGTGTTGGGCATGAAGACTGCTTAAGATTCTCTCTCTCTCTCTCTCTCTCTCCCCGGCCCCCACTGCCCTGCCTGCCAACTGGTCTCTTTCTCTCAAAAAAAAATTTTTTTTAATCTCATCAAACCATTCAATTCTTTATGATTGAATGATCTTTATGATCTAGGGAGAGGGAATTCCTCTCTTAACAGGTCACAATCAGGTCAATATTTTCCTATTTCAACCCTGGTGCTGTATTTATAGGTTGATATACATATAATTATAAATATTTTAAAGTCTCTGTACAAAGCAGGAAGGGAAATGAAAAGCTTATTGCCTAAGCAGAAGTCAGAGATCTGAAAATACAATGTTGACACCTTCTCATCTAAACGGAGTCATCTATTTATGACTAATTTTATGTACTCAGTAGACCTTTTTAATTAAAGAAGAATTATAAGCATCTAAGACATGAAAAATATACACAAAATAATACAACAAACTCTTATATCTTAGGTTTAGGAAATAGAAACATCAATAGAGAGGCAAAGACACCTGAGTCTAGCCCTTGGCTGGGTCCCCTCCCTGCCCCGACTTAAAGAAACCACCATCCTGAATTTGAATTTATCATTTCCATGCATTTCTTTTCACTTTTACTGCATAAACATGTATTTTTAAAAAAAAATATTTTATTTATTTATTTGACAGACAAAGATCACAAGTCAGAGAGGCAGGCAGAGGCGGGGGGGTAGGGGGCGGGAAGCAGGCTTCCTGCTGAGCAGAGAGCCCGATACAGGGCTCAATCCCAAGACCCTGAGATCATGACCTGAGCTGAAGACAGAGGCTTTAACCCACTGAGCCACCCAGGCGCCCCTGCATAACCCTGTATTGCTAGGCAACATCTACTCCTTTGTGTTACATACACCCATATATACACACAGGGGTAGACACATATATATATTGTTTAATATTGTTTTCCTCCCTGACTTGCTCTTTTTTACTTAATATCATGCTTGGGTGAGTCATCCATACTGAGGCAGACGACACCCGGACATTCTTTTTTACTGATGCCTTTTCTATGTAATGCATCTTGTTCATAGGCATTCAAGTTTCTAGTTTTTCACCCATTCACACATTATGCTGCTGTTAATGTCTTTGCATCTATGTCTCTCAAATAATCTGCAAGCGTTCATCAAGATTTCAATGGGATATTTTTAGAATTAGACAGAATGATTTTATAGTTCATTGGAAAGAAAACACTTGAAAAATTCAAGGAAAATCAGAAATTCTGGAGGAAAATGGGGAGGATTAACGTCCACTATTGCAGGATTTTATGAAGCTACTGCCATCAAAACAACTTGGTGCTGGTTCAGGAAGGGGCAGATCAACAGAGCTTAGAAATGAATCCAAGTTCCTATGAAAATCTGTGCCATGTCAAAGGAGGTATCTTAAACCAGGGATAAAAATGATGATCTCATCAACAGCATTGGGACAACGTGCCAGCGATTTGATACATTTAGGCTGGATTCCTATCTCACTCCAATATTAAAATCAATATCAATTGAATCAATAATGTAAGAAAGAAAGAGGGAGGGAGGGGTAAGTGGGTGGAGGGAGGAAGGGAAGGAAGGAAGAAAGAAAAAGGAAAGAATGAGCTACAGGAAACACCGAGAAGAAAGGAAGAGGAAAAGGGAAAGGAAGGGGAGGGGCGGGGAGGGGGAGGGGCGGGGAGGGGCGGGGAAGGGGAGGGCCGGGGAGGGGCGGGGAGGGGCGGGGAGGGGCGGGGAAGGGAAGAAGAGGGAAGGGAAAGGGAAGGGAAGAAAATATAGAGGAGAGAAAGGCATATGTGTATCATCTCAGAATCAAGAAAATCTTTCTAAAAAAGCTATGACAACAAGAAATCATTAAAAAAAAGAATACCAGCAAATTACATTTGGTAGAAATAAATAACTCGAAAATATCCGTGGGTATAGGACAGCCATAGAGTCAAAGACAAAGATCTGTGGAGGGAAAGGCTTACAACTCAAGTGACAGATACAGGGCAAATTTCCTTAATAAACAAAAAGCTCTTACAAACTAATATGGAAAACCTTAAACCCACAACAAAAAACCAAGTAACAGATTTCAGGGAGTGTGCACACACACATACACACATATACAATCTATGAATATATAAAGAGGGTCGCAGAACTCACAGTGAAAGAAATCCAATATATCTCTTTTTACCTATCATGATAATGGCAAGGATTTAAAGGATGGATGGTACCCAGTGTGGCAGAAGGTGTGCCACTCTTAGACACAGGGGCCCTTGGAGCTTAAAGCCCATCACAGTCTCTCCCCTCCATTCCACACCAACAGCAAAAATTGAAAAAATGAGCGTGTTTGCCTCAACTTTTTTTGTTTTTAAAGATTTTATTTATTATTTATTCGACAGAGAGGGGGAGCAGCAGGCAGAGGGAGAAGCAGGCTCCCCGCTGAGCAGGGAGTACATGTGGGACTCAATCCCAACACCCTGGGATGTGACCTGAGCCAAAGGCAGACGGTTAACCAACTGAGCCTCCCAGGCACCCTCAACTTTTGAGGCTTAGCGTGGAATACACAGAAGTCTGCTCATGGAACGTTTACAACCTCAAGAAAAGTCTGCTGAGCAAAATAGGGTCTAGATTTTCTTAGAACCAGGAGGGAGACAAACCATAAGAGACTCTTACTGTCACAAAACGAACTGAGGGTGACCGGGGGAGGGACATAGGAAGAGGGTGATGGGGTTACGGACATTGTGGGGGGTAAGTGATATGGTGAGTGCTGTGAAGTGTGTAAACCTGGCGATTCACAGACCTGTACCCCTGGGGCTAATAATACATTATATGTTTATTCAAAAATTTAAAAATTTTAAAAATTTTAAAAAACTAATTCTGCTTGAAAATATTAAAAAAAAAGACAGATACCATATGATTTCGCTTACATATGGAATCTAAAAAACAAAATAAATAAACAAATGGAAACAGAGTCATAAACACAATGGTAGTTGCCAGACAGGAGGGATGTGGGGAAGGTGAGCAAAATAGGCGAAGGGGATTAAGAGGTACAAACTTCCAGTTATAAAGTAAGTAAGTCACAGAGATGAAAATACAACATAAGGAATATAGTCAATATTATAGTAAATACATTGCATGTTGACAGATGGTGACTACCCTTATGGTGAGTACCAAATAATGTACAGAATTGTCCAAACAATACGCCATACACCTGAAACTAACATTGTATGTCCACCATATTTCTATAACAAAAATTTTTTAATAAAAAATAAAGCAGGGCGCCTGGGTGGCTCAGTGGGTTAAGCCGCTGCCTTCGGCTCAGGTCATGATCTCAGGGTCCTGGGATCGAGCCCCGCTGGGCTCTCTGCTCAGCAGGGAGTCTGCTTCCTCCTCTCTCTCTCTCTGCCTGCCTCTCTGCCTACTTGTGATCTCTCTCTGTCAAATAAATAAATAAAATCTTTAAAAAAATAAAAAATAAATCATGCTACTCTTCTATGTGATAAAGAATTGGGAAATAAAACTACATAAATGTAGCTGCTTATTTTTGATAAAAGAAATAGAGGAAGACTAAACCAGAAACCAGTGAAATTAGGGATGCTTGGGTGGCTCAGTGGGTTAAAGCCTCTGCCTTCGGCTCAGGTCATGATCCCAGGACCCTAGGATCGAGCCCCGCATCGGGCTCTCTGCTCCGCAGGGAGTCTGCTTCCCCCTCTCTCTCTGCCTGCCTCTGCCTACTTATGATCTCTGTCAAATAAATAAATAAATAAATAAAATCTTTAAAAAAAAAAAAATCAAAGGCAAAAAATACAGGCCAATATGCCTTCTCTCTCCTGATGATATGCCATTTTAGCCACGCTCATTTGGAGGAGGCTGAACTTTAGAAAATATAAGGAAGATGAGCTTCTGTAAAATGTTTGTGAAAATGTCTCCCAGTGTCAGACGCAGACAGAGACTTTGCAGGAACAAGGGAAAGAAGAGGATGGGAGACGGTGACAGAGAGGCATGGTGCTTTCCAGTAACATCCGAGGCCGATTCTTGGCTGTGCAGTAAGCCCGTCTGATGTCACCTCCACACCTGAGATCATTTCCACCGCCGTGTGATACCAGGTTCTCAGACACCTTCGTCATTGGTGGTCAAGTTCTCAGTTGAGTTGTCTCCAATGGATGCCTTCAAGAGCCCCTCGCCAGGCTAGCAGAGTGTTTCCGGCTGCCCATCAGTCCTGATTTATAGAACCCATGACGGTCCTATACCTGGACCCAGTTGTCCATTTGGATGGACAGAGCAAGAGTTCACAACAACTCAGAGCAGTTTACGAGGAACTGGTAGGACTGCTCCATCATAATTCAACCAACCAAGAGCGAACTCAAATTACAAATTACATGGAGAAATTTCTGTATTTTTCAGTCAAGATGTCTCTCTTTCCTCTGTGTTATTTCAAGGCTTGCACCACAAGGATCCTGATGCTTTTCCAGCACACAATTCAACCATTGAGTCCAACAAACTCCTTCCATGTGAATCCTCTGTGCCATTCATTTGCTAGGCCCTGAGAGACAGTGGTGAATAGGACACCACCCCTTCCCTCAAAGGACTCACAGCCCAGTTAGGAACATGTGCTTCCTGCACTAGTGGGAGCATGGAAGAGGTGCTGAGATGGGACTGAAATGTGTGACACGTTCAGGAGGGCAGAGACAGCCAGCTTCATGGGGGAAGTCTCTGGATCATGACATTGAAGGTTGTGTACAAGGTTGCAAGGGGTTCAAAAAGAGAAGAGGCATTTTGGACAATGGGCCAAGCACGTGCAAAGGCCCTGAGATCTAGTTGGAACTGCAGAGGCCTAATGCACAGGGTAGAGTGTCAGTAGATCATTCAACAGAAATGAATTTTATCCTATGGGCAACAGGGAACCCTGATAAGTTTTCAGACAGGGGAGTAATGAGATCAGATGGGCAGTTTCCCTATGGTGGCTGGGATAGAAGCTGGACTAGCTGGGGTGTCACAGTATTTCTACTACCAACAACAATGCGAATATCGATAAAGCAAGCCTAACACATTCTCTCTCGGGCACCTTCTTTCTCCGCTAGAAAAAAAATAACATTGTGTCCTACCTCAGTTCTTTCTTCTAGGAAGTTCAAAGAAACTTGTTGACTTTGCCTCTTTAATCCAACTTCTCAGAGAGATAGGGTGAAGAAAATAACACTTCCGTTCAGCACTCCCCAAAGCGTTGGGAGTCCAGTGTGTGTGAGTTACACACAAGAAGGGCTGGATCTCTGTCTATACCAAGCACCTGCCTCTGGGGAAGGGCCCCGATCCCTGGGGCCCTTTGGGGTTGGGGAAAGAACTTGAAGACTCTAAGTCTGATTGTAGAGGGCCAGGCTGTACCAAAATGTTTCCAAACCACAGGCTTTTCCTTGTAAAACTCTGGGACCATGCAAAAAATATAATGATTAAGCACAGATTGAATAACAATTTGTCGTTATTCCATAACCCAGACATGATGACTTTTAACATTTGCATGTATTTCCTTCTGGTCTTCATGGCCACAGAACAAAATCAGGATCAGGGAGAATATATAATATTGAATCCCAATAAATTTCATTCCTATAGACGGGAGAGGGAGACAGGAGAAAATGTGTATCATACCCGGAGTAACAAGGTGAAGATGAGCCAGCTTGACCAGAAGAAAAAGCGCACAGAAGTGAAGGTCACGTCCACAGTCTTTGCTAATCTTCTCTCAAGTGGGAAAAGCACAGTGAACTTTTAAGTTGCGGTTGGACTGACCAGGTGACCTCTAAAACCGCTCCAAATCCTGGATAATCTCACCAGTAAATCGTGAAATGACAAAGCACCAAATTAATCTCAGAGGCTTTCACCCTAACGAAGTCTGATTCTTCAGAAAAGAGGAAATGAGGAATTCTGACCCAGACTGGGATGAACTCGTCCAGCTGCTAACCAATCATATGGTCTTAATCAAAGCACTGAACCTCTCTAAACCTCAGTTTCCTCATCTGTAAACCAGGGATGCTATTTCCTTCCTCATACATGTTCGGGAATTTAAAAGAGAGAAGAGTGAGGCATGCAGTAGGCATTTAATAAAGACCCTCCTCCTGACCATCACTGTCAGGTCTCGAAGAAATCAAGCAGAAGTCACCCCTGCTTCTGCGGTCTCTGCTAGGGTCTATCAGGATCTACCACCTTCTTCCTCATTTCTGTACACATTCCCAAGGATGCAGGACCTCCTTGTGCCCACCCTGCCGATGTCACCCCTGCCGCCACCTCTCCAGCAGTAGAGCCTGAATTAGGACACGTTCACTTCATCTGATGTGTCCATTCCCTTCCTGAGAAGTTCTTGGCAGACGTCGCCATCCCCCCCTTGGCCCGGCCCCCCAGAGGGCCTGCACTGCCTCTGTTATAATTGTCTTCCTGCTCAGCTCACAGATGACAGAGAGCACTTTGAGGGCAAGCTTGAGTCTTGGTCATCTCTGTGGCGCTGTCCCCTGGCTCCCCGGGCCAGGCACAGATGGGGTCACCAGGACACGCTCACAGAAAGAACAACACTGACAATCATCCCATCTCTACGGCATGAGCCTCTATCACTCCTCAAAGCAGGAACTGTATCCTCAAAGCAGCAAATCTCTTCTTTCCAGGTTTGATGTTGGTAGAGAATAGAGGACAGAAGACCTCAAGCCTACCCTAAAGGTTCATAGAAGGCAAGGCGGCCAAGAAGTCCAAGCCAGATCCCCGCCCCAGAAGCCAGTCCCATCACACCGCAGACACCCTGGCATTGCCCCAGGCAGGCAAGCAAACAGGTCTTTTCCGTCGGTACTAGCGGACGAGGGCTCTGAGAGGAGTAGGCTCTGAGCTACAAGAGGACAGCACATTGCCCTCCAGAAGACCTGCACCATCATGGTTGCTCCCAACTTTTTCAAGCCCGAAGAGCTCACATACACCTAGGCATGTTTTATCAGGTGTGAGCTGCTGGGAATAAGGATTCAACCTCAGGGCCACGCCACCGCTAAGTGCTCTCATGTGCCAAGTACACCTCTTACGCCTCCCACCAATGCTGCTCTCTTGACTAACACTTGAAACTCTCCCCAGTTTGGACCAAAAAAAAAAAAAAAAAAAAAAGAAAAGAAAGATCTAAAGGATGATTATTCCAGTTATCTATTACTGCATAATGAATTACTCCAAAACTCAGTGCCGTTAAAAAAAAAAATGCAACGATTGATTACAGCTCATGATTTTATGGGTCAAGAACCTGAGCGAGGCTCAGCGGGGTAAGTCTTCCGCTCCATATGGCATCAGCGGAAACCACTCAGCGGCATCCGCCGGCGGCTGGGCTGGGCTGGAGGAGCAGATGGCTTCCCTCCCCTGTCTGGCGCCCTGGTGGCGATGGCTGGAGCACGGGGCACAGCTGGGGCATCACGTGACCTTTCCGTAACAATGGTCTCAGGGTAGTCCCACTTCTTACACAGCGGCTTGGAGCTCTTAAAAAGAGAATTCAAAGAGCCGGCAAGTATAATCTTCCCATTTCTTAAGGTGTGTCAGAGCATCCCCTCTGTCCTGCTCTATGGGTCACAAAGCCCAGTCGGATTCAAAGGGTTGAGGTAAAAACCCCACCGGTTGGTGGGAAGGCTGCCAAAGAATTCACAGACACCTTTAATCCTTCACATAGAAAAGGACTGTCCTGCAGGGGTAGCTCACTTCTTCCCCCTGATTATCCCTGTCCCTCCGTGACGTTTTCATATCTACACCCACAGTCAACTCTGCAGAGCTGGTCTCTAGCTTCCAAGGCCAGGCCCCAAGCACATAGCTCATCCACGCTTCAGCCCAGTAAGGCAAAATCCATTTTCCTTGTGAAACCAACAACCCCATGGCTCAGTGGCCTGTGAGTGGCCACGGGGTCACGTGAACTTTCATTTAGGATTTTGCCGCGCATGCCCTCCCTACCTATCTGGCTGTTCAGTCTTCACTGCTCACTCTCCACAAGCTGCTTCTGGGAGTTCCAAGAGGCTTCTCCAACGGAGGCGCATCTAAGATGGTTTACTCAGAAATAAGTCCTCTCGGGTCATTGGTGGGTCCCTCACTCGTCATGGAGCTCCTCAGCCTAGACAGAGAGAGAGAGAGACAGAGAGAGACCTCACATGCCGTGTTCACTTACCTCCTGTGATGTTTTGGGGACCGGCCAGTGGACCCCAACAAGGCCACTAACACCACAGAGTCAACAGTCAACCAGAGTTACTAAGAATGTCATAAGGAAGAGAGAGTACATTAAAAATACCATGTGCAATGAAAAAATCCACATCTCGGTAGACCTGCGCGGTTCACACCTGCGTTGCTCCCGGAGCAACTGTATCCACCCATGTCAGAAGACTTTGTCTCCACCCTACAGCCACAGGGACAGGCTCAAGGGGTGACAGGCCCTTGCCCCACTCAGTCAGGAAGGGGTGGGGGGACTCCCAGCCGGGGCTGGGTGAGATTTCAGGATGCGACCCTGCACCTGACTGAGGTTACACGGAAAGGTCATGGACAACATTCCCCCCACTGGAGGAGCTCCTCTTCCTCTGAAATATTTCTGTCACACACGTCTCCCTGTGGTGGGCACGGCAACCAAGGAATAGGGAGCAGATCTGGGAAGCCTGAGCAGGTGTGAGTGGGGGTAGAGTGGCGGGGGGGGGGGGGGGGGAGGCCACCTGAGGTGCAAGGAACAGCAACTTCCCAGTGCCCCCACCTGGGAAGCAAGCATCCCCAATGTCCCAGAGCCTCGGAATGGGTTTCTGTCTCTTGCCATTGAGCTCCCGCAGGTCGTCGCCCACAAGGTCCGGGCCTGCCTCGCTCCTCTTCATTTCCCCAGCGTGGGCCCTGGGAGGGCACAGTGTGGGCCCCCAAAGCCGATCCCCGACTACACAGCAGCAGCCTTTTAACGTTTTTTAAATAAAAGCTGCGTTTTTGTTCTCGCCCGCCCCCGGTGTGTCTGGAAAGAACAAAATGTCCTCGTCTCTTCCACATAAAATATGTACCTCCTTCAGCACCATTTGCAAAAGTGTTCTAAAATTGAAAATTGTTGTGGGCTAAGATTGTCTGCCCTCTCCTGCATTTTTTATTCTGCCTCAGAATAATGCTGTGATGGAAGAAAGAACAGATGTTTGAAGCAGGTAGAGGCTGCTTTCCCCAACATAACGCACGGAAGCATCAAACCACTTTCAGCCATCACAACGAAAGCGCCGTCTTTCCAGATTGGTACGGATGCATCTGGGGAGGGGGGCGGCTCCATTCGGGGGCCTCGGGAATGGCTGATCAGTTTGTAAAATACCAAGGTGAGACTACGAAAGTGGGAAGATGTGGGCCTCGGCTCTGCACTTAGCAGCTCCGCAGCCCTGCACGAGCGGCCTCTGTGCAGGGACAAAGATGCAGACAGTAGGTTTGCTGGTCAGGTTGAATATGAAAACCTAGAACATACCTACCGTCATAAATAGTACCATGGAAAGCACTCAAATGACTGCTTTTATTTTTATCCCAGAAGGAATGGTCAATAAATTACAGCTATCATGACTTAACGAATCCATCATTCAAGCGGCTTATTCTGTGCGGAAGCAGAATCAGAAAGAGCCCAGTGCCTGACATGAACTCTTCAGAGCTGGCTCCAAATTATCCCCTGGAAGTCCCCACGCTTCTTCAGCTCTGGTTCCTTAGGGCAAGACAGATTCCAGGGCTCGCGAAACTAAAGCAGTGTATCGTCTGCCTTCAAACACCGGCCTCAGGAAAAGCTGGCTCGTTCTGTCTCTCTCTCACACACACCCACAAACACACAGGGGAGGAATTTCTCACAGAGGGGTTTGGGCCCCTCACCCCCTCGCCACTCCTCCTTCCCTCCCTTCCTCTCCCCCCTTTTTAAAAGTCTGAGACATTGGCTCATTCTTAGTAAAGAGAAAATTGTAAAACACGTAGTACAAAACAGAACAAACTGTGTTCAGGTACTACGGACCACTCTGAATGCGTTCACTATATAAATATCTATTGATTGGTTTACTGGAAGATCAGTTTTATATGCCAACTTGACTGGGCTATGGGGTGCCCAGATATGTGGTCACATGTTTTTCTGTTTCTGTGAGGGTGTTTTTAGATGAGGTCAACATTTACAACAGAAAACTGAGTAAAGTACAAGGGCCTCCCTAATGTAGGTGGGCCTCATCCAATCAGTTGAAGGGGGGTTTCTATAGAACAGAAAGGCTGAATAAGAGGGAACTCCAGCCTCATGGCTTTCAAACTGTGATTTTGTTTTGCCCCCGTCGTTGCACTTGAACAGAACTAAAGCTTGGCTCCCCTTAGGTTTCAAGTCTACCAGTGTCCAGACGGAGATAAACCATTAGCTTTCCTGTTGGTTCTGTTTCTCCAAAGAATCCTTCTTTTTTTTTTTTTTTTTAGTTTTTTTTTTTAAGATTTTATTTATTTACTTGACAGACAGAGATCACAAGTAGGTTAGATTTTATTTATTTCTTTGAGAGAGAGAGTAACAGAGAGATTGAAAGAATGAGTAGGGGGAAGGGCAGAGGGAGAAGTGGACATGAGGTTTGAACCCAGGACCCTGAGATCATGACCTGAGCTGAAGAAAGACACTTAACCAACTGAGCCACCCAGGCACCCTCTCCAGAGAATTCTAATGCATCACTAGGTGTTGATCTTGTCTATGCATTAAAATATGTATTTGAGTAACTCCTAAGCAGTATTGGTCACATGCTAAGAGGTAGTTAAAGAAGATAAACTGCAGGTTTTTTGAACATGATGTGTGTAGTCAGGCTTCCTTTTTCCTTAGTCTGCCCTTCATCCCTAACTGGTCTGACTAATGGTGTTTGGCTGAAGTTATTACAGATAAGGAAGACAAAGTGACCAGTTAGCTTCCCCTACAGCAGTGCACCTAGAGGAAGGAAAATAGTTCAAATGTCCTCAAAGAACTCAGCAGCTGGCTAGGAGGCACCCAAAAAGGACAACCTTAAACATCAGATCCAGGGCACCTGGGTGGCTCAGTCGGTTAAGCATCTGCCTTCTGCTCGGGTCATGATCCCAGGGTCCTGGTCTCCCTGCTCAGCAGGGAGTCTGCCTCTCCCTCCCTCTGCCCCTCCTCCTGCTCATGCTCCCTCTCTCTCAAATAAATAAAAATCTTGAAGAAAAAGAAAGAAAGAAAAGAAAAGAAAAGAAAAGAAAAGAAAAGAAAAGAAAAGAAAAGAAAAGAAAAGAGAGGAGAGGAGAGGAAAATCATATCCTTTTCAGCTTGGGAAGGACACTGGCCAGTCCTGCATGCCTTGGTTTAAGGACTGCCACCAGCCAATGACGGCAAAGTAAAGGACATGTCAGATGGTGTGACACTGATGAGAGCAAGGACAGAAGCCGTATCTCATCGAGCTGGCACGCACCGTCCTGAGCGACCATGTCCCCAGACTTCCTCCACCAGCTCCCCCGACTCCCTCACCCCTTCCTGTGTCCACACAACAAGGATTCACAAGGGAGGGGAATCCTTAAAGACAGGAGGCAGCGTGGGGGAGTCAAGCACAGGGACCGGACAAGACGGAGGACGTGCCCAGGGAAGACGTCGGGAGGGAGGGCCACACCTCCTAAGTGCGGTGCTGGAGGGTGTCCTGCATCTGGACCCAAGGAGAGGGGGGGTAGGCGGGTCCATCCGGGATAGGATCTCCGGCAGGCGTGAGCAGCAGAAGGCAGCCATGCTCCAGTTCAGAACCGAAGGGCCAGTCAAAGAATGTGAACTTGATGCATTTTTGTGTCCTAAGAGTTGTGTTTCTTTAAAAAAAAAAAAAAAAAAAAAATTGACAAGGAACAAATTTTTACCCAACTTCCTATTTTTCCAGACTACTTTTTAAATTATTTCTTTCTGTTTCTTTACAAAGACCCTGATGCTGAACATGAAAAACCTTTAAAAGTGGAGAAAAAAGTGGCAAAAGGCAGGTCTTTCCCCTCCTAGGGTCGAGGACTGTTTCATCTTCCCCACTAGGTGGAAGGTTTCTTGAGACCAGGGGCCAGGGCTGGCTCCGACCCCTGCAGAGTCCATGTGCCCCTCCCCAGCCCCACCCCCGCCAGGAGCTGCAAAGCCCTCGGCAGAGGGGGCCTGGCAGCTTCTGTGGGTTTTCTCTTGATGTTTCCCATGTAAGCACAGGATGAACCCTAGGACCACAGGATGTTAGATCTTGAAAACTTTTCTTCCAATCTTGCAGAGGTGGAAGCCGAGCCTGGACGTAAACAGCGCCGAGCAAGGAGTCCATGAAGGATCCAAGACAAGAAGCTAGACCCGCCAACTTCCGGGCCAGTGTCTCCCCCCAGAACCTGATGGGGATGCGGGACGATTGGCAGGCCTGGGCTGGGTCTACACCGCTAGCGTCGGACAAGCACAGAGCAAGGGCGTCCACCTCCCCAAACCCCCGTCCCCACCACAAAAGCTCTCTCTTTGTTCTCCCCAGAACATTCTAAACTCTGGAAGGCTTGGTCCA
Source organism: Mustela lutreola (assembly GCF_030435805.1). Lineage (NCBI taxonomy): Eukaryota > Metazoa > Chordata > Mammalia > Carnivora > Mustelidae > Mustela > Mustela lutreola. Next base: position 135,464,521 of record NC_081298.1, on the reverse strand, counting down.
CTATGTCAAATTACAAATGGCTTTGCTGTGCTTTGTGAATGTTAGAATTCTTCAAGGTCAAGGAAATAAAGTTGCCTTTTAGTATATAGCAAAAATAAATACTTAAAAATTCCTGACCCTCTCCACTGCTTGCCACTTCACCTACTTGTGCTCTCTCCCTCTCTGTCAAATCAATCAATCAATCAAAAAATAAAATAAAATAAAATTCCTGACCATCCCAGAGTCACAAAATATGGGGGTTGAGGAAGATTCTGGACCCTCTCTAATCCAATTCCTTAGTTTACATTTGGGAAAACAAGCCCTGGGGAGGCCAGAGTGGTGGTCCGGGAACTGACTGAGAGCCACGGCCACGGCTCAGAGACCCACAGACAGGCAGCAGTGGGGTGAGCAGAGGAGGGGGTGCGCTACAGAGTGGGAAGGGCTGCAGGGGGAGTTCGGGGAGCCGCCCTCACTCAGCTCTGGAAACTGATGCTATGGAGAACCGCAGGCTGTGTTGCCAGAATGCTTTCCCCAAAACAGCTGAAAATCAGATTTCCTTATGAAATTTTTACTATGTAAAAGGTTGTCAATCGAGCAGAACTTAGGGGGCTCAGTCACTTACACATCCGACTCTTGATTTCGGGTCAGGTCATGATCTCAGGGTCATAGGATGGAACCAAGCAATGGGCTCTGTGCTCAGCTCGGGGTCTGCTCGAGATGCTCTCTCTCCCTCTCCGTCTGCCCCTCCCCCAACTGCCCTCCTTTCTCTTTCTCTCTCTAAAAATAATAATAAAAATAAGTAAATAAATACAATAAAAGATTGTCAACTGAGTCAAGATTTTTAAGCAGTCTGCAGCCCAAAAGCATGTGTCTGTGGGCCACGGGTGGCCGGCACGTCTGGTGGTCTCTGTTGCCTGAGCACAGGTCTTTTTAGGCCCGGTTGAGGGGTGATGTTTCATCTTTTCAGTCACTGGGAATGTAGAGGCTGTGAGTTTCTTTCTTTCTTTCTTTTTTAAAGATTTTATTTATTTGACACAGAGAGCATGCACACGAGCCGAGAGGAAGGGAGAAACAGGCTCCCCACAGAGCAGGGAGCCAGATGCAGGGCTCGATCCCAGGACCCCGAGCGGAAGGCAGACACTCCCCTGACTGAGCCACCCAGGCACCCCGAGGCTGTGAGTTTCTAATGTCAACCTTCTCCACTGAAGCTGACCCCCCCACTCCGCCCCCCACAACACAGGCAACTCAGACCTCTGCAGGCCAGTCGCTTTGGCTTCAGAAAGTTCTCCCTAGGTCAGCCTGGCTTCCAGCCATGTAAAGTATGAAGTGACCTTGACAAAAGACACTTGCCCGGGGAGCATAGCAGAATGTGACGGGCTGGTCCCAGCACTGACACTCTGGCGTCGAGGTGGGAGCCAGGTGTTGTCAGGGGAACCGCTGCAGGACCGGGCTGGAGCCAACCCCAAAACCCCAAAGAGAAACAGAGAGACCATCCCTGGACACGGACTCCCAAGCCCCGCTGTTGAAAATTAACAAGACGGCTTTGAAATTGTGCTCCAAATAGTAAAGGAATTAAAACAGGAAAACACGGCCTCCTCTCGTTCTGTTTCCCTCATTGGAGAGAAGCCACCTGAGGCCGTCAAGTCCCTCCGGGTGGGTAGCAAGCTGACGGGCCTGGTGCCCAGAAGCTGATTCACGTTGCGTTCCTGCTAACAAAAGCCCCAGTCCTTATTTGGAAAAGCCATGGCAAGCGAGGTGGCTTTCCTCTGGGAGCTCTGTAACATGAATCAAAGGCATTTCAGATGGTTTTCTGCCTGTAGCCCATAGCCTATACTATACACAGCCTATACTGTGAGTCTATACCGTAGCCTCTACCCTCCGTAGCCTGTACTGGGGGGGGGGGGGGGCGGTGTCCTTCTTGGCTGTCACATACTACGCAGCGTCCTCTGGCTGTGCAGATGAGTTCTTTAGAAACCCTGAGCTCTGAAAAGATTATGGAACCCTGCTTCCAATCTTTACCTATACCTGTTATTCACACTAAACCCTAACACAAACAAATCTGAAGCTATGATAAAGTCAAAATAGATAAAGTCAAAATGGTTGAAAAATTCTGGGTAAGTCCATGCAATTGGAACTTTCCTTAATTTTTTTTTCCTGTGTGTGTGTGTGTGTGCGCGCGCGCCCTGCTTTTTGGTGTCTGAAAAGGTCCTGGCTATCTGTTGAGCCTGTCAAGAAAATGCCCACCCAATCAGTGATTTAAAGACTGCCAGGTAAAGTCTGCTTTCCGTGCTTCCCATAGGAACTCCTGGAATCCACCCTTAAATTGCATAGCTGGTGGCGAGTCAATTTGCATATGTTTCAAAAAAAACTTACCTGCTCTGGTTTCAGGAGCCCAGCATGATAAATTATGCACCCTTGGCAAAGTAAGGAATTGCATGCTCCAATTAATTAGGTATGCAAAACACGGTGAGTGTGGGACCTGAAACAAAGGAAGAGAAAGGGAGTTCAGGGGAAAGACTCATAAATATGCTTTGGAAGAGATGAATTCATTGCTTCTGCTTTTTACATCAACCCCCACCCCACACACACACACACACTCCATTTTTGTTCTGCAAATATGTTACAAGTCTTTGTTTTCTTTTCAGCCTTTCATTCTTTGATGTTCCCTGTTCCTGCAGGGATGAACTCCCCTCCCCAGGTTCAGTGCTGTCCAGCTTGGATGCTCTCGGAACTTCCTCCAATGTGTCCAATTCACGGATAATTAGTCTGAACTAAAAACCTAATCTGCTCAGGATAATTGACTCTATATGAAGTCGGCTTTAAAAAAAAAAAAAGGAAAAATGTCTACTTTGGGCTTCAAGGATTTGCATATGGCATGATTATTTCCTAAGTCAAATTGAAATCATAGAAGGTCTCATCCCCTTTTAGATCTGCTGGGTCACTGCTGGTAATTCTGATGGAGGAGGAAGAAGCAAGATGCGCCCTAAAAGCATGGGACTGTATCTTTACCCAAAGCTCAGAACTCAAGCGGAATTATTCTAAAATGTTCTTGGGGGCTGTAGTTACTCAGGCATAGCCAAGTGTTTATGCCTGGCACCAGACTTGGGGACGGCCCACCATGAGCTGGCCTAGCCCCTTCCACCACCTCAATGACTGAGAGTAATCAGAGAAACAAACTGAAATTAAGAAGGTACTCTTGTATTTCTGCTGAGCAAATGTCCGTAGACACGTTCAAGGGATACTCCATATGTTCCTCCAGGAAATATAAATTGGTACAAACGTCCTGGAAAGCTAGCTGGCCATATGTTTCAACGCTCTGACCCCCAATTTCACTTCCAGAGATAAGTCTAGGAGAGTAATTGACAATACTGACCAATATTTTCTATAAAGAAGTTTATCACAGTGTTATTTACACAGATGAGAACTTGAAAAAATGTAAGTGTCCAACATTGGGGAATTAGGTAAATAAATTATGTGACAATCAATGGTTAAATGTTATGAAGCCATTTAAAATGGTGTTTACCAGGGGCCAGGAGGCTAGGGAAACAGGAAGGTGTTTGCTAAAGGTATAAAGTTTCAGTTACGCATGATGGGTAGGCCCTGGTGATCTAATGTACCACACAGTGGTGACAGTTAATGATAGTGTTTTGTATATCTGAAATCTGCTAGGAGGATAGATCTTCAATCTTCTTAACACACACACACAGTTATTACAGGATGTGAGGTGCTGGACATGTAAATCATTTGTAGTAATCATTTCATTACATATACATATAACCGGATATCACGTTGGATACCTTAAATATATACGATTTTTACTTGTCTACTATACCTCCATAAAGCCAGAAAAAAATAAAAACAAATAAAGAGGTGTTTAAAACAATCATTGAGGGGCGCCTGGGTGGCTCAGTGGGTTAAAGCCTCTGCTTTCTGCCCAGGTCATGATCCCCGGTTCCTGGGATCGAGTCCCACACTGGGCTCTCTGCGCGGCGGGGAGCCTGCTTCCCCCCAACCCCCGCCTGCCTCTCTGCCTACTTGTGATCTCTCTCTCTGTCAAATAAATAAATAAAAATTTTTTAAAAAATCATTGAGGACATGGAGGAAATGCTTATCATATGAGTAGTTGAACCTGGCTTTTTTTTAATATAGGGAAAGGCTGTATTTTTCCAATTTATTATAGTACAAGTGTATTGCTCTTAAAATACAAAATGGCTTTTAAAAATAAAAAAGGATTCCTCACAAACTTTATACTACTTTGTAAATGTAAACTGTCATTTAATTATAATAGATTTTATAAGCAAGCCAGTTTCTAGCTACTAAATTAAGAGACATAAAAAGTGAGTTTTATTCATTTTAATAATAGTTCTAGAAAGACAGATAATCTATGGAAACTTCATTCCTAGCCAGACTGGAAAATCAGCTTCACATTTGATGAATCTCATTTTAAAACATACAAAAGGGGAAGCTGCTATAAAGTAAAGCCTGTAAAAAGTCATTTGCCTAGACCTCCCATTCCCGTCCAGCCCAGCCCTTGCTAGCTATTAAGGTAACTGTTTGGAAAGAGCATATTCCCCTCTCTGGTAGTCAAAATGCATCTTTCCCTCCATCTGCCTCATAATGAGAAGTCATAATCTTCTTTTTATGACATCACCATAAAAGACATCAATAGAACAAAAAAAAAAAAAAACATGGCTCCTGGTAATAATAGTGTTTGTTATGGAAACTGTAAAATGTTCCCATATAGGTGCGATCTACTTTAATTAAGCCTTGTCAAAGAACACATTTCAAAACATCTCAATCAGTTATTACAGAGCCATGAACTTGCTGTCTTGGAAAAAAAAAAATGCACCTCAGGGATTAAGCTTGGGGCTGAATCAATTTTCTTATTAAGAGCCTGCATGGCTCAGGACGTTTTTAACGGAAGCTAAGCCAAGCCTCTCACTTTCTGTTCAGCCTGGCAGTCAAGAACTGAGAGGCCTTTGAGCTTCCAATCTGGGGACTGACAGTCCCCCAAAACTGTGCCAAGCTCCCCTCAGGGGGCTGAAACCCGGGGTGTCCCCCCCATCAGCTCTCTAGGCGGTTCACTCCAGAATGAACCCTCATCTAAGCAGAGAGAGGGCATGAGAGCTGAAGGACCCCCACTAGGGGCTCCTGGTTTCAGGAAGTTTCCAGAAGAGTGGAATGAGGCAGTGATGGACCCAGCCATATTCTAAAGAGTAACCATAACTTTCTTTTCATGCTATTTAATCTTTTTATTTAAATTCCTTTTCAAAAATTATAAAAGTGACATGTTTGCCCTATGATTTTAAAATATTACTGAAGTGTGCAGTAAAAACTAATCTTCCCTACAGACTTTGTAGTTCACCTCCTTAGGTTACCCTTAGGTAACCAACAGGGATAGCCTAGAGTGTAGCATTCCACACTCTCGTCCACGCTCATAAAACTTATACAGGTGTTTGCTTTATTCAAAAAAGGACATCTCATACACATTCTTCTGCAGCTTGTTTTTCTTGCTTAGTCCTCCAGGTCAATAGCTATAGATCTAGGAAAACAGCACTTTCAACCATTCAGCTCTGATCTAAGCTCTCGCCAGCAGGTAGGAAACTGCAGATAGGAACTTGGGTCCCCACCCGTGTGTTCCTTCATAGGGGGACAAGCAGACCCATGCTTCCAAGAATGCCTCAGACGTCAGTGCCAAGGGGGATCCAACCACCTCTGCCCCAAGAGAAGGGGTGAGGGGCCCTCCCCAGATAATGAGCAGGGTCCCAGAAGGATGAACAGATCTCACCCAGTGGACGAAGATAGAAAGGACATTCTAGGATGTAGGAGCAGCACGCCCGGAATCAGAGCAGCATTAAAAGAAACAGTGAGAAGTTGGGTATGTCTAGGGCTGGAAGTATTGGGGCCAATGATAAGAAAGGATAAGAGTGGACACCTGGGTGGCTCAGTCAGTCGAGCGACCTACTCTTGGTTTTGGCTAAGGTCATGATCTCAGGATCATGAGATGGAGCCCTGCACCGTGCTCCACGCATCAGGGGATCTGCTTCTCTCCCTCTCTCTCTGCCTCTACCCCTCTCATAACAACACATGCATACTCTCTCTCTCTCTCTCTCTAAATATTTAAATAGATTTTAAAAAAAAAGAAGAAGAAATGACAGCGGATATTTAAGGGAGAGTCGGAGTAGGAAGGGCTTTTTGTATCAGACCAAGGAATTCACTTTTTATTCTGTAGGTAATGGGGAGCCACTGAAGATCTAACCATTGTCCAGATTAGCGAGTGAGAGACACCTGTGCGAGGGTAGAAGGCAAGAGGAGGGAGGATCTGGGTATCATCCTGTCTTATCTCTGCTTCCTGTGACATATCTGAGTATGACTCATCTCTAGGTCTCAACGCCCACATGGCTCTTCTGGACCTGCTCTAGCTCCCGCCCTCCAGTCCCCACTTCTAGATAACTGGTAATAGCCTCTCCCACCCCCCACCCCGTTCTCCCAGCTCTGGATCTGGAAGGGGATTCCTGCTGTTGCCAATCTCTGGGTCACCCCCTGGATCTTCTGCTGGGCTTTGGCTTCCGCCTTCTTCCTTCACCCGGGTAACCAATTCCAGGCTAAAAATTCCTTGCATTAAAATACTTAGAGTGGTTTCTATTTTCTGCCAGACCCTGACAGATACACATTACTTCCTTTTTGTCAGGATATTATGAGGCCATTAAATTTGTTTTACAAAGGGTTTTAGTAAAGTGAAAAGACATTTATGCTATAATATGAAAAAAATTGTAAAATGCAAAACTGTCTACAGTATCATTTCAACTATGTTTTTCAAATGAGATTTTTTTTAAAAGACCACAAAGGCAATGTTAAAGTGTTTCTAGTTATCTCTGTTTTAGAAAGTAGAATTATTTTTTTTTCTTTTAACTTTTCCATATGTTCATAATTTTCAACAATGAACATATTTCAAAGTTTTTTTTTCTTTCTCTGAAAAAGTATTTGAGTATTTTCACTCAAGATAAAAGTAGACAGGGTATTTTTTTTTCTTTTGTAAACAAATGCCTTAAAGTTAAAACCAAAATTTGTTCCTTATGTTTCTCCAATCGTTTTTAGATAGGTTTTTGGAAAAGTTGACCCGGAAACTATCAAATGGCACAAGATTTAGAGAAAGGGATTTAGAAGATTCAGCAAAGGTAAATGAATATTTGCCCTAAAATTTCTTTTTTTTTTTAAGCTTTCATCTCCTGGACAGAGTCTGACTAGGCTCCAGGCATGCAGCCCCCGACCACTGGCTTCTCCAGCTACGCGTGACCACGCTGGAGGGAGCCACGCTCCTGTCTGCTCTCTCAGCCAGTGCTCTCTCCCACGGCCTCCCTCCCGACTGCCCCCACTCCCCACTCCATCCTCCATCCCCCCGACCTGGAGGCATGGAGTCAGGAGGAACTTCCTTGTGCACATTAATACCCCTCACCCCCCCATGACCACGCCCCAATGTTCAGTCCAAGGCTATGGTCACCTCCCCCGGGCCCCAACATGGGAGCATAAACTTCCCCAAAAGATCGACAGTACTGCGTGCTTGGTGCTCCATCCCCACCACCATCTAAGGGCAGAAAGATCACAGTGTCTGGCACTTTGAGACCCCCCAGCAGTCTGTCCTAGGAGAAGAGCAGAGGAGGACTGGCCAGGCTCCTCAGGCCCTGGAGTCATCCTGGCCAAGCACAGGCACATGACCCGTGAGACGCGAGAGAGAGCAGCACACCTACCTCCCGCTAGAAGGATATCTGGTCTGGACTTAAGGTACCTGGGCCAGTTGCCAAGAGGCTTATCAAGACCCAGCGTGTGTGACCGCTTCCTTACACCTATCAGTTCTGTCCAACTGGCCTCTCCTGAGATGCCTTGTTCCAACCCACAAGAGCTTGGCTCAGACATACACTATGAACAGTTGCCCTCAACCCAAAGGATTTCCAAGCTCCATGTTCATGACATTGCTTTTTCCAGATCAACGGGCCCTTTAACACAAGATGCAATGTGGCTCCCCCATTCACCAGCTGAGACAAAGACAAATTAGGTCATTATCAGCCCTTCCTGCCTTCCTGCCATGAGTCAAAGCCACAGCTGACATCCAGACCCAGCCTCTTGGGCTCCTGGTACAATCAGCAGTGGCTCTCATGGAGGTCACTCTGCAGCCACAGAAAAATTCTCTGAAAAACAAATTTTAAAAAGTAGGAGAAGAGGAAGACAGTGGAGGATTAGGAGACCTAAATATCAATGGGTCCCAGGAATTCCGCTAGATAATTATCAAACCATTCTGAACACCTACAAACTCAAGAGGATATCGAAGGGAAGAATAGCAGAAATTCTACAAACAAAAAACTGACCACTTTCTGGAAGGCAGGATGTGTGGAGAAGTGAATCCGAGGCAGTATTTGGGAAGATAGACTGTGGGGGGGAGGAGCCAGCTCCCAGCAAATGGTAGAGCAGTAGAGCCCAAAAACAGAACTTTTAGTCTTCCCCACTGAGGGACATTGTTCCAGAGGCTAAGCAGGAGTGGAGCCCTCATGGGGACAGTGAGGTCTCAGGACCCACAGGTTCACAGAAAGACCAGGGGTGACTGAGTGTGGCAGAGCTCCCAGGTATCAGAGTCAGGAAGCCGGCTGCAAAGAGGGAGCTGAGGTGGGGGCTCTCAGATCAGGGTTACCTTAAACCATGATCCAAGGCACAGTCAGACCATGGCTCTTCGAGCAGGGACCCCACAAGTGGCAGATCCGAAGAGAACCCCTCCTTCCTCCTCCGGGAGGACCGGCATGGGAGCACACGGCAGGAATTTGTTGGGTTTGGAGACTCCAAACTGGGCTTTGTGCCAGAGATAGAATTGCTCCGTTAGAGGCTGGGTGAACATGGAGTGCCACCAGAGACCAGGGAGATGGGAGGGATTGACTGCTTCTCTCTGATGGCACACAGAGAAGTGGGGCCCAGAGCTCTCAGCTCCTACTGCATGACTCTGTTCTATTCACCAGGCTGATCATATTTTTTTTTTCACTTTCTTCCCTCTCTCCCCACCCCCATTGCAAGTCTCTTCCAATTTGTGTGTAATGTATACTTTTCTGGGGTCGTTGTTTCCCTTTTAGCATTTTGTTCTCTCATTCAACTGTTCTTCTCTGGGCAAAATAACAAAATGTAAAAACTCACCTCTAAAGAAAGAAGAGGCAGTACTGACTGCAAAGGACGTAATCAATATGGACATTAATAAGATGTTGGAACTAGAGTTCAGAATGATGATTGTAAAGATACCAGCTGTGCTTGAAAAAGCATAGAAGATACTAGGGAATCCCTTTCTGGAGAAATAAAAGAACAAAAATCTGACCAGGTTGAAATCAAAAAGGCTATTAATGAGGTGCAATAAAAAATGGAGTCTCTTACTGCTAAGATAATTGAATGAGAATAGAGAATCAGTGATATAGAATACCAAGTGGTGGAAAAAAACAAAGCTGAGAAAAAGAGAGATAAACAACTATAGGATCAGGAGGGGAGAATTCAAGAGATAAGTGATAATATAAGATGAAACAGTATTAGAATAATTGGGATCCCAGAAGAAGAAAGAGGTAAGGGCAGAAGGTATGTTAGAGCAAATTATAGAACTTCGCTAATGTGGGGAAAGAAACAGGCATCAAAATCTAAGAGGCATAGAGAATCCCCCTCAAAATCAATAAAAATAGGATAACACCCTGTCTTCTAATAGCAAAGCTTACAAGTCTCAGAGACAAAGAGAAAATCCTGAAAGCAGCTTGGAACAAGAGGTCTGTAACCTACAATAGTAGAAACATTAGACTGGCAGTAGACCTATCTACAGAGACCTGACAGGCCAGAAAGGACTAGCATGATATACTCAGAGCATTAAACAAGAAAAGTATGCATCCAAGAATACTATATACAACTAGCTTGTCATTGAAAATAGATGAAGAAATAAAAAGCTTCCAGGACAAACAAGAACTAAAAGATTTGCAAACACCAAACCAGCCCTACAGGAAATATTGAAAGGGGTCTTCTAAGCAAAAAGACAGCCTAAAAGTAACATAGACCAGAAAGGAACAGAGACAATATACAGTAACTGTCACCTTACAAGCAATACAATGGCATTAAATTCATATATTTCAATAGTTACCTTGAAAGTAAATGGACTAAAAGAACCAATCAAAAGACACAGGGTATCAGAATGGATTTAAAAAATAAAAATAAATTTTTAAAAAGACCCATTGAAATGCTGTCTCCAAGAAACTCATTATAGACTCAAGTCACCTACAGACTTAAAGTGAGGGGCTGGAAAACCATTTACCATGCTAATGGACACCAAAAGAAAGCTGGGGTGGCAATTCTTATATCATACAAAATAGATTTTAAACTAAAGACTATAATAAAAGAGGAGGAAGGACACTATATCATACTTAAAGGGTCTGTCCAACAAGATGATCTAACAATTTTAAATATCTATACCCCTAATATGGGAGCATCCAATTATATAAGTCAGTTAAGAACAAAATCAAAGAAACACTTTGACAATTATGTGATAATAGTAGGGGACTTGAACACTTCTCTCACTGAAATGGACAGATCATCTAAGCAAAAGATCAACCAGGGAATAAAGGCTTTAAATGACACACTGGACCAGAAGGACATCACAGATATATACAGAACATTCTATCCCAAAGCAACAGAATACACATACTTCTGTAGTGCACATGGAACATTCTCCAAAATAGATCATATCCTGGGTCACCATCAGGTCTCAAAAGGTACCAAAAGACTGGGATCATTCCCTGCATATTTTCAGATTACAAGGCTCTGAAACTAGAACTCAATCACAAGAGGAAATTTGGAAAGAACTCAAATACATGGAGGCTAAAGAGCATCTTACTAAAGAATGAATGGGTCAACCAGGAAATAAAAGAATTGAAAAAATTCATGGAAACGAATGAAAATGAAAACACAACTGTTCAAAATCTTGGGATGTAGCAAAGGCTGTCCTGAGAGGAAAATATATAGAAATACAAGTCTTTTTCAAGAAACAAGAAAGGTCTCAAATACACAACCTAACCCTACACCTAAAGGAGCTGGAGAAAGAACAGCAAATAAAGCCTAAACCCAGCAGGAGAAGAGAAATAATAAAGGTCAGAGCAGAAATCCATGAAATAGAAACCAAAAGAACAGTGGAACGGATCAATGAAAGGGACTTGTTCTTTGAAAGAATTAATAAGATTGATAAACCCCTAGCCAGCCTTATCAAAAACAAAACAGAAAGGACCCAAATAATAAAATCATGAATGAAAGAGGAGAGACCACAATTAACACCAAATAAATACAACTGTAAGAACATATTATGAGCAACTATATGCCAGCAAATTAGATAATCTGGAAGAAATGGATGCATTCCTAGTGATATGTAAACTACCAAAACCGAACCAGGAAGAAATAGAAAATCTGAGCAGACCCATAACCAGTAAGGAAATTGAAAGAGTTATCAAAAATCTCCCAATAAAGAGCCCAGGGCCAGATGGTTCCCAGGGGAATTCTACCAAACATTTAAAGAAGAATAAATATCTATTCTCCTGAAACTGTTTCAAAAAATAGAAATGGAAGGAAAACTTCCAAATTCATTTCATGAGGCCAGCATTACCTTGATCCCCAAACCAGACAAAGACCCCATCAAAAAAGAGAATTACAGACCAATATCCCTGATTAACATGGTTGCAAAAATTCTCACCAAAATACTAGCCAACAGGATCCAACAATACATTAAAAAGATTTCTCACCACAACCAAGTGGAAATTATTCCTGGGCTACAAGATCAGCTCAACATCTGCAAATTAATTGATGTGATACAATACATTAATAAAAGAAAGAACAAGAACTATATGATACTTCCAATAGATTCAGAAAAAGCATTTGACAAAGTACTTCTTTCTTGATCAAAACTCTTCACAGCATAGGGATAGATGGGTCATACATACATCAATATCATAAAAGTCATCTATGAAAAACCCACAATGAATATCATTCTCAATGGGGAAAACCTGAGAGCTTTTCCCCAAAGGTAAAGAACATGGCAGGGATGTCCACTCACCACTGCTATTCAACACAGTACTAGAAGTCCTGACCTTGGCAATTAGACAAAAAAAAAAAAAAAGGAAAAAAAGGTATCCAAATCAGCAAAGAAAAAGTCAAACTCTCACTCTTTGCAGATGACAGGATTCTTTATGGGGAAAACTCAAAAGACTCCACCCTAAAACTGCTATAACTCATACAGGAATTCAGTAAAGTGGCAGGATATAAAATCAATGCACAGAAATCAGTTGAATTTCTATACACCAAAAACAAGACAGAAGAAAGAGAAATTAAGGAACCAAACTCATTTACAATTGCTCCCAAAGCCATCATAAGTTACCTAGGAAAAAACCTAACCAAAGAGGCAAAGACTCTGTACTCAGAAAACAACAGACTACTCAAGGAAGAAATTGAGGAAGACAAAAAGAAATGGAAAAACGTTCCATGCTCATGGATTAGAAGAACAAATATTGTGAAAATGTCTATACTACCTAGAGCAATCTATACATTTAATGCAATCCCTATTAAAATACCATCAACTTTTTTTAAAGAAATGGAACAAAGAATTCTAAAATTTGTATGAAACCAGAAAAGACCCTGAAAAGTCAGAGGAATGTTTAAAAAGAAAAGCAAAGCTGGTGGCATCACAAGTCCATACTTCAAGCTCTATTACAAAGCTGTAATCATCAATACAGTATGGTACAGGCACAAAAACAGACACATAGATCAATGGAATAAAATAAAGAACCCAGAAGTGGACCCTTAACTTTATGGTCAACTAATATTCAGCAAAACAGGAAAGAATGTCCAGTGGAAAAAAGACAGTCTCTTCAACAAATTGTATTGGGAAAATTGGACAGCCACATGCAGAAGAATGAAACTGGACCATTTCCTTATACCACACACAAAAATAGACTCAAAATGGACGAAGGACCTCAATGTGAGAAAGGAATCCATCAAAACCCTTGAGGAGAACACAGGCAGCAACCTCTTCAACCTCAGCCACAGCAACTTCTTCCTAGGAACTTCACCAAAGGCAAGGGAAGCAAGGGCAAAAGTGAACTATTGGGATTTCATCAGGATCAAAAGCTTTTATACAGCACAGGAAACAGACAACAAAACCAAAAGACAACCTACAGAATAGGAGAAGATATTTGCAAATGACAAATCAGATAAAGGTCTAGTATCCAAAATATATAAGGAATTTATCAAACTCAACACCCAAAGAACAAATAATCCAATCAAGAAATGGGCAGAAGACATGAACAGACATTTCTGCAAAGAAGACATCCAAATAGACAACAGAAACATGAAATAGTGCTCAACATCATTCACCATCAGGGAAATACAAATCAAAGCCACAATGAGATACCACCTCACACCAGTCAGAATGGCTAAAATTAACAAGTCCAGAAATGACAGGTTTTGGCAAGGATGCAGAGAAAGGGGAACCCTCCTACACTGTCAGTGGGAATGCAAGCTGGTGCAACCACTCTGGAAAACAATACAGAGGTTCCTCAAAAAGTTGAAAATAGAGCTACCCTATGACCCAGCAATTCACCACAAAGATACAAATGTAGTGATCCGAAGGTGCATGTGTACCTGAATGTTTATAGCAGCAATGTCCACAACAGCCAAACTATGTAAAGAATCTAGATATCCATCAACGGATGAATAGGTAAAGAAGATGTGGTGTGTGTATATATATAATTGAATATTATGCAGCCATCAAAAAATGAAATCTTGCCATTTGCAATGAAGTGAATGGAATGAGAGGATATTATGTTAAGCAAAATAAGTCAATCAGAGAAAGACAAGTATCATATTATCTCCCTGGTATGAGAAATTTGAGAAATAAGACAGAAGATCACAGGAGAAGGGAGGGGAAAAGGAAACAAGACAAAACCAAAGAGGGAAACAGACCATAAGAGACTCTGAATCTCAGGAAACTGAGGGTTGCTGGAGTGGAGAGGGGTGGAAGGGATGGGGAGGCTAGGTGATGGACACTGGGGAGGGTACATGCTATGGTGAGGGCTGTGAATTGTGTAAGACTGATGATTCACAGACCTGAAACAAATAATACATTATATGTTAATTTTTTAAAAAACATAAATGATATATGATGATAGATAGATAGATATCCCAGCAAGAGCTTTGGTGTTGCTAGATGGTCAGAAACAGTCTTTCCTCACAGGGACCCTTCCTCTGAGACATCTCCAACTCCCCCTTGTGTGACCCACAGTCTCCAAGACACAGGACCAAAATTCTGACAGACTGGAAGATGTCAGGCCAGCAAACACCTGCGCCACTCAGGAGCGGTGAGCAGGGAAGGTGCAGAGAAGGGCTGTGTTTGCAACAGTGGGTCTGTGGCTCAGTCTGAGGGTGTGTCCCTGGCTCTCTGCCCTGACTTGTGTAGGTCATCAGCCACTTCACCCACCACAAAAACTTGCTGTTTATGACCTTCCTGGAATCTCTTTAGTACCAGGCCAACACGGAGCAAACCAAGATAATTATTTTCATGGAGGGTGAGCCTGGGAGAATGATGTGGGAGGAAAGAAGAAGGAATGTACTGAAGTAGAGCATGAAATGAGGATAAGGATAAGACGTGAATATGTGGCCATTATTGTGAAGATTTGCCATATACTCTTAATGTACATACATTTGACTTTCAAAGTACAAAACATTCAGAATGTGGAATTTTTAAAAATCTTTCTGCCACAATAACATGGCCAAAATTACACATAGCTACAATATGGCAATATGCTGGTAAATTAAATCGCATTCTTTGTCAGAAATAGTTTTGGAAGGTAACGCAAAATTTTTTGTGTAGGAAAACTTGGGGGAAAAAACATTAGAACACATTATGGAGTATCATTGTCTTTCCAGGCAGTGGAATTGAAGTGCAGATGTCCCCAACATGTCCTGTTTTATGGGTTTGGCTTTGAAGTGTTTTATTCCAGGGCCTCATACAGTTGTGCAGGTTGTACACTGCATAATCCAGAAGACATCATGCACGCTGTAGTCTCTGTGATGTGTGCCCCTGACATTATACAGTGCCCATTCTGGGGCCCTGAAGTAGTGACATGGAAAGACACATGTGAAGAACTGCTTTATTTAAGCCATGAACAGGAAGTCATACTGGAGAAGATATAATCTCAACAATCAATTCTGTAATAGTAACTGTGTTTTACAGGAACACTATAATAATATAACCAGAAGAATTGAAAAGAATTCCAGAGTGAGGTGACAGAGATAGCATCTCACATGGAATTCACCCACAGCATCATTTGTCAGCAGGCTACTGAAGCAAAGAAATATAAGGGCAAGAGGTGCACATAGTGTCACAGAACACCATTGATGTGATTACGTGAAAGGCGGAAAGGATATTTGAATAGTTGAATTTTCACCAATCTTCCTAACAATGAAAGATAGAACCATGAACTTCTCTGGAACACACCATGTACTCGAACTAGAAGATGGGTTATGCATTTTTCCTTTATCAAGAGACAGGGTTTCAAATTTGGTGACCTTTTCTGGGATGATTAAGTGGCTCTCAGCAGTGGGCCACAGGTAGATATTTTTTAAAAAATAAATACATCTAATCTGGCCCTTCAGGGTAAAGGGTGAGTGATGAAGTAGCAGCTTTTCTAAGGAAAGTCAGATGTACAAGAGCATTTTTTAAAACATTTCCAATCCCATGGAATTTTCTTGCCAATATACTTGATTATCAACTATAATAACATTCACATATGCACACTTAAACAGAAGTCTGTAGCCTGCTTCGAATCTTCCAAATGAAGTTTCAATGGGTTTTGGACACATTTGTTTAAAAATGTAAAAATGAAATATCTTCCAATTAGTTTGCAAGAATAACTGTCTGACATCAGGAAGATGGAAATTTACTAGCCCAATTTCAACAAAAACCTTTGCATAATTGGGGGATGGCACTGAAAAATGAGAATCATGATTTAGTAAACACAGCCACCAATGCCCTCCTTCCGTGTGGACAGATGCCTCTTTGTGAAAAATCTTTTTTGACTCTGACAGCCATTAAAGCCAAGCCTTTTTTTTTTTTTTAAGTGAACTTAGAACTTGGTTACTTTGCTATATAATCTAATGTTAAAATTTCAAAAATAATGAAGCATATCCAACATTCATCCTTACTTTGAAATATCACTATTAATTCCAGTGCAGCAAAAGAAAAAAAGATAGCAGGAAAAATAAGGATTTTGTAAGGCAGAATCCTTGTAGTAGGAACTCACTTCCCTGCAAGATGAGAGGGGGTGGAAGATGAACCAGGTTTGGGAAGGGGGGACCTCAATCGTCAGTGACTAATCCTAGTACACCATCCATCTCTGAGCATAGAGATTGTTGGGGCTGTTCCCCTGACTTCCCAGGGTATGTCTCTACATGGCTTTGGGAGCCACATCTCACGCTCTTACAAGGTGAAGGGACCTGCCCTTCAAGACCCATTTCAAACGTCCCTTCCAAGATGTTTTCTCTAAACCATGAGCTGGTGGTGAGTTCTGCTTCCTTCCACCACCTTGTTCAGCAGCACAAGCATGTCCTGTTAGGTAGAGCACTTCTGAGAGAAGAGGATCCTAGGTATCCTAAGGGAAATTACTGAAGATGACATGAAATAAAAATTCAAAATCATGAGTGAAGAGACAAGTTCAAAATCAAGAAGGCCATGATGAGCATCAAGGTAGTGGGTTGGCCCAGGCAAGTGGTCCAGGGCAGTATCCATGAACAAAAGACACTCTCCACACATGCCACTATGCTCCCATCCATACTACTCAGCATGTGGGGGATGGGGAATCAAGTTGTATCCATATAGCCTTTTAACAGTATTTAAAAGGCTGGGCCATCCTGGGCACTTTCCACGTGAGGATACAGTTATTTCTGCTCTTACCTGAAATCCCCTACAGTGATTTCCCGTACCCAACAGTGAGCTCCTGTAGCACAGCTCTCTTACTCAGATTTGTAACTCCACAGTGTCTACACTATGGGCTCTCATAGGCTTGATGAAGACGGAGAGGACCAGTGAGTGCACTGTGAAGCCAAGAGACTTGAAATGGTCTTCCACGGCTCTTACCACAGTTCTCTCCAACATTCGAGAATACGTTGACTTGATTATGGGTTGCAGCTACCCTATGATAGCTCTGTGTTCCCTCCCTCCACCAAGGCTAATTTTTATCTTCACGTCAGACGAATCTGGGATAGCTGGAAAGAGCAAAAGAATAATGCAGTGACATGCTCCAAAGTGTCTTTCTTGTTCTCTACTCTTGTCTGGACCTCTGCTCTAGACAGATAATCCGTAGGCCTTGAACCAAAAGTCAAGGGAAAAGGGAAAAGGGTCCTAGTGGAGGGTCGATAGTTCTTGGAGGGTTGCCTGTGGAGCACTGAGAAGGAGGGAAGGAAGGAGGGAAGGAAGGAAGGAAGGAAGGAAGGCAGGGGAGGGGAGGGGAGGGGAGGGAAGAGGAGGGCAGGAAAGGAAAGGCAGAAGGAATAAAGGAAGGAAGAAGGGAGGGAAGGGCGGAGGGAGGAACAGCTTGCCTCCCCAGCCCCCCCAGCCCCCCCAGCCAGTCAAGAGAATCACCCCGATCGTGAGTAAGGAGGAAGAATCTCCGTCTCTCGCAGCTCTGCTCCCGACACAGCCGTGCTTTTAAACCTCCTCTGAACCTTCAGTCCTGCTGTCAGTGTCCCCCCCACCCCACCCCCCCGTCCCCTTTCACGTGCTGTGACGGTTAATTTTATGTGTCAACCTGACTGGGCCACGGGGTGTCCAGATTACACAGGATTCCTGGGTGTGTCTGTGCGACGTTCGCCGACGAGACGAGCACTCGAGTCAGTGGGCTCAGGATAGCGACGGCCTTCCCCGTGTGAGTGGGCATCAGTCAGTCCACGGAGGGCCAGAAGAGAAATAAAGGCAGAGGAAGGCAGCACGCCTTCCCTTCCCGTTTGTCTGCTTGAGCTGGGCCGTTAGTCTTCTCCTGCTCCGGGACTGGGACTTACACCATCAGCTCCCCTGGTTCCCCGGCCTTTGGACTGGAATTACACTATCGGCTTCCCCAGGTCTCCAGCTCGCTGACAGCAGGTGGTGAGACTTCTCAGCACCCCCCAATTTCATGAGCCAATTCCTAACAATAAACGTATGTATGAATATCCTATCAGTTCTGCTTCTTGGGGAGCCCTGACTTACACACAGGTCAAGCTTCTTTCTGAAAAACTCGATTGATGCCTCACCCTTAAAGTAAGGTCTACGTTCAACATCATCATTAGCTCCTGAGGAACATCTTAAAACCCAGATTCCTAAACCTACTGATTCCCTGGCAGGTGCTCCTTTATCATACTCCACGGTTCTATGACAAGCTCCTTGGGAAGAAGGACCATGTCTTTACATTCCTTGGTGTCACTGGGTTGTCTAGCACAGAAAAGCTGCTAAATAAATGTTTTTCAATTAAATGATTAATCAAAATAATGTTTCGATATCTCCAGAGAAGCTGTAGGTTTTCACCTGAGCGTTTTCTTTCAAGAGTTTCATTCAGGAAGTCTGGCACAGGTCCCAGAATTGAAGGAAGAGGGACAGTCGCAGTCTGATCAGAGCAGAGCTGTCCCCGCCAGGGTGTACCTCACTTACATACATCACACACCCAAAAGAAAAAGTAGCCATTTTGAGGACCATATCAGCTTATTATTATTAACCTGATTAGCAACTCCAGAACGTAATGGTTTTCTTTCATGCAGCAGCTATGTCATGCCTTCCTATCTCTCCCATTGTGTACTTGTAAGAAACTACCTTTGGGTTGGAATGTAGAACCTGTAATTACGGATTAAGTCCAAAATCATTTATTGTCCATCTCACCTGCACACGGTCCTCTGCTACACTCTGACATACAGAAATAAAAGACAGTCTTCACTTTCAGGAACAAACATGTTACAGGACCATTTATCTGCTACACTTTTTAATTCCACTGAGGATGTGTCAGGACAGCAAAATCTTTCTGACACTGTACTGACTCAGCCACTGAGTGTTTTTGTGGTTCCTCCCCGCTTTCTATCATGAGAGGTCAGAGGTGTCCTGTACGGCTCCTTTAAAGACATCCAAAAGAACTGTCAACAGTTCAGGACCAAGGACAGAATTCTCTGGCTCCTGGAGACAAAAACTCAGACTAGTTTAATGTAAACATTTAAATAGTCTCTACCCTGTATCAAAACTTTGCAAGGTACTGAGGAGTCAGAGACTAATGAGGTACAACCACAACTGTATATGAAGTCCCCAAATATGGCGTGACAGGGACACAGCACACATATACATTGTGATGTGACAATGACCATCGCTATGTGCAGATGATATTTCTCCCCTTGTCCCCCCAGATATCCAGAGATTTGTCTGTCGTGTCCAAGTCATGCACACAGAAAAGGCAAGAACTTGTTTGGAATAGAAGTTAGCAAAATATTTCACGGATTACGATTGCCTTTTGCCTTGGGCTACATCTGTCCAAATTGAATTTACTCGAACAACGGGATAGCTATTACAACGGCAGTCTTTCAGCACTGTAATCTAATGAGATGGCTTTGGATACTATTAAAAGTTAAATCAGTCGATAAATGAAATATTAAAATCACCAGAGAATTGGCCCAATGTACAAAATATTAACACTGCATGCTCTAAATCAAGCACTGAACATGAATTTAGCCAAAGCCATTAGAACAAGACTGTGGACTCTGTCCGGAATTTTGGAGCTGTGCCTGAGGAGAGCTTTTCAAAACCTTAGGTTCTCTTCTTGTTGGAGATGGAGGGAGTTGGTGAGAGGGAGCACCCCACTGAGGGCTCTTTCAGGATACCTGACACTGGAAAGCTTCTGGAACCCACATCACTTGGGAAACAACGCATCAAATCACAGGGCAATGTCACAAATGCTTTATCTATTAGTCTTCTCATTTCCCCACTAGAGCACGACGTCCTTCAGAATAAGAACTGGGTCTCACTCACTTCTCTCTACCTGGCTCTTGGCAGCAGGTGCTCAGCAAATGTTAAATGCAGTCCCCTTCCTCTGATTCCTTCTCGCCCTTCCTCTCTCTTCCTCCTTCTCCCTCTTTCCCTTTTCTCTCTGGGTCCTGTGAGAATTCCCTGTGAAAGCTGTATGCACCCTTCAAATCCCAGTTCAAACCCCACGTCTTCCCTATGTGAGAATCACTCTCTCTTCCCCAATCCATCCCACCTCTCATGGCTTGATGTCTGAACGTTTCTTGAACCATTTTTTTCTCCCAGTCTGCACTGAGTTACAGTCCCCTGTACAAACTCGTACCACTGTCTGTTTCCAGACTGCCCCAGATTCAGGCCCGGAGATAAGGATTTAAGTATGAGTGGTTTACTTGGCAGACAGAGGGAGCACTCGAATGGGAGCAGCCCAGGATACAGGAAAGAAGGGTGGTCAGTAATCCAGCCAATTACCAGTAGGTGACTGGGGCGCTATCCCAGGAGAAAACGCAGAGAAATGGTGTAAAATGCATCTCTCCAAATTATCCACCTAAGGGGCAAGACAGCCATGGTATTTATACACCAACTTCCAGAAGTACTTATTTGAGGAGGGCTCCCAGAGACTGCTCCCCAGGACATTTAGCCTGCCACAATCAGAGAGAGCCTCCTTCTGTAATTCTCAGGGGGGAAAAATTCAGGCACAGGGTAGGCTCTGTGTCCACCTGGCCTCCCACCTCCAAATTCATAGGTTAAAGCCTTAACCCCTGATGTGACTGTACATGGGGAGAGGTATTTAGGAGATAATTAAGGTTAAATGAGGTCATAAGGATAGGATCTTAATCCACTAGGGATTGGTAGCCTCAAAAGGAGAGGAAGGGAGAGCTCGCCAAGTGCTTGCAGAAAGGAAAAGCCAGGTGAGGACACAGCAAGAAGGCAGCCATGGGCACTCACCAGAAAATGAACCGGCAGGAACTTTCTAGCCTCCAGAACTGCGAGAAAATAAATTTCCACGTTTAATGCCCCCAGCCTATGGTATTCCATTACAGTAGCCCCAGTAGACTGAAAGTTGTGTACTGAAAGGTCAGAGGACCATGGGATGGGCCCTGAAAGTATCTCCTCTGTCCCACGCAAGGACCGTGGGTCCAAGAACATGGACCACACTGTGCTGTCTTCCTTGAGTACAGACCAAAGAGAGCAGGGAAGCAACCTTCTTGACCACTTACTATGTGTCAGGCCTGGGGCCAGATGGTTTTAAAAACTTACTTTATTAAGGTATCATTTACACACAATAAAATGCACAAATTCTAAGTGTACAGTTTGGTGAATTTTGACTAAGGCGTATACCCATGTGACTCCTCCCACAATCAAGATATGGGACCATTTCTCTCACCCAAAGATACTCTTGTGCTCCTTTCCAGTTCATTCTCAACCACCAGCCCCAGGTTACTGTTGATCTGCTTTCTACCACTATTGATTGAATGTGTCTTCCCTAGAGTTTCATACAGAATCTCACAGAATGCATTCTTTTGTGTCTGGTGCCTTCTATCAGCATAATGGCTTTTGAGAATCACCCATAGCATGTCTAAATAGTTCATTCATTTTATTGCTAAGTAGAATTTCACTGTATGAATATAGCATAATTTGTTTATTTCTTTGCCCATTGATGGGTTTGTTTCCCATTTTTGGGTTGTTTCCAGTTGAAGCTATTATTAACAAAACTCCTACAATATTTGTGTATAAGTCTTTGTGTAACACGTGCTTTTATTTCTCTTGAGTGGCTTCCAAGGAGTCAAATTGCTGGGTCATATAGTAAAGGCATGTTTAACTTTATAGGAAATTGTATGCTAGGAATTCCTAATTTATCTCATTTAATTTTTTGATGACTCAGCAGTGAGGGTATAATTCTTCTCACTTTTGAGGACACTGAGTCTCAGAGAAGGTAAAGGACTTATTTAAGCTCATATAGTTTGTAAAGCTAGATAAGAGATACACACCCAAGTTTATCCCAAAATCCTGTGTTCTTTTCATGACATCATCCTGCTTTCCTTTATTGGCTCAGCAAGGAGAACTTGAAGTTGATCCCAAGATAATCATGGATGAAGACTCACTTATGTGCTTCTAATCTCTCCAGCTATCTGGTCCAGGAAAGGTTGAGTGATCCCACTGGGGTGGGCAATCTCAGGGAGAGAGAGGAAAAGAGAGACTTACAGAGGCAGGAACCTGGCTGGGCCTGACCTAGGATAAGCAGTAGGATATGATCAGTTTCCCCAGGAGCTACTGAAAGGCAGAAGACGAGCTTATCCCTACCAGTGTGGAGTTCATAATTTTGAAAGCCATCACCAGTTGCCTGCACCATGTCAGGCTGAAAACACAACCAAGGAACAATGAGCATGAAGAAGGCAAGCATGGCTTCTCAGTCAGTGTCTGAGAGAGTTTTTCACAATGTCAAGGCAGCAAAGTGCTGACCAAAGCCGTCTAATCAACTAAAACCTAGTAAACACCCCTACACACGGGCTTCGGAACTCACCAAGGGAGAATCCATTCATTGCAACAAGGAAATAAAGGAAACAATTGGGGTCAAGTTCAGATCTCTAGAATTCTTAAGGGGAAAATTGACCTGGACAGCAAATCCGTTACTGCTAAAGATGCAAACTTTGGCTAATGTCCAGAAATGGACTATTAAAAATGCATTAGAACAGTCATGTTTTCATTGCTATAGTCAACTGAAAGCCTCAGCTCATGTAAAATGGGGTCCCCTCTGTATATCACAGTCTTTAATACCGGTTAATACAATGATAACATGTTTGGGTTTCACAGAATGACAGTTCTTAGAGGAGTGCAGAATGTTCCCTGAGCGCATGGCCAGTATACAAGAGTCGACATATACATGACACCATGACAACTGGGGGTCACACGTGTTAGTGTGACCCGGTCCCCCAGCTGCATCCCAGAACTACTGGGGGCCTTAGACTTGCACCTTGGAACTGAGGGTGACCATCTCTCCGGTATGTACCTCATGGCCTTCTCTAATGAAGAACTGGGTCTGAAAGGACTTTGGAAATATGAGGTGCCTTGTGAACGTCAGGTTTTTAGACACTTAAGCTCTTTAAATATTAAATGCTTCTCTGTTTATGGTAATTGGTGAGATGAATTTCTGGCAGAGGGAGCACAAGTGTTAATCCCTTTCCCCTCAAAGGGTCACTAGAATGACAGTGAAATGATTTTAAAAGTGTGAATCCACAGAGACAAAGGGACTAGGACAGGAAAGCACTGGAAATAAGAGAAGCCAATTAATTTTGGAAGCTGGAAGAAAAGCTAAAGGAAGCTTCACCCAAGGACTATCTCTACAGGGAGTCACCTTCCCCTGAAGGCAGGTGAATGGCCTAAGGCACAGGACAAGGAAGGAAGCCTGGAAGTCCTACACGACAGGGCAGTTGCCATGCCTCACTCTGTAACGCTTCCCTTCCAGACATTTGTCCTTTGATCAGATGCCCAAGCCCCAGAGGAGCGGAATGCAAGATCATTCACTGGGGTATGGGAAGAAAATATCAGATCTGCTATTTCTAATTGTTCTTAAAGCAGAAATAAAATTAGGCTGTACTAACACTTAGCACCCCAATTGGGAGTCATGCACGTAAGGCATTCACATAGAAATGCACAAAGATAGGGCCGCCTGGGTGGCTCAGTCGGTTAGGCACCTGCCTACAGCTCAGGTCATGTTGTCAGGGTCCTGGGATCGCTCCCCATGTCTGCTTCTCCCTCTCCTTTGGCTCCTTTCCCCGGTTCATGCTCTTTTTCTCGCTCACTCTCTCTCAAACGATTAAATAAAATCTTCAATAAATAAATAAATAAATCAGTACATGCACAAAGATGGCCAGCAAGAACAAAGACCATGCTAGTTCAAGAGAAACCGAACCAGACACGTTACCGCCCATTTGCCAGAGAAAGGGAGACAGGCCAGATACAGTAGCATTTTGTGAGTCTACACACCAGACAGCAGGGCCGTCTGACCCCTCTCTCTGTCCAAGGAAATACTTCTCCTGCAGGAGACTGGAAGGTTCCTTTCTGGGAAATGTGGTCAGCTGGAGGGAAAACCAAATTTTACTGAGAGAGAGCGTACCCCCATGAAAAGGTGAGCTTCCAACAGCCCCATCTGTAGATAAACCCTCTCCCGGTCACAAATACATGGAGAAAACTCCATTTCCCTTTCAAGATCACTCTTAAATACGCACAGCCCCAAATAAACAGAAATTTGAGGAAAGCCCCACCCATGAAAGACAAGGGCCCCAAACAAACAAAAACAAATGGAACGACAAAAGAACTTGAAGGAAACGGAAACAAAAACACAATACAGTTCAGAATCCCAGAATCGCAGAATAATTTCCGGGGTTAGACAAAGCAAAACAAAAATATGTGTAGGAAGAGAACTGTGAACATAATGTATGAGTAGAGCCTAGAAAGAGTAATCAACAGTGTTTGGATCTGAAAGTAACTACAAGGGGAGGGGGAGGGGAGGGAGGTGGGAGTGAGCACTGGGCTCCAAGAAGCTGAAGTCCTACCAGCTGTCACCCAAGTCAACAGGGAATGCCTTAGAATGGCAAACCATGGAATATAGCCCAGGATGCCAGGAAGATCCATGTTTTTCCAGTCTCTCTAAACCGCCCCTTGGGAGTCATCAAGGTGGCAAAAATAAATGCCCAGGTACGACCTCTACAACCTCTACAAAACCAGGCGGCAAGAGGCGCCCATGACCTCCCAGGTGATGGGTGGGTGAGAACCAAGCATAGGCCGCTTGCAGACTCGCAGGCTGTCGGCACCTGCGTGGAAGGAAGCGGCGTGGCCCGTGGTAGATGCAACACCTAGACCATGACCTCAAGGACTCAGGAGAAAGCACGCGCCCAAGCCAAACCACAAGGAGCTTGCACACCCCAGCAGCCGGTTGGGGGGGGCACTGGTAAGGGGATGGGGCCTGCCTCCACCCCCTGGGAGTTCCCAGAACCCATCAGCCGAGGCTTCCTGCAGTGAACACAGCTCAGGGTGAGCAGGTCAGTAAAGGGAAAGGTTTAAAAAAAACAAGGTCTAGATAATACTGGGGGGAGGGGAGCAGAGCCAGGAATGCTTAGAAAGTTGTGAGTCTACTTCGACCGAAATAGAGGAGGGAACTCTCAAATCACAAAATCAGAAAAATGCGAAGATCGAGTGTCGGTCTCTTCTGCGGCGTGTCTCCTTGGCTTGCAGGGGCCGGTCCATTCTGCCTATATTTGTGTCTTCCTCTCTTCTGATAAGGCCACCGGCTGTATTGGATCATCACCGCCCCCACCGCCCTCTCCGCCATGACTTCATTTCAAGTGAACCCCAGCTTTAAAGAGCCCAGCTCCAAACACAGCCACCTTCCGAAGCACTGGAGATTATGACTCCAACATGCGAATTAGAGGGCAAGGGTGGACATAATTCCAAGGCCTACAGATTGAAAGAGACTTAAAAATATAGCACACCTCTGGGGCACCTGGAGTGGCTCAGTTGGTTAAGTATCCAACTCTTGACTTCAGCTCAGGTCATGATCCCAGGGTCGTGAGATCAAGCCCGCCTTGTGCTCTATGCTGGGCATGCCATCTGCTTAAGATTCTCTCTCTCCCTCTGCCCCTCCCTTGCTCATACACGTTCTCTCCCTCTTTCAAAAAAAAAAAAATAAAAGAAAAAAAAGAAAGAAATGTATATACGGCACCTTCACGAAGTAAACATTTGAGTGATAAAACCA
Source organism: Mustela lutreola (assembly GCF_030435805.1). Taxonomy (NCBI): domain Eukaryota; kingdom Metazoa; phylum Chordata; class Mammalia; order Carnivora; family Mustelidae; genus Mustela; species Mustela lutreola. The sequence continues at coordinate 135,438,716 of NC_081298.1, read as the reverse complement.
TTAAGAAAAATAAAGACGTGAACACCACAACAGTTAGGATAGCGACTAGTTTGGTGGAAGGCTAGTGACCAGTCTGGCCATGGCCATATGGAGTGCATGGAGGGAGACTTCCTTATCCCCTGAGAAGGGAGGTGGTTACAAGGGAGCTCCTCTTCTAGATTTTTCTTTTTAAGTAACCTCCACACCCACCAGAGGGCTCAAACTCATGACCCCAAGATCCAAGAGTTGCATGGTATACCAACTGAGCCAGCCAGGTGCCCCTAGGGTTCCTCTTCTTAGAGGCCATCATGCCGTACATTTGTTTTCTATAGTTTTCTGTACCTGTGTGATGCTCAACAAAAATAAATAAAAATAAATATGTTGGTCTTTAGAAACAGGATGATAAATACCAGAAGTAGTTGAAAGGGTTGGAGGTTGTTGCCTTTAGAAGGGAAGAGTCAGGAACTGCACATGTATGCTTTAAGGCCTAGAACGGAAGCACCGTCAATGCCAAAGACTTTCCATTTATCCATAGTATACTGCTATGAAAAGTAAAAAATTATAAATTAAAAAGCATATATTCCCATTTGGGTCTGTCTTGGCAAAGTGGATACTCCCGTGACCAGCCCACTGCCAGGAACTTCATACACATACCCCATAAGTAGGCGTCTCACCCAGGGATGTTTGATTTCATTCCAGAATCAGAGGCAACCAGTATCTAAACCCAGTTCTGCCTTGTATACCTTTAAAAATGGTTTTAATCTGTGCCAGGAACATGGGCACATCCATGTGGGAAGTTAGACACTCAAATATACAGTCGTTGTATAAGGGCCTGGTTAGCCTGAGGAACTTACTTGCAAAACCCGGATATAAGGGCGGGCCAGGCCGGATGGAGACATCCAATCAGTGGGGTGCGCATGTATTTTCTATGGTAAATTGAAATTCAGTTGGTCACCCTTATTGCCGACCTAGCATGACTGTGCAGTTTTCCCTGTGTGTTGCAATCTCATTAGCCACCTGGGTGTGGGCTGGACTCAACCACCTCTATAAAGGTTAGTCTGTAAGGCTGGGAAGTGTAGTTGTCGGGAGCGCCATGGTCGTCAGGTAGGGTAGTCGTCGGGAACGTCAGGTAGCAGAGTCGTCAGGGTCAGTGTCCTGGTCGTCATCACCTCTTTGTAAGAGATGGCCCCAACCGGTTGGTTTGATTTTTGATGCTTGACATGAAATAAAACTGCTTGACTTTCGTTTTGTGTCGGTCTCGTTCCTTTGATCACGGACCCTAACAGTTGGATCATTAGATTTGATTATTTAGGCAAATTCCCTTCATAAATGGTCTTGTGGGGGAATATTTGATTATACTTAGGGTATATAAACGTGCCGACACTGTCCATGTCATAGCAGATGTGCAAAAAACTTTCAGTAATTACGAATAGAGCTACCAACCCAGGGCCTCCACAAGTGACACTAAACATAGCCAATGAACTTAGGCCAAACATTTTTTTGCTAAGTCCCAATCCACTTCTAGACACTTCCGGGCCAACTTCTAATCTTCACTCCTCTGTGATGTTTGAAAAGCAGGTCCACTAACATCTTCTCGCATGTAACATCCTGCATCCGGAAAACAAAACAAGCTTTCACGACCAGAAGCTGAGAGGGTACTGGCCACACAGAGGTGCACAGATGGGCTGGTGTGTGATCAGTTCAATTCTGTAAGTCTTTGAGTAAGTCATACTCAACCGCCTTTGGGTTTCCAGACCCCACCGGCATGATGGTTCCCTTCATTGACAGGTGCTGACAGCCCTAGCAAAGGCTCACGAGGTAATTTTCTATTGAAAGGATGGCAGTCAGCTCAGGCTGCCAAAACACGATACCACAGACTTCATGACCAGAGCAACAGAAATTTCTGTTCCACAGTTTTGGAGGCCAGGAAATCCAAGGTCAAGGAACTGGCCAATTTGGCTACTGGTAAAAGCACTCTTCCTGGCTTGTAGACGGTTACTTTCTCACCATGTCCTCACATAGTCTTGCTGTGTGTGCATGGGGAGAAGGTGATCTCTGGTGTTTCTTCTTCTTATAAGGGCACCAGCCCTCTCAGATTAGGGTCCTCCCCTTATGACACCATTTAACCTTTATCATCTTATCATGGGCCCTGTCTACAAATACAGGCTCACCGGGGAGTGGGCTTCAACAGTGGATTCTGGGAGGCGTCAAAAGTTCAGTCTCTCTCTGTCTGTCAAATAAACAAATAAAATCTTAAAAAAAAAAAAAAAAAGGTTCAGTCTGTGACAAAGGGCATCACCGGTAACAATAGTTTTCTGATCACATACATGTAGTAGCATTTGACAGTTCACAGAACCCTCACACATCTTATTTTCATCTGAACCTCTCAGCAGAAGGTAGGCATGGAAAGGGTTATTAGATCACATTTGCAAGATAAAAAAAGTCTTGGGATTTTTTTTAAAAGATGTAATTAAACCAGCTACCTTTCAAGAACTTCTTGATTTAATACATATATAGGTTAGGTGTTTTTATAAGAAAAAAATCGCATTAAATATGTATGTTAAGCTCATTTTCCCATTCTAGCAGAGAGGATTTGGAAAAGTTGAATAATAATTTTCCCTCTCATGAATCCTCTTACTTTTTTTCCCCCATCAGATGCTAACAAGACCCACTTTCCAGTGCAATGCTCCATAAATTAGACATAATACAGGAAGCCCTGCCTCTCTGCTATATCGATCAGTCTACACCTGGCAAGTGTGGCCATCCAGAGCCGTGCAGGGCCACAGTGTGGAGGTCTGGGTCAAGTGTGTCGCCCCACCCAAGACCACACTCACGGGGGTAACAGAGCCTGCTCGAAATCGCTCTGCACTCCACACCCGGCTGGACACCCCAGCAGGCAGGAAATGAGGTAATAGGCTCTTCCAGCTCAACGTTTGGACCATACGCCCGCTCCTCCCTGACCCATCCACTCTAGGACCCACATTGTACAGACCTTCCTCCTGTCCAGGGCCCACCGCCTCCCTTTGCATCCGATGGCTGCCTCTCCCTGGCCTCCCCGAGGAAGCCCTTGCAGAGTACGCCCTCGGAAGGCTAGTCTTAAAACTTATCCAGAAGAAGAAAAGAAAGATTTATTAAGAAGTCTGCAAGTACTTGTCTGAGCACAGTTAGACACACCCCCGCACCACTGGCCTTCCCAGAGCCTTTGCTATACCAATGCACTGATCTACTGTAGGAAAAGCGTGAGAACGTGCGCTTCTCCTGCGTCCAGCGTTGGAGATCGCTTTTCGGGGAGAGCAGCACTTCTGCCTGTGCTCGGGGCTGGGGTCACCGGAGCGCTATCTGCGGTTACCAGAACACCATGGATGGGGGGAGGCATTGCCTCCTGGGCTTTTCTTCTCTGGACTCCCGCTCTTGGCCAGGCCCAAATTCACACCCCTCCCCCAAGCCCATCCTTTCAAAAGACAGGCTGCTCCAGCCCACACAGGCCTCTCACTGGTGGCTGTCACCATTCTGCAGTGCTCCCAGGGAGCCTTCGAGAATCTGGGCCTTGGCTGTGCAGGAGGGAGCAGGGGGCCTGAGCTCCGCCAACTCTCTCTTCTGGGTTTATCAGGAACGGGCTGGAGTAACAGGTAAAAAGAAACCGTTAGCTATTGACTGGTCCTCGTCACTTGCTGCCCCTTGCTCTGCTCCGAGAAAGCCCATCTGGACGCTGACCTGGAGCAGGAAAAGCCTTCCAGGCCCGAGCAGACAAGGCCGGCCCTATTGATCACCCAGTCCTTCGCGACCGCTGGCTCTGGGCCCGGAAACAGTCATTAATCAGGAATTTCGGGACAGCTGGACTAGCGCGACTTTATCAATGAAGTGCACGGTGGAAACTCTCGAGAAAGTTTCCCAATAGACTGGATGCGGGAATGCAGGCGTGGGCTCAGCCACTGTCATCTTTAAGGGACACAGAGAGCTGCAGGCCGGTTTCCAGAGGTGCCCCAGGAGCCACTGCTCCCCATGTTCATGGCCTGGTCGCCCCATCATAAAGGATTGAAGGCAGTGGAACAGATGTTGGGCCGGATCCAGGCCTAAATGTCAGGAAGGCCTGGCAGCTCTGCTCCATTGATGACGGGGGCTGGGGGTCCGGCACCACCACGGGGGAAATCTGCCTGCCTGCCCGAGGGACAGCACGGAGGGTCTACATAGAGACTATGGAGAGGGACACTGCGTCCCGCTGCGCCCGGCCTCCCAGACTTCCCAGCCAAGGCACCAGATGATCAAAGAAGCCACCAGCATTGCCCTGGTCCCAGCAGACAGCACAGGGGACAGAGCTGAGCTGTCCCCATCCTGCCCCTCACGTTCCTGCCCCACAGACTCCTGAGAAGTAATCAACGTGATTTCGGCCACCGGACCCGGACGCAGCTTGTAAAGCAGCAGTAAATGACAGAAGCCCAGAGGAAGTGGGGGTACGCAGACTTGCAGGGGGTTTCCAGAGACAAAAGGACAGCCAGCCAGAGGGGGTGGTCTGACAGAGAGGAAGTATGAAGACCCTACAGCCCAGAAAACAACTCATCTCAGAAGGACCCAGACCCCACCAAGGAAAGTGCTCTGTGTCTCCGGCCAAGCCTGGGGCCTGCAGCAGGCAGAGCCGGGCTCTGGGGGCTCTTTCCTAAGCTAGAAAATGGGGGATGGCCTTGCCTGCCACAAGGGATTGGGGTGAGGATCTGGGAGAGCATGTGTATCCCAGAGCTTTGTGCTCCGAATGGAATGTGACACTGCGAATGGAGGTTTTTGTGTCTCTGTGGGTAGCAGGGACTGTACGCCCGGTGTCCCCGAATCCTGCCCTCAGCCCCCAGAGCAGGGACAACATGGGACGCAGGACAGCGCAGGGCGCTGGCAGGAAACCCCACTGGAGTCCTGGGGGCGGGACCTGCGGCCTGTGCCCCATCCCTGCTGGGAGAGGAGGTGCGGCCACCAGGTGTCACTTCTTCCCCTGGATGTGGCCGTGAACGTGCTTCCACCACGGGGCACTCGGGAGGAAGCGTGACCTTCCCCTTGTGGAAACAGTGGACGCACGAACACCCGCAGGCCGTGGGGCTCTGAGTCCCAGCTCAGCCCTGACCCGCCTGGAACCTTGGCCCACGGCCCACTTACCTGGTCTTTCTGGCCCTTTGTTTCCTCCTGAGTCCTTCTTGAGGACAATAGTGTTTACCTTATAAGGTGGTTTCAGCGATTAACTGACTTAATATGTGTGAACTACTCAAGCCCCAGGCATAGCAACGGTTCTGTTCTGTATGGGGTCACACAGTCACAGTGGGGAGCTCTCCGGTGGCTGGGATTCTACCTGCCTCCCCTCCAGGTGGGCCCTCTTTTCTCTGGACACTTCCCCCCTCCCCCACCCCACCCTGGGAGCCTTTACCTCTAACCAGCGAACCCCTACAGGCAGAGTATGAAGGGTGCAGCGTGGACCCCTGGGGTCCAGGCTCCACCTGCACCAGATGTGGGGTGCCCCAAACCCAAGGCAGGGGCTCAGGGGGAAAGGAGCCAAGGTGGGGAGTCGTGCCCTGTGAGGGTCTTCTCTGGCCTGCTTATTTACAGGGGAGAGGAAGCGCGGGCTTCATCGGCCATGCGGAGCAAGGACACAATTGGCCTCAGTGGCCTTCCCAGTGAAGGAGCTTTGAGAGCCCAGGACCAGCCTCCAGCCCCACTCCCTGTGGGAGGCGGGGGCAGCCGGAATATATTTTCATGCATTTCCACCACAAAAAGCACGGCGCACGCTCCCAGGTGACCAGCCTGACCGAGCTCACGTGTGCACTTCATAGGAGAGCCCATTTCTGTAGTTCACGTGTGTTAACGCCTTTCTTCTCCGCTACAGTCCTGTGGGGTAAACTCATATCCCGAGTTTACAGATGAGGGACCTACAGCTGCGGCTAAGTAAGCAGCCCGAGCTCTTGAAGCCAGATCAGGGCTGTTCCTTAAATCCCGTCTGAAGCTGGCACTCCCAACTATTCTGCTCCATTATTATTAGGAATCACAATAATAATATCAACAGTAAAAACTACTGAGATTTTAGGAAGCCGTTTCTACACGGTTTGGCAGAGCGGCTGGTCATTCTGCACATTAAGTGCCTTTGGCTGTGGAGAGGGCTGGGGCCCAGGAAACAAAGGGACCTTGACTGAAGACATAGGCAGCCCCTACAAAGGCCTTGTGTGGGGCCGTTGGCTGCAGAACCGAGTCCCTACGGGGTCCCGGGTGCTTTATCCCCCGACACCATTCACCCACACACCTCTGCACAGAGAAATCACCACCGCCCCTAGGGCAGAAGAGAAAACTAACAAGGTCAAAGGCAGGGAGCCGTGGGGGTGGGGCGGGAATGCAGGGGGTCTGCATCTCCCCCCACAGACGCCCCAGCCCAGCCCACTGTCCTCTCTGCTCTGCCAGCTCCCCGTGGGGAGGGAGGCCAGGGCACAACTGTTTCTAGGGGTTTTGATGACCAAAAATGTTTAGAACCAAATGTGGGAAAGCAGAGAGGCAGGCGGTCAACCCATCGACCTCCAACCTGTGCCTCGGAAAATCAGAAGGTACTGGGTCCCCCTGGGGAGACCAGAGGCTGTAACACAGGCTAACAGAGGACACATTGCTTCTCTCATTTTAACCAGTGAGTGCCTGTTCCACGCTGGGGGCTGGCTAACATTCTTGGTCACATTTAATCCCCACGACACACCTACAGCGCAGATATTTTTATTCCCATTGTACCAAGGAAACCGATGTTTGGAGATGCCAGTGACGCACGCATCCCTGCCCTGCTCCCAAGCCCGCGTTCTCCTCTGCTCCAGGTGAGTCAGAGGGCCAGCGGGGCTGGGCTAAGCTTGCACACCTGTCTGAAGTAGACGACAGTTGCGTTCTTACTGCGCAGGTAAAGAAACTGAGGCTCAATGAGGTCTCAGGCTCGTTGAAAGCCCCTGGGTGTGAAGGGAAGGATATAGGATCTGACCCAAACATGGGTCCTTAGCATTCTCCTCTTCGAGGGCAGGGACCCACGAAGGACCAGGAAGAAGGGGCCCTTTGGCAGGAATGTGTGGGACACAGTAAACAAATTGTGTGAGGCATGTCACGCAACCCACAGCCCCCCTCCCGCCCCAGCACACAGGGGGCCGCCAAGGCACCCCGAGCTTTGTCTTGCTTCCACAAAAGGTATCTCTGGGACAGAGCCTTTCTTTCTGCCTATAACCTTTCCCCTGATAAGATGCCTTGGGTCCCTCTCCGATGGCCTAGTCCCAGCTTCTGTCAACCTTTTTTATTCTTTTTTGGCTTCCAGAACATCTATGTTTCACTCGGCCAATAATTTTGCTCAATATCTAATTCATCTTCTGTCTTGATAGAAAGCCAAACGGGGACAAGATACAATTATGCGTCGATTTCCAGCCAGCCCCTATGTCTACTGGGGTGAGAGCTGGGTTTTCCTCATGGGCAATCTTTGTTTTTAGCGGAATTGCATTCTGAGAGAGCAGCCTGGTTTGACATCCTAAAGGACAGGTGGAATCCCTCTCCTATCCCTTGGTGCACTTCAGCTACAACGTCAGCCACAATGCTTAAATCCTCACTGTAGCCAGAGTCAGAGCCCCCCGCCCCACCCCCACTGGTGCCAGGACCTCGAGGACAGTCGGTGCACACGTGAGCCACAGCTCTGCCGCGGAGGCGGGAGGCAGAGAGGGGGCTCCTCTCATCACGGCTAGCAAAGCTGGCAAAGACAGGAATGTTCCAGGTGCTCTTGGAACTCTAGTGCAAACATCTTTAACGGGGATCCGAGGACAGAATACAGACCCGCGTTGGGCAGGGGGTGGGGGCATTCACCTTTCACTGAAAGGCAGTACATCTTCCATCTAGGAAAGCGAGCAACAAATGGGAGTAGTCTAACCCGCGGTGCGACTTTGTCGGCGGGAGACACGCACTTTTTTATCTTACTGTGGAGACAGCCCGCAGAGCAACATCTGGCTTATGCACACGGCTGCCTCCGACTGGTGGAATGTATCATACCTACACCAGTCGCGTTACGAAGTTTGTTCATGGAAAGCACGAGTAGTACTGGGAGTAGATCAAAAGTTGAGGATTTAAAAGGTTTTTTTTCCCCCTAATATAACAATATAAGAAAACATTATTTATGTTTCACTCTTTGTAACAGCAGGTGTTTTATTTTGTGCATTAGGAAAGATTACGCTGAGAAGGGGTGCACAGGTTCATCAGAACACCAACGGGGCCCATGCACGACAGTGGTTAAGATCTGCTTGAAGGGAAGGCTGAGGCTCTTAGACCAACAGGAGGGGGAGGGGAAAAAGGAGGAGAGAAAAGAGCAGGAGGAGGAGGCCGAGGAGGAGGGTTGGAAGGGGAAGAGGGCTGGAGGTGTTAGCAAAGGAACCCAGAGGGCCAAGAAAGAAAGACTGAAAAAAAAAATGGAGTTTTCCAAAACTCTTCCAGGAGTGTAGCAAATAAGACTCAGTGAACAACGCAGAGATTTAAAATAAAGAATCTGAAAGCCAATCTTGAAACTCTATGCTCAAATATCTCCTGCAAGGTAGACACTGAAATGAAGAACGGCCTCTCGCCAAACACCCCAGAGCGCCCCACTCCTGATCCGGGCTCGTGCAGAAGAACACCTTCAGCCTGAGCCTGCTGAGGCCAAGGCCAGAAGGAGAGAAGGTCTGTATTTGTCATGGGGTCCTGCTGTGGAATGACAGCACCCAGATGCCCCCTCTCTGGCCGCAAACAGTAGAAGATGCAATCTGGCCAGTGAGACACCTGCTGACCCTGAGCTCAGAGCTCCAGGCAGAAGAGGAGTCCCCTGTGACTTCCCATGGGGATGGCCCAGAGCGGGCACCCCACTGAGGCGGCTAGGGGTGGGGCGGGGCAGGCTGTAGTCCCAATCCTGAGGGTCCCATCAGAGTGACGGTTGGACCAGTGCCATGTCCTCTCTGTTTCCCCTTCGGTTCTATGTCAGATCAAACACCGCCTGCAAACACGGATCTCACTGAGGGGGCGAGTGGGGCCACACCCCCATTCCTTGCTTTTGAGCATCTTCCATCTTTTATTAAGGAAGGAGATGGTGTGGGACCTTGTCAGAGGCCGCGCTCCCCCAGACATGGACCCTGACATCAGGTGAAGGGCAGTGGGGGGAGGGGGACAACAGACAAGGGCAGGTGGGCAGGTGACTATACCATCAGGCCAGCCCCCTCTGGGGGTGAGTGGTGCTTGATCCTATTGGGGGAATTCCGGGGGCCTTTAAAAGACCCACAACTCAGTTGTGACCCAAGTAGCTAGGGAGCTAGGGCACCCATGCACCCCAGTCTTCTGTGTCTGGCTGAGGGATGACAAAGGGTGGCAGCGGCGGGAGGTGATTCATCCTCAGGCAGCGGCAGGAGCTCAGCTATCAGCCTGGAGAGGGAGGTGCTGGCACCTGGAAGCCAGCTGGTGGGCCCAGAAGCAGAGCTGGGGGGACCCCAGCAGCAAGACAGAGGGACTAAGACTTCCTGGGCTCTTATTAGATACGTGCCCTGCTGAGCGCTCTACACAATTTCCATCGGTACAACCTCACCCAGAGGACTCGTTCTGCTAGCTGCATTTTACAGAGTGGAAAAAGACCAGCCCCATCGCCTCACGCCTGCCCACCCCCCCCCCCCCGCCCCGGCCTCTGTCCAAGGTCAACCAACCTGTAAAATGCAAAACTGAGAACTGATCACAGGCTTGTCTGGCTGGAATTCAGCTCCTTGATGTTTGCACTACTGTAACCCCTCCAAGCATCAGAAGGCCCTGGGGTCCGGCCAGCTTCCGGGATGTGCCAGCCCTGTTCACAGGGCTCTGGGTTCTGCGGGGGTCCCCCACTTGGTTCCCTGCTCTGCAATTTCACCATCTTTCAGACGCACCAACTTCTGAACCAGGGGCCCTGCATTTTCATTTTGCATCGACTACAAAGGACTCAGGACCTTGTCCACCCAAGTTCCGATTTCCCTCAGAAACGCATCTCCGACTCTCAGCCACTTAAAATCCGACAGCCCCCACAGAACTAATTGAAAAATCCCCAACACTTGGATAATAATTTTCCTCCCCAAAGTTACACCGAGAATTAACAGGTGATAATGGCCTAACAGTACACTCCCAGCAACAAAGACAGGCCAAATTATTTCTCAAAGGATCTGGCTGTTACTTTAATCTTCTCACTTCTTCGCTGTGTCGGGGCACAGCAGTTAATGACCCGCGATAAATCCAAGAAGCTGTGACTTGCAAGCTAGGAGCTGAGGCCCAGCTGAAATACAGATCTATATTTTCTCTCCGAGGTGGTATCTAGGTTACCTGGGCCCAGCAAGGATTCCTCGATATTAAGGCTGTTCTTCTTTTAAGCCCCACCTCGACACGACTACTATCTCAGCCAGGGACTTGTGTTTTTTTCTTTTAATCACCCGCACCTCCCCTTCCAGCTAACCTTTCCAGCCGCCTCGCTCTCCAAAGCGTGGTGGCCGGATGATGGGACACAGGGGACCATGAGCGTGGCATCGACGGGAACCGTCACAGAGCCTGGGGATGAGGTGCCCCGTGTTCAGCTCACATTCTGGGGCCGCAGCAATCGTCTGTGACACATGGACACTGGCATGCACAGCGCTGTGTGACTCCAGAGGACTTGCCGTGATCGCAATCCCCCAACCAGCGAAGCCGTCTGCACTTAGACACTGACCGTGTCAGACAACCCAGATCTGGATGTCTCCCTCTCGTCTGCCTGGGAGACTGAATAAACCGGCTCTTTCCACCGCCAGCCGGACCCTGGGGAACAGGAAGCCTGGCCGCAGGGAGACAGACCCACAGTCTCTCATCCTCAGTTCCAGGTTCAGAAAAGCTCAGAAAACTGAGTTTTTATCAGTTTATTTGATCAAAACCTATACTGAACATAACTGAAGCTGATACTGTCTTTAAAGGTCTCTTTACAAGGAAAAGCCCCGCTTCGCAGCGGAAGCATTGATGGTCTGACTACACAGGACTGCCGCAGACTCACAGGGCTCTTGCCCGATACAGAACTCAGGCGCCACAGAGCTTTCCGAATCTGAGAATTCTAAATTGCTCAGCACATTCGCTCCCTGGGGTTTTGGCTAAACCCTCAATGCAGCAAGGATAGGGCACTCACAGCTCAGGCCTCCCGTCAGGCGGTCTCTCGTCCAAGGGCGGTGGAGACACTCGGCTGGTGTGGAATTCCCCGGCGGAATCCGGGACTGGCCCCGGACTCGGAGCCGGAGGGCAGGGACCCAAAGAGCAGGGACCGTGGGAGAAAGAGGCAGGCCGCCCTCCTCTGGGGCACGAAAGTTCCATCTGAGGCTTGTCTGGGGCACCGGGCGGGCCAGATCTCCGCCCCCGGCCCCGCCCGCCTGAGCCTTACACGTGTATGTAGAGGCCTTTACTGGGGGCAGCTGTGCACCCTGTCCAGGTGGCCCCCGGCTTTCTCAAGGCTGCATCCTTGAAATGGGTCTGCTGCGGGACTGGTGGACAGAATGTACAGGGAAGGGAGCAGGAGCCTCCAGTGGCCCTGGGGCCATCGTGCAGGTCAAGCCGTGGTCTCGTTCTGTCCCCTCGATGACCTCCACCTGCACATACGCATAAAGAATCATTATACAAAGTAGGACACGTCATTTCTGGTTGGGATGAGGCCAGGGCGCTGGCCCGGGGTGCGGCCGGCCCGGGGTGCGGCCGGCCCGGGGTGCGGCTGGCCCGGGGTGCGGCTGGCTGCTGGAGTCAGGAGGGGCACGTGCTGGAAAGACCACAGAAGGAAGGGGCCTGGGACACGTGGAGAACCCTGGGAGCCGGGCCTGTGTGCAGGAGCTGGGGGGGGCTCCAGAGCACCCACGGGTGCCCTCGACTCCTCTCGACTCCGACTCACAGCCTGGTGCGACTCTAGGGACAGGCTCAGCACCATTAGCAAAGCTCTTCCTCACTTGTGTTTCTCTCCTAACTTACCCAGTGAGGCTTAATTATCTAAATCTCAATTAATCTCCGTAAGGGTGCTTGCATGAGAAGTTCGTTTAATTTCCTCCTCCACCCCTGTTGCACGTGACCTTGTTCGGTTTATTGATCCCTCAGTCTCCACGCTTCTCCCCAGAACTGGTGGCGGAGCAGCTCAAAGAACATTCTTCAGCAGCAAATCCCAGGAGCGCTGGGCTCCTCCTGTGACTGCCCGGGCAGAACCCCAGTAGAGGATGGGGCTCGAGACAGTCTTCTTTTTTTTTTTTTAGATTTTTATTTATTTACTTGAGAGAGAGCAAGCAAGACAGAGAGAGAGAGGGAGGGATCCCAGAGAAAGAAGCAGACTCACCGCAGAGCGGAGAGCCAGACTCGAGGCTGGGTCCCAGGACCCCAAGATCATGACCTTCCGAGCCGAAGGCAGACGCTTAACCTACTGAGCCACGCAGGCGCCCCTTGGGACAGTCATCTTAGGAAAGGAGGCTTTGGAGACAGGACAGGCTGATCTGCGTGCAGCAGGTTAGGAAACACTATGGCTGGGACAGTCCTGGTTTGGGGAGAAGAAATAATGTGTGTGTGTGTGTGTGTGTGTGTGTGCGCGCTCACACGCGTGTGCACGTGCTGAGTAAATTCTAAAAATCAGCACATGTAACTTTCACAACCGAGGGTGAAAAAATACAGTTACTTCCCTTTTGAGGGGGTTTATGTTCGTGTTTGAATGATCAGGCTTTAAGAACACAGCGGCCAGGCTAGAGGAGAGAGAAACCTTCAGACTCTCCCACAAGCTCTGTGTGTGATTTGAGCAAATCTCCCAGGGGATAGCGAGAAAACCACCTCCACACCCTCCCCCTCTACTCTCTCTTCCTCATGCACACATGCACACACTCCTCTCTCTCTCTCTCTCTCTCTCTCTCTCTCTGGATTGAATGGTTGAAATCTGAGCCCTCAGATGTGAGGGTAGTAGGACGCGGGGTCTTTGGGACGTGATTAGGCCACGAGCCCTCGTGTTAAAGGGGTCAGGGTCCTTTAACACGGGACCCCAAAGAGCTCTTTTGCCTTCTTTCTGCCGCATGACGACGCCACAAAGGGTGGGCAGTCTGCAACCTGTAAGAGGGTTCTCACCAGCACCCTGATCTCCAACTTCCAGCCTCCAGGACTGAAATAACTTTCTGCTGTTATCAGCCCCCCTAGGAGAGGACTTTATCAGAGCAACCCGAAAGGGCCAGGACTCTCACTGCCCTCCTCATATGCACACACCACGCACACACGCACAAATCTCTAAGGCCCGAGGAGAGAACCTTCTAGAAGGTCAGTATTGGGACCACCTCAAAAACAAGCAGTGACAGAACGGAGTGATCCTCACGTCGGCTGGAGGCTGACCTCTTGGCGAAGCAGACAGATGGCGGCACGAACAACACGCTGCCTACCAGATTCCATCTGACCCGCCCGTTCAAGTTCTCCAGCCCCAAATCACACTGATGATGCTACTTAAATCATTTGCTTCTTTATGGCTTTTATATCTACCCCTTTTTCTAATAGTCTATTTAAAGCTGGAAAATGAACCTCATTTTTTCTAAATGTAATTTGAGCGAATTTGCATGATACACACAGTAACAAGTGGGTCCTGAATTATGTATGATCCCTTTAATGGGCCAGAGCTTGTTTGGAATGTGTGATCTTATAAACTACTGGGTTTGCTTTTTATGGCAAATTGAACACTACTCCCCCCTCTTGCTTTACATATTCTCCTAATTAGGGGAGATAAAATAGATTTTAGACCTGAAAAAGTGATTTCTTTCCAAGAGCCCACATTTGTATGGAAAATTAAGCTCATTTCAGTCAGCTGCACCCTCTAATTTAGAGCTGTTGTCAGCATAAAGGATAATCATAAAAGATTTCCCCATCAGGAGCTCTTACGCACTCGAGATCCTAAGGTGACATTTTGAAGTTAAGGAGGGGACTGTGGGTTTTGCTCCTTCGGGTGGCCTCAGGGAGTCTGGAGTGGGACTTGGATTTCGCTAAATAAGGGCGATTGATTTAAAGCTGGTCTACATTTTGCTTGCCGGCTCCTTGGGAAGCAGAGGAAGTCTGAAATTAGTAATAATTGCTTCCCCTTTCTCCAACGCTGACAACACGCCCGGTAGACCAGCTAGCCGTCTTGGCGATGCTGTCTTGGGCATGAGGGGGTTCATTGGTGGCGTGTGGGTCGTTCAGCAGGGACGGAGCACCCATGCGAGGGGAACCAGGATGGGGGGCAGATTGCAGTGGCCTTCCCCACCCTTCTTTACAAGATGAGAAGTACGGTGGGTTAGGGTGGAGGGTGTGGAGCGGTGTGAGCGGGTGGGCGGAGGGAAGTCTGTAAGTGCCCAGAAAGGACTGCGGCCTCATGATCCTGGGCCGTGGGGTCACTTCCTTCTCTCACCCCAAACAGGAAGATGCTCTTCTTTCAGAGACTTTGAAATTCCCTCCCCTTTGAGGTGCATGAGTGGGAGAGTTGGTTAAGCATTTGTCTCTTGGTTTTGGCTCTGGTCTGATCTCCGGTTTGTGAGATCGAGCCCCGCTTTGGGCTCTGCACTCAGCTTGGAGTCTGTTTGGGTTTCTCTCTCTCCGTCTGCCCATTCCCTCCCCCTCACACTCACGCCCCTCCCCAATAAATAAATATATCTTTAAAAACAAAAATTCCCTCCCTTGCCACAGACTATAGAAACACCCTGGAAAGAGACAGCACACACAGGTCAGGTGGGTTCAAGAGAGAAAGCACCAGAACCAATTGCTGTTCTTACAGTGAAAGACTAGCAAGTCGATCCTTTCCAGGGCCTGTGACGGGGAGCCTGAAGGGAGAAGCAGACGGTCTGAAAGCAGTGGGTTAGGGCCCTGAGTGGAGGGAGGAAGAAGATGCCCCCTTCTGCGAGCAGCACCTGCTCGTCCTGGCCTCATTTACAATCTGGGCAAGCCCTCTTGTGAGGGCAGCTTCCAGTGGGAATGTCTTCTCCTTCAGGAAGGACCCCATAGCCACCCACAGACAAGATCCCCAACCAGACCGTCAGAGAACACAGTGGGTATTGGCCAGGGGGAGGCATACTGTCTTCGGAAAGGGCCACAGAGTCAATATCTTTGGCTTTGTAGGCCTTATGGTCTCTGTGGCGCTGCTCAAGTACACCAGTGCAGCATGAACGCAGCCCTAGATCATACGTAAATGACTCAGTGTGGCTGTGTTCCAATAAAACTTTATTTATAAACAGAGGTGGCGGGCCAGATTTGGTCTATGAAGTCATAATTTGCCAAGCCCTGGTCTAGCCATTTCACACGTCTTGAGGTAAATAGTACATCATGATCTAGTAAATAGTACATCAGGATCTAGTCAAGCTGTTCATGGCCTCTTCCCCAGCAGCAGACGGGGTAATGCCTGCCTGTCTCTCTGTGACCCTTAGTATCTCAGCCTTGATGGTCTGCCAAAAACTACTGTGAATAAGAACATTCACGTCCCCCAGGTCAAGAAAGTCTTGCACCAACGTCCATCCCACACTCAAACAGAGGCAAGAAACACCATGAGATGTGATGTGAGAAAAATGCACCAGCTTCTTTTTTTTTTTTCTAAATTTATTTTTTATTTTCAGCATAACAGTATTCATTATTTTTGCACCACACCCAGTGCTCCATGCAATCCATGCCCTCTATAATCCCACCACCTGGTACCCCGACCTCCCACCCCCTTCAAACCCCTCAGATTGTTTTTCAGAGTCCACAGTCTCTCATGGTTCACCTCCCCTTCCAATTTCCCTCAACTCCCTTCTCCTCTCTAACTCCCCATGTCCTCCATGCTATTTCTTATGCTCCACACATAAGTGAAACCATTTGGTAATTGACTCTTTCTGTTGACTTATTTCACTCAGCATAATCTCTTCCAGTCCCGTCCATGTTGCTACAAAAGTTGGGTATTCGTCCTTTCTGATGGAGCCATAATACTCCATAGTGTATATTATTTACCCCAAAGATACAGATGTCATGAAAAGAAGGGCCATCTGTACCCCAATGTTTATAGCAGCAATGGCCACGGTCGCCAAACTGTGGAAAGAACCAAGATGCCCTTCAACGGACGAATGGATAATGCACCGGCTTCTTAAAACACAGCTCTAGCTGAAACATACCCTGCCGTTTACAATTCCAAGCAGAAGAACTTTTCCAAATAAAACATCTGCATTCGGGTTAATGGCTCGTTCAGTTTTCGCCAAGAGCAAATGGGAAGAGGGTCTTAACTTTATGTTTATGTAAGGAACAAGCCTCTTGAGCAATTTCTCTTCAGAATAAAAGCACCATCTTTGTCCAGGGCAATTCACTTTTCTACCCCAGAGAGGGAGACGCGTTCTCACATTACTTACCAGATTCCAAAGTCAGTCTGAGGACTCTGTCCACCACCACCACCACCGACACACAACAGACAGGGTCACGAAGTTGTCTGACTGGTGCGGTTACAAGGGACGGACAAGACCCTGGGGCAGAGAGCACTGGCCACAGACTCACCCAGATTTGGGGCTGGAGGAATCACACACCTGAGATGGAGCGAGAGAGGAGGGAAGAGAAGCTTAGGGGAAACAGCAGAGGCTGTTCTGTCCTTAAAGAGAAAACGGGCCCAGAACATTCTAGAATTTGGAAGACATTCACCGAGGCTTGAGGAAGGAACTCAAGGATGGTTCTGGAGAGGTAATTCAGGTTCCGGCAGTGCGGTGAAGGTCAAGTTACAATGTTGGGAAAGGGGGTCCGCGAAGCATTTTAAGCAGAAGGGTGATGTAATCAGATTTGTCTATGGACAGAATAGTGATTACAATTCATGGAGCATTCCACTCTGCACCAGGACCTGTGCTCTGCTTTTTGAACACTACCCTGTTTACCCTTGGGAACGGCCTGGCGTAAAGACAAGGAACACAGGGTCTAGAAGCACCTGTGTCTGAGGCCACGCACCTGCAAGGGAACCCCAGGCTCCTGGTTCTCCCCTAAACTCAGACCTCAGAACTGAACCCATAGGACTTCCGTCTTCAAATCAATAATTAATAAATAAATAGGTCCTCCCTCCCCCGCAAAACACCCAATAGACAACCACTGATATTCTGACAATACTCATTTCATGGCTAATTTCTTCGGACTCAGAATGTATCACTTTTGTGCATTTGCTGAAATGGACCCCATCAAATCATAAAGAGAATTTATTCTGCAAGGAAAAAAGACTAGTATAATTAAGACACATTAGTTAGCTCAGCATGAAACAAAGAAGTCACTCAAAGAATTCACCTTTCCCTAGAAGGGAAAAGAGAAAGAGAAGGTGATCTTTTGTTTTCTCCCCTTTGCCTTTGAGACGTCAGACTCGTTTTTCACATCTTAATTTTTCTGCTGATTTCCGGCTTGTTCTTGGAGGGTGGGAGGTGGGCAGCGTTTTTGCTCAAGTGCCCTGGCCTGGAGTCTGGGAGGGGGGCCAGTGCGAGCCGTAAGACAATGAGGAATGTTCTGCGTTTTTCGGAGCCTTCAACCACAGCATGACAATGGCTCCAGCTGGGCCTCTCCGATTTACTTTCTTCTTCTGAAATGTCACGAACACAGGCCATGATCATCTTTTTAAAAAGTAAGAAGATTTTAAGGCCACTGGAAAGCTGGGGCGGACAGCCGAGTGCAATGCTTGGAAAGACAAGAGGGGAGAGAGGATGGGGTCGGGGGGTGGGGAGCCCCTCTGACCTCACCGGCAGGCCTGGCCCTTCTGTCCTGACGACCAGAGAGCTCAGAGCTTTCACCCAGTGTTTGAGAGCCGCAAGCATGAATTTAGGACAGTAAGTGTGATTTTAACATGAGCTGCGGTATTTTATGCTCTGCATGTGTATTTGGTTTCTGATCTTCTGTGGTGGGGGGGGGGGGGCATGCATGTGCATGCTCTATGGAAAGCCACCTCCAATCTTCTGTGGAATTAGGCAGAAAGGACACATTTTAGCCCAGAAACGCCTGCTGCCTGCTGCAGTACCACTCAGGAGCCCCATTCAGGAAGCAGAAGAGGAACCACGCCCTGGACACTGAGCAAGGGTCCTTGGCCCCCAAGTAGTCCTTCCTCTGAAGATAGCAAGTGTGGGGAAGGCCCCCAGGACAGTGGCTGCCCTCTTCCTCCTAGATAACTCTTCCAAAGCAGCACCCCCCACCCCGCTGACGGCAGCAAGCCCACTTCCCTCAATAGGGGGTCTTAGAGCGTGTGGCCACCTGTGTTTTATAAAGACAGACTCGGTAACATCCCCCTGGGACTTGGACGTTCTTCCCACAGATCAGAGAGCTCTTTTCTCTTCCTGAATCTGGGCAGGACTGTGGCTATGGTGGACGGGATGGTTATGGGACTCCCTAGGCGAGGTCATGAAGATGGCAGGACTTCTGCTCAGCTCATGTTTGGGACACCCACTCTTGGAGCCCGGCCACCACGCTGTGCGGAAGCCCAAGGAGCCACATGCTGAAGCCCACCTGTAGATGCCCTGACCAACAGCCCTTGCTGGCCTCCTCCACAAGACAAGTGATGAGCTTTCAGATAATTCGACCCGCCCGCTATCACATCACCCCAGCCCTCCAGTCTCCCCAGCTGGGGCCCCAGACAACATGGGACAGGAACAGTCCTTCCTGCTATGACTTTCCCACATTCCGGACCCACGGGATCTCTGGCCGTAACACCGGGGGCTTGTTGATGACTCTTTTTGGGGTGGCTTGTGATGCAATAGTAGTGACTAGAACCCAATGGAAGGAGGTGGGGGCACCAGGTTCCTCAGGATTCTGGACTGATACCACTTGATGACTTTTAACAAGTCGTTTAACCTCTGTGGGGCTCAGGGTCCTCATTTGCAAAGGGAAAAACTGTTCAAGGTTATATACACGAAACTTTTTACAGAAAAGCATTTGATAAATAGAAGGAAACCCTACTCAAATAGGAAGAATCATTGTTTTCAAATTTCAGAAATGCCTTTGGTGAGCCAGTGGCAAGGTCAGCAGAAATCCGGTATGGCTGTAGGGGACAATGCCAGATGGGGTCATCAGGACAGGTGTCCCTGTCCCTTCACTTTTAACTGTGACCTAAAAGACAATCATGAGAATCCAGGAAAAAAGTGAGAATATATATGGGAAGCATTTCATTGTGGAGTCGTTTTGTTAGTTAGTCGACCTAACTAGGGTCGTTTTGAACATTGAATGGTATAATGCATTGGTGCTCAGGTTGAAAATAAAAGATTTCTCTTTTATTCCCAAGTTTTCCCGTGCAGCCAGGAGTATACCCACCCCAGGAGGAGACCGGGGATTCTTCTCCAGGCAAATGCACGGGGCTGGCATTTCGTAAGAGTTCAATAAATGTGGACCATTATTTCTGGTGCCATTTGAAGTGGTCTTATTTCTGTGCAAAATATTTCTTTTCGAGGAAATCTCTCTCTTGGGGTTTTTCTGGATCACTTGCTCCCTTTCTTTCTTTCCCTCTCTCTCTCCTTCTCTCTCTCTCTCTCTCACTCTCCTCTGTAACTCTCTGGAGCTTTGAGTTGGTGCAACCCGCCACTGTGAGCCTCTCTCTTCAAACTCAGCACCTGTCTGTAGAGAGTCTTCTCCGAGCTCGGCACATTCCCATGCGCCGGCGCACTGAACTCCGGTGATGAGCTATGTAGTGATGGCTGCTCCCATTTTATTTTTTTATTATTTTTTTTTCTTTTTTTAAGATTTTATTTATTTGTCAGAGAGACAGAGAGAGTACAAGCAGACAGAGAGGCAGGCAGAGGCAAAGGGAGATGCCGGCTCCCCGAGGAGCAAGGAGCCCAATGTGGGACTCGATCCCAGGACTCTGGGATCATGACCTGAGCCGAAGGCAGCCGCTTAACCGACTGAGCCACCCAGGCGTCCCAGCTGCTCCCATTTTAAAGAAGAGAATGGTGAGGCTCGGAGAGACTCGTGGTCTCATCCAGGATTTGCCATCAGAGCGGCAGAGCTTGGATGGAACCTCAGGCTTCTGACTTCCCCGGCTCCTTCCACTCCATTCCAGGATGAGGGCACAGCCCCCTCCCTTGGCTTCTCCCTCCATATTCTATTCTAGAGGCTTGAGATGATGTCATTCTGTTCTGGGTAATTTCACTTACCCCTTCAAACTCAAGTGGGGAAAGTGTCTGCGAGTTGGTTTCATGAAAGCTAGGCTCATTTTGATATAGAACCAAAATATTTTGTGTATAATGTTGACATACTGTTATCAGCAAAACCTCGTTTTTTCATTATTATTATTATTATTATTATTATTATTATTATTATAGGGACCATCTGTGTACTCAGGCCCAGCACAGAGGCAGAAATTCAAAACCAGTGTTTCATTTCCTACATTACACTCTTCCCCAAAAAAGAAAGGGACAGTGGGTACAGCAGCAGCGTTCGTGTCCTGCATGACTGAGCCGGGCATCCCAGAAAACCAGATGTTACTACATCTGTATGTTGTTGCTGTTGTTGTTGTTTTTATCTTCCTGGAAAGAGAAAGAACGAGCTCTTGGAATTCAAATTCCCATTGACTCTGAAGTGATGAGCATATTTAAAGGCAGTGTGAGGCTGTGACATTTCCCATCGCTGCACTCACGTCCGAGGATAGATCCAGAATCACGCATGATCACGGTGTACGGGATACCCATTCATCCCCAACCACGTGCTGGGGCACGGACGCCCCTGCAAGGAGCAGATTCAGGGAAGGGGCGAGGCGCGATACGGGGGCATCCACCCTCAGCCGCCTGCCTCTAGACGACTGCAAAAGTGCTAAAAGCCTGGGAACCCAGGGACACAGCCGCAGCAGGAAGGAGAGCCCAGGACCAGTGCCATGTGGGGACACAGCAGCAGGAGCGTGATGTCTGGGATGGGCACGTGCAGGCTCCTGCAGGCGACGTCAGCAGCACTTACCTGCCCCTGCCCCGGAGGGACGATGGGCTGAAGAGCTGGAGAGGCTCACACGGCCAGGCTGACCGGCAGACATCGGAGGGACGCTCTGCTGGCCACCTGCCCGTCGGAGAGACGTCTGCCCGTTCTGCTGACTGGCATCCGTGCTCCGTCGAGAACTCTGAACACAGGTTCTGTCCTGCGGCTCTGACCCCATTGTCTGGGGGCTGGTCCCAGGACTGGCGGCTGAGAACGCTTCCTGTCCCTCTGCTGTCCAGCTCTGTCCCTCGGTGTCTGCAGAGGATGGGGCAGAAGAGGCGTGAGAAACACGCCTGGGGTGGGAGCAAGAAAACCCCATTTTCCAGAGCTCTCGAGAGCAAGAGCGTCTTTGCTTAACATTTTTGAGCCTACCTCTGGCACTCAGAGGAAAAAGAGAATGTTGCAACTTTAGAAAGATCATTTTTCCGTTTTTTCCAATCAGTTTGATGACTAGAGGCCGAGAAAAGGATACCCAGAAATTCATCCCACCTTCCCTCAAAAAAGGAATTTGGGGGCACAAGTTCCGGGGAGGAAACCAGCTGATGGATCGCGGCTCTCTCCACGGCTTCATCGGCATGCGGAACTGTGCCCGTGAGGGTTCTCTGCCTTCAGAGCGTGTCTTGTCACCCCAGATAGGTTGGAAGCTTCCGGAAGCCCGCTGTGGTCTACTTCTTTGTGCCCTCGCCGACAGGGCTTGGCCATCTGCTTGGCACCCTTCTGGAATTCCTCATTTTAGGCGACAGCAGCCCTGTGAAGTCAGTTACATAAGAGCCTCATTTTACAAATGGGAACTCTGAGCTCGGGGAGCGGCGGTCATGCAGACCAGTGCTTGTGCGTCTCGGGACCCAGCCCAGACCTGTGCCCAGACTGTGCACTGCGTTCGGATCGCAGGGCCAGGAGCACACGAGGCTGATTAATGGGGTGACATTTTCATGCCAAGGCCCTCATCGTATCATGGGCGAGTCGCCTGGACTTTGGGAGGAGGATGAAAGTCAGGAGAAGCCCAAACTCGTGAAGAACGGGAGTAAGGCTGGGTGCTGAGTCATGAGCTCCTCGCTGCCCCTGGGGGCCACGAGGATGGCCTCTGCTCCTCTGCGGCCCTTCAGAGGTTGGCCAGGACTGCATCTACCCCTCCAGCCACCCTCGGTCAGACTGTTGTCTCTTTCACAGCCTGGTCCCAGAGTGCCCACAGTTACCCTCCTGCACACGGACACCTGCAATGTCCCCAAATGCACTCTGCAATCCAGGAAGCACGGCTTTGTCCCAGGAGGGCCCCTCTGCCCCAGGGGCCCTGATAAAACTCCCTGAGCCACATGCACCAAGGAAGTTTCCAGAACTTCTCCCAGGAAAGTAAGCCTATCACAGGCCAATACCCCTAGGCAGTCTCCCAATCTCCTTAAAGAAAATGTAAGATTTGTTTACTAAAGGAATGACTTCTACCTTTGACTTGTTTTTATTACTGACTTGAACAGGATTCCACTCATAAACCCTGGGTTGAGCAGTGCTCTGCGTGGGCCACAATGCAGGTGCTGCAGGCAGACAAGCCTGGCCCTCGAGAGCCCCCCGCGTCGCAGAGGATCACCGGGCAGGCATGCTGTCAGCTACTTTGCGCACAACACACCGTACGGGGCCCAAGGCTGCGGCTTCACTCATTGCATATTCATTGTCTGATAAAGGCGGTGGAACAGGAGAAAGTAGGGGACGTTGCTGTCAGCGGCTCTGAGTTCAAATCCAGATTTTGCCAACTCAGAACCAGTCCCATTTTATGACCCAGGAGGTCATGGTGGTTTGCGGGATTTGTTCTTAGCATGAGACTTTTGAAGTGATGCCAGCAAGAGTGTTCACAGAAAGCAATCCAGTTTACGAAGGGCTCGTGGTAATAATTGACAATGGCCGGACGTGCCTTCCTTTATAGAAGATTGTATCTCAGAAGCTTCTAGAAACAACTACGGTTTCCATGGAGCTGTGAGTGAAGTCCATCCCCTGTACTAAAACAGCCGGCTAATGAAGAAGGCTATCCCACAAGCAGATTTTTAACTTGGGTAAATTAAAAGAAAAAAAAAAATGGTCTCGGGAACCTAATCTTACCATTATGGTGGCAAAGAATGAATGGCGTGTGTGGCTGGTGGCAAGTCCAGGAAGTCACAGCTAAGTACTCGGCTGGTGTTTTCACCACTAATTCTATGGTTTTGCCAGATTTCCGATCAGTGTAGATTTTGAGTCTGCTTCTGACCCTATTTGCCTACAAGCCTTGTGATTTTTATGATGTAACTTTGAAGACCCCATGAATTCTGAGAGTTTCACATAGAATGTCACAGCAAAAATACAAGTGTGAGTGTGGGTGTTCGTGGGTATGCACCTGTACCTAGCGTATAGGAGGTGATCTAGAAGGGGCAGCTTGTGTTACGAATTAATCTCCGCACCACATGCGGCATTCCAGTTGAGGCAGGATACTGGAAGGAGACAGGCCAGCTGGAGCCGCTGGTCTCACTGTTGGGAGAGGCACAGCTGGAGTCTAGTCACAGCAGCTGTACCAACCGTCGACCACCTGTCAGCCCCCCTCCCTGTCCCTGCTGAGAGAGGACATGTGACTATACTCTAAGCCCATGCTCCTCAAAATGGGGCCCTGACCAGCAGTACCAGCGGCACCCGGCAATTTTTAGAAATGGCAATTCCTGGGCGCCTGGATGGCTCAATGGGTTAAGCCTCTGCCTTCAGCTCAGGTCATGATCTCAGGGTCCTGGGATCGAGTCCCGCATCGGGCTCTCTTCTCAGCAGGGAGCCTGCTTCCCCCCTCTCTCTCTGCCTGCCTCTCTGCCTACTTGTGATCTCTGTCTGTTCAATGACTAAATAAAATCTTAAAAAGAAAGAAAGAGAGAAAGAAAAGAAATGGCAATTCTCAGTGTTGACTTGCTAAATTGGCAATTCTGGGGCTAGGACCTTCTGACTTTGAAGTAGCCCCCACGGGGTTCTGACGCACCCTTCAGTTTGAGAACGGCTGATCTCTACACAAAGCAACCCCTTCCTTTGAGAGTCGCCAAGTCTCGTTCACTTGTTCATGACCTATTCACTCAGCACGTTTTTATCCAGCATCTATAATGAACTAGATACTATCGTAACCACTAGGAATGAATTAAACACAGAAACTAACCCATCTTGGGGGGATTGAGAGGAAGCAGTGGTTCCGAGCCAAACTCAGGAACCAGACTGCCCGGTCTGCATCTCACTAGCTGTGGGAACTGAGCGAGGGACTTGGCATGATCACGGTGCAATTTCAAAGATTTGGTGCAGATTAAATGTGTGTAAAGCCCAGCCTAGAACACAATGAACCAAGAGGTCAAGCTAAGTTAAATCAGGTCGCAGAACAAGACGGGACACACATCTCCGCTAAGACCTGGGAGAAAGCAGAAAAAAGGATCCAGGAGATCTTCGTCGTGACATTCAGCAGAAGTCCGGCTCCTGATCCAGGTAACGTAAGAGAAGGAAGTACGAACGCTGCATCTCCGGTCCAAAGCGGACAGGTGGGAGCGAGCGCTCGGGGGCCTGGGAAGCGGCGGTGGGGGTGAGAGTTCACTGGGAGCGAGGACCTGGCCTCTCGGTGGGAACGCATCACTGGGAGAAGGTGCCAGAACCCAAACCATGAGCCAGAGCCCAGGGCGTGGCGAGAACCCAGGGCAAGGAGGCAAGGGGAAGTCAGGCACAGAGTTCAGAACCCTGTGGCCCGCAGGGAGGGGCTGGCTCTGCAGGCAGCCCCGTGGTGTTGGAAGCCCACCGGATGGGGGAGCACAGGAACACTGTGCCCAGGGTCACCATGGGGCTGTGCAACCAAGGCTGCGGGCCAGCTGTGGAGGGGACACGGCTCAGTGCCCCCTCCTGAACTGTAGTCCAGCTGCCTGTCCAGTCCAGCCAGTGCTGCTCCTCTGAGCCAGAGGACCTGTCTGTCCCTCTAGTCCTGGCTACCAAGGTTGTCAGTACTGTCCCCCGTGGCTGTGTGCATTCAGGAACTAGCTTTGAGCATCTGAAGACCAGGACTCTGATGAGGCCCCTGGGTGGCTCAGTCGGTTCAGCGTCCGACTCTTGATCTCAGCTCAGGTCTTGATCTCAGGGTCGTGAGTTCAAGACCCACACTGGGCTTCATGCTGGGCACAGAGCCTACTTAAAAAATAAAATAAAATAATGACCAGCACTCTGAGTATAAAGAAACCAGCTACCCTGTGTCACCCTGGAGGTCAGAATGGACAGAATGGAAGTCCCTGGGTGGCAGGTTTGCACTCATAAAAGGAGGACATGTCCCTGAATGGAGGCTTTGCACCTGCCCTCAGCACAGATACCGTCCTGGGGCTGACTGTGCTGTGTTCCAGAAACCCTCCTGGAGACAGAAGGAAGTCTGGAAGGTGAAGAAGCTTCTCCACCCGGAACACATCAACGATCTCTACTCCCTTTCTGCTCAATGAAGGCAGCTCTGAGCCCCGCCTCTACCCATCATATCCTGTTTCTGTCACCCCAAAAACACACGGCGGTCACTGGGATGTTGAGAGACATAATTATCCCATCAATTTGTCAGTGAATTAGGAGCCAGCAATCCATTTCCTGGGCCTCCTGTTGAGTTTGAATAGAGGACAGCAGGCTCAGGCCAGGAGAAATTTGGCAGATCTTACGTGGGGCCTGAAGCTAGGCTCAACACCAACTTGGAGAGACTGAGAAAGGCAGAGGGGAATGTGTGTGCCTCCGCTCCTAGCGCTGAGCGCGGGAGGAACAGCGAGTCCCCTCAAACCCGCTCGCTGGGGCCCTGGGAGCCAGACTGAGCGGGGGAGACGAACATGAGACAGCCAGAAAGCAACGAAACTTCCCTGTGCACCCTCGTTCATGAGAGTAACCAGAGACCATAGACCAGGGACTCAGGGGGGACAGACAGCCTCAGGAGCGGACAGTCAGGGGTCCCTGTATAGTAGAGGACAGACAGCTGCCAGGGACCGCCACGGTCCCTGCATCCAAACAGGCTGGGGGAAGGTGAGGGGCAGGACCCTAAGCCCAGTCTGGGGGGGTCCCAGACAAGCTCCCAGGAGAAGGCAAAACCTCATCTGTTCTGGAGAACGAGACAGAGACAAAGAGGAAGACGTTCCAGGTCTGGAGAGGCACTCGGGGGAGTGTGGGCTGGGCCGCACGGGCTGCGGGTGGTTCGCAGGACATGGGGCCTCACCCGGTCCTGGGAAGCTGGACAGGATCAGTCTGGGAGGTGACACTACGGCACCAGCGGAAGGACGCCCCCGCACCAAGTTCCTGGCTGGAGAGCCCAGCCAAGGCCCGCGGGCCTGTGGGAGGACAGAGGCGGGGGCCTCCTGCATACCCAGCTCCAGCCTCGACGGGACAGAAGGGCGACTGAAAGGCTGACCTCATCCCAACTGGCAAGAAAGACACAGAAAGGAAGGAATGAAGATTCCCAGAGCCTAGAGAGATGGTGTTTCCTTATCGACGTTCACAGCAACCAGACAAAATGACTAGGGAACAACCCTCCGCTGCTAATTTTCTGATTTTAGGACATAAATCCATCTCAGATCCCAATCTCTGTGGCCCATCAGGGCAGTTTACTGAGTCTGGTGATGAGCCTCGTGCCGGGATGTTTGCCTGGAGGGTCCCTGGTAAACAAGTGACATCTAGCCTGCCCCAAACCTCACCTACTCCAGGAAGGCACAACCAAACCGCTTGTGCCTTCAGGGCAGACTGTAAGGTTAGACCCGCAAATTTCAATCATAAGTTTCCAAGAGGACTCATCAGGTCCTGCTGCAGGCGGGCAGGGGCCCGGCTTTCTCTGAGCAAAGCCCTGAACTCACTGCACACAGCTTCGGGCAGGACTTGCCATAATTGTGCAGAAGACGAAGAGGGAGTTCACCCTCCTTCCTTCCTTCCTTCACCCAAGGGGTGACGCTGGCAGGGGGAAAGAGCAGGAGCTCACAGGGCAAGCGTGGGGTACGCGGGAAAGAAGAAGAAGAATCAGAGACGGCTGGGTTCAAAGTCCAGCTCTCCAGCTTGTAAGCTCCTCACCTGGGGCAAGTCAGGTGACCTCTTGGCGCCTCTGTTTCCTCTTCGATCCGCTTTCACAGAACATCCAAACTCTTATCAGAAGATAAAAGCTTGGGGCGCTTGGGTGGCTCAGTCCGTGAAGCATCCGACTCTTGATCTCAGCTCAGGTCTTAATCTCAAGGTCGTTGAGTTCAAGCCCTATGACGGGCTCCCTGCTGGGTGTGGAGCCTACTTAAAACATTTTTTTTTTTTAAAGAATAATAAAAATAAAAGCTTTGTATTACAGCAAGAAGAGAGTGTCCAAATCTGTACCATTCCCAGGATTCTAGAGCAGGACGGGCTCGTGCAGAACTTCATGGAACGAAGGCACTGGGTCGGCTGGAAGGCTGTGAGCTGCATTCATAGGCCAGGGGACGTTCTTGACCAAAGACCCAGGCCGGAGAGGAGTCAGCACCACAGCGCCCGAGGCCCTGCAAAGAGAAGCAAAGCCCTCTTTGCTTTGGGCAGCAGGGGGCGGGGAGGGGGGGGGACCCAGGCAGAGCACGGGCTGCAGAGGACACAGCTGACCAGAGTCTTGCTAGGAGAGTCTGAGTGAGGAGATGCCCCCCTATCTCCCCCCCCCCGCCCCCTGCCAAGTGAGTGTGTCACACACCACAGCAAGAGCGTGAGGCCGGCCCGCCTGCTCTTGCGGGGCTGCGCCAGACCAAAGGTTTCGACAGGCCTCTTCCCAAGCAGCCTGGCGTGAGGGGCTGCTCCTTACCAGTCCTCTAACCAACGGTCCTGGTCGTTACATTTTGTTAGAAAAGAAAATTCAACCGAGTAACTCCGATGACCTGATTGGCTTTATTAAGTGAGTCACAAAGCAGACGGCCTTCCCTCTCACAAGTACGAATCCAAGGTTTTTATACGAAGGAAGGTAGGGCAAGAAGTTATCAGCAAAAGAAAAGAAAGACTGATCCAGGCCAAGTCCCCTTCCCTTAAGGAGGAGGGAAGCGGGTCTCACTGGGGAGTCACCTCACCTTCCTTTGAGGCCGGGAGAGCCCATGTGACAGATTACCTCACTGGCGCCAACCAGAAAATTCCAGATGGATTGGCTTGGAATTCCAGGCCTGGAGAGGAAGACACCGCAATGAAGTCTTGCTTCGCTGTCCTGGAAGCAAGCGACTCCACGTTGGGCCTGTAGCTTTCTTCCAAAAATCTGCAGCAAGAAGAGCATTTCCTCTGGAGGTGGGCAGGTGGGCCACCGAGGGGACTCCCTCCAGCGCCTCCCTTCACCTCCAGCTCCGCCCCCCTGAACCGTCTTTATGGCAGCAAAGGCCCAGAGAACGGGGGTGCGGTTGAGATCCACAGCCGGTGGGGAGAGAGAATGTGAAATGCACTTAAAGCAGTTTCTAGCACACACACATGTTATGGACAAGACCATGAGGAGCCTGTTGGGGTTTTCAGAGCCACTTTGGGCAAAAAATATGGAGAATGATGTCCAAAGGCGAGGGCAGACAGAAATTCAGATGTTTCAGCCCAGTTAGCTCAATGTCCATTCTTGGCAGGAATTTGTCAACGGGGATCCGCCGGATGCAAGAGTCTGTTCGGTGACACCGTTGCCCATCCCACCTCAGAACTGTGCTATGGGCACAGTTAAGCTTATTTCACCCAAACACTTGATAAGCAAGATGAGGAAGGAGGAGCTGCGCAGTGTGCTTGCCGGTAGTCATTCGCCACGTGGAGCCATCCCTCTCGAAGCCAATTTGTAGGAGAGCAAACCCACTTTAGTCGCTCTCACAGGGAGAGCCACGAGTGGGTTTTACATGGCAGCAGCTTTTGCCTCAACAGTCCAACAGAGCTGTTCAACAGCACACTGATATCCTTCGAGAGTGAGTTCCCCGTCACAAGGAGTAGTCAACTCACACGTTAACATCTGTTAGAATTGCTCGAGACGTGAGCATAGTGTTGGGGGTGTAGAGTGACAAGACCCAAACTCAAGGATCTACTTGGCTCAGTACCACCTGTGTGACCTTGGAAAACTGGCCTGAACTCGTCTAATTCTTGGCCAACTTCTATGTCAAATGAAGGTAATTTTTTTTATAGAGAGGTTGCGAGGTGCAGGAGGTTGTAAGTCATAAATTAAACGAGATCATGTCCATAAAAGCATTTTATAAACTAAAAAATGCTGTACTAATGTGTGTTATCATTAAGATTTTAGGAGCTCGGAAATAAAGGACTCTTGAGGCTAGTAGCATTTTGTACAGATGGCAGCATTTGATGCTGGCACTCCCAAACCCGGCTAGAAATAAAGCGCCGTGAAGCATGTCCCGCCAGCCCGGCACGCCGCGCACCGATGATTACTCGCATTCCTCGTTCGGTTGTAATGGTTATTTTAAAGCATCAGGGCTGGGCGGGGCTATCAGCTTGCAAGTTGGCATATTTTTATTTTGACCTATTCCAAGTTTGAAAAATGATATATTGGATGCTCTCTAGGTCCAGACACAGTCCCTGAAATTCCCCCACCTAATTAAAGACGTTGACAGATGGAAATGAGTTTCATGACATTGGATCCCCAGCTCAGTGCTGGGCTTGGAGCAAGGTTGTCGGGCTGTTCCTGGGATTTCGGTGGGGAGAAGGACGCCGAGCTTTCCTCTTTCTTCGTCACTGGGGCTGCACAACTGGCCAGGGTCTGCTTCTCGGCTATGCCTTTCGGCAACCTGCCTTCATTCCCGTAGAGAGCACCAGCTGGAAAAGCCGGTTTCTGGCATCTGGAGGCGTGAATTCATTATTGTGCACTTTCTCTTTTCTGGTGTGAGTCAGTTCTGTGAGAATTTGTTGAGCAACTACTCTGTCAGGGTCTCTTGGGAATAAGACTTGAGCCCAGCCCTGTCCCAACACAGCACGCTCCAGCCCTAAAAGCCACCACCAGCCCATCACTGCTGTCCATTCCTTCCGGTTCTAGCACTTCGCCCGGGGACACCGTGCGGGAATCAGGCCTGAGGACACAGGTGAATTTTCCCCCAGTGACCCAGTCTGTTGCTCCCTCAAGCCTTAGGGATCCCCACCAAAAAAGGACAGCCCAATCGAGCAACTCCTAAGGACGCTTCCAGTGCTCCAAGATATTGCAGATCTGTTGCTGAAGAATTAATTCCTAAAATATCATCATACTATATGGCAAAGAAGCTCCATTTGGGGTTCTGTCCCTTAACTCGCTGAACATCCTTGGGCAAGCACTTGATCCCCCAATTTTCTACTGGAAAATCTTTGCCTCCTAGAATCAATCTAAGTTCTAGAGAAAAATACATATGCCGGGCCCGTAAAAGCCTGACTTGCGCCTAGTAGGGGCTCAATACCCATTTGTTACCTCCTTCTCCCTACATCTCTACTAAGAGATGGACAACATCTCTCTCTCTTTTTTAAGAACGTAAAGACTCCTTTATCTGGAGGACTGACAGGTGATTTACAGGAACGAGGGGAGCTGGACACAAGGTGGCAGAGTGGGAGATGCCGCGGTTCCGGGTGCCTCCGCCTGGTGGGGGAGATGCCAAGGCCACCATCCCTTGCCTCGGAGGGTCCCTCCGGCCCCATACTCCATGTGAGTCCCCGGGGAGCCATTTCCAGTGGCTGCGAGGGAAACCAGACGCCCCTCTTCTGAGCCCCGGGAGCAGGGGGTGCCCTGCCCGGGCTCCTGACAGTCCGGCCACCCACTCCCAAGCCGGGCTGGTTCCGGACGTGGCATTTCATGGCGCGACATTCACAAGGCTCGGCAGCTCCGACGCAGTAACTCTTCCTCCGTCTTCCCGCCGAAGCCATTGCATAAAACTGACTGTTGGAAAAGTTTTAGCGCCGTTCTCTGCTCCTTTCCCACCGCGCAAGCATTCCTCCAGATCCCGGCGCGGTTGCCCAGATGGTCTGTGAGAAGAAAAGCAACAGCAACTCCTCACCGGGCGCGTCTTGGTGCCAAGACACACAGAAGGTTTATGTTTCACAATGGAAAGGTAAGCATCTCGAACGAGGCAGAACCCAGGGTAATAAAAGCTCCTTTTATCCCATATTCTCTTTCACAGTGGTGGGTTTTATTCGGAATTTCACTAGACGCTTGACGAGCATAAAAAGCAAGCATTTCCTGCCTAAAAAATTGTTGCCTTCTGAGTTCTTTTTGTTCCCTTGAACCGAGCCAGCCTAGGTGAGAGAAGGCTGCTTCCCACGCTGCTGGTGGTGGTGGTGGGGGGGGGGGGGGGGGGTTGCAGGGCTGCCAGGAAAGACAGCGCTGTTTGAGTAGGGCCCAGACGTCCCCAGGAGGTGGGGGGGGGGGACTTCTCCCCCAGGCAGGTGGCGGGCCCCCAGGCACAGGGTGTGAGTTGGTTTTGCAAAGCTTGTTTCTGTTTTTCTCTGGGCGTCTGCGGTCAAAGCCAGGTGGCCCAGAAGTGCATAGACCACTGCAGCCGTCTTTCTCCACATGGGCTCCGCACTGAGCACAAACTCTCCGGGCATCCCTGGGGCTCCCAGGTCTTCAGTCGGCCCCTTGTATCTCCCTCAGAAAAGTTCTTACTCAGCGTCTCTTCACTTTTCTGGATTTTTGAGAATCCAGAAAAAGCCATGGGCATCCTTCCTCCTCTCTCCCACACATGTGTGCCCACACACTGTACAATGTACGTGATTTCAGGGATTCCCGGGGTCCCCCTGAAGCCCCTCCATGCCACCCACGGGGCAGTGGATCTCCCGGTTAAGAGCTTTGCTCTGATTTGTGCCCTACCTGCGCTCATCTCCATGTCTCCCACCACCATTAACCCAAGACCAGAGGGATAACGGGAGATGGGTTCCAAGTCCAGGTTAGCAGGGACACGAGGTCCCACCTGATGACCTGCTTCACCCAGCGCTGAGAACGATACTGCCTCCGAGCAGAGGGTTGAGCAATGGTGCGGCTTCAACAGAAGCTTCTTCCTTGACCCTGGGAAGCAGACAAGGCCTCACCCACAGATCCAGGGGCCGCACCCCCTGGCTCCAAGCATCTTCCCAGCATGCCCCCTGCCCATGGACCTCTGCTTGCCGAACTGCCTTGTCACCACCCAGAGTGCCCCTCATCATAGTCTTAATATACCGACCAGGCACCCAGTTGAGCAGACCATGAAACGGAGGTGTTTTTTCCATCGGAAGCGAAACATCTAAGTATTCCTCAGAAAGCTTCATGAAGCCCATTTTGTGACGCTAGAGATGACAGCTGGTCTGCAGGCGCCACTTGCAGAAGCCACGCCGGTCATGAGAAGGGCAGGAGGGGCGGGGCCGAGGACTGGATGGGAAACAGCAGGGATCGGGGCAGAACTCAGCAGTTTCCTCCCCACCTTTGGGGCTTACGCGCAGGGTGACCCTGTCCTCACCTCCGTTTTCTGATCGCGAAGTGAGGATAACTGGATTTACCTTGCCCTGCTGTTTTGCCAGCCCCAGGCTGGGAGTGGTCCTGGGACCTGCACAGGATGACAGGAGGGGCGGGAGTAACGCTGCACCCCAGGCAGTCGGACCCGCACCCACAAACGGCCAAGAGACCCCGGGGACCTTGCTGCTCCCCACCTTTCCCAGGTCATCCTGCAGGTTGATTCCGAGGACCCCGATTTCTGGGGACAGAACATCTCCAAGCTTCTTCCAGGACCAAGAGTGCTGACCTTACCCAGCAATTACCCTCTCCCGGGCAGCTCTCCCGGCCCTGGCAATCGCAGCCCCACAGTTGACAGACAGCAGAAGCTAATAAGCTGGGGGGGCCGGGAAGAGCGCGGCTGCGGATCCCGTTGCCATGGCAACTCCTGCAGGTGTTCCTGCAAGGAACGACAAGGCCAAGGGGTTCGGGTTGCTTTCCTCTCCCTTTCCGAAAGTCTAAAAGTAAGAGAGGTCACCGGGTGACAGGGGCCTCCTCGTGCTCGCAGCAGACACAATGGCCCTCGCCTGGGGTCGCACAGCTAGGAAAGGGCACGGGGAGGACGACTTCTCGGCTTCCCGCATCCGCCTTCCCGCTGCGCCAGGCTGCAAAGCTCCCGGCTTGGGGAAATCGCGTCTCTGCCGTGCGGACCTCCCACCCTCCCTCTCTGGGCCCGCAGATGCCCCTTCCCTGTCGCCGTCCTAAGGAAATTTCAAGTAGGGCCACCACCAGCCCCCAGCCCCTCTCCTGCCTCACCGCTGCTCTGACCCCAGCAGAGACCGTTCCCGGGATCTACCTGCTGGTGGAAGGGGGCACAGAAGCCCCCCCTTCCTCTGGGTGGCCCAGCCATGAAGATGAAGCCCAGCCAGGGCTCCGGGGGCCAGCGAGCCCTGCCGTGTGGAAAAGGAGCAGACGGTTCAGCAGGCAGGGAAACTCACGATGGTTGGTGAAGAGTAAGAGCGACTCTTGTCAGTGTCTGAGCTCCTAGATCCAGTGTTCCCTGAGGTCCGCCGCCTCCCGACCCTTCTGCGGTTGATGATGAGAGTAAAGAATCACTCCCCCGGCCCCACTGCTCTGAGCTGTGCTCCGTTAAGAGCATCCACATTTCTCCCTCCCCCCATGCCCTCTACGGCAGGGGCGACCTCCACTTGGAGCAACGGCTGTCACTGTAACCCATCTGCCAGGAGACCTTCGTCTCCTGCTCTTGGGACCTGAAGACCTTCCCTGCTCCCAGAAGAGGCTCAGAAGGGGCATCAGGCACAAGGAAGGAGGAAACCAGGCTGGGGGATGACTTTCCACATCCCACAAACAATACCGGTGACATGACCACATCACGACCTCTGGAGAAGGAGGAGTTAGATTTAGGCGTAGCGGGTGTACTCACAGCAGGTGACTCAACCTCCCATGCCTCAGTTCCCTCACCTGTAACAACCCCTTCCTCCCAGAGCTGTAGGAACGGGAGATGACGTGTCGAGTTCCAGCAAAGGGGAGCTCTGGCAGGCTGTACGCACTTACTACACTCAACAAGGGATAACCAAGCAGGGGGAGCCTCTCCCCGGACTCCACCCAGGCAAGACCATCCACCTGCTGCAGACGTAGAGGACTAGCAGCTAGATACAGCAGATGGGGCGTAGCAAACACTGACTCTCCACCCCTCATCCTCCAGAACCTCGCTGGGCCCTTGAAAGGGGAGACAAGCACAACGCTGGAGGTGAAGAGGCCGCTCGCAGAGGTGGGGAGGCGCTCTCAGACAGTGGGGGAAATGCCAGAAACTAGAAGGGAAGGACAGATGTCCACGAAGTCACAGACACAACTCTGAAACAACTCCAACAAAGCAATCGCGAGATGTCGGAAATGAATAGGAACGCGAAAGTGATCATCGAAACTTGGAGGACGTGACCTTTCAACCGCCCAAAACACCCTGCCACACTTCAGTTTGCCCAATCAAAGAAGAGGAGGAGGGAGTCCTAACCCACAAAATTAGAAGTGATCAATTGTAGGCAATAAAAAATACAGCCATGAAGAGGAATTCATTTTATAAACTTTATGCTCTGATCTTTAATCTCAAGAAATGGAGGGCTTCTGAGGAAAATACTAATTACTTCCCAACTGAGTCAAGGAGTAGACAGCCTGACCAGACAGATTACCATAAGACAAACCTGAAAATGCCAGAATTAACTCCGTAAAAGATACTAGGTCTAAATGGTTTCGAGTTAGTTCTTTCAAACTTTCAAGATATGGTTAATAATTGTGCAAGGTCAGTGATTTTAAAGCATTAAAAGTACTTCTCGGTTTATTTTTTTTTTTAAGATTTTTTTTTTTTTTAATTTATTTGTCAGCGAGAGAGCACACAGGCAGGCAGAGAGGCAGAGGGAGAAGCAGGCTCCCTGACGTGCAGGGAGCCCTATGTGGGCCTCGATCCCAGGATACGGGGATCATGACCTGAGCCGAAGGCAGCCGCTTAACCAACTGAGCCCCCCAGGCGTCCCAGTACTTCTCAGTTTAAAGAGCTGGATTTAGTTCATCTAAAACCTCAGACCTTTGATACAGAGGGTATGTATGTGCACAAACATTATAAGCCAGTCTCATTCATTATGAAAACTAAAGTAAGACTTTCATCTCAAATACTGTGGTTGCACCCAGGCGTAGAACAAACAAATGATTCACAATCATCCCCTAGATCTTATGGGAGAAAGGCAAAGAATTTTAAAAGAGGCAAGTAAAAGACGCTTTTACATTAGGAGAATTATTAATACAGTTCTTTAATTTGGATCAAAGAAGAAAATTATTAAGATCATTCCATGTTGAAATTGTATATTGTATAAATCCAGTATAACACCATTTCTGATTTGAAAACAAGACCAAAACCCACCTTTCATGTTTTAAAAGGATTTTTCTAGAAGCGGTTCTTTTTTACCGTGATAGAGGTTGACCCTGGGGTCTAGGTTCCCGCCCCGCCCCCTCTCTCCCTCCTCTGCCCCTGCCGCTGGGCATGGGTCTGCAGGTCAGAGGCCACCTTTTCAAGGGAGGCTTTAAGACCCACGTCTGCAACCTGTAGGCTTGTGCTCCTGGGATCCATTCACGGCGGGGACTCCCCCGCTGAGGCTCTGCCCGTGCACCAGTGAGCTCTCCTCCTGGGGTTAATCCGTGATCACCTGGGGTGTACACCAGCCAGAGCCCAGGATGCTTCCCCCCTACAGACATGGGCCACAGACCGACCTTACAGTCTAGAATAGAAGATCGTGAACAAGATGTTAGGACACTGACCGCTTACGGCTCATTCCTCCCTGCCGACCCTCCGGCGGGCTCGCTGGGCTCACCGTCCGCACCAACACACAGCGGGAGAGGGCTCGGCCAGAACAAGGAGGGACGATCTGAAATGTGCTACCTCGTGGAGGAGCCCTGAGGATATCATGCTGAGCGAAGGCCGCCGGTCGCTAAGAGGTAAATCTGTATGAAGCTGCTCCCACGGAGTTCCTAGAATAATCCGGTGTACGAGACAGAAAGGGAATGGTGGCTGTCGGCTGGGGCCAGGGCGAAGGCGACTTATTTCATGGAAACGGAATGTCAGTTTTGCAAAAGGAGAACATTCCGGAGATTGGTTGCACAATAACGTGACTATATTTGACGTTACTGAACTGTACACTTGGAGATGGTTAAGACGGTAAACTTTAGGGTATGTGTTTTGTTTTGTTTTTTTACCAAATCTAGGCACATACACTGCTTCTGCTACTCAGGACATGGGGCTCAGTAGGAGTCTGCGCCTCCCAGAACACTGGGTTCATCTTTGTTCCACCCCCCCCAGCTCTGTGATTTGGGGCTACTGTTTGGGCGTGAGGCTCACCACTCTCTAGAATGGATTTCAGAATGATGATGTCCAGCATCTTTGCTGTGAAGACGTTTGCAGGCACGTTACAGAAAAAACAGTCACCAACACAGACCACCGAGTGAAAGGCTTTGATGACTGTGCTCAGGAGCTTGGCTTGCGGAGCCTGGGGACTGGGGGCTGAAGACAAGACCGGCTCTTGGCTTTTAGGGAGCGGGCTCTGGTGGTTGTTGCGGGGGGCCCTGGAATAGAGAGAGAGGAGGGCAGGGCTCTGGGTAGGTTAGCCTGGGGCCCAGGTGGGCAGAGCCCCCGCACCTGCTGCAGCTGACAGCCACGTAAGGGAGCCCTCGGGAAGTCGTAAGGGAGCACACAGGCACCTGACCCCCCACATGCGGACAAGGATGTGGGAGGCCAGCAGGGCTCAGCGGCGCTCCCTCGAGCCTCACCACGGGGGACGCCAGACACAGAGATGCTCAGCATCCCTGGGGAATGCCCCAGCGGGCTCAGGAGGCGCCTGCCCGGGACCAACAGTGGGATTTGCAAACGGCTGCCACTGCAGCTCCGGGGACAAGCCGATGTGTGAGACACCCCCTGGGAGAGCCCAGACCACCTGTCAAGGGCCCTGAGCAAGGGGTCTGGGCAGGGGGGTGGCTGGGAGGCAGCACTGGAGGACCCCCCCCCGGGGATCCCTCCCCTCCACAAGGCTGATTTCCTGCTCCCCCACAAAGAAACCAGTCGTATCCCATCTACTCTGAGGTCCTTTCTACCAACTGTGTGGGGGTCCCCCGGAACGAGGCCTTTTCTCTAAATCCTTCTCTCGGGCCGGAGGAGAAAAGCTTCCACTTTGCTAAGAAGTGAACATGAGCGGGCTCAGAGAACTTGCCTGCTGCCCAACGGGTCAGGTCATCCCTTCCACACAAGGAAACCCTCTGGCTGCGGTCGCCCCCCGAATCAGAGCACGTGGCCACTGATACGACCGTGACCCGCAGGGCCCAGGAAGCCGGAATTCTCACACCAGCGCTGGGCTTCGGGATCAGACCGGGGCGGGAGGGGGGCGGCGCGGTGCTCCCAACCCTCCCTGACAGGGCAACCCCTCCCACTGCACTTCTGGAACATCCCCAGGGGACAGCATCTACTTGCTTGGCGGGGCAGGTCAGGGCCGAGCGCTAAGGCATAGCAGAGACCCGGCACCCACACAGGTGCTCGCTGAGTTGCTCCTGGTGTTACTTTAGTAGCAAAGAGCAACGCTCCTGTAGCGAAAACGAAGGAGTCGTCAAGAATGGGCTACAGGTGAGTTCATCAAAGGACGGGAGAGGCCTTGTCCGGCTCCAGGGAAGAAGCCATGAACAGCAGGGCTCACCCGAAGAAGGGAGGCGGGGGAAGCGGCATCGGAGGGCGAGTGCCAGGAGCCATAGGCAGCACCGAAGACGCAGCATTGGGGGACTTGATGGGCCCCGAAGAGGCAGTCCATCTCTTTTCTAAGAGAAAGGGGCGATTTGTGCTGAGCTTCTGTCCCTGGGACAGGGCGGCCTCACCCCTGCGCCTGGGCCACTCGCTGCGGGAGCCTGAGGGGCGACAGATCTGTGTGGCTCATCCCCAGCCCCGTGCCTCAGACTCCGGGACGCCCCGGTCACAGTCCTGCTTTGTAGACAAAGTGGCCACCTCGCTCCCCCCAGAATCACAGCACTGCAAGCCTCCGACAGCTCTGCCTTCAGCCCAGCTCAGGCCTGGTGGGGGTCTATGACCCTCGAGGTGCCCAAGAGCAGCACAGGAACTCAGGGAGGGCCCTGGGGGTCTCAGAGACCCCTCCCTGCCCCCGCCTGTGCAGGTGGTCCACTCTGACCCCCAGCCTCCTCCCTCATACGCTCCCTGTCCTGACATGCCACAGGGAGCTCTCCCCCTGCGGGAGCCGGGCTCCTCGTGGCTGAGGCCTGTGGCTCTTCAGGACCCGAATTCCATCAGGTGAAGGGACTGCCTCCAGCTCAGTGAAAACGCCAATCCAGGCCCTTCCCACTGGCGGGTGAGGCCTGCCACTAGATCACTTCCTTCCACGGCCATCTGTCACACCCCCTATGGCTTCCCTTGCTGCCCGACTGCTGTGGAGGCCTTGGTCTCTGAGGTTGGCCCCTTGTGCCCTGAGGCCCCCTTCCAGAGCTCCCACGGGCGAGGAGAGACTCACACTCCGACCAGTCTGCTGTGCTCCCAGCTGGCTCCCAGCCAGAGCGGGCTCCCCACGTCACAGCTCCGGGACTGGCAGCAGCAGCGTCAGGCTCCAGCACCATCGGGACCACAGTGGTTAGTGGGGAGAGAGTGCACAGCACGGCTGCTCATACAAGACTCTCCCTTTCCTTCTTTTCAAGCCCGACACCCAGGAGTGTTTTCCTATTTTCTCATTTTCTAAGCCATTTCCAGTTGAAAATGACTTTAAATTTACTAAGAAGAGAGACAGCGTCCCAACTGTGGGCGCTCACTGAGAGCACAGAGCTGCTGCGTTCCTAGCGAACCCGAGCAAGGGGCAGCAGCCTCTCCCCGACGACAGGGCAGAGCTGCGCCGGACGCCCTCCAGCTGCGTTTACTGTGCTGAGTTTTCGTTCCCAAAATACAACACCCAGTTTGCAAGGGGAAGCTTAGCATTGCACAGGCAGGGCCCTTCAGACCCCAAGCCAGCGGACTCGGGAGCCACCACGCCAGATCTAAATTTAGCCGCAGGTTAAGTAAGGGAGAGGACTTTTCACTCCTTTGGTGAATCTCTCCCGTTTACAGGCGGCTCCTGCTCACCCGGGCACGTGAGGGCCTGCGGACGGGTAGGCCGTGGCCAGCCCTCCCAAACCCTCCAGTACCGGTCCACCCTTCCAGAGTGGGGCTGACAGACAGACAGGCCGGGTTAGATCCCGTCACATTCCTCGTCTGCTTCTGAGTGAAAGGCAAGTGGCCGCAGACATGGCCACTGAAAGACGAGGAGCCAGTGACATCAGTCCGGTTCCCCCGCTGGCTGTGGTTTACCATACTCTAGCCATCACCCCTAGATCATTCTCACTGGTCGGGGTTGAGGGGTGGGGGGCACTCAGCATCATTAGGTTTTAAATTTTCTTCAGGTGATTCTAATAGGCAGCACGATCATTAACCATGGGTCCTGACGACCTTCCAAATGGATATTAGCACTTCGGGTGCTTGACTCGTCCTCCGTTTAGCAAGCTCGGTATGCTAGCTAGATGCCGTAATTGTCTACAGAGAACATTCACGGGGGTCAAAGCCATGTGCACATTTTGGGAGACGTGGAATGCCAGGGAAGGTTTGAGCGAAGGCTCCCGGGTACTGTGCGGGAAGCGGGGGCGTCTGGACATTTCGGTGTCCGAGCGCTTGATCAGGCCGGGATATCAGTGGGCAGCTGGAAAGACTCCAAGAACATTCTAGAGCCCCTTTGCCATATTATCAGCTCATGAATGGAAAAGAAAAGACGGAAAATAGAGCGTGGTGCTATTCAGACGTCCGCCAGGGACTTCACCCGGGTCCCTTGGCACCAGCAAGGGGGCCACGAGAACAGAAATGCACACAGCGCGCGGCCAAGCTCTGAACTGGACCGCTTCCCCCTGCCTCGCGGTTCTGTTACCTCCTGCTTTGTGTCGGACGAGCTACACCATCTCGCTGCTCCTCGTTGCCTTATAAGGTTATCAATGATGACATGAGTTAACGCATTCCAAGCGTGGGGTCAGTGTTTGGGGTGGGGAATTCCCTCAGCTGACACATGGCCCAGCCCCGAGGAGGGACAGGAGTCCCAGGGTGGACGGGTGGGGAAGGGGGATCCAGCAGGGCCCAGACCACGCCGGGCAGCAGTGACGATGCGGCGTGACCCGGCTGAACTGCAAACATCTGGAAGGCGGTCTTGGCCCTCCCTGTGCATAAGAACACGAGGCTCCAGAGTTGAGGTGAGCTGCCGTCAGATCTAAGAGGCCCACCGTGCCCAGCCTTGGGTCTGCTGTCCAGGCAAGCCAAGCTAGGAGGTTGGAGAGCAACAGCTAGGGCAGCCCTTTCTTATTCTGCTCGGTGTTCAAAGAGACAGGTTTGAGATCATTGTTAGGAGCTTTTTCGAGTAAGAAAGACATCAGATTATCTCATTTCTTTAACATTTATGTTAAAGACATTCTAAATACCAACACAAAGGCCAACTCGATCTCAAGTATTTCTGCATTTTGTATAAATCGAGTGCATTCCTTCGTTTTCTTTTTTCCTCTACAGAAACTGCTCAAACTTTGCAAATTTTGATTTCTGGTGAGGACATGGTTCCGATCAGAGCAACGTAGTTTATATGAAGGACTCTCTTCCATAGAAGCACTGCACAGCGGAGACCCACAACTCACCGCTGGCCTTGAGCAAGTCACTTCGACCCTCTGGCCCTCGGTTTATTTATCTAGAGAGTCACGGTGTTATACTGGTTGTCTAGGGCCTATAATTCTGCAGTTTGAAGAAAAACATTTCTGGATGGATCCCATTAAAATGGACTATGTTATCTCAGAATACTGCTCACTGCATGCTTTCGGTCACCTGAAATGATGGAAGGGAGCTGTAAGGTTAGAGAAGACCCAAGTGACCAGTAGGCCTGGGAGTGGCTCGATCAGTGCCATCTGGTACAGCTGGTGCCCACAGAGTCCCAGGAAGGCCTTTCTGGCCTTTTAGTTCTCTCCACGCAGGTGTTACCTGACTGGGAGGAAAAATATTGACCCCCTTCCTCTAAAAACGTTTTGGAGGCTTGTATAAGCTATTCCCAAATTCTAGGCGCTACCAAAGGTTTGCACAAGGAACTCATCCAGGAGTAGACAATGGGTCAGAAGGCAGATGCTGAGCAATGAAGCCGATAAATCTGGTCCAAAGATGAAGAAAACTTTATTTATTTATTTAGTTAGTTAGTTCAGGCACTCTGTAGCTACACCCAGAGGAGTAGAAAGGAGGCAAAGCCAGTGATGAAGACGATGGCATGGACTCTGAGGTAAAGCAATGTTATTTGTAGAGGGTGGGCCCGCCAGCTGCCGCCCAGACCGCTGCTGCGGCTTGAATCTGGTGAGGCTCTCACGAGAGCGAAGCCCAGAACTTCCATTCTGAGCCTCCAGCTTCAGGCACCCACGTCCGCCGTGGGAGCAACTGCCAGTGAGTCACGCACCGCAGTCCTTCTGCCCCCACGCAGGGACACTCCTTCCATGTGACACCCCCCCAGAGCGTAAGAGCCCACAGAGGTAATGTTAGCGCCCGCCCCCGACCCCGCCCCGGTTATCCAGATTCCAGATGCACATCTTTGCCAACCTTAGTATGTGGCGTTGGTACGTGCGGGGACCCCAATTCAGTAGGCGCCTCAGGTGCTCCCAGGGATCCGGCTGCAACCCTGGTGAGCGGGGGGGACACAACACTTCTCGGCCCGCACGATGCATCTCACAGAGCCTCACATAACAACTGTGACACAAACAGTGCAACCCTCATTTCCCACTGACTGACGACGGTTCAGAGCGCCGGAGTCCCCGGACCCGAAATGCGTCCCTAACCCGACAAGGTCCTCCTCCGTCCGAGGACATCCGCCCCGGCCGCTGCCCGCTCCACACACTCTCTCCCCTTCAAAGGCAGCCCCGGCCACCAGCACATCCGAAACGTCCCGATTCCCTGGGTTCTACCAGAAAGGGCAGCTCAAAATAAGGAAGAGGGGTCAGGTCTCCCTGAGTCAGCGAGAAAGTAGGTTAACCGGTGGCCGCGAGAGAGAACAAGCGAGAAGGCTGCTCGTCGCTTCTGTACAGCTTTATTTGCGGTTTGTCGGAACCGCTGAGGACGGTCCACAGGTTCCCACAACGCCTGTGGGACGGCCGTCGGCTCGGGGGCTCCTTCCCACGGGGCGGCTGAGGAGCCGCAGCCACGCAGGCCCAAGCCGGGCTCACACCCAGTGCCGGCCCGCGCTCAGCGCCGCGCTGAAGGTCCACAGGGCCCGGTGCGTCCCCCTCACGGCCAGAAGGAGTGACCCCGCTTCGGCCACGTGGCCGGCGTCCTGCAGGTGTCCGGCCAGCCCCTCCGCGTCCCAGGGCCCTCGCTGTGGGCTGGCCAGGAGGTGCTGGACCATGTGCGGGTAGAAGGCAGTGGAGACGCACTTCGCCAGCAGCCCAGCGTCCAGGAGCAGGGACAGGAGCTCTGGGTCACAGTTCGAGTCGTTCACCTTTAGGAAAGCAGACAGGCACAACATGAGCGACGCCTCGCTTCGTCCTCGCCAGCCGACTCGTCACGCACGCCCTCCCCTCCACCACCCGCCAGCCTCACCCCCTCGGCCCGGGTCACCGGTGCTCGCGCCGCGGAGCCTCTGCCGTCCCCCGCGCAGGCTCACACGCACGGCTCTCCGCGGCCAGGAACCGCCGAGAGTGTGCCCGCCGCACTCCCCCGACTCCTCCCCACCCGGCCGGAGCCGTCCCAGGTGAGGGAGGTGAGGGTGACGACTGCATGTCACGTCGTGGCCGTCAGGAGGCCAGC
Organism: Mustela lutreola; assembly: GCF_030435805.1. Lineage (NCBI taxonomy): Eukaryota > Metazoa > Chordata > Mammalia > Carnivora > Mustelidae > Mustela > Mustela lutreola. Next base: position 135,396,087 of record NC_081298.1, on the reverse strand, counting down.
ACAGGAGCTGCGTGTGGGTCAGCCTCGACTTCAGAGCCCGGGCTCCCCGCCGCGGCATGGACCGTGTCCCTGGAGCTCCACCACGGTCCAGGTCCTGGAACCCCAAACCTCCCCTGTCCGTAGACCCACATGAAAAACCTTCCCTCCAGAACAGGAAGACCTTTCTTCTACTCCGCTGAGAAAATACATCCGTCAACGCCGCTGATGTACAGAGGGTAAGGGACAGGAGGGCCGTAGGCTACTCTTGCTTAAGCCTCTAGAAAGCTTAGTACCTAACTTACCTTTTTAAAATAAAAAAAAAAAAAGATTTATGTATTGTGGAGAGAGACAGAGCACTCGTGTGCGCAAGCCCACAAGTGGGAAGAGGGAGAGTCTGCAAGCAGATTCCACGCTGAGCCTGAGCCCACTGTAGGGCTCGATCTCATGACCCCGAGATCATGGCCTGAGCTGAAATCAAGAGTTGGAAGCTCAACTGACTGAGCCACCAGGCAGCCCTTTAAGACATTTTTATATCACTTTGGAGACCAATGTCATGGGGCTTGTTTTCAGCTTGGCTATCCTGTGTTTGCTCCCTCGTCTTACGGCTTGGTGTCTGTATGGTTCTCCATGGCTGTGACACGTAGCCTAGACGTTTCTATTTAATATTATTGTCCATATTCTTTGTAAGAAATGAAGTTAACATTAGTCACACTCAAAACCCCAAGCCCCTCATTGAAACCAGCTTCATGACGGTTCTTCTTAATGTCACTGCGCACCGTTAGTAGATTTGGTTGTAGGAACCTCTATTGTGGCATTTCACAGCCAATTACATAACGTGTAGACCAGCTATGTTATACAATTGAACACAGCGTGGTCTTCCCAAATGTTCCATGACGAGGAGGTCAACTGTGTCCACCAGCTTCAAGAATGAAAACCAAAGCCACTCTGGGAACAGGAATTGTTCCCACTGTCAGAGAGCATCCATCTTTCCTGCAACCGGGTGATCCTTTAAAACCAACAGAAACGTCGGCCCCAAGGCCCTCACCCCTTCGGGATGACATTTTCCCTAAGTCTCTCCCCAAGCCTCGGACTCCTCCTTCCTCCACACTCCGCGGCTCTTGTACCCTCCATCGTCATCCGTACACCCGTCTCCCCCGCCAGACCGGGGGCTGCTGGAGGGCACGGAGGTTTGATCCTCCTTCCGGTCCAGCATCCAGTTTAATCAACACGCGCTCCATGGCCGCACGAACCTGCATTCGTGAACACGGTCACATGTCTGTAAACCGCGCAAGAACGGGACAAGAACACGATCCCTGCAGAGAATCTGCGTCCAGCTGGATTCTGGAACTGCACAGTCTCCTGCCAAGCCGGGGCCTCTCACTCTGTCAGCCCGAGCACACACGTCTCAGCCACTTTGGCTCAGGAAGACGCTCCGGCTGAACTCCGTTTAGGAGCTCTTGTTTGTTTTTGTTTTTAGAGACTGGATGGTAGGAGAGGAAGGCGGTGTGAAACACCAGCTTTTCCACTGCAAGGGACACGGGTGCTTCCAACACTCCCCGCCGGGGCTGTGAGGGGTTCCATGTGCCTTCTCGCCTTCCAGCTTCCCTCCTCCTCCTGCTTCCCAGCGGACAAGAATCTTGACCCCATGTGGGTGCTGCCCCCGCCATCCCTGTGTCTACACTGACGGACGGCTGCCCACGTGCCAGCGAGCCCTCGGTCTCAACTTTAAAGCATCCCCTTGAGACATTACCGCAGTTGAAGGATGAAAAAACCCATCCGATGAGGTCAAAGTCACGTGCCCAGTGTCTCGGGGCTGCTCATCGGTGAGCTGCACCAGCAGCCCTCATCCCGGGCGTGCCTACTGTTTGCGCGCCTCCGGAATATGGCCTCTTCCGAGCCAAGATCTTTTCTCTGTTTACCCCCGCAACCCCGATGGCCAGAAGAGTGCTGGCCCCATGCTAGGGGCTCGGCAAGACCTGTGGGATGAATCCATGAGTGAATGAATCATTCTACCGCTCTCATCCTTTCTTTGTTCGCTGCTGCCTCCACACACACACACACACACACACGGGGCACCCGAGTCCCTGCGCATGTTATTGTTCTGCTCACTCTTCACAAGAAAGAATCCCTCCACCTAGCCCTCTAGGCAGGAACAGAACGCGTGCTAGGATGCTCCTGGCAAATGTTTGATAAAATGTACAGATTAAAGGCTCAGCGTCCAAACACCGCAGGGCAGTACCTTCTCTGCTGCCCTGAACAAGTCTTCAAGGCTAGGACACCTTTATTATTCTGTTTACTCACGATCCCTCCCTTTGGGGGCCTGAAAGTCTCCTAGAAAAGGAGTGATGGGTTTTTCCAGCTCGAGGAGGAGACTGGGGTTCTGTCCATGCCAGCTGCTGCGGGCCCTCTCACTCCCGTCTCTGTCCGCTTTTCTCCAGGGCAACACCTTCCTTAAAATCGGTTTCCGGCTGGATGCACCCCCAGCCTTCCAGAGAGCTGCCGTGGGCTGGCGGGTGGGGTCCGCGGCAGGCGGGCAGGGACAGGGTGGGCGTCCACTCTCTGAAAGTTCTCTAGGTACTCCCTGAAGCCTAAGGCAGAAGTCATGGAAATCAAATACAGAATTGCCCCCTTTAGCCCACCCCGAGGTCTCCTTAAGAAAGGTCGAGTCTGAGACTGTTGACCTGCACTGAGCTGGGCAGTGGCCAGGCCAAGGTTGAGGGTGTAGAAATTCTGGCATAATGTCTTGTCTTCAGGTGCCGAGAAAATGGAAGTGGCTGACCTTATTTCCTTTCTCTGACCTTGTACTTGGTTTCCAGCTCTTTGCAAAAGATCCAGAATGGCCAGAGTATATTTTGTAATTGTCACATACAAGGAAAATACTTATTCTGTGCGTATTTGGGACAAAATAGGGAATGAGAGACTACAGAAAGAAAGATGGCTTTTGTGAAGACTCCTTCCAACAACTGCATCTTAAAGAAAAGGAGCCTGAGGGTCAGAGAAGAGAAGGATGGCCTGAGGACACCAAGAGCCCAAATTGCTTTTCTCCACTTGCCAGGCCTCCTGCCTCGGGGGAGCCAAGGCCAGCTGGGTCGTCAGCGGCACAGAGTGCCTGGAGCCCCCCAAGCCTTCCTGGGCATGACCGTCCCACTGCGGAGTTGCCACAGTAATTTGTTAAGCCTCAACTTTTCCCCATTCTTGTTTTTGACCAAAATTCTAACTTAAGGCCCTAAAAGTCTGATGCTGTCTTACCACCCATTACCCCTAACCTACTCTGTTTTCCTTTTTGGAATCTAAAAATAAAATAGTAGTATTAGGGGGCAGCTGGGTGGCGCAGTGGGTTAAGCCTCTGCCTTCAGCTCAGGTCATGATCCCGGGGTCCTGGGATCAAGCCCCAGTCAGGCTCTCTGGTCAGCAGGGAGCCGGCTTCCCCCTCTCTCTCTGCCTGCCTCTCTTCCTACTTGTGATCTCTCTCTCTGTCAAATAAATTTAAAAAACAAAAACAAAAACAAAAAAGGTAGGAATAGTTTTAAAAAACAAATAGTCTATATGTGGACCACCAGAAAATGACTTTTTCCTCCTTTCTTCTCCAGTAATTCTCCATGTGCACAGAGATGTTTTCATAATCATACAATATTTATAGTCTAGCTTATTAATGACGTTAAAAATTTTTTTATTGTTTTTACATAGTTTTTAGTATTAAAAATTGTAATGGCTACAAAATTGTCTACTGATAGCGATAACATTTATTTAACTTCTCCTGCTTGGAATATTTTAGCTGTTTTTAAATGTTTGCTATTACTGAAGTACTATCAGTGAATTTTTTTCTGTATGTGTTTTCTAGGAATCATTCCCGTAGGATAACTTACCAGAGAGGCATAACCAGGGTGTTCCGGGACAAACTGTGATCCTCCCCCATCGCCATGTTGGGTCCTAACCCCCAGGACCTGAGACCGTGACTTCACTTGCAGAAAGAGCCTTTACAGAGGCAATTGGGTTTAATGAGTCACATGGGCAGATCTAATCCAGTCTGACTGGTGTCTTCATCAAGAGGAGAGGACACACACACACACACCCGCCCGAGGGGCAACCCTGTGAAGACTCAGGGCGAAGGTGGCCATCTGCAAACCAAGGCGAGAGGCCTCAGGAGAATTCAATCCTGCTAACATCCTGACCTTGGACTCTGGCCTCCAGAACTGTACGACAACACACTTCTGGGACTCGAGTTGCCCAGTCTGTGGTGCTTTGTTACCGCAGCCCACACACACTAACACACAGGAAAGAGGACCTGAAACCTTTCTTGGCAGGGACATGAACGGGGGTGCAGCCATAGTAAAGCCAACTGTCCAGTTTACACGGGGAGCACCCAAGGAGGAGTGTGTCGGTCTCACTGTAAACGTCTCCGCTTTGGCAGTTATTATTTTGAAAACAAAATTATTTTGCTAATTTGGGAGATGCATAATGATACCTCAAGGATGCTTTAATTTGAATGTTTATTTGCAAGGACTGTTTTCCTCCGCACTCGTTCCTACCATTTTTGTTTCTTATTGTGGGAAGCATCAAACCCTTCGCTCCTTTACCAGAGTCGTGACATCACTCCTTCCCACGTGGAAGGGTTCTCTGGATAATGTTAACCCTGATTTTAGTTATAATGAACATTCTAAACTGTTTGCAATTCTGTTCAGATTATTTGTTGTTTTATAGAAGTTTTACATTTTTACATTGTCAGGAAAAGAACTGTTCCTTTATGATTTTTTTTTTTTTCTATTGCTTTAAAGCTTAGAAGTTACAATTCCTCAAAGGATCTGATATATATATATACACATTTTTTTCCTGATTTTTAAAAATATGTAACTTTTTAATGGACCAAGACTTACTTCAGTATATAGTCTGTGGAAAACAACTCGTGCCTGACATCTGCTTGACTGGTGCTTTCCCAGCTTGAGGAAAAAAATATGTTCTGTCATTTCTGGACTCAGTTGGATGTTGGAAATAAATATGAAACAAGTCCAGGAGGATTAGTTGATTTAATTCCTCTGATCGAATAACTTTTGAATTCGAGTGACAGGCAGTCTGGTCTTGGGAAGAGTAGACAGACGTTGGGCTAGAGACCAATTTCCAGTCTTGGTTTCTTTGCTGAACAGCTGTGTGACCTTGTTAAGGACAATCTCTCAGATTCCACATCTGAAAAACAGACAGTGTCTAAGGGCTGTGATAGCCTATGCTTTTAAGTGCCCAGCACAATGCCTGGTGCAGAGTTCAAGTTCAGTAGAGGGACAAAGTTACTACAGTGAAACAAACAAGGCATGAAGCATGTTCTAGAAGGGGAAGGCGTACACATATCATAAAATGGGTAATGCTTGCCATCTCAATTACTGATTATTTTTTCTGGAATTAATTTTTGAGAATAAATGAAACTTTGAAGATCTCGGGAAAGAAATCTATTAAAGCACAAAGTGCTACCGTCTTCCAAGTCATGAAAATGTTATCTGCTTAATTCCGGTTTCCACAACAGGTAATGAACGTTCTCTGAATTAAAATCTTTGATTTTTATGGATCTATACCAAATGCAGAGTAATTACAATAATGAGGTAAGCTGAAATTCCACTAGCATAATGTATGCAGGGCCTCATTCCAATTATTTTAAAGAAGATTATTTAATATTATTTCACTGTTTACTTGAGGACAGGATATTTGTCTCAGTTTTACACATACTGCTACTAATAAAAGTTATTAAATACCAACTACAAGGGCAGAGAAATAAAAGGGCAGCACAATTGTATACTTGGATAAGAAAAGCGCCCACAGGGTATCTTCTGTCTCTCTGTTTGTCTGAATGATATGTGGACTCCACTTCCGCAGAAGCACTCTAGCCCCCCTCCCGGCATGAAATGTCACAGTACGCCTCTTCTGAAACCAAAACGAGGACAAATCACCTAACTTAGGCTCTAGCAACAGGAGAGAATCTTGCAATGCCGAGCTTGCTCACCTCTGTGACCACAGCAAATGCTGCACCGAGGGCCCTGAGTTTGGCTGGTTCCACACTCTGTACCTACCTCCTTCCCACTTTCATTTCCTGTGCAATTAATTGTGTCACATGTGACTCTCCCCGTAATGCCTTTGAACATAAGATGTTATTTTACTTGACCTTCACAAAAATCCTCACCCCTACACCCAGTACCAGGCTGTTCACTATCCGTGCAGCCTAGAAACCGAATAGATTGACCTACAGGGAGTGAGTTGCCCGTCCCCAGAGGTACCCAGCTAAGAATTGTGTGAGACAGCGGTTTTGAGGAAGCCCTCCAGAATGGAAGAGACTCTCACTAAGAAGGAAGTAGTCGGAAACCTGGATAGAGTTAAAGAGGAGACAAAGAAAGGAGAACTTCTTGGTTCTGTAGAACATCTGTCATGTAAAGATGCGCTTCTGGGAATCTTGGAGGCTCTCCCTCCAACCCAGACACGAGTGCACTGTCAGTACTGCCGGTACGTTCCTGTGCCTTCTGGGCAAGATGAAAGGGGCTAAGACTCCCCAATACTACAACACACAAAGGATGGTCCCCAGAAGCAACTATTCTGAACAGCTCCATCGGGCAGGGCGACGATCAAGACAAAGGAGCAGCTTTCAATCTGCAGGTGCTCTCGTACCACGAGGGTTATCAGAAACCGGTGGGGGCACCCCGGGACGTGGGGAGCTCCCGGCCCTCCCAGCCCCCAAGAGCGCTTGACCTCGGAGTCTGAGCGGGTTTGAAAAAGGAAGCCCTGTGGTGGCCAGGCTGTTAGACCAGTTCTGCCCGAGTCTCTTTCAGAGCTAATATGATGAGAGATGCTTCCAGCAATTTCATTTCTCTGCAGAGAGAACCCACGTGCACCGTAAGACAGCCTGTCCTGTCGCGGCATGGCTGAGGACAGGCTCTGAATGTTGGGTCCAGCGTTTCAATTTCAACGCTGGCTCTACTAGCCAGGTGACCTCATCTGAGTCTCTGTGTTTTCATCTGCAAAACTAGAATGCAATCTTCTTACAAGGTTATTAAGAAGAGAAAGTGAGGCTGTGCCTACTACAATGCCTGGCAAAGAGCTGGTGCCAGAAAAATGGTGGTTATTAGCTTCAGAGAGAAATGCTTAATTGGGTGTGATTAGGCCGTATACCCTTCCTCTGAAACCCCTGAATGACGCTCTCACTAAGCATTGTAGTCCAGGACCGATCCCAGGCGAAAGGGTGCGGGTCGAGGCACTGAGCAGTACTAAGGAGAAGGCTGTGAAAAGCAGAAGCCAGCGCAAATCTGGAACTGTTCTTCAGTCTACACAACTGTTAGGGATCAACAGCTGCTTCCTCTGATCAAATGAGTGATGAGTTTCACCCTGCGGAAAATCCTCCAGAGATCTGAACATGGCAGCAGGAAAATCCTTCTTGGACAGAGTAAGGTTTTGGAGGCGAGTTCACATCTCACCAAGGCTGATGGACAGACAGCCCGACTTAACTTCGACTTACGATTTTTTGACTTTACGAAGGAGCACAAGCAACACACATTCAGTAAGCATCACTGCGTTTGGATTTTGGCTCTTTTCCTGGACTAGCAACATGCAGTGCGATCTCTCTTATGAGGCTGGGCAAAGCCATAGCTGCCCACCAGTCACGCGACCATGAGGGTGAACATCTGATACGCAGACCACCCTCTTCCGTACCCATACAGCTGTTCTGTTTCTCACCTTCAGCACAGTAGTCAACAAACTACGTGAGACATTCCATACTTTATTATAAGATAGGCTTTTGGTGTTAGCTGATTTTGCCGTAGATTAACGGAAACGTTTGGAGCATGCGTGGGGTAGGTGAGGCTAAGCTCCGATGTTCTGTAGGCTAGGTGAATTAAATGCATTTTTGACTTATGATATTCTCAACTTATGATAGATTTATTGGGACGTAACCCCATTGTTAGCTGAAGAAGATCTCTACCACACCAGGGTTTTAATTACTCATCAACAACCTAATCTCTAAGACAGACTTTCTATTTCTTCAGGAAAGAGACAGCGAGCTGTAAGACGTTACACACTCAACACTAGAGATCTGCAAATTTCAGAAGAGCTTTGAGAAGGAAGCAGGCGCCGCTATCGGAGGTGAAGCGGGTACAGTCTCGGGCACCAGCACTCACGCGCCATCCGTGCAGCTGTAAACACTGACGAAGCTGTCAGCATCTCACAGCTTACAGTGGAATAACACATGTGATCAGTGAGCAAGGGGGGCGCTTTTCCACCTCGGCCCACAAGTTTGCAGGAGCAATTGCCTCTCAGAGTCTCTGTGCTGGACACTTTTTCTTTTAATGTCAACAGGAACTAGCGTCCATAATCGTTAGGGGGGAAACTGAAGTCACCGGTGACCTCAGGCCCTCTCCTAACGGATGGAGTGAATAGCAAAATAAACACAAAAGAAGAAAGCAAAAAAAAAAAAAGAAAGAAAGAAAAAGAAAGTAAATGTATTATATCTTCCACTGCAATACCACATAGGATTTAAAAACAGCTAGTCAGAAAAAAAAACGTAATAAAATAAAATAAAAATGGCGGGTGAGGATTCCTGCACAAAGGCTCACTGCAACTCTTCCCTTAGAGAAGACCTTTGAATGGTGCCGGGAGAGAGTGACGAAGGACAGCTAGCATTGTCGAGATGACAAAGTGACAGGTGGAGAAGAGGTGAGGAGCTGCCACAGGCTGCCGGTGAGAGGTGTCGCGGCGGTGGGGGGGGGGTGGTGGCCGTGGCTCTGAAGGGGCGCCCGAGGGATCCCTGGGATGGAACCGTATCTTGACCAGAGTGGGGGTGACACAAATCTCCGCGCAACGATACCGCACACAGACTCCCCCCCCCCAAATGAGGGCGTGTCAGAGGACTGGACAAATGCCACTGCTCCCGTCCTGGCTAAATGCCACACTGCGGCTGCACCAGACATCACCACTGTTGGCAACTGGACGAAGGGTGTAACGGATCTCGCCGCAGTGTTTCCGACAGTTGAAAGCGAAGTTAAAATCATCTCAAAATAAAGTTAAAAATACATAAGAACTGGAAAACTCTGCCAAACTTTAGCACTGGGTCTGACGATACGAGGCATTTTTATGAACACATTTCAGGGTCACAGACGGGTTACCTGATGGGAACCCCCAGCCCCAGCTGGAGAGGTTACCATTAAGTCTCACCACCCAGTGCCCGCGGGTGAGGGGCTTGGGGGCGGGTAAGTGACTCAGCTTAGCAACTGACTTCTCTGCTTTGGAACTTTGCATCCAGAGGCCACAGAGGTGTCCCTGTGGTCATCACGACCTCAGGCAAACCAGCCTCAGGCCGCGGGCCTATTTCAAAACCACAGAGTTTTAGCACAAGGCTGCGTGCTGCGCGTCGGATCAAGGTGCTACAGAGATACATCAGCACCACTTCAAAATGACTTGGGTGCTGCAAGGTTCCCATTTGGTTTCTTATTCTGAAAGAGTGTGTGTGTGTGTGTGTGTGTGTGTGTGTGTGTGTAGGGGGTGGGGCAGGGCAGAGGGAATGGGGGCGTGTCTGGAGGGGTGGCGGGCAGCCGTTAGGGAGTCCCAGCGCTGGCTGCAGTTCTATGAGATGCACTGGAGATGAAGAATCTTTAAAATGAAAACTGATACACTTGCCTATGCAATTTTGAACTGCATTGCGAGCTCTGTGCACGACGGATACGGAAAGGCAACGTATAATAAATCACTGTTTTATTCTCGAAGAGGCCCATGGCAAATTTAGAATACTTAAGCAGCGACACTAACACAGGGTGCGGTGGTGATGAGGAGGAAAAGCACTGAAAATATGCAGTCTGCTTTTCCTCCACGTGTGTCCCTTCTTCCTGATTTCTTGGATTTACAATTAAAAAAAAAAAAAAAACAGGCTAAGGAGAAAAGAATCCACCGTAATTCTTAGCTTCTTGTAAATTCCCCACATAATGCAATGTTTATGTTGGCACAGATGGACGGGCGGGCTACCAGCACACAGGTCTCCGGCTCTCTCTATTTCCGTCAGTCTCCGGAGAAGCCCTGCTCTGACCAGGCTTCAGGGATAAGGAAGGCTAGTCCCAAAATCTTTACAGAATTCAGAAATACATCTCAATGAATAAACGCATTAGACTTTTCTCATTTTGTTCATTATGACCATTTCCAAATGCAATTATGGTCCGTGCTCTGTAACCATATACCTAACTTCCTGTGCCCACTGTTATTAAATCTCCTCACTGTCTCGTTTGGCCAGTCTGTATCTTCCGCGCTAGAATTCTCCTCCCCTCTCTGGTCCCTGGAAAACATCGCCTTACATTTCTGTGAAAAACTCACCTGCGTGAGTATACCCACACAACTGAAATTGTGTGTGTGTGGTGTGTGTACACGCTCACAAAACTTCAAATGAAAGAATGGTCTCCCTACAGAAGGGTTTCAGTAATACATACAACACATTCACACAACACAAATTCATTAAAACACAACCCTGATCAATCTATTCCCAAAGTGTAAAATTTTAAAAGGCAAGAACAAGTTTCTTCCTTAATCACAGTAACAAGACAACCAGCCTTGAGGGAGAAATCTCAGGCCTTGACTTTAGTACGTCATTCCTCAAGCCAAGACACTGCTTCAGTGGCACTTTAGTTTGCCAGAGGAAATAAGAGCTTGAGACTTCAGATGGCTCCAGTAAACGTAACTTGTAGCCACCATCTCACCTTTAATTAGTATGTAACCAAACACCTACGTCCAGGCACAGAAGCCTGCCCGCCGCAACAAATTCCCTCGATCCAGATTTCAAGTGGCGAGGACAAATCCACTGGTCCTGGACGGCTGTGACATTTCCCTAAAGGGACTAATAGGCTGCTTCTCTAGAGAAACTGCTTCCTTATTCAGATTTGTATTCTCAGCACATAAACACGAAGTCTGGTTCATGGGAGGAGTTCAGTACATGTTTATAAAATACACATTTACTTCTTAGACAAAATAGAAAGAGTTAATGTGGTCAGAGGACATTGCAGAGAAAATGGTCTGAGATGAATCATGGATATTACTTATGAGAATGACAATGCAAATTCATTTCTCGGAAACACACACGAGAGTCAGCCCCCCTGGAATACCTGGCCGACGGCGGTGATGTGCTCCAGCGCCACGGCATGAAGGTGCTCATCCCGGCTCTCGAGGAGAAGTTTCAGGGCTGGGAGCAGCAGGGACTGGCTGAGCAGCAGTGAGCACAGCTCCTTCACGCCCTGAAACCACAAGTACAATCAGGTGAGCGAGGAGGCAGGAGGCACTCCGTATCTCAGGCACTACTCTGGTTGGGGTCTCTTTCCGCACCTTTTCGTAGGAGTGTTGTGTGTCTCTGCATGTATGGAGCACAGATAGGGCCACGCTGATTTAGCATTTGGTACCTGCTTCCTTCATTTCACAACAGATAGTAAATACCTTCCTGAGCTCTCAGATATTCACCTGATACTCACCAGACACTGCATTTCACGGCTGCCCAGGGTCCCCCTGCATGGATAGAGGACTGTGGTCTATTCTTCTAATCGCTCCAGAGCTCTAGTTTCCCCACCAGCAAAATGGAGGTAATTATATCTGCTTTGCAGTTTTGTGTGTGTGTGAGAATAAGTGTTAATGAATAATAACACACAATGCTCGGCCTCTCCTAGACACTTAACAAATGGTAAAAATTATTACCGGTTGTTATTATCAACAATATCGAGTTGTCCTCTGCAACAAGAAAAGCCAGCAACTTAAACATTTAAAAACCTGTTTATAATTCTAATGTCAAGGTGAACTGAATGTTTCATGAAAACTATCTGTGGTCCAGAAAAATGAAAATGCATTTGGATCTCCACATAGACATTTGAATTTTATCCTCAGTGTTTTATTATCCTAGCTGAACCTGTCATCAGAGAGCAGACTTTTATATAAGATAACAAATGATAATCCTTCACAACGAAAGTATAATAGAATAGACAATAAATTTGCAAGCTCTTCCTCCCTGCTGAGCTGTGTGCTCCCCGGTGTCCTAACTAGCTGTAACAGAAAGAACAGAACATCTGGACCAAGAACCAGACAATGAGTGCAACTTATTACACAAAGCAAGGGCTGTTTTTGAAAGAACTGAGAAATCACTACCCACCACCAGTGCCATGGGACTGATCTTTCTCTTGCACTCCTCCAAGAGTGGCATATCAGAGAAGAAAAACTCAAATTTATGACATTTTCATAATTTCTTTGCATTATTATAAAGTGTAGATAAAACAAGAAGCTTCTATTTAAAGCCCAGGATAAAGGCCTCTCTGGCATTCCATTCACTATAGTGTTTTCACCTTTCCCCTTAGTGCGTCTACTGGAGATCAGCAAGGGCTTCGGTTTCAGATTGGAAGGTCCTGCTACATGACCTTGTGTGAAACTGATCAACACCGGCAGGGTAACAGGTTTGTAAGGGGTGTACTTCAATCATCCTCTGTGAGCCCTAACCTACACAGTCATATGGTCTCACTGAGCATCTGGGCCAGAGAGAAATGCAGATTTGTAATCTGAGATGCCAAAACCTGCAGAGAATATTTGGGAAGATGAAACAGAAACTCCCATACATGACAGTTTCACATAGCTGTCACCCATAAATGCTTCGGTCTCCCTCCTCCTCCTGGAATGTCCCAGCAATGCTCCCCCACCTGCACGTTCCTCGGTGCCCAGGAGACCTTCCGGCCACCATGGAATTTTCTGGATCTCTGCTGTCTCACATGGCAGCCAGGAGCCACATGTTGGCTAGTGAGATCTGCCAAGTGTAATCCAGGCACTGTTTTAAAATTTTTATTCAACTGTCCTTCACTTAAATTTCAGTACCCACACATGGCCGTGGCTACCGTCCTGGCAGTGAAGCAGACACAATGAGCTCCCGCACACCTCTGGTCTGTGCACAAGCCTTAACCTCTGCTGCTTCTCTGCCTGCGAGACCCCTACTGGTTCTCAGGGTCTCAGCTAAAAAGGGCCCAGGAAAACCCCAAGTCTTAAAAAGACACCTCTGATCTCCCAGGCCCAGCACTCCTCCGTTCCCACCATACTTCGTAAACATTTATTCGCCTGTTCATCTGCCGCACTTTCCCTTCTCTGTATTCCAAACTTGCTCGGTATATACTATACCTTCAAATAGTCCTATATAATTCCTTCTCATCTCATATCTACTCGTTGACTGAGTTATCAGTACTAGGTAAAGAGGTATTTCTCAGCACTTTATGATAACTTAGACTAAGCACAGCACAACAGCTTTGAGGACAAGTTTTATCAAAATAACCTGGATACCCTTCGGAGCAGACAACCTGGACAGATGGTGAGGAAGTGTGTCGGCCTAACTGTCTAAGACAGGTGCTTAAAGGAACTTACCTTCTCCTTCATCCCCGTTTCTTGACCCCTAAATTCCCATATTTAGAGGATTTTTTTCCCTTCATGACTCTTTGAATGCCTTTAGGTCATGCCTGCTGTTGCTCATGGTACTTGCTGAATTATGGACTTTACGGTTTTGCTGATGGAAAATATTACCTGAAGGATAAAATCAAGGACATCTAAGAACGGAGGAGTCCTTTTTGAGCTGCTGAGTATTTTTAATCTCTTAGCTAACAGTGATTGGCTAAATACTCCCTATTTAACGTCTATACTAGGTTTTCTCTGCGTAGTTTCCCCTCTGTTGCAAGAAGACAGTGTATCAGTTTTATAGAGGGATTTTGGGAGCTCTAAGAAAGGTCAAAATAGCAAAGGGAACCAGAAAACACCCCACAGGTACCTTCCCAGCTCAAACCTGTCTAGCCATCAAGATACAGAATAAGAGACCTCGAATGCGAGGAACAGGTATGTCTGGGCCCAAAGCCAGGCCAGAACCCAGGGGACTGTCCTCTATGGTGAGGCCCCGGGCACGGCTCCTGTGGCTGCTGGGTGTCAGAGAAGCGGGACCAGTCCCCCTGCTCATCCTGGGGTACCCTGCTCCTGAAGACATGGTAGGGCCTGTGGCAGGAGCGAGAGGCAAGGTGTACAGGGCTGGGTGTCATCGGACCAGACAATCGAACTCCAGACATTAGCAAAAGTAACTCGACTGCGAGAGGGAACAATCACGTTGACACTTAGCTGCTGGACATTAGCTAGGCTCCCTCACCGGCTGGCGTCTAACTCCCGCCCACTTGACTCAATGCCCCTGTGACTCTTGCTGGCTCTGGCTGTGCCTTTAAAAAACCAGGGACCTTCGGGGTCGGTCGCAAATAGCTGGAACTTGGAATTTTAAATCTCTAAATGCCGAGAATCTGTTTTGTGCCAATTTCTCATTCTGAATATCTCCCGTTCCTGAGAATGTTTCATATATTGCCATGGATACAAGCTAAGAAGGAGAATACAGACCTTTCCAGACTGTAGGACACATGACCTATGAGCAACATTGATTTTATCCTTCTGGTAATATTTTCCACCAGCAAAACCAGCATGACTGGAAGTAAACAGGTACCAGGAACAACAGCTGGGATCACGTGAAGACGTTCTCAAGAGTCATGAAGAACGAAAAAAAATCTCTAAATATGGGAACTTAGTGGGGGGATGGGAAATGCAGATGAATCAAAAGGTTATGTCCTTTTAAGTACCCTGTCCCAGACAGGCACATGTACTTTATAAGCCATAGAGTAAGGCAACCAAAGGTACTGGGTTACAAAAAAGTGAGTCATGGATAATTTTCCCACCACGGTGATATTCAACATTATGCAGTTCTGAAATTAGACTGTAATTTCCAAATGCTGTAAAATAAACTTAACAAGACATTTCCATTTCTTAATTACAGTGTTCCTTCCTTTGTAACAATTTTAACTCACATTTGAGCACAGTTAACAATCAATAAAAATAGTACATAACCTTGACAAGATTCCTTTAATCATGGTATCCTAAGACAAAAATCTGTACATGTACCCAGTTGAAAGACAGCACTGAGGCTGCATAAGGAAAAACAAACAAAAGAAACCGTGGCAACGCAACTCATTTGATGATAATTACACCTCGTCTCATCAAACTGGAACAGACAAGTGATAAGGACCCCCTTCCAAATGGGGCTCAATCTGGTACCTTTCTGCCACCTCCAAGAAAACTGCGGACCTATGGAAAAGGTCCTAACAGATTGTCTCAGGTCCTCCTCGAAGGCCTGGAGACCTTGAAGAACACTCAGAACTAGAGTCGCCTCGGAGATGACACAATCTAACCTTGTTTCAGAGGCCAGAAATGGTAGGTCTGGAGCATCTGGTGCTTTCCTCAGGAACACAGGTCATCTCTGGCCCCATGTGGGACAGGAGGAACAGCACAATCTCATGCCTCGCCAGGCCTCCGGCTGTTATAGTGCATCTCCTGTCCCTGCCCTTCAGGTGCTCCCAGTCCCAGTGAAGAGGAGAGACCAGGAGATCCCTCTCTGTGATGTGTGAGGAGGACTCTAACAGATGCAGGCTTACGGCACTGCGCTACCCATTCTGATTCCCCTAAAACACTCAGGAATCACTGGTCCAGAGATTCTTAGATCAAGCAGGACCACAGCAAATAAAATATTACTCCATTTGTCAAAGTGCTTCAAGCTGGCCATAGGAGCATGCCGGGGAGGCTGAGTCTTCACAGCTACTTAGTTTCTCATTTAATCACTGACTCCTTTTTTAAAAATAGGAAATACAAAGCATCACTTATGATTCATTAGTCAATAAAAAAGAACAACATGGGCGCCTGGGTGGCTCAGTGGGTTAAAGCCTCTGCCTTTGGCTCAGATCATGGTCTCAGGGTCCTGGGATCGAGCCCCACATCAGGCTCTCTGCTCCATGGGGAGCCTGCTTCCTCCTCTCTCTCTGCCTGCTTCTCTGCCTTCGTGTAATCTCTGTCAAACAAATAAATGAATAAAATATTAAAAAAAAAAAAAAAAGAACAGACTTTTTCCTCCATGTCCTAGAAGGTTGCCCCCTAAACTTCAAGTACAACGCTAAGAGTACTCAATACTGCTTTGGACATTCGGATGTGTTAGTCACCCATCGCCTGGGGGCTGAACGCTCACACATGTAACTGTTGCTAACTTTGATTATGTGGTCAAGGTCAGAGATGCTGCAGCCGTGTTCTCAGCGAACTTCCCTTCCCTGCCTCAGCACTAACTGTAGCAAAACCAAACCGAGGAGGATATTTAAGTAAGCTAACAAACTTCTCCAGGTAATGATAGAGATCCTAACACCCTTCCACCTAAAACACCAATAATCCAGGCTTATAGACTACAGGCCATTCTTGAAGAAGTACCCTAGGAGAGGGGGGAAAGGGCAGTAAAACTTAAAGAACTACGTGTAACACCTTCAATACGCGAGCACCCCAGGTGTGTTAAGAGCGGCTCCCGTGGAAGTATTTCTCTCCTCCGCGTTCAGCAGGGCCTCCGTTTAGGGACCAGGTCCGCCCTCCGTTGCCTGAGTGACCTGAAACAGGACCTTTGCTCTCAGAGCCTCTGTTACATCTGCTGAAAAACGAAGGTCAAGGAACCTCCTTCCGGTGGTGGCGAAGGTCAAACCAGATGGTGGGAGCGGGAGGCTGAGAGTGCTAGCGGGCGCCGGGCAGCACCGTCACCCAGCTTGAGACCCTAAATCGTGCTTCCCCAACCAAGACGCAGCAGAACTGGCGGGGCCCTTCTGGCATTTGGTCCTGATCTAACAAAGCCTGATCGCAACTGATGTTAAGGTCAAGATGAACCCTTGTTGTTTACCTACTACTCACCCTTGGGGGGACGATAAACTGCATGGAGTCCCCAGCTCCACGCAGCATGCTAAACCCCGCCGCGGGTGAGAGAGCAGTGACACGGCCGTGGTTGCAACCCTCAGGGGCTCACAATATAGCCCAACACACCACAGGTAAGGAAGTAGCTGATGCAAGCAAACCACATGGTGGGGTATAAAGGGATCAGGATCTTACAGAAGAATTTTGTCGTTCTGGTCATTGGAAGACTTCTTTCAAGGGATAAAATATTTTAAAATTCAATCACAAAACACCCAGACCCTCATTCAGAAAACAATTCATTAAATGTACATTCCTAATGAGAATATTTTCCTTGAGTGATTACAGTGAGGATTCAAAGAATCATATTTACAATTTTATTTTATCTCCTACGTGGTAGAAACTTGAAAACCAATTAATCCATTTAGTGCCATTATCCAAATGCTTACATTTAAGACATGTAAAAATTGCTCAAACAATACACTGCTGAGGTCGGGCTCACAGCAGGGAGCTGTAATTAATATGTGCTTATTTGAGAATACACAAATTTATATATATATATATTAGGCAAACACCTCAGTGACAGCCAAATTAGGGATCAAAGAGAATGATGGTCAAAGTGGAGGTGGCTGTGTTTCGACCACGTTAACAGAGAAAACATATCGTGGTCATGCAATCTCACGACGATGACGGCAGAAGACTGGCTACCTGCAGAGAGGGCACTGGTGTTTACCGCTCTGTTACCAGCTGCCCAGTTCGGGCAGAGACAGCACACGGGCTGGCTCCCAAGACCCCAGGCACGGGAGCTTGAGTTCGACATAAGAGGGCCTCCAACAGGAACTAAAGGCTAAGTTACACTTGGGGGCTTATAAAGGGAATAGGCTTCAGAGCCTCCAACAGAGAGAAAACCTCCTCGAAGCACCCTCTCGGCATGGCTGTCCTTCGTTTGATCTCTTCCAAATTATGGGCCTTTGCCTCCTGATAACTTACGCTCAGTGTTCGTCAAGCCCAGTCGCTGATGCTGCTTCTCCTAGAGTTTGGATCAGGGAAGGGCTGCCCCCCAGAAAAACCACTGGAATTCTCCACTCACCTCTGCAGGGAGCATCTGCTTGGTGTTGTATAAAGAGCGGCAGATTTTCAAGATCTCATTCCCCAGTCCGTCCTTGTTCTCCGCTGCGCACCTGGTCAGCATCCCGGTCATCAGCCTCACCCACGGATTGCTGGTTATGCTGGTTCCGAGGGAGAAAAACACAAGAAACTGGGAATGAACGATTAATGTTGTAACAACTGGGACGCGAAATGTTAAGAAAGAAAAGAACTGCCACCTCGTGAAGTAAAATGCTTTTTGGCAAATGGCAGTCACAATCTAGAGGATGTGTTCCTTCAAGTCCCTCTTGCAGAAAAGAGAACATTTCCTGGAGAGAAAAGAGCTTGCTGGGGCATCACCAAGTATCCAGCAGTATGGAGGCTGCGGGCAGACCTTCAGAGCACAGCGGCCCGGAGGCTGGCGCTCCCACCGGGCTCACGGGCCGGCTCCCTGGCTTCCCACCTGGGTGTCTCTCAGCCCAGACAGTCAGTGCTGGGGAAGCCACTCAGCCTCTCTGGGCCTCAGGTTTCCTCACTCTGAGAAAGCAATTTAATATTTTCCTAAGAAAATCGCTTTATCGTGAATGATGTCTGTAACTGTGCCTTCTCAATAGCAGGCACATCTGAGCCTTTACCACCTAAATACTGGATTCCGCTGAGCCTAGGATTAGTATAAGAACTTCAGGGCCAGGGCCGGAGTGAGGCACAGCGAGGGCAGTGCACAGTGGAGGTCAGCCTGGGAGCACAGGCAAGCGGTACAGAGATCACACTGCGTCCTTCAGGCAGTCAGTCATTCTTTCTTTCTTTCTTTCTTTCTTTCTTTCTTTCTTTCTTTCTTTTTAAGATTTTATTTATTTATTTGTCAGAGAGAGAGAGAGTGAGCATGAGCAGGGAGGGGGCAGAGGGGGGAAGCAGGCTCCCCGTTGAGCGAGAAGCCTGATGCAGGGCTTGATCCCAGGACCCTGAGATCATGACCTGAGCTTAATGGACAGAGCCACCCAGGAGTCCCCAGTTTCCTTATTTCTAAAACATAAAAGCATACAAGTCTGCTTTTTGTTTCCCTTCTCTAGATGTCAGTACCTCGTGTTTCATACAAACTTCACAATTTACATTTCCAAAAACACGTTAAAGATACATTCATTCAATGGCCCTAGAAACAGGTTACCAATTTTGCTTATAGTGTTATTTAAAACAATTTTACTATTTGTAAGTCTGTTGTCTTAGCACAGCTCTAGATTCTAGACACTGAACACTTAAGGTGGTTCTTCCCTTCAAAGGACTTCATTCCTTGTCCCCTAAGAAAAATGTCAGGTGTAACAATGACAAAGGGACTGCCAGTACTAGCCTTTGGCAAAGCCTTTGTATCTCGGCTCAAACGAACACTGTGTGAGGACAAAGAATACTGCTTATTTCAAGGGACGAACAAAGCTCTGAGAGGGTCTGGAGGACTGGGGAGTCTTCTTACACTCAAGGACTCACCCTCTGCTTTTCTCTTGCACAGGCTGAATTCCACTCTCCTGGGTTTTCTCTAATGGGCCGCCTCAAGGCAGCGGAACCAGTGGCTGGCGAAACAGCGCCCCCAATGGGCCATGTGGCGTGGACATGAATTATCAAAATGTATTTTTCACCAGCCAGTTTTGATACACTGGATGAGAATTATAAGTCTCCCACAAGGATGGATCTATTATGCTTTCCATGTATTTTCTTCCAGGGGAATACAACCAAAAACCCACTGACACAAAAACAGACACACGGATCAATGGAACAGAACCCAGAACCCAGAAATGGACACTCAACTCTATAGTAATATTCAACAAAGCACACAAGAATGCCCAAAGGAAAAAGACAGTGTCTTCAACAAACAGTGTTGGGAAAATCGGACAGCCATGTACAGAATAATGAAACTGGACCACTTCCTTACACCACACACAAAAATAGGCTCAAAGTGGAGGGAAGACCTAAATGTGAGACAGGAATCCATCCAGTTCCTTGAGGAGAATACAGGCAGCAACCTCTTCGACCTCAGCCAAGCAACCTGTTGCTAGATATGTCTCCAAACACAAGGGAAACAAAGACACAAATGAACTATTGGAATTTCATCAAGATCAAAAGCTTTGGCACAGCAAAGGAAACAGTTGACAAAACCAAAAGACAACTGACAAAATGGGAGAAGACATTTGAGATGTCTTATCAGATAAATGGTTAGTATCCAAAATCTATAAAGAACTCACCAAACTCAACACCCAAAAACAAATAATCCAATCAATAAATGGGGAGAAGATATGAAGAGACATTTCTCCAAAGAAGACATACATCATGGCCAACAAACACATGAAAAAATGCCCATCATGAGGCATCAGGGAAATACAAATCAAACCCCCAGTGAGATACCACCTCACACCAGTCAGAATGACTAAAATTAAGTCAGGAAATGACAGATATTGGCAAGGATGCGGAGAAAGGGGAACCCTCCTACACTGTTGGTGGGAATGCAAGCTGGTGCAGCCACTCTGGAAAACAGCATGGAGGTGCCTCATAAAGTTGAAAATAGAGCTACCCTAGGACCCAGCAATCGCACCACTGGATATTTACCCTAAAGATACAAATGTAGTGATCCAAAGGGGCACTGGTACCCCAATATTTATAGCAGCAATGTCCACAACAGCCAACCTATGAGAAGAGCCTAGATGTCCGTCGAGAGATGAGTGGATAAAGGAGATGTGGTGTACACACAATGGAATATACTCGGCCAGCCAAAAAAAAAAAAAAAAACAAAAAACAAACTTGCCATTTGAAGTGAAATAAGTCACTCAGAGAAAGACAATTATCAAATGATCTCAAGTCATATGTGGAATTTAAGAAACAAAACAGAGGATCATGGGGGAAGAGAGGAAGAAGTAAAATAAGAGGAAATTAGACAGTGAGACAAAACACAAGAGAGAATCATAGGAAACGAAGGGAGGGCTGCGGGGGGGAGCGGGGGGGGGGGTGGGTAAAGGAGCGACGGACACCGAGGGCACGTGATGTGATGAGCCCCGGGTGTCTATAAGACTGACGAATCACTGAGCTCTACTTCTGCAACTAAGAATACACTATATGTTAATTAATTGAATCTAAATTTAAAAAACTTTAAAAATTGAAACAAAATTTTAAATATTAATTCATTAACAACATAATGTATGACAGTCACGTAACTCACACTATTAAAATACCTATATTTTACAAAACAAAGCACACAAAACGAAAACACCCAAGTGGGTTCAGTAAATTAGCAGTCATTGTGGATCAAGCATATTTCTTAGTTTTCAAGTTTACTGTGTTAGCTGGCGACATTCAGTCGTTGTCACACTCTACTTCCCTTCTTCCTGTCTTTCCCACTCTTTCTCCCCTCCCTCCCTTTATGGGGGTGTTACTCCGAAGTGCTGAAGTCATACACTGGGTCATCCACCAACCAAAAAAAGGTACTCAAAGTACTCTTAAGAACAGATTTGGGGGCGCCTGGTAGCTCACTCGATTGGGCGTCTGCCTCCAATTAGGGCGGTGATTCCAGGGTCCCAGGGAATCCACGGCTGCCCTGTTTGTTCTCCTCTCACTGTCAAATGAATAAATACAATCTTTAAAAAAAAAAACAACAACACAATCTTGAAAGTGTCCCATCATAGAGTCTCTTGTGATAAAACACCAATTTGGCCCAGGAAAAAGCCAAAACAGACGTTACCTGACCTACCCTCGGGTCCCCTCTGGGAGAGAGGTATGGCTGGTAGGAGGGGTAAGAGGACCAGTAATGGTTTGATTCTAATGAGTTAATAAAGGAGGTTTTTATTTATTTATTTTTAAAGATCTTATTTATTTGTCAGAGAGAGAGGGGGAGAGAGAGAGTACACAAGCAGGGGGAATGGCAGGCAGAGGGAGAAGCAGGCTCCCTGTTGAGTAAGGAGCCTGAAGTGGGACTCGATCCCAGGACCCTGGGACCATGACCTCAGCGGAAGGCAGACACTTAAATGACGGAGTCGCCCATGCATCCCTTAAAGGGGGTTTTTAAAACATAGGTTAGCAATTTACAAATTTCACTTTATACTGGCTTTCAAAGAACATACCTCTAAAAACTAAAGTTTTTTAAATCTATAAATGTAGTAAATGTTTAAAATGCAATAAATGTCTTAAGTGAGGTTGACTTTACTTATTGTGGGTAAGTGAGTGATTTGAAATGGTCACTGTTCTCAAAGCACAAGAAACCGTAAAACCACAGTAAACTAATAGACTGGGGGCAGTGTACTTTGATACTGAGAAATTCTCTTTAGACCAAGATATCCATTTTGAGGGCACGAGGAAACCTACACCGCAACCCTAATCATCTGCTAAAAAAAGCAAAGCATTACTGACAATCTAATTAGTGGGCCATATCATACCACACATGATCGTCACAGAGGAGCTGGTTAGAAACAGATTCTCAGGGGAGAGCTAGACTCAGCAAATCAAGCATGGGTGACTGTCTCTCTCTCTCTCTCTTTTTTTTTCTTTAAGATTTTATTTATTTACTTGTCAGAGAGAGATTGGGGGAGAGAGGCGGGGGGAATGAGAGTGAGAGCGAGAGCGTGCACATGCAGGGAAAGCTATAGGCAGGAGAACCAGGTTTCCCGCTGAGCAAGGAGCCTGATGTGGGACTCGATCCCAGGACCCAGGGATCATGATCTTAGCTGAAGGCAGCTGCTTAACCAACCAAGCCATGCAGGCGTTGCTGGGAGACCACTTTTAACAAGCCCCTGGGAGTCCCAGGGCAGCTCTGCCAAGACAGCCAGGACCAAACGGCAATGCTGCTTCAGTGCAGCACCCCATGGGGAACCGAAGGTTTTATGATGGGAAATCCTGTACTGCAGGGTTTCCAGCAGTGAAGGTAAGAATGTCACGTTGAAAGCTGCTTATCCGGGTGGCACACACGCCACAAATGACAGATCTCAGAAACGTTCTTCCCCCTTTCTACAGACACGTGGCTGGACCCAAAGCAAAGATGTCACTCTATACTAGAACAGTCTCATCCTAGGGTGAAGGGAAAGGGTCTTTGCTAGATGTTCTGGAGGAGTCCTTCAAAAACTGCTCGCAGGTGGATTTATCTCCAGGAACATCTCCTTCCCAGGCCAGGAGCCGTTCCCCGGCGCAGGCAGCCCGGCGCA
Source organism: Mustela lutreola (assembly GCF_030435805.1). Taxonomy (NCBI): domain Eukaryota; kingdom Metazoa; phylum Chordata; class Mammalia; order Carnivora; family Mustelidae; genus Mustela; species Mustela lutreola. The sequence goes on along the minus strand of NC_081298.1, from coordinate 135,373,105 downwards.
GGCAGCCCGGTGCTGGCAGCCCGGTGCTGAACGCGGGAGGAAAAGACTGGGCGAGGGGCAAGCAGGCGTCTGAAACAGGGCCACAGGGGCTTCTAGTTCTGGCCAGTGAGGAGCAGCAGTTCATGATGGAAGCATGTGTGCTCAGAGAAAAGCTGGCTACCTCTTCCGAAGGAAGCCTGGCCGGCAGCTCGAGGACTGCAGGACGGCGGAGCGCGGCCACCAGCGGCAGCTGTGAGCTCGGCAGGACACAGAGCGGGCTTGGTGTGAAGGGGGCCGGGCGTCGGGTACAGCACCGCCTCCTCCACTTACCAGCCGCGGGACCCTGAAGTCATTTACCTCTGTGTCTCCACTCCCTCCTCCTTCTGCCTTCTGGGGAGGCTTATACAGTGAACTGGTAATATATGTAAATTGCACATAACATTATGTGTCCTCAATAAATGCGAATTATCAATTTATTCCATACGGATTCTCAAGTTAGCACTGCAAGCTGTGTTAAAAGGGACTCGAAACATTTCCTGGTGAAAATACTAGAACACAATGATTTTGTCGCTATATAAATCAGATTTTTTAAAAAATATTTTTATTTGGGAGAAAGAGAGAGAACAAGTTGGGGGGAGGTAAGGTAGAGGGAGGGAGGGAGAGAGAGAGAGAGAGGGAGAGAGAGAGGCAGACTCCCCGCTGAGCAGGAAGCCAGAGGCCGGGCTTGGTCCCAGGACCCTGAGATCATGACCCGAACCGAAGTCAGACGCTTAACTGACTGAGCTACCCAGGCGCCCCTAAGTCAGATGTTATTACTAAGCACAGTCTGATATTTTTGAGTAAAATATTTGCATGTAGGGGCAAGGAGAAATGGAAAGAAAGTGCAATATTTCAAATAAACAGTTCTCCTTTCTGCTAAAGGCTGATTTTATGTATTTCTTTTGAAGGTACTGAATTTTTAAAACTAAAGAGCAGACAAAAGAGATGTAACTTTATGTTACCACTTACACAGAGTCCTGGCTCATAGGTGGCCAAGCTTGCAAGAGCAAAAGCAAGTGCTGAAACTCCGCCTCCTGGTGGCTGGACTCCAGGAGCTCCGTGAAGAGAGCGCGGCGGTTCTCTTCGTTCTCAATGTCAGCTATGTCTACCTGGAAGTGGAAATACACACTTGACCTTGGTGGCAGAGGCTACTTCACTGGTTTACAGAGGAATTCACATTTGATGATTCTGATTAAACACTCTTGAAAATTTTTACCATGTGTTGAAAGGAGAGATTCACCCCACCATCCCAACCACCCCCCACCCCCCAAAATCTTTAAAAAGCTCTAAGCCTTACCCTTATGTTAAACAAATGTTTAGAACAAATTACAGTAAGGTTCTGAACGTTCTTTACAAAAATAAATTCAAACAAGTAGAGGACTGGCTTCTTGGTATTTAATAAGCGTTATGTTAAAATACAGAATTATTATATATGAAATTATAATAGTTCATCATACCTAACATTAGTCAAACTTTTTTCATTTAAGTTATCATAAATGCATTTCTACTTCTCATTTTAGGATGATTATTGCTAAGTTTTCACGTTGTCTAGACAATTTGTCTAATTTGAAATTTAAAGATTTGACTAAAGTGCATTTGTCATAGGATTTTTGTGACACATCAAAATCAAAAAAATATCCTTTTATTCCCATCTCCATTTTTTTTTTTTTAAAGATTTTATTTATTTATTTGACAGACAGAGACCACAAGTAGGCAGAGAGGCAGGCAGAGAGAGAGAGAGGAGGAGGAAGCAGGCTCCCCGCAGAGCAAAGAGCCCGATGCGGGGCTCCATCCCAGGAACCCTGGGATCATGACCTGAGCCGAAGGCAGAGGCTTTAACCCACTGAGCCACCCAGGCGCCCCCTCATCTCCATTTCTAATGCAGAAGGAGTTCTGACCAAGTCAAGAACACAAATTCGTCCTCTCGTTGTGTAACTGAATGATACGCCCTTCACATCGAGACAGTCCTGAAACCAATCGCACCTTCAACATCTGCGGCTGACGGTTTTGCTATGCTAAATTAGAAAGCAGTTTTAATTATAAAAGTAAGCCAACAGCTGCTTTTCCTGTTCCCTAGTCTCTCTGAACATAGACTCTCTACATTTGGGTCCCTGAGACTCAGATGATGACAGATACCTTGAAAGGATACTGAGAACGGATGGTGACCTGCACATTTGTTAGTTTGCCTATACAAATGCATGTTTCCAAAGCATTTAATTTTGTGGTCATTTTGGCTCTAATCCAAAATAGCCACCTGAACAGGGTATAGCATGAATTCCCTATTTCCACAAGAGTTGATACGTACCATGAAATGACTGGTAACTACTATGGCAACCGGAGCTCACACGGCAACCCAACAGATCCTTCAAAGCCTGCCTGAAGCCCCATGTCACTCTCCACGGACTAGCCCCAGAGCATTTGTAGTCTTTTAAATCATTTCAGAATCCAGGAAGAGTTCACCCTTAAAATGGCTTTGGTTGGAGAACAGCACGGGTGTTATTAACCTCCCTTTACAGATGAGGAAACCGCCTTCTCTGTCTGCATAATGTGGCTGGCAAGCGGTAGAGCTGATACGTAATTATCATCAGATCAGGATGTTCTGGAACGAGAGGACTCAACAAGCCAGATGAGCTCTGAAGTATTTAAATGGGTGGTCTAATTGGGAGTTTAGCAATATATTCTTGCCTATTTATAAAGAAACGTTTAAAACAAAAAAAATCTCAAACTCAAGATGTCTACCTGTTTGGACCCGACCTCCCACTGCCAACTCCTCTCCAAGCTCCGGAGCCCCATGGCCATCACACACGCTTCCACCTCAGAAACTCTGGTCGGTTTTCTCTGCCTGGTACATTCTCTCTGCAGACATCGGTGGGGCTTGTTTGCTTATTTCCTTCAAATCTCTCAAACGTCACCTCATCGGAGAAGGCGCTGTGTAACTGCCCCCCTCAGGCTGCATTCCCATCCACCGTCAGTCTCTCACACCTCTGTTTATGTCCCTTCTTAGCACATAAAAGTATGTGAAGTGTGACGTATTACATATCTTTTTGCTTACTCTCTTTCTCCTTCTATCACAGTGGACGCGCCTTGAAAAGAGACTTTCATTTGTTCACTGGTTTTTCCCTCCTCCTTAAAATAATGCCTGATGGACCGCAGATGCCCAGCACTTACTGAGTGTTTGAACAGATGGATAAACCAATGAATAAATGAAGACATTCCATCATTTATAAAATATCTTAGCCCAGAATGGCGATATTAAATATTCATGGAGTGGCCATAACTCCATGAATTTCTGAGCCAAATTCTTGGCTCTTTTGTTACTGAAGATGGATGTGAGGCTCATAAAGAAGATGCCACTGAGAAGGAAATCATTAAAAGAGACCCGGGGCGGGGTGGCGGGGGATATCGTTTATTGACATTATGCCTTGACCAATAATGCTTTACGGGTAGTTGCGTGATTTCAGTACAGTCCGGCTCTCAGTCTCTTTTCCCTCATCCGCTAAATGGACTCTAAGAATCCACCAAAGTCTCAGGATTTCTGAGGAGGTGACTGACAGCAGTGGGAAAGAGAGGTTGGTAAATGGCTGCTCTTTTCTGAGTTAAAATCCAAGTTTTTACAGTTTATTTGAAGAAAAGGTTTTGTGTTTTGAAAGTATTTGAAAACAACTGAATGGTAGGTCTGAAATGTTGTAAGCAGAGTCCATATACTCCACTTGCTATAATTAACTCCTGCAGAATGAAAGACAAGGGATTTCTCCTTTACGTGGACCGTGGAGTCCACCACGGGTTACTCGATGCCTACTAGGAAGCAGAAGAGATCAGAAAAAAATGATTCTTGCTTTCAGTATCATTTGGGTTTCTTTCTTTTCAAAAACTAAAAGCTTGTCAATTTTTAGGACATGAAGTGTATCCTAAGGGAGAGAAAGATCTTTAAAAAAAACTATCAATTAAACCTTCATATGTTTGTTTTTATATCAGTGTGCCAAAAAGTTTCCATTTTTTAAAATGTGTTTGGCTAGGAGATTCTTTGTATAACACCTTCTTCATGTGGACACAGAGTTATGAAAAGTGCGTTTTTGTCGCGGAACATTTCCCTCTCACATCATAAAGGGTTTCAAATGTTTACACTGTTCAGCTCTTGAGAAAGTGATTTTAAATTCTCTACCACTGTAGCTGCAAAAGCCTCACCCTCCATGAGAGAAGAAAATGGGCCTGAAAACGGACTTGAGTACATGTTTTTTAAAGCCTGAGAAAGAATATGCTTTGCTGGATAATCATTACATACTTTGATACACAAGTGTTAATCTAGAATTTGTGTCTACATGTTAAAATACCTAAATTTATCTAAATTCACCACGATAATATAAGTTTGTCCTGTTCATCATTTCCTATAAGGTTTTAAAAATAATCTCAGGTAACCAAAACTCGAAGTGAATTTCGGCATAAAGAAAGACAAACACGGGATGCCTGGGTGGCACAGGCCATGATCCCAGGGTCCTGGGATTGAGTCCTGCGTCGGGCACCTTGCTCAGGGGGGAGGCTGCTTTCCCTCTGCCTCTGCCTTCCACTCTGCCTGCTTGTCCTCTCTGACAAATAAATAAAATCTTAAAAAAAAAAAAAAAAAAGGGGGTCCAATTTCTTTAAAACAAACAAACAAAAAACATAAACATAAATTGATAAACAAAATGCCTCTGACCCTATTTTTCCCTATTCCTCCCTGCTAAGCACAATTATAAACTTTGGAATAACAAAAAAGACAACCAAAGGACTCGTAAAAGCTAACCTTTTAGGGACCACAGGACTGGAGGCACAACACCGGCACAGTGTCTGATATCCCCTCATCCAAGGGAAGGAGGATACTTAGACTCAGTATTTTCTGACTCCTGACCAAAAAATATAAGATAGTCCAGGTAAGATCATTTCTCATCAGAGTTCCAGAGGAAGAGAGAGAAAAGGTAGAGTTTAAAGAGTGTTTCAAGAAATAACATTTTAAAGCTTCCCAAATTTGGTGGACGATAGTAACATACAGATTCAAAAAGCTGAGAAAACCCCAACCAGTGTAAACCCAAAGAAATCTGCACCCAGACACATCATAACTAAACACCTGAAATCTCAAGACAAAGAAAAATAATCTTAAAAGAGGCCAGAAAGAAAACAATACATTCCCTATAGAGAGAAGAGTGATTTTAGTAACAGGTTATTGTTTATCCGAAAGTACAGAGGCCAGAAAAAAAGTGGCAGAATATTTTTCAAGTGTTAAAAGAACTGTCAACTATAAATTCTATATATAGTAAAACTAACCTTTCGGATAAAAAGGGGTAACGAAAGCAGTCTCAGGTAAAGAAAACTAAAAGATAATCTGTTGCGAACAGCCTTCAACTTAAAGACTGGCTAAAGAAACTTCTTCAGACAAAAAGGACATGGGTCTTGGCCCAATATATTTTCATATCACAACTAGTAACATTATTCCTTCATGGTTACAAAAATTAATCCTAAATTGAAGAAAATCAGGATGTTATAAATCTGGCAACTTATCTGCAAAGAAATTAAAGAGGGAAGTATTATTTTGAGTCAATAAAAGTGAAAGCCATGGGTCTCAAAGGCTTACAGAAGGTGCAGAAGCATCAGATCGATATTAATACCATGGGAATTTAAATTCCCCAAAACATCTGAAAACAAGGTGCAGGCTGAACGCGAATGCAGACCGAGGAAAAAATCAGATTTTCTCTTTTCCAGAAAGTTTCACAGTTCTTATTAAAATACAGAGTGCTAGTACGCTCCAAGGCAAGGGTGAGGCGTATAGAGACCTGAACCATGTGCCTTAACAGCTACAAGAGGAAGTGACCATAGAACACAGTTTAGTGTTGAGGATAACTGAACAGCAGGTGGCTAGCAAGGGCTTCAACATACCTCCCCAAGGAGACCGTCAAATAATGATAAAGGGCACTCTGATCAAATACACAGCTTTCAAAACAGTGCTGATAAAGTCAGAGTAACAGGGAAAGACATATACTATGGAGACATTGCTGGACCTTTCTGAGGCTTACCGGCCTCTTCTGTAAGACGAAGAGTATAGTATATACTATATATAGTATATATAGTATAGTATAGTTGTGATTATTAAATAAGAGAATGTGGCTAAGGGAGCTAGCCTAGTGACTGGCAGACGGGAAGATGTAATAGGTGACAGGGATTCTTTAAGTGACAGCTACATATAAAAAAGTGGAGAGCTGGGTGTGTGCTGTGAGTTCTAATAAGAATCGGGTCTCTAGATTAGACAGGAAAGAAAAAGCATACGAAGAAATGTGGCTGTTTTAGGATAATGGGAGCATGGGTTAATGTGCATCTCTTGTTAAAATCTCATTTATTTGTATAAGACAGGATTTGGAATGGCTCCACAGTATGCCTGCTAGAGATGAGTGAAAATAATCAGCCATTTCGCACAAGTTCATCTTCAAGTTTTGTGTGATTCTACCCTTTTCTCCTGTGAAAGAGAAAGTAATCTATGCCGCTGTCTCCTGCCCAGTCCGTGGGGGCGGTGGTGGGAGGGATCGGTTAGTGATGATCCCAGACACTTCTAACTAAACATCATAGGATTTTAAAGGGCAAAATTCAAGTGTGACTCAAACATGAAGATATCTCTTTCCCCTTTGTCTCTGGAAACGATGCTTCTGTCCTCACTGAATTAGGTGACTTTAGCCCTTGCTGTAAGTCCATTTGTCGAGTAGCTGCAGCCTCCTTATCGGAGAGTCGCTGTCCTTGAGAAAGTGGACGGAGTCACCTATTCTCCGGCGAAAACAGCTTTGCCCTGAAATGTCTCTGTGGCCGCTGAACGTGAACGTGGCCTCCCTAAACCGAGGCCTCGTCCTGAAATCTCCATCTTCCCAGAGCACCGACACTGTGGCTTGTTTTCCTTCAGACATTCGTGAGTATGAAACACATATTAATGCACATCAACACACTTCATGAATGGGAAATAATTACCATCAGGTAGAGGATCATTCTCGATGTGGTAATATTCATCACCATATTCCTACCTTCACGGGAGTTGATGAGCTGTTACACTGCCTCTATGATTTATGCAATTTTGGGGGTAAACCTGAAATTCTTTCCAAACAAAAAGCCAAAAGTAAAACGCAGAAGAAAAGGCACCTCCAGCTGCATCATACATAGCCTCAGCACTCTCCAACATCCAAACGCTCAAATGCTTCCTGCCTCTTCTCCTGTCGTCCTTCGACTTTTCTCACTGCTCCTTAAAAGGAACGCAGAGACAGCACTGCTCGGGGAGAGGTTAGCACGACTGGCGAGGCTGCTGAGGTTCTCATACCTCTGGGCGCAAGGCCCTGGATATGATTCTCCTTTGAGAGAGAGCCCAAGTGGGTCCTGAGCTGACCCGACCCTGGGATAAGAGCCCGGGGATGGAGCAGTCACCCAGTGGCACATACTAAACCCAAGTGTGCGTCCCAGGAAGGGGTCACTGTGACCTACGACGTTTATAAGGCTATGAAGAAAGTCTGCCCAGTGAAGCGGGTAAGCAAAGCCTTTTATCTCAGCACAAAGACCCCGAGCCCCAGAAGTGTTGTTTAGGTATAAAACGCAGCCCTGAACTTAGTGTCCTTCTCAACAGAACGGGTTTGTTCTCTGCTTTTTCCTAGCGCCACTTCGTCCTCAGCAACTTAGGCAAACATGAGAGGGACCCCAAATGTGTTTCTTGTCCCCGCCATGTCTAAGCAGTCCCCCAGGCCCCTGGCAGTAACCCCTTCAGCTTTCTTTACCCTCCTCTATCTTCATAGCTGGTACCAAGTTCAAGGCCAAATTCAGGCCACTTGACCACTGCCACTGACTGGCACCCCTCCTGCCCACTGTCCATGCAGAGGTCAGAGAGCTTTTCCTAAAGCATATCTGATCACATTGCTTCTCAGGCATCCCTCTCCCGGGGGGGCTTAGCACTGTCAAGGTGAACCCGTGCAGGACACTGGAAGTAGTCTAGCCTGCTTCTTTCCAGTCTCATCTCTTGCCTTCAATCAAGGCTCACCTCCTGGGAGCAGGCTTTCCTCACTGCCTCCGAACACAGATGGCTGTGTGCACTCCCTTGAACCCTACACACTGTGTAGCCATCTCCGTAGCATCTGCAGAGAATTTGCTTCTTTGCTTCTGTATCTATGTGCTCCACTGGATCGGAGTCCCCACACCAGTAGGGCCCATTTACCTGGACTGAAGCTGGAGATTTACATGCACTATCCCATAGTGACATCCAAGGTCAAGGAGCGAGCAAGTGGTAAGTAACAGTGGGAGCCGAATGCAGTTCTGTGTGACGAGCCCAAACACTTCACTGCTAATGGCCTGGTCTCTCTGTCTAGTCCCAGAGTATGGCACGGGGATAGTGCATAATCTGTGCTTGGAGACTTACTAGGCCCGTCATTCTTCAGAATGTTCTGGGCAGCACTGAACACGCACCGTGCTCTATATGGAGACAGTGAAAAAAGCTAAGAGATGAAGCAGTGCTTTCTGTTTTTTGAATCAAACTCCTCATTCCTCATGCCCAGTCATAGTCGATCCAGGCAATGGCACAGCAGAGAGAGGAGAAGGTGAGCAGAGCACGCTCTACGTAGTTCAAGGCTACCCAAACATTAGTGCTGAGTATCTTTCCCTGGCAGGTGGGAAGGAGTGCAGTATAGGGCCAAGAACACAGTCTTTGGGATCAGACGGGATTTGAACTCCAGTTCTATCGCTCACGAGCTGGGCGACCTCAACAGGTTATGTGACCTCATCTCAACCAGAGAATGGTAATGACTTGGCAAGGATGTTCTAAAGATTACATGTGGTCAACGTGCACTTCATACCCAATCCATGGTCCCCTCTTCCCCCCATGATAACTAGGACAAGAGCGAATATCTTTAAAGGGAAAAAACCCTTATTCCTAAAAGAGGGGCCTTCCAAGGTTTCCAAATATTTGCAGAACCCAGTAACACAAGTGCTCTCTCAATTTTAATATATTTTAGGAGAAAAGCTCTATTATCATCAAGCTCTATTAGAACATTTCAGACCTCTTGCTTATGTCTGACAAACATGCTTGCTTGTGACTCATTTGCTTCCATTTGAGAAGCAACTGGCTGGTCAGAAATCACTGTCAGCAGAGGACAGCAAATTAGTACAAAACAGCAACAACAACCTAGAAGCACCAGGCCACTCTGCAAGGAAAGCTCTTCATTATTCCAAGCAAATCATTTTTGCTTGCATATAAGGAGGAAACAGCATGGTCTAATCCTTCCCCATTGTGGGAAGAACAGCAAATTGAAACTCAGGGGGCCTGGCCTTGCATTTCAAAGGTGATCTTAGATAAGTTTTTAAAAATTTTAATATTCATTTATTCAACAACTATTTACTGAGAATATCTGTATGCTCCCTGCTCTCATGTTATTTATATTCTAATGGAAGAAGAAAGACATCTTATAATGGACAGAAGGACAGGCAGGGAGAATTTAGCAGACAGTGATGGTTATAAGAAAATTAAAGACATTATGATATAGATTGTGACTAAGGACCTACTTTAGGATACAGCCACTTTAGAAATGGTGACATTTAAGCTAAAATCAGAGGAAGTAACTTCTTTCTGGACATCGTGTCCTCTTCTAGAAAATGTGACTATGGAATTGTCAGGCTTTTGAAAGCCTCCTCTGGTTCCAGGAATCAGTTTCAACAGTTATTAAAGATATATTATGTGCGTGGATAATTTCTATGTGTGGGGATATATGTGTGTAGGCATGTATATTTTTAACATCAACTACTACCCTATGCTTGATTAAGCAGATCATTTATAGCAGTGAGTCTTAGCTTTGAAGACATTTAAGGTAACAGTAAATTCCTTGTAAGAAATTAAGTCTAGCTTTGCATATTGAACCTGTCCTACAGTTCATTTTCTGAGCTCTGATAAAGAAGTATGTCTTTTGTTAATGTTTTGGCAAATGAAACTAAACTGGCCTCTAACCAGAAGAGTTAAATATGTCCTTGCTTGTTTCAAAGTAAGCAAAATGCAGGAATTTGTAATAAGATTAGAAGTTTTCTCAAACTAGGGCACCTGTGGCTCAGTTCGTTACTAGTCCAACTCTTGATCTCAGCTCAGGTTTTGATCTCAGGGCTGTGAGTTTGAACCCTCCTCGCTGGGCTCCATGCTCAATGCTTATTTCCATGCTTAAAAATAATGATAGTAAGTATTCTTAAACTAATTTTTTCTGGTGATCACTTGTAACTACAGATCTGGACGGATTGAAATTTAAAGGGTGCAACTCTAAGTCACATGTCTTATTTTATACACAAACAGAAAAAATAATAAGGTGAAGGGGTATGGAATTTTTTGAGGAAACATCGGTATTTTGGCCATATTTTTCATGCACCAGTTAACTAGAAAATTACAAAACCTGAAAAACTCAGATAAATGGTACCCAGGGAATGAACACCACACATTCATCCTTCCCCACCACACGTTCTCTCCCTCCCTCCACGCCAGGGCACGGAATGGGGAATGGGCAGGAAGGCCTTTCAAGCAGTTGAAAAATGAGGGCCTCTGAATTTTTAATTCTGTTAACTAATCATGAGAAAACTAGAAATCGCTGTCTCTCTGCAAACCAGTGAGGGAGCAGGCTCCACAGACTCGGTGTGGAATTTTGCAGGAGCTGGCTGGTTTCCCAGCAACACATTGATTTGTGGGGCCACTACTTTGGGCACCTTGAGGATAATTAAATATTAAGTCCCTCTTTGATGTATGCAAAGTCTGCCTAAGAGGATTACCAGCCACAGCAAAGGTAGCAGTCCTACATTTTCTGGTAATTGAACATTGCAATATCATTATCTATTCTTATCTTTGCTCGGTAAGAATCTGCCTCTACCCTGAATATTACCTTTGAGAATGAAGAAAGGGATAGAGAACAGAGAATATGTGAGCCCGTGCAGCCAACATTTTGGGGTCTTCTAGGTGTCTGGGAGAGAGAGACGAGGAAGACTTTAGTGTGTGTGTGGATGCAGTGACAGCGAGCAAACCGTGCTCTCCCTCCTCCAGCCCGAGGTTCCACTTTGCACACCAAGTAGACAAGGCTCACAGTTCTGGAATCTTCTCTAAGGCAGTAAAGCAAGAGAGGAGGGAGGGTGGCCAAGACCTATGCTTACAAAGGATTTGTCCACCAGGCCCTGATCTTTCTACTGCTCTAGTGAAAGGTAAGAACAATAGTGGAGATGACCTCCAACGTAAACTCTGGGCACAGTTCTCTAACATTCTAGAACCTATTTCCATTGGGAAGACACAAGTTTTCTGCGTTCATTTTCCATGTGGCGAATGGTTATTTACAGCTATAGGCAGAGTTTCCTGACCAAATTCACACGCCTTCCAAAACAGATTAAGATCGGCCACGCCAGGCTGACACAGAATACTTCATTTTTACGGGAGGAGGAGGAGACACTCACTGACTTAATGTATTTGGGGAGGAAGACTACAGATGAACGGCATAACTCAGCCACGAGGGTCGTTGCTGTATTCCCTTTACTATGTACCTGAAGAAACTCAGCTCGCTGGCTTCCGAGAACAGAGAAACTGCTCTTCTCCAAGGACAAAGGGAAAGAGGGCGAAAGTAAGAAGAGTAAGGGGGCGTGAAGTGAACTTTACTTGAGTCAGAGATGTTGGGAGAGGTGTTTTCTAAGGGCCCAAAAAAGCAGTAACACGAGGATCTACACTCAGAGAAGAAGAGAAGCCAGGCTGTGCTCAAACAGTCCAGTCAGTTTGGAAAGATATACGGAAAAGGAATCCTAACAAAGGCTAAGCTCCCTTAGATCCTGTTTTTGGAAAAAGTGTCTCTATAAAAGAAATTGAAATCTCAGAAATACCCAGAAGTTACTGGAATCCTACAAACATTGGAAATTGTTCTTTGGGTAACTGGAAAGTGAAGGAAAGCTTAAAGAAGAAATAGTGGTTATGCTCAGACTCTTTCTGAAGCATTTTGCCCCAAATATCAAAGTGTCTGCTCTACTGTTTCAACATGACAGAGAAGATAGATGTTTTCCCCATTCCCTGGCTCCCACCGTGTTCCGTAATATTGCTGGGACAGAGCCTGGTCATAACATGCAGCGAGGCTCCGACCAGGAAAAACGGCCTCATTGTCCCCCTCCGGCTCCAGCCTTCAAGGAAGAGGAAACGGAGCATGGTTGAGAACTTGGAAACTGGCGCTTCTGTCAGGCGTTTCTGAGGGGTGCCTGGGTGGTTCAGTGGGTTAAAGCCTCTGCCTTCGGCTCAGGTCATGTTCCCAGGGCCCTGGGACTGAGCCCCGCATCAGCCTCTTTGCTCAGTAGGGAGCCTGCTTCCTCCTTTCTCTTTGCCTACTTGTGATCTCTGTCTGTCAAATAAATAATAATAAATAAAATTGTAATAGTAAAAATCTTAATAAATCTTAATAATAATAAATAAAATCTTAAAAGAAAAGAGAAGCACCTGAGAGTAGGAGTTCATTTGTCTCAGAAGGAGTCATAATCCAAGGTCTCATGTGGCAAAAATAATATGACCTAATTCTGAGCTTACTTACCTCAGAGACACTACGTGAATCTTCCTGTCCAGCAAACCTCTAACATCGACCACACCAGGGACCTGGACTCTAATTCATCGTCTACCGCATTTGTGTCCACAGACTGCTCTTTAAGAAGACTGTTAGTAATCTCTCTCTTTTTTTTTTTTAAGATTTTATTTATTTACTTGACAGGCAGAGATCACAAGTAGGCAGAGAGGAAGGCAGAGAGAGAGGAGGAAGCAGGCTCTCGGCTGAGCAGAGAGCCCGATGCGGGGCTCAATCCCAGGACCCTGAGATCATGACCTGAGTCGAAGGCAGAGGCTTTAACCCACTGAGCCACCCAGGTGCCCCTGTTAGTGAACTCTTAATGTAATTCAAGGCACAATGTTGAGATTAAATATGCTGGTAAGGTCATGGGGCTTCAGAAAGAGTATTATTCAGAGACTAGTGACTTCTATAGGTTGCAATCCATTTCAGCAATTTGGCAAGATTACAGAACCTCTGATAAGTCCATCTTTTCCACATATCCAATTCTCTAACTCTAAAGACAGAGAATTACCTCTTTCTCTCACATAGGGAAATAAGAATATATAAGAATATTATTTAGGAAGATGTTCTGAGATGAGTCTCAAGGTATTCTCAATATCTGATTCATTGTTAAAAGAAAAAATTCATTATTCTTTCAATGCAGTAATAAGGACATAAATATTAATTAAAGGGCAAAACTTTAAAATTAGAAGGTAAATCGAGTTACAGTCAGACTTCCAGGAAATTCTCTCACAGAGTAGATTATATGGGAAGTTTTATTGTATTGGTATATGGTCTACCCTTCAGGCTAAGGCACTCAACTGAGGTGAGGATTCCTACATCCTATGTCTTTTCAGATGCATCCATTCAGAGTTCAACCAAATATCAATGGGCACCCTATTTCTTTGATTTAGGAATCAGCATTCCCATTTCCTCAATCAACAAGTATCTGAGCTCAGAGTATGCGCACGGCACACTTAGGGGAATTCAAAAGACAGTAATACAATCCAGGGCTTCTGAGTTTCCACAGCAGTGGGGAGACAAGACTTTAATAGTAATGATAATGATAGTAACAATAATGATACACAATATGTAATTAAAGCTCAAATGTGTGGAATTCAAAGTTAAGTGTGAAATGGTCAGGGGAGGTTCCAGAGAGAAGACGAACTGAGTGAAGCGTCTTGAAGGCTGGGATGGAGAAACTGAGATCTTGTGTGTGTGCTGCATTGTCGCTCTAGGTACAGAAGAGAGAGGAGGGCACCTGCCTGCCTGCCTGGGCAGAGTATGAAAAAAATGAATGAGCTAAACCGCACACTGCGTTTCCCTTTCCAAACGCACTTCTGCAGGGACCGGGAGAGCTGCGGGAATTAACTCGTACAGTGATGAATCCTGACTACATCCTATGAAGAGAAAAATGATCCACACATGGGGGGTGAACGAGACACCACCTCTGGTGTGCACGCCTCTTCAAACCGACGGAAAACTTCAAACCAGCTTTGTTGTGCATATTTAACTCCTAAACAGCTGGACTGAGAACACAGGGGACAACTGACATCCTGAACTGATTATTCACTGGCGTGTCATCCAAAGTAATAAAGAAATAACCTCCGATGATTTTTAACAGAGAAAACATTTGATAACCAGTCGGATGCTCCCTTACCTGTCTCTGGGGCCAAGTGGCTTTGAGAATGGCTTCTGTTCTAAAGAACACAAGGAGCTTGCCATCCTCCTCCGTCAGGTTGAAGGACTGTCCCAAAATCTGCAGCACCTGAATGCGAGGTCTCACAGGCCAGGCGTCGTCAGCACAGAAGGGCCGCAGCCACTCCAGCAGGTCCTCGGAGGAAACCAAGTCTTCTCTGAAGGACAAAATCAAGGGTTAGATAGAAACTCATTAAGTCTTAAAAAAAAGAAAAATCCCAGTAACCAAATGCAGTGATTAACCCAAAGCCTTGTTTGTTGGGTGCCACTGTTGTGGTTTTTTTTTTTTTTCTATTAAGATAAATTTAGGTTTTATTTTTAATTTTTTTTAAGATTTTATTTATTTATTTGACAGACCGAGATCACAAGTAGGCAGAGGCAGGCAGAGAGAAAGGAGGAAGCAGGCTCCCCACTAAGCAGAAAGCCTGATGCAGGGCTCGATCCCAGGACCCTGGGATCATGACCTGAGCCGAAGGCAGAGGCTTTAACCCACTGAGCCATCCAGGCGCCCCGATAAATTTGGGTTTTAAATGGCACAAAGCAACCATACGAGGTATTTTTAAAACTATGTAAGATGAATGTAATTTTTAAGCAGTATCACACTGAGTTGCATGAAGCAGATGGAAAATAATCAATATATTCTTTGTTACTCTGTGTCTTAGACAAAGTGTAATAAGAAGTATGGTTTATTTCTGTTACTGATACACAGAGAGCCAGGCATCATTCTGAGTTTTATATAAACTATTACTAGTTGACAGTAACTATGCAAAGTAGATATTACAGATTCTGTTTTATTTTAAAATTTTTTTCTAGTTGTAGAAATAACATATAACATTGTGTAAGTTTAAGATGCATAACTTAATGATCTGATATACGTATATGTTGTGGAATGGTTACTAATAAGATTAGTTAACACCCATTGCCTGACATCATTACATTTTTTCCCTTGAGATTAGAATTTTTAAGATCTACTCTCTTCGTAACCTTCAAATAGATAATATTATTAATATTGTTAGCCCTTATGCTGTACATGTAAATTTCTTTTTATAGATGAGGACATGGGTTTCAAAGAAGGAATATGGTATGTTCACAGATATCTAGAACAGTGCAATACAAGCTCCAAGCGCATGTTCCTTCTACCACTATACTCTGATAGAATTTCCATATGGGGTTAGAGCATCTGGCTTTATATTACCCTAAAGATAAAATATGAATGCATGGTTATTAAAAGTACTGTGAAGTCTAAAAAGCTACAGAGAAAGAAATATTTGTGCAACTTTCTATCCAGTTATAGAATCTCTTCCCTTGTAATCCCAAATGGGCCATCTCAGGAGAGCAACTGGTTTGATGATGATGTCAATGAATTACTACCGATTATTATTAAGAGGTCTCATACAGATACCTCACTTGCACAAGGCTCTGGGGAGCAGTGATAAAGCCCTGAATCACATAGGTTTTGCTGTAACCACAACCTTATGAGGATTCCGGCAATAAATCACCTGCACCAAGTCCCAAATTCTATGACCTAACAAGACTACAGGAAATTCTGAAAGATTCGACAATTACCATTGAGTGTTTCTGTTAGTACGCATTCTATAATATACTTGTCAATACAACTTCATGGAAATTCCAATTAAAAAGATAACTCATGGGGTGCCTGGGTGGCTCAGTGGGTTAAAGCCTCTGCCTTCGGCTCAGGTCATGATCCCAGCGTCCTGGGATCGAGCCCATTGGGCTCCCTGCTCAGCAGGAGGCCTGCTTCCTCCTCTCTCTCTGCCTGCCTCTCTGCCTACTTGTGATCTCTGTTTGTCAAATAAATAAAATCTTAAAAAGAAAAGATAATTTATTATTTGTATTTCAGAATAAAAGAAATGGTTAAACACCATGGCTAACTGGCTCAAGCATTTTCTCAACCTACGACATCGTTTCTTAGCTTTACCTAGTGTCCTTGCTATGGGTCCAAATTGGCAAACCTGGGGTACCAGAAAAGGAGAGCACCCCCAGGATCTCCTGGAAATCTCTGCGGCAAGTAGCCAGACAATGTCAGGCAGAGGACAAGTGTTTTGGGGGAATGGGCTGGAAATGTGAACCCTGGCCCCATATAAAAATCATGGATGTCACCATCCCCATTTTATAGTAAAGTAGACAAAGGTCCTATAAGTGGGTCTCTTGGAGTCTGTGAAACAAAGATAACGTACACGAAGTACTTCACCACAATACACGGCGCAGGGGAAGTTCTTAATAAATAGTCACCATCAGTCGCACAGTGATCATTATGGTTCTTATTGGTATTACCCAAACACCAGTTTGTGCTTGATACAGGGATGAAAATCACAGCATTCCTGCCTTTGAGGAACTGGTAACAGTGCAGGAAGATTTTTAAAGTGACTGTTATTCAAATTACTAATTATGTAAATATGAATGATCATTTTGGAGAAGCAGTGAGTAGAAGAGGGAAGGCTTCACAGAGGCAGTGGCATTTGCACAGGCCCATAATGGACAAAATGGCATGGACGTACATGGAAATGTGGGGGAAAACCATCCAGACAAAGAGGAGAGCAAGAAAAGAACCCAAAGACTCGAAAGGACAGCGTATGTTCAGGGGGTGCTTAGAGCACAGTCGTCCAGGCGGTACGAGGACGGGCTGAGGTAGGGAAGAGAGGTCTCCTCGCGTGGGTGGCCCAGAGCACGCGCCAAAGGCTACGAAGGCAGCTTCACGCTTGGAAAGCTCAGGCTCGGCAGCTGTCAGGCCCAGACTCAGCTCCCAGGCTGACTTCTCCCTGACGTTGTGACGCTGACCAAGAAGCCACTTCAAGGTTCTGAGCCCCAGTCCCTCATTTGTAAATTGGAGATGGATGCCACTCCCTTACCCATGAAGCTTTTGAGAACGAAACAAACACGTAAGTGATCAATTTAAAGCACATAATGCATCAAGAGATAACTAAGTGCTTCAATTAGGGGCAACCATTATCATCGAGGATCTTTGGTCTTAACTTTGTATGGAATGAGAACAATGGGGGATTTCTGAGTACTGAAAAGTGATAATCATGTTAAGTGATCAGAGAAGTGTATAGGCTGGGGCAGGCTCAGGCCCTTTTGGGTGAAGCCTGCAGGGGTCCAATTAGGTATATTGAAGAGGAGCTTAAAGCACATTTTTGGCCTGGAGTCCGAAGCAATTTCACATACTATGAAGCTGATTTTTTTTACCCTGCCACCCTAGTGCCTAATGTGCAGCAGGTAGGATGAGCCACGAGAAGAAGCTGGAGTCACGAAGATTGCAGCTGGAAGTATGACAATTACCCAAGACCTGACTATGGTGAACAAGAATGAAAACAGTGACTTATGAAGTTACAAGGAGCTATGAATTCTACACTTCATCATTACTCTCTTTCAAGCATTCTGTTATCATCTCCAATCTGCAGATGAGGAAACAACCACAGAGAGGTTTAATGTCCAAGGTCACCAAATAAGGAGTGGAGCCAATATTTGAACTTGGACGATCTTAATGTCTCATCAATTATTACACAGTACTACCAAACCATATGGGAACACGTTCCAGAACACGGTGGCAGAAGATTACAATTATTCATATACTGATGAGATACAGAAAATTATTATTATGTTTTCCAAGTCATTATATTGAGTTAGATTTCATTTACATTAGAATTTATTGTGCGGTTGGTAATACTTGACATTTTGGGGAAATCTGCTATAACTTTGGGTTGATCGTTTTAAGCACATAATAAAATTAGGAAAACTCATTCCTAGAACGGAAGTGCTGTGCTTTGGAAGCACCGTGTTCTAGGCAAGCTTCACTGATAGCTGCGTGAATACTGGTGTTCAGTAAGATCACACAGAAGTGAAAGGCAGGTCTGTGGGAAAAGTCACCCAAGGACATTACCTAGATACCATCTCCTAAAGATTTTGACTGCAAAATGGCTAAAATTTTCATTTCAGTCTGAGTTTTTAAAATCCATAGTCATGGGGTGCCTGGGTGGCTCAGTGGGTTAAAGCCTCTGCTTTCGGCTCAGGTCATGATCCCAGGGTCTTGGAATTGAGCACCGAATCAGGCT
The DNA here is from genome assembly GCF_030435805.1 of Mustela lutreola. Classification (NCBI taxonomy): domain Eukaryota; kingdom Metazoa; phylum Chordata; class Mammalia; order Carnivora; family Mustelidae; genus Mustela; species Mustela lutreola. The sequence goes on along the minus strand of NC_081298.1, from coordinate 135,354,744 downwards.
CTCTGCTCAATAGGAAGCCTGCTTCCCTCTCTCTCTATGCATGCCTCTCTGCCTCCTTGTGATCTCTGTCAAATAAATAAATAAAACCTTTTTTTAAAAAAAATAAAAATAAAATCCATAGTCACTTTCATGACTCATCAAATATACCTACACACATATACGGAGACAAAGAAAGAGCAGAAATTTGATAAAATGGCAACAAACTGACAAATCAAGTGGGAGAGTATACAGGTATTCTTTTTCCTATGCTTGCAACTTTCCTGTCGGTTTGAAATTTTTGAAGTAAATAGGTGAAAGATAACCAATTATGACTTTCATAATGTGAAAAAACAGAACAAGAAGGAAAATGATCCCATTTATATAGTATTTTATGAAGGCAAGGAGAAGATTTAATGAGCTTAGGAATAAAAAGAGAACATTATTACTTTATTATAAAAGTTATATAAATTTTTTAAACTGATAAAGTTATAGAACAGATAAAAGAAAAAAATCACTCATAGTTTCACTGCAAATAGCCATTTTCCACCTTTTTCTCTATAATGAGGTTTTTCTGGGGAGGAGGTTATTATACTGCACAGAATAACTTACTACACTGTTTTAAAAAAAAATTAACCACTAAAGGAAACACACATTCACACAATCGGTTTTGGCCCAAAAGATAAGGAGTCCTCTGAAATAGCTCTAATAGCAGAGAACCGGCAGCAGCAATAACAACAAAAATACGCTCACTGAATGATTAATTTGAGAAAAGTGGTGTTCTATAGAACAAGAGGATATTCACAAAAGGAATAGAAGAGAAATGTCAGCCAAACAAAAGCACTTACTGAATCAAAGTAAAAAGGCAGATTGTGAGAATATTAATAAGCTAATCCTTGGTAAAAAGAATTTTCAGATTCTGTGTGGCATATTCCTACAAAGATAACTCAACCTTGAACTTACATTGTTAAGGTTCACTAAAAAAGATGGTCAATACAAAAGCACTTTATATAATCATGAAACACTACACAAATAAAATTATTATTCTTATTTGGGAATGGGGGAATGAAAAGACTGCATTCCAACAACAACAACAAAAAAAACACAGACCACTGTGATTTCGTATAAACATAAATGTCATAGAATTTGAATGCCTGAAGGGAACAGAAGGTCACTTAGTCATATCTTTTATATGGAAGTTACAAACTGGCAGCCAAAGTTTTGTGTTGGTTTGTATGGTATATGCCAATGTTTCAAAATTTAAATTTTTACAGGAAATCAAGATTTTTCCAGCTCCTCTATCTCCTCCCCCAGTTTTACTGAGATGGAACTGACATATGGCACTGTATAAACTGACGGGGCAGAGCATCATGATTTGACTTACACGTACGGTGAACGGATTCCACAGTAACTTTAGTTAACATCCGTCAGCTCATTTAGATTAAAAAAGAAATGTTTTTCCTTGTGATGAAATCTCTTTGCATCTACTCCCTTAACCGCCCGTTCCCCCTAGAAAGCTGGATGATAAGGACACACCAGCCACTGGCCACTATTTCCTACAGACAAGGCCCACGTGAGCACGCGTTCCGCTCACCCTCCACCCCCTCCTTCTTCTCGGTAAGCCCTGCCCACCTCGCTCATTCCCGTCACCCGCCTGGCCTCCGTGGGAAACACATGTGCAAACACTGATGTGTAAAAGGCCAGGTGAGATGAAGAAGGGGGTGAGGAGGGGCAGCAAGTAACCGAAGTGCGTGAGCAGTGAGAGACCCCAATATTCGTATTCTACGTAGATCCCACAACTCAGTTCACTGATCCACATGCCACGCACACTTGCCTCACTGCATTCGGAGCTGCGTGGAGGAGACCTCCCCGGTGTAACAGCTTCTATTATTGGCGCTCGGCCAGGAATTAGAGAACTGCAAATAAACGAACTCATAACATGCTAATAGCCTGGCTGTAGTGGAGAAAGTGTGACTTCTACAAATAATTAACATAATCAAATTCTATCATAAGAATAATTCCTACAAAGGAAATAATTTTGATGTACACACAACTCTAATCTCAAGTCTGAACTTTTTGGCAAACACGAATAACAGCCTTTCGTGGCTGTTCCCAAACGTATGCCAACCCAGAATCTCTTCCTGAGGTTCGTTTATCAGTAAAAGCTTGGGCACATCTTGCTAAAATGAGGCAAAAATGACAGCTATGAAGTCCTCAGTATGGCCTGAGGTGGCCCTGAGAAATACCACAGGACAGTGGACCCACCAGCCTCACTGGCGACCATGGCTATCAGCAAGGCTCAGGACGACAGCACACAATGCTCGTGCACTGTGGGTACCTAGGCGACGGCTGATGATTTATTTTGCCCCACAGAGCATGAAGACTAAGAAGAAATCAGATTCAATTTGCTTTGGTGGGCTTTCTTTCCTTTTTTTTTTTTCTTTTATTTTCCGAGCTCTAAAAAGACTGTGAAATCCCCAGGTAATACCAAAGAGCTCAATGAAATCTGAAAGATCTGACGATGTTCAATATCCAGGAAGCCCTCGGACAGCTGAAGCCAGACTGTGATTAAGTAGTAATTTACACAAACAAACAACAACTTCCAAAATACTCAATAGTTTTGAAGGAAATCTTTCTTCCTTTTTAAATAGTGCACAGAGGAATTCCGCATTAATTGTCTGTTCTCTGAGTGGATTTATTTCTGCACATCCTTTTGAGAATCACTAATGTCCTGGTTCACACGGGTTGTTCATTCCTGTTAAGAAGCTGTCTAAAGCTAGAGGAGTGGGGGGTGCGGGGGTAGAAGAGGAGAAGAGGCCCTGGCAGAGGGAAGGAGAGGCAAAAGGCAGGGAAAAGTGGCGGAAGTGATGCCAAGACCTTGCTCCTTCAAGTTCAGTCCGAGGACGAAGCAACACTTGGGGGCTGGTTACACAGGCACAATTTCAGGCCCTACCCAGACCTACTCGAGTAAAATCTGTGTCTTCAGAAGACCCCCAAGCAATCCCTGCACACAGTGGTGTCTGAGAAGTCCTGTCTGTTGTGGGCTCTTTAATGAGAGGTGAGAGGAACTTCTGAGCATGTCCTTACCTTACCTGGGTGAGCCCGGACACACGACGAAACCTGTTTGAGCATCATGTCCTACTCTGAAATGGGGGCAATAACACTATAACGGGACTGTTGTAAGGATTCAGTGGGTTCCCGAAAAGCCACTTTGGGGAAGATCTCAGCACTGAGTCATCGACGTTCATTACTTTTTTGTTTTTAAATGCATGATGATCTTTTCTTAGTTCTAGGTTTAACAAATATTTTGTTCTAGAAAATTGTTTTAGCTACTAACGTTTTTAAGCCCATTTTTCTTAAGCAATCTAATCAACCAATTCTTAACCCAACCAGGAATTTATATTCTTAAAATATGTTAGAGACATACATAAAACAGGAACGAAAGTACACTTATAAAATTCAATGTATGTGCCTGAGCCTCTCAATAATTAATTACCTTAATCTCATCTTTAATTGTAGATGCTACAAAAGATCTTTGACACTATTTCAAATCCTTACAATACTTAGCCCTGATGTCTGGAGGCAAGAATTGGTTCCACTGGAAAGGAAGTCTGTCTGTCCAGACACGCCCCAGGCGGCCTGTCTGGGTGCCTTAGATGCAAGAGGCCAACATTTAGCACAGGCGGAAGAGGAGGGACATGGGGCTTTGTGAATGGAGCAGAAACTATAGTTCAAAGGCGAATCAGACTTGTATCAATATAAAAAGTCAAAAAAGGGCATGCTGATGATGATATAAATTGTCTAAAAATTAGCCACAAAACCAAACACTCGGCAATAGCCATGAATACACACATGCAAATTCTGACTTTTCCGTGCAGTCTGCGTGCCAGGAACACTGTGGGTTGATGTGGGCCTGGCCTCAGAGCACGTGATTGCGTGAGAGCAGAGAGCGTGCATGAGGAGAGGGGATTCACTCTGCAAACAGATGCCACAGAGGACAGTGCGGTCAAGTTTCAGGGCGAGGACTGAGGGAGGCAGGGTATGGCCTGAGGGCGAGGGGGACACAGAGGTCTGGCTGGCCTCCTGGGCGTGAGGTGGAAATATCAGGCCACATAATGAATGACCGAGAGGGTTACACTCGGTCACCCTAACCCTCCCCGAGAGGGAGCTACCCGGAAAGGAAAGTGTCTCCCCTATGAGATCTGCTAGGCAGAGTTTTAAGAAGAGAAATCGAAGCCAAGGATTTAGGCTTAACTGTATGGATTCAAAAAACAGTTGCCAGAAATGAAAGTTATGACTTCACTTTTCTTCCCTCATTTTTTTTTTAAGCAAAAAAAAAAAAAAATGTTCACTGAAGTTTTCCTGTTAAGAAGACTTTGTTATGCTGTGTCTCTGGAATAAAAAGTAAGATCTTGCTCTGTTTCTCCATTTCCCAATGTCTTCCTCTTTGGAAATCAAACCTTTTTTTTTTTTTTTTAAAGATTTTATTTATTTATTTGACAGAGAGAGATCACAAGTAGGCAGAGAGGCAGGCAGAGAAAGACAAAGGAGGAAGCAGGCTCCCCGCAGAGCAGAGAGCTCGATGTGGGGCTCGATCCCAGGACCCTGGGGTGATGACCTGAGCTGAAGGCAGAGGCTTTAGCCCACTGAGCCACCCAGGTGCCCCTGGAAATCAAAGCTTTAAAAAAGGAGTCTGTATGTGAGAAACCCAAGTTGGATTCCCCTATGTTTTCCGGCTGGAAATTCACTAAGAAGAATACTGCCTTTTAATCTTGTAGCCATGTCCCCACTGGAGGGGGCTTACTGCCAGTTCTGATTGTATCATCCCGTGGCTAGACAGCAGTCACCGGGCGAGGCAGAGCTGGACCAGAAGGGAGACGCAGGACACACCACCGGAGCGGGGCAGAGGGTTTCCCGGGCAGCGTCTCCGCCTGCTCCCTCCCTGCTGTATGCGCAGGGGCGCAGGCCGCCTCCTCTGCCTGGGGTGCCATCCCCGGCTCCTCCTCCTCCTCCTCCCTGACTCCCACTTCATGGACCAGAACCAATGTCGCCCCTTGGGTATCCTGCCTTGCCTTCCTCAGACCGAATAAACCGCCCCATCCACCTTGCTCCCTGTGCAGCACTCAGCCGCGGTCCTATGGCAACTAGAGCTCAGGGAAGGCTCATCTCCCTACAAGCCTCTGAGCATCTCAGGGGTCACGCTGTCTCCTCCCCGAATCTAACTCCTCATGACGCAGCACAGGGGTATGACACACAGTGAACGCAGAGATCATTTCATTCCACTTTCAAATAAGAGGTGTAAAATAGCTTCGTTATACTTTGAGACCCCAAAGCCAAGGGGTTTAGAACAACAGAGAAGGCTGAGTGCGTAGAGGGCTGACTGCAGTGCTTTCCCAGATTCACCTATACGGCTCATCCTCTTTTCCTCCACTCAAGCCTCAGGCATAAAGCAAAACACGGAAATGCCCTGTACAGGCATCTGAGTGCTCAATTAGGACTCAGAGCCTGGCCAGGATCCTGGCTCCATTCCCCCGGCCTATGACCCGGGGCAAGGCCTCCTGGGAAATGGCAACAACACACGCAGCCATCAGAAATAATCACGAGGAAATCTACAAAGACAAATGGGAAGAATTACAGTAGCAAGTGAATAAAAGAAGAATATGAATTTTGGTTGAAGCTATATAAAAACATGTGTACCTGCACCATAACTAAAGGTAATATGGAAGTGAAAACAAATACATTACTGAATGAACTATGAAGCATTTCCCCAAATATTTCTTCATTATTATTATATCATATTTCCTATTAAAAAAAAGAAAACAGGGGTGCCTGGCTGGCTCAGTTGGTAGAGCAGGTGACTCTTCATCTTGGGTTCATGAGTTCAAGTCCTAATTGGGTGTAGAGACTATTTGAAAAAAATACAGTAAAATAAGAAAATTGGGTTGAGGCCTTACAGGGACGACATGGACGTCAGACACGTGAAAGATGTCATAAACTTTGGCAAGTATGTCACCACAACTTGCAGTTGCTGTTCTTCTTATCATTATTACTGCACCTGAACAAAAAATTCTTTCTAAAAATGGCATTAGACTACAACAGCCAAACTATGGAAAGAACCCAGATGTCCATCGACAGGTGAATGGATAAAGAAGATGTAGTAGAATATATACAATGGAATATTATGCCGCCATCAAAAATGAAATCCTGCCATTTGCAAAGATGTGGATGGAACAGGGTATTACGCTGAGTGAAATGAACCAATCAGAGGAAGACAATTATCATATGATCTCAGTGATATGCAGAATTTAAGAAACAAAGCAGAGGATTATAGGGGAAGAGAGGAAGAAATCAAACAAGACAAAACCAGAGGGAGACAATCCATAAGAGACTCTTAATCTTGGGAAACAAACTGAGGGTTGCTGGAGAGGAGGGGGGTGGGGATATGGGGCAGCTGGGTGATGGGCACTGGGAGGGTATGTGTTTTGGTGAGCGCTGGGTACTGTGTAAGACTGATGAATCACAGACCTGCACTGACTCCTGAAACAAATAATATATTATATGTGAATTTATTGAATTTAAGCTTTTAAAAATGGCATTAGAGACACACACTTTTCTAGACTTAGAAAGCCTGTATACTCATACTCTTGGGGCAAGACAGACCTAACGGATATAAAGCTTTTAAAAAAAAAATAATACAGTCCAGAAAGTTAACTTCATCAGTACCGCTAACCTCCTAGAGATGTGAATCCCTTCTCTCCCAAGAAGCTCAAAGCAGTTCCCCCTCCCAGCTGCATGCGGTAGGAGGTGGGCAGAGACCATACTCTCCCCCTCAAGCAAGGCTCTAGGGAGAAGGGGGTGTCCCCCTAAAGCTGACGGGGTAAGAGGACAGCTGGAGAAACCATGACTCCAGAGGCAGACTCCTTAGTTAGGCAGAAAAGTCCTCAGTTCTTCCTTCAAAACCACCTAGAAAGGTTGCTTGGTCTTGTCGATGTCATGAACAGTGAAATTAAAAGGTGTCCTGAGAGTCTGAGGGGTGCCCTGAGGCGACACACACACGGGGAGCTAGGCTTACCCCTGGTCCACACTGGTATGGACGGCTGCCACGACACCTTCCAGGACCTGGAGGGGGTCCCCCGAGCCACCGAGGTCAGCACTGCATCCACTGTGAAGGGAGAGAAACAGAACCAATTCAGAAGAGGGCTCGACCTCGGGGAGCAACATGGCGTTCACACCCAGAGGCTCCCAGCTGGATTCCGGCAGAGGACACTGCTGGCTCCTAGCCACGGTGGGTGTATGCGGTCTGCGAGTGCTAAAGATACAGAAATGAAACATGTTCTGCCCTTGAGGAGCTCCTGGTCTAATACATGCTCCCTTTCCTAGCAAGAAAATAAAATCTACTTGCCTCCTGTCATTTAAAAAACACTCAATGGACATTCAAAGTTATTTTAAAGTGTTAAATATATCATCATCTAAATTCTCCAGACTTAAAAAAAAAACAAAACCTAGTATTTACATGGTACTTACCAGGTGCAAGTGCTTTCCATACATTCTACCATTTAGTGCCCAGCAGTTTACAAGATAGGTGCTACTATCATGCCCATTTTACAAATGTGTATGTCTAGGATGCCACTGAATTTTGAAAAAGCAATAGAAGAAAAGAAGTTTTAGTGAATAATTTAAGTAATAGGATTGAAATCAACTGCTGGATTCAGTTCGTTACATGCCTTTGTTGTTCTAGGCCTACTCAATTGTACTAACTTTCTAGAAGGTAAATGTTATGGATGCCATCAATAGCAATTTCTTCTCCTTTGAAAAGGAGGTGGCTGAAGTCCTGAAGCTCCCTTGGCTCCCACTGCAGAAAGATTTAATTCACATTTATTGAATGTCTTCTGTGTGCTCAGCGTAACATTTATAAGAGAAGAGCTGTCTTTACAAATGGAACTGGGCGCAAAGAAAGAGAGATAAGTATAATTTATGTCAGGATTTTATGACTGTAAAAATATCATATATTTTAATTATTCATGACAATGTGTAATTTTTTAGGAAATAAACTAAATTCGTCAAAGCACTAAGTTTTCAAAATGTTTGTTTTGGGGAGGTTCATCAAAATCCTGATTTAAGAAACAATCAGAAGATAGCTATGGATCGAAAGATGCAAAATACGGCCGCCCAGTATCTGTGGTCGCCCGAGGGAGGCGAGCTGGGGCCTCTCACAGTCGCCGCCACCACCAAAACACAATAAGCTAATAACAGAACAAACTTTATTAATTTGACGTTTTTTATTTCTTAAAAAATGTTATGATATTTTATTTCTCGTCTCTTTCTCTCTCTCTCTCAAATTACCAGATAGCGCAGATCATTAAGGTGAAAACTGTATGAGGCTGGGGTAATTAAACTGATAAAGGCTCATTTGATTTCAGTTCGGCTGTGGAAAACTGACATGCATTTAATCAAAAAGTTCCTCAAGAGCAATGCAGAATTACAAAGAAGGCTTAAAAGGAGAATACATTAAACACAACCGAATCTTTCAGCCTAATTGCATTATTCACAGAAAGCATCTCATGCCTCATTCTCTTCCGAGTTTAACTTTTCCCTCTTCCCCAGCACCCCCGGATGCGTTCCCACAAAGTCACGGGTGCACTGACACAGCCAGAGCTTCGCAACTGCTGGTTTCATGCCATTAACTGCAGGTAAATAAAACTCGGAGACACTTAGCAGATGTCCAACTCCTTCAGTCTGTGGTAAGCCTTGCCTTATGTACCTCAGGGGGAGCTTCTGGGAACCATTTTGCAGCCTCTACAAAAGCAGGGGAAGTAGAAAAGGCAAGAGGCCAACATCCACCTGGGTTCCCAAGATGGCCTGACATTCAGCTACTCCTGCACGGGCCATGTTGGCCTTTCCCTATTCCAAGAATTAAATGGGGCTGGAGGAGAAGTGGGGCAAGACAGAAGTCCGCTTTAGGAACATGCAACGCCAGTGGTGAAGCATTTTCATGGTTCTCCATTCTCAAGATCTCTTAAGACCCAAGAGTCTGAGAGATCTCACGATCATCTCTCGCTTTTATAATGTACTTCATTGTTTATAAAATGCTTCTAAACACATGGAATTTCTTCTTCGTTACTATGAAATGAACGCTACTCCTGGCAAACCATCACCCCTGTAGCTTACCTCAACACGGAGACTATCTTCCCTACTGCGCTCTGCACCACGTCCTTGGGCGAGATGTCCAGAGGGCCCACGGCCACCTGCAGCAGCTGCTCAATCATTCTGAGAGGCAGGCCGTCTAGACACATGGCCACAGCTTGGTCATGAACTTTCCCTCTCTCTGACCGGGACAGGTCATAGAGGTCGCCATACTTGCGCAGCACTTCCTGTAAAGACACAGCATGCGACGCCTGAGAATCAAAGAGGAACCCAGTGGGTCTACATCACACAGTAAAAGCACGTTTAGGAGATTCTCCAACCCGCACTGAAGAACAGGCAGTGGTTAGTAAGAACCTGGGCTTCAGAGACACCAGGCTTGAGGACAGATCCTTGCTTCAGCCTGTAGTGTGGTGTGTAGTCTATGGGCCTTCTGTGGCTGCAGAATGAGGGTGAGGACAGAGATTCTTGCAACTAGGAGTGTCGTGAACATTAAATGAGAAAATACAGAAGTCAGGCCTCCAGCACAACGTCAGGTCCAAAGTAAAGCTTGTGAAGTGCTCATTTCTCTGTCATTGTGACCAGGCTACAACCACACAACAGCTCAGACCTATGAGCGTCTATTGTGCAACCCAGGTGGTACATGGGTGTCACCTGGTTGAACGCTCCTAATTACCCTGCGAGGACTTTTAATTAGCTCCATTTTACTGAAAAGTAAACTGGAAACCAAGATGTACAGTAACATGCCCAAAGTCACACAGCCAGCAATTCGGGGAATGGGGGTCAGAATCCGAAAGACTCCATCTCCCCGCGCCTGGGCCACACCACCCGCTCCTCTGATAATGTCTGTAAGAACAAATGTGACAACCAATAATGTGTGAAAACAGGCCACGAGCTACTGGTTTTCATCACAGCAAACATGGTCACTTAGTGTTAATGCTTTCCAGGGTGTGTGTAGTTTCTCAAGTTATCCTGAAGACGCTCTCTAGTCTTTCAGACCCACCGTGTAAAATCCAAACATTTAACTGGATAGCTGATGGTATTAAAGAATTGCTGTTGGGGTGCCTGGGTAGCTTAGTCATTAGGTGTCTGCCTTCAGCTCAGGTCCTGATCCCAAGATCCTGGTATCGAGCCTCGCATTGGGCTCCCAGCTCAGCGGGAGGCCTGCTTCTCCCTCTCCCACTTTCCCTGCTTGTGTTCCTCTCTTGCTGTGACTCTCTCTGACAGATAAATAAAATCTTTAAAAAAAAAAAAAAAAAAAAGAATTGCCATTAATTTTTTTTATCGTGATCATGTTGTCGTGGTGTGTTTCCACGTATCCTCTAGAAAGAGATGTGCAAGTATTTATGGATAAAGTAAAACAATAAGCAGGATTTTCTTTAAAACTATCCATGGGGGCAGGGTGAGGGAAAGTGGGAGTGTGCGTGAAGAGAGGTCATGTTCTCATCTCTGCTGAAGCTGGGAGTTGGGCACAGGACATTTGGTTTTACTCTTCTCTCTGCTGTGAAACTTCTAACAGAAGAAGGTGCCCATGCGTGCAACAGAGCAGCTGTTGTGTCCGTCCTGAGCAGGTGGGACCTGAGCCTACATGGGATAAAGGCCTCTAGTTAAGACTGCGCTAAACCTAGGTCCCAGGGGAATCTTCTTTCCCTGGTATACAACAAAAAAGAGGTTAAAATTAAGGCCTGACCGTAAAAGGGACAAAATGTATGAGGCTGAAAGTGATCTCCACTGTTTGCTATGAGAAGCGCCCGAATAAAAGCACAACAGGTCCAAGGAGTCTGCTGTCTCGGCCCATCCGTGGTCTGACTGAACGGCATTTACAAGCAGCCACGGGTAGCTTTAAATCACAGCCCCGGTGAAACAAATGGCTGTTTCTGTTAATGATCCCCTTGGCCTCATATCCACTATTCTAGTCACTCAAAGACAATACTTGTTCCAAGGAGAGGAATGACAATTCTCCAGATTTGAGCACAGTATATTTAATTAAAAAAATAAGATAAGTATTTAATTTTTTATTCTAATAAGTATAATCACATTGACTTGAAGAATTCCAATTTTACCACAGTTCTCATAATTACGGATTATAGCACCGTACATGTCAGTAGGATAAAATTCGGGTTGGTAAAGCCAATCTGTTCCCTGCAAAGCCTTTTCTACTGCTTGTACATCATTTAATGTGATTCATTAGACAGGCTAATAGCACTGAAAAACACAAAATGAAATAAAACTGCTATCAAACTTTTGAATTCTCCCCATCATCTTTTCCATGAGGGCTTGGCATTTATGAGTCTCATACAAATTTTGACGCCTTCCATTTGTTCATTATCTGAACTGCTCTCCACTGACCCATCTTTCTATCAGCTATAGTTCTTTACAAGCCAAGAATACAATTCAGTCAATATGTATGGTTTGAGAAAAAGAAAAGGGAGATTAGTGGCCACTTATGGTTTCATTTACCATCCACATTAAAGGGGCAAATGCAAAATTACTTAGACATCTAAACACTGTTTTCACCTATATGAAACCACTTATGGATGGATCTGTCAACTTCTCAGTTATGGGGTGAAGAAGAGCTAAAACTCTCTTGGCTGCGACAGTACAGAGGAAAAGCTACAAAAGTTACAGAGGGTTTCCCTGAGCTGTTCTAACACACTGGGCCTCCCGTCCGCTCACGGGCAGTGGCTCCCCACTCTCCTGAGAGCATTTTCTGAGACACCATGAGGGTTGCAACTGGAAACCAAGTAGGAAAAATTTTACTAGCCAAAAAAATTCTTATCAATAATAAAATGACATTGGGAATAAGAAATTTAAAAAAAAAAAATGAGTGCATATGACTAAAAAAAAAAACCTGTTGAAGCAATGACAGAGGAAAAAAAATCTATCATTTTTCAGTTGAGAGAGCAAAACACCTACCAGCTTGTCGGGCTTGCAAACCACTGTCCTGATGGTTTCTCAGCTTCAGTGACTGCTCCCTCCCCCAGGCACCTACCCTCAACTCAGGGACTTTCCCCCACATCACCCTCACACCTCCACCCTGCCAGAGACTAAATCCCAGTAAGTGGCCTCAAATCCTTTCCAAAGAAGTGAAAACTGATAGAACAAGACAAAACAAGACAGACCGAAGAAGCTAAAAGACAAAGGGCTGAGGACCATCTTCAAAGACATCTGCAGGACTGCAAACCCTAGCAAAACCACTAACCCGGCCTGCAAGGAGAAATGAAAGCGTGTGCTTATGTTCTCTGAGCAAGCGAGCCTGGGGACCAAGTTTTCACTTCACTACCTGCTCACTCGTCTTCAGAGAAACAAGGAAGCTGTGGGTGAGGGTTTCCAGGTGAGCGAGCGATTTCTCCAGATGATGCAGGGCGTCTGCGTAGGTCAGTTTAGAGTCACTGGCTTCCTGCGTGTCGTCTTCCGAATTCCTTTTCCGCGGCTTCTCAATAAAATGTTTGACAGTCTGAACAGCCTTCTCGGTCATCTCCTTCCGTGCTTCCACAGACAGCTGCAACACAAAAAGGGACTAGACCAGTGAGACAAGCCAGCCCCATGCTAGCAGAGACGGCGTATCTCGTGAGACAGTAGAGAGGCAGAGAGAACCAAAGTGGAAAGCTAGCAGACGACCTGAACCAGCGAACAGGCTTATGTGATACTAGCTTTCCTTCGCTGAGGAAAACAACAACATGAGGGACCAGAGGCGCTATTAAATTAGTAAATACAGATTTTTTTTAATCCTAAGCTAATATGCAAAAGTAGGTGGTGATAGGAAGAAACTAGCGTTCAAACAGAGTACTGGTTACAGTGAAGAAAGGAGGAGCCATTTCTACAACCACAATGACCAGTGCTGGTAATTTATTATAAGGAAATAATTTTTTAAAAACTAGTATAGGCATGAAGATTTTAACTGGAAGGATATAAAATGAAAACTCAAAAGCAATCTGATTGCCTGATAATAAAAGAAATGGTAACTAACTTACGATAAATTACTAGATACAATATAATGCCATCATTAAAATTAGAATTATGAAACCAGTATAGCAATTTGGAAAGTGCTTATCATAAAATGTTAAATTTTAGGAATCAGAAATCATAAAATGGTATATGCCATGCTTATGTTAAAGTCCAAGCTAACCCAGTGTGTACAGTTGAACAGAAATACACACACACACACACACACACACACACAAATACATACTAGTGACTTAATGCTGACGTGTTAAGATTATGAGCAATTTTGTTCTCAACTTTCCAAATTTTCTAAAATAATGTCGTATTCATTTCTTTACCTACCAAGTACTTATTGAATTCTGATATGTGACAGTCATTTTGTTATGGATACAGGAGTCATACTTTTCTAATATTATTAAAAATATTCTAATATTATTAAAAATATTAGCCTCACGACTAAATGTAATCTGTCTTGACGGAGGCACCACACACCCGGGAGCCATGTTGGGCCTTTTCAGGCCCCACTGATTTGTGCTGCTTTGGATCCTAGATTTAGGGTCATGTCCACCACACTCAAGCACATTTAGGGTGGTGTCCACCACTCAGCCTTCAATGGGTGTTGTGTTAATTCAAATAAATAAAATAAAAACAGAGTACCAGGACAAAATCTTCACTATTATTTCTTAAAAATCAGTTACTGTGTGTCTCTGGTTATCTGAATAGTGCCACGGGCATCACAGCATGGCGTTGGTGGCCGTGCCAGGAGGCTGGCCCCTCCCAACCTCGCATTTCCCACCAGCTCCAAGTCACTCTATCAGAACTCATGTTGTATAACGCAGATGGCTGACATTTCCTTCATCCCATATTCATATGGGTAAAAAGTGACTTTAGGAAAGTACGATTTCCACTGACCTGTAACTAAGCGTGTGCCCTGTAAATGCAGCTTCCAGTAAGCTCTGTAGCCAGATTGCTACCTCCAAGCACTCGTGACATACAACAAAATCAGAAGCCCCCACTGACGGGCAAGCATCCCTCACATTTTTCTCTTCCCTCACAGATACTGTGAACTCTTTTCTGTGGTGGAGAAATAGAAGATAATAGAACTTGCATAGTTGGACGGCCCTCCTGACTTTGCCCATCATGTGGATGGAAAGACTGAACCCCAGGGAGGTTCTGGGATATGCTGGGGGCCCTCGAGTGAGTGACAAGAGTAAAAGCCAGCCCCAGTGCCTTGGTTGCCTTCTCCCCGCACATCACACAGCTCCGACTTCACCGTGTCCCCCTCCTCACAGGCTCTGACAGAGAGGATGGGTGCGCACTGGCTAGACGCTCCACAGGAGCAAAGACAAATAAGAATATGGTGGAACAAACCCTTCCTTTCTATTCACTCATGTTTGTCTCCTCAAGAAAGCCGGGTTTGGGGACGATTTGGCTACACCAGCTGCCCAAATGTCTTCTCTCCCAGCTGACCGAGGGGTGTGGAAGACTTTCAACCACAGACCGGCAAGACAGCAGGGAGCGGGGCGGGCAATTCACACGACAGGGAGCAGCGTCCTGGGAGAAACGGGTGGTCTCTGTGTCCCAGGACGGGTCCAGACGCGATCGTGGCTGTCGAAGGTTTGCCGTGCCATTGTCAGCCACTCCGGAGCCACCGGTAAGGAGGAAGAGCACTCGCCCCTGCTTCCCGTTCACTGCTGGGGGACGAGGCAACCGGACCACATGTGTGAAAGGTGAACAATGTCGTCCACCATGCAATGTCATCTCCAGAACTTAAATGAGATCATGTGTAGGACAATCAGCAAATGCCCTACCCGCCATAAGCTTCAACAAATTGAAGCTGACTTGTAATGTGACCAACTGATAGAGTACACAGGCCACCTTCTACCGGTCAGTCTTGTTTTTCTTCCTAATCAATTTGCCATGTAATCCCTTCTAGAAAAAAACCTTTTCAGAAGCTTGGGAAATCCCTTGGTACGGTACTTCTGGACTTGCACGAGCTGGCTCCTAGCTACCCCTCTAGTCTCAAATGTAATTGTAGCCCCACTCTAAGCTCCATATACCCCAACTTTTCATCATTTCCTGGCGTCACTAGGTATCTTTTCTCAGCAAAATGCTCTCTCCTCTCTTCTTGGCAAGGCATGTTCCAACTCCTGTTTCAACAGTGAGACACATCCAAGTCATCCTGGACTCATCTGTTTCTTCAGACGGGCTCGTCCACCAGCGGGCCATCTGCCCCAACGGCCAAGTGCATCAGCACCTGCTTCTACGCATGGAGCCTCCAGCTACCCAGCAATACTGAGTCTAGGCCTCGCACTGACATCTGTGTTTTCCTGGAACTGGCTACGGAACGGCCCAAGAATGGCCACTAGAGGCAAGTGAATTTCCTGGGAATTTACATAATTGGACCTCATCACCAACATTATCAGCAAAGTCTTTCCACCCCTTATTTTTAATAATCTTTCAAAGTAACTAAATAACCCAACAGTTACTAAGAATATAGAGTGTAAGTAAATACAACCGTAAATTACTTTTCCTGAGGGAGCTGGGGCCTGTACAAGAGGCAGAGTGATGTTAATGACAGAGGATAGAAGGACTGGGCCTTTTGCTTCATTGGACACTTAAGCTATTCACTCTTTTTTTTTTTTTTTTTTTTTTTTTTAGCTTTTCACTCTTTATAGAAACAGGTTTATCACTGAAAGACTATAGGGTGAGATCAGATTAAGAAATACAAGTTTTGGGGACCTGGGTGGCTCAGTTGGTTAAGCAACCAACTCTTGATTTCAGCTCAGGTCTTGATCTCAGGGTCATGAGTTCAAGCCCTGTACTGGCCTCCAGCTGGGCACACAGCCCACTTAAAAAAAGAAAAAAAAATACAAGTTTCACACAGAATAAACCTAATAGACTTATTTTCCTTAAACTCTTCCATGATAGAGAAAACAAACAGTAAAAGACAAAAAGACTGACAAATGTACCACCAGGGTGAAAAACTGCAATTTCTTCACTGACTCTAGCAGCCACAAAGTACTCTTATTTTCAACCTTCTATTTTGAAGCCCATGGCATTCACACATCATTCATACACATATTTCTATAACGAGAAATCAAAGATTTTGTAAAACATATTCCCTGACAGCAAATAGTAACTATTTTTTTTAATGTAGATTTTGTAAAATAAACTTAAGTGGATAAACTGTTCTGGTACTCAGTGAGTATGTATTCAACACCTATTTTATAGGCCCTGTGGAAAAATGAGAGAAAACATGAGCCAGGCTCAAAGAAATCAAATTTAGTGTAAGAAACAAGATGGTGGGAAGGGAAGAAATTGAGGAGTTATCCCTGATGGCCACGAATCTTACTGAGTCCACCTTGGAAAGAAATCCGGACTCTACCCAGTCTCCCCCACGTCCAAGGCCACCCCTCAGGGCTAAGCCACAGCGCCTCTCTTGTCCTGCGCTGGTTCTAACTGGTCTCCTGACAGGACAGAGAGCACAGCGCTCACCCAACAGACGCATCCCACGGGCCCCACCACAGCTGTCAATCCCCTTGCAACTACCATGAGCCACGTTCCAGCCAAGGAAGTCTGAGCAGAGGCAAGCCTGAGCCAAGGCAAGATCCAACTCCCACAGATCATTACCAGCCTCCGCTCTCTCCCAGTCACGGCAGCCCACACAGTGCAGGTCCCAGATGGCGCCAACACAAGACGGGAGAGCTTCCATCAGCCTGGACGCCTAGCGGCTTTGCGGTAGAGCCCTTTACAATCTCTCACTGGGTCAGAAGCCTGACGGAACATCAACCTTCATTGTGTTAAGCCACTGTGATCCTGGGGCAAACTGGGTACTCCAGCATTAAGCAGAAGCAAAGTGATATTTCAAAAAACATCAATCTGACTGTGTTATTCCTCTGCTCAAATCTATTTAACAGCTTTCCCATTCACTAAGAGTAAAAACTCAGTCTTCAAAGCCCTGTGAAGCCCACTAAGATTTGTTCTTCCCCTCACCCTCCCTGTCTAATCCTTCTTCCTCCCTTTCCTTTGACACTCTTGCTCCACACCACACAGACTTCCGCGCAGTCCCTCTGTGCTTTTCCACACACTGGTCCCTCTGCTTGAGATGCTCCCCAAGTATCCTCACGGTTGTTCCTCAGGACTTAGCACAAAGGCCACCTCACCAGAGAGACCTCCCCTGACCACTCTAGAGAAGCTAGCCCTCCCCGCACCCTTAACCAGTGTCTCTCTCTCTCCTCTTGCCCTGTGGTAGTTTTTCCTCAGAACTGACATGTTATGTTTCCATGTGCTGTCTCTCGCTGTTATATTCCAGAACCCGAAACTCAGAATGGTGGCTCATTCATAACAACTGCCCAATCTGTTGAATGTGGAAGTGAATGAATGGATGAATGACCCCATTTTTAAAAGGAAGAAGAGGGCGCCTGGGTGGCTCAGTGGGTTAAGCCACTGCCTTCGGCTCAGGTCATGATCTCAGGGTCCTGGGATCGAGGCCCGCATCGGGCTCTCTGCTCAGCAGGGAGCCTGCTTCCCTCTCTCTCTCTCTGCCTGCCTCTCCATCTATTTGTGATTTCTCTCTGTCAAATAAATAAATAAAATCTTAAAAAAAAAAATTTAAAAGACACATTTAAAAAAAAATAAAATAAAATAAAAGGAAGAAGAGCAGAAGCAGTGTTGGGGGGGAGGGGAGACCCGTGGTATACGATACATGTACAACCACTAGGGGGCAGTGCAGTGGGAAAGAGTAGAAAATATGCTAGCTTGACAGGCCAAATGGTCTCTGTTATACAGTCTTTGGTTGGTTGGTTGGTTGGTTTTACAATCCTTTAAAAAGATGTAAAAACAAATCAGAGCTAAGGGCTATAACAAGAACAGCCAGGGGGCTGAATGTGACCTGTGGGCCAAGGCTGGTTGACCCCCTGATCTACAATATTAAACAGTTCTAGTTGGAAAGGAGAATTGAGAATAAACCGTAAGTGGCCTTGAGTGCCAGGCTGGTTACGGAATCTGAGGTACAGGAATCAGAAGCCACAGAGGGCAACATGTACACTGAGGATTGCAATTCTATAACAATGACTTATTCAGTTCCTGTTTGAAAACACACTGTCGAAGAATCTGATTTTGAAGAAAAATATAAACCTGTAGGTATCGGAGTAAAAAATGTCATTCTTTTTCAAGCCTCCCTTCGTCTGTGCCTTCAGAGTCTATTCCGAGCTCACATGTCTGTACGCATCCCTGACATGATCTCTTCCCCAAGGTCATAAACACTCAAGGTGTTCCTAAGGCGCTCTGTGCCTACCTCTATCAAAGAAGAATTACACCACATTCAAATCATCCAGGTACTTGTATGTCTCCCTGACTAAACAAGGAGGTCCTCCAGGCTAGAAACTGTGTGGTTTTGTTTTTTTTTTTTAAGATTTTACTTATTTGTCAGACAGAGCATAAAGCAGGAGGAGCAGCAGGCACAGGGGGCCGATGCGGGACGCCATTCTAGGACTCTGGGATCATGACTTGAGCCAAAGGCAGATGGCAAACCTACTGAGCCACCCAGGCATTCCAGAAAATGTGTTTTTTAAAATCTCAGTATTCCTGGCAGCTAAACAATGTCCAGAAATGGCAGACAAATAGAAAATAACTCTTAAATCCCTCAACTCTGATCAACAGAGGAGGGGAAAGAGAACCTTGAGAAGCGCAGTGAAGTGACATGCTCTCCGGGCGTCCCTAGAAACCTGTGGTCCGGACTGGGCTGCGAGACTCCAGTTCGCCACAGACCTGGCAATGACCTGTTCCCGTGAGAAGGCCTGGGGAGACTAAAACTGCAAAAGGATATTTTAAAGGACTTGAAACAAATGAACGAGCAAACTGGGACCCGATGTATGCTATCGGCACAGCGCGGCCGCCCAGGAGAGACACAAGGACATTGAACTGGCGATCCCGTGGCGCGCATTGCTCTGACTCACACCTGGTGAACGCATGCTGTACAGTCGCCTTGGGCTGGGGGCTGGTGACACAGAGTTAGACCAGGTCCCTGCCCCCAGGGAAATGAAAGGCTAGGCTGAAAGAAAGAGAGAGAAGACATGACAAAGCAGCGTGATCCTTACAAAACACCACAGGGTGAGGAGGAGGCACAGTAGAGGCCTCAGAAGGGGAGCCTGGTCCTGCCTGGAGGTGAGCGGCTGCAAGGCGGGGAGGCAGGGAGACACCTGCCAACAGCGGCCCCTCCTGAGGAGAATGCTCGGCCGTGAGTAGGCATGAGGACCGGAGAAGCATTCCAAGAGCCGCAGGTCGGAGGAGCAAGAGGGGAAGCTGGGAGTCGGCTGGCTTGGCTGGAACAGAGTGTGCGTGCGAAGGGCCGTCAGGGGATAGGGAGGAACTCAGCAGCGGTGACCACACGGAGGGCCTCTCTGTCAGGCTGATGGGATGGGGCTTCACCACCATGGCTGGGAAGGCGCCAGCAGAAGGAGCTCAAGCAGAAGTTGACAGGATCAGTACTACTGTTTTCAGGGGACGGCTTGACTGAAAATTCACTGAGACAACTTTCCTCATCTGCAGCTTCCCTCGGCTGGTCAATTTTGCTCAGCAGATAATTTTTTTAAGATTTTACTTATTTGAGAGAGAGAGAGAGAGAACACTCGCAAGCAGAGGGAGGGGCAGAGGGCGAGGAAGACAGAGAACCTTCCATCTCTCCTCCTCCTTTTCAAGCACGGACACTGCCCCACTTACCATATGTCAGCCCCGGCCTTGGCACAGGACGTACACAGGTAAATGAAGACACGATCTCCACCTGGAAGAATATCCATCATCCTGGGAAAAGCCAAAGCCAAAGAAAAGCGCTTATAAAATGCAACGAGTACAAACAAAGGACGTGGGCACATCGAGAAAAAGAAGTTTATCTTAGAAAGGCAAGGAAGTCTTTAGAAGGAGGGTAAAAGCTGAACCAGGACTTGAAAACTGAGCATAATTCCCGTGGACGAAGTGGGTGGCGTGGATTTACGGCAGAGACAGCAGCCCGAGAACTTTAAAAAGGCTTTTATAAGAGAGTGTTCTGTGCCTGTGCCTCTAGAATACCCTCAGAATACCCTCCCCCTATCCCAGCAGCTCAGTGCCTCAAAGAAAGGGGAGCCGAGGGGCGGGTGCACAGCAGCAGCTAACGGTGTATTTGCAGAAAAAAGGAAGAAGGGTTTTTGGAAAAACAGCAAACAATTCCAGGAGTTTGATGCCCCATGGCTCCCACCGTCAAACCACTTGCCACGAAAAGCTAGATGCCTCCTTCTCCAATCTAACTCCCACACCAGACCCAGTCACTGTTCTAGAAGCGAGGAAAAGCCTGTGGCGGCCGGAACGGAAACTGTGTGTGCTAGGGGAGAAGACTGTCCTTCAGGGGAAGAGACGCAGAAGCAGGCTGGGGCTGGGGTCCCCGGGGTGCCACGGGGAGGAACTTACACGTTCTCCTTTAGGCCAGTGGTTCTCAGCTGGGGTACGTGTGCCAGCAGCACAACACAAAGCTTTTCTGAAGGGTGTAGCACTGCAGATGGTTCTAAGGGAATCCATTTCTAAATCTTCACCTTACCCAAATCCTCTGTCCTAAAACTGATCTTGAGAACATTCTGGAGGTCAAGATGTCAAACCTTTTCTCTTTCTCAGCTTGCCGTTCACATAGGCCTCGCTCCCCTTAAATAAGACAGACATGCATCACAACTCTTCCTGAATCTGACTCCCACATCGTCCTGGAGTCTAGAAAGTTCCAGAGCACAAAACAAGGGACAACCGAAAATACTGGTGCGTGACAGGACTCCAACAACTAGATAATGAGTTTCTTATTTCATGTCACAAGGTTTCCAGTTCTTGTACTTTCAACAAAATTTATGAAAGATCTAATAGAATTGTCAGTTGCTAAATCATTAAAAATGATTTTTAACCATAGATCATGATGTGATTTTTTGGCTGATAACGGAGGGCAGACACCTGAGAGGCACTCCTACGACAGACTCTTTCCCCAACCACTGTGAACAAGGTTTTTAAATATTCATATCCATAAAAATATAAAGAACTGATGTGGAATGCAATTTCAATCTAGCAATAAGTAACACCCATCGAAGGGCACAAAAATTAATTAAAAAAGCAATGTTTAAAGCCCTATGCATCTCATTAAGAGGTATATTTTAAACACAATTTTAATTTTAGGATTCTTGTTTATCAAAAGTTAACATATCTGTGTTGTTCTGATCAAATGCATGACTGAAACAGTAACTCAATACAGAATAAGTTCTTACTCTTTTTCTTATATTCTTATCACCTGGAAGTATCTCTTTGAAACACAAACATTCAGAGAACCTGCCCTTGCTCCGGATCCTGTGGGAGGGTCGAGCACCCAGCTCCAACGCGCACCACTATCTTCTGTCGTAAAGACCTCAGAAGTCGGTTTCTCTTCCAGGTCAGTGTCAATCAGCAAACATGGATGCCCCAGTCCACGGACGCACCAAGCCCACCCCACTCCGGCTGGGCCTGTCCTTTGGCACAGCCCAGCACTGAAAGTCTCCTGCCTTTTGTTTGGAGAAGCTGAACTCCGGGAGCCAGCCCTGTCCTTCCTGCTGCAGTAGTTATCACTAAATAAAATCTGTCTTTATTGCCTTTAACTAGTGCCCAGCTGTATTTCTCTTTGACAAGAGGAAAAGTACAAATCGTTGGAGAGAAAGGAAAGATGCAACTTGTCTAACTGCTAAAGATGTGCTTGTTCTTATATTTTTAAAGGTTCTTATATTTTTTAAACTGTGGTTGTTATCAAATCACTGTTATTGTGGATTACCCTGAATACAAAGCTACATAACAGTTCTGCTTTAATGTCAATATTTAAAATACAGAGAATTACATCACCCTTTGTACCCATTTAAAATTATGATTTAAAAAAATCTTAGATATCAAGGGCCACAGTCTGAATGTTCATATGCTGAAATCCTACCCCCTTGGAAGTGATGGCATTAGTAGGCGGGCCCTTTGGAAGGTGGTTCAGTCATGAAGGTAGAGCCCTCGTGAAAGGATTAGTGCCTTCTAAGAGAGACACCAGAGAGTTCCCTGTCCCTTCACTCTGTGAGGACACAGGGAGCAGGTGCCAACCATGGACCAGGGAAAGGGCTCTCACCAGAACTCAGCTATGCTGGTGCCTTTATCTTGGACACTGTTGCCCGAAGTGTGATTTTCAGACCACCTACACTGACATAACTGAGCACTACTGCAAAAATGAAAATTCCGGAGCCCTTATTAGACTTAAGATTCTGCATGTGGGTTAAGGAAGGCACTGGCATTGGTGGGAAGAAACCTATCTTTTGCAAAAGCTTCTCTTAGTTAATTCTAAGGGCAATGGCAGCATGTGACCCGGGACCGCAAGTTCTGGGGACTTGACACTGCCAAAGGACCCAATCAACGGGCTGACGGTGACTGAGGGCTATGGCTGCAAGTGGCTCCCGGGACGGCCACTGAGGGGCAGTCAGGAGGTCACTGCAAGAGCCCAGAGACATTGGGGTTGGGGAAGGGGGTAATGAAAGAAGGCAACAGTGCTGATTTTGGATGATACATGAACAGAACTCAGACATCAACATGCTGTCCTGGGCTAGCTGCCCCGGTATGCACTCCCCCCGGCCCGATATATGAAGCCAGGTGCCCATCAGGTTCCAAACCTTTTTGTCCAAGACCCAGAGTAAGGAGCTCACTGCATAGCAAAACTCAGTATCCGTATCTATAGATGAATATAGTAAAAACAAAAGTTTCCTGAAACAATACAACCCCCACAGCGGTGAGAGGCCTACTGAGAGTTCCTGATGTGAATCTACAGTCTAGCCTTTCTGGTTGGTTTGTTTTGAAAGCCGGTCACAACACTTAACTACAGGACTCACTCGTGGGTGTGACTCCGTCTGTAAAACGCCTGCAAAGTGGCTCCAACAGTAACAGATGACTTGCGGGGCCAGCAAACGCCGAGGCCACAAACGGGGTATCAAATTGCCCAAGTTAGATTTAAGTGACTCCATTAAAGAAGAAATTTGGTTGTTTTTTTTATTAAGATGTATTTATCTTAGAGAGAGAGAGAGAGAGAGAGGAGGGAGGGGGAGAGAGAAAGGGAGAGAGAATCTCAAGCCGACTCCCTGCTAAGCATAGAGGCCTGTGGGGCTTGATCTCACGCCCTGATATCACGACCTGCGCTGAAACCAAGTGTCAGATGCTTAACCAAAGGCACCACCCAGGCACACCTTTAAGCATTGTTTTTAAATTACAAATATAAAATATTATGAAATAGTATCTTAACTATTATGCAGCAGAAAATAAAAGTTGAGAAGTCTTAGAAATTTTGCTTTAATACCGTTGACTAGTTATTCAATCACAAAAATAAGAATGCATGCTTTGTCACCTTCAGTTACATACTTAACAGAAAATCAGTGTTATAACTTTGCTTTTTTGCTTTCGCTATCAATTGCTTATATAATAAAAATGAATGCCACAGGACAGAGCCACTTTATCTCTGCCTTTTGCCTCATAGTATAACCACAGAAATATTATTATTTTTCATCAAGTGTGAACAGCCCCATCTTTTTTACTATTCACTTTTGGCAATGACATCAGCTAATACAATCCTAAGTTTTTCAATAGCTTGAAGGTCACCTTTATCTTAATAGAGAAAGGCACGAAGAATGTTCAAAAAGAGATAAAATATTACTGTGATCGGTAATGAATACTACCATCATTGCTGTTGTGCATATACAGGTTTTAACAAGATCTAAAAGCACTCGTTCACATTTTCCATTTAAAAATCTTTTCCTACCCTATGCATGCATGGGCTACACAATACAAATTGTACTTAAGATCATTTTAAGTAGAGCCACTCAATTTATATCAAAGCCAAATGTGAATTTGAAAATCCAGATCCTAACCCAACAATGAAAACTATAGAAGGTCATTCAAAACCAAAACCATCTGCTAGAGCTTTGAAGTTGGACTAAAAAAATTTCCAACTTTTTTTGTACCTTGTACGTAAGAATAAAATAGAGCAACACAAAGCAGAAGAGGAACTGAACAATCCTCGTGCATCTACTTGCCCCGAGATCTTTATATATGCTACTTTATTTAATCCTCACCACAGTTACTCAGGGTCCAGGTTCCAGACATCACGGGCCTCCTCCCTATAGCCACTCAGTACCACGCGGACCAAGAGCTGGCTATGTACCCGCAGATGACCCACTCAGGGCTGCTCTGGGACCCAGCGGATCTCACTCCTCTCCCCATGGTGATTACTAATCCAGGCAAATCCCGATCAATGCCAATCAGCACCTGGAATACCAGAGCCCCAGGCATGGGTTCGGGGGTGATCTTATCAGCAGGAAACTTGGAATTTCTGTTTGGTCCCTGTGGGGAAGCTTTCTCACTCTATCTGGCTGGATGTGAATAAGGAAGCCCCAATTACTTCCAGCCATCACACTGAAGCAAAGAGCCCTATGATGAAGTTAACACCGGAAGACAGCAATGAACAGAGATGGAGAGAAATTGGCTCCTTGATGACCACAGGCTGCCGGGTCTGCCATCCCTGAAGTCAGCCCCACCTCTGGACCTGTCAGTTCATTAGCCAGTAAATTTTCTGGTCAATTAAGCCAATTTAATTGGATTTTTTATCTGTGTCTAAAAACATTCTAAAATTAATCTTTATTTACATAGTGGTGATGATTGTACAGTGAGGAAGACTCAGAAGATAGAGTAATTTTCCCCCCCAGATCCAGCTGGATGGGAACTCAAAAGATCTGACTACGTAAACCTGTCTCTTTCTCCATCACCATGCCACCATTAAAAGAACTTAAGCTGTGTCTAAGATCCATCAATTTATTTCAATTCAACATGTTGAGAAGCTACAAAATTAATGTATGAAACTTCTCATATTTCCCTGGGTCAGTGGTGATTTAAAATTGTTTTTCTCTATTCTCCTCATGAGAATTGTTTTTAAAGATTATTTATTTATATATTTGACAGAGAGAGAGATCACAAGCAGGCAGAGAGGGAGGCAGAGGGTTGGGGGGAAGCAGGCTCCCTGCAGAGCAGAGAGCGCGACGCAGGGCTTGATCCCAGGACCCTGAGACCATGACCTGAGATGAAGGCAGAGGCTTAGCCAACTGAGCCACCCGAGCGCCCTCCTCATGAGAATTTTAACATCTGATCATCGTTGGCATCAATATCTCATAGTCTTTACACATACAGGTAACATTAAAAATCCCTCATCCGACCAGGTATACTGGACAAAAACTGGTTATACTCTAAGGAACTTTGCTAGGTGATTCAGTGGGGGGAGAAAAAAAAAGGTTAAGTAGGATGTGGATTTTCCTCAAAAGAGGTTTATAAAGACGTACTATAAAAACATATACATACAGAGCACCTAGGTGGCTCAGTCAGTTAAGTGTCTGACTTCGGCTCAGGTCACGATCCCAGAGTCTTGGGATTGAGTCCTGCCTCGGGCTTCCTGCTCAGCAGGGAGTCTGCTTGAGATTCTTTCTCTCCCTCGGCCTCTGCCCCTCATGCTCATGCTCTTTCTCTCTCTCTCTAATAAATAAAATCTTTAAAAAAAAGAAAAAGAGGGACTCCTGGGTGGCTCAGTGGGTTAAGGTCTCTGCCTTCGACTCAGGTCATGATCCCAGGGTCCTGGGATCCAACCCCGCATCAGGCTCTCTGCTCAGCAGGGAGTCTGCTTCCCTTCTTCTCTCTGCCTGCCTGTCTACTTGTAATCTCTGTCTGTCAAATAAATAAATAAAATCTTAAAAAAAAAAGAAAGAAAACAAATAGATACAGTATACATGCCTATACTATAATAATTATCACAAATCAAATGACTTTGGTGTTGATGCTGTACCCTGGTCCATTATCATCTCCCTGAAGACACTAATATGACTATCGACAAAGCAAAAAGGCAACCTGCTGAATGGGGTAAGATATTGGTATATGAGTTATCTGATAAGGGGTTCATAACCAAAATACATGAAGAACTCAATACAATCCAACACCAAAAAAGAAATTAAAAAACAGGCAGTGTACCTGAATAGACATTTTTCCAAGGAAGATATATAGATGACCAACAGACACAGGAAAAGACATTTATCACTAATCCTCAGGAAAATGAAAATCAGAACCATAGTGAGATCCTACCACCTTATACCTGTCAGAATGGCTGGTATCAATGACACAAGAAATAACAAGTGTTAAAGAAAATGTGCAGAAAAGGGAACCCTCCTGCATAGTTGGTAGGAAAGTAACGTTGTACAGCCACTGTGGAAAACAGCATGGAGGTTGCCCAAAAAACTAAAAATAGAAATGCCATATGATCCCGCAATTCCACTTACCCAAGAGAAACAAAAACTTTGGAAAGATATATGAACCCCTATGTTTGCGGCAGCATTATTTACAGTAGCCGAGATAAGGAAGCAACCCAAGTGTCCACTGGTGGATGAACAGAAAAAGAGATTGTGGTAGAAATGCCCAATGGATTATTACTCTGCTAGAAAAAAGAATGAGATCTTGCCGTTAGCAACAACATGGGTGCACCTAGAGGGTATTGTGCTAAGTGAAAAAAAAAAAAAAAATCAGAGAAAAACAAATACCAAATGGAATCTATAAAACAAAACCACCGAAGAGACACATGAATACAGAGAGAACTGGTGGTTGTTAGAGGGGGAAGGATGGGGGAGATGGGCAAAACAGGTGAAGGGGTTCAAGAGCTACAAACTTCCAGCTATGAAGCAAACAAGTCATGGGGTTGAAAAGGGCAGCACAGGAAGTACAGTCAGTAACTGTGCGGTGACAGGTCATAGCTACACGTACGGCAGTGAGCACCCCATTATGTACAGAACTGCTGAACCATTATGTTACCGCCTGAAACTAACACAACATGGCATGTTGATTACACTTCAACTTCAAAAAAAAAAAAAAAGAATAAAAGATGTTAGGATGGTCTTCACATTGGAGTTTCCCTGTACCCAGGCTGGTACCTTCTGCTCCTTCTCCCGTCATCACCAAAGTGATCTTTTGAAAGTGAAAATCTGACAATGTTAGTACCTGACATTATTAAAATTTGTGTCTCGTCCATGCCCTGGATGAAGTCTAGACTCTTCAGCCAGGACACGACAGTTTTCTTACCCAGCCCTGCCTTATCTCCAGAGCCTCCTTCCCATGCTTTCATTATTCCAAATTTCTTGTAGTTCACCGAAGGTACTAGGCTTTTTATTAATGCTTTTATTAAAACTGTTCACTCTATCTAGAGTCTTCCTCCCCTTCTAAGCTTTCCCTCCATGCTACTCATGACAAATTGGAGGACTCGTATCTATTCTACTCTGGGGCCTTTCCTGGCCATACCCCAGCCCCGCTGACCCAACTATTCACCATTTCTACCTCGCTTTTTCCACATCACCAATCACAGATCAAATCATCAGTTACAAATCCTTCACTAATTTATCTGTTGGCCAGCTTCCTCTCTGAAGAGTAACCCCCTGCTGGC
Organism: Mustela lutreola; assembly: GCF_030435805.1. Classification (NCBI taxonomy): domain Eukaryota; kingdom Metazoa; phylum Chordata; class Mammalia; order Carnivora; family Mustelidae; genus Mustela; species Mustela lutreola. The sequence continues at coordinate 135,327,167 of NC_081298.1, read as the reverse complement.
GAGGAGGCAAACACAACCAGCATTCTGGGAGGGCGGGGGGAAGGGAGGGCAGTTAGACCAGGGTCTTCCCGCGGGTACCAATGCTCGCGAAAGTAGAGGCACCAGCCAAGAGGAGAGGGCACTCCTCTTTCTTCCAGGTTCCTTTGCTGCACAGGCTAGAGAAAGTATTTATAGACTAGCAATTCAGAGGCAGAAGTTAAAAAGGTCCTCAAATGAGAGCATGGAGCGAACGGGATGCACGAAGAATGGAGAAGTAAAGGGAGCCCACGTCGCTGAACAGCTACAGCTGGACAGTAAGCTCAGAGCTGAGAAATCTGCCAGAGGAAAGCTCTTCAGGAGGGAGGTTATTTTCAGACTTCTCTTCCCCGCTGCTTTTTTTCATGTTAAAATACGCTTTGGTATTTACTGCACATTATTCTGAGATTGTTTATTTATTCCTCTGTCTTCCTCACGATTTCCACCCGCTGTGGATCTGGAGCCTGCATGCTTCATGGGAAGGCGTGTGCACTCCTCGCACTGATTAAGCAGAAGGCCTGCGAGGGCTGCAGAAGCACATGTGGGCTGGGTGTCCCGCCAGACCCCTCCTCAGGAGCAGGGGCATCTCCCTTCAGGATCAGACCTGCCAGTATTCAATCTCTGTTACTAATTATTACTTTAGGCAATTTGAAATAATTTTCCAAGCACCCACAGAGAATGAGCTTTCAGTTTGCTGTCAGGCCAATAATCATGATCGCCCCAGAAGGGCTTTTGCAGCCAAATTTTTCAGGCAAGGTTGCTAACAGAAAGCAAGATCTTGGGAGCAGGCCTCTATGTAAATCCTGACTGCTATCTTTAGCTCACAAGACACTGAAGCTGTTCTTCAGCTTCCTGAAGCCTTAATTTTCTTTTCAGTTAATATGGTGATAAAGTATTTACTTCTCGGGGCGCCTGGGTGGCTCGGTGGGTTGGGCCGCTGCCTTTGGCTCGGGTCGTGATCTCAGGGTCCTGGGATCGAGTCCCACATGGGGCTCTCTGCTCAGCAGGGAGCCTGCTTCCCACTCTCTCTCTCTGCCTGCCTCTCCATCTACTTGTGATTTCTCTCTGTCAAATAAATAAATAAAATCTTTAAAAAAAAAAAAAAAAAAAAAAAAAAGTATTTACTTCTCAGTGCTGCCTGGACGATTAACAGTGCAGCTTTACATCATCATTCTCTCTTGGCCTCTGTTTGGAAGGCTGGATGTGAACAGGTCCGTGAAGGCAACTGGTTCACCCCTACTAGTACTTGGGTATGGCCTGGAGGTCAATGGTAGACTCTGGAAGGAAAGATTAGCTCCCCTTATCTTTATGGGGGGACACTGACAGACAGTTAAGAGCCAATGCTTAGACTTCTGCATATCCCAATATTCACAATGAATGTCCACAACCTTCCTTTGAAGAAGCAGCCAAAATGGGTCTGTCAAAGATAGGGTATCTGCTTGGCAACAAACTTCATAATCTGACCTCAGCTGTGGGACCACGAATCAGCCCTGCAACCAAGTGAAGGCACAGAGACTAGCAGATAACCCGCTGGGTGTCTGAGAGTTCTGGCCCACAAGGCTGCTCGACACTGGAGAGTAACACAATCAGAAAGGATCCTGTCTGGGGCAATTGCTTTTTTTAGATTAAGAATCTTTTTTTTTAATTAACATATATTATTTGCCCCAGGGGTGCAGGTCCATGAATCAACAGGCTTAGACATTTTGCAGCACTCACCATAACACATACCCTTCCAATGTCCATCACCCAGCCACCCCATCCTTCCTCCCCCACCCCCCAGCAACCCGCAGTTTTTTCGTGAGATTAAGGGTCTTATGGTTTGTCTCCCTCCCAATCCCATCTTGTTTCATTTTTTTCCCTTCCCTCTCCCCATGACCCCCTCCCTGCCTCTCAAATTCCTCATATCAGGGAGATCATATGATAATTGTCTTTCTCTGGCTGACTTACTTCGCTCAGCATAACACCCTCTAGTCCCATCCATGTCACTGCAAATGGCAAGAGTTCGTTACTTTTGATGGCTGCATAGTATTCCGTTGTGTATATAGACCACATCTTCTTTATAGACTCATCTGTTAATGGACATCTAGGTTCTTTCCATAGTTTGGCTATTGCGGACACTGCTGCTCTAAACATTCGGGTGCACATGTGGGGCAACTGTAGTACGCACCTGTGGGGGGATGAGTGTGAGAGTGCGGGGAGGAGGGCGGCAAGTACAAGTGAGAAGGTTCGCACCTCCCGGTCCTGACTCGTGAGTTGTCGACCGAGACAGCTTCCCTTCACTCAATTCTCTGCACGCGCGGTATTCTTACTATGATGCCCCACGAACGGCAGTCACTGGACTGGGTAGTGGGGTGCCGGCGGTGGGGGAGGGGAGTGGGGGTTGCTCCTTACAGCCTGAAAGAAACGAATGATCACAGAATCCTAAAGCACAGAGCACACCACACACTTGCCTGAGGACAGAATCTCCATACGACTGTCCCCTCCGCAGTGTCTGAGCCGGCGGCGCCCACCCCAAGCCCAGGTGCCACCCAGCTTCCTTCCGAGCCACGTGCGGCTTTACAGGTGAGATGGAACAGCCTGGGGAAAGCTGAGGCTGATCCCCTCACGGCAATTTGTGTTTTCAAATGCTCTACTCACGGTGCCATTTCTAGGTGGCTGCCCCAGAGAGGCACTCCGGGTTCCTCTCTCTAAAGACCGTCCTCCAGCTGCCCCACTAGCCTGCACAGACATAACGTTTTATGACATAACAGTTTTATGGCACATTACTGAAAGCATAGTAACAAGTGAAAATAAATTTGTAAAACAGAGCCACAGTTTGTGTATAAACATCATGTTTAGCACAGGGTTTCAGAGCACAACGGACTTCAGTTCAAATCCTGGTTCTGTCACCTGAACGCTAGCAGTCTAGGGGGGCTTACTACAAAGCCCCCAACTCCCTTGAGCCTGTCTGATGGTCCATGGAATGGGGGAGGCGGCATCAACCCCCCGTGGCAGGTATGGAGAGCTCGGGAGATACTGTTCGCAGCATCTCCTGGCACAGCCCAGGCACCCAGCCCACTTCTCTCTCCCCTCCCCAGACTGTACCTCTCCAGCTCATGAGCCGTGCACAAGTGTCCACGGGCTTCTTGCTTCTTCTCTGCATCATACTCACAAATATTTGTGTGCCTTTCGGAGACTCTTCAGAACATAGGCTCACTTGGACCAAACTCTCCAACTTCCTAAAGGTTAAGACAGACCTTTCATGGGCTCAGGAACCTACGAAAATACTTCATTATGTCCTGGACTTTACTTACTTCTGCTACAGTGACCGAGAGCAGAACTGTGTCATGCAATCAATGTCAAATCTGAAACCAGGAGACCTGGGTGTGAAAATAGGACACTTGTTCCTTATTAAAACTTGGGACAATTATCCTTCAGGAATCCGACCTTTGTGCCAGAGAGGATAATGCCTGAACTATTTGGGGGAAGTTATGGTACTCAAACTCTGTGATCACTTTCATGCTACCTTGAATTTTAGCTCTGTTCGCCTTGTATTCCTAGACTGTAACCTCAGTGAAGGCAGGGATCAAATCTCACAGTTCCTTTGGGTTTCCTCCAAAGGAACTCAGTATTGGGCACAGGGCTCAGTATCAGCAGTGGCAACATCATTAGCAATGACAGTCAACATCAATTTTAATATGTACTACTGCCCAAGCATGGTTCAAACCACTACACTGGTACTGGGTCATTAGGTAAGAAACCCTAATATTTGTACTTCATCATAGAGAAATGGCTGAACTGAAAAAATTTTATTAAGGATAAAAATGGGCATCTGGCAAGTAGAGGGCAAACAGCAGGGTCAAGTATAGAGAAAGCCAAGGCACTGGAGGGGAGGTAGGTTTGTCCAAAACATGCAGGTTCTAGGAATGAGAGACTTAACATTTTGAGAGCTCAGAAGTAAACACTGGGAGACGTGCTCAAAGCGCTGGAGGTCGGCAGCATCGTGACTACATTTCCCTATTTTCCTCGCTCTCTGAAAGGATTACTGCTTTGTGTCTTCTCACACTCAGCTTTATTTCTTGGTCTCTCTGCTGACTGAGAAAACAGAAACAGGAGAAGCCGACGGCCTCCATCTTCTACCACCACATCTGCGCCCATTCGGCTCTGCCTCCCTCCTGCTGTCACTGGGGGAGGCTGACAGCGATCTTGTCCAAGGTCAGTCACTCCTCTGGGCTCTAGGCCCCGTACACTCTCAGCAGTTACAACAGAAATTCTCTCCTCTCCTTCCAAAAGCATTTTTTCCATTCATCACTAGGTCTTTTCCATTAATGAATAAAAATACTATCATATTAAAAAAAAAAAATCTTAGAAGTCTGTCAGTCTTTGTTGGCTCTTCCTTATCCTCCAGTCTTAATGTCGGAAGGAGTGCCCTGTGGCTTCATGCTCTGCTTTTCTTCTCCACCTACTTGCTCCCTTGGGAATATCACCCAGCACCTGGCTTTGACTCCTCTCTATATACTGGCAATTCTGAAATGTGTTTCTGCAGTCCAGACTTCTCTGCTGACCTCCAGATTCATCTACACAACTGCCTGTCAAACAGCCACTTGGATATTTAAAATTCATATATCGATATTTAAAAAACAAAAATAATTCTTGACTTTGAGATGATTACGGGCACACAAGACATAGAGCAAAATAGTACAGAGAGATCCCAAGTACCCATGACCCAGCTTCTTCCAATGGTGATGACATCTTAAAAAGTCACATCAATTCTAATATCACAACAAACTCCTGACCACCCCTCCCAAAAGCTGTTCGTTCCCAATCTTAGAAAATGGCACCTCCATCTCTGCAGTTGGTCACAACAATCTTTCATCCTGGATTAACTTTTTCTCACATCTCACCTCAAATACATCAGAAAATTCCTTTGGTCCGATCTTCCAAATCAACCCAGAATTCAACCACTCCTCAACCGTTTTTACTGCTACCACCTGGATCCAAACTACTCTCATCTTTTATTTGGAAACGACAACTGCCTTCTAAGTGATACCCTTTCTTTCTAATGTTCCACCTACAACTTGCTGCCTCCAGCATGCCCCCTGTCAAGACTTTTCACTTCCCCACCCAGGGGACCTTTAACAACCAAAAGCCCCTTGCCACCTTACTTCCTTAAGGTCGCTGCTTGAATGTTACTTTCTCAGTAAGGTCTTCTTCGACAATTTTATTTTAAATTGTAGCCATCCTGCATCTTGAGTCTTTTCTAGGTTTATTTTTCACTTGTACTGATCGCCATTTCACATGTCTGAACTTCCTCATTCTTACTTATTGTCTAGTTTCCACCTATCCCTAATACAAAGCTCCCTACAGTCACAGGAGTTTGTCTATTCTGTTCAGTGCTATATGGCCAGCACTGAGATCTATTCCTGATATGTAGTAGGCACTGACAAAGATTTGTCCATCGTTGTATAACAAATGACCCAATTTTAGAAGCTTGAAAGTGTGTTATCTCACAGTCTCTATGAATCATGAATCTGGTGTAGCTCTGGATCAAGGTCTCTCCTGAGGTTATAATCAAACGACTGGCCAGGACTGTGGGTGCACATGATGGCCTGGTTGGGTGGCAGGAGGAGATTCGTGTCCATGTTGACTCACATGGTTATCAGCAGCCTTGGTCTCTTGCCATATGGAGCTCTTTACCACAGGGCAGCTACACTTCCCAAGAGTAAATCATGCAAGAGAAAGTGAGAAACAGTACCTAAGAAGGAAGCCACAGTTGTTCTGTAACTTAATTTTCTAGTGGCAACCCATCATTTTTGCTGTATTCTGTTCATTAGAGGAAAATCAATAAATCCAGCCCACACTCAAGGAGAGGGGATTACACAGGGGATTAAATACTAGGAGGTAGGATCATTAAGGGCCATCTTACAAGCTGTCTTCACCAGCACTCAATAAATATTTGTTCAATGAATGAACAAATTAACCAATGATGTATACTTGAAAAAAAGAAAATCCCAAGCCAAATGGGAAAATCAGATTGACTTCTCTAGGAATTTATGGATTTTTTTTTTACTCTTAATAAATGGAAAAAGGACAGGAAGGACAAATAATCAACTGTGGAAATAAAACACATTGTAAACTGTAAACGTTTTAAAAAAGGAAAGGAAACTCTTTCCTTTCTTTACAATCTTATAATAGGAGGTCATTTTTCTCAGGATTATCTATATTTTATTTATATAGGAGTAAATCATGTTATATTACATCAAGCTTCAAAAACTGTATTCTCTATACTGTAAGTATTCTCTGTTCCCATTTATTCTGTGCCTTTGACAGTCAAAATGGGAAAACAAAATCCTTTTTAGGTTTTTCTCTTCTACGCTTATCTCTTAAGCTCCTATTTTTTTGCATTTTTGTCAAGATAGGATATACTTATCGGACTAAACTTTCACCCTGCGAAATAGAAGAAAATAGTTCCTTAAAAGCAAAAGCATTCAAGAGCAGGAATGGAAGGATAACGTTCATGACTATGATAATATGCACAGGCTAGCTGAAAGTCAGATGAGAGTAGTATATACTGCACATTTGAAAATCCTGAAGTAATCACTGCTGGGTTACCAGTATTAACAAATATATAAAACAGAAAGTCTTCAGTGAATGTTGGGTCTTCCTTCCTACACATAGCATTTACTAAACCCGCAAATAGTAATTTTTTATATTAACTTATAATTCATCTGTTACACACGCACACATTTGCGCCAATCAGCCATGAGCTTCTCCAAGGCAAACTTGGCAGTCTTTTGTTTACAGCACCTAAAACAACAGCAACAAGAAAGTGCTCACATCAGTATTTCCTGAGTGTAGCTGGCAGGAATAAAACTCATTTGGCTCAGAATCAAAGAAGTCAAATGAGGACTAAACCAAAACCAGATATCAATGGGAAAAACAGTCATAAGATTAAAAAAAAGAAGAAGAAGAAGGAAGAGGAGGAGGGGGAGGGGGGAAGAAAGTTAACGTTTAGCTCTCTTGTAACACCGAGGAAACATTTTATAATACTTTTGTAGTTGAAGCTAGTATGATGAAAAAATAGCAAAAACCCACAAAAATACAGTTAACTGATCTTTGACAAAGAAGTAAAGGAAATACAGTGGGGTGATGACAGTCTTTGTGACAAATGGTGCTGGAACAACTGGACGGCCACATGCAAAAAAATGAATCTGGTACCAGACCTTAGGCCCTACGCAAAAATTAACTCAAAATGGACCACAGAACCAAATGTAACACATAGAACTCTAAAAACTCCTAAAAGATTACAAAAGAAAAAAAATCTAGATGACCTTCGATCTGGCTGTGAGTTTTTAGATACAGCACCAAAGGCAAAAAAAATCTGTGAGAAAATGAATTAAATTAAAATTGAAAACTTCTGCTTTGCAAAGTTACACAAAATACACAAAGAATTCTTAAAACAATTTTTTGTAAAACAGCTGAACAAAAAGCCCACTGCCCATTCCACATCTTCCCATGACAGGGAGAAAAGTTCACTCGAAACAACAGGCAGGAAACTACAGGAGGTACACCTGTGGCATCTCTCTCCCTCTCTCCGTGGCTGAAGAAGCCATGGGCAATGTGGCTGCTCCTGTCTGCAGCCTGCCTGTCCACAGTAGGTGCTTATTCTTGACCTCTTTATAGAATGACCTCGGGGCAGCTCTAATGGGTCAAGTTCCATGTAAACTGGCCCCATAGACCTAGGCCACACTCTCCAATGCCAGCTGTTCCAACAATAGTTATTAACACTTACTGATATTTTTGCTTTCATCTTTCTGAATTGTAAAAGTGGGTGTTAGTGACGGAGGAGAGGAACGTGACCAAGCATCACCCTCAAACACTATGACAATGAGACCCCAGAAAAATCACCTTTTCTCTGATCTGATATCCTGGCCTACAAACAGAGTTGAGGGTCCCTTAGGAGATGCCCCCTTACTCCAAGTCCCTTCTCCTTTCTGATACGTCTCTCAGACATCTCCCAGAGAACTCCCTGCTAAGCTTGATTAACAATATAATTAACAATACAAATGTGCTAGCTAAAAAAATTATAAAAACTAAAATTTGAAGAAAGGAAAAACAAATACAGCATACATGTCACAAGTTCAAAGGGTAGTATAATGGCATTACCAGGCACACATTCCATCTTGCATTTTCAATTTATAATATTTCCATATCTGGAAAGTTGATGACAAAATTAATCTGCCTTGAGGCACCTGGGTAGCTCAGTCGGTTAAGCATCTAATGCGATTTCTGCTCAGGTCATGACCGCAAGGTTGAGAATGAGCCCTGCGCCAGACCCTGCGTTGAACATGGAGCCTACTGCAAATTCTCTCCCACTCTGTCCCTCTCCCCAGCTTTAACAAAAAAAAAAAGAGAGAGAAAGAGAGACATTAATCTTTTTTAAGGAACTGAAAATTTAAGGCAATCCTTTATGCACTTATCAGAACATACATTCATTATCTTATCTATATTATAAATATTTAGGGAACTGAAATGATCTCTCACATAGGTATCAAAGGTGGTTCTCAGAGTGTGGGCCATAAACCACAAGAGTCCAAGACTCTTTTAAGCAGTCTGCTAAGTCAAAATGATTTTGAGGACACTAAGACATTGTTTATCTTTTTTCACTATATTGATATTTATAGGTTGGTAAAAAAGCAATGGTGGATAAAACCATGAGCACTTCGCACAGATCACCAGACTGGACTAAGAGCCACTGTGTTCTCCCCTAGCAAATTTTCACTTAAGGATGTTCCTCATGGAAGAGTAAAAATGATTAACTTTATTAAATCTCAACCACTGAGTGTACTTTTTATTTTTCAGTTTCTGTGATATACACACAAAGCACTTCACCGTATACCAAAGCATAATAAGGAGAAAGCATCTGTGTGATGGCTCGAATTATGAGCTGCAGTAGCTACTTTTTGCATGCATCACCATTTCTGCTTAAAAGAACAACTAATAGGAAACTCTGGTTGTTTAGACTTGGATACTCGGCAGACATTTTCTCCAAAGTGAACAAAATGAGCCTGTCACTTCAAGGAAAACAATTCATAGTACTTGCTGCCACTGATAAAATTTGAGCTGTCAAGCAAAAAATTAGAATTTTGGAAAACTAGTATCTACCACTGTGAGACTGACAGCTTCCCAATACTTAAAGACTCATCTGCTGAGATGAGCGCTCATTTTAATGCACGTGACTTTGCTGATATTGTAGAATGCAATTTACCAACATCCGGATGATCTGCATAACTCAGTGGATCACTATTTTCCAAAGCTCTAATGCGTTACATTATAAACCACACATGGGTAAAAGAGCCATTCAAAGTGCAATATGGGCCAGTGATGTCAATGGACAGAGGACCAGGGTTCAATGATGTACTCTTAGGTTCCATGTTGCAACTGGCCTCTAAGAATCTACCACTTGGTGAGTTTCAGTGGGAACACCCCAAGTTACAGGCAATTAAAGCACCTCTCCCTTTTCTGACCTCACAACAGAGTAAGGCTGGATTTTCTTCATTGACTTCAACCCAAACAAGAAAAATTGAACACAGAAACAAACACAAGAATCCAGCTGTGTTCTATTAAGCAAGACATGTCAATATAAAAGAATGTCAGTTCCACTAATCTTTTTTATTTGGAAATAGTTATTTTCCATTCAAATATGCTATTCATGTCAGCCTGTAACAGGTCTGTTATTAAAGTTTTAAGTGAATTAAATAAATATTTCCAAAATATCTTGGTTTTAATTTCTAATATGATAAATATCAATAGATAAAACCTTAATAAACAAAAGTTCTTTTGGGTCTTCAATAATTTTTAAGAATGTTAAGACACCCAGAGATCAAAAGGTTTTACAATCACCAATTTTCGTAATAATTGTTTAAAACAACACTTGCAGAGTTCCTACTTCATGCTGTGCCAGGAAATGGAGAATTAGATAAAAGGCATCATCACTTGCCTCACGGAATTTCTAATTTCATGAAGATTGTAGTTCTCAGTTATAATAATTTTACTGTAAAGAAGAAAAAGCATTTTGTGCGCCTGGCTGGTTCAGTTGGTGGAGCATGGGATTCTTGACCTTGGGGTGGTGAGTCCAAGCCTGGTGTTGGGTGTAGAGCTTAAAAATAGAATCTTTAAGAAAGATTTTTTTTAAACTTTCTTAGGAATGTCTTTTACATCTGAATGTTGTCAGTGGCAACTAATATCGTGTATGGCACATAGCTGATGCCTAAATCCTTAGTGACTCAGGCTGAATCTACACAATGTACATTGGGTCTGTGCTTCAGAAAGTCATACATCATGCCATGCAATTAGGTAATGTGCATTATCTAAACATTTTTACAGTGCTTTCAGACACTGATTGCTCATTATGGTGAAAAACGTGCTGCCATCCTTCGTTAAGAGAGAATATTAGCACCATGAAGGCCCTGAAGTTACTGCTATCATGCAGCCTTTGATTGAGACAAACTTAGGAAATACATTTGATTTTTAGGTCTTTTTTTTTTTTTAAGACAAATTTACTCTTTCAGATTTTTTATCAAATATTCTGGATAATAGGATAGGGAAGAAACAGTAGCGTATTTCAAGAACAGTCATAATATGAAAAAGAGATTTCCTTATGCTGTTTCCATAGCTCTAGAAACCAGAACCAAAAAGTGGAAACTATAAAAAGCCCAAAGAAAAAGAAAAATCCTTTATAGACACACACACACACATACACACACACACACACACACACACACACACGAGGTAGTAGCTGGTTGGCCGCAGACTAGCTGGATTATCAACAGACATGATGCTTCCGGGTCAGAGGTCAGGCTAGATAAGAGGTTCCAAATATTCTCCCCACTGAAACCCAACGGAGACGGCGTGTTCCCGTCAGACACAATCTGACATCTGGGGGGATGTGATGGGAGCTGGATCAAAGGCTCACGTAGGGCGGGCTGAGGGCCCATCCAGTTCCGGGTTGAGAAGCACCAGGCAGGAGGCCAGAAGGCCTCTTCTAGTTCTAGGACTCTCTGGAGATTTTGAAGTCGGGTCCTAAGCAAACCCCCAGGGAGCACCTCACAGGGGAGAGGAGTGTCTCCCGCGGCCCCGCGCGTGGACGCGGCCCTCCCAGCAATCCCGGGCGTGCGGGGACCGTAAAAGGCTGGGATTGCCCAGAAGCCCCCCTGATCGAACTCCATTACATCTGAACCAAGAACAGCACGTTTCAACCTCAATTTTGGCTTCTTTGACCATTTTCCTGGATTTCTAATTGCCCCTAGCTTGCTCTCTGAGCCTTCTAAAAACTGTTTTTACTTCCTGAACTGGAAAAGCAATAGAAAAGCAACTCTTACCCGCCTCCACAAAAACAAAACAATTGAGATTTGGACCGAACGCTCTGAACTTTAGACATTCGCATATTCATCACCACAAGTGTCACGCCAATCCGATCTCTGCCTACACGACAGCGTATCATGGCGTGAATATCTTCCTCAGAATCTCCACAAATTCTGCTAATGCACATGGCAACTGAATGACAATTATCCTGAAGGTAAACGGCCTTCTCTGCTTTATTCTGTCGAGGGAGGGGTACTAAGTGCAGGCTTTGCAGACACTCCGGCCTGAATTCCAGAATCGGAACAAGTGCTGCTCTTGGTACGCACTCTAGAATTAGCTTGCTGGCTCTTTCTGTTAAGTTCGGTTTTGAATAAATGTGGGTATACATTTGAAAACTGCACACTACACATGAGTAGTATACACTTATTTTACATTTTGAACATCATGTATGAGCTGTGGCAACATCTGGTGTTTTGCAAATTTGGGCAAATCCAGCGGTACTTCCTTTTCCAACTGTGTCTTCCGCCGCGTAAAGGTTGTATTTCAGCTTGAGTTTCTCTCTCTCTCACTCGCTCTAGCCCAGTATTGTGTGATTCCAAACAAGCTTTGGATCTAATTTTTTTTATTTTTCCTCTCTCCATGGAAAATTAAAAGCTTGCCAATTAATAACATAAGGGAACACATAAAGCATAAATAAAATGAGGGGAGACATAAAATGAACTTTAAATGCCTCTGCCTCACTTTTCTGCAGTTTACGGGACTCAGCAGCAGACCCCCTCTTGAGACGGTTTACTAGACAAGAGCGCCTTGCTAAGCATTACAGCACCTGAACTAGGAGAAAGCAACGCCGTAATTACCTTACTCTTTACTGGGCCAGCCAGGCATCTTTTCCTTGGGAAAAATGCACCTACCCACACAAACTGTGTCACACGTTCGCAGGGGGTGGGGGGCTGGCTGGAGGTAGAAGTGAGAAACTAAGGCGATGAGAATGTGCTGTAAGTGCCACCATCGGACCGAAAACATCATCAATAAAAACGAACACCCTGAGTGGATTCTACGGCCAACTTTTCAGTTGAATCATGAGTCACTAACTGCTGCTAGAAAATCTAGAACCATCTGTCCATTTCCATATTCAGGCTCACAATTAGCATATGGCCTTGCCAGGGAGCTGGTCTTTGTTGCTACCCTCACATAAACTATTGAAAAACTGCTTCAGCCTTAAGGGGAAGGAAAGGGCCTTGGGGGGGCCTTGGACCCACCTCATCTGTTTGCTGGTTCACAGGCCCACTCGCAGAGACTTTTCCTTGGATTTCAACCCCGCAGTTGGTTCATTCCCTTCCCTCGGAACATTCTTCCACCATTGCTAATACATATCCCGTCAGAACCGTGACCCTCCTCTCATTCTTGGGAGATTCAAAACCCGTGTTTGCTGGACACTTGTCTTATCCCACATTTGCCAGGTTCCCGCCTGGCCTCCTTCACTTAGACTCAGTCCTGCTCTGGACACATCCCGTGACGGACCACTCCACTGGGACCGAGCATCCTGGGGGCTCTCGGGTCCCCATCCTCATGCAGCTCCTAGAATGGCTCCGGACTCTTGAATCCAGCTGCTTGTTCTGGGACGTCTTAGACACACTATAGTTGGGAGGTTAAGAGCAAAGACCCTGGGAAAAAGCCTTCCTGATGTCAAGGTATGGCTCCTCTATTACCAAACTAACCTTGCGGAACTGCACTTTCCTCACCTGTCAGAATGGGAGGATTAATATGACCTGGACCACACATAACTCGGCCAGAGGAGGCAAAGGTCTGCAGATTCCTCAGTCCGAGCCACACGCCTACTCCGTGGCAGGTTCAAAGTTCAAGCCAGCTTTTACAGGACTCAAAAGTTGTACTCTTTTCAAATGTATAATGCTATCTTCCTTTAAAATCTTTAGTTTCTTCCTTAAAAACAACAAAAATGATCATCTCCTTCTTATAGCAGTCCTCATAAAATTTAAAAGCAAGTTATTAACTAAAGTACTTGAGTTCTAATAATAAGGAAATGATATCCTTGGTTAGCCACAACTGTCAATCTAACAAGTTAGTTAGAACTAGAAATCCCAGGGCACCTGGTTGGCTCTGTGGGTTGAGCATCTGCCTTTGGCTTAGGTCATGATCCCAGGGTCCTGGATCAAGTCCTGCATCGGGCTCCCAGCTCAGTGGGGAGTCTGCTTCTCCCTCCTCCCCCTGCTTGTGCTCTCTTTCTTAAATACAGTCTTAAAAAAAAATTTAAAAAGACCTAGGAATCCCCACAGATGTTTGAACCTCTACCTGTGCCAATCCCTAAATGAATGACTTGAATTCTTAGCCTTTACGGTAAAATTTCAAGATAATATTACCCACAGTAAATATTCTTGTGAGAAGATACTGGGTGGACTTGCCCATCAACTTGGGGAAGGAGACAGCAGCAGCAAAGACGGGCACCAGCAGATGAAGAGGAAATTCCAAAGGCAAGAGAGCCCAGCAGGTGAGAGCAGAGGTGGGAGACTGTCCTGGACAGAGATGTCCTGTGGCCAAGCAGAGGGCAAGAAGGGGAGGAGAGGGACCCACATGATCCCCTCTGTGTGAAATTTACATTGTTGGAAGGATCCAGAGCAAGATCTGGAGTGCAGCTAAAGGGGCTCAGACCTAAGCATGGAGCAGATGTTAGAAAACGTCTACACAGAGTTCCATGGACAATTCTATCACCAAGCCGTAAACTATCACGTGACATTCGTGGGCAATTGTTTAAGTGCTCAATTTAACCCTAGGTAAGTTGTCTCCCTGCCTCTGAATGCGGGTACCGTGGGCCGGGCGCTGGAGGTGTTTTCCACTTATGAACTGAAAAGAACAGGATGGAATACTTACTATCAAATGACACAGGAGAACTGTAACATGTATAAAATGTACATGTAAATGAGAACAGTCGGAGTCTAATTTAGACAACTGCACATCTGTGATAGAGGAAAATGATTTCCCAATTAGAACACCTAACGCTTAGTAAAAAAACTAAAACGTCAAACACAGAAGTATTCCCCAACTGGAGAAAGTAAATAAAAACCATCTACCGCACCTAAGAGCAATTTTCATTTCTTCTAAAGCAGCCAATGCACTGAGAGCTATCCTTTCGGTTACCTTGGTCACAGCTTTTGGAGAAAACGTGATTGCATCCACCACAGTGATGAGGTCGCCCGGGTGGAGGCGATCAAAGTACTTCACGCAGACATCATAGGCGCGGAGCCACTCCGGGGAGGACTCTGGGACTTGTTTAATGAGGTGAGGGTCTCCAGTCCAGAACAACTTCTGTAACCAGATGGTGTACAGAGCGCTCGGGGAAAGCATCCGTCCATCCTGGGCAGGGATTTTGGGAACAAGTTTGGAAATAGATAAGATATTTTGACTTGAAAGAACTGGCTCCAGAGCTTCTAGAGGATTCATGTTTTCATCTGTCAGCTTTTTGTAATTAAGACCTAATGGAAAGGAAAGAAAAAAAATAAGTAGGTTCATTCCAAGAACTTTTCGCACACATCCGCAGCCCTCTGTGTGGCTGGCGGGAAAAGTCCACCCACCGCTTTACAGCAGACAGTGTGTATGTGACACGGGTCCCAAGACCTGAGCTCCAGTCCCGGCCCACAGGGTTATCAGCCGCGCAGTCCTCCGCGAACCACCTCGAGGGGGGCGCACGAGACAACCGTGGTCCCCCGGCTGCCGGCCTGCAGGGCACCCGCATTTTCCTCCAACAGCGCACTCAGCACTCACCACACCAAATTCCTTCTTCTTTTTTTTAAAGATTTTATTTATTTGACAGAGACAGAGACCACAAGTAGACAGAGGCAAGCAGAGACAAAGGGGGAAGCAGGCTCCCTGCTGAGCAGAGAGCCTGATGCAGGGCTCGATCCCAGGACCCTGAGATCATGATCTGAGCCTAAGGCAGAGGCTTAATCCACTGAGCCACCCAGGCACCCCTCTATCTACCTGCTGTTCATCTGGCCTTCCATCTACTGCCCGAGGGCCCAAGGGCCCAAAATGTCTACCGAAGGCCTGAGGGCCCACGGCCTGAAGCCAGGGTTTGGATCTTACTCCTTTTCCTCTGTGTCTGGTCGAAATTTGTAATTTGGTTACTCAGTAAACCACAGATAAACTGAAGTAAATTCTCACACTGCTACAGGTGTCGAAAGGATACAGATTCCAAAGTGCCCTGTAAGTTCTCAAGCACAGAGACGGGAGACGGACTAATGTGCTTAGATTCTTAGTGACGTGCGTAAGGAGACACAGTTGGCATTCTAAAGATTTCCACAAGGTCTCAGAGGGTCAAAGCACTTATTTTAAGGGTTCCACACACTTTTTAAACTGAGAGGCTCCAGTGAAGTGAAATTATGCCAAATTGTCAATTGTAAAGTTTCTTGGTCTTGTCCTTCATATAAGGTAAAATATAACCCCGGGGAGTAGGGAATAACCCTCTGGAGGATTAGTCAAAAACTCTGGATTTTAGTACCAGGACTCCTCTAAATTACTGTGCTGCTTCCAATAGATTTCTTACAGTTTCTTTGCTATTTAATTCCTGCAACAGTGAGTAAAGGAGTTGGAAAGATAATAACAAAAGTTAATTAGCATTGAATCCTGTGGTTTCAGATCTATGTCGGCCACAACACACAAACATGACTGTGTACAAAAAAAATAATCCCTAGATTTAATTTAAAGAATGAGTTCAAGCAGGGAAATGATCATCTTACCTGAAGCAACTACCTTAAATTTCTTCAGCAATCGAATGTGGGTTTCTGGCTTAATGGTATATTTCCCCAAATCCGCACAGTGGCAGCTTTCCAGAAGAGAGAAATAATACAGCAACCTTTCGTGATCAAAGCCACCAATCGTGGGGTAAATATACTTGACCATGTGCTTATGAAAGCCTTCTGGATCAGTCTTCAAAGTTTCAAAGAGATGAAGGGCTTGGGCTCGATTTTCAATTTCTACTGTGGACAAGCTGAAATTAGGGATGAAGAAATTATGTTAAGATTTGGTTCTCTTATTAAATGATTTTTTTTTTTAATACCAAACGAGAAAGGTTGCATCTTACAAAGTTCCTTCTTCCTGCAAATCAAGTTCAGTAAAACACCAGGATTCAGGCAGTTTACATAAAGAGAAAGGGATGCTGTTAGATGCCTATTATTAGACCACTTTCATGTTATCTCATGTGGGTCACGGCAACCCTGTGAAGTAGGCATGACGCCACACTCCTTCAGATGGGAGAATCCCCAGTGCACACCAGCCAAGACATGAACCCACACTTGTCCACCTCCACAATGCACTGTTTATGCATATCACAAGAACCATTTAAAATCTGAGCTTCATTACAGAAACGTAAACAACCTTATCATTTCAGAATTTAGGAAATGGTGAGGGAAGAAACAGCTCCAACTTTGAGGCACAGAAGTTTTACCTCCAAGAGCCTTGAATTGCTGTTCCATAGACCCAAATTTGGCAGTGTTCAAACACAATTAAGACAGCAAAGAACAGATATGCGTGCTTTCACTTGAATTAATGAATGCTGTTTGAATAAAACACATATCTTGATCTTCTCATCCTGACTTAGATGTCTTTATGCTGTAATAAAAAATTAAATACATATATACATACATACATACATACATACAAAGGTCACTTCAGTTTAAACTATTGAAAAAAAATTTTAAGGAGTTTGGTTTGGTTGATCAGTTTTTATTTGAGGGGGGGGGGGGAGACTTAATTTCAGTCTTGGCTTCACCCTGGACAGAACATAATGCCTCCAGTCCAGTGTAACCCCAACGGCCCATGCAGAGTAAGTTTCAAGCTCTAATTTTCAGAGTCCTTCAGGCAGCCCTCAGCACTCCCAGAAATGCCCAGTCTCCAGAGCTCTGGTGAACAGGAAATGTGGAGGCAGCCAGCGAGACTGCTGCAGTATCAGTTAGATTACTTACAGTTGAAAAGCAGCTCCTCTGGAATATGGCATCCTATTTATTAGAACTCCCATTTTTAGAAAATGCCAGGACATGTTTTTGGTTTATGGAGATAAAGTTAACACAAATTATGTTTTTAGGTTTTTATAAGTGTGTGATAATACTGGGCATAACAGCAGCAATCCACAAAGTGAAAATATCAAGTCATTTTTTTCAAAAAATGCTCTTTTAACCTGTCACTTCAAGAGAAATCCTCTTCTTCTGCTAAGACACAATTTGAGCATCTACAAAAATATCCCTATCTATAAAAATGTCCCAGCTCTATAAAAACTTCCGTGGCTGCCTCCTCTAGGCATCCTTCTACTCTGGTACTTAAAACATGCTTTAGCTTTTCATTTCCGTGTATGTCTCCCCTACTAGACTACAGATCACTTGATGGCAAAGATGACAGCATATCTTCCTTATCTTTAGTTTCTCAGTTCTGAGCACTCGTGTGGGTAAAAAGGAAACATTCAACATGCGTCTTATAAGTGCCAAGTAGATGGATGGATGAGCAAAAACTTTAAGTGTCCTCTACGGACCAGGCACTGCACTCAGCACTGGGGAGGGCATGAAGGTTCACAACACAGAGCTCTCATGCAGCGGTCTGAAAGTCTAGTGGAGCTGTAATACTTAGAGTTCAACAACAATGCAAAATTATGCTATGGGTAGACAGAGAACACACAATGGTGTTCCCATTAAGAGGAGGATCACTAACACTGTAACTTCAGAGGAGGTGGCTGTCAATGGTAACAAAAGGCTTAATGAAGGAAGTACCTGAGCTTGTCACTATAAAAAGGGATGAAGCGAAATAATACCATAGAGGTACGGAGACAAGAAGGCGTGAGTTCTGTGCAACAAACACAGAGTATAAATGAATGGCTCGTCGGAACGTATTCTGGACACTATCACTGTTCGAAGTATGCGCTGTCATCTCCAAAAGATACTGTGCACACAGTGGTATGTGAAAGTGATCCACAGTATGTATTATGTCTCTGCATCATTTGCAAAATGAAGTCTGAAAAAGTAAATAAGAAACCAGGTAACCCCATTAAGATGGTTCGTACTGACAAAGATTTACAGGCAGAACAGCAGGCCTAATGGAAGGGGGGAGTACAACACGTGCACTTATGCTGCTGATTACTATGCAAGGCAAGCTAAACCTAAGTAATTAGCAACCTACAGATGAGAAACTGCCATCAGAGAGGTGAAGCAGCTCGCCTAAGACCAAGGGACCACGTCTCTTTGGACCCAGTGCGTGTTCTGCTTACCTTGTCACAAAGCAACCATTGACTGACAAAGGTCAAGAGCCTGTCTTACCAACCATCTAAGAACAGGACTTTCTTCTGTAACACAGGCAGGAGTTCTCTCTCCCAGCAGCATTACTCTAAAAGAGTTCTCCTGTCATACTTCATTCCTAACATCCCAATAAAACAGAATACTCAAGACAGTCTCATCTACAATATGGACAGTGACTAAACCATCCAAGTTTGAGTTCACGGAGTTTGGCTTCATTTGGAATATAGTGTCTCTCAATCAGCATTACCTCCCCTCTTGCCCACCCATTTATTCTTCTGTGCCTAAATTCAGTTTGCCCGATGTACAATTTTACCTAATTATCTTGTCAAGACAGACACTCGAATACCTTTACTGACACATGATAAATACCAAAACCTCCCTCTAAAGCAAATTGCAATGTGCTAAGATCTTTTATAGATGCCAGTAATCAATAACCCATTGCAATAGTTTCCATTGAAAAAAGCCGTTATCTTCCCTTTAGAACAAGATATGACATCTCTGCTTCGAAAACAATTTCAAAGACCCCATATTCAGGAGAGTAGGAAGAAATACCATGAAACCACTATGGACTTTTCAATAATCAAATTAATGATTACTCTTAAAAACTGATTAAATGCTTCTTCTGGAGCCAAGTTTAAGCTATAAAGCAGCTTATATAATATAGTGCATATTTAACTTTCAGAGATTAACTACAGGAAGAAATTAGCATTGGTTGCATCCAATGCACAAGGAATAAATTACGAGCACTAATCCCTTGATTAGTGTTCTGTAAGGGCTTCAAGTTGTCAATCACCCAAAAATGTGATTCAAGCACAGTATTTATTGAAAGAACCTATATTTGTATGGGAAAACAAATTTATTTAAACACCTTTTTCTTTACTCAGCCTGAGAGTGACTGGTAACAGCTCCAGCACCTGGAGGAGGAATACGGAGGAGAGGGCGAAAGGAAGGATGGACAGTGGGGCAGGAGGGGCTGGGAAAGTCAGAGAGGAAGGGGTGGGGATAGGGCTGCACAAATCCACGTGTAGCAGCTAACAGGCATTTCTGCCAAAGACGAATCCTACAAGTTTAAAGACATTTGGGTCCAAATTAATCACTACAATCCCTGGTGAACAAGGTGGAAAGAGACAATTCTACCCTCTAAGTTTCCCCCTCCGATCTGAGGGAAACCATCCAAGGTATTGACCACCCAAACACCTCAGAATGAATTCAGTGGAGCCGACCTGATCTGCTGTGCTGCCTGACAGCTGAACATGGCAACGAAAGAAAGATGAGATCAAAATCATCCTGGCGCTCTGCAGCTTCGCCACCATTTTGGCCAAGTGTCTTTGCAAACTGAAAAATGGAATTTAACTTTCCAAGTTCACCTACAGCGTTGATGGCACGACCAATGGTATCTCTGTCTATTTCTTGTCGGACAATTACTTGGTGACATCCTCTGCAGAATATTTTTATTTAAGTTTTTTTGTTTTGTATTGTTTTGTTTTAGAGAGGTAGACAGACAGACAGACAGACAAAGAGAGGGAGAGGGAGAGCTTCTTCAGCAGGCTCCAGGCCCAACTCTGAGCCTGACATGAGGCTCAATCTCACCACGGAGAGCATGACCTGAGCTGAAGCCAAGAGTCAGACGCTGAACCAACAGAGGCAACCCTCTTTGGGGAATGTTTTATATGAACTGAGTACAGTGGGGCAAGCCATGAGGACAGACTTCATCTCCGCTATAGTGACAATCCCAACCCCTCGAGTTCTGACTAGTTTATGCATTCTCATATTATAACCTGGCAAAAAATATTTAAAAACACCATGGCACAGAAAGAGTCATAGGTACCATGTATGGAGCCCTCGGGCAGTAAGTATCAGATCATCTCATGTCTCACAAAGCAGCTGCCTTATAATTAATGTCAATGTCGACTTGAGAAACAATTGTTCAAGAATCAGATGTGCAAAGTTAGGCTAACAGTAGTCACAGGATAGGTTCAGCACATATGATCTGCTTCCAGAAGTGACAATAGTAGCTAATTTTTTTTTTTTTTTGAGGATCTACTACATGCCAGGTGTTTTGTACAAATCTCTTAAACCCACAGCCATCTTGCCAAATGGAATGAGAACACCCCTTCTGAAGATGCGGAAACCTAGGCCTGCATACAGGGATGCCTACCGACGACATGTTAGCAGGAATTCAAAGGCCAATGTTTGAAGACAGACATGCAGGATTCAAAACCTGAGCACTTTCCACAAGATGGAAACAAGCCAGAATGCATTTTCTGCTTACATTTTATGCCAGCATCAGGAGCTTTTGACTCTGTGGGGGAGAAATGGCCTTAACAATCACAACTTGGAAGGGGGGTTACAGATGTCAGGAAGGCATCGCTTCCAATTTGGTAATAGCGGTAATTAGTTCTTCCACTTTGAGGAATGGTAGGTTTCTTCTTATTCACAAGGCAAACTGCAGTCTTAGTCATGATCTCTTCCCCACCTTAGGCCAAAAGAGAGATCAAAACCAAATTTGAACAAACCCAATAAAACCCAGGATCTGAATATCTATATTCAACCCTCCTCCTCTAATATGGATTTTTCCTGGTCCTGAGTTTTTATTGTGTCTTAATTTTCAACATTATGACCTAGTTTTAACAAGCTGAGCTGCCTTAAATCCCCATTCCAGACTAAATATTCTCACACTACTCCAGGCTTACGGGAGGAGAAGGCCAGAATTCAGCATCCTTTACCTTGTGGCTCTCTGGACACATCCCCACTCTCAGCAGGAGCAACCCTGGGACACGGGTCCTGCGTATCTTCTGTTTCAATTCATAAAAAAGGCAAACACCTTACAATGCATTCATCTTCCCACAGCTGTAACTTGCCCTTGATCATCCTTGTACCTGAGACCAAAAGGTACTGTGAAAAACAGCTGTGCACAGATTCCCTGTGACCAGGGGCAAGGAGACAGTACTAAACCAACCGACAGAGCAGATGGTATCATGATCTCCAACACCCAAGCAAAATCCCTTGGGTAATTACCCGGGTGACCAGGAGGTGGCTGGCTAGCAGAATGAACTGAACGTGTAGGGTGCATGGCCTTCAGATCTGTTGTTTAAGTAACAAGGGGAAATGGGGGTGCCTGGGTGGCTCGGTTGGTTGTGCGACGGCCTTTGGCTCAGGTCATGATCCCGGAATCCCAGGATCGAGTCCTTGCTCAGCAGGGAATCTGCTTCTCCCTCTGACCCTTCCCCTTCTCATGCTCCCTCTCTCTCTCAAATAAATACAATATTTAAAAAGAGAGAGAGAACGAGAGAGAGAGAGAGAGAGAGAAGGGGGGGATGGAGGGTGTTACCCAGGATGATCGAGGAGGTCGTTCTTGCCCCTCTCTACTTCTCCTGTGCTCACAGGCACAATATGCTCCAGCCTCAATGGTCTTCTGTAGCTACTGAAAATACCAAGACCTTCCTGGCCCCAGAACCCTCTGCCTAGACTGCTATCTGCTCCTTGTGCATTTCCTTTCTGGTACTTACCATGATTAGCAATTTATGTTTGGGCTATTTTTAAGTGTGTGTGTGTGTGTGTGTGTGTGTGTGTGTGTGTGTGTGTATTGGGGTGGTGGGGGATGGGGTTTGGGGGAGTCTCCCCTATTAGAACAAAGGCTCTAGGAGGGTAATGATGTGTCTTACTCAGCACTTAAACCTAAACTTAGACTAGGAAGACACTATAAACATAGTAATATTTAAGGCATGAACCAGTGTGGTCCTACTCGATCGCCCAGAAGCAGCCTCTCATATTCCAAAAATGATCTTTTGTCCAAAACTGAAAGACACTCACGGAGTCAGCAGCACAGACGAGAACAGTACCGGAGTAATGCCACAATGGTACGGAGCCGCCCAGCTGCAAACCCGCCACAGACTGTCTCTCACCTCTGTACCCTTATAAGGTAAGCACGAGGGTCAGACAACTGAGAAAACAATGACTCAAAAGGACGAGGAGACTTGCTCATGGCTGCACAGCTGTGACCACGGGCAGCAGACCTGGACCCCAAAGTGTGGCCTGGCCCCAGAAGCCACCACACACTGGACGTTAGCAATGTCACACCCACCGGCAGGTGCCGAACAGCCAAGAAGGGAGGCTGGTGGCTCCGGCTGCGGTGAGGGGCGCAGCAGCCCTGAACGAGGCCTGGAGAAGAGGAGACTGGGCGGGCCCGCGGGGCCGGCCGGAGCGGACGCCAGGCACATGGGTCCACTCGAAGCCATCACGGGCGGTCAGCACCCCTGAGAAGGAAAACACCAGAGGAATAATAAGAGGGCAGGGAGACCAGACTTCAAGTGTGGGTGTTCACAACCATTATCTCCTTCATCGGGGAGTGAAATCGCAGCAATAACCGCCACTCGTGAAGCACCGACTGTGAAAGGAACGCAGGTTTGCTACTTTACCGTGAAGTCGTTTAATTTTTATGACACCTTAGAGTTCAGGAAAATGAGTTTTGGAGAATCGAATGATCTCGTGCAGGGACACGCAGCTAGAGTGAGAGGGTGGTCTCTGAGCTAGCTGCCCTGATTCGGAGGGTCACCCTCTGTCGCATCGGGGGCCTCACTCAGCCCCATCGGGGCGCCTTCCCGGACGCGAGCTGAGCCGGGAACACCCCCAAGTTCAAGCAGCAGGAAAGAGCACGGAAAACACAGGGAAATCCACTTGGCAGGGAGAACAGCTTTTTAAAGGGATAGGACAACAGAAGGGACAGAACACAGAATCTTAAGGAAAAGACCGCTATCTTTCTTCTGACTCTGATCCATTACCTTCCCACAGGCACTGACTCAATGAGCGAACGGCGGGCCATTCCTCCTGTATTAACCAGTCTCGTTCCAAACCCCCATGTTACCGAGTCTGATTAAATGGTCAGGCAAACCACATCTTTTAAGTGAATAACGTGAGCACTAAACACCACTTCTGAATCAATATTAGGTGTTTTGTCACTCACAAGTAGTGACGCCAGGAGGTAATGATTTCCTGCTTTTGTGATCGCGGTGCCAGCATAATCACACTGCGATCCGGTGTAATGATGTGCTGTGAACAGTCTTGCACATTCCCAGATTGCCTGATAATTCATAATATATTCAGAGACCAACGGAGCATCCTGCTTATACAGATACGACAGTCTTTTATGTAACATTCAATGAAAGGAAAAAATATTTAATAAAATGTCAAGGTATTTTTTAAATACCAATATGCCAAAGAAACATTTATTTGACCATATTATTGCGGTTCAAAAATGGTGAAGTCATGCACTATTTCTCATAGGTAACACTATCACCCGTGTAGCAATTTCATAAATACTTAGAGCGTAGATGCTAACATTTTAAAGATTTAATAAAAATTAAAAATGCTGAATTATAAGCAATTCTTGGCTGTTCAGCGGGATTTGGCCGCACTCAGTACTCCCTCCCTCTCCTTAAATTCTCCCTTCCCACAGCTTCCCTAGCACAAAGAGGCCCCATCTTTCATCCTCTCTCTCGCCTGCGCTCTCCTGTCCCTTTTGCTGGGAGCCCTTCATGCTCCATTAATTGGGGAAGGTCCTCAAGGTGTGTCTCACGTCTCTCTCCTTTCTCATTCCATATTCTTTCCCAAAGCGCACCCACAACAGAGCCCATTTATCATCTACGTGCATGTAACTCCCAAATTAGTATTTCCAGCTCCTCCTTCTCTTTTGAATTCCAGAGCAGTAAGATCCACTATCTGCAGGATCTTTCCTCTTATGCATTTCAAGGTGTGTAACTTTCCCCAATTCCTTATCTTTTCTTTACACTCCCCTCAAAATGTCTTGTTGGTAACTATGGCTACCTAGCTCACCAAAGGATGTCACCACCCAACAGGCAGACCCAGTAAGATCCTAGAGCAGATCTTGACCCTTCCCCTCTCAGTGAATTCATACCTCCTTGGTCCTCATCAATCAATGCATTTAGTACTAACCATTTCACCTTCTAGATATCTCTGAAAGCTATTCTCCTCTCTCCTTCTAGACTTTCAAACCCTACTCTGAGTTATGTCACAGTCTATTACTCCAATGGCTCCCTAACTGGTTTTTATATGCCTGTACTGGTCTTCCTAAAAATTTTTCTCAACATGGGAGCCCAAGTGATCTTATCAAAATGTAGACCTGATCCTAATACCTCTCTCTCTTTTACAAAATCCTTCAATAGTTTCCTATGACTCAAGTGATAGGCCTGCCATCTTGCCCATGGCCTGGCTTCTGGGCTTCTCCACAGGGCCCTCTTACACTGTGCTCCCGACTCTCTGGACCTCAGCCACGCTGTCCACCTGTCAGGCCCTCACATGCATCATGCTACTTCCCGTCAAAAGGCCTTAGCACGTAACTGTTTTATCTCCCTAGAAAATGGTTTCCTAGGCGCCTGGCTGGCTCATTTGGTTGAATGACTGCCGTCGGCTCGGGTCATGATCCCGGACTTCTAGGATCGAGTCCCGCATCGGGCTCCCAGCTCCTTGGGGAGTCTGCTTCTCCCTCTGACCTTCTCCTCGCTCATGCTCTCTCTCACTCATTCTCTCTCAAATAAATAAATGAAATCTTAAAAAAAAAAAAAAATGGTTTCCTTCTCATTGTAGAGTACACAATTGTGATGCAATATTTAGATCTCAGCTCCAGCATTATTTCTTCAGGAAAGTCTTCCCTAACTTCACCAAATCCCCTGTTTGGGTTCTCCTCTGTAGTACTTGTCACAGTTGTAATTTCACGTTTGTCTATCATTATTCAATGACAGTCTGTCTCCTGCACTAAACTACAGCTTCCAAGACAGCTGGGATGCCTGTTTTGCTCACTCTTAAAACCCAAGTGTCTAACACTGTTCCTCATAGGCAGCAGATTCTCAGTTAAAAAAAAAGAAAAAACAAAACAAAACAAAATAGAAAACCTACCTCTGCATAAATGCATGAATATTAATGTAACTCAGGACTATATTACTGAAAGACAAAAAGTGATAGACTATTGTTGGAATACCGAAATGTGCATAGGAAATGTATAAAGACAGAATGTCCAGATATTGGGCTACTATAGCTCAAAAGGAAACATGACATTGTACTTTACGACTTCAAGATCCTTCTAAAATGGAATCTGAGAAAACGGGAATTAAACACCCATAGGAATCATGTGCTTACCCACTGTCAGTGAACAGGAACTCCAAATGGGTCATAAGAACTTCCCAACGGGAGACACTGTAACGCTGCGCCAGAGAAAGAGCGATGCTGTAGACGTTTTCCTCAAGTGTTCTTCAAGAATGTCCATCAGCCACGGGGAAGGGAGAGAAGAGAAACATATTACCTTAATCAGCCAAGAAAACGTTCATTAGGACTCTCTCCGGCTGCGAGGGGTACAGTCGGCACAGTCCTTAATAAGACGTTTCACAGTAATTCAGGAAAAGTACTTCCAAGGAATTCTAATGCTCCGTTTTCACCGTGGTACACTGCCATTGACGAAGGAACGGTCTAGACCAGTGGTTCTCAGCCGAGGATTCTGCGCCCCTGGGGACATCTGACAGTGTCTGATTATCACGGCAGGAGCGGAGGTGGTGAGGGCTACCAGCTTCTAGTGGGTGGGGGACAGGAGCGCGGCCGATGGCCAAGCCTCCTGCAGTGCCCAGAACGGCTCCCCCAAAGCCGTTATCCAGTCCAAAGTGTACCAAGCGCGAAAATTTTCTGGTCTAGACACCAGGGCCTGTAGTCAAAAAACAGTGCAAAGGAAACACCAGCAGCAGCTACATTCTGAGAAAGCAGAGGTGGGCACTCCACAAACATTTACATTTCCCAGTGCCGGGCACTGTGCTAGCCACTTAGGACAGAAAGTCGAAACACGTGTTTCTTGAGGCACTCACAGCGTAGCCCTAGCGGACGATGTGAGAGGTGAACCAACAATTAAATAAAACAGAGGGGATGCCACCAGCGAGGACTTCGAATCCGGACAGCAGCGATGAGCCAGTGACTGCCAACCCGCGCTCAAGTCTGGAGGACACGCAAGCGGACCAGCAGCGAGGCAGTTCCCAGAGAGGAGGCGGAGGGGAGGTCGGCCAAGGGGACTGCGCCTTATCCTCTAGCAGTGGGGAGCCCATGGAAGGTTTAAACCAGGGGATGTGATACACCTCCAGGTGTATCAGGAATTCTGGGGGCGCCTGGGTGGCTTGGTTCGTTAAGCGAATGCCGTCGGCTCGGGTCATGATCCTGGAGCCCCAGGATCGAATCCCACATCAGGCTCTCTGCTCGGCAGGGAGTCTGCTTCTCCCTCTGACTTCTCCCCTCTTACTCTCTCTCTCTCGAACACATATAAATAAATAAAATCTTTAAAAAAAAAAAAAAAAAGAATAATAATTCTGGGCCAGGGTGCCCACATTAAAGCCATTCTGGAAAGACTATTATGGGGCCCCTCTACCCCCAAGCAGACAAATTATTAGTTGGAGGATTGGTGGACAAAACCACAGGCAGAGAAATGAAATCTCTGTTCTTTTTAAATGATACTGCTAAGATTGCATATACCCTAGCAAAGAAAACCAGGACATTTACTTATATGTTTGATTAGCCAGGAGTCGGGAGACATTTTCTGTAAGCAGCAAGTTAATAAATCTTTCAGGCTTTCTGCCATACATACGGTCTCTGTAGCAAATTCTTATTATTTTTTTATTCTTGTTTTCCCACAACCTTTAAAAATGTAAAAGCCATTCTTTGCTCATGGACTACAAAAAGGAGGCCCAGGGATGGAATAAGTCCGTCATGGCAAGAATTACCAGGACATTGTCAATTTAAAAATTTCTTAAAAGTATTTATTGAGTACACCTCTCCCCACGATAGAATGAGAAATCCTTGAGGATAGCAACCATTAGCCATTCATCCTTTCTGTTAGGGGAGTCCGAGTCATTGCCTGATGACATGAACGTGTTCATCAGGTACACACAGTGTTACCACCTGATAAGGGGGAAAGCAACCAAGCTATGTTGTGCCCTCTTCAAGATTACCCTGACTAAACACTGCCAAGCGATCATGTAAGAGACACAAGCAATGAAGGACATATACACCGCACCTCCAGAATACCGATGCCATGGAAATGGATCACAGTTAGTAAGAAAATGAAGAATGGTCGCCTTGCATACAACTAAAGATAGAGAAGGTAGAACTGCGGAACACGAGGAAGCAGGTGCTTCACAGGTTCTTGTATGTGAGAAGCCAAACTCCCATCTCTGAATCAAAATTGCTAGCTCGGAAATGCCAGGGATGCTCAGACATTTTAAACAAGCCATTCAAATGCTGTTGTATATTTTTCTAAGGAACAAACTCTGTAGAAGATTCTATTACATGTTTGTCAAAAGCAGGTCTTTGTCCTTTAGGACATACTTCATAGCATACACTAGCCGGATATTTAAAAAAGAAAATCAAGAACAATAACCCTAGCAAAATGTAATAGACGATGCTAAGACGTGTCTTACCTTGTAATCTTTATTCTACATAATAATCCTCTTCTAAGAAACCAAGAGTATGGCACCAAGGACTCCCAAATGCCTGAAGGAAAAGCCCACTGGACTTGGCAATGGGAAGCTGAGGCTCACCACTCTGGCCGTGTAACCCTGAAAAACTCTGTAAAGTTGATTCTCAGATTCCTCTTCCAAAAGTGAGGAGGTTGGATTAAATGACCTCCTTGGTCACTTTCCAAGTAGATATTAAATGACTCTAATGAAATATTAATCTCCAGGAGAACAGAGGGGCAAAAAAAAAGTGATTCTGTACTTCTCTTAATTAACTAAATCCTGGGACAGATTGTTCTATCTTTTCTTTGATCGCTCTAGTCCCTGCCTACTCTAAAGAGAATTTGGGGTATCTTCTGGTAGGAAAGAAGCTCGGGCTAATACAAACTCATTACAGAGTGCCAAGTCTACTTTGCCACTTTCTTAAAGATTTAAATGATAATAATGAAAAACAGCAAGTTTCACTTCCATAAGCAGGGCCATCTTTGTTATTTTAAAGTACTGTACCAAGAGGGAAGAAAAACCATTAAATATAGGCACAATTTAACCTTAGTTTCAAAGGCTGGAAGGCTCGACTGAACCGCATGCAGGTGTCTTCCTGGGAACACAATCGGGCAGTATGGGGAGGCCAGGAGGCACCACGAAGATGGGGATGGCTTTGTTACGTGAGAAGCCAAGGTCAACGTCCCAGTGAAGATCCTACCACCCATGTAAACTTGGGCCAAGTACTCAACACTCTGAAGCCTCACGTTCTTCAGCTATAAAATGGGGACGACATTTTATGTCATAGGGTTACCTTGGGGATTGAATAACATTTACGATATAGTTTACAGAGCACCTAACACAACTCCTTGCACATGGCAAGCACTCCACAAACTGTGGTATTAAAGACAAAACAACTCTACTTAGTAACAACCATTGTGGGTGAACACATTTTCCCACTTTTTTCTTTTTTTATTTGTGTTTTCTCCCCCCCCCCCCACCACCCGCTTTCTCTACCTTCTGACAGGTAAGTAATTCTCATTTGATCTAAACTAAAAAATGGAGACCAGTATTAAAACCAAGGGGCATTCCATACCCACAAAGAAAAATGAGAGACAGAGAGGGAGGTCGGGAAAGGGGAAAGGGAGGGGGAGAGAATCTCAAGCGGACTCCCTGCTGAGTGTGGAGCCTAAAGCGGGGCTCGATCTTGTGACCCTGAGATCATGACCTGAGCCGAAATCGAGTCAGATGCTTAACCGACTAAGCCACCCAGGAGCCCCTTTCACATTTTAAATCCATCCCTTCATGAGACAAAGGTGTTGCTTACTCTGCTAAACCAAGGATAGTTTCCCTTTTGTACTGGTCGTCTGCAGTAAACCGCTGCACATCCACCCCCTTCCGAAGGCCCTGAAGGACCTGAGCCTGAGTGAAATCCAGGAGACGTTCGTTGTAGTAGTGCAACTGCTTGGTCAGCGACACCAGGTCCTCCGGCCAGGCTTCATGTCCATATTGGGTCACATGCCTGGTGACCATCTTGATTAGCTCTTTGGGATCAGCCTGTAACAAAAAGAGTGACAACAAAAACAGAGCAAAGTAAGAGACCATGTCTACTGGGCTGTATTCAGCTCGTCCCCTGTTGTTTCATCAAGGCTCACAACCACCCTGAGCAATCAGTGGCAGACGTGGTACACTTTCAGACCACGAAGTCAAGACACAGAATTGAGTCTGGAAGGAGGTTTCTGGGCTCCTGCTCTATTGTTCCTTAAAAATCTCCAACTAGTTAAAAAATAATGTCCACTTGCTTTTTTCAACTACCATCATCCTACATTAGACTGATCATTTATAATTCACCCTGGAAGTAATTTTTGTCATCATGCCCCTGGATAGAGTTTCTTTGGACCATCTAAGTATTCTCGATAACAAAATAGCAGTTCCAATACCACCACTATAAATGCCTAGAGAACTAAGTAGAAGAGTGTTTTCTGCAGGGGTAAGTAAGGAAAAAACCCACCCCTACTCCTAAAATCATAAAATCTTCTAGTTATATAAGGGAGCACCCAACCAATTTTTACTCAGCTCAGTTTGGGGCTCACTGGGATACTGTTCTATAATTCTTAATAGCTTCTCTAACAACAATAAAATTATTCAAATAGAACAAAATCCAGAATCTAACAGTTGACAGGAAAGAAAAATAAGTGATCAATTGGCCACATTTATTTACATTAAAGTTGGTCTGGGCATCAATGAAGCAACAGCAGCTCAACCATGAAAAATTTGGGGATATTTAACAGGGAGCCTGATACTTGAACAACAGTATCTCCATCACTCCCAACTCCTGGGAAGACATGGTTTATATTTTAATATAAGCGAATAAGGAAAAAACTCCAGGATCTACCTTTGGTTCTCAGAAACACATCTAATTATAGTAAGCTGTCAGCATTTCTAATGTGTGAGCCATTATTCTGAGCTATACAAGGAGATTTGTCAATGTCGAGTCTATATTACCAAACCCAGCCTGACATTTCTCTCTTGATCCTATTAGGGAACAGTCTGGGAGAGCCGATAAAAACCAATTAAAGAAATCTTCTTGGGTTCCAGGAGGTGGAATTGAGGAAAAAGTCCATGTTTTTTCCCTATTGCAATGCATACACTCAGTTCTATTGCAAAAACCACAGGCTAAGGATATCTCAAGTCAAAAGACTTGGGATTGAAAACCACCTCTCCAAAGTAAGGTACGAGACCATCCTTCATTTGTTCCAATATTTCTTGTGCACCTATTTTGTGCCAAGTGATGCATTAAGAAGATGTGACTCTTTCCTCCAGGAATGCAGTCTACCAGGAGACACAATCAAGCAGTTGTAAAATGGTGTGACACAAATGAGCACGGGATGCCATGGGAATACAGACAAGCTGGTTTTGGCCAGCTGGGTGTGGGTCTCTGGGGCACCTTCTTGGAAGAGTTAATGCCCAGATTAACTACTCAGGTATCAGCAGTTAAAAACGCCAGCAAAAACCAATGAGACCAATTCCAGGAAAGGGTACAACAGGTGCTAAGGCCTACATAGCTAAGACCTGAAAGAAAGAAGGCATGAAAGAAGCAAATCTACCCGCCATTAGAAGAGATGTGGAAATCCGCCGCATACAGATGGTACTTCTCACCACAGCTTCAGGCCTCAGCATCCAGGGCCATCTCTACAGCTGACATTCATCCCCACCGCCTTTCTGCTTACTGACTGAACCCTTGGACAGCACCGAAGTCACACACCAAGGGCTCAGCCAGACCAGAAGTGATGTGGTATAGGGCCACCGCTCCAGGGCCGGTCAGCCGGTCTACACCTGCTCTGCCCCCCAGGTGGGTACCACTGTTGCCTGTTTGCTCACACCTCATCTGGTTAGCACGGGTCTGCCTAGAGGTAGAGAGAGCGAGAGCACAAATGCAATGAGCAGGGTTTCAGGCTGGCAGGAGAGCTCTTCTACAGCCGTGCTTTCACAGAGCACGCTGCGGCCCGGTTCTGCACTCCAGCTGCTAACCCGCATTCACCACAAGAAGGACAGTTTTCTCCCATAGTCACTCCGACCCTGTTCTTTCAGACCGAAGCCCTCAGTCTGCAGTTGCCTCAAGCACTGGGAAGGAGAGGCCAGACCCAGGCAGCCTATCTCTCGGAGGGACTCCGAGCCCCTCTCTACCAGGCTGTTGCTTTCCACTCCCGTTCATGAAGCTCACCGCCTCCATGTCTCAAGGCTTTCCCACAGGTTTCCTTGATATTCAGGTTTTACCTTTTGTTTTCTGGCATCTTAGGGATTTGGTACCTGTTTGAGGAGAGTGACCTACACACTCTTCACTTGACCTCAATTGTGTAACGCCTTCTCACTTCTATTCTCTTTGTATTCTGATACAATTTATGGAAAAATCCCAAGACCTGGTAGAGGGCAGAGCTCCAAAATGGTAGCACAAACCAACACTGAGCATAATCACTAACATTTGTGTGGGCTTTTCTTTATCCCACAGAAAGTTTCCAGTCTCCATATACAACCTTCGTCTTCATGTCTTTGCCAATGAAGAAAATGACACGGCCTAGTGAAATCAGCATGGACCCACAGAAGGCCCTAGCTAGATGATCTCGTGCTGTCTTAACAACTACATACTCAGTTGTGTCATCTACAAAATGGCAGTAAAACGCAGCCTGCACGGTTGTGTGAAACCCAAGAGACAATATATATAAAACACACAAACCCAGGCCTGGCATGAAGCAGGTATTCTGAAAATGAATGGGACTGTGGGATTTACTCAAACCCGCTCACTTTAATTGTACCTCCACTACACAATTTGTTTTACATTGCTTTTTCTCAGAAATATTAAATTCCAGCTTATTGAATTATGGCAAAGACCATGTATACTTCCTGAGCTTGTCCTTTCCAGAGCGCAGTAGATTCTCTCGCACAAATCAAGTATGAGGTAAGAGGGAAGCGTGGGGACAGCAGTAGTGGCTTTCAGGTCAGTGGTACTGCACGCTCCAGGTCCCTCACTCAGTAGGGATGCAGTCTGGGGCCATTATTTCCTACCTGTTTCCTCACCCATAGGAGTCCATAAGCACAGCCTCCTCATGCTTTGTTATGGGGCACAAGTAAAACAAAGTATTTTAAAGTACTCTTGTCTCCCTCATTCTAAGAAAGCAAATTGGACCTAGAGCTTACACTCAAGGAATTAAAAAGCAGAGACAGACAAACACATACACAGAACCCACAGAAGGCTTCTGATTAGAAGCACCATTACAGGGTCTCAGACCCAGAGTGATGGGAACTCCACAGAGGGAGCCAAGGGAGGGATCCTTTCTCATGGCTCTCCAGGGGCTCAGTTTCTTTGGATGTAAAACAAAGGAACATCACCAGATGATCCCCCTTTTAAGGCTAAAATGCTATAAATGTATAGGAATTCAATCATGAAAATAAAATAAATCCTTGGAAATTCCTCCAGGTGTGGAATTTTTCTCATGTATCCCACCACTAAATCTTCAGAACAGATCTTCACTCCAAGTACAACCACAGACTAATGATTAAAACAAATATATTCCGACACAGCTTAAACAACTTCAATGTCTTTTCCTTAACTAAGTTGAAATTACGCAGCCCCTCTGCACTTTTTATTTCAGATTCTTTATACATCAAACACATTCACTATACTAAGAACTATTTAAGAATAAATACCTAATACTTGAGTCTTCAGTGTGGAGACAGGCGTAGTACCAAACATACATGTAGTGAATCTCATCTAATACTAACAGTTCTGTGGGACCAGATTCTACTAGTATCATACGTTTTAGAGACGCAAAAGGAGACACTAGACTGAGGCCACTGGGTTAAGTAGCAGGGTGGCCTGTGACTCCCAAGCACAATGCCTCCCCCCAAAACCACCATTTTCTACTTGGTCAACAAGGAAGGCATAGCTCTTGAGATTATAAATATCCTTTAAAATTTTTTTTCTTTTATTTGAGAAAGAAAGTGTGTGTGAGAGAGAAAGAGAGAGCACAAGCAGAGGAAGAGACAGATGAAGAGGGAGAAGCAGACTCCCCGCCGACTCAGGAGCCCATGTAAGTCTTGATCCCAGGACCCTGAGA
The DNA here is from genome assembly GCF_030435805.1 of Mustela lutreola. NCBI lineage: Eukaryota > Metazoa > Chordata > Mammalia > Carnivora > Mustelidae > Mustela > Mustela lutreola. The sequence continues at coordinate 135,293,420 of NC_081298.1, read as the reverse complement.
TCATGACCTGAGCCAAAGGCAGACACTTTAGCAACTGAGCCACCCAGGCGCCCCCTGAAATTACAAGGATCTTGGCAAGCCCAGTATATGCAGAGCTCCCACCAAATGTAATTAAGTTTTGGTATGAGAGTCCTTTTACAAATGATCAGCTTTCACTGATGGATTTAATGTTGTCATTGTACATTACTTACATCTAGATTGGCTTTTGTTTTTTAACACACATGTGCATTCTCCCTCTCATCCCTTTTATACACATATATGCAAGTGTAAATACAAGCAACCCTAGAGGACACACAATAGTAGGTGCCCAACTAAATATTTGATTCAAGCTGTATCTGCAAGTCTTTCATTTTTTTCTTCTCTAATGACAACAAAGAGAGTTTAGAATACCCTTTTCTGTTCAACCCCTTGACATAAACATGCCTGCTTTTAAAATTCTGTCCTAATAATGGTGGTGACTAGGAGCAGGTAATTAATTCTTTGATGACAGGTTCCTAAGGGTCTTCAAATTTATGGATCATCGAATACTTGTTAAATGTACAGAAAGGTTTTCAAACCTTCCATTTATTGTGTAAAACACAATACTAATGAGAAAGGACAACTCGCAAGGGCTTCTAAGAAAAAGGAAAATCAGTTATGGGTAAAAACCACAGGAACGGGCATCAGATACCCTGATTACTGGCTCTTCTCCCTGAGCTCAGGGTTTTCCATTACTAAAATTGAAGCCATTTTTTCTTTATAGAATCGTCATAGAGATGAAGTGAGGCTAGGTGGATTAGCACTCTGTAAGTTGTAGCCCTCTATGCAAATTATCCTCTTACCATTATCATCACTACTTCCAGCTCTTCCTCAAGGAACTTTACTGGTTGTGATTACTTCCGATATTTAAGTTTTAATAACAGTTCTTCCCCTGAGCTTACACTTTCTCTCAACATACTCCAAAGCAACCCCCTACTCATCCCAAAGCTTCATTTCATTCATTCACTCAGGCCCCAAGTGTATGGCATTCAAGTGTCTAAGCACTTTGACGTGAATGTCATTTGACCCTCGTACAACCCAGTGATGTGCATTCGAGACTATGGTTCCCGATTCAGAGACCCCAATCTGCCCTCCACACAGTCTCAGCTTTGGTCCGCTAGCGAAGAACCGAGGCAATCCTCTTGCCTCTCACCTACTGCCCTGTCCACAACATCAGGCCCTTTTCCCCCACGCTCCCAACGGGTCTCCATCAGTGTTCTCCATCCAAACTGACACCTGAAATCCCTGCTTTTGTGTGTGTAGGGGATAGTCAAAGCTCTGTCTCTTTTCCCAACAAAGCTCAATGCCATGATCCAAGGGTATGAAAGCTTTTGGCTTCTAGGAAGCTTTTGAAGGACTTTATAGGTAGCTTCAAAATCTGCCTTATTCAGTATTCAAAGTAATATTGCAAAACATCACAGGCTGCAAAAACTAACAACATAAAAAGGCATCAAAAACTTGCACAGAAAGTGTGGAGAATTAAATTATTCTAATTTTCCCCCCAAAATTTGGCAATGCAGTTCTTCAGGGGGTGAATAAAATATAATTTCTTCAAAGTATATGGTCAAGTCCCTGTAAAAAAAAAAATTATGCCTAAATATTCATGACTACAGAATGCCCCATGACTTAATCTACTGCTTACTAGTAGAGGTAATAAATCCATTCGGGTTTAATAGTCTCCATTTCTTGGTAATATTGGTTGGGAAGTTTTAAACAGGTGGTGTGTTTCCCCTCTAGGGCTGTTATTTGCTTGAGATAATTTTCTACTTAGTATTTTCAATTAGTGGCTTAAAAAAACCACATTTTAGAAATAGTCTACCATAAAGTTTTGAATTCCATCCCCTGCTGGGTTTACTTCTCTAGCATATAAAACTAAAGGACATGTTTCCATTTTTAACCGATTTTATCTTCTGAAACTTTTTAAAAAGAATGCTAGAAAAGATCACACTTCGAGATGCATTTACAATAATTATAAAGGTAAGGTATAATTGAAAACAATATCAGGGTAAGAATGTGCCTATTCACATTTGCGTATAAAACTGTGACATACATATGCATATTCATAAACTATTTCTGGAAGGAACCAAAAGGGAAACACTGACTTTTTGCTGTCTACCATTCTCATCATTTGGGTTTTATGGCCATGTGTGTATTATTTCTTAAATATAAAAACACACAGTCAATCACAGTCAATCAGGATAAATATGAGGAGAGAAGACTCTTTACAGCTGACCGTCGTCAATCATTGTCCTCTGTCACTAAAAAAAGTAGAGGCAAGATGGCCTCCTCCACAGATAAGCTAGGGAAGCTCCAGGCCCTGTGCTAGCTGGTCGGCTGGCCGGCTGGCTCCAGGCAGGGCTTCCCATCAGGATGTACAGGTCCTTTGTCAGAAATAACCCCACAGGGGCGCCTGGGTGGCTCAGTGGTTAGGCCGCTGCCTTCGGCTCAGGTCATGATCTCAGGGTCCTGGGATCGAGTCCCGCATCGGGCTCTCTGCTCAGCGGGGAGCCTGCTTCCTCCTCTCTCTCTCTCTGCCTGCCTCTCTGCCTGCTTGTGATTTCTCTCTGTCAAATAAATAAATAAATAAATAAATAAAAAAGAAATAACCCCACAGATTCTATCAGTACTTTCATTCAAACCTAGAAATCTACCTAAGTTATCCTCCCACAGCTCAGAACCACAGGGGGTGGAAGGAGAGAATGGGAGGGCTGAAAACAGAAACAAGGTGAAGTGACAACTGAGTGAAAGCTCGCTCTGCTGGGTGCTATTATGCGTAGGCAACAAATGGAAACCGCTTTTATTTCAATTTCTACAGTGATTCATCGTGAGTTTGTTATATTCAATTCCAAACTCAGCAGTGCTGTTTTATGCAAAGGAAGATGCTGACAGGACTGGAATCGTGAGCCGTTAGGTGGTCCGTGGACAGCTCCGGTACTTCCGACATCCGGTTCTGGTGGTCTGTCTGAGTCCTGCCAACCTATGCAAGCCGGAGCTCCCAAAACCCAGGTCTGAAGGCTGCCCCGACCCGTGGCAGCTAATGGTTCCTGAAGCTACGCACATGCCAGTCAGCAGCCACTGAGGAACCACAGCGGGTGAGGTCCTGGGGATTCAGAGAGAGAGAGATGGGTCCCTACCCCCAAATAAGATCGCCACATGGAGAGGGGACAGCCGTGCATCGCTGACCACACCACAAAGAACCATTCACAGGGCGTCCGCACAAGAGCAGCCCAGGTCTGCTCAGGAGCAGAGAAGGTTCCACACAGGAGGCTCTCTGGAGCTCAGACTTAGATGCTGAGAGTGGGAAGAAGACGGAGGCACTTAAGTGGGGAAATCACATCTGCACAGGCGCAGCGGTGAGAGAAGGGATGTGAACTCCAGAGAGAAATTCTGAGGAGCTAAAACACAAACTTCGAAAGAGCTGGTGTCGGGCTCATGGCTGCTGGGGTGAGGAAGAGCCGGCCCGATCACCGAGGGGTTCCCCTAGCACGCGAGGGAGAGCGACTTTACCGGCAGCCGCAGTGGAACGTCCGGCTGGACAGGACTCTCGGGGCCTCCGAGCCAGAGACGCTCGGGTCCCAGTCAAAGCAGGCGGAGCTGGGAAGCAGAAGCGCCAAGTGACAGCTTCCCTTCCTACCACAGCAACCTGGGGCGAGCCACTGGATTTCTCGGAGTCTTACCTTCCGCCAAATGGGGATGCTCAAAAGGTCAAGGGGCAGAACAAATGCAAGGGCCATTGTAAGAGAAATGATGGCTTTTCGGGGTTAGTCTGCTCTTCCTCCTGCCCACAGACAATTCCCACATGCACGCCCCTAAGTTCACCCTTGTTGTTATCCGACCCCTCCCCTCTTTTCCACACTTCTTAGCCAAACAGAGGGAACCTTACTGGTCACAGTGAAGTTGGCTCACAGATGGCATTTCTGTCCTTTTCATCTGGAGTTAAGTAACTCTTCAACGTTTTCAGTTTCACAATTTTTTAAATTTAAAATTTCAATACCATCTCCAATACATTGTGAGAAAATCCCACATACACACAGGGCACAGGGACGCTTCGACACGGTCGTTCCTGCTGTTCTCTCTGTGTGGAGCGTGCTCGCCTCCTGTCTCCGTGCTGCTGAGCTCATCTCTTCGTCTTTCCTCAAAAGTCACTGTCTCGATTTGAGATCTTCCCCGAATCTGTTTAAATTGTACTCTACACACACATACTTCTCATTCTTCTTTGCTTTTTGTTTTCATAGCTCTTATCACCATCTAACAGAGTATATTTATTTCCTTATTTTGCTTATGACGCCCTTTCCTCGATGGAACATAAGTCCAGGAAGGGCAAGGGTTTTTACGTACTTTGTTCACTCGTGTTTCCCCAGGATCTAGAACATGGCCTGGCATAAAGCAATCACTTGATAAATACTTGAATACACACACACACACACACACACACACACAATTCAATCATTTCACATGTGCTACAGATTTGCTCATTAGTTCTCAATAATCTACCCAGTGAACACTTATTTACTCCCTTTTATTATCCAGGTCCTGCTCTAGGCATTGGTAAAACCAACAAATACAACACAGACGCTGGCCTCAAACAGTTCATCATCCAGGGAGATGAGAAGTACTTAAATTCCAAACAAGAGAGTGCTTCAGAGCTATGACTGAGGTAAGTATAGGGCAGGACAATGCCCACGGAAGAGCACCAGACAGGCCTGGGGGCACGGCAGCATGGCGGCAGGCAGCGGGAAGCCTGCCCAGTGAGGTAGCACCTGAAGCAAGGAGCTAAGCAAAGAAATGTTGCAGGCGAATATTACAAGCAAAGAGTATGAGTTTGAAGACAAGGAAAGAGAATACACAGGACCCCTAAGAGATTCAAGTGTCCTGGTGTAGCAGGAACAAAGGAAGATGAAGTTGGAGAAACAGGAGGGGTCAGACCGTGGGGGGGACGCGCAGATCTTGCCAGGACAATGGAAATCACGGAGGGATTTGAGGCAGAAGACAGGATGACCACGTCTCCACCTCAGAAAAGCCATTCTGACAGATGTTTGGGAAAAGATACAAACTAACAAAAATGAAGACAGAGTGAGGTTTACCAGGCTGTTACAGTGGTTAGGGTGAAGGAAACATGGAGACTGAATTAACTTGAAAATACGGGGTAGAGAGGAAAAAACAACTGGAGAGGTGTTCACACATCTATTAACTCCCTATGAACACATCTACCTGGAAGAACTTCAGAAAGACTTTGTATCTTGATGTTAAAAAAAAAAATCACGGAAACTTTCTAACTCTTCAGATCTCCTTTGGGACTACCAACCAACACAATGCTTTCCAGAGAGTTGCCAAGAAGTCCCTGGAGAGTGAGCTGGTTCCTGAGCCGGTGCTGCCTTAACCCCTACTGGAGGGCACACCTGTTTCTGTCTGGAGCAGCCGAGAAGTTAGAAATCATGTTGGGAGGCATCACTGCTGTGCCACATGGACTTCACTGGCTTGTGTTCTAGGATCTAATGCTGCTTCCTGAAGCAATGACCCCGAACAGCAGGTGCCTTCTGCTATTGAGCCCAAAAGGAGAAGGGGAGCAGATGTTAGGAACCATGCCATGGGCCGGGGTGGGGGAAAGGGAGGTATGAGCAGTCTAACAGCCAAGAATCAGAAGCGCAGGCCTGGGGCAAGAGAGGAGAGCTCCAAGGAACCTCTTCCAAGGAAAAGATAGTTTGATAGGAAAATGGTGACAGGAACAAGGCCAAGAGTTGAAGGGAAGTAGCGGGGTGACACAAGCTGGAAGGAAGAAACAGAAATTGGAGTTAAGGGTAAAAGGGGCAGGAATAAGTCTTACTATTCTTACCACGATGCCAAGCTTTGGGTCCTTCACATGAGGCACTCAATATATAAAATACAAGACCTGGAAATAAAATGCTCCCACTTCTACTAAGTGAAAGAGCTGCTGGGAACACAGAAGAAACCAAGATGAAAGCACCTTTACTTCTAGCCCTTCGCTTTCAATGTCCTACTTTGTCTCTTCCTATGCTGCAGGTGTGGACATTGTCAATGGGGTTCCTTATGGAGTGACTGCAGCATCTGAAGAAGGAAATGGATTTTCAGATATAAAAGTTGGGGTGGAATTTAATGGTCTTCTCCTAAGTGACCTCTCTCAGAAACAGTACATCATTTGGGACTTTTAACTTTTGGTACAAAATAATTTACTATAGGGGAAAACAGGAAAAATACATGCTGTACTCGAATTTTCCTTCAAGAGGACTACCTTAATTAGGTTGTCAAGAAACTGAAGTGGGGCCACAAAGTGGCTCTGCAGCAAGTCCTTTGGCCCTTCGAGGATGGACGCGTGGTCCGGGCCGTGTGGGTCTGCAGTGCTCTTTCGGGGAGATCCTCACCCCCATGTACGCAACTGTCTTCTACGCATTTACAGTAAGTGCTGGGCTTAGGAACCCACAACCATCTTTTCATGTTAACGCTCAGAGCTCAGGGCACACACGAGGTACCCAGCTGACTGGCCTTTCGACCCTCTGTACTCACGGAAAGTGGAGCACAGCGCTGGGCACACAGTGCGATCGTAACACAGACCACGTACATGGGAACCAAAGAGGGGGCTCCCATTGCCACGGTACCCGCTCGGAAATCTCAGTCGAGTACATTCTGAAGACGTGACTGACTTGTATTTATAACAAGGCACAATGCTTTTGGTCAAAGTAAAGCTTCACTGTGTTTCAACACACTTGGGAACTTTAGAGAAAATGGTTACTTGAGTCCATGCTCAGCACTAATGAAAGATAGGGTACTTAAAAGCAGACTCCAGCAAACACGCCGTGAACATTCTTTGCCAGCCGTCTAATTGAATGTAAGAAAGCCATTAAGTACGCTGTTCTAGAAGGAAACTTGCCACATTTCCACCTATATAATCACTTCTTTCCCTCAATTTATAGCACAGTAGGTCAATTTCTTATTTCACATAAAAACATACCTGAGATATAAAAACAGAACAAAGGAAAATTACTAGGGCATGGAAGAAAATAACTGTACAAAGCGGCAGTAGCTATCAAAAACAAAACAGAACAAATCCAGAATCTCCAAAATAATGAGTACCTTTTATTAACTGGAAAAAGAAGAAAACATTCCTTTCTTGGCCAAATGTCATCGTGATCAAACTATGCCAGAGGACAGTCCATGTCTAATAATGTCTCCCACGTCTAAGCCTGTGGGAGATTATCCTGTGTGTCGTAAATGGTTCTCCCAAGCCTCCCCACTGCCCTTACTCTCTTTAAAGAAAAAGTGATGAAGGAAAGCCACAGGTTTTTGCCACAAATGGAATGTTTTCATGTGCTTAGCTATGCTTTGGGTGGCTGAGACCGCTAGAACTTTCATTCACATTTGGATTGTGAAATTCCTTCTTTACAGTGTGCTATGAAGTCAGGGGAGAAAGAATCCTGCCTCAGTGCATTTGAAACCTTTTATTGGTACACATACTGGATCTGAAAGTCTGATCTATTTGCTGATCTACTCTTAAAGGTGGCAATTCTTTTAAATACTCCAGTACAAAAAAACAGACAATTTCCCAAGGCTAATATTTAAAACTGGTATATACAGGTAAACCTCGTGGCATCTGTCACACCTCTGTATCCACAGAAGGTGGCACATGTAACCCAAGGCCACGCTTAGACTCTCTGGCTCAGAAATCAACAATAAAGTTGTATCAAAATTGTCTGGAGGGGCGCCTGGGTGGCTCAGTGGATTAAGCCGCTGCCTTCGGCTCGGGTCATGATCTCAGGGTCCTGGGATCGAGTCCCGCATCGGGCTCTCTGCTCAGCAGGGAGCCCGCTTCCCTCTCTCTTTCTCTCTGCCTGCCTCTCCATCTACTTGTGATTTCTGTCAAATAAATAAATAAAATCTTTAAAAAAAAAAAAAATTGTCTGGAGCGTGGCAGCAAGTGGGCATAACATGTTTCAAGATTTCATCTGTCCAGCTACTACTCCCCTATTTCTGGCTTTAAAATAGATCAAAGTACAGCGCTGCTCAAAGAACTACAGTGTCTACTGTCCTCAGTTGGAGCCATGTTCCTTTTGGGGAGTGGGTTAAAAAGCCAATTCTTCATTTCTCCTCTCCTACTACTTTCACCTACCCTAAGCACTTTGCAAAATAACATAAACGACAGCAAAGTCGCAAGGAGAATCGGCATTCACAATACACACTGGAAACTACCTCTTCGTGATGCCTGGAAAAACAACTCTGTCCAACAGAGCAAAGGCAAGGGCAAACCCATCAGGGAGAATGTTCTGGATACAAAGCAGAATGTTCTGGATACAAATGATTTTAGAGAAGCTTTAATTCTGCTTGTTAATCGAGTGGAAACCACAAGGACTCACCCTGTAGAGAGGATGGCACCTGTCCTTGAAACACGGAGCCAGGCGGGCATAGATCTGGAGGCTACAGTAATAGGCCGCCAACTGCAGAGACAGAGCAGAGTGGGCCTGCTTTTCAAAGCACTTGTTAGCATCTAACACCTAGAAAAGAACATGACAGAACAAACTCCGCTGAAAGGAAGTTAAGGAAATCATCATAAACTATTACATTTCTAGTCATCACTGGAGAATTTCAACTCAAAGTTTCCACCGCATCATCTCAAGCTCAACTTTAAGAGGACCATGTTCAATGTAGAAGATACTATAAAGGCAGATCCTATGAGGGTAAAAGAAGATTTGAAATTAAGACTTCAGCTAAAATGGTAGCATTTGCTCTCAGAATACCGATACCATAGTCCCTCCAACACACAAGAACAATGAAAAGGAACCGAATCCTGTAATGACCAATTTACTGGTAAAAATCCCCAGTCTCAGTTTTTTGTTTACTCCTGAAGTCCTCTCTTGGTAAGGGGAAACTTACCTGTGGCAAAGCAAGAAGATAAGCAAGACCTAAGGTCATGTCATTTGGTAAAGCATCACTTGCCAGCTGCAAGAGAACTGAAGGCAAGAAGAAAAAAAAGCATCATTTTACTTGAGGATCTACATGACCTTCGTAGTTACTTAATAAGTGCCATGTTTTTAGTCCTGTATGATTTCAACAGATAATTAGCTTCAGAGGACTCTTTAAGACCTTTTACAAATGTCTATTAACACTACCCAAATACAGATCACAGGAAATTATATTGTTAAATAGTAACCTTGCCTTACTCAAACTATGCTATCTGTTATGTTTTTAAATAAGAGAAAATTCCGTTAATGCAGGTACAAAGTCTAAGTGCAAACAGATCAGTGACAATGGTTTCTTACAGCTAATCTTTCGGTTTTAAAAACCCAGGCCATGCTATAAAATTATGTATCTCAAGGACAGCTTAATACAGAAAATAAGCATACTAGCATAAAAGATCAAAGCAACAAAACAGCTGTGAGTGCAAATTTCAGATCAGACTTTTGATTACTACAATGAAGATGGTTTTGTTCCTTCCAAGAACATCCCTCTTCATCCCACTCCACAAAAAACCCTAGCCTTGATTATATAATATGTTCAAATAGGTCCCAATGAGTAACAACTTTCCCACATTTTTTACATAAGCAATGACCTATCAATGTCATGGCTCTAATTCTGGCAAGCACACTGCCAACAAAATCTGTGTTTATATACAGTTTGCATTAAAAAGGAAATATTTCATTCATTTAGGGTCTTAGTGACAAATACCAGGTAGTCGTATGTAATCACAATGTAAATCCTTTATTTTTAAAGAACACAGACTCTCATGATCTGCACTAATGAAGGAGAACAGTATGTGAATAATCCAAAGTAAATGTTATTCGACTTTGGAAATACACCATATAATTTTTTTTCCAGAAGATTTACCTTCCTAATTGTGTCTTACTTGAACTGAAATTTAAGTCATTTATATAATCTGGGCTTAGCTGGCAGTCTAGGCAATGAGATGGTGGTGGGCTAAGGAACCACCAGCAAGTGTCCAAATTTGACTTAGAACTCAAAATCTCCTGTGGATGACTCTGGGGGAACAAACTGAGCTTTCTCCACTGTGCTTTACAGAGAGAATGTTGCCTCTTTAGATACTGATATCATCCTCTGATTTCTCCAACCTTATGAACCAAGTTGGATCACCGGTCAGCCTCAGGACTTCGAAGGAATCATACAATATCAGAAGGTTTCCTAATCAAAAACTACTCATTTCAAGGCCCATCTGCAAATTCATTCCTTCATTCCGTATCAGTGAGAACCTTCTCCGAACCAGACATTTCACTAATAAGAATCAGATTCCGCCCTTTGGGATAAACACACTGGAACAAAAGAAAGTCTCCAAATAAGTAAAAACTACAATGCAAAGGGCCTAAACCAAATTTTGTACAAATAGTTATGAGAGCAAAGAAGTGAGTGTGTTCTAGAACACTACCAAAACTAAAGGATGAAGGGGTTAGCTATATATTCTGGACACCAGAAGATAAAGTAAGAAGAAAACTTGTAAGTTTAATTTACAGAACACTCTGAAAGGTATGAGAAAGATTTACTTAGTGTGCAGGAACTGCATACTGGGGGCGCCTGGGTGGTTCAGTTGGTTAAGCGTCTGCCTTACTCAGGTCATGATCTCCGGGTCCTGGGATCAAGCCCCGAATCGGGCTCCCTGCTCCGCGGGGAGTCTGCTTCTCCCTCAGTCCCCTGCTTGTGCATGCTTTCTCTCTCTCTCTTTCTCTCTAACCGTCTCTCTCTCAAATAAATAAATAAAATCTTTAAAAAAAAAAAAAAGAAATCGCATACTATACACACACACACACACACACACACACACTCCCATGGCTGTCACTTGACTTCTATCTACCATTTGATACCTGTCTCACAGTCCTTCAGGACCCATATGGAGGGGAGGAAATATTCCAATAGTATCACATACTAATAATTCTTTCCTGTCTATTTCCTTTCTTATGTAGTTTCTTACAAAGTGACCTACAACTGCAATCTCACCTAGTTTTTTTTCCCACCCCCATTTTGTTTTCAGATACTTCCCTTCTTTATGCAAAAAGGAAGCCAATTTTCAAATAAGTGTATGTGAACCCACTCATCAATATTAGCTCTTTCTCCTCAAGGTTCAGAAGCCTTATATTTCAGGTGTGTGGCTTTGCCCTAGTTACCGAAGGTCCACACCTCTTATTAGAGTTGTGCTTGGGGCCATTCTGAGGCCCACTGGGAACATCAGTCCCATTACTGATTCTCTTCCAGTCAGATCTAGTTTTTTTAAATCATGTAATTGACTTAATCTTTCACAAACATGCATTTGTCTGTATCCGAAAACCGAAGTACCTTCAACGGATGAAAATACTCCAGAAGCCATTCCAGTGAATATGCTACAGACTCTGAAGGAAATTCCAAAACAAAAAAACCGAACAACAGACTAAACAAGGAAAAAGAACAGTGATGACATCACTAAAATAAATGCATAGTCCCCAGGAAATATCTGGGGAGGATCTTCATCTGAAATACCTAAGTTTCAGTACGTTTATTTTTTAAATAGTTATATTATTTCTTAGAAACAACTGACAAGATGATCTCTAGCATTTATTGAACATACATAATTGCATACAAAGCTTAATGCAGCAGGAAAGAGAAAATAGCTAATTTTCATGATCTCAAAGTATGACAAAAATCACCTTCAAATGGAAATCGAAAGAATCATCATTGTTACTTTTACCAAGCAACAAATGTTTACTCTGAGTGAATAATATCCACATAGATTTTATTTCATACTTAAAGTGTGTTTATTTATTTATGTAATTATAATGCTTTGACATTTTGGGGGGTCTTGATAAACCTGCAAGGACTGCCCTTCGCAAACAAGTTGTCTGGGAGCACACCTTTGATATGCAAAGCAACCAATTCAGAGCCAATACTCTGAACCACCTTTTCTCACTGGCTTTTATATTCTTTCACACTCTTCTAACCTTATCAGCCCAGGGGTAGGTACTGGACAAATTGAGACAGCTCTCTAGCCTGGAGTCTTAACAAAATTATCCACACCATCTATTTTAGGCTTTCTCAAGCTTACCTATGGAAAACACAATAAAGGTTTTTGCCCCTGCTTTCCCCTCAACCCTCTGCCTGTGACTCTGGGCTGACCCAAGTGCTTCCCCCTGGGGCCCTGGGGCCTGCCCTGCCTTCTATTTCTAGGGTATGTGAATATAAACTTCTTCCTTCATGACAAACATTTCCACTTCTGGATGTCTTGCCATACCTAAATAAACCCAAAATTCCAGGTACATTTTTTTTTTTTTTAAGATTTTATTTATTTATTTGACAGGCAAAGATCACAAGTAGTCAGAGAGGCAGGCAGAGAGAGGAGGAAGCAGGCTCCCTACTGAGCAGGGCTCAATCCCAGGACCCTGAGATCATGACCTGAGCCAAAGGCAGAGGCTTAACCCACTGAGCCACCCAGGCGCCCCCAGGTACATTTTAGAACTAAAACAAGATCTATAAATTAATGAGCCAGAATGATATGGCGAGAAGAAAACCATCCTCAGAAAGTTTGGGGATCAAAACAGACACCCACCATTTCCTGCATGATTTTGTGTCCCAGAATTCAGAATGTTTAGGACTTTCGGCAAGTTATACTTAAGTATACCACATATTATATGATATCTTCAGCTGGTCTGGGAGCACCTAATGATCAAAGACATTAATATTTCTGCTGTAAAACATTCGAATGCTCACAAAACGAGATAAAGCAAAGACTTAAATAACCTCATGTCAGCTTAGTTCAGGTTTTGATGCCAAGCAAGTTACGAAAAGTCCTTTTGGTTTTCAAAGCATTCTGGATTTTAGATCAGAACCTTAATTTTCCTCACATGTAAATTAGGATTAAATGAAGCAAGTGCAGCTCATCTCTTTAGCATATAGAAAGCACCTAGAAAGCTCCTTCCGCCACCCCTATGAACTACAGATTTGCGGAAACAAGTAATTTTCCTCATTTCTTCATTTAGGACACTTTTTGATTTCCCCCCAAAATGACAGATAATCAGTTCTTCCATTAGTAACTGCCATGGTGGTAACAGGGGGGATTACTTTCATTTTATATAAATCATAGCTATTAGTGAACTAGCTGCTGCATTTAGGTGTGTAGACTAATTGCACCAGGAAGACACCAGCAGACTCAAACAGTCACTCCCGATCAGCTGCCGCACCTCTGGGACCACCCTTGTCCTTAATCAGCTTCTTCCCATGGAGCACTCAACAGTTATTTCCACTAGTTATTCCTCACAACCTCTCTGTGGAGGAAGATAGCTGTTTTCCTCAATCAACAAAGGGGATTTAGAATGAGAGAAAGTCCTCTCAACACGTAAGTAAATCACACTATTCTCGGGGGGGAAAAATGTTCCCTCGAGAGCTCTCCATTCTAACAAACTCAAAAGTTCTCTCCTTTCTACTTTCACTCAGGGCTCACCAAAGTATGAGGCACTGCCACATGGTCCTTCCTTGGCTTCAGGGTCAGGGTTCCCCAGCAGCAATCCTCAAATGACGCTCTTCTGTGTGTGTGTCACCAGACCCGCCCCTCCTCAACCGCTGAATGTGGGAGTTCGGTCAGATTAATTTCACGACTCTCTGCCAATCCTACTCCACAAGATCTTCCCAGAAGAACTCAGCCAATACCTCAGTATATTTCCCCAACCTTTATCTCCAGAGTCCTGACCCACGGGCCACTTCATAAGACCTACATTACCAAGTGCTTGTTAAGACTCAAACATTCCCCCACATTACTAATTCTTTACCCAGTACCACTCATATTTCTGACAATGGTGCACTGTTCTCCCCACTGGTAAAACATAAAATCACAGAATCATCTTGGACTTCACTCTCTTCTCTGCTCCCAACCATCAGCCGTCCAAGCAAGCTGATGCATTTCTAAAAAACTCTTTCCCACACTTTATATTTTCAGAGCCACATACTCTAGTTTAAAATCTGGACTCTTTAACAACCTTCCACTCTTATTTGATGCTTTCAGTCTTCCTCCTCCCAATCCATTCTAAAACAGCACTTTCATACTACTTTTCTATTCATTTTAATCAAGCACTAGTGTAATGTCTCAACAACTTAAAACACACACACACACACACTCCCCTCTTCATGGTTTCCCTTTTCATAAAGAATAAAAATTAAATTGTTTGGTATTTAAGGTCTCTGTAAATATGAACCAACATTAATTTATGGTTTTAACTGACATTATCCATATTCTATACACCAGCCAAATGAGTCTGACACTCAAATGACTTAAGTAGAAACTCTGCACTGGGCTCCTGCCATTGCTTTAAGCAACAACAATAATTATTATAAAGCAAAAATACCTATCATTTTAAAAATATCTGCTCTGACAAGACAGATAGGAGAAACATGTTTTGCAAGAATTAGCTCTAAGGGTCACAAAAACCTATGACCCTGCGATTGCACTACTGGGTATTTACCCCAAAGATACAGATGTAGTGAAAAGAAGGGCCATCTGTACCCCAATGTTCATAGCAGCAATGGCCACGGTCGCCAAACTGTGGAAAGAACCAAGATGCCCTTCAACGGACAAATGGATAAGGAAGGTGTGGTCCATATACACTATGGAGTATGATGCCTCCATCAGAAAGGATGAATACCCAACTTTTGTAGCAACATGGATGGGACTGGAAGAGATTATGCTGAGTGAAATAAGTCAAGCAGAGAGAGTCCATTATCATATGGTTTCACTTATTTGTGGAGCAAAGAAATAACACGGAGGACATGGGGAGATGGAGAGGAGAAGGGAGTTGAGGGAAATTGGAGGGGGAGATGAACCATGAGAGACTATGGACTCTGAAAAACAATCTGAAGGTTTTGAAGGGGCGGGGGGTGGGAAGGTGGGTAAGCCTGGTGATGGGTATTATGGAGGTTACATATTGCATGGAGCACTGGGTGTGGTACATTAACAATGAATTCTGGTACACTGAAAAGAAATTTAAAAAATTAAAAATTAAATTTAAAAAAAACACAAAGGAGATAGTATTACCTCATTGCTTTTACACAGGCTCGGAAGGCTAACACAAATCACCAAAATCAAGAGAGATGATTCATCTGTCCAGATGGTGTTATGAACTATATGTCTGTGCTCCCCCAAAATTTATTTGTTGAAGCCCTGATTCTCAGCATGGTGGATGTGGAGACAGGGCTCTGGCAGGTAATCAGAGTTACAAGAGATCATGTCCCTGGGCACCAAAACCTTCTAGGCAGCACAGAGACTTAAGGATTCTTACAAAGTAGAAGTCAAACCCCACACACAGGAAGTTTCTCAGTCTTTGAATCTGCAAGCCACTGAGGCAACATCTGACAAACTATCAGGGAGAACGTGAAGTAGACTGATCTCACGGGGTCTCACTGGCATTCACCAGATGTCACACTTGCCACAGATGGGAGTTACAGTGATTTTAAATTAACATTAAGGTATATGGGGGAAAAAAAAAAAGCCTACCCTACATTCACTTATCAGGGTGTATGAATTTAATTTGCAAAGCTAGTTCTAAAATCTTGAAAATAATACATTTTCTATACAAGGTATACAGTGAAAATCAGATGAAATCTATGCCCAAGCCTCCAAGCACTAATTCTATGCAAACTCACCAACTCTAGAAAGCATTCTATGTTAAATTTAATTCCAGCACTAAATTAACGTAGGAAAGCTGCCCATATTATTGATTTGGAAATCATTAGCCATTAAATCATTCATTTAGCTAAATAAATAATGATCAATTTTCTTCAGTCAGTCTCCATAAAAACCTTTTCATCAACTTTATTAAAAAATTCTGAAAAGTCACATTATGTTGGAAGTTTAATTTGTTTCATGACCTACTTGTGAACCAAAGTCAGAAGTCATATTTTTACAATTTTTAATTTGGGCCGTTTAACCTGTATCACTCTTTAATTCTGCTGAGTTCCTGACAAATACTGATATTATAAAGTAGCCAAAGATATCTATTTCAGATATATTAGTGTTAACAAGAGATACCTAATATGACAGTATTTATGAACATGCATCATAAATTTTAACCCCAAATGTAAATTAAAGGAAAATTATTAAAATCACTTCCACTTTTTGAACAAAAATTCCATTTTTAATATACACAAGGGTTGTGAAAGCTTTTCCCAATCAATTCAAAAAAATCGGAAAAAAATTTGTGTTGCTTTAATGGAGTTGGATTCTTTCCCTTGGTGGAGTATTAAAATCTGAGGGTCAGTAAAGACAATGTGAAGAAACACCAGGACTGAAAGGAAACACCTGCAGTCCCATAAAACCTCACAGACACACTAAGAAAAGCACACACGCCCCCGGGCCTCGCATTCAGCTTCACCTGGCGCGCAGCCTCCCAGGGACTTCGGGCCCAGTGACTGTGATGCGCGCGCCATGCCCACTCTCCGTCAGCGTGCAGGGACACTGCACCCACCCCACAGAAAACCGAGCAGCCCTAGAAACGTGTTAGAAATAGACAGAACACTCGGGGTCTGCCCTCAGGTGGGAGAGCCCAGACCCAGACATCAAAGGCTTTCTCCAGACTGTCAGGGGAGAGGCTCAGAAAGCAAGTGTGTCAGTTTGAAGAAGAGACATGATGAGGGGTTCGGGAGGTGGGGAGATGCTGGAAATGTTAAGTGAAAGTTCCAAAGGGTCTGGACAACCAAACTGCTTTAGGAATTCTGAAACTCATGTCATACATGGGCCGCACTTCAGAGATTCTGAAATACAGGATCTATACTGGATCCTGGGCCCTTAGTACTTCTTAAAAATTCCCTAAGGGGTTCTAGTGCGAAACAAGGATGGAGAATGATAGCCGCCGGCCTTGGAAACCAGAGGAACTGATAACTGGATCGGCTACCACGAGCGAGGACTCCGAGAACGTTAACACAGTTCGAGGACCCATCTATGAAACGGTGCCCACAAGGGCCCATCTGGCAAGCAACAGTCCAGGCACAGAACCTACAAGCTACTGTGCCCATTTTACAGATAATGAGGTAAAGAAAAACTCAATAATACTCTTCTGCTTGAAACCCCTACAGCTTTCCGTGGAAGGTTCATTTAAAATGTTTAACTTAGCACATGAGGCCTTACCCCGCTTCCCAGCCTCGTGTTGCCTTGTTTCTTCCCTGGTTGCCCACATATATTCTCCTTTCCAGGTATCAGAATAACCTTCGAATCCTGGGAAAACCGTGATGTTTGCCATCTTGGCTTCTGTGAATTTTATTTCCTCTTCCAAAATACGCCCCTTGTCCCTCTCCCAACCCCCCTTCTCAATTCCCAGCCACCCCACTCTTTTGATCTGCAATGCCCTGTTCATCCTTCAACACCCAGGTCGAATATCACCAGCTCCTGGAAGCCTCTTCAGACCTCCTTTCCACTCCGCTGTCACACTGTCTGTAATCGCAGTGCCTCTTGTGGGACTGTTACAGCCCTTATCGTACACAAATTAGTCTGTCTCCTCACCTCAACAGTAAGCCCTCTCAAGACAGGACCGTGTCTTCCTTAACTTCACATTCCAAGTACGGGGACACTGAAGGACCATTCCTTCCGTGAATAATGAACACATGGTGAGAAAAGGAACTGGACGGGGATCCCCTGATTCCTCATCACATATGCTTCCCCTACCGCAAGAGCTCCTGGAAAACACCTATTGGCTTCATGTTTCGTGATCACTGGGACGCCTCATCACCGAGCTACCAACTGTAGAGAGATGGCCAAGTACCTAAAGACCCTGTGAGAAGGGAGGCCTAACAACCCAGAAATCTGTGCCTCACAAGGGTTTTTCACTTTCTCTAGGCGAACAGCTCTGGAAAATAGCAGAAGCCTTCACAAGCAATTTGAGAGGGTCTGCAGCGAGAAGGCTTCCTTCTCTTGGACCTTTATAATCTGATGCCTTTATCTTGCCTTTTTGCAAAGCAGGCCTTCTATGTGAGAGGTGCTCACATTCACACATTTGTCTGCTGCAGGCTAACTAACAGAAAAACCGAGTGTTGGGGTGCCTGGGTGGCTCAGTGGGCTAAGCCTCTGCCTTCGGCTCTGGTCATGATCTCAGGGTCCTGGGATCAAGCCCCACATCGGGCTCTCTGCTCAGCGGGGAGCCTGCTTCCTCCTCTCTCTCTCTGCCTGCCTCTCTGCCTATTTGTGATCTCTCTCTCTGTCAAATAAATAAATAAAATCTAAAAACAAAAAACAAAAACTGTGTGAATCAGTATTTCCGAACTTCCTGGTTATGATTTCAGTCATTATGATGCCAATCAGTGGGTGATACACTTCCACACCCAATGCACTATTTTCTTAAGGTCTTAGCATCTATGCGTCCAAACCCTCTCAAGAATCAAAGTTTGACCCATAAGCAAATAATTAAAGATCACTTAGCCAGAAGCACGTTTGAGGAACACATGTGTGAAACAGAGGACACCTCCTATTTCTCTGCTACCTGCAGAACTTCACTGTATGGAAACGTCACATGTGGTCCACCGAAAGGGGAATAAACCATAATTCCACTGTGAGTTATTTTTACTCTTCGTGACAATTTTATCTCCTCAGCACAAACTCCGCTTTGCAAAAATGCTAATTGTCAACAGGTTGGCAAGTTTGGAATGGAATATACATACCAATAGAACTACACCAAACTAAATAACACCACGGGCATGTTTTTGTTTGTCCCTGTTACTCCCTTTTTTGATTCAGGGTCTAGCACAGCACCTTGCAGAGACGGCTAAAACGTGGGCAGGACTCCCCACCGCAGTGATCAAAGCTGAATCTGGATGTTCAACCAACCACTGGCTTTGTAACTCAAACAGCAACAGCAAAAACCACAATGGTTTCACGTCTCTGAGACATGGTTCTTTGTCTCGAAAATAGGACTAAAGGCTAAGTATCTGGTGGTTTGTTATTAAGTAAGATACTGTACTAATAGCATTTGATATAGAGCTTCTCTTACTGTAGACAAAGTAAATGTTGGCTACAAATGTCTATGGAATTGAAAAAATGCTTAAAAGATAATTAAAGAAAGAAAAGCAAGAAGTAATAAAGAATGATTAAAAGGGTAAATAGCAGTGCAACTCTACTCCTCACATATATTCAGCATTATTCGTAAGGTGTGCCGTGAATATAACAATAGCTTTTTGGATAAGAAAAACAAAATGTCCTCAACTGTGAGATACTCTGATTCAGAAATAAAGGTAAAAAGCAAGCACCTCAGAACTGAAGGGACATGGTATACTCAGTAAAAACCTCTAGTATTCAAAAGGCCTCCATAGGGGACAGAACAACAGTTTTTGCTTCCCCTCTTCCCAATTACATATAAATACTGATTGAAAGACGGATTATCCAAAAATGAGTGACAGGTTTTCTGCGAAAACGGCAGTTCTATTCCCCATACACATTTTCCCCACATTTTATTCCACGCAGCAATGTGCTCAGTTAAGACCACATCACCCAAGTTTACTGGGAGCGAGAGACAGCCAGAAATACCTAAGGGGAAGGTGTGGATAGGACTATCAAGGAGACTGCTTTGCCCTCCTTCTTCTTTTCTCCTTACTGATGCCTGGGATATACAGAGATAGCTGGAGCTCCAGCAGCCTTTTTATCATGAGGTATTCACTAAAGATGGCAGAGCAGAGAGAGTGGGAACTGAAAAAAAAAAGTCAAGGAAACTATCCTGGAACCTGAAGAAGAAGGAGGGAGACTAAAGAGAAATAAAGATACAAAGGGAAAGGTTATCTTTGGTGAACTTACATACATTTAATTCTTTCCAAAATATTCTACACAGAAAGATATGCAGGCATGTGGAAAATTCTTAAGATGAAATATATACCTACATCCTGTGAAGCAAATACTTAAGGGTTCTTAATTAACGTGCAAAATCAGAAATACCTGTAAGAATCACTTCAATTATATCATACTTATCCTTTTAACTCAATATTAGTAAGTATCCAGAAAACAGAAGGTTCTCAAATAAATGTTTTAAATAAATGCATGTTGGTGTCAAGTTAAACTATTCAGAACTAGAAAAATTTATTATTATTTTTCCCCACTCCCATTCACTCATTTTTCATATATGGTTTCCCTAATAGGAGTTACACTTTGTCAGGGAACTAGAACCTTCTTCCATACCTTCTGTTGTTGGAAATACCTCTTCCCCTTCAGTTTTAGCCTCAGCCAGTTTTCCAGTTCTTAGTAATACCTCTGCAAAGCTTTCCCCTGGAACAGGCCGGTGGGGGTCATAGGTCACTGTAGACTAGACAGAAGCAGTTATATCTTTTAGTAGGTGACGCTACTCTATTCTTAGAACAGAGTCATAGGATTTTATATCTTTTGATGATTCAAATGATAACATCTCACTAAAACATATCATTTTATGTAAAGCTTGAAACAGATTTTAATCTCATAATATATTATAACATATACAAGTCACATAAAACCAGGTCGCCTAGAGGGCTCAGTCAGTTGAGCATCCGACTCCTGATTTCAGCTCAGGTCATGATCCCCAGGTTCTGAGATCAAGCCCAGTATCCAGCTCTGTACACAGCAGGGAGTCTGCTTGAGATTCTCTCTCTCCCTCTCCCCCTCCCCCAACTTGCTCCCTCTCTCTAAAATAAATAAATAAATCTTTTAAAAATATACACATTTTTCAAAAAAGTCACATAAAACCAATGAGCAACATGAGTAAGAACGAAGTTAAAGAAGTACATTCTCAGGAACATTTTAATTTTTGTTTATACTAAAATGCCCAAAACAGCATGAGAGTTGGCTCTGTGTTCTTGGGCGCACTGTCCTTACCTCTGTGACAAAGGGATCGGAGAGGACGGATTCATAAAAAGGATGACAGCCTTGTTTTTCTAGACCTTCATTGGCTATGGTTCCCATCTGATAAGCCCCACCGAATTCCTGCCCCTAAACAGAACAAAGACAAGAACAGTGGTAGAAGTTAAGAGCGCTGGGGGCAGATGGGAGAGGCGAAGGCAGGGTTATGTGGGGAGACGGATGCACGTGCGCGGTGGGATCCACGGAGAGCGTGTCTGCGGGACACGGACGCCCAGTGAGCGGTAAGGCCGGCACCCACGGTCTAAAAGCAGCACTTCAACCTCAGCCTGCAGTGCCTTCAGATTTCCCTGGTCACTCTGACATCGTGCATCAAAAACAAAGAAGCAATCAGCGCTAAGCACACGGCAAGTTTTCTAATCTACAGTCAGAGTAACCTGCCCCAAACATCGTTCCGTGCATATCGCTCCCGCGCTCCGCACGCCGTTCGCAGCTCTGAGCGAGACTAGCAGGCCACAGTAGCAAGTCTGAACTATGCAGAATAACACTTAAAGTTCTTCAACGTCAATCAACATTAAGGGCCAGTTCTTCAATCACGATCTACTTCACGTGTCCTACCAGCTTCTAAGCCCTTCATCCACTCCAAGAGGCTAACCAAGCTGACTGCCTCGGCAGGTGCCGCCCCGCTTCCAGGCCCAGCTGGGCCCTCACCCGCCGAAACCCCACGCTGGAGGCGAGATGCAAGTGCGCCCCTTGCCTCATCCCCGGCCGCCCCACAACTGCCTCCAAGACCTGTCAGCGGCCGTGTCCTCGCTGGCACGCGCTTCCGGATCCCTAGTAGGTAACCGTCTTCAGGTTGACCTTCCTCAGATATGAAGCTCCTCACTGCAAGAGCCAAGTCAAACACAGTCACCCTTTCCTCTGAATTAGGGTTAGGGTTAGGGATTAGGGCTGGGGCACGGGGAGGGTTAGGCTTAGGGTTAGGGGTCCTCACTGGATGCCAACCACAGCCTCGGGAAACCGCGACGGCAATGCCGGAAATGATGACAAGAACAACAACTGACACTTTACAAAAACGATCTGGTATCAGGCACGGGGTTACGCACTTCATCTGAGGGACATACACTCAAAAAGTCCAAGACACGAGTCATTTAAAAGTAACCGCAGTAACCACACAACGAGAAGAGACGTGTGGACCTGCCCCCAAGTCAAGCGTACGCCACCTCAGTCTGTGGGATCGACATCTTGGCTGTGTCACTCTTGTTTTCCCTCTTCCCTGCATATCCCACATCCAGACCATCCGCAGGTCCGCAAGATATATCTCCCACTTCCTTCACAGCTGCCCTGGTCCACCACCACCCGCCCCCCGCCCGAACACTAGACCAGGGACCTCTTCGGCCCTGCTCTGACTCACACCACCAGCTCTCCACACAGCACTTCGATGATCTTAGGGAAAGGAAAGCCGGATCACACAACCGCATCACCTACAGTCTCCAGCAGCTTCCCATCTACTCAAAACAAAATCTGTGGTCCTCACTGATGAGGATGTTGGCCTCTTCACCACCTCCTTGATCTCGTCTCCTATCATTCTCCTGCTGTTCACTCTGTTCATACTACGCAAGCCTCCTTCCTGCTCTACAAAGATGTCAAGCACCTTCCTTCAAAAAGGGCTCTGTACTTGTTCTACTTGGCTTAGCCAGGTTTCCACTCAGAGTGACTCCTGAGATACCGACCTTCCGATCTAAATCAGACCGTCACTCGCCCAATCAACTCCCCTTAACCTGAAGTTACCCTCACAGCCCTCACTACCACCTACCGTTACAGTATTACACAAATATTTTATTGGTGGGCTTCTTCGTCTCCCCCACTGAAATACAGGCTCCGCACGAGAAGGGTTTTCCAACTCTACTCCCAATCACTGGCACACAGAAAACGCCTGAGGAATATTTGGAGTGTGATTGCAATGATGATACACCTAGGGAGTGTCTGGAGTGAATTTATAAACAAGCATGTTTCTTTTTCCTCTAAGCCTTCCAGTGAGACCAAGGACTGCAGTGTGAAGGGAGCAAGAGGTTCACTGGTCACGGAAAGTATACTCAATCGTTCTACTGCTCATCCTGACCTCTGCTTCCAGAATGGGTGAAAGAATTTGGTTACACTGTTCTCTTAACCCAAAGCACCTACTAAAAACTGAATGTTTGCATCATCTCCTAAAATTCACAGGTTGACATTCTAAGCCCCCAAAATATGATGGTATTAAGAGGTGGGGCCTTTGGGTGTATATACACAGTAGAATATTACTCTGCCCTAAAAAAAGAAGGAGATCCTGTCATCTGCAACGACATGGATGGATTACAGGGTGCTATACTAAATGAAGTAAGTCAATGACAGGCAAATATCATACAATTTCACTTATACGTAGAATCTAAATGAGCAAACAAACAAAAAAGCATAAGCAGATGCATAATTAAGAGAACTGATAACTGTCAGAGGGAAAGGGGTGGGGAATGAGCAAAATGAGTGAAGGGGAATGGAAGGCCCAGGCTTCCAGCTACGGAATGAGTAAGTCACGGGGAACACAGTCACAGGTACTGTAACATTGTTATGTCATGACAGATGGTACTTACACTGTAATGAGTACCACATAATGGATATAGTTGTCAAATCACTACATTGTGCACTTGAAACTAACACAACATTGCACGTTGACTACATTTCAATTAAAAGTAAATACTTTTTTAAAAAAATAAGAGTTGGGGTCTTTGGGAGGTGATGGGCTCACAAGGTTAAAGCCCTCAGGAATGGGACTAGTGCCCTTATATAAGAGACTGCCGAGAGCTCCCTCACCCCTCCACCATGTGAGAACACAACAAGCAGACCCCACCAGGCGCGAAATCTGCCAGAGCTTTCATCTTGGTCTTCCCAGCCTCTAGAACCGTGAGGAAAAATGCTTATTGTTTAAGCCCCACAGTAAGTGCTATTATCGTTCCAGCAGCCCCAATAACCTTAGTCCCCATGCCTGCTACCAGGGCTTTTCCTCCACTACTGGCCCATAAAATCAAGTAAGGACCAATGAAGTCATTTCCCTTTTCATCCCACTAAACTTTAATTCTGACATCAAACCCTACCCCACTTCAATCTCTATCAGTGTCTTTCGCAAGCACCCCACGGGAGTAGGTTCCATTCTATAAAATAAGTGACTCTTCCCCTGAGGGGAGGCCTCAATTTTTTAAGAGATTATTTAAGAACCTAGAGAAGAGAAACCTGTTTACAGCAGGAAAACAACTCAGAAGCAGTGCTAATGCATTGACAGAAGCCCTGGGGTGGATTTTAAAAAGACAGAGGCCTTGCTTACAGGAAGCGGTCGAAGGTAAGTCAAGGACTTCTTCCACCACTGCCGGTCACTGACCGCCTGCAGCACGGCCTTGGTGGTGGTCGTGGTGCTGGACAGGACCTTCATGGTGGCCGCTGTGCTCCAGTGGAAGAGGTCAGAGTTGCTGCCAGGAACACCGGCTTCGCCCTGGTTAAAACGGAAAATGGCAAAAGCAAAAAATGCACATTGTCAGAAGAACAGAGAGTGACAATGAGACTACTTGCACTTCTCAGACATGAAGAGAAATTTAAAAATCCATCTTTGCCAGCAACAAAAAAACATGAAACCAAGCATTACTGGCATATTGTACCTCCTTGGATCATTTACAAAAGAAATTGGGGAAAGGAAAAACCATCATTGTGTATTAGTCCAATAATCCCCTTCGGAAACATTTATGAAGCAAAGAGGCTCTTTTTCACCAGTCTAATATCCCACCAATGAGAAACTCAGGTTAATTTGAAAATATTTATTATTTAATTATGAAATAAATTATTCATTCAAACAGCACTACAGTGACCCCTCTACAAAGGTAGAGGATTTGGAGGACCCACCTACTAATGTTGAAATGTTTTGTTTTTCGGGCACCTGGGTGGCTCAGAGGGTTAAGCCTCTATCTTCAGCTCAAGTCGTGGTCTTAGGGTCCTGGGATCGAGCCCTGCATCGGGCTCTCTGCTCTGCAGGGAGCCTGCTTCCCCCTCTCTCTCTGCCTGCCTCTCTGCCTACTTGTGATCTCTCTCTCTGTCAAATAAATAAATAAAATCTTTAAAAAAAAGGAAATGTTTTGTTTTTCATCTAAATAAGTGGATGATTAATAGTGTTTAAAAGGTTTATAACATGAAACCTCCTGCCAATCTTGAAGCAATCAGCTAAAATTCTGACTCTCCATTTACTCAGTATCTGAGAGATTCCATGTGGAGAAAAATACTAATACATTAACATTATTTTAAATAGAAATGACAACAACCACATCTGCTTTTGATCAAAGAAAAACACTACCTGTTCTACAAAAATAAAGTTCTTGGTTTAGTGTTTATCTACTTCCACTTATTTTTTCTTAACTTTCCTGTTTAAATGAAAGCAAAGTTAAGGCCAAGTCCCTCCATTTCAAGAGCCTTCCTGATACTGACAGGAGGGCTCAGTTTGGCTACTTAGGTCCACATCATATCACTCATTCATGCATTATCAAAGTACTCAAAAATGGAAATCTTGTAATCACTCAGTAATTGCCAGGATATCACACATCACAAATACTCAGGATACAAATGCACTGTTGTAGACCCAACGGACAGCTGCCTTATATGGTAAGTAGAATTATGGGCCCCCAAAGATGTCCACTTCCTAATTCCTGGAACCTGGGAATACACTGCATTCCATGGCAAAGGGACTTTGCAGATATGATTAAGGACACACACCTTGAGGTGAAGAGATTATCTAAATTACTGGGGTGGGACTAAGCTAGTCACACGAGACTTTAAGCAGAGAACCTTTCCCAGCTAGGGTCACAGAGAGGGTGCCTGGGACATGACATGTGGCAGAGGCAAGAGAAACCGGGCACAAAAGGATTCGACCCATCATTGCCAGCTCTGAAGATGGAGGAAGGGGCCACAAGCCAAGGGATGTGAGTGGCATCTAGAAGCTGAGAAAGCCCTCAGGTGTCAGTCAGCCAGCAAGGCAAGAGGGACCTCAGTCCTAGAACCACAAGAAATTGAACTCTGTCAATAACATGAATGAGCATGGAAACAGATCTTCCTTTAGAGGCTCATGAAAAGAGCACAGCCCTGTTGGCACCATGATTTTGTCCATGTGTGACTAAGACCCAAGGCTGCCCGATTTTTATCACATGGTTAATTAAAAAATAATCAATTCGGACTGTTTAAGTAGCTAAATTTGTAGTAATATGTTACAGCAGCAATAAAAAACAAGTATCATCATGTTAGGATACTTAACTTCTAAGAAACTATTGTGAACTATACGCTTACTTGCAAAAGAAGGAATTTAAGCTATACTAACCAATGCTTATAATTTGTCCAGTCTGTTTCTCCTAAAATTTTCTAAACTCTGCTTGTAACATGAAAAAAAAAATGTGTCCCAACAGAAGAAATGATAATTATGTGACACAGTAATGGTGTTAGCTAAGATACAATGGCAACCATATTGCAATATAAATATATCAAATCAGGGGCCTCTGGGTGGCTCAGGCAGTTGAGTGTCCCACTCTTGATCTCATGAATTCAAGCTCCGGAAGCTCCCCAGGTGATGTGGAGCCTTCTTTAAAAAGAAAAGTATCAGCTTGATAACCTGTATATCTTAAGCTAACACAACATTTTATGTCAAATATATCTCAATGAAAAAAAAAAGGTTTAAAAAATCATGATTCCTATGGGCTTTTTGGCCATTGGGAAAAGTATAAACTACCCGCCCAATGCCATCATTATAATTTGATTACGAAAACAACATAACAAATATGGATGTTAATAAGGAAACAATCATGTTAAGTTGCTTGTATGTTGATAAGGGCAACCATGCTAAAAAGAGCTGGGGTTGTTTGGGGGTTTGGCTCATTATCCAATGTTTCTGAAAGGACAGGGTAGAAAGTTCTACGTAGGAAAAAACAGAATTCTCCCTCCATGCGTAATAATGACAACAGCCCACCACGGGCCAGGACTGCACGAAGTGCTTCACCTGAGTCCCGGGCATCAAAACTGGAAGGGAACACCAAAAAACACAAATAGTTCTCATGGTAGCATTACTACAATTCCTTTCTTTCCTTAATTTCTTCACTGTATGAGGAGACAGCAGTGGAGGCTGATTTATTCTCTGCTCTGGTACCACAGACAGCTGGTTCATCAAGTCGGACTTAAGTCAACAGAAGAAAAACAAGCTGATTCCAGCTCCTGCACTCCAGAGGCCCCTTTTTTCTAAGAAGGCCACAACCCAAGCCCATGTGCTTTCGATGGCACATGGCAGCAACGTTACCCCAGTTCCCTGCATTTAGGGAGGGGGGTCTGCTTCCGCCGGACAACCAGCGCACTGGTCATTGTGCACGTGACCCACCACGTCCGGCCTGAGCTCTCCTCTCTGGGCTGCTGAACAGTCTGGAGATCATGTACACTCGGCTTCCCTCGGCTTCTGAGTTCTCCCCCTAATAACTGTGCAGAGTGGAAACAGCTCCATGCGTCCCTCTGTGAATAACACTGCCAAAAATAGTTCTTGGCCAGAAATAAAGCTCAGAAGAATCTGAAGTATACACTCTCTCTTTTTATACAGATATAGATATGTAGATACAGCTCTGTGTGTGTGTGTATATATATACACACATATATATATGAATATATATAAAATATATAGTAAGCATCTCAATTTATTGGCTATATTTCTGAATTACTTAAAAACCCAGAAACAAATGAGGATTCATTCACTTACTCAGCAGTTGTTGAGTGACTCTTAACTCAGTGTCACGCACGATACCAGGCACTGAAGTGATAAGAACAAGTAAGACACAGTCTGTGCTCCCAAGCTGCTCTGAAACTAGGGAGGGAGGCAGAGAAGCAGACCAGTCACAGCAGGGGAATATCGCCTCCTCCAGCCGAGGTGCACGCGAAGCAGTATGGGAACACGAAAAGAGGCCATTCCTCCCCTGCCTGGAGGCACGATCGCAGAAGACTGCACCGAGGAGGTAATATTCCAGCAGGAAAGAAGATGGGGCCTCCAAAGGAGGAATGGCAGAGATCGTTTCGGGCCGACTTACACAAATGCAAGAGCATGAAATGAAACAACACGGCCAACCAGAGGAATCCTGAGTGAGTCAGAGAAGGTGCAGATGCTGACACACAAGGGCAAGGGGCAGAACACCAGGTTTGGAAGGAAGGACAGGGGACTGGAGCAAAAGTCCCGCTGAGCAGCCCAGAGCACCTCCGCTGTCGCCCTGACAGGTGGGAAGCCACTGAAGGACTCGCAACAAGGGAAGTCACATAATCAGATTTGTGTTTTAAAAATATTACGCCCGACCTATACCCCTGGGGATAAAAATACATTATATGTTTAATTAAAAAATAAATAAAATTAAAAAAAATATATTACGCCCAGCACAAGAATCCAGTTAGGAGGCTGGTGTGTTAGTCCAAGTTTCAACTCATCGGGGACTGAATTAAGATCATAATGCCACAAACATGTGAGGTCACCATGGGGTATTTGCCTACCTGAATGAATACATTAAGTGTAAGTGTTTTTATTTCTAATCCTTCTCAAAGGGAAAAGGGCCTGAGGTAAATCAGATAAGCAGAGAAATCCAACTTTCTAAGAAATAAAGTCCACGGTCACCAGGTGAGTCACAGTGAAGACCTGAGCGAAAGAAGACAAGAACAGAAGAAAAGTCGGGCACATAAGCAAACGTTCATGGTCGCTGAGCAAGGTTAGATGCGGGGGTGTGGTGGGGGTAAAAGGAGCAACACAAGTTACTGAGGAAGAATGAACAGAGGACCAGGACCACAGAGGGGACGAAGAAAGATCTAGACACCTTTTCTCCCAAGAGCAATGTCTAACAGAAGTCCCGGTTACAATATCTAAGAAACACAATGGCTATCATTTACTAAATGCATATTGTGTGTTGGGTACCACGAAGGGGCTTCCTAGGGTCATTCCTCAGTTTTACAGTAATACTGCAGACTGGGTAAGAGGACGCCACATGATGGGAAAGTAAACTGTAGATCCAGTAAGGGGAATATGGTGCCCATAGGCAACTGGCCTAGGGGTGTCTCTTCTTGACCAGGTCTGGCTATCGAAATGTGTGGTCCCTTTGTTCTTCATAGGATTCTGACATATTATACACACACACACACACACACACAGGCACACATTTAAGGTCATTTATTCCTCTGTCTTATAAAACTAAAATCTCATTAAAGATGGCCTGAAAAATACCAAAGATTAGGAGAAAAAAAGATAGTACTTATTCATAGTTCCATGATATAAAGACAATACTGCCAGTAAACATTCTCCCTTCCTGTCTTTAATCCAGGCTTAGCAACCTTTCAAGGATAAGATATGTTTTAAAAATGTGTTCAGTTTGATAAACCATAACACATCAGCACTTAGTAACAGACCACCGTCCTAGCATCCATCCCAGAGGCTGCTACTGTGGTCACTTTCAGCCACTTCCATGGCCGAGATAAATTCTATTCGTACTTCTGGCAGCATAAATTAGTTTTGTCTATTTTTATACTTTATATGAATAGAATTATGTCCTCTTTTGGGTCTGATCTCTAGCACTCAACATGTTCTAAAGCCTAATATATTTCACCTATAGTAGCTAAATGTTATTCAAATAAGATTTCATGCCACATTTTCAAATCTTGTTCACCTTCTTAATCAAGAGAGTATACTGAAGGATTTGAATGTCATCAACTAATCAAGTATAGAATTAAAAATACAAACAAGTTAAGAAATATGGCACTTAGGGGTGCCTGGGTGGCTCAGTGGGTTAAGCCTCTGCCTTCGGCCCCGGTCATGATCTTGGGGTCCTGGGATCGAGCCCCACATCGGGCTCTCTGCTCAGCAGGGAGCCTGCTTCCTCCTCTCTGCCTGCCTCTCTGCCTACTTGTGATCTCTCTCTCTGTCAAATAAATAAATAATCTTTAAAAAAAAGAAAGAAAGAAATATGGCACTTAAACACAATGCCGCTTTACTCAGAGGAAAATCAAGTCAGTTGAAAAATATCAAAAAATACAGACTATACAACAATTATTCCATTTCATAAAATGAACCTAAACTTTACTTCTAGTTCATATGGATAGGCTAACTCAAGACAGGAAATTTCAGATATATAGAACTTAAAAGTTTGTTTCACAAGGTAAATGAAATTCACATGCTCAGAAATGTGTAAGATAAAAGGATTGTAAGTGAGTCCCCTAATGAGAATTATAAAAGATAAAGTAAAATCAAAGGCTCATTTGGACCACAGAAGAAGCATCAAACTTGAGGAGAGTCTACCAAGATTATACTGTAACTAGAATAACTAATGAGGAAAATAGTTTTCTTTCAACTACATGTAATGGGGAAAGAAAAGAGAGTTAGGCAAAATTTACTCCTCAAATGATTACTACTGGCACTTTTTATATTCATAGTTGCACACTGCTAATTAATTTAGAATGTGTAACAGCCGAAATAGATTAATCCCCCAAACCAAATCAACAACTCCCAGCATAAAATTTAACATGAAATCTCATTAATGTCAAGTGTGTTACATAGCTCAAAGGTTAACTTACTAAGCATTAATAGTATCTTTCAGATTCTCCAATAGACCCCACTACTGCTCAGGTTCATAAGAACAAGAATAGCTCCCCATGTCAAGCTTGGCTTACAGAAACGATCCTTGCTGAACCATTACTGTAATGAATAGTCCATTTCGAAGTTGCTTTCTCTGGTGTCTGATAACACGTGTTAATTTAATGAGAAAAATCTGTTTGCCCACCATAACCTTTGTGTGATGTACACACAAAGCTAGGTAAAGATTAGAAAGAGCTCTCAAACTGAACTCACTCACTACCTCCTCTCCTCCAACAGATCGTTAGATGATCCAAAGCTCTTCCCTGTACCTAACACAGTAAATTTCACCCTGAACTCAAAATATTAAAAATGCAATCTTTATTACTAGTGCTGCTACTTTTAGAAGGATCTGTCAGAAGCAGCAGGAGAAAAATCCCCACAAAATAAATCACTCACTATAAAGTCTGACTCTGCTTTAGTTCATCCGCTAATTAACAGGCCAGATTACAATTTAGATGTTTTCACCTTTGCAAGTCATGAATCCCCTATACAATTCTGACGAAAGCTGTAAGTCCCTTCTCCAGAAAAAATGCACACAAGTGTACACACACATGAACAAAGTCACAAGCAGACACATACACACACACCAAATTTGACACACGATGTCAGAGGCTTTGAGAATCAAACCTTCTTGAATCTCCTAGCATTCTTGGGTCAAGATTAAGAGGCATGTAGTTAGGAAAAATAGAGGCATTTGAAGTATATTTTTATTTTCTTTTACCATACCCAATTTTTAAGTCACTTTTGATAAATGATATGCAGTTCTAAATGCGTCCACAAAATAAATTTACTGAACACATACTTCTGGCATGCCTATTATGTTTAAGACCCAGTGCTAGGCAACAGAGTTACATGATGATTAAGATGTGGTCCCTGCTCTCAAAGAACTCACACTACATTAGGAAAGACAGACAAATGGGAAATTTGCTTTATTTTACCAATGAACTAAGAACTTATCAAATTGGACCCCATTCAAATATTCCTCTCTTTATAATAACAGAATTTACCCAAACCCATCATATCTACATCTTAAACTTCTTCATCTATTTTATTCACATATTCAACAAATATTTTTGACATTAAGTATAACAAGAACAGACACTGTTCTGGATGCTGAAAATAGCAGTGAACAAAACATTGCTCCTGTCACAAAGATCTCCCCTTACAATCCAAGAAGAGATAAACAAAAAATAAACAGAAAGCATACCAGAAAAGTCTACCAGATCAATGATAGGGGAAGAGCTATACAGTGTATGGAAGTGTGTCTGCAGAAACCAGAGAAGCTCTCACTGAGGAGACTAGGAGACATGTGAGCAGAGACCCGGAAGAAGCGAGGCCAAGTCATCTGGACACGTGGGAGAAGAACACGGCAGGGCGAACACGGCGAGTACAAGGACCTGGAGGGAGAACTTGACGGGAATGTTCCAAGAACGGCAAGAAGGTCAAGACCGGAGGATGCTAAGCAAAGCCAAATTTAAGGGAAAGAGGGCAGAGGGCAGGAGAGAAGAGATCAAGTCAAACTGTTAGTAGGGAAGACAGATCATGGGTGTCCCTGCAGGACGGAAATCATAAAAACTTATTTGTACTCTGAGGAATGTGGCATGATCTGATGTATTTTTGAAGAATCACTCCGGCTGCCTTGTTGAGTCCAGACCACAGCAAGGAAAAGAACTCGAGCAGGCGGGCAAACAGGACACCACCATCAAACTCTAGGTGAGACACCAGGAGAATTTAGACCAGGGCGGTAGCCGTGGTAAGAGTAAAATATGGCCCAATTCCAAGTCCACTGGGAAAGTAGAGCCGACAGGATTTCTTGACAGACCGCATCTGTTATGTAGGACAGAGAAGGACTGAGGAGAACAACAAGGTTTATGACCTAAACAACTACAAAGATGGAGCTGCCATGTTCTGATGTAGGACACGGCACAGAAGGAGCACCATGTTGGCCTGGGGTGTAGCGTGCATGGGGTGTGAAAATCAGAGGCTCACGTTGAACACACTGAGATGTAAGTCCGCGAGAAAGGGAAGTAGAGATGCTGGGTTGGCGGTCACACGGACAAGCCTGGAACTCAGAAGACAGGGCTTGAGCTATAAGCAGGGACTCATCTGCACAAAGTTGATATTTAAAGTGATGATAATGGATGCAATCATTCAGGAATGAGCACAGCAGAGAAGAGACTGAAAGACTGAGACCCGGAGTATTTACCACTTGAGCTGGGGAAATGAGGAAGGACCACAAACACGAGGAGACCAAGCGGACAAGGAGGCATAATGAAGACAAACAGATTATCCCTGAAACAAGTATGTATCCGAGGTCAAGTAAGATAAAGGCAGATATGACCCGTGAATTTAGCGACAAGAGGTCACTGGTGATCCAAACGCAAGCTGTTTGATAGAACAGGGAGGAGGAAAGAGACTTGTGGTGAGTAGATAAAAGGGAACAGGAGAAAAAGGAGGTGAGGCCACTGCTAGTGTCAAACAAAAGCAGAGGAAAAGTCCCCCAGAAGAGTGCGTATGAGCCCCTCCAGGGCTACGTGGTCCTGTCACCAGGCCTCCTCTTAAAAGGAAAGGGGATGCCTGGGTGGCTCAGTGGGTTAAGCCGCTGCCTTCGGCTCAGGTCATGATCTCAGGGTCCTGGGATCGAGTCCCACATCGGGCTCTCTGCTCAGCAGGGGGCCTGTTTCCCTTCCTCTCTCTCTGCCTGCCTCTCTGCCTACTTGTGATCTCTCTCTGTCAAATAAATAAATAAAATCTTAAAAAAAAAATAAAAAAATAAATGTTCAAAAACAAAGTAAAAGGTAAATAAATCATTGTCTGTACATCAAATGAACACTAACCCACCCTTATAGAAATGGTCTGTATATAATGAGAAAAGCGTATATCCATGACAAATAAGATTACATGAAAAAAATTAGCTTCGAGTTATTATATGCAGTATGATTCCATTTTTGTTTATAAGATAAAATAATAATTCTTCAGGAGACAGACAATAGCTGCACATCTTTTTATACTCAAAAAAAAGTCTGGAACTTTTTAAAATAAACTTAAATATGTTTTACCTCTAAGCAGTGAGATTCATGGTATAGGTAGAAAGAACGAAGAAAAAATTTATCATACTATTTTATTTTTGATTAAATTATTTCACATTTTTTAAAAAGTAGAAAAACCAAAGTTACCACAAATTTCCAGTACTTATCAAAAGTTAACAAATGTTAATATTTTATCACAGATGTTTCACTTTTTTTTTTTTTTTTACTTTTAGGAATAAAATATACCAAATAATGTCAATTATCTGAACCATGTCTCCTCTTAAAGGGAATCCTAAAATAAGAGCCTATATTAATTTTTGCAATTTAAAAAAAATTATGAACTCTAGTTAAGATGGAGAAACGAACTCGTGCTTCAGTGTGCTCATTCTGCTCCAAAATACTGAGGATAATTGATGAAAAGGGTGGAAAAGCACTCAAGTTCAATGGAATTCAACATTTCGGGGCTCAGAATTCGAATGCTGGCAGTGGTTGCCAGATGCTCCTTTCTAGAGAATTGTGAATTGAAAGGATCCCCGGTAAGAAGCTCAGACTCACTGCCTGGGACTATGTATTTATGTAAAACTGTTAAGTCTAGAGAGACAGAGAACAAAGACAGGGCCCAAACCCTTCACTGGCTCCACGCTTTTATTTCTCATAAATCCTCAACATTACAAGAGGGAGTCATGTCAAAAGCACTGTAGGACATGGTTCTAGACTGAAGCACCAAGGGTTTAAATTAAAGAAAACCACAAAACTACAGAATCCTTAGACAGGGTCTAAGTAGCTAAAAAGTAAACTGAACAGGATTTCTCCACAATGAGATTGAAAACCAAAATTCCAAAACACTAAGGGAAAAGAGATAGTAAAGTGATAATTATAACAAAAATCCATTCTGGGGGCACCTGGGTGGCTCAGCGGGTTAAAGCCTCTCCCTTCGGCTCAGGTCATGATCCCAGGGTCCTGGGATTGAGCCCCACATAGGGCTCTCTGCTCGGCAGGAGCCTGCTTCCTCCTCTCTCTCTGCCTACTTGTGATTTCTGTCAAATAAATAAATAAAATCTTTTAAAAAAAATCCATTCCAGATGAAACTGTTTCCTTTAAAACTTCAAAATATTAATTTGTCTTTGTGCATACCAAACATAAGACTTGAAATCCTTCAAGAAGGAATAAACTATCATAAAACATAAAACAAAACAAAACCATCCCATTTAACTAATTTTTATGTATGGTAAGAAATTCTAAATTCATGTTTTTAAATGTAGATATTCCTCAAACTTATGGTTATTTCACATAAAAAGTGGTTTATTTTTACTTACTTTTCAATAAATGTAAGAGCTAAAACTATAAAACTCTTGGGAAAAAGCACAGGGATAAATTTCTGTAACCTTGAGTTAGGCACCAATTACTTAGCTAAAAAAACCAAAAGCAGAAGCAATAAAAGAATATTGGTAAGCTGGACCTCAGCAACATTAAAAGGTTTTACACTTCTAAAGCTACCATTAAGAAAACTTTAAAAAATCAAGTTATACACGGAGAGAAAAATATTTTCAAATCATATACTTGAGAAAGGACTTATAACCAGAATTTAAAAAACAAAACACCACAGGGGGCGCCTGGGTAGCTCAGTGGGTTAAGGCCTCTGCCTTCAGTTCAGGTCATGGTCTCAGGGTCCTGGGATCAAGCCCTGCATTGGGCTCTCTGCTCAGAAGGAGCCTGCTTTCTCCTCTCTCTCTGCCTGCCTCTCTGCCTACTTGTGATCTCTCTCTGTCAAATAAATAAATAAAATCTTTAAAAAAAAAAAAACAATAAACAAACAAACAAAAAAAACACCACAACAAAACTCTTACAGCTCCATAAGCAGCAGCATATAAAAAGATGTTCATTATCATTAGTTATTTGGAAAAAAGCAAGCCAGAATGATAATGGGATATCACATACATCCCTGAGATTAGCTTTTGAGAAAAGCCAGGTAATAAGTGTTCATGAGAATGCAGAGACACGGGAATCTTTTTTTTTTTTTTAAGATTTTTTTATTTATTCACTTGACAGATCACAAGTAGGCAGAGCAGTAGGCACAGAGAGAGGAAGGGAAGAAGGTTCCCTGACGAGCAGAAAGCCTGATGCGGGGCTCGATCCCAGGACCCTGGGATCATGACCTGAGCCGAAGGCAGAGGCTTTAACCCACTGAGCCACCCAGGTGCCCCAGGAATATTAACTCCTCCTGGTGAGAAAGGAAAATGGTGCAGCCCCTTTGGGAAATAATTTGGCCACTTCTTCAAGTGTTAAACACATATATACATGCAATCAGCAGTTCCACGCCTACCTACATACACAAGAAATCAAAGCACATTTCCCTACAGAGATGTGTGCACCAATGTTCAAAGCACCATTATTCACGATGGCCTAAAAGTAGGAACAACCCAAGCTGATGTGCATCAACTGGTGAATGGAAAAAGAAAGGGTTGTCTCTGATACTGAAGGACAACTGCCCTTTTGCTCACTTCTAGATATTTCTAAACAATCCTTTTATAAATCCAAAATCACTATGCTTAGCCTATGCCCCAGTTCTAAACATTAATTAGTCCAGTTGTATAAATCTATATAGCCACTTAAAATGTTCATAACAAATTTTCCCACAGTGAAAATGATTTTTTAATGGGAACCTTATACATAATCCATTTCCAAATCTAATTAGATTTATCTGGGGGAAAACATCATTGGCTAAGGGATATAACAAATACTAGCTAAACAAACGTTAATACACTCTAAATGGTGGAATATTGCTACATCTAAAAAAACATAATAACCAACATTAATAAGAAACTGGAAAACTGTAATTTTGGTAGTTATTCACAAAATATGCATTCTGTTCTATTTATAAAGTAATATCTTGTTCACGCGGACAACAGCCAATATCTTCAAACTTGTAGGCTCCACTTGAACTAATGCAAATGTTACTGTGGAGCAATTACACCTTTACTTTGCCTGGATATATAAATAAAAATTAGTATTTTCACAACCTAGTAATGAAAGTCTTGAGCATTAAGCAGTTTACACATATCGTCAGCTCTCATTTACAGTTATAATTTAATGCACTTATTATATCTACTGTTAATGTGTAACACGCAACATCTTACAGCTAAGCACTGCATTTTAATCTAATAATAGTAGCTATAATATTCCAAAATGTGCTTTAAGAATCAAAGCTGTAATATGTTCATTGAGGGTTTGAATTTGCATTTCAGGAGATCTAGATTTCTTACAACTTGCTGAAAAAGGACAAACAAAGACAAAAAAGCTTTTAAGGAGCCACCAGGGGAGAAAAAAAAAAAAAAAAAAGCAGAAGGAGAAGGGGAAAAAAAAGAATACTTTGGAAGAATTCTTTTTCCTTGCTAAGTAGAACGCGTTAAAGCCGACGGGTGGTCTCCTTCATTTACTAAGGAGACTAATGAATAAATACATGTCCACTTGCAGTGACACAGCATGTCCCATTCCAAAGAAGCCATTAAAGGACCAGGTTGACACTTTCTAATTCATTGTAGAAAGAGAAAGCAGGAAACCCAAAAGTCACAAAGGCTTTTCCTGGATTTTATAAAGAAGGATGGGGATTCAGAATAAACTTACAGAGCTGATCTCAGCAGAAATACTTTGCAATTCTAAGGTGAAGAGAGAAATGACACAACCCTTCCATGGGCCAAAACATAATGGGATCTCAGTAGCTACCACAGCACATATATGTGAATTAACTGGGAAATCCCTTTTATTTTTGTGCTAAAATCTATTTTCTAATTAATTTTTACCACAGACTAATCTTTATGCAGTGAAGTTTCCAAGTGAGCATTAGCAAACATTTCCTAGGTGTTCACATGTAACAACCTCTCTCCAGAGAGACAGACATAAACAACGTCCTTCCAGTTAGCACACAAGAGCTGACACAATGCCGTGGGAGTATGTGGGAGATAGAGAAGGAGGAATTAATTAGAGGACTCAAGGAAAACTTTCCAGAGGAAATGATACTTCGGGCAGGATCCGCGGGTAAGAAAGACGACCAGAGCACAAGGCAAGAAGGGCAGCAGAGGGAGAAAGAAAACTTGCATTAAATGACACCAAAGGTGTGACGGAGCCGGAGAATGGTGGTGATTTCGGTAGGACTGGAACCCAGAGCATGTTCGTAGGAATGGAATCCAGGCATGAAAGAAGATGAGGCTAAAGAGACAGACAGAAGGAAGAAAGATGCGGCTGAACCAGTGGAGTGGGACGAAAGGCTCAAAAGACACAAAACTTGGGATAAAGAAGGTGCCATTGAAAATGGGTCTTCAATTGGACCTTGAAAGGTAGTAAAATTGGCCAACTTCCTTCCTCAAAATATATCAAATATCTTGGGACTGCTGGCCAGTATAAGAACTGCTTTGGATCCCACAGAGAAAACATTGGAGAACTTAATGTGTTTTCATATCCAGTGAAGAAAACAAACAAACAAATCAAGAGTAATCAGCATGACTACAAGTCACGACATGCCAAAGACAAAACATGTCTACAACACTCCAGGACCCTAGAAAAACACAAGGGCTTCCATCCAGAGGGCATGCAACGACACAGTCACTGTGTGCAGCTGATGGCAGGAGGCAAGGCTCCATTCTGTGTCTGATCTTCGGCAACTGTGGTAGCCGTCTGGTAGCCAGGAGCCTCACGTGGCTATGTCCATTTCACTTAATTAAGATTAAGTTTAAAAATTGATTCTTGAGGGGCTCTAGCCATATTTCCAGTACTCAAAAGCACATGTGATTAGTGGCTGCGATACTGAACAGTGGGGAGACAGAAGGTCTCCCTCACTGTGGGAAAACCTACTGGGCGGTGCTACCCCGAAGTCACCATCACAGAAGAAGAGGAGAAAATTCCTTCCAGACAAAAAGGTGCCATTATAAATGACTCTGAGATCCTCAGATCACTAAGCACTGAATGAGGGTTACAGGGGTATATCAATATGTTTGTCAAAGTGAATTTTAACATAAAAAAAAGAATTACAGCGTAGTCCACGCTGCACAAAAACTAAGTCACTCCATCAACTGACTCCACAGCTGAAGCTTTGTGTCAGATT
Source organism: Mustela lutreola (assembly GCF_030435805.1). Taxonomy (NCBI): domain Eukaryota; kingdom Metazoa; phylum Chordata; class Mammalia; order Carnivora; family Mustelidae; genus Mustela; species Mustela lutreola. The sequence continues at coordinate 135,254,808 of NC_081298.1, read as the reverse complement.
TCCAGAAGTAACTGTGTAGTATGCAACCACATATCAGTTTGGGAAAATGGATACAGCCCATTTAAATAAATAAATAAATAAATAAGATTAGGTATAGCTCACTCATCACAATTAGACATCTTTCATTATGAATGACATTTCACATTTTGAAAGCAAAGCTAACCATTTAGAGGAATCCTGTGGAAAACCAATCTATAAAGAGGGTTATCATCTTTTAATTGACCTTATTAGAATATCAAAAACTGGGCTACTTTGTTCAACCTAAAAAAGAAAATGCTAATTTTATATCGTTAGAAATAGGAGAGGGAAATGTCACAGAGCCAACAATGACCAAAAGGTGTCGGGGGGTGTGTCTCCCAGGATGAACTATCCTGAGACGGGTACATACTTTGGTGGTTCAGACTATTATTCGCATGTCAATGAGGTGAGGGAAAAGGTGAAATGTCCTGTAGAAAATGGGCAAGAGAATGCAACAGGTACCTCACAAAAGAGGATCTCTCCTGAGCTAATTCCGTCTTATCAGCAATGGGAAAAATGCAAGTCAAGATCATAAATAAGTATCACTGAATACTTCAGAACAGGTAACATTTTAAAAAAATTAACAATGTTGAAGTGCTAACTCGGAATAAACGGCAATCCCCAGCGCTGTTGTTGAAAATGCCATGGGTAAAACCACTCCAGAAAATCATCTGCGGTTCCTGAGCGAGGCTGCAACTAGGGACGTGCTAGCATCCACCTCTGCGGGGGGGGGGGGGGTGGGGGGGGGGGGTAAGCAGACGCCGAGGACAAGGCAGGACCCGAGCATCAGTGACGTGCAGCGCGTGATGATGCAGCTGTAGTTTTAGCCAAAACGGAACAGACCCGACGCCAGTCCTCACCGGAACACGCTGGGAGAGGCGCACAGGGCAGTCCTCCACCGCAGCAAGGATAAATGTGTCAGCGTGTGGACGAGTCTCCCGGAGGATATGGGGGGTGGCTACTTCTGTCCCGTACAAAAACAGGTGAACTCAAACCACCATATGGAGAGAGGTGTGAAGGGGCATTAAACTTCTTTAAAACAAGAACAAAGGCCACAAAGACCTGGTGTCAGGACAGCCGTGATCTCTGGAAGGAGAAAGAAGGGCCAGAAATGAAGATGGGAGACGGTGTGTGGGGCCGTGCGGAAGGCGGCCCCAACACTTTCTCTGATGGTTTCATCGATACTGTCTCTGTGCTCATTTACTGAGTTGAACACTTTCGTGTACTTTTTTTTAATGTATGAATGTTGCATCTGACAAAACACAAAAAGTTTGGAAGAAAAATGGTCTCTGCACCCCATCCACAGGGCCAGGCGATGCCCACCTCGCTCCACCCCGGCTGGCTTCAATCTGCTCCCCCACGCACCCTAACTCACCTCCTGCTGCGCTCGACCAGTTAATGGTGAGACATTGATACTCTCCCCGCCTTCTGGGTGGATCTGGAAATTCACTTTTTGACAAAGAATCTGGAAAGAGAATATGACCTACTATGAAGGAATTGTGTTTTGAAATTCATGGCACTTCACAGTGTAGACTGGAAATTTAAAAATGACTCTTTTAACGAAAAATCTGCTATTTCATAATGAACAGTTTTTTGGGAACAGGCTTACTTCAGGACTTTCTGAATACCATGCCCAGCTGGTATACAATGTACAGAATGACAAAGACATGAAAAATGAGAATTCCAGAAGCTCTTCCTATAGTCTTATATCCTGTATGATCTCTTCCTATATTTTTGCAACAAGAGCATTAACCCACCCTCAGGCAGATCTATCCAGTGAATTTTAGGAAATGTAGCATCTCCCCAACCAAAACTCTTTCCCCTGCCATTTCCAAAAGGCCTCTAAAGAATGCTGTCACCACTGGTTTTAACTCCTATGATTTCCTCCTATGAACTCCTATGACCATTTCTTACATTTTATTCTCAACATTAACCTCCCCCTTTACATTCAATAATTTACTTCTTAATATTACTTCCTGTTTTCCTCATATTTGCCTTGTACCCTTTCTTCCTTAGTATAAGCCAAAAATATTATTTTATATCCTACTATCTTCAAATCCTTTTCACATAAGTGATAAGCTACTTTTCTTCCATAAATTAAAATTCTAATATTTTAAAAAATGATCACAAATCTCAGATCCACAAACCCAACAAAATACATTTCATACAGTTCGAGATTTACTTTACTGGGAACGCTTACCTCTCTCTGGAGAGAGCTGCTAGCTGCCAAAAGAGGTTCAATGCTGCTAGGAGGGCAATGTGTCAAAGCAAAAGCCATGAGCTCCTGACAAGTGGCCAAGTCCTGGTAACTTTCGGATTGTCCTAACTGGCTACAAACATCCCAACTCTTAGAATAACCTGCAAAATTGGCAAGCAAAAAAAAAAAAAAAAATTGGTTTCCACAAGAAAAGTCTCTAAGCTTAGAGGAGAAATCCAACGGCTTTCTGATCAGGTCTTGTGTCACCAAAGCACAATTGTGGTCATTAGTGATACGTAACATTTTCATAACCAGAAATACTTAAGGAACTAAAATAGGAAAGAAATATTAGACTTGTTTGTTATCCAGAAAGTTCAGCAATATCCCAGACACGTTTTTCTGATAAACGCTACTTCATTTCAGAATACCTAGCAATGACTATAAATAATCGACTTGGCTTTGACGCTGAGTAAAAAGCTGGATATCTGACTTCGGAAGACCCAAGCGTATGGCCCAACACTGCTACTAAGCACTTGTGTGAGCTGGAGAGAGTTCCACGTGTCACACTTTTTCTACTACTACAAAGTGACAATAACAATGCTTTCCTCCTTGAGTTGTTGAAGGATTAAATAACATTTCTATTTAAAAGCACTCTGTAAACTATGAAGTGTGAGAAAAGAAAAATTACTATAGGCAGCCACACAGAATCATTCACTTTACAGCAGAGAGAGATCCAAGGGCACAGCAAAGCATACAGTCAGCCCTGGCTCCCAGCAGAGATCTTTGTCCTACACACTTATATTCCAGATTCGTAAAATATGTTTTTATTTGTAGTTGAAAGAGTTCTCAAGTTTTGTTTGTTTGTTTTTAAGTACCAAGTTCTACTTTGAAAGGGTTTGTTTTTTCTAAGTGCAAAGGCCTTGGTCCAGAATAATTTCTCTAAATGTATTAAGTAAAAATCCAGGTATTACACTGATGAGAATAAAATTCTTACAAAACCCTCTAAATAATTTTAAAGCAATACACTGTTTTCTCAAAAACACCATAATTACTCTGAATTTAATGTTACAAGCCCAATATTGGTTAATAGTAGTACATACTTATTAGTTAATATTAAATAATTATAATTAGCTAATATTAATACTAACTAGTTACTATTAACATAGTATTACAGAATGTAGCTCTTTTATGAAACTGATTTTCTAATGCTGAGGTTATAAAGCATTTTTTTCCCCCAGAGTTTTAAACATTTTCACAAATGTACTCACAAAGAGTCTCTCCTTGACCAAACATTATTTCAGGCTCCTTTGAAACCTCTTCACAACTAGGCCCACACCTTGGCCCACGATGACTGAACCTGCATAGTCCAGCACTGGCGATAATCCTACAAAGCCCATTTAGAGAGAATCTCCCACCCTTGATAACTGATGACTACTGATATCTGATCCAATTCCTCCTCTCTCATCCTTGAATTTGATCATCCAAGCCCAATCTTCTTCAGCAAGAATCCTGTTAAGTCAGATTAGCAAGAATCCCACTGCACTTGATGTCTCAGAGTTTTACATCCACCGACCCCTCCCTATGCTCCTTGACTATAAGTCCCCAGCTGTCTTTTCTGTATTTGGAGTTAAGTCGACCTCTCTCACCTACTGCAATACTTTTAACATCTACTGCAAAAGTCCTAAATAAAGTCTTCCTTATCATTCTTAAGAAATATCAGAATAGTATTTTTCTTTAACAGTACACATACGAAAAGTGCAATGCTCCTAAATGCACAGCTCCGTGACTTATCATGAGGTGAAGCACGACATTTTTAACCGCTTGCCATGAAAGCGCACAGACAGTAGGTAAAAAGATTGCTTGGGCTTTCGTATACTCAGACACAGCCAGAGAAAGCAGATCGTTTAGTAGAGAGTCAACATCACTTCCAACCCCACTGGGGAAAACCTTCTTTCGCAGTGAGATTATGCCACAAAAAAATCAGATCTTCCAGAGAACAGACTTTGAATTTCCATATAGAAAATTTAAGGATCACATACTACTTCCTATTTTCTCAACATCAGTTTGAAAAGCACTATGCTATCCCTTTAAAAACAAAGACTAGAGATATTAACTACTCATGAATTATAGATCTTCAAAATGTTTAAATTTTCTTTTATATAACAAATACATGAAAAGGCATTAAAATATTTTACATAAAAGCATTCTTAAAATTATGAGTATATTTTTATTAGGCAACAGAAAGCAACCAAAATCTCAGCTAAAATGTAACTCCAAGCCCATTAAAGTACTTATATTAATACATAAGCACATGGTATACATACTGATCAGGGCTCATAAAATGTTTCTCATGTCTTTTGAAGAAAATGTAGCTGGCTTCCCAATCAGGCCAATTGATTTCAGAAGAGACCTTTTCCATTATTCATCATGTAAAAAGGACCTGAGCCAAGTGTCAAGTAATTTGTCTATTTCACCTGTGGCCATCAGCTCCCGACAATGCACACTGGCTGCTTTGTAGTCATGGAAACGAAGTGCTTGCTCCACTAGAAGGATCAGAACCTGTCCACGCCTTTCTTCCGGGTCTTCACCTGTAAACACATGCAAATCACTTAAAGATTGTGGCAGCATCAATTGATAAAAGAGCTCATTAACATTGTGTTTCTAATTAATTAAAAAATAAACAGTAGAGCTTGGACTGATTTTTTAAAAGATTATAGGACAAATGTCACAGCAACTTTGACCTTCCAATCTATTTATTAATCCTGGAATTAGCTTTCAGTCTCCTAAGAGATCAATGACTAGTATCAGCCCCCGACCAACCATTCCAATCTAAGTGCATAGAGAAAAGTTTTCCTCCCAACAAGAACTTGCAAGTATTTGTTATTTCCTCTTTTACATTATGCCCTTTGAATGTTGTTTCTAATTATAATTAATAAATGACAATAACAAGGTGGGGAGACTTACACAGTAAACTGGAGAGAATTTTATAGCTTCTCTAACGGTACTACCTTTTATTTATCCTCATAAGCATCTAGGCTCTAAGAACACTGAGCAAAATTCAGTTTACGTTAATACAAATATCTTAATTTTCTCAAGACTCTTGGACGTCAACTTAGATGTTATGTCCTTCTCTGACATCTCTACGTAAGATTTCTTCACAAGAAACACGTGGGTAAAGTGTCCCTCTTTCATGTTCCTTTACTTTTCATTCTGTGAATACCAATTTATTGAGATTATCATTTTAAAAATCTACATCTTCTATCAGAATTTAAGGTCTCTGAAGACAGGGATTCCATCCTTGTTAAATTCCCAGTGGCTGGCATCAAGTCACACACATAACTGGGGCTCAAAAAAATATATCCTCGGGGCACCTGGGTGCAGTGGGTTAAGCCTCTGCCTTCAGCTTAGGTCCTGATCCCAGGGTCCTAGGATCGAGCACCGCATCGGGCTCTCTGCTCAGCGGGGAGTCTGCTTTCCCCTCTCTCTCTGCCTGCCTCTCTGCCTGCTTGTGATCTCTTTCTATGTGTCAAATAAACAAATAAAATCTTTAAAAAAAGATAATTATATATATATATATATATATCCTCAGTGAAACGAGTAGAGATTCTATCCAGAATGTGATTTTCAGGGGCACCTGGGTAGCTCAGTGGGTTGGGCCGCTGCCTTCGGCTCAGGTCATGATCTTGGGGTCCTGGGATCGAGCCCCACATCGGGCTTTCTGCTCAGTGGGGAGCCTGCTTCCCTCTCTCTCTCTCTCTGCCTGCCTCTCTGCCTACTTGTGATCTCTGCCTGTCAAATAAATAAATAAATAAAATCTTAAAAAAAAAAAAGTGATTTTCAACTATAAGACAAATAATTCAAAGTTACAATGTAAACACAATGTGTATACTTGAGACTAAAAAAAAACAGTAAAACGTGTTTTATATTTTAATGAGGTAAAGAAACCTTAAAATTATTTTCAATATTTCCAAAAAAAAAAAAAAAAAAAAGAAAGAAAGAAAGAAAATACCCAATGGCCCCTGCATTTTTAGGTTACAATGTGGTTTGGAAGAAAAAATATATCACAGAAAGGTCTAAAATCAGTTTAAAAATATGTCACCATTAATCTCCAACCTGTCCTGCATAGGTTTAAATAAAATCCACATATTGGCCTCAACTAATCGAAAAAGATTTTTTAAAAATTGAAGAAACACTATGATTCATAATAATATTATTAGAATAACAAACCCATGTTCTGTAACACTGGAAATAGAATACATAAAAAGTTTCTCAATAATAAATGCACATATCACACTTAATATAAAACCTATTTCCTAGATAATACTCTTGAAATGTTTTAATTTATTCAGAATATCTAAATCAAAAATAAAAATGGCCAGGGGCGATTCTTTTTTTTCCATGAGACAACTTGACTAGGTTGCAAAGATATCTCTGCAGATATAATTAAATCTCTTAATCAGCTAACTCTAAGTAACGGGTCCATTGATTACCACGATCCAAAAACCAAAAAAAAAGGAGGAAACAAAGAATAAAAGATTTGGGGCACCTGGGTGGCTCAGTGGGTTAAGCCTCTGCCTTCAGTTCAGGTCATGGTCTCACGGTCCTGGGATCAAGCCCCGCATTGGGCTCTCTGCTCAGAAGGAGCCTGCTTTCTCCTCTCTCTCTGCCTGCCTCTCTACCTACTTGTGATCTCTCTCTGTCAAATAAATAAATAAAATCTTAAAAAAAAAAAAAAGAATAAAAGATTCAAAGTGAGAAAATTCTTAACTATGGAATCTTCAATAAATTAACTTATTTATTCCTATTTTCTCACATTCTAAATAAGTGTCATAACTCTGCTATAAGGGACATAGTAAGAAGTAACTCAGATAAGTATAAAAGCATAAAACAAGATTATTGTTGTTAATATAAACTTTTATATGAAACTTAGGTAAGTATAAAAGCATAAAATGAGAATTACTATTATTAATATAAACTTTTATAGGAAGATGGGTTAGTCACCCTGAACTCCAAAGTTCAAATATTTAACTGCTTTTAATTCTAGAAAGTTCCAAACTGAATAGCTGAGTAAATGGGAAAACATAACAAAAAATAATCTATAAAATGATCTAGAAAAATATTACAAATGAAACAAAGAAAAATGAATTCTTTTTTTTTTTTTAAAGATTTTATTTATTTATTTGTCAGAGAGAGAGCAAGCACAGGCAGACAGAGTGGAAGGCAGAGTCAGAGGGAGAAGCAGGCTCCCTGTGGAGCAAGGAGCCCGATGTGGGACTCGATCCCAGGACGCTGGGATCATGACCTGAGCCGAAGGCAGCTGCTTAACCAACTGAGCCACCCAGGTGTCCCAGAAAAATGAATTCTTAACAGTCAAGAGTATGGCCTGACAAGACATCTATTAAAGAAAATGACTCAGATATTTAGCCTGAAAAATGGAATATTAATGGTGGCATAATAAGGCTTTGAGTTTATGAAATATAATTTAAGCTATGTCCATAAATTCTCTGCCACTCCTTTCTAAAGATGGAGATAGTTGCCCCTCCCCTTGATGGAGGCTGATTAGTGATTTACTTCTAAGAGAATAAGGTGGACAGGATGATGTGTGACTTCCAAGACTAGATCATATAGGACATTACAGCTTCCTCCTCACTCTCTCATGGATCAACTGCTTGAGGGGCAATTAGGTGTCAGGTAGACAGAACAATTAAGAAACCCTGTGGAGACGTCCATGTGGCAAGGAACTGATGCCTCTTCCCAGCAGCCAGGAAAAAACACCGAGTCTCCTCCAACCACCCAATGAGTAAGCCAGCCCAGAAGCAGATCATCCAGGCCCAGTCAAGTCTTCAGGCAGAGCCCATGCATACTTCCCCTAAACTTGAAAGGGCCCATATAATTGCCTCATGAATAAGACATGATGGCAATGTAACTGCCCAAATTCCAAAGTCAGATCAGAAAATCCCAAGAAGCTTTTGCTGGTTTCTCTCAGAACATGGACTCTGGGAGCCGTCAGTCACCATGTAAGAACAGTGGTACTCTGCAGCCACCATATGGAAAGACCACAAGGAGAAACCATACAAAGAAGAGATTCAGCCCTGGCTACTGTATCCCCAGCTATTTTAGTGTTCCCAAACCAGGTGCCAGTCACAGATAAAGCAACTTTGAGATGAGCCGATCCATCCCTAGACACTACGTGGGTACAATTTCATAAGAGATCCTGAATTGCCTGGCTGAGCCCAGTCAACCTCCAAGCACTGAGAAAGATAAAAATTAAATGATTTTGTTTTCAAGTCAGGAAATCTTGGGAGTGGTTTATAAAGCAGCAGCAGATTATCAGAATGCCCTACAAGACTCAGATAAGTATCACGAGCATTGGGATCCCCTTCTTAATTACCCTCCTCGCTAGGCAAAATACTAGCATTGCCTTTCTTACAAGCTCTATGAAATCTGTATGCAGAAGCCAAGCACACACCCCATCCCGTGCTGCAACGTAATTATCTGCTTTCTCAGCCCTCAAAGATTCTGAATTCCCAGGGGACAGAAGCTAGGCGCACCAGACCCTTATATCCCAACTACTCAGCACAGTGATACTACCTCGCCTGTCTCTGCTTCCATTTCTTCATCAGTAAAATGTAGCTAACGAGAGGCCGCTATACATCATGAAAGAGCCAATATGTAAAAAGAGCAGAGAGGGGGACTGAAAGGTTGTTAATCACATTAAAAATTCCTACAATTTACCAAAATCACAGATGATCCTGTTTCCATGTCAACAAGGAAAAGGATAAAAATGGAAATCGGTCTTTGTAGGCACATAAAAAATGCTGACAGCATCCCTGAGCTGCTTCCTTAGTTTCTGAGAAATTTCCTTATGAAAGTCTTCCGTGATGATCAGACTGCTTCAAAGTTTACAAGATGCTTTTCTAGCATTCACTTATTCAGGGGTCCTTGGAAACATGAAGGGTGAAGCCAGGAGTATCATTCCTATTTTCCCGAGACAGAAACTGGAGCCAAAGTCACTTTGCAAGTGTATGGGGTAGTCAGGACTGAAGCAGCCTTCTGACCAAATCCAACCTCTCCTCTGCCATCCAAGATGCCTCACGATGGGTGACGGGTTCCAAAGCTGCCAACAGACCCACGGGTAAAGGTGCTGATGCTCTGCTTCCGGACAAGTGACTCAGGAAAATCGACTACAACCACAGACCTTCAGAATGAGTCCTCCATATTAAGATTTTAAGAATTAATTAATATATGTCCCCTACTACACTAAATATAGGTTTCTTTAAAGTTCAGAATATAAGCAGAAATCCTGTTTACTTTTGAGTCTACAATATATGGTTTGGATGAGCCCAACTTCAAACCACAGCTTATAAAATATTTGTATAACAACTCTTTGTTGTTTCTCTCTTTTTTTTTTTAAGTTTTATTTATTTGAGACAGAGAGAGAGAGAAACACAAGCGGGGTGGGCAGAGGGAGAAGCAGACTCCCCACTGAGCAGGAAGCCCAGGGGTTCAATCCCAGGACCCAGAGGTCATGACCTAAGCCGAAGGCAGATGATTAACTAACTGAGCCACCCAGGCGCCCCTGGCCAGCAACTGTTCATGTAGAGATAATTGTAAGTCAAAAATACAAAAGAAAATGATTAAGAGACTCTGCTCGGCAGAAGAGTGCGGTTACAGAAGCATGAAAGGCAGAGTCAGACTTTCTTTGGGAGCCGGGGTCTGCTATTTAACCCTGCCAAGCAAGACTTCTCTGATCCTCAATTCCCCTCATAAGATGAGAAAAATACCATCATCCGTACCTTTTAATAGATGAATAGAATGATTGAATGAATAGATGATCACCTATGTGCAAACCCCACCAAATAGTAAATGCACAAGTTCTTCTAAGAAATTGCACAAACTCAAAAAATATCACTCCAAATCTGGACACTGAAAGTGAGTGGTAGGGCTGACTTGTCTATATTTAAGCTTTTTTTTTTTTTAAAAGATGTTATTTATTTATTTGACAGACAGAGATCACAAGTAGGCAGAGAGGCAGGCAGAGATAGAGGAGGAAGCAGGCTCCCTGCTAAGCAGAGAGCCTGATGAGGGGCTCAATCCGAGGACCCTGAGATCATGACCTCAGCCAAAGGCAGAGGCTTTAACCCAGTGAGACACCCAGGCGCCCCTATATTTAAGCTTTCTGATTACAAATATTAATCCCAACTTATACTCCTGACCTCACAACCACCTCCTAGCACCCTGAATGAGCCTGTCCTCGTTTAAAGGACAGAGGGACCAGCAGCTCGGTATGGGGACACATTCCTCCAACACACTGATCTTTGCAGAAAAGATAAATCCTTGGTCAAGAGTGGCATCCTGACAGCAGCAAGCACATATTCTGGCCTTTGCCCAGGATGATGTCAAGGATGGCATGGAAACCTTCCTCTGCAATTCAGCATGCAAAACTTACCTGCTACCCTCAGCAACTCGGCAAGGCCCAGAAGCTTGGCAGACTGTTTGTAGCATGTGGGGGACTGCTGGAGACACTCCTTGATGAGGCTGATCCGATCAGAGCACAATCGCACTGCAAGAGAAAGACTAAATACTTGTAACCAGGGACATCACTGAAGAATGTCATGACGGTCGCAGTTTAGGCAAGCAAACACGATGTAAACTCTTAGCCTCCAAATCAAAAAGAATTAAGAAAGATACAATTATTTTTAAAACATTAAAGTTATTGTTGCTTCTGAATAAATAATACACAGCTAGGCTAGGCTCTTTTGTCACCAACCTTCTGAAAGAGCAAAGGCATCAGTATCTAGAAGCTAAGAAAACTGTCACCTTTTCAAGTGCCATGTAGGGTCTTAGGGAAAATTATAAGGAACTCAGTGTTTGCTCTGAAAACTTCATATACTTGTTCTTATTACACCAGAGCCCTCATTCAATTTGCCCCCCGACCCCAAAAGCCATTCCATGTTCCAAACATGCATCTTCCACCTCTACTTCATCACCCCCATTTAAAGGGTAAAAATTTTCAAACTGCTCACTGTTCCAATGTACTACCCTTTCCCAAACAGGCCCGATCTTCTCGCTTGAGCCAGATATTAGGAAAACAAAACATGTCCGATCATATCGGTTCACACTACGAGGTAATTAAGGACACTTAAAGGGAGGGGGGGAAAACTTCAGTAAAGATTATTCTACATATGCTAGGAAGGAATGGTTATGTAAGGGGAGCTGTCAACATTTAAGAAGGCTGGCACTACCTAGGTGGCTGGGCCCCCAGAAATACAACAGTAGCAACTCTAAGGATAGCGGCTGATATTACACGAATATGACCTACATCCCAGGCACTGTTGTAGGTAATTTACATGTATTAATCCTACAAGACAGAACTTGACAAGGCAGGTGCTATCATCTTCAGAAAATAAAAGTGTGGAAAGGTCACTGAACAAAATGATGGAACCAGAATTCAACCCACCTCCTTATATGTTTTTTAAGCCTTCATTCCTTTGTCCATTACCAAATCCATGGCTAGCTCCCACACATTCTGTGTTCTCACCAAAATTTCTTAGAGGCAGTAGAGGGCCCAGGTGTTGGGGAGATAAAGGAGAGAGCTGGCAGTTTTTCTTTGGAATGGGCTCATTTAAGTTTTCATTATGATTTAATTTCAAACTTACAAAATGGTTGCCAGATGCTACAAAGAACTCTTTGTCAAGAATAATCAGCTGTTAATAATTTGCTCCAGGTATACATGCACATGTACCACCATACACAGGAGCCCCCCCATACATTTATACAAACACTCATACACATGCACACACACACACAATCTGTTTTTTCTGAACTATTCAAGAATAAGCTGCATATATCCTATCCTTTAACTCCTAAATACTTCAGTGTATACTGGGTTCCTTTACAATGGCTATTTATACATCTGCTAGTACAGTCATCCTTTGTCACCTTTACCATAAAACATAAAGTAGATAAAAACTTCAATTACTTACTTCACCATCACCACAGCCAACGTGTACATCTGAGTCTAACTTCGCTAGATTGTATTATTACTCCCAGTATCCACTGTAATTATTTGTACCCCAAATACCCACCTGACTAATGGTACGCTTGGCTGTGTGATTCCTTGGGCAATGAAATGTGAGTGGAAGCGACATATGCCACCTCTCAGCCAATGTTTCATGAGACTCACCATGGGACCCCACTACTGACCCTCGCCCCTCCCATGAGAATGCCATCTCCCAGGAAATGGGGCAGAAATGCCTGTAAGCAAGAAATCAATTTGCTCTCACGTGTCATTGAGGCTTTTGAGAGACCTGTGATAGCACAGTCTAGCAAAAATTAACTGATACCATACACTTCAAACTTTTCCGTAACTTTTCTCAATCAAAAAATTGGGTTTTTACTTTTCCTTCAACATCCGCTACTGTTTGGGGTCTTCTCCTTATATGTATTTTAAGGAAATGTGTATTACTACTTCAATATTCTAGATTCAATTACTATAATAAAGGTACTTTCTACATGTTTCTAATTTTATTTCAAAACAACACCCACCACAGATCTCACTCCACATATGTAAAAAAAATCTAAGGTTTTCATAGATGCTTTTACAGCTGTACTTGATGAGCTGGTACTCTTAGAGAAACTATAGTTTTAATAAATCTGGTAAGTGGATTTCCTTACTGTCACCATTCTTTTTCTAGCTCCATAAAATCAAAGTAGAAAACTAAAGCCATACATAGCAGCGGATCCTCATTTTCTCTGAAGTTCCAAGTTTTTTTTGTCTGATTCTTGCATAACTACTAATATTTCAAATACATCAAGTAAATTTGGAGAGTGGGATTCTAAGAGAATGCAGTTGTCATTTTCAATGGTCATTTTACTTTATTTATTTATTTACTATTTTTTGAGCCTCTGGACAATCACTATACTAATTCTCTCTTACTGCTTATCATAGGACATGCTAAATTATATTTCAAAATGTAATTTCTCAGTTAGGTAAATTCAAGCCTTAGATATTATTATATTTCTATGAAGGAAAGAGTCTTCTTCGACACCTAACATTCCTTTTCAAGTGGAATTAATAATAGGAATAAACATGTATGCATGTATGAAGGTCTCTCATTTTCCTGCGGTTGTCATAAGTATATATCCAGTGTTTAAAAAAAAAAAACTATAATGCACACAGACACATGCACACACATAAACGCATAAAGGAAAATCTGTGTAGCAGATGAGCTACACACCTGCACTCTCATCAACACCTTCTACGAGACACAGACAGTGAACCATGCCCAGTAAACCACAGACACAAAATACCAAATTCGGTCACTAGTGAATGGCATCAAAGGGACATAGCAACCTGGGCAGTTCTGTGTGCCACTGCTGAAGTACAAATCTGAACTGTGCAGGTGCAGGTGACACTACCCAGAAGTCACTTAGCTGATGAGTGAGAACACCTGAGTTTCCTTCTTGAATCTTAGTTTCACAACCACTTCGTCAGTAGAGAATGGTCTACTATTTACAAACACAGGTTTGAATTCTAGCTCCACGTCTGTGTGATCCTAAGCAAGCTATTTAACCCCCTGAACTTTGATTTCATCATCTGGAAGTTGAAAACAATAATAGCCACTACTTCATAAGGTATTTTTGAAAATTAATAAAAACCTACAAATAGGGACGCCTGGGTGGCTCAGTGGGTTAAGCCACTGCCTTCGGCTCAGGTCATGATCCCAGGGTCCTGGGATCGAGTCCCTTATTGGGCTCCTTGTCCAGCAGGGAGCCTGCTTCTCTCTCTGCCTCTGCCTGCTACTCTGCCTGCTTGTGCTCTCTGACACATAAATAAAATCTTAAAAAAAAAAAAACCTATAAATATATTTAGAACACAAAAATCACTCGATCAATGTTAGTTATTGCTATTACTACTGCTACTGACCTAGTCACAGAAATGCTTATGAAGTATGGAATCCTCTCATGCAAAAATGCTCAGTGTTTCAGATACAACTTTCAGGTCCAGCTAGAGAATCTTTTATGATTACCTCCATCTGAGGAAGGTGAAGCTCAAAAACATGACGATGGCTACAGGTCACACAGCTCAAAGTGGCTGAATCAGAATTCAAACTTGTACATGACACTAGTGTGACTCTGTCTTGCCTTCAGGGTCAGTCCTTCCAAGTCAAGAATGTACCTTATTCCCTTCATCATTTCGATTTCTGGAATAGGGGAAGAAGCTAATTCAAAATGGAAGGAAAGCAAATGGAAAGAGGAGAACAGAGGAAGAATGAGAAAGCAGGTAAGAGACTCTAATTCTACCACCAGTTAGAAATGCGGACCTCCATGAGAAGCAACAAAAATGACAGTTGATGACTAGAGCTCTTACGAAGTCCCAGGCACTGTGCACACATGGCCTTAGCCCTTCTGAGAAATTCTAGAAGGTGCTTCTTAGTATCCCCATTTTGTAAATGAGGAAACTTACACAGAAAGCAAGGTCAGATACCTGTCCAGTTACGCAGCACTAAGTGGCTCCAGGCTGGCTTTACCCACAATGCTTGGCGACTAAAAAACGATTTACCCTACTACAGAAAAAGCATGACGGACAACTGAAACATCTCAAATCTGCTCATGTGAACAGTAAGAATAATTTACACAAAACATAACATCCAAATTATGGGGGAAAACACACACATGTGCACACACACAAATACTTTGTAGGAGACTCAAACGTAAGGACCCATTTTTACATATTTCTTTCCCTGTTTTCTATTAACTCCTTAATTATAATATAGCTAGTACAACTAGCCCTCCCTTGGTGACTACTAGCAACTCCTGGAGTGTAAGCAAAGGCGGCCTTAAAACAAAGCAAAGTGACAAAATGAACAACATGTGCTACAAAAATACCCGGACCATGAATGTTCAAGTATCAAGTTACTTTGTCCAGTATTCCCGAGAAGTACAAAAGCAGCTTACACCTAAAGTGTATCTGCAACATAAACACAAACAGGATACAAAGGCAATATCCCATCTTCCATCTAGAAGGTCTTCTGACATTCATTTTAAATAGGAAATCAATAGATCAAGCTGGAAAGCTGTCAAGACATGAGAGCAAATGTCTTTCTTAACACACACTTCAGTCAGGAAATTTCTCAGAAGTAAGCACATGGTAGCAGGTTGGTTGCAGATTTTCAAACCCATCAGATGATGTACGAATAATGCCAGCAAAAATACTGCTAACTGGGCACCACAGAAAATTAAAATTTTATTTATTATTTCAAGTCAATTGAACTAAATCTTTAGCATTTGGGGGACTGCAAGAAAAGGTTTTTTGGTATTACATTAGTCCACCTGGAATAAATAAGTAGCTAAATACACACATATACACAGAGTCAAAGCTATAAGGACTTGGCCTTAGAAGAGATCTAAGAAGGGCAAGCTTCATAGTGTTCTGGACTCCCCCACCACTGAATTCTTGATTGAATATGTGTTTCAGGGGAGATAGTTCATGATGTAACACATTTGAGAACAAAATGAAAATATTTTTAGTAACTGATTTATTTCCACAATTTTAAAAGCTTTGGGCTCAAAAGTTACAGGAACGATACTACAAAATAGAATTTTCCAGTAATTTAACAATCTCCATACTTACTTAAGATGCTACAGGATATGTATAATCATGTGGAAATTATTTCTAATGCTATTCAAGGTAACAGAAATACTACCTCGTTCAAGTCTAATAAATTCACCTGACAAGCAGAGCTTTAATTTTTAGTAGAACTATAATGGAAACCCACAAGAAAACGTGAGAATGTGTCTAATGACTTATATCTCCTAAGATCCATCTGACTCAAAACCCTCAAAACACATGACAAAGACACCGAGAACCTGTAACAGGACCCTGTTGTCCAAAATTACCAGGAGTTTAAAAAAAAGAAGAAGAAGAAGAAGAGAAGGAGGGGGCGGCAGAGGAGGAGGAAGAGGAAGAAGAGGAGAGACAATTCTCATGAAAATTTATCAAAAACCAGAAACAGAAAAAAAAAAATTAAAAAAAAAAAAAAAACAGAAACAGAAAGAACTTCGCTACACCTCCCCCACTCCCAAGCCCAAACATTTCCAGGGTTAAGAGTGAAGAAAAGAGATTACATGGAAGGCACCAAGCATACTGCTGATAACCATGCTACCCGCTTCACTTAGGGCACTGAGGTCCAGAGTTCAAGGCAATAGGAAGTCTACTACCCACTTGTCGGGTAAGGTTCAGGACACTGGGAGACACACACTGTCCTCATAGCACAAAGGAGATAATGACACACGACTGCATATCAGCATGCTTGTTTGGGTGGTACTACACAGACGTGTGCACTTAGGTAGAAGAATTTGAGCAACGTTAAGATATCTAAACAAGAACTTTCTATCATTCCTTTGAATAAAATCGTATCAACACAATTAAAGAATATTCCGTAGTAAGCATAAAAAATCATCTATGATCATGTGTAGCTACTTCCAAATCTATGCAACTGAAACAAAATACAGAAATAAACTGTACATCAAAACTGATGGAGATCCGAAACTCTAATCCACAATACCCATTTGGTTTTATCCAAAAAAATTGACTGGCATTATTTTTTTTAATGATATAACTGAGAACTTACAAAATAAATTTATGATAAAATGTTGGATATATTTCTTCTTTGAGTTTCCACTTAAGGTTTCCTTTGAAAAATGGGGCAGAGGGTCAGATCTATTGCTAATGGATTAAATGACCAAAAGTACTCCTTAATTCAAACAACTACAAAAGAACTATGCTAGTGAGTCAACGCAAAGTAAGTTAATACTAAGTTAATAATGCAACATTAAATAGAAAACTCACCTTGCAAAGGCAGGATTTTTACCCCAAACTCTTCAAGACACCCAAGGGCTTGGATAAGATCTAGCTCCTCCTGAATGGCTGCTGGTCTATCAGTTATCAGCTGTAAGCAGCACCTAAGGGAAATAAGATCAGCTTTAACCAAAAAAAAAAAAAAAAAAAAAAGTAAGAGATGCTTGGCTAAGATGCCTTTCTGTATTCAACAACATGAGATCCAACACATATTTATCAAAAACCTCCTACATTCCAGGTATCCTGCTTGACACTTTCTGTTATCTTACTTAATCCTCATAGCAAGCCTGTGTGATGGGCAAATAGCATCACCCGCTTCCTAAGGAAGCCAAAACCAAAGCTCAGAGAGGCGAAGTGATCTGTGCAGGGTTGTACCGAGGGCAGGGAACGGTATCACATTACAAAGCAAAATACATTAACTGCCTTCAACGCTCCTTTTCCTGCGGACTCCGAAGGTAATAATCATACAGGAAGGATTTAAAAAGGGAGACAGAACTCAGGTAATTTCCAGTTATTCTTCTACGAAAAACAAACATCTTGTTTGGTGACAACTTCAACTCCGTTAAAAGAATAAGCTGAGACACTGCACAAAGGATATTTTTCTGATCACAGGAAGAGTCCGTTTATAATGCAGTGCTGAGATGAATACAGGAAAGAGGGCTTTGCTAAACCAAGAATCTGTGACACCTGTGGGGTATTTTAAGCACGTTTTTTAAAAATCCAGACAACGTGCACTTAAGAAATCTTTTCATTAACAAATAAACTTACTTTCTGAAAGGTGCCTGTGGCGAACGCTGGGACACAGGACTAGAAAGAGGCAGAGATCGGGCCAGGAAAGGCTAATGGTGCTAAAGTCTTGAATTGTCTTGAAGATCCCTGGGCCCCGGGATGCATCTGTGGGACCGAGCGATGGATGGAGGCCTACCTTGCTTTGCAAAATTGTAAAACTGAGCCAAGATGAGCACTAACGCATACTTCTGATTCAAATGGAACAAGGGACGAGTCTACGTGCAGCAGCTACGGAAAAACTACCGCGCTACCTTCAAACCCACAAGTTCCCAGTTCTGGCAATTTCTACCACAGATAGGCTCACACACGCCCACATGCCCACCCATAATTAGGGATGCTCACTACCAGTGTTTTTACAATACAACAGGATGAATTTTTATCATGAATGAAATAAATTGTAAAAAAGTCGAACAAAGGGATATTCTACAACCATCAAAAAGAATAGATCAATCTGACATGTCCTCTTGAAAAAAACCATCAGTATAGATTGTAAGTGAAAATAAGGAGATCCAGAAAGGTACTTACAGGTCGTAAGCACTCATTTGTGATTTTTTTTTTTTTAAGATTTTATTTATTTATTTGACAGAGAGAAATCACAAGTAGTCGGAGAGACAGGCAGAGAGAGAGAGGGAAGCAGGCTCCCTGCTGAGCAGAGAGCCCGATGCGGGACTCGATCCCAGGACCCTGAGATCATGACCTGAGCCAAAGGCAGAGGCTTAACCCACTGAGCCACCCAGGCGCCCCAGCACTCATTTGTGATTTAAGAAAGAGGAAGGTAACATTGAAGAAAGTATTCTGGAAGGATATATAGGAAAATGATTTAAAAAGATAGCTGAGGGGTAAAGTTAGGGGAATGGGACCGAGAAGAATTATTGTAAACACATAACCTTTTTTGTATTGCTGAATATTTTTATCCTATGGATGTATTATTTCCTCAATTTAAAAAATTAGTTCATAATAATTTAATCAGTAAGAATATATTGGTATTAAACATAACTGTGAACATTTAAATATATCTAGCTCACAGATCATCATCAGTCTGGTGTCACCTTATATACACATACAACATGTTTTCCAAATTAAGATGTGCCCTTGTGGGAGAAAAAGGGAAATACTGGAAGTGTAGATTTGAAAATGATCTGTGAGAACATCGGCCAAAAAGATTTAGGTCAAACACAACTCCCAGTTTCAAAGGCTATTCTATTTGATATTTTCATCATCTGAAATAGAAATATAATCCCTTAGGAGAGAAGAAAAAAAATTTACTATTTTTAACAACTCTGTCAAGTTCAATAACATGGTTTGAGAAAACATGGTTCTCTCTGTGCTAAGATATCACTGGGGAAAAAAGTCTCCTTTAAGCTTTTAGCTGCTAGTCATTTGATAGAAAAAAAATAAATCTAAGTAGCCAACACAATCACTACATCAAAATAAATTCCAAATGGGCTTAAAATTTCAAGGTGAAAATGTAACTATCAAAGTAGTAAAAAAAAATGAAAAATTATTATAATGGTCTTGGAAATTAAAGGTCTCTCAAAAGATAACACACAAGACAAAAACTATTAAAGAAAACATAAAAATCTTTAAAGATTTTGAATAACAATTTGAAAGATAAATCATATATACAAAAACTTGACAACATGGTTAAAACAAGTGAGAGAGGAAAAGGACAAATGTCCTCGTAAGAATCAATAGTAAAAAGGGGTGCCAGGGTGACTCGGTCAGTTGAGCGTCCAACTCTTAGTTTCAGCTCAGGTCACAGTCTCAGGGTCATGGGATCAAGCCCCACATTGGGCTCTGTGCTCAGGAGGGAGTCTGCCTGAGGATTCGCTCTCTCTCTCTCTCCCTTTGCCCATCCCCCCCCCCCGCACAGGCTCGCACACTCTCTCAAATAATAAATCTTAAAAAAAAAAAAAAGAATCAATAATAAAAATATTGACACTAAATTTCCAGTACAACAGGCCAAGTGAGAAACTGAATCCACAGTCCAGAAATTTCCACCAGGAAGGGACTTCAGAGCTTTATCATCCAATTAGGTCCTTCAACCTTAAACAGAGCACAAGTCATGTAAAGCAGACAGCCACTGCCTCGATGTGCTACAAATTCCTAGAACTTGAATTTGCAGGCTAGCGCGTGAATCCTTTCTAACAGAAGCAATGTACAATCTCACCGATAATGGGCAAGAAAGACTGGGAAGGCATGCTGGAGAAAAGCGGTCAGGAGAAAGTTGATGAATATTCATAAGGTAATTCTCTTTCTGTATGCAAGCAATAAATAACTGTGCCCCATACAGTATAGTCAATCTGTACTTGTGGCAATGTGTTTTGTAAAGGAAAGAATAAAATCCAACAATGGAGTTTGTGTATTCTGACTTGTCCCCTCCCTCCCATGGAAGAATACAGAATTACTCCACCTGGCCAGATCCATGCAGCTATCCGTGAGGCTGGTAGAAGAATTAAAGTACTCTCTGCTGGCAGCCAAGACCAAGTCAATACTCCTTTCATAACCGACCCTGTACTGGGTTTTCCCTTTATGGGCTACACTAGCAGGTGGATTTATGGAACAGGCGCTGCAGTGCATCATCTGCCCAGCTAGGTGGATATTTTCAAGGCGACTGGAACACAAAAGGCTTTCTGTAAATATCTGGGGGAAAGAAGAAACTTTAATTAGTTAAAGAGGGCAGATTCAGTTCTCAATGAAATGAAGATTCTGACATCCAATGAAATCAATTAAAAATACAACCATCCTAAAAGCAGCAGTAGCATGACACTGTGAATGCACTAAATGACAATGAAGCATATGCTAAGTGGTTAATTTTATGTTATGTGAATTTCACCTCAGTAAAACAAAATCGTCTTTTAGAAAGAAGAAATAACTTAATGGAACAAACCAACTGGAAGCCTAACACAGTTGATCCTTGAAAGCATGGGCCTTAGGGTGCTGAACTCCCATGCAGTCAGAAATCCCCCTATAACTTTGGACTCTCCCAAAACGTAGCTACTAATAGCCCACTGTTGACCAGGAACCTCACTGATAATATGGACAGCCAATTCACACATTATTTTGTATTTTGTATCTGCTATATTCTGTAGCAGAATTATTTTGTATTTTGTATCTACTATATTCTGCTTATTCTTACAATAAGGTAAGCTGGAGAAAATATTAAAATCATAAAGAAGAGAAAATACATATAATACTGTACTCATTTAATACTCTACTCATCAAAAAAACAAACACCCATGTTGTTCAAGGATCAATTGTATCTTGATGTATCATAAGGAATGTTTAAGTAAAATATCTGGAATTCATACTCATTAAAAACAGGATTCCTTTCTATGCAGTCATCAAAAGAAATGAAATCTTGCCATTTGCGATGACATGGATGGAACTAGAGGGTATTGTGCTGAGCGAAATAAGTCAATCAGAAAAAAACAATTATCATATGATCTCCCTGATATGAGGAAGTTGAGAGGCAACATCGGGGATTTGAGGGGTAGGAAAGGAATAAATGAAACAAGATGGGATCAGGAGGGAGACAAACCTTAAAAGACTCTTAATCTCACAAAACAAACTGAGGGTTGCTGGGGGAAAGGGGATCGGGAGAGGGTGGTTGGGTTACCGACATTGGGGAAGGTATGTGCTATGGTGAGTGCTGTGAAGTGTGTAAACCTGGCGATTCACAGACCTGTACCCCTGGGGCTAAAAATATATTACATGTTAATAAAAAATAAAAAATGATTTAAAAAAACAGGATTCCTTAGACATACGGTCCCATATTCAATAGGGCCCACTCCACTTAAACTATAACATTTTAATTTTTTAAAGAAAATCTTTGAATACGATAATTTATAACTGCTTATAGTATCTGAATTTAGTCTTACAAACTAAACTGTCATGCTATAAATACAACATTGACTTTTTTCCAATCTGCAGACCAAAAACTATTTAAGGTATTTGTGCAAGTATCATTGTATTCTACTAGGCAACTAATAGCATCAATTAACATAGAATTTATTGTGTAACTGAGAATATTTACTCATTACCTAGTCCAGAAAAGTCTTAAACAAAGAGATCTACACTAATAATGTCAATATATAATTAGTATAGGAATTTCTCCAAGAATGTTCACCCCATCATCTGCTGGATGAGGATAGCACAGAAATAGAAGCAAGAGATGAAAAGCAGATTTCATGGAGAATCAAGAATCTTCTTATGATTAAGACTACCCAATTTTCATAGGATCCCCTTATTTTCACGTATTTCTAGGCGTCTAGGGAAGGTAGTATTTTTAGACAGGACTTTATTAAAATGACTATGATAAGGATAAAATTACTAACATCTATAAGGAATCTGATACAAAATACCTATTGTGACAGAAAGCAAATTACTAATGAGCAACCCTAATCATTTATATCTAACAGGTGAAAATGGCTTACTCCAAGTGACCCAAATGACTTAGATATGATAATTTATTCCTTTGGTTCATTCAAGTAAGCCATAAAGAGTTAATGTCTAAGATTG
The DNA here is from genome assembly GCF_030435805.1 of Mustela lutreola. Lineage (NCBI taxonomy): Eukaryota > Metazoa > Chordata > Mammalia > Carnivora > Mustelidae > Mustela > Mustela lutreola. Next base: position 135,232,420 of record NC_081298.1, on the reverse strand, counting down.
AGAAATGCAATTCACACACTCTAAAATTTAAGTTTTTGCTAAAATGAACAATATACATTTCTGCTCTACATGCTGTAATGGAACCTTTAACTTTCTCAAAATTGTGCCATTGAGCTTTCAAATTATTTTCCAAGAAAGCAACCTCTAATATAATAGCCGAAAGTCAGTGAAACAACATAGCATAATTTAAAAGCTACTAAAATAATATTTAAAATGTAATATTTAAAATGTAAGTTTAAAAAAATGTAATTTGCCAAGTCCATATTACCTTCCTCTATAACCATTTCAAGCTGTTATAATGCGCTTTCAAATGTTCTCTCAGAGGAGAGAGGCTAACCACCAGAAATCATTAAAATATTAAAGCTAATAAAAAGGTGTTAAAATATAACAAAATGTAACAAAAACAGGGGCGCCTGAGTGGCTCAGTCAGCTGAGTGTCTGCCTTGGGCTCAGGTCATGATCCCTAAGTCCTGGGATGGAGCCCCATATTGGGCTCCCTGCTCAGCAGGGAGTCTGCTTCTCCCTCCACCTGGGGCTCTCAGTGCTTGTGCTCTCTCATTCTATCTCAAATAAATAAATAAAATATTAAAAAAATACATAACAAAAAGAATAAGTCAAGTTGTTATGAGCCAGTTCAAGTGTAATATATTTATTGCCAATTTCCAATTAGAAACAGAAACAGGAAAATAGCAAAACAATACCGTTCCAACTTAAAAACACTACTGCAGACGTATAAATGATGGTTAGGCTTTGGAGCCCATGTGAATACAGATTTTCTCCTGGAATTGGAATTCAAGTTTCACTTTAGACACAAAAGGGGAAGCTACTGGCAGTTTTACGTACATGGTCTGAAAATATAATCATCAATGTAAACTTCACACTCCTTCAAGAATTTAAAAACCTGACGTTCGAATATAAAACCGTTTCTCAACAGTCTATATTAGCACTCTTTTGTTAAAATCACCATGAATAAAAATACCAACCAATTTCACAAAATAGAGACCTATTTGTATAACTCATTTTATCAAGGGGTCACACTTTATGATGTCAGAGCAGAGCAACACAAGGAAAGATCCTAAATGATTTCATGTTTGGCTTATTGAGAAAAACTCAAAAACCTGCTTTTAAATAATATCACATTCAATGGGTTAGTTGGATCATTTTTCCACATTTTCTATAAGAACTAGGAGTAATTTGGTGGTAAGATACATACCCTCCAAAAACATTAATTAAAGCCCCCTGGGTTACACTCCTACGTCAATCAGCAGCCATTTCTTAAGTAGCCTTTGTGTTCCAGACAGGACAATAGACCCTGGGGGAACAGGCTGAACATGAATATGATAATGCCTACCTAGGGGCTCCTGACCAAAGGGAAAAACCACACGGAAACCAGTTACTGCATTTGAAAGAAAGACTGTAATAGAGACACGGTTACATGAAAGGACAGAGGCAGGCATCCCGGAGGGCATAATTAGTGAAGTGAGTCCTGAAAATTACCAACAATTTTCAGATAAAGGAAAGGGGAGTAGATCCAGGCTCAGGGAACAAGGCAGGTGGAGTCACTGGACATGAAGCCGGAGTCAGGGCAGGTCTGGGGGGCGCAGTGGAGCAGGGGGAAACATGGCATCCCCTGTCCGTGCAGAGTGGCACGCGTAGAGAGCGGCGCAGGGGGGAGCGGGCACAGAAGCACGTCTGCCACGGCCTTCTATGCCACGCTAGGAAGTACGGCTACTCTCTGATGCAGACATGGAATAAGAAGGGGAGTGTCATAAAAAGGTGTTTTAGAAGAATGCCCTGAATCAGTGTAGATTAGAAATATGGAAGCGGGGAGACAAGGGAGGAGGAACTGCAAGTTGGCAGAGATAGGACAGATTGGAAAGGCTTTTCCCAGCTACATCAAACAGGCATTAGTGACCACCAAGACCACGGAAGTGAGAGGAGCCCAGGAGTCCATTTCCAGCTGAGGATTAACTCGCTGGATAACCGCTGGTGCAATGATCGAAGACGGAGGAACGGGAGGTAAGATACGTGAGTGCTCAACCGAGAAAGCACTGCTGGATTCACGGCTATGACTCAATGGTATTACTCAAGAGTGAGGGTCATGGTCACCACCTCTGTGTCCAGGAAACACACTGTAACAGTCAAACTTCCCAAACTAAAAACGAGGAACTTACCTCATAGCAAGCATCAGAATCCAGGCAGGTGTAAACATTCTGCTGCATAGTTAGCATGTCTTGCAGCAACGTTCTCCAATGAGACTCACTGACAGGAGGTTGCCTGGTTGGGGGCAGGAGGAGGGGGAGGGAGAAAAAAAAGGATTTCATGAAATCTCTCTTCAATTGGCCAAAGGTTAAAAAAAAAATTGGTATCACCATTCTATATGGTAAAACAGCTCCCAAATGACCAATAGGAATAATCTCATTTGAATTTCTAGGGAAAAACATCAATCAGAAGGAAAAGTTGAACGGCCCTGTGTCAACGCTAGAGACGCTGCCCAAGCCACCTTGGTCTTCGGCTGCCTAGACACAGAACTAGACTGGCATTAAGTGATAATAGCAAAGATAAACAAGCTGTGAGTTTCCAAGACAAAATAAAGCACAGAAAGGTAGGGCAGCTGAGATCTAGCAGAAAAAGCACAGGGACACAGGAGAATTGGTTTCAATTCCATCTCTCAGACTGCAACCCCCACGGGGGATCTCCTTAACTTCAACTATATGTACAGACCTGGAAGGCGACCAGAGGCCACCCCTGGCATCAGTCAAGAGGCTGGGGACCCCAGTTCATCGGCAGCGCAGCACTAGTGGCTGTCTCAGTGGGAGCCCTTGCAAGGGTCCACAGAGTGATGGACCAAGCTAATGCACATCCCAGGGGACAGCCCTGGTGCCAGGAGAGAATCTTATAATATAGTGCCAAGAGCTGCCCCATCTAACTCAGGCAGGAGTTTCATGGCCCCCAAGAACCTATCTTTTGTAATAATTCCACAGGCACAGTTCTTAGAATCTCCTGAAGGACAAGCCAGTGACCACACTTAGGAAAGCCCAAAGCACAAAGCCCCTATCGGGTTTTCCAGTCCATTTCCAGTTCCTTGAGGTCAGAAGCAATTTACCAACCAAGAATCAGGTTTATACAACCAATGAGGCACACACGGTCTTGTTGATCAGAGCGCATTTTACGTGGATACCCAGGCTTACAGAGTTAGAGAATTCATGGTTCAGGTTCTCCTGCAGCAAGGAAAGGGTTTGTTAACAAATTCACAGACACATGGTAGCTGCATGATCGTGAACTCTTAGGGTTCCTGACTTCTGGTTTCCTCACTTAAAGCCCATCTTGGAGAGTGATAAGAAATGGAGGAGATTAATTCTGATAGAGCACAGGCATTGAAGCAAGACATTCCTAAGTATAAAGACAAGCTCCATTACCTATACAGTTCTGAATATGTCTCTTAATTTCTATGAGCTAGGTTCCCTTTTTGTACCGTGTAAAGATTAACTAAAACTAGAATGTATGAAAAGATACTCCCCCCGTTTCTTCTGGTATAAAATAGTATTCAATAAATGTTAATGAATGAATCTGAAAGTTACAAACACATTTCTGTGGTTTCTATAGTTACATACATGATTACTAATATTGTTTAGCAGGAGGGAGAAAGTGTTGTAATTCTCTCTGCTTCCCCCAAAAGCTCACCTTTGTTGAATATATATGAGTTTGGAACCATTATTTATATTGACTTGCTAACCTTGATGTTCTGCATAATCCTGAATATCACTGTTTGAAAGGGAGGATTTTATTTTGTTTTGTGCTTGTCAAATACCATTTGGATGTTTCTTTCCCAAGTCTCTTCCCCTTTTTTATGCATTAAAAACAGGGCAAACAGACTATATGCATATAATAGTGTTGCTATGGGGAAAGCATGTATTTGAGATCATTCCTATGAAATTTCTGGTCTTCATGAAATTTTTCACCAAAAATTTTTAATAAGCATATGCTTCACTTGCTTATAGTATTTTATATTTATTTCACAAAATGAGTAATTACTTCTATCGCCTATGCAAAAAGCACAAGAGAATACTTTTTTTTTTTTTTTATCTCAGCATACAAATGGAAAAAACAAACTGACATATTTTCATGTCTCCCAGGACAATCCCTGAAGTGTGTCCATTAGTTAGACCTTGATACATGAACTCTTTGGGGAACTTCAAAGAACTGGAGAGCTCCTTCAGATCTGGCTTGCAGGTAAGTAAGTTGCAAAACGTTTGATGCAGAGAGTGTCCATCTTGCACCAGCTGGATAAAATCGAACCTAGGCATTGTCTAGCTGAATTCAAATTCTCATATCCCAGCTGTTCTTCTGGAAGCCATCAACACTGGGACAGATGGTATTAATGTTTTCTCACACATGGCTAGCCGTAAGTACAGGTTCTAATTAAAATAAATTATAAGACATTATTTACAATGGCCTTTTCAGAATACATTCAGTAAACAGGAACCAAGAGTAGAACCTGAAGGCACTATACCAGAGAGTTGCAAATTAACAGAAAGATCCCTAAGTATAAATATGATGTATTAGTTACAGCCTTGGAACTGAGGGATATTTTCCAGGGAGAAACAGTGTTGCACTCAAGATGGTAAAACTTGATTTGCACAGATTCAGTGAAATCTGCTACCATTTAGAATATGCCTAAGAATATTCCCATAGATGTTGAAGGCCAAGCCATGATGGCATATATGAAATAATTAAGATTTACTTCAAATTAACTAGTTTGAAAAAAGAGGCCATATTCTCTTACATATTAGAGTAGAAGAGCATGAGTAGAGATTAACTTCAAAGCTTTCAGAAGTGCTTGAGGAACTCAAGGAAAACACAAGAAGTGTTCTAGCTATAACAGCAAGGCTTTCTTGAAGAGTGGGTACTAGAGTAGAGTCAGCATGATCAGAAATACTGACCATTTGTTTCTAGCTGTAAAAAAAAAATCTTAAGACTTGAGTTGCCAAAACCTTTTAAATTGTTCATTTAATAATTTTTGAGAGAGGGCCATTGATATAGATGGTCCCATATTAGATGTACAGGAACTCTATCACTTGCCCTAGAGAAGCTTATCATCTCCAAAGGAACATAAGGCACATACATCAATAACTATAGTTCACTGTTAAAAAAGACAGATAGGGAGACAGACAGATACAAAATGCCAGGGGGGGTTCTCAGGAAGGAGAGTTCCCTGAGCAAGCCACTACTGGCTGCATTCCGTAAGCAGTTTACTACTGTTGGGTGAGCCTGGGATTTCTGGAGCCATCTAGGTGGTGCAAGTGTAGCTCTCGTAGGGCTTGGGTAGAAGTAGAGCAGTCTCTACTTGCATGGGACATGATACTGTATACAGAAAATTCCACGGAATAGCCAAAAAAAAACAAAAACAAAAACAAAAAAACCCTACTGGAACTAATACAGATGCCCCACAAGGTTGGAAGACACAAGCTTACTATATCAAAATCAAAAATATATATGTCAACATTTCTACACACTAGGAGTGAACAATCCAAAAATGAAATTAAGAAAATTCTATTTACAATTTTAAAAATTAGAAATATTTTATAGTACACAAATGTCCACAGCTTTAGCTGTAAAAACCAAAACTCAAAACAACCCAAGAAGTCCATAAACAGGGGCACCTGGGTGGCTCAGTGGGTTAAAGCCTCTGCCTTCCGCTCAGGTCATGATACCAGGGTTATGGGATCAAGCCCCACATAAAAAGGTGAACAGTTCAACAAAGTGTGATAAATCCATAAAATGGAATACTACTCGATAAATAAAATGGAATTATTATTATTGATCCGTGATACAACAAGGATGAATGACAAAATGAGTACACAGAGAAGCCAAACGGAAGTGTGTACTAGATTCCATTTACATGAAGTTACAGAAAATACAAATATAAAGGAATAGACTACATATCAGTAGTAGTCTAGAGAGGGGAGAAGGAGGTGATCAGGAGAAGCAAAAGGAAGGGGAATATAAAAGGGCAAGAAGAAGCTTCTAAGGGTGACATAGTTATTACCTCAATTGTAAGATGGTTTCACAAGTATCTACATGTATTGAAACTTATCAAATTCTACACTTAATACATGGAATTTAGTGTTGGTCAATTATAAATCAATAAAGTAACTAAAAAAAAAAAAAAAGAAGAAGAAGAACAGTACTTATTTTTAATCATATACAAGTGTCAATTAATTTTGTTCATTACTTACTTCCGACCAGTGTGCCTGGTCAGCCTAACCATCAACTTGCGTGCCTCTTCTGAGCTAGACTGAGTGTTCTTAACAAATGAAACTGGTCTCTCGAGTCCATGTTTCTCCAAGAGCTCCGACACACTAAAAGTGAGAGAGGAATTTTTTAGTCTTGCTATCAAACAAAAAAAGTCTGAGAGTCTTGAACATACAACCAGCACGTAGGTGTTTAGTACTAAAAACAAAAAGTAGCATATAGAATGACCCAATTTCACATACTGCATTAATTTTCAGAAAAAAAAAAAAAAGCTAACAATCATATATCAAATCTTATTTCCTGTACTTTTACTACAATGTACTTGGAATTAGTAGTCAATTTTTTTAAAAAATATGACATATCTTTATCTAAAATTTTTTTTATTTTCCTCTACTCTAAAAGCATCAAATCAGTAAAACAAGCAAATCTATCATTTCAATACTCAGCTTTTATTCTAAACAATCCTGTGAGTAATTTGTTAGAGGTAAGGTCAATAGAAAAGGAATAAACAATTTTAGAGTTGGAGCCAAAGAAATAAACATCACAAGGCTCAATCTCCCTCCAGAATCTATTCTATAAAAATAAAAAAAATGTCACAAATTTTGTCCCAGATGAACCTTCTTGAGATATCTCATTCCCCAGTCATCAGTGTCATATATGTATGATGGGTGACCTCACCAAATTTCACATTTTTGAATTAACTACTACTGAGTTTATAGAGCGTGACCAGCTAGAATTCAGTAGCTCATCGTAAAGACAGGTTTCATGGGTCATGTCACCTGACATCACATATGCTAAAACATTTTTCAGTGATTAGTACCTATGCGGTGGAAAAGGGAAAAATTTCTTATTTTATAAGGTCATTAACTTAAACTAAACAGGGAAAGACGTGGGTATCATGCAGAAACTGACCACATATAACTGTATCCTTGAGGTAGAAAGAGCATAATGTGATATCAAGACCACTCTTGGTTACACCCAGGAACATACCATGAAATTCTGTGAAATTCACAGTATTTCACCATATATTTTTTAGATCACTCTTCTCAGTTTCATTACGGAAAAAAAAGTAATCATGCAACTTTGTAAGGAATGAATCCATATTGTCTTAATCCACCAAATTTTACTCAAACTATGTTCAACTTCTCAAGGACACCAGAGATAGGAGAAACACAGCCAATCTAAAATAAGCTAAGGTTGAAAAGAAAGAACTTGATTTATTAAAAATTTTTCAAGGAAAAAAAAAACTATATAACTTTCAGGACACAAAGTAACAAGCAGCAAGGTAGTAATAAATACAGAAACAGAGGTCCTAAGGATAGTGAATGATTCTTCATTCAACTCCCATACACATATGGCACAAAAACACTGTTTCCTTAAATACAACTTGAAATATTTTTATACTCAAGTCCCTTAAATTCAATGAATAAAACTTCTAATTAGTAGACTCCAAATTATTATACTTTTCTATTCATATCGCCACTATAAACTGATGGTATTACCTTATAATTCTATAATTATGTGTTGGAAAAAATTTTTAGTCCTAAAATTTTTAATACAGTTATTTAAAATTACTCAAGCATCTTCATATATGCATATAAATGCTAGTAAAATATATTTGACTTCCTAAATGCCAAATTAGGAATTTCAGGCTCCAACACAGACAGTTTCATGCTTCATTGAAAGCTCTAGTGCAGTTTGATCTAATCCAGATATCCTATCAGAGGTAATATGCCCAAAAAACGGAAGTCAGGAGTATAACAAACACTATTTGCTGACAGACATAATAACTGTTGCAGGAACTAACATTTCTTGTGTACCTTATGGGTAGGAAGCGCTTTAAATGGTTACTCTAACATGAATCCCATTAGCTCATGGGTTAGATACTATAAATAAGAAAACCCAGGGTTCAAAGAGTACACAGCTTCTGAGTCACAGGCCCATATTTGAACACAGGTCCACCAGTCTTCAAAATCCAGGCTCTTAATTACCCTGCCACAGCTAGCGATCCCTTTGTATTAAGAAAATTCACTCCCAAGAGAGTCAAACAAATAGGAAGTCAAACTGCAATCGACCACTGCACATATGAAAAGTAACGTTTCTTGGGCAGAAACGTTACTGTAGTGCATCAGCACACTGCCAACAGACTAACATTTTTCTCACCTGAGAATTTGTTCCAGTTGGTCTGCCATGTCATGAAGAGCATTTGTTACCTCTGTTTTGTGACTGAAAGATTAAGAGAAAAAAATTAAGTTTTAGTAGTAGTTTCTTACATAGAATATAATACTCAAGTGAAAAAAGATATGATGTTTCCCTTATAGTTAATATACAACAATATTACATTGCTGGGCAAAATGTTGGTCTTATTTCTGAACATCTTCAGCTCTGCCTACTTGTGCTCTATGTCTCTAATAAATAAATAAAATCTTAAAAAAAAATACAGGGTTTTTCCTTTATGAATTGACATCCATAAACATAATTACTATAGATGTTTTTTAGCCAGTGGAATATGTTGCCTACATAAGATGCACAAAAATTAATTAGGTTAAATAAGTGTTCATTTCCTAAGTGATTAAAAAAAAAAAACTACTAAAAATGAACAACGAACCACAGGCAGAATAAAATTGATGAACTTGGCATGAAGAGAATTACAGAAAATATTTGGAAGCTCTATATTTTAATAGTAGGTTAATTTAAAAATGTTATTTAGAAAATTGTAAATATGAACCATAATCATTAAGAAATACATGGAAAACAGAGTATCAATCTATTTTTGTATTTACAAAAAAGTCTGTTAGATCAAAAGAAACCATTAATCTGAAGCCAAGATTTCTTAGCCTACACTCTCTTCAAAAACACACTAATTCTGTAATTATAATGTTTGCATAAAATATGTTCTTTTAATATCATCATTCATTGATACTTCATGGTAGGCAAATTACTGTTTAAAAATTAATAGATTAGCTCTAGTTGATATTTATGCTAGTTTGATCTCACTGAAAAACAAGGTCTAAAACACTTATTCCTAAAAATTATACGTGTCACTTGGGAGTCAATGAGCTTGACGAGTTGATTCAAGGACAACAAAGGAGGCACAAAGCTGAAAGACAGACTATCAAGTTTCCCAGCAAAGCCATTTAAGGAAGAGACTTCCCACCACTACTGCCCTCTGTCACAGACATTAAGAGAAGCCTCTGCATCTCTTTTTACCCTCTAGGGAGAACAATTTTACTACTAACACCTGATAGCCACTGGGTTGAGGTTTCTAAATGATGAGTAATGACATTGCGCTACAAAATCTGTCCATACAATGCCTTTACCAGCCTTTTGCTACCTACTGACAGCCCATATCTCTCAGAGAGATACCTACGGTTCCCAGAGGCACACCTGCTATTCCTACCAGTCTTTACTAAGGATGTGAGATAACCTATGGTCATATTTTTGTAAGTCTGGGTAATAAACACGTGCTGAGGCCCCCTACATGAAGATTCCCTAACCCTAGATGGAGGAAGGCAAAGACATATTAAGCGCTACCACAATCTCCATTCAGCTCTACCACTGACAAGTCTAACTGCTTGGATTGCTTCTGGGTGGTCAGTACTGAGACCCATGATGAGGCGATGAATGATCAGGATCTCTAAACTACCCAACATTTCTGTAACATACTAGAATCTAAGATGAACCTACACACAAAAAAATCAAAGCTTAAACAAGAGGACAAGCTAGGTGCTCACATACGAGGCGACTTCTCAAGCACTCCTACACTGAAAAGGCTTTATCTTGTCACAAGGCTTACAATCAGTTTCTTAGTGTCTTAGATATAAATTAATGATCAAGAATCACTCAACATGGAGGACAGTCCCTAACAGTGAAGGCAGATATACAAACAACCAGGATATGAAAAATGAGAGACCGTGGTGAAAAAGCGTGTAGTGCAGGGAGCAGAGGAACAGAGTTTCCTACTCTGAAACAAGAGGAGGACACTATCTTATTTTAAAAGTTCTTAGAATTTAAATAAGAAAGTCAAAATAAATCTTAAAATTCAAAAGATGGATGAAAAGATAAAACTGAAGAAACTCCCAGATCATTTAACAAAAGATCAAAAGGTGGGAAAAAGAATAAAAAAGGCAGTAAATAAAGAAGTATTAAAAAATAGAGAAAGAAAAAGGAAGGGAGTACAAATAAAATTACCAAGGAAACTTATCAAGGAAAAAATATAAGAAAATTTCCCAAAGCTCTAAAGGGCAGGATTTTCCAAATTGGAACAGGGGGTCTAAATGAACAACATAACAAATTCAGAGTCACGATGAAACACATCCTTACGATATTTCAGAACATCAGAGATGAAGAGAAGGCACGGAGATATCCAAAAAGGAAGAAAAGCCATCTAGAAAGTAGTGATTTACAATGGTGTAGGACTGATTGACAATCCTGGGAGGAGGGGACAAGACTGATGCCTTCAAAACTCACAAGGAAAAGATTATAAACCTAGAACTGTATATAGCCAAGGTTTCTACCAAGTTCAGGGGACAATTCTGATAACTCTCTCACATGGAACAGTCTTAAAATAAAAATGCCTCCATGTAGGGGCACCTGGGTGGCTCAGTGGGTTAAAGCCTCTGCCTTCGGCTCAGGTCATGATCCCAGGGTCCTGGGATTGAGCCCCGCATCAGGCTCTCTGCTCAGCGGGGAGCCTGCTTCCCCCTTTCTCTCTGCCTGCCTCTCTGCCTACTTGGGATCTCTCTCTCTGTGTCAAATAAGTAAATAAAATCTTAAAAAAAAAAAAATGCCTCCATGTAATCTTTGACAGGAAACTGTTAAGATTGTGTTCCATCAAAATGAGAGAATAAGTAAAGGAAGGAGAAAAGAAATTTCAGAAATGCAATATGTAACACGAGAGAGAGACAAACCCAAGCCTCAGGATGGCAGCTGTACAGAATATGGAACAATTAACCCACATCAAAGCAAGAGAAAAGACATCCAAGAAGGATGTTCCAAAAGGTACAGAGGGAGAGAAAATGGGGAAAAGGGAAGGAACTGAGATGTGTCTGACTACAGAAAAGAGCTTTCTATTTCCATCAGAAGAGGGAAGGAGATAAATGGAAACAAAACAACAAAAAAGGAAAAGGAAATTTCTAAAAACAAAGGGGGAAAAAGAAAAACAGGAAAAACAAAAAGTTGCATACAAAGGAATATAATCATACCCAGATCTGTAGAAACAATATTTACATAATATAATGATGAAAATGCTACCCTAATTATACTGAAAAAATGGTAGAAGTAGGTATGGGGGATGGGTAGACTTCCATAAAGAAGTCAACAATCACATAAAACTGCAGCCACCACATGAGCTGTCTTAGAGGAGGCAGGCAAAGACCAGAAGAAACACATTCTCTAAGCTGGTGTTTCCTGTGAGGAGACACGGGGAAGGTGGGGCAGCAAACAGCTGTTGATCAATTACAAGTTTTTCAATTTCTTCACTTTCACTATGTGCATATGTTACTTTATAGCTAAAAATTAGGAGAGGATTATGTCTCTTTGGACTCCATCTTTTTTAAAATTTTTGTTTAAGTAATCTCTATACCCAATGTGGGGCTTGAACTCATGACCCTGAGATTGAGAGTCACATGCTCTCCTGATTGAGCCAGCCAGGCACCCCCTAGACTCCTCGATCTTGGATCAGCACCTCCATGACACAGACTTTTCACAAAGTGGAAGGACCAGCTGACTTGGAGAGTGTCTCACACTTTGCATTTACTTGACCGTTTCCTTCATGGTGTGATTTAACTTGTTCCCCCTTCTCTGCATCCGCTTGTCATCCTGAAGGCCCAGAGGACTGACTAGAGTAAGAATGAACACCTTTACTTCAGACTGGCACCTCACAGGAGGCATGTAACACCAGGCTGATTGTGACAGCACATCTGGTAGCTTAATTAAAGGTGACGGCAGTCAGCTTCTATTTTCGAAAGCTAAACTTCCCTTTTGAAATGACAAAAAAAAAAATAAATAAATGAACTTGCTGAGGGAATACTTCAGTCCCACGCAAATATCCTTTACCCATCAAACTCACATCTGATTGCAGTACCGTTGGTGACTGCATGAAACTATCTCACAATGGGGTGCAAACTTGGTGATCTCTATCATTCAGTTCACAGAAAATTAAAATTTCCTTAGAAGGAAAAGAGAGAGGGAGCAGCATTAGTCACAGTAGCCGATATTGATAAGAAACAACCTAAGGGCCCATCAAAAGATGTATGAATCACAAAAATCTGCCATTTTCATATACACAATGGAATATGAAAGCCATTAAAAAGAAAAAAAAAAGGAAATCCTGCCCTTTATGACAACATGGATGGACTCTGAGGGCATTAAGCTAAGTGAAAAAAGTCAGACAAAGAAAGACAAATACTGTATGATGATCTCACTTATACGTGGAATCTTAAAAAAAAAGAAGAAGAAGAAGAAGAAGAAGAAGAAGAAGAAGAAGAACCTAAAACAACAAAAATAACAAACTTACAGAAAAAGATCAGATTTGTGGCTACCAGAGGTGGGAGTGAAAGGCATGGGAAATGGGTAAAGGCAGTCAAAAGGTATAAACTTCCAGGTCTAAGATAAGTATGTATGGGGGACAATGACATACAACGTTCTACTCAAGGAACAATTCGGGAAACCAACTAAAAACAACAAAAACACTGTGATATGTTATATATGAAAGCTGTTATGAAAGTAAAAGATCTCATCACAAGGAAAAAAACTTTTTGTTCTTTTTTTTTTGTATCTGCATGCGATGACAGATGTTAACTAAACTGTGGTCGTTTCATGATGTTCGTCGAGTCATTACGATGAACACCTCAAACTTATGCAGTGCTCTGTGTTCATTATATTTCAATAAAACAAAGAAAAACAAAGTAAAATAAAATTATGTATATTCATACATTACTACTTGAACACGATTATTATAGGCAAGGGCCAAGAACAAATAATTCGCAGAATACCACAAGCTCATAAATACGAAAAACGCTTAATTAGAAACAATTTAAAACAGAGTCATCACTGCCTATGCGCTAGATGCAAAGCACTTTTTGTTGTGGTGGTTGTGATATTTTTGTTCTTTGATGGATAATTGATCAAGGTTGGCAAAATTATAGTGATTGCTCAAACACTGCTGGAAAAACAGAAGTTTATCTCTAGGCAACAGGTTTGCAGATGATTCCATTTTCTTCTCTGTATATTTTTTATATGCCCAAAATTCTGTCTAATGAACCCTCTGGGAAGCAACATTTTCATTTTAGCTGGTAGGATGAAAAGACAATAAGCCTGGCACGCTGTAGGTTCTTACCCATATCCTCTTTGTGGAAGACATTCTAATATGTCATAGCAAAGAGCCAGCTGGTCATTTCGTTCACAGTTGTAGATGCACTCCAGAGCTACTGCCATCAGTTGGTCCTGATCGGGAATAATTTTTTGCTGCAGCTAGAGAAAAGAAAGCATGCTGTACTAAATGTCAGTAGATTTACAGTCAGTTTTTCCATAGCCCAGTGCAACTGTCAATAGAATATTAAATAGTGCAATTAATCAGCTGCAAAAACAAATCTTGATTTTTCTTTAGCTTACAGACTTTTGGGGTCTTTAATAATTCTAAATGAAATCACATTTTAATTACAGAATCAGCTAGAAAAGAAAATTTGTACCCATAAGCTTCGCATCTGCTAAAAACAGATTCTTCAATTTATGACCCATTCAGGATAAAGTAGATAGAAGAAACATAGTGAATTAAAAAGGCAATTCATTAAAAGCATTTCTAACCCTAAAGCCAAATTTTATGTGTTTCAATTACAAAAATATATAAAATTCCTTAACTAATACTCAGAGATGTTTGAACCTACTATTTTCCAGGATGCATTATATATTAGTCATGTAACTAAATAGCACTGACGTTATTCGAAACAAGTCACATTGCAGTGCAGCATCACAGAACATATTCTGATGCAGAAAGCCGGCTACCACAGGTCACTGTCTCTAAAGGATACAAACTTCCAAGTGCAAACCAGACTTTCTTTCTTATTTTCTGGAATACAAACATACTATATTTGTGCCTTGTTTTTCTCATCTCTACTTCTCAGCTCACTGGATATTAACATCTTCCTAAAATCATTGTTGTGAGGATGAAATTAAGACATGAAGAGTGCTTCCATTATTACAGAAGACACCAAAATGAAAAGCTGAACCTATGCTGGCTCTCAGAGCCCTATTCAATGACAAAATAAGTTTAAAGCAATTTCCATAATAAAGATCTGGTGGTTTTCAACATCTTAGTAGATACTGAAGAAAGTGATAGAGAGAAGCTGCCAAACAAGGCATCTGCTCAGTAGAAAAATCATATCAATAAATGCGAAGAAGAAACATTCAAGTGGGAAGTGAAGTTTTCCAAAGCAGCAGAGTTAACGGAGTTCTGTACCTTTCTTCAAAGGGTTAAGAAAAAAACATGGCGTTAATTTGACATCAACATGTGACAGAGTAATCCAAGGTTGCCAAGTGACAGACTGGTGATACAGAGCCAGAACACAGTAAAAATAATTATTATTAAAAATTAATTAAAATCACTACTTTTTCCTGATTTCTTATCGTGTGCCAAGTGCTACTTCTATGTGCTTCCTGAGCGTTCATTCCTAATTCCTCAAACCATTTCCCTAAGGGGAGGCTGGGGCACTGACAGGACATGTCACTTGCTCAAGGTGCAGGGCTGGTCATGGCCAGGCCGGGAGCCTAATGCAGGCAGCCGGTCCCAAGGCCCACACGAAGCGACATGGTCTCTCACACTCCTTCATATACAGGAAGAATGGGAGAGATGGAGGAAAACTACAGTCGTAAACAACTCATACAGGAAAAGGAAAAAACTGAAAGCAGTTTCAGTGAAAGGAATACATTGGAAAACCAACTGAAACAGAAGCCTGTGTTTCTGTGTTTCTGTGTTTCTGTGTTTCTGGGACGGTTCCCTTGATTTCCTGGCTTCCTATCTTTCCCTCCCTGCAACATTTAAGTATCACTTGGAAGTTAAATGTTCTAGAATCCACAGCTGATCACGTGTGTTCAAAACCTTGTTGGTAAGCCTTAGCAGGCCTACACTGTGAAAGGTAAGAATAAGCCTTCCATCCAGTTCCTCCACGGCCTGGCGCCAACTCACCCTTCCTGTCCTATGAACCGCTAGGCAAATTTTAGTTCATGCAAATGAAATTACTTGTCTTATGTAAACACGATATTAGTCTTTTGTCTCTTTGTCTTTTTCTACTCCTACATGGAACGTCTTCTCAAAAACTTAGTTTTGCCCTATCTAAAGCCTCCCGGAGAATCCCACTTTATCTCTATTTGCCCTGACTTCAGTCGGGCTTTTCCGGATGTCTAGTCTTGTGCATAAGCTCCATAAATGCTGGTCTAAGGAACACGTCCTCATGATACTCTCAAACACGGATCCTTCTCCCCTCTGTATTCCTACGGCTTCTTTTTGTTCTCTTCCTGGGCCATTTAGCAAATCTTTCTTAAAACAATCTATTATGCACATGAATCATAATGCTCAAAGTTTTAAGACACTTCCTACTATTCTTGCTCTGTTCAACTCTACAAGATGTCTAACTTCATAAAGTGTAAGACACACTTCTTATTTCCATCATTCCTGTCCTAATATCTCAGTGGTAACTATTAAACCATCATCTGCCCCACCTCAAGCCAAAAGAAGAGCGCCTCTAAAACTTTCTAGGAATACAGTAAGTCTTCCCCACCATGGGCAGCAGATTATTTTCCATACTGCAGAGCAAAGGTAAAATTTAAGAAAATTATAATTTGGCTTTTTAAAATGGTCTTAAAATTATGGACTACACATAAGTACATAAAGAACAGATGATAAAATATGATACCTGGAAAACCCCAGAGAATGAAGCAATACAAAAAATTAAGTGAAGTGGCAGAATGCAAAATTAGCATACAAAATTAACAGCTTTCATATATAAAAACAACAAACAGAGGAGTGAAGGTAGGGAAACGTCGCTTTAAAATAGAAACAGAAAATTAAATGCTTAGGAATAAATTTAACAAGAAATGTGCATGACCTACATGAGGAACATTTTCAAACACTCCTGAAAGACAGTACAAAAAGACATGAACAAACAGAATGATACCCCCTCTTCTTGAATAGGATGACTTAACATTATAAAGATACTGGTCTCACCAATTTATAACTTTAATATATTCACAGTAAATATACCAACAAGCTATTTTATGGAATTAGGCAAGTTGTTCAAAAGTTCAGATGGAGAAACAAATATGTAAGAATATCTTTTTAAAAAGTTCAAAAAACAAAAAAAAACCTAGGGGGAAAAAAAATACAAAGGAATACTACCCTTACCAGATTTTTAAAACCCATTATAAAATCTCTATGATTAAAACAGTGCACTCTAGGGGCACCTGGGTGGCTCAGTTGGTTAAACATCTTGATTTCAGCTCAGGTCATGATTTCAGGGTCCTGAGATCAAGCCCAATATGGAGCTCTGCACTCAGCAAAGAGTCTGCTTGTCCCTCTCCCTCCCCCTCTGTGTCTGGCCCTGCTTGCTTTCTTTCTCTCTTAAATAAATAAATAAATAAATAAATAAAATAAGATACAAAATAAAACAGTGTGCACCTAGTACACAGACAAACCAGTAACAATATAAAAACTCTAGAATGAGGGGCACCTGGGTGGCTCAGTGGATTAAAACCTCTGCCTTCAGCTCTGGTCATGATCTCAGGGTCCTGGGATCGAGCCCCATGTCGGGCTCTCTGCTCAGCGGGGAGACTGCTTCCCCCTCTCTCTCTCTGCCTACTTGTGATCTTTGTCTGTAAATAAATAAATAAAATCTTTAAAAAAATTTTTTAAAAAAACAACTCTAGAATGAGACGAATAAACAAATGGATATTTGGTATATGACAAAGGTGGCATCTTAAATCACTTAAGAAAAGACAAAACTTTTAATGAATGGTGCTGGGACAACTAGGTAGACATCTGGGGAAAAAAAAATTAGATTCACATCTCACATACAAAAGAATGAACTCCAAGTAGATTACTGATCTATCATAAAAATAAAACCATAAAAGTACTGAATGAAAATGAGTGAATTCTTCTTTAACTGGAGTAGGAAAAGGCTTTTTCACCATGACTCAAAATACAGAGGAAATAAAAGACTGTTCAATTTGACTACACATAAATAAAAAGATAAAAATTCTGGCCTGACGCGAATCACCATAAACAAAGTCCAAAGACACCCTACCAACTGGGAGAAATATACACAATACATACCACAAAAAGGGGCTCTAATTACACCAACAAATCTGAATTTCTTACAAAAGAAAATCACAAAGGAACAAAAGTCCCAGTGAAAAATGGGGGAAAGACATGATGGACAATTCACCAAAAAAGAAATAGCTCCCTCATATGTATGAGGAAATGTTCTAATTCACTCATAATTAAAGAAAGGCAAATTTAAAAAACACTGAAATATTACTTTTCACCTACCACACTGGCAAAAATTTTAAATACAGCACAGTTCTAGAGGCACTTTTCCATTCCCTAAGGAGTGTGGGCCCAAAGCAGGCAAGCAGGAAATTGCAGGCAAGAGTTTCAACTGTTATGTAGACTCTCCCATCTCTACCACTGCTGGCACACAGGCCTAGGTCTGCACCCAAAGCTTCCAAACTCGGGGCCCTGGAGTACTGCACTGCAGGAACATGTGAGAATTGGGAGTGGGAGAGTCCTTTTGGAACTTGACAGTTCCATTCCTGATCAGATGAAAGTGACCTTCGCCACTATGAGAACTGCAGGAACTGCAAACCAACATGCAGAAATAATTGTAACACAGATCAAGAGGCTTTCTATCAGAATCACTGGATAAATTGTCAAATGCATATCCCAGTTCCATATCCCCCAAATTCTAATCCATTGTATCTGGGTTCAGCCTAGAAAACTCTATTTTTTTTAAAGCCCATAGCTCCCATACACAATGCATTAAAAGAAGAAGAAGAAAAAAAGAAATGCTAGCATAGAAGACTGAGAACAATACAAGAAGGCAGAGTATTTTATTCCCAAATCACCTTCATCCAGACTTGCTTATGTTCCTCTGTAAATTCCACTTTCCAAAGGGCCATGCAAATAAAGAGCAACAGCTTAACATCACAGGTGAGCCAGAGGAGTGCTTAATCAGGATGGTATAAAGGAGAGGAAGAGTTTGAAGCACATGTTACAGTTAAAAGGATAAATATGTGTTTGTATTATTGTTCCCGAGTGCTCACTCCCTTCTTTCCAAGACAGGATTATGCTTCCCTCCTCCTTAACAACAGGCTTGGCTCAGACTTCCTCTGGACTGTGAAAAAAGAGATGATGTAACTTGATGCACTCGGAGCTAAGCTTTAAGAGTCACTGTGTGGTTCTGCTTTGCTCTTTCGGTCCTGGGCCACAGCTTAGAAAGGGGCCTGGTCTTTTAGCCAAGTCATAACAAGACATGGAACAAAGCAGAAGCCCAACCACAGCCCATACTGTGCCTGTGGGAAATGAATGTCTGTCATTCTAAACTACTCGGATTTGGTGATGGTTTGTTAATGCAGCATAATTTAGCCTGAGCTGCCTGATACAGAAACCATTGCTCCTGTTTCCTGCTATATTCTATAAACACTGTGCTTGACTCATGGCAGATCCAAGGTACATTCTTTCCGTGAAGAGTCAAGTAAAATAAAATAAAAACAGTGCTCCAAGCACAATCCTAATAAAGCAAACAAATGTTAGCAAATGGTCTAGAGCATCATCATGAAACCCAGTTTCAATCATTCACCCAACAGTTGCTTGACTAAATTTACTAAGCACCTACTCTCTGCAAAGTGCTGACTTCCTGGTAATACACAGAAGCCTGAGACATAGAGAACACATGTAGGGAAAAAAAGGGAGGAAAAGAGAAACACGCGAACATGAATTATGACACAGTGTGATGTGGGTTATTATAGAGGCAAGGACAAGACCTGTCATCGCACAGAGAAGTCACAGGTCTCCTAGCAGAGAGAATCTTGAAGGACAGACAGGTGTCTGTAAAGGGAAGAAAAGGGAAGCTGACCACCCCAAACAAAGGAAAGAGTCTCTAAAAGCAAAAAGAGGCATGAAAAGCCAGACAGCATGAAGACAGGTTGAGAAGGTCAGTGTGAGTGGACTAGCACAGCCACTCTCAGAGGGAAATGAGGCTAAACAGACAGACTGGAAAGAGACCACAAAGAACCCTAAGCCACCCAGAGAGCCCGACATTTACCTTGTAGACACTGGTTTCCCACAGATCATGACAGGATCAAATTTCCGTTGGGCAAAGATAATATTGATAGAGATAAAGAGGAGAGATTGGAAAGGAGGAGCCCAGCAACCCCATTGTTTTCTGCTTTGATGTTTACATATTTCAACAGAAGCAAACGGCTGCATGTTTTATTCAAAAGGCACATACTAAATTGCCAAGTGAAAACAACGAAAAGCTGACGACACACAAAGGATTTCCAAGGCTCTGTAAGGAAGAAGAATCACAAACAAGATTACTGGAAGGAATTTAAAGTCACTTCTTTCTTCCTCATAAAACATTCATATTCAATCCATCCTGCTGCTCGAACAGTGCTCCGCTGTCAGAAGTAACCCACCCTCGGCCAATAGCAAACCACCCAATTCAAAATCAGAATACTAAGTGGGAACTGCCTATGAGAAGATGGAAAATTTTAAACAGCCAAAGAACAGAGACACGTTTGACAAACAACCCTTTTTCAGAAATGAAGAAAATGTGTAAGGTTAACTAAGCAATGCTTTCTTGTTTTTATCCTGGTTATATGGTCTGTGGCCATATACTTCGGAGGACTTCAGACTGCTGCACAGGCTAGCTCAAGGAAGTGCACTCACTTAGAATTTAGGATCGGAAGGGGCCTTACATGGCTTCTGCTTGAAACCCAATCCAAGGCTTTGAATAGGACTACAAAGTCAGTGCCTTACAGTGGCACTGCTATCCTACTTCCTGCTCGAGCCCCCTCCAACAGAAAGGGAGCCACCATCTCTTAAAACAACGTATTTGATTTATGGCTAAATTAAGAGGTTATTTACTTCGCAAAAATATGCTGCACTTAATAAAATGACTTACGGCCACTGAATCTGAACAACCATTTGAATCCTACGGAAGTACAGACCTATAAATACAGCTGACCCCGGCACTGTGAAGGTCTGCTTACTCATAAACAGAATCCAGTACTGTAAATGCATTTTGTCTTCCATATGACTTAATAACACTTTCCTTTCTCTAGCTTACTGCTTTGTAAAACTAATCAACTGTTTATGTTATTGGTAAGATCGATAGTAGATTACTGATCGTTAAGTTTGGGTGGCGGCGGGGGTGGGGGGAGTCAAAAATTATGCACAAATTTTCGCCTGCATAGGGGGTGGTTGAGAGGAGATTAAACACTGCATTGTTTGAGAGTCAACCATATAGTACTCTCAAGCAAATATAAAAATTATTAAGAATAATTATAGATTTCCTTATGAGATTTTCATAAATATGAAGATTTTCATTATATTTTGAAGGTCCTAAGGGGCAAGAATCTTTTCCTCTTCTGTTGGTGTTAGGGTAAAGCTTAATGATGAAGAACACAACTGTGAAATTAGAAGACCCATGTGTTAAAAAAAAAAAAAAAAAGAAGCAGCCCACGTGTGAATCCAGACTCCACTCCTTACTGTGTGACCCTGGGCAACTGCCTGACCGATGGCTCTGTATCATAATTTTTCTCTCCCTCCGATGACGAATAAAAATACCCACCTCACAGGATTGTTATAAGGATTTAATGAGTTAACACTTGTACAGAGCCTGTCTATAATAAGAATTCAATGCTCTATCAAGTATTAGTTTTTCTCATCTTGACATATATCAATACATATAATCAACAGAAACAGAAAGTCAACAAACTTTGGAATAAAGAAACATGAACTCCTAAAAAAAAATGGACTGAATTGAAACATGTTTAAAGAATACATGAGAACCTATGATTTTACTCATATGTGGAATTTAAGAAACAAAACAGATGAATATAGGGGAAGGGAAGGGGAAAAAATGTCAAATTGAGAGGGAGGCAAACCATAAAAGACACCGAACTCTAGGGGCACCTGGGTGGCTCAGATGACTGGGCGTCTGCCTTCAGCTCAGGTTATCAAGTCATGTTCCCAGGGTCCTGGGATCGAGCCCTGCCAACGGGCTCTCTGCTCAGTGGGGAGTCTGCTTCTCCCTCCCCCTGCCTGCTGCTCTGCCTACTCATGCTCTGCGCACTCTATCAAATAAATAAATAAGATACTTTAAAAAAAAGGACACTGAACTCTAGGAGACAAACTGAGGGTTGCTGGAGGTGTTGTGGGTGGGGGTATAGCTTAACTGGGGGCAAGGTCATTAAGTAGGGCACTTAATGGAATGAGCACTGGGTGTTGCATGCCAACAATGCATCACTAAACTCTACCTCTGAAACTAATAATAGACTATATGTTAACTGCGGCGCCTGGGTGGCTCAGTGGGTTGAAACCTCTGCCTTCGGCTCAGGTCACAATCCCAGGGTCCTGGGATTGAGCCCTGCATCAGGCCCTCTGCTCAGCAGAGAGCCTGCCTCCCTTCCTCTCTCTCTGCCTGCTTGTGATCTCTCTCTCTATCTGTCAAATAAATAAATAAAATCTTTTTTTAAAAAAAGGCTGTATGTTAATTAATGTTAAATAAAATTTAAATAATAATAAAAAAAGAAAAGAATAACATGACATCCGTTTCCTTTTGTTTAAAGGGGAATTACTTATAAATCCTATTATAACAAATTGGCAAATAAAACCTAATTCTGCAGAGAAAGAAGCACAGAGGTTCTTAAAAAGTTAGTTTCTACTTACATCCGGTTTGGAATGCTGAAATATCTTCAGGGGAAATTTTAAGTCCCCTTTAGCTAACGTTACTAAATACTCCTTTAATAGCTCGTTAGCCACACCAGGAGACTGTTTCTCACAACGATGAAGAAAGGGAACCATCCACTGGTAGGCACTTGTCACATATTTGTCCTCAGAACACTGCAAACACAATTAACCAAACAAACACATTCAATACCTGATTATTCCAGACAAGTTCTAAACCTCACATATGATCAAACTAATGTGAAACAACAGAAGCCCAACACTTACTAAAACAGATACCCCAGCTCGCCTTAGAGGTGAGTTGTGAGGGACCCAGCGTGATCATGGTCCCTCACAACCTACACCCTGCTCTGGAAGACCAACATGCTACTACTACAACTCCAACATGAGGTCTCCCAGAGCAGAGAGAGATTCTACCCCAAAAATGTGTGAGAGAGAGAGAGAGTGAGTGTGTGTGTGCGCGCACACAGAGAGAGTGATCATGGATAGGAAGAGTGAAACAGAAAAAAAAGAGACAGAGACAGGAGCACTGCAGAGCTCTAGAAGGGAACCACTTGAGGACCATCTTCTGTATAAAATCCCAGAATCTCTCCCTTTTCCTTTCCTGTTTTGTTTTGCTCCTGTACATCCACCTTCACAAAACTCCAAATGATACACATGATTTTACTCATTCTCCCTGACTTTACACAATTCCTTCTTTTATTTAATCCAGAAGATCCACCTAAGTCCTGTAAAAGGAGTCTTACCTATAATACAAATCAGTTTTCACTGGGTGGGTTTCTCGGAAGTAAAAATTACTAAACCAAAGGGAAGGGAGTGCCTGAGGGAGAAAGATGACTAGAAGAAAAAGGAAAGAAGATGAAAAAGAAAGTACAGGAGGAAGGAAGAGAAGAGACGAGAAGAGAAGAGAGGAAAAGAAAGAAGGAAGGGAGGTTGAAAGTCAGTCAGTCAGGGAGAGAAGAGAGCACATAAGGCAGCCGTGGCTCCTCCCCTCAACCCACCCACTGGAACCAGGCTGCCCAAGAGCGAAGACTGCACGAGGTGTCCCTTGACAGAAAGCGCCCGGAAGCGCCACCATTATTGTCTCAGGGGTGTCTCTCTATCCAGTGCGCTCGGCAGAAACCAAATTCTCCGAAGGTCATGAGTCCTAAGCCGTGATGTTTTCTTCTCACAAGCACCTAGCCCTATAAACGCCAGTATTTCTGTGTAAGTGAAATATTTAAGTAATTGGGAATTTTAACATAGTGAAGGACTAGAAATTTAACATAGTGAAGGACTATGATTATTAGAATAGCCAGCTAGTTTAGAAATATGCCTAGCTAAAAGAAAAGAAAGTTTTATACAGAGGAGTATGAATAAAGGGCAAGCAAGGTATAAAAACAGCCAAAATAATTTGGGGATATTCTCAGTAATTTATTCAAAAATTAGATTTTTTTTTAATTTATTTTTAATTTCTTTGTAATATTTAATTTATTTTTTATTTTTTATTTATTTTTTAAGACAAGAAACCTTCCTTTATTTACTAAGTGCTCGGGTCTGGAGGACATTTTATCTTCAGCTTTGAGACCCACATTAATCAAAGTACATAGGGAATGCTTAAGAAGAAAGTTCAAATAAAACCTACACTATTCATCAGTAGTCTTAGTTTTTCAATGTCTTTCATCTGCTGGAGTTCTTTCAAGGTCAGGGTTAAATCACACCCGGCTTCGTAAACCAAAGCTTCCAGAGTAACCAAATTATCACACAGAGCCAGCAAACCGGGAATGTTCCGCTCCATTCCAAGTCGAATGAGTGACAACGCGCAGTCAACCTGAAACAAAAGCGACAGTAAATCTCAGTGTTCTGTGTCTCCCGCATCTTCTCAAGTAAAAGCCTCCAGCACAGAATCTAATTCTGCTAATCACCTTATATAAAATTATATTATCAGCAACGTACATTTACTTAGTGTAAAAACAGTAGAGTTCTTCATCAAATATATCGTCAAGCTGTTTCAAAACAATCAGCAAGAAATACCAAAGATAATAAAAGAAAGACAACTCTCTTAAATTCATAAAGCATGACAGTTTAAGAGCAGTTTTACATATATTTGTCAATTTAATTCTCACAACATTAACAAGCGGCGGGGGGCGGGGGGGCAGCTAGTTAGTGGTAATGCCAAATCAATCGTACTTTCCCTCTATCACTCGGCTCCGGAAATAAAGACTTTTGCTTTTACATCCCCGTTCAGTACCTACCTCTCCTTCCACGGCGCCCCCCAGAGAAAAGGCATTCAGAAAACATTCGCCGAATGGTGAACTCTGGGAGACACCTTCTCTGTCTCAGTGCAAATATTTACGTTTCATTTAGACCACATTGAGGACTGATCTTGGTAGACATGCTCAGGACACAGCAATGTGAGTTCCTAACCCTTGACTGGGTTGATGAAAGGATGTACCTCTGATGGCAAAATCAATGAACATGACCTTCACTCCTGGCACCTTGCACCCCTCACTTACTCCCTTACTACTGACCCGTTATGTACTGGGGGCCTCCTGTGAACCGAGCACCATTCTCAGGGCTAGGAATCTGAAACTGAGGAAGAGGAGGTCTCCTCCTGCAGGGATCGCTCCACCTCATCGGAAAACTGACCTGTCACGTCAAAGGCTGAAGTACAGCGAGGTGAGCGGGACCTCAAGGAAAGGCGCGCAGCCCAACCCATCACCAAGCCTCCCCGGGGAGGAAGACTTGAAATGCACGTGCACGAATCCGTGGATCCAGGCAGGTCAAGAAGGAAGGAGAGGAAGGCGGGCAGGAGCACAGCATGCAAGGCCGAGACGCGGGATGTGCTGTGAGAGTGGGGTTAGTTCCCTAAGGCTGGGAAGATGGTCTGAAGCGACGAGAAACATGGCTAAGGCAGCAGGGAGGGGCCGCAGAACGGAGAATGCTGTTCCCTGAGCTAAGGAAGTTGCCATTTATCCTGAAATGCAAATACTACCACAGACTTTCCACGGGGGCATCCTAAGTTGGTTTACACACTTGAGAAGGAATGCTCAGTATTCACTGAATGATGGACTGGAAAGGAACTGACCAGAAAACAAGCAGGCCAGTGGGGAGAACCGCAGTGACTAGTATCAGAAGACTCTGGACTAGTGACAAGAGCAGCCCTCCGGAGGACAGCAAAATTCAAGGGACCAGCCAAAGGATGTGAGCGACCCAGAGATGAAAACGGATGAACAAGAGGGAAAGCACCAAGACCCCTTAGAAGCCGCGCAGAGGAGACTGCGGGAGAGGAAGCAGTGGTTTCCAAGGACGATGTGTGAAGTAACACAGGAAAGGAGTCGGACGTGAAGAAGCAGTGTCCCTGGAGTGGCAGGGGTGGCCAGACTCCAGACAAATGAGGAGATAAGAATCACTGAGAAAGTGACAACCGAGAGCCCAGGGGACTATTTCGGAGTTGAGCTGTGACAGAGGGAAGACAGCTGCAACCAAAGCCAGGGAGATTAGGACTCTCAGCTTTTGCTGTTGTATTTATAAAACAGAGGCGGTTTGAACTTTATGGCCAAAAAAAAAAAAAAAAAAAAAAAATAGGAACAAAGTAGAGAAGGAGGGGTTGAAGACACTGGGGAGAGAGAGCCCCGAGCCGCAAAACAGCCCTGAGCAGGCCGGGATGTGGAATCCAGAGCACAGGTAGGGAAAGCAGTACCCTGGAGGCAAGAGAGGAGATCTCTTCCTCTGGGAAAAGCTGGAAAAAGTAAGGACTAAGGGAATGGAGTCGACAGGTTCCCCAGTAACACACAAAGCAAAAACATCTGCAAATGAGGAGGTGGTGGGCTGGGAGGAGCAGAGCAGGGGGGGCAGGGCAGCGCATGCAGGGTTAGGAAGGACACAGAGCAATATTAAAGGACCACCCTTAAAGCCCTTCAAAGCCCCAGGGACCGCCCGGTACAGATGAAATTAAAAAGAGAAGAAATGCATTTTCACTTAGAAAGAACAGTGCCAGGAAACACAAGGTGGGGGGAAACTATCGGTAGGAAAGGCTTGAGGCAAAACAGGGAGTGATCAGGTAATACTTCAACAGGTAAGTATTTTTTTACCTAATTTCTAGTAATAAAAATACAGTTCACATCTGAAAAAACACATCTAGCTGTATACCAATTAAAAAAAAAAAAAAAAAAAATATATATATATATATATATATATATATATCACAGGTGAATTTTCCGAAAGCATGAAGAAAGCCTGATGCATGAGACACAACTTTGTGCTAATGATGGTTTAACACATACAGCACATTCGCCATTTGTAACACTCTCCAATTTTGTGACCCAGATTTGTTTTCCTGGTATCAACTTTGAAGTTGTTGCTTTCCCAGATACTTACAGAGGTAAAAATGTTTTAAAACCCAATTATTGACACCTTAAATGAAAGCAGGCTCTAATGCAACTTGAATTATGCCACGTACCCCAAGCCCTCACTGGATAAATTTCACTACTCTACACACTTCCTAATCCAACAAACAGGTTTTGCTAAAAGGCATTTGTAGGCACCAAGGAAAAAGAAGTCCCACATCAATTAAGTCTCTAAAAATGAAAAAGATAAAAACTATGTTAGCTATCACTTTGTAGCATAAGCCACATGAAGCATCAATAAACAGAATGAAGCTGGAGAATCATGCTTCCATTAGGAGAGTTTTATATAAAGGGGCGAGAGGAAAGAACAGAAAGGGCGGCTAAACAGAGCACCCCAAACCGCTTCTCTTCGTAGTTAGCCCTACCTCCGCACAATGAATTCAAGATGTCTAGGAATTATTACTAGACTGCTAACAAACTTAAATTTCAGAACGCTCTATAGTTTCCTTCCTGTTTATTCTTTATAGACTTCACATTTTAGAGCAGCGTTGACAGCAAAAATGAAGAAGTCCAGCCCCTTCCCCCAGAGCCTCTACGCCCACCAACCCATGACCTCCCACGTTATCTAGAGCCCACCCTGGAGCGGACCGCTCGTTACAGTCGATAAACCTCCACCGGCACATCATTATCACTCAAGGTACAAAGCACATAGGGAGTTAGGCCAGAGCACCTCCAGAGAATTTTCTCATCCCAGTATCAGGATTCTAAACATTTTCAAATGTACTATGGTCCTCAGCCATCTTCAAAGACCTGGAAAGTCAATAAAATATTCTTGGCCCACTCTCCCCAAAAGTTTGATCTATAGTATCACCATCAGCTCCAACAAATAACTCCTCTTCAGTTCTATGAACAGTAAAAGTAGGAGTCAGATTAAGCAGAAATTCAAGGAGACTATCAAATGGAGACACAGGGCCGCACCAACCACCAAGAAGAAACGTAAACAAAGGTGCAGAATTCCATCCCACAGTACTGCTGCTCAACAGACCTTTTAGAAATCACCCTTCCTGTCCAACGAAAAACTGATGGTAGGATAGGTGGTCCAAGGCCAAGACTACAAATAGAAAGAAAAAGGCATCCAATGACTAGACCCTGAATGAGATTTCAATGTACATTCTGCCATTCTTCTCTCGGAACTGCCAACTTCTGTTCTCTAAGATAAAGACGACTATTGCACTCAATCAGCAGAATTTTTAATATTCTCTCCTGTGTAATTTCTTTGTTCTCACTGCCCTTGGTATAGGAACCAAGACCATAAAAAAAACCCACGTGCAAAAAAGGTAAGGGGCAGCTCCAGAGTCACGAGGTGCGTTAGTGGAAGAGCCGAGACTAGCATTCAGGCCTCCGAAGGTTCAGTTCGCCCTCATCCCTCTCTTCCACTGTCCCGCGTGGTTCCCTTGCAGCTCCGTAAAGGCACAGGGGAACTGAGGGGAATTAGGCTTAGACTTGAGGAAAACTAATTAGAGAGAGCGCCTCAAACAAGGTTCCTAAAAAGCAAAATGAAAACCAACTGCATGACTGCACTAGGACAGGGAGCTGGTCAAGTATTTCTGGGCTGATACAGTCATTGCCACTAAGATGGTATTAAGCCTATTAAAAACAAATGGAAAATAAAAAATAGTAATAAATACAAAATAAAATAAATAAATGGAAAATCATGGATAGGATGTATCCTATTTTGCAACTTACATTTTAGAGAAAGATTCTGAGCAATTTTTCTTCTATGTATTTGCTTTTTAAGAATCCCCAGAAAAGCCACAAAAGCTTGTGAGGCAAAGAAGGAAAGAACAAAAGCAGTAAGACATGTTTACTCCCTTTCTGCAAACTAAACCCATGATCCCTGGCTCCCCGGCCGGCTGCCTGGACCCACCCCGAGTCCTAAGGCCCCAGCGCGGTATGGAGGATCCGCTGTCACCTCCCCTCACCTGTCGGGCATAATGCTCTATTTCCTCTGCTCTGGTCTGATACCAGTCCATAACCTTGTCCACTGTAAGCTCTGGCGTCCTGTACCTCAGTAACTCGGGCTGCGCGGCATACAAGAATTCGCTTTCATCTTGGAGACTCGGCTCGACCACCATTCTGGAAACCACAAAAGAAACAATTAGTAACTGACTGGAATGCGGGAAGAAATTAGAATTTTGTGGGAGAGAGAGAGTGAGCCAGAACAGAGATGGGGAGGGGGTGGTGACAGAGGCAGGGAGTATGCACGTATGTATGTTGGGGGGGTGGGGGGTTGTTTTCCCGTATCTGTGGGCACACTTACAAGATAAATGGGACATCTGGGGGATGCTTATTTATTTTCCTAGTAGACTTCCCAATTTAAAAAATCAGAATGGACAATAAATCAAAAGAGCCATGCCACAAATCAATCAAGTAAGTATTAACAAAATCAAAATCACCCTGGGAGGCTTTTACCAAACGCACACGGCTGGGAGCCTGCCACGGGCGCACTAAATCAAGCCCCCTGCAATGGCCAGCCAGGCCTCGTGTGGGAAAAACACCTCCGGGTAGGTCTAACTCAAATATAAATTCAGAAACGTTGTTTTCCATGTTCATCAAAATCAGAGGGAATACGCCTTATTTGCACCGATAATATATCATTAGTCAGTGTCACAAGGTGGCCCCTCGCTGACATTTGTGAAGTACAGGACCGCTCTGGGCCACTCGCCGTAGGTAAAGAACCCCCAGAGGAATGGACCCGAGGACAGCAGCCCAGGGATCACAAATTATGAGGAGCTTTTAAGAGGAGGATCCTGGCCAACTGCCCTCCATAAGCAAGGACTAAAAAAAGGACTTGAACCAAGAGAGTTCGGAGCGACCTACGGAACAATGCTGCATGCCGCTAGGGACACCATTCATCTGAGCCAGCCCGTGGTAAGGGACAGGTGCTCTCGCGGTGACCATTACCAGGCAGCGGCCTCTGGAGTCAGAACCGAAGCACATTCCACTGCTGAAAGCTCTGAAACTCTGCATTAATTACTGAGCTAAGCCTAATCTCAGACTCATTTTAGTCATAGAAAATGGGTAGAATACAATGCCAGAGCATTCAAAATAATATAAATTAAGTACACAGAGAAGTTCGTGTGGCCTAGAGCAGTGCTTAATTTTTCATTTACAGGTAGAATTTTTATTGGAATTATCAGCAGCTGGAATATACGAGCAGACAAAGTTCGTAAAGACTTGGGCACTTTAGGCCCAGGCCTCAGACAACTCACTGGGCTTGTAACTGTACCCCTTCGCTCAGGTAGTGTCACAGCTCTATTAACAGTCTGACTGGTGGTTTTCCCCAGTCACTGTCATGAAAAAAAAAGTCACATTTCCCCCTGAAATCTTTAAAGCTGCCCATTTTACCAGAGAAAAAATACCCATGAGCAACTCTGAGGTCCTTTAATACTTTTTTTCAGTCCTTAGTATTTCGCTCTCACCACGGACAGAATTTCACTTTCTCCTGCCAGAAACTGGCTTCCCTCGCTCTGCTATGTGGGGCTGTCTGCCTCCTCTCGTCTTCCTGGCAGCTCCTTCTGGGCCGCCTCCATCGGACGAGGCTCCTCCAGCCGACCCTGCATCCTGGCCCCTCGCCACACCCGGTGCAGCTCTCTCCTCCCTGCTCACGCCCGACTCTCCCTTCATCTCGCCCTTGATCTCGCCTTGGACTACCGCATGAGCTACCGCACACAAAATAATGCCGCTATTTGACCCCCGAGCCACACTCCACTCAGAAGCCCCCTATTTGCTCGTCCATGTTTCACAGGCACTTTCAATGCAACAAGATCAAAACTGAATTCAGGATCTCCTTGGGTAATACAGTTATCTTGATAAAAACAGAAACCTGATTTTATCATCCCCGTGCCTACTTTTATACCCTGTAAATCTGCTGTAAAATATTCTAGCCTCATCTTGGTGCCAATCTCACTTCTGTTCTGGCTCCTTCAACAAGGTAGGTCTTTATTTTTAGTCCTCGAAGGGGACATCGCCTTGAGCATTCTTCCAACATGTTCTCCTCTCTGCTTAGAACA
The DNA here is from genome assembly GCF_030435805.1 of Mustela lutreola. NCBI lineage: Eukaryota > Metazoa > Chordata > Mammalia > Carnivora > Mustelidae > Mustela > Mustela lutreola. The sequence continues at coordinate 135,201,800 of NC_081298.1, read as the reverse complement.
CACCCTGCTCTCTTTTGCCAAACTTGTCCTCCACGAGGCTAAACGAAATCCTGTTCATTCTTCAAATCTCAGATTTCACAAGATTTTGCCAGGATGACCTTCCCTGCCCGCCTCCAAGCGGCGGTCTCCCTGTGACACGCTCCCCACGGCCCCTGGTCTGGGCTTTCCGAGCACCCATCACATCGGTCATGTACAGCAGGACCGTTTTTCCCACCAGAGTATAAACTTCATGAGAACAGGACCTGCACCTGCTTTGCCTGCTTCGGTATTCTTGTATCTAGCAGGGGACAGACACCAATTAAGAGAAACAGCAACACCATACGTCCTGTAATCCTATAAATCTGTACCAAATTCAAAAGCATCTTTTCCTCTGTCAAACTTCTCCTGACTTTTCATTTTCTGTTTTGGGGGTTCTGGCACAGCAAGCCTGCTTACATTTCAGCCTGCTGCAGCTGGTCAGAAAAGAAATGCCCTCTTGCCTTTCATCTACTTAGAATCACACAAAGGCGTGCTGCGGGGAACCGGGAAGCACGGGATGGATGGGTCAGTGCTCTGCCCGCGCTACTCTCTCAAAAGCCCATCTGGAAATGAGAGAATTCACCTGTCGACAGTCTCTCCATGCCTCTGCCTATCAGCCTGCCCGCTGGCCCTGACCTCATACCGTCATCAGTTTCTCTACCTCTTCAACCTCTCCTTACAGTTGCTAAGTGATGACTTCTAATTCAATACGGCTGATGAAGATCACACGTTTAAGTTCCACTGTCCCCCGCAACTCCCCTGAAAGGACAGCACAAGATCGTTAAAGGGAGCAGCGTGAAGGATGTCACATGCACGCTCGGAAGGAGCAGGGTACGTGCTCACCATTACCTTCCGTTCTAGGAAGCCCACAGTTAACCGCCAGGACTAAGGAATCAAGTACCAACACAATTGTTACTCCGAGATACGGAGTTAATAGCAAAACTATCATCTGAAAGAACTAAAAGTAATTGCTTCAGGTTTGGGCTTTGCTTTTTTTTTTTTTTAAACAAGCTTTGTAGAAATTTTAGCTCTTTAATCTACTTGCAAATATATACAACTCTGATTAAAAAATGAAAACTAAATTAAAAATTTTGAAGATTTACTTATTTTGGAGTGAGAGTGAGAGCACAAGGAGGAGAGGCAGAGGGAGAATCTCCAGCAGACTCCCTGCCCAGCACAGAGCCCGACGCGATCTCCCAACCCCAAGGTCAAAACCTGAGCCAAAACCAAGAGCCAGACTCCCAACTGACTGTGTCTCCCGAGTACCCCTAAAAACAACTTTTAAAAAGCAAACAGCAAAAACACAGCAGGACACTCAATTGCCACCACACTAAAATACTGGAGTAAAAAAGGTAACTAAGAATTACTTACTCCATGATCTCAGGTATCCAAACCACAATAAAATGAAAGGAAGCAGCCAATGTTACCAGTTACATTAAGAGAGCTTCCAAATGATTACACTACCTCTTAGGGCTTTGATCATTTATCAGACAGTATACATAGTTTCAACAATCCAAAAGCACGAAAAGACCCCTATCAAGTGCAAAGCCAGCAGTTCCATACACAGTCCATACTACCGCCGTCCCTGCCGCCCTCTACACCATGTTCACGTCTGTCAGTCATCTTCCGGGATTTTCCTCTACGCATCTAACCGGTACGTACTTGTGACTATTTCTGGTTTATCTACCCTACGTGCTCTTCAGCTGTCTTAAACCACAACCATCCACTTTCCCTACACTCTTTTCTTCCACCATGGAAACATCACAACTTCGATTAAACCACTAATTCTTTGCATTATTATGACTATGTGATTATGATTATCTTCTCCTGAGCCAAGTGGTACGTTATCACAACTATTGTTCTTTTTGAACAACTTTTCATTTTCTGGAGTTAATAAATGCCAAGTGTCCTCCTGTGCTGCCCACTGACGTCTATGCATTCATTGCTATGTTTTCCAAATTCTCTAAAAGATGTATTAAGAGCAAAATATGAAAGACTATAAAGATTTTTCCCAATAGTCAAACATAACAGGTAATATTCCTGTTGCATTTTTAAAATTTTTCCAAGAGAGCTGGCTCTTGAAGCCATCCACACCCTTCCAGTCTGTGACGGCTGCTCGCTCACCCGAAAAGAACGCAGCTGTCATCCTGGGCCCTCCCGTTGCCACGGCCTATGTTAGAGCCCAGTTCTCAAACTAATGGCTTTTTTTCCATTGATTCCTTAATTTTAATAAAACACATTTTCTATGGCTTCCTGAAATGAGATGTACATGGGTGGTAAATTTTACAAGACCTTACATGATCAACTTCATACCTGATTGATGATTTTAAGCTAGATCTAAGAATACTGATAAAAAAAGATTTCCCACCAGAAGTTTCTCTTCTAGCTTCTACTGCTGTTCTGGAGATATCTCAGGTCATTCTAATTCAAACTTCCTTTTATGTAATGTGTTTTCCTCTCCAGTAGACTGCAGCCCGGATATTCTGGAGGGTCATGATGGTATGTTTTAGTGCAGTAGGCACTGCAATGTGAAAACTCCTGGCCTTCGATTCTAAATAATGGGCTTGAAATGTTTCTTATAAATTTCTTCACATTTATTATGTCATCTCTTTCTGGAATGCCTATAATTTGAATATTAGGTTTGTTTTTATCTTATCTAGCTCTCTTATCTAGCTCTATAATATTTTTATTCTATTTTCTGGAGAAGTACTTTGCTTTTATTTTTCAACCCTTCTAGTTTTTAGACACTATCATATTTTTTTTTTCCTGAAAGTTCTCATAGTTCTTTGTTCCTATTTTATAAAATCCTTTTGTTACTTCATAATTGTACTATCTTATCTCCTGGGCAGTATTAATTTTTGAAGTTTTCTTTTTCTGTGGTCTCTGACTTTCAGTTCCGTTTTCTATGTGTGCCACCTGCCAGCGCCCGTCCTCAGATGTCTAGGAAGCTCCAGGGCTGTGGCAGGGCTTGTCTGCTGACTTCACTGCAACCTTGTAATGCACAAAGCTTTCGGGACAATATGTGAGTATCTAGAGGCCTTTTCTCAGAAGCTACTCCATTTCTCCAGAAAAGAAATCTCCAAACTTCTGTTTGGGAAATATGTCTACACTCCAGGAGCTAGGAGGTGCAGGGAACCAAAGCTTCAATGTTCAGAACATAGATTCTCACTAAATGCTCTGATGTTCAACTCTAGCACTCGAACCCCATCCTATGCTGTGCGTGGTGCCAGGAATCTGTAGGATTTCTGGATCAATCTGAAGGTTCTTAGCCTCAGTTCATGAATCCGAAAAATTAACCTCTGATTTCATGTAGAGGAAATATAGAAGGAAAGATGGCAAGGGACCATTTACCTGACTTTGAGGAGTGAGCAAAGGGAATTCGAATGCTTTCAGCCCCACAACTCATCTCCCACCCCCTTGCCAGTAGTGGATGACTCCACATTCTGAGGCTTTCCAAGGTTAAGTCTTACCAAAATAAAAATTTAAATTGAATCAGAAACAAAATTGTGTGCATACCATAACAGCAACCATGAAAATTTTATTTCTGTGTATCAAAGACTAAAAGGGAATATTTTAAAAAGAAAAGAGTTGGTTTATCAGGATCATTTTTTTGAATACTTTGTATTCTTCCATTAAAAAAAAACTGTAATGTGGGCGCCTAGGTGACTCAGTCAGTTAAACCTCTGCGTTCGGCTCAGGTCATGATCCCAGAAGTCCTGGGATCGAGCCCCCCATCTGGCTCCCTGCTCAGCAGGGGGCCTGCTTCTCCCTCTCATCCCTGCTCACGCTCTCTCTCACTATCTCTGTCTGTCTTCCTCTCAAATAAATAATAAAATCTTAAAAAAGAAAAAAAAGTCATTAAAAAAAAGAACTGTAATGTAACAATTAAGTATTTAAATAACTCCACTCAAACTCTGTAAATCAGGGACTATCAAGTGCAGGGTCACCTACCGCACACCACCGCGACAGGCCTTCTACCCATGCATCCCGGAGAAATGAGGGTCCCTTGCACAGGCTCATCCTTACCTGCACTCCAGCTCCTCGCACCAGTCTTTATCTCGGTGTTTGTGTTCATGCCAAGGAATGAGCACCAAGGAGTCACCATTATAACTTTAAAAAAAAAAAAAAAAATTTAAAATACTACATTAGCTCAATGATCGGCTGCACAAAGAACATGATGCAACAAGTATTTCTACAACCTTAAATCTCCTCTCCTGCTTGTGGTATATTAAGTGGTCCATGCTACATACCATGTAAATGGAAAATAACAAATTGTTGACTTCTCTCCAATCAAAAAATGGTCCAAGAAAAGGGTACGATTTCAAAACTAAAAAGTTGGCAAGGAACTAACAGACAGCATGGGTGTGCATGTGTGCGTTCATTAACACACTCTAAAACATCAGGAGCCTAAGTTTTATGTTCTTATTATCAACATATATGGCCCCTTGCCCTCGAAAATCTTATAGTCTAACTTCCTGGGATCGCAGAAATGTTCTATAACTACACTATCCACTATAGTAACCAGGGGCTACGTGCACATGCATTAAGCACTTGAAATATGGTTAAGAGAACTCTATTTAATTTTAATTAGTGTTAATCAAAATTTAAGTAGCCACATAAAAGTTTAATTTAAATTTAAATAGTGGCTACCATATATGACAGCATAGACCTGGAGGTCCAGTAATTATTAAGAGGGGAGAAATCATTTTGCGGTTGAAAATAACACTCAATGATCAAAAGGTACAGATTTCTAGTTAGAAGCAGTACTAGGAATGTAATGTACATGATGACGAGAACTGACCCTGCTGCACGATATAGGGAAAACTGTTAGGTCAACAAATCCTGAGAGTCCTCATCACAAAGAGGACTTTTTTTTTCTTTTTCTCTTTCTTCCCTTTATACTTTATCTACAGGAGATGACAGATGTTAGGTGAACCTACGTTGCAGTAATCATTTCACACTGTATGGAAATCAAACCATCACGCTGTGTGCCTTCAGCGTACTCAGGGATGTATGTCATTTATTTCTCAGTAAAACTGGAAAGAAAGCACATCGCTATAAAATGAAGAGGAAAACTAAGAAAGGGAGAAAAAATAAGGCCTGGCAGGATGGAATTAAGAATAAATTCAGAATGAACAGTGAGATATGTGGACAGTGGTGTGTGGTAACAGCAGAGCACCATGTCACACGCATCGGGAGACATGGAGCACAGAAACCCAGCAGGCTCGCACCCAGCCTGTGGTCTCTGGCACAAGATTTTCTAGAGCGAAACACTTCAAACATTATCCTGAAGGCCCCTTTCAGCTATCATATTCTAGAAGCCCATGACATTTGAAAACTTCTGAATTAAGAAGACAAAAAATTTAAGAACAAATTTCAATTGCCCAGCTTTCTAGTTCAATGAAACATTTTCCCTGCTCTTTCTCAGTATTAATAATAGTTGCAATTTTCTAAAACTTAACATAGCCCAGGGAAAGGATTGCAGTTTTTTATAATAAGTTGTATTTGGCATTTTCTTCTCTGCCAAGGTAACACAACATGCCTTGCCCAAGAAACACTTTGTAAACTTTTGAACATAATATCGGTGAAGTGATTAGTTCTCATGTAGGAGGTAACAGGAGCCCCCTGGGTAGTTTCAGGTAGAAGGCAGAAGCCGAAAGGTCTGAGAACAGGCAGTGCCGTCCATCGGTCAACAGCATCCCTCTCCAATGATTATTATTGGTGCAAATTCTCCAAAGTCAGAACTTCCCATTAGATACAGACAAGAAGAAATGTATTATACCCTATTTTATAAACACAGTGTTTTACCCACTTGGCAGCTGGCACATAATGTCCTTGCAAACTGTATATCAGTGACACATTTGGGAAGGCAGCTGAGTTCATAGTTTTAAGTTTCTGCGTCACATGGATGATTACTCAGCAGAGATGCCCAAATCACACTATTTCAGTTGTCACCAAATAAAAAACTATTTTACTTCCCTCTGTGTCAATAACTAATACTTGATCACAGGCTACCGAGATGGAAAGTAAAGAAGAACATGGGATAGAGTAAGGATGGTAATGCTCACTCTCCCACCAGAAGAATAAATTAGAGCAGTGAACTGAGGAACAAGGAACAACAACAACAAAAAAGAATGCACAAACGATTACTGCCTTTTCTAATTAAAGCAGACACGGTTCCATAGCTACACAAAATGCTTTCAAAAAGAATTTTAGAAAAATGTATCACAAGTCGAGATTTGTACTTTCTATACAAAGTACATATTAGATACCAGGGTTATTACTGAAATGATTAATAGTGGCGTGGGACCCTCAGCAAAATAATATTCATTTGGTATTTAAAGACTAGAAAGCTATAAAACTTTGTTAAGCTTCACTGAACAGAAATGCGTAAGAAAGCATACCTATTTTTATCAAAACATGTAGTAATGACAAGTTCTGCTCAGAAGTACACTCTAAAAGGTAGGCCTGAAGAATCCTGAGTTAATAAAGTATTTCTGCTGCATTTTCAAGGCAAAGCATAACTAAATGTTTCTAAATGTGCTGATCACCACTGACGTAATAACAGAACTACTTGTTCTACTATTAGTGTATCTGCAATGATCGGTGACAGTTATCTTTAACATTTATTGATCTCTTCCTATGGACCAGACAGGATGAAACACACTGAACATTCAATACCTCATTTAGTCCTACCAATCTAATGTAGCTGGTGACAGGCTCTTCCTCCTATTATAATGGGAAAACTGAGGCCCAAGTTAATGTGCCCATCCTCATAAAACTATTACATGACAGTGCCAGGATTGCAACACAAGTTAGAATCCACAATTTAGACTTCTAGCTAGTACACCCCTCTAGAAAGGGCACCGGGGCTACAATCTTGCCCCCAACGGCAAATCCATCCATTCTCATTTCCACATCCCCTTGTTTCATACCTTAGAGCCACCAGGCAAGATGCGTAGGTGGCAGGGAGAGGGTCATTTGAGCCTTCCCGAAATTTAACTCAGACAACCCAGTAAAGAGCACTTACATGCCTATTTAAAGTACAATATAAAAACCAAACTCAATATTATATAGCTTACTAATATGACAAAACTAACCTCTGCCAAATACGGCAGGACCTTAGGTCTGATCACCAACACTCACATAAAAGCAAAGGAACAAAAACTTTCTTTCTGCTCTTTTCTTACAGGATGTTTCTGCAAAGCACACTCTTTTAAAACAAATTTTGGGAGTTTGAAATACTTGCTATAAAAATACTGTAGATTTTTTATCTTGCTTCAAATAACTGCATTTCAAAAAAAAAGACCTCCTCCCTACCCAGAATATAAATTCTTTGAGGGCAGAACTTTTGTTTTGTCTATTGCCCATATCCTCAATACCTAAAATAGTGCCTGGCATTTAGCAGACTCTAAAATAATGTGTTACCTGAATTACTAAATTAAAGCACAAAGATTTTTTTTTTTAAGTGAATACTGTCAACTATATTCAATTTTTTTTTCCAAAAAATGCTCTCAGGAGTGTCACAGAAATTCAAAATTGGCATAAAGCAATGAAAGGGGATAATCTGTTCCTAAAAACAGATGTGCCAAGGAAGTACATATATCTATATGAAATCCGCAGATCAGACAGCGGGAGCACTTTTCTAATACAGACCACGCCACTGCTGAAAGAGTACGCCACACCAGCACAGCCGTCCAGGTAGCGGGACAGGTCATGTTCTAGAACAGACGGGGAAAATATTTCAGAATGCATATCTCCCTAAATCTCACCATTCTTTACACTTGAAAATAACCAACGGGTTCTACCATTAGCCTTTTAAAAATGCCCGAATGATAGGTACTGAATTCTCTCATTAGGTAGCACAGTGATAGCCCATACAATAAAATTCAGAGAAAACCTTTTTCAGTAATTCTGTTCACAATAAACATCCTAGTCATGTCACCAGCCTACTCACCGGGCTAGGTGAAACTGTGATTCCAAAAAAAAAAAAAAAAGCTAGAAGAAAACATACTGCTTCCTTCTTAAGAACTGTAGGAAGTCTGGGGAGTTGCAGAAGTTACACTTTGAATCTAAAGTTCCACAAACACAAAACATTAACATACACTTTAGTTCATCTTTGTCTTTTACTGTTTCTGCTTGGCTTGAGAAGACTTAAAACTTAATTTTAAGTGCATCATCCCCCACTAAAAAAGTACAGGGTAAACTTAAATGATCTCTTTACAAAATAATGACTGCTTAATTTTAAGATTCTTTCTATTAGAACCCTGTCCATTGTTTTATTCCAAACAATAAACTTTGCTGGTTCCATCTGAAGGTAACATTTATCTGTCAGCAGGAAAGGAAAGAATATTACGAGTTCTATTATGTTCGACTATTCTCTCGCCAATTATTTCTCACACTAAATTTAAATGTTTTATTTCAAAGAAATTTTTTCAAGAATAAACTTACAGAAAGTTCTTTTGTTCGTGTTCTATGCCATGGGAACAAAAGGCAAAACAGACCGAGCGTTTCTACTAATTGCCACCTTTTATGCGTTGGTATTAAGATGTGGAGTTCTATTTATTTCTATTATTTAGCATAGAAGAAAATGTTCTGGTAAATAAAGGACAAGAAATAATCCTAAATTGAGCCCACACGTAGAGCTACACTGCGGTGACGGTTCCGGAGCAGATCACACTGGTCTGAAACTCCGTGGGGACCAGTCAAAACGCTGTTGTCATTCAGAAGGCCAGGCTGGAAAAAAGCTGTCTAAAGGCGTCACTCAGGAGTTCTCCTGTGGACCGACGGCACTCACTGTCACTTAGGGAATACAGCAGGACTTAGGGAATACAGTAGATTAAGGAGTTATTTGGAAACTTCATTTGTAAGCCTCGATGTTAGCGACGTATACGAGAGACCAGAGCAAAAATACCACCTCCGGGAGCTGGACTCCCCTCCCCCTCCACCAGCCACTTCACCTGCTCCCTGGGACCCAGCTGCTTCGTCTAGGTAGCAAATACTGTAATATTATCTGCCCCAAATGAAAACAAGATTAGACAAATATCTTCTTGAGTTCTAACCCATCCCAATTCAGAGGATGCTCTTAGAAGTCTAACCTCTGTGACAGGCGCCACCCTACACAGCTGTATAACCTTGATGGGAGTTAATTCAGTCAGCCTGTGTCTCAGTTTCCCCATCAGTAAAACAGAAAGAATAACAGTATTAATCTCGTTTGGATTTGTGGCAAATCAAGTTAGCAAGTCTAAAGACTTTAGAGCAGTACTGATACATGGAAGGGTTCAACTGTCATAAAATCTTCATTATTCCTAACACCAGCAAGATGGTTTTCACGGGGAGTAAATCACAAGATATATGTAAACTGGGTGACATTTCAAGATCTACCTTATGATAAATAGTAACACTGTATAAATAATGCCAATGATTGTGTTTACAAATACCTAACAACCGTAATAAAGTCTGCTGACATCAGCCTGAGTATATCCTGATCAACACGGTAAGCAGTAATGAGAAGTGATGAGCCGATTTATGAGGTAGAAACAAGCAACAATATCCACAAGGCATCATCCCTCTCCCAAATGCTTAAAACAGAGCTTGAAAATAAATTTGTTACCATAAGCAAAGGATGATCTGATTATTTCTGAGAACAAGTTGGCAAAATCATTTAAGTTTAAGGGACAGCCATAAACTCTAAAAAATTCTTCCAGAAAACCTAAGTGAGAAAGGCTACTCTTCACCAAGGTGTTTGTTGTCAACAGAACAAAGGGCAAGAGATGACTAGAGAGGTCAGTGATTGAAAGATTGACCCGTAAGCACTTCACCCATCCCTTGGAGAGAAGACCCTAATTCTGAAGATGAAGTATTCAAAGTACTCAGAATAATGAGGAATACTTAAGTTTGCTACAAGGAAGGTTACTAGGGGGAAAAAAAGGCATCCTCAAACCCAACTTCAATGGCATACACTTTAATAAGAATAAGCTAAAATAAATAACATTTTTTTTAATCCCCAAAACTTTTATGAAGCAATTTTTATATTCAGCATGTGGTGCTATACACAACAAATATTTTTAAATGTTTCTTCTTAAATTTGTTTTTGTCATGATTTTCACATTTATAATACTGCACCTATGGGAAATAGAGGTGAATTAAAACTGGTGAATAATAATTTTCATTTATACATAAACTCACCTATAGTTTCAGAGTTGCCAGTATTACATTCAGGAAGGGCGAACACATATTTGATGTGACAATACTGAAAGATTTGAGATCTTAGAGTCAACTAAGCATCTATGGGGACTATTTCACACGGTGGGGGGGGGGGGCTCAAAACTACAGTGCGCCAACCACCATCAAAGAAGTAGAGAAATCGAGTCAATTTCAATCCCCATTCTGGGACTTAGACTGAATAGCAGCAAAACTCTTATTTAATATTACTTAGAGATAACAAGACCCTGACAAATCTTTGCTCTATTAATTAAACCAGTGAAGCCTACCAGGACAAAGATAAAGGTATACGACATCTGAATTTATCAACTACAAAACTAATGAAATGTACCAAACTGTTTATGAATTGTATCAACATACTGTACAAACCCTGACCCTATGTAAGGTTATCATGCTAAGAGAGTCTGAACCATAGGATTAGGAGGAAAACAAGAATGTTTCAATCTTCCTTTTACTCATATAACTAAAGGAAACAACAAAATATGCCTATGCAGATCTCAAGACACAGCAAGTGTGACTTCCCCATCATCACCCTTCAAGATCCCGTATATTCCCACCTCTAGACATGCACTGAATGGGCATTTCACACATAGCACTTCCTATGTCTGAGCACAAATACAAAGTTCTAAGCAAGATATACATACATATATGAAGTCAGCACCCTGACAGACAGACACTCTCTTTCTCATTTTACTGGAGAGAAGACAGTGGCAGAGGAATGTTTACTAACAATGCAAAGTCACACAACTAAAAAGCTGCAGCTGGGATCTGAACCCAGACAGCCTGGTTCCAGAACGTCACTTACTGAGTGAATGAATAAATGATCAGTAGAAACATATCGCCTGATATTCTCTTCATCCTAATATCAGAGTTCTCAAAAACAAATAATAACAACAACAAAAAAATCCTTTTAAGAACTGTAAAGATTTAATCAAGATATAAAACTTAGTGAACCACAGGAGAAATGTGTTCAACATCACTAATCATCAAGGAAATGCAAATCAAAACCACAATGAGATATCACTTGACACCTGTCAGAATAGCTAGGAATGAAAAAGATAGGAAATAACAAGTATCAGCCAGAATGGAGAGAAAAAAGGACCATCGTGTACTGTTGGTAGGAGTGTAAATGGGGGCAGTCAATGTGGAAAACAATATGGAGGCTCCTCAAAACCATACAATCCAGTAATTCTGCGACCAGGCATTTACCCAAAGAAAATATAAACTACGTTTACTGCAGCATTATTCACAATAACCAAGATATGGAAGGAGCCCAAGTGTCCCATCAATGGATGAATGGATGAAGATGATACGGTGTGTATATATATGTGATGGAATATTACTCGGCCATAAAAAAAAGGTTGAGATGTTGCCCTTTGTGAAAACATGGATGGACTCAGAAGATATTATGCTAAGTGAAATAAGTCAGACAGAGAAAGACAAATACCACAGGACTTCACTTATATGTAGAATCAAAAAAACAAATGAGTAAACAAGCAAAAAAGCAGAAACACAGCTCCTCGTGTTATATGCAACTGACATATCATTGAACTCTACATCTGAAACTAATGATGGACTGAATGTTGGCTAATTGAAATTTTAAAATAAATAAATAAATAACCACAGAGAAATGATGGTGACCAGAGGGCAGGTGAGTGGGGGAATGGGGGTGAGCAAAATGGGTGAAGGGTAGTGGGAGATACAAGCTTCTAGTTATGGAAAGAGTAAGTCCCAGGAATAAAAAGCACTGTGTAAGGAATGCAGTCAATGGCATAATAACGTTGGAAGATTACACACAATAGCTACCCTTGTGGCGAACATGGCATAAGGTATAGACTCGAATCGCTATACTGTGAAACTAATTTGATGCTGACACCAATCTGAAGCGAATGAAACATCGTGTGTTGACTGTATTTCAACTTTAAAAAAGAAAAAAATGTAATCTGAACAATAAATGAGAAATATAAAAGTCAACTAAGACTACAGAGCTGAGGCTGTGATAGTCTCGCAGCATTTACCTCACTGCTGCTGTGGTGTTTGCACACAAGTCATACCAAGCGGGGCCTCTTTACCCCTGCAGGAGCTAACTGACAGAAGAGGCTCAGCAAAATGATTCAGTCAAGTAATTCAGCATGCTCCTTTCAAAAAGGAAGCTTTGTATGACTCTAACTTTAAAAAAAAAAAACTCTTCAAAAAGAAAAATTTACACTTCAGAAACTAAGTTGTACAGTGGCAATAGGAAGAAAAAGAAGTGGATTGAGATTATTTAAAAAGAATTTTTAAAAATTATAAATTCAGCATTTAATCTCATCCAAATGGGTAGAAAAGAAGTTTGATTCATGGCAGGCATATTTACAATGTTGTCTTTAATTGACTCAATCAATGTGGGGATTCTTAGAGGAAAAACAATTGAAACCCTCTATCATATTCCCAGATAAAGCTTACCTGACTCTCTTCCACATTACTAAGCTTTGTATGTACTCCCGTTACTGCTATCACTGCACAGAATTATGGATGGTTCCCAACTTAGAATGGTTCAGTTTACAATTTTTTTACTCTACAACAGCATGAAAGGCATATGCATTCAGTAGAAACTGTACTTTCAATTTTGAAGTCAGATCTTTGCCTGGACTAGTGTTACGCGCTACGATATGGTCTCACGATGCTGGACAGTGGCAATGAGCCAAGGCTTCCAGTCAGCCATGTGACCAACCGCTAAGGACAACACCCAATTTACTTACAACCCTTCTGTAATCATACAACCATTCTATTTTCCACTTTCAGTACAGTATTCTATAAATTACCTAAGATCCTCACCACTTTATTATAAAATAGGCTTTGTGCTAAATGATTTTGCGTAATTCTAGGTTAGTATTATGAACATGTTTAAGGTAGGCTAAGCTAAGCTATGATATTCAGTAGGATAGGTGTACCAAATGAACTTTCAACTTAGTATTTTCAACAATGGATTTATCAAGATATAATCCCATCATAAGTCACCTAAGATATGTATAATTATTTATTTGTGTCTTGTTCCTTTATTAAACTAGATGCTCTTCAAAGTCTGAGTCATTTTTATACCCTTAGAGCAATACCTGGCATTCATTTAAACCCTGCTAAATACTTACTGGATGGACAGATGGATGGATAGATGGATGAACTGAAGGACTGAAGAAGAAAAAACAAACTAGTAAACAAAACAACCACTAAACCACAGGGGATGTACAGCTCAAGATCAATATGCTTTTTCTGTAGCTAAAGATTTAGACAATGTGCTTTAGGGTTTGTTTAAATTTTTCTGATTTAAAATTTCTGAAACGGGCTGTACAATCTCCTACTGTAGACCCATGGCAACAGCAACAGTGCAGATGCCGTATACCGCAGGTGGCTCCGTGCCCGTGTGTGAACACACAGAAGCACAGAGAAATGAGAAAGGTCCGGAGCTTTAGCTAAACAAAGAAGCACAAAAGGTGGTTTGCCCTAAGACACTGTGGTACAAATCTTTTTACCACCATGAGTTCTTTGGATCTAGGCCAAATTACACTGCAGACAATAGACGATTGCAACTAAAGAAACGAAAATCCCAGAAATGAAGACAGAGAGACTCTGATGTCAATTCCACAGGCTGTGGTTGGGAAGACAATGAATGGTCTACGTATCTGTGGTGCAAGGAATTCTAACACATAGAGTTCAAAGTTAAATTAGAGATTGCAGGAAGAGAAAGAAAGCAAAGCATTAGAGAATTTGAAGGAAATGGGTCTAATTATGTCTAAGTATAGATTCCTACTGCCTAACCAACACTCATTCACACAATCAGAAACAAGAAGGGCAGGAAGGACACAGGAAGAGGAGAAGGATTTGACCCTGGAATAAAAAAACGGGCTCGAGATTGTTTTTAACAAGACGCAATATCAAATCATTAGCCCTATAACTGCATTGCTAGATCACTTGCTATGGTTTCCAAATCAAGGAAACCCTTTACAAATTAATTTTACTCATTATAAATTAAGAAATTCACTTAGATCAACTTCACAGAGAAGCCAACCTTAGAGGAGACGGAGACACACACACACACACACACACACACACACACACACACAGTGTGATGAAATAAACAATGCATTATGGGAAAGGAAAAAATGGGTTCCATAACAACAGTGATAGGAACTCAGCTAGTGAGATGAACAAACCTGCATGTCTGGCATCCAGTAAAAAATACCAGGTATACAAAAAAGCAGGAAATTATGGCCCATAACTGGGAGAATTATCAATTTCTTAAACCAGATCCAGAAACACCAATAACATGATATAGAAATAGAAAATATTTTAAAAGTCCAAACCTCACTCCTAGGAATGAGAACTCAGCCACTCAGATGAAAACACACCAATGGCATTAAGGGCAGAAATGGCAGAAGCAAAGAGTAGTCAAGTTTACAAAAGACATAGTAATAGAAACTATCCAAAATGAAAAGCAGAAAATGACTGGAAAAAAAAAAAGAATTGTAGTAAGTCAAGAGCAAGTGGCTAGCACACATATAAGTGATGGTCCAGGAAAGAGTGTGTGTATTAAGGCAGGGAGATAGCGGGAGATAAAAAATACTGGAAGAAATAATTGGCATGAATTTCCTAAATTAGGTGTAGATTCAAAGAAGTCAATAAGCAGCAATGAGAATAAACACGAAGAAAATCACATCAAGGTGCATCGCAATCCAAAAGCTCAAAACTAGTTACAAAGAAAATCTTAAAAACAAAGAAAATAAGACACATGATGGCAAGAGAAACGGTAAGAATGACAACCAGCCTCATGGAGGACAATGGAAGACGACAGCGGAGTGACACCTCTGAAGAACTGAAAGGATAAAAATGACAGCCTAGAATCCTATACTCAGCAAAAGTATTTTCCAAAACAAAGGCAAAACAAAGACTTCTTCAGACATACAAAAGCAGAGAATGCATCGCCAGCAGACTAGTCCTAAAAGAGATGCCAAAGAAAGCCTTTCAGACAGAACAAAATTGATACCAGATACAAATCTGGACCTACGAAAGGCAATGAACAGCAGTGGAAATGTGCAAGTACAAAGCACATTTTTAATTTTTTTAAAAGTTACTGATTAAAGCAGAAATGATAAAAATGTATGGTGGAGTTCATAACATACGTAAAAGTTAAGTGGAAGCCAAAAATCATTCAAAAGCCAGCAGAGAGATAAATGGAAAAACACTGGGGCAAGGTCATTACATTATACATGAAGTTCTACTACATTATTTGAAGGTAGACTATGATAAATTAAAGACCTATGCTGTAAACACTAGGGTAAGCACCAAAAGAAAAAAAGGGGGGGGAGGGTATAGCTAATAATCCAATAAAGGAGATTAAATAGAATTATAAGAATAACCAATTCAAAAGAAGGCAGCAAAAGAGAAAAAGGCAAACAATGAATAAATTGAACAAATGATAAACAAATACCAAGATGGTCATCTTTGAATGGAACCATACTAAACTCTGCACCATATATAAATAGCCAAAGTATGACAACATAGAGGCAGAGATTACCAGATTAAGTAGCAAGATTCAATTACAGTTAACCCCTGACCAACACTGGGTTGAACTATGTGGCTCCACTTATACACAGATTTCTTTTTTCCTATAAATACAATTCAGTACTGCAATTGTTTTCTCTTCTTTATGATCTTTTAATAACATTTTTATTTCCCTAGCCTACTTTACTGTAAGAATACAATATGTAATACATACAACATATGTGTTAATTGATTATTCATGTTATTGGTAAGTCCCGGTCAATGGCAGGCTCTTGGGGAATCAAAAGTTACATATGGATTTTCGACTGCACTGGGGGGTCAGTACCCGTAACACCCACATTGTTCAAGGACCTATTGTACATTTTCTATAAGAAACACACTTTAAATATAAAAAGACAAAATGCCAATGTACATCCAGCATTAGAAAAGTATTTAATTTGAAAGACAACATAAATCCGAGCTCTGCTGAGAGGTAAGAATAGTTAATTAGGCTTTTCCAAAGTTTAGGCGAAATAGCCCACATAGGCCACTCCAATTCTTTTACAGACAAAACTAAGCTGTGGCGTCAGAAGACAGGGTAGTGGTCCTCTTGGATGAGGGGACAATGAGAGGGTAAACAGGTCAGGGTATAAGGGACGCTGATAATGTCATTCTTCTTCAACTCCTTCACAAATTCCCCAAATTGTACATTCACGGTTTATTCATTTTCTTGTATACAGAATTCAATACGAAGCGAAAATAAAACCTTGAAAAATGCATTCGAAATAAGGTTCACTATGCAACCCCATGATTGATCATCCGGAACCACAGGCACCTGATCCCAGGAAAGGGGAGCTGTCCTAGAGGAGCATCACCGCATCACTGTCATCGGGAGGGATATTCCCTATTCTAATTTTACATTTTGTTCCTTCATCAGTCTCTTGTAAGTCTCCTTAATGTGCTTGAGCTAGAAGATATCTGTGACATGACACCATGGACACTGGTGCTGCCACCACGCCCTGCCATACCCTCAGCTACTCTAACCACTGGCGGACACCGGAGCCCACCTCCATGCTCCGAACAGTGGCAGGGGACATGGCTCACGTTACTCAAGCGTCAGGACACCTCCACAATGTCCCATCCCACACATGAAGAAACGCAAGTTTAGAGAAGCTAAATGACTTCCCAAATGTAACACATTTGGGAAAGTATCAGTTAGCTAGCAAAGTCTCAGGACCAAGACACACACCCGTGTTTTTGACAAAAAGCCTTTGCTTTCCTCGAGTACCACTGTCCACTTCTCTGCCTCAAACAGATGGCAATACCATGTCACGTGATCCCAACATTTACATAAGTCATGCAGTTTTTTTCCTACAGTTATTACATATAGTATCAAAACTTCTGGGATTAAAAATTGGGTACATATGGAGGTCAAAACATTCCTTAAAATAATGCATGGATTTTGTGTATGAAATATGAATTTGATCCTTATTAGAATTTTTCTTATTACAAATACAATATTTAAAGAGGCTTGTCTAGATCAGAAATTGGGAAAGTGTCTCACAGGGTTATTTATATGTTAATTAAATATAGTGTGATAAAGAGATTCACTGCTGTTACAGACAAGTATTTACATATTAATGAAATCTTGACTAGAAAAGACATTGTGTGATCAAGAAGAATTATAGGGACTATTTCCCTAAGGGAATTCAACCATTCAGAAGATGTTATAATCTACTTAAGGATCACATGTTCAGAATTACTGGGCAAGGTACTTAAAGTTTGGAGGAAAATGAATAAGGAAAGAAAAATCTCATCTCCATGAAAAGAGTATCATTTGTACCATGAGATAATGCTGAATCTAGTAACAGATTTTTTGGAGAGTTCATTAATTTAAAAAACAAGTACCCTCTCAAATAGATCTTAATTTCAAGTAAAATCAGAAACTTTGAACCGCATTAAGCCATATTAAAAACATCTGACAGTGTTACATATACACTAAAATGACAGTGCAAATAAAATTATTTTTTAAAATAACTCCCTATTTCAACATATTATTTCTACTATGCCTCTCAAATTTTTGCCCTGAAAGCAGGATAAGAATCCTTTTCCTATTTATCCCTTAAATATGCTGTGAGAATTATATGTGAAACATAAAATTGGTTCATATATTTTTTAAAAAGTTCCATACTCAAAAGAGAAAATGAACAAATCAGTACACCTTCATTTCTTTAGTATTTCTCAGATATTAAATACATTACAAATATCAGTATCAACATACTTTCCAAAGCCATAAAAAATCCTCGAAATAAAATTCATTTCCACCTTCTTAATCAAAGAAATTACCCTAAATGCATTTTGTGGCTTTATATAAATAGAAAAACAAGAACTAATTGAGTCAAGATCTAACAGGCCCATAATGCCAGGAGACAAGCAAACCAATTATCCCAGTGCTAGCACCAGACCCTGCTCCCAGACAGTTGAGGCCATTAGCTTTTCTTTTCTGATCCAAACACCAGGTTAGTCTTGGATTTGGAAACCGCCAACATAGCCCATTTTGGAAAGTACTCTCTACACTCCTCTCCCCACAGAAGGCCAAATACTTATTCCAAGCCTAAAATACAAACCAATTTATTGCTCTTTGTTCACAGCAGTTCAGATATAAACTGCACATATGGGAATTGAATTTTGATTAGATAACTAATCAACTTCTCAATTTTAAAGGGAAAAGAAACACTTTCATTTTTCTCTTGAGAATCAAACAAGTGAATGCAATGCCCCAATTTTTTCCATAATTACTTCATCATCCAGGCTACAGTTTAGGCAATATTTACATTCCAACAACAAAATTACAATGGGAATGACCAATAGAATGACCAACAGAGGCTGCTTTTTAACAATTTCAGAGAAGAAAAAGAAATCTTTATAAACAGGAGTAGGCTACATAAAAACATAAGGAAAACCAGATTCCTGATTGTTTACTGGGAATCCTGTGCATTAATTCATTTCATTTCAACTAACAAATTCACTGAGAACATCTTTTGTCCAGTTGAAGACTGAGTGGGTAAAACAACTTCATGTTAAATATTCAGACGAGGGCGCCTGGGTGGCTCAGTTGTTAGGCATCTACCTTCAGCCCAGGTCATGAGCCCAGAGTCCTTGGATCGAGCCCCGTATCAGGCTCTCTGCTCAACAGGAAGCCTGCTTCTCCCTCTCCCACTTCCCCTGCTTGTGTTCCCTCTCTCACTGTGTCTCTATCAAAACAATAAATAAAACCTTGGGGTGTCTGGGTGGCTCAGTGGGTTAAAGCCTCTGCCTTTGGCTCAGGTCATGATCCCAGGGTCCTGGGATGGAGCCCAGCATCAATCAGGCTCTCTGCTCAGCAGGGAGCCTGCTTCCTCCTGCTGAGAGCCTTCCTCTCTCTCTGCCTGCCTCTCTGCCTACCTGTGATCTCTGTCTGTCAAATAAATAAATAAATCTTTTAAATAAATAAATAAATAAAATTTTAAGAGATGAGTAAGTAAATAGATGACTCCTTCTCAAACTTTCCAATATCAAAAATCACACTCAACTTTCAGCATCTAAAGCAAACTTTCCCTCTTCTCAGAAGGCTTTCCTGATTTATCTCCTTTGTAACAGAAAGTAACCTCTCCCATCTCCAAACCTACCTGTATTTCTCCTATATCATGTATTTTAAAGAAGGCTTTCTCTGACCTAACCTGCCTGGTATCTTCCCTACTACATTTATCTGATGACAGGGACCACATCTGACTCACATCACACAATCTCAAATGCCTCCTCCATCTTCTTCAAACTGTTCTTTCTGTGAAAATGAAATAAGATAAAGCAATATGGAAATGCTTTAATCTTTAAATCAGTTCCAAAGGTATTTGTTATAAATTTCACTTAAAAAAGATTAAAATTCAAAAATCAGCATCTGCTTTCAAAGAAACATTAATATGTTTCTTATGGGGGAGAAACTTCCAAAATATTCCTAAAACTATGAAACTTAGCCACCATTAATTGATTCTGGTACAGTCTTCTGTTGCTCTTCAAGGAAAATAAAAAAAACTTTATAGCTTGGATTTAAAAGCCGCTTAGGGTTAACTCTGACTTCAACGAAAACATAGTTCAAATTATTTCTTTAAAAAAAAAAAAAGATCACCAACTAATGTAAAATTTCAACACATCAACAATTTGAAACTGCAGTGTAGTAAAAAGTAAACCTCTACCTAATCTTTCCATTATGAAGAATGGGAACAGTCTCATCTGATTATCAAAGGATAAATAATTTATTACTGATTAAAGTTACAAGAGATGGGGCACCTGGGTGGCTCAGTGGGTTAAGCCTCTGCCTTCAGCTCAGGTCATGATCTCAGGGTCCTGGGATCTCAGCCTCTGCTCAGCAGAGAGCCTGCTTCCCCCTCTCTCTCTCTGCTGGCCTCTCTGCCTACTAGTGATCTCTCTCTCTCTCTCTCTCTCTCTGTCAAATAAATAAATAAAATCTTTTTTAAAAAATAAAATAAAGTTATAAGAGAAAATCAATTTGACTGAAATCAAATTCGTCCTACTGAGAATTTTAATAAAATACATATTGATGCTTTGCTATTTTAGGACATAAATTTTATGTTGTTGTAATTATAGAAAAAGTCTCTATATTTGGCTACTCAAACCCAAGATTTAGAAAACAAAATGTTACAGGAGATACCATTAGTTCCATTCAGTTTGTACGCCCTCTTTACCACCAAGAGACGAAGACAAGGTTTTCCACAGGAAATCAGGCAATAATGGTAACCTTGCATCTCAAACTAGAATTCATCTTCATCCTTTACTTCATTTGGGAAGTACTTGTGCAGCATCAACAGAAAAATGACCCACAAGCCACTCTAAATTTTATTTAATCATAATATTAATTTTACTGAAAGTGTATTATACCTTGAGGATATTAGGCTAAGTGAAATAAGAGAGCCACAAAAAGACAAATGCTGCACAATTCCACTTCTCGGAGGCCCCTAGAGTAGACGGTTTCATCCAGACCCGAAGCAGAATGGTGCTTGTCAGGGGCTGGGTTGAGGGGAGAATAGGGAGTTGTTAATGGGCACAGAGTTTCAGCTTCACGAGATAAAGAGTTCTGGAAACTGGCTGAACAAGGTCAATGTATTTACTGTTGAACTGCATGCTGAAAAACGGTTAAAAATGGTAAAATTAATGTTATGTGTTTTTTACAATTAAAATTTTTTCTAAAAACTTAAAAAGTTTATAATGGGCCACATGGTCTTAACTATCCCTGCACTTAACAGAGCCAAAAAAAAAAGCAAAGCCAAAAATAGGACCCACAAATGCACAAAAGACATATTCATTCTGAATCAAACTGCTAAAGAACACAGTTAGTTTAAACCCTACTGCATTATCAAGTGGGGCAGAGCGCACCACAAAGGGATTACGGCCTAGGAAAAGCAGGTGATTCAGGGTTAGCAAGGGAATAAAATGCCAGGGACAAACATGTGTTACAGCATGCGTGGCGCAAAGAGGACCTGGGTCTACAGGTCATGGGGAGAAATGCTTCTGCCAGTCATGCAATCCATCGTACTGTTTTGCAGTGTTGCTCTCAATGAACGCAGGTGAAAGAAAGTGCTTTCTATTTCTATGCTCTAGAGAAAGGGCAGTTCCTAAATAGGCCGGTATGTAGGCTGACATCCTCCATGATCTAAACAGCGAATGACTTAATGTCTTTTACCCACCCCTTGTGATTTTTAGCCTTAATGGGATGCCACATAAATTACTGTGGAGCTGAAGGCAGAGCATGATTAGAAGCCAACAAATAATTCTCGCAATCACAAACTCAGAAAAGAAACAAGCATCTGCAACACACTTTTACGGTTCACACAAGTATAATCGCATCTGCATGTTATAGCGCGCTTTCCAAACTTCCAATCACCAAATAATCTCACTGAACTCAGATATTTACAAGCAAACAAACTGCCAAGTTACTACCGTAACAGCTTGTCTAGGACAGGGGCAAATATCTCCCGGATATTTGACTTCCATCAATCCAGTTTTATCACTTACAACTATAAAATATTTTAAATATTGCAATATCCCCAAATACACTAAAAAATGCAATCTTTCCTCACTGATGTGGAAATAATCCAGGAATATAAATATGAGTGTCAATTTTCATTATCTAGCAAATATAGGTGTCAAAGAATTTCCTGACTGACATATATGTACGGCAGAGTTTATTTCCACATATTAAAAATAAATGAAATCTAAATGCAATGTGGTATCCTAGTCTGGATTCGGAAACAGAAAAAGGGTATTAGCAGAAAAACTAATTATACCCAAATAAATCTGTCATTTACTTAACTATTGTGTAGTCTGTTGCACTATACATTTTTGAGGGTGCAAATTTGTTCAAATGACATATACGAGGGAACAATCTGACCATAACAATAACACAAATTTCACATTTGCTGACACCCAATTTCATCCATAACAAATGTTGTACACACAGAAAAACAAACCCAGCCATGTCAAGTTACACGTGCAGGGTCACCCAAACATCTACCAGCAAGCTCAGTTTCCAGAATGTGTTAGGAAGCTCCCCCCCCATCCACAGCTGGTGGCACAACTTTTCTCCGAATTTCTTACCACGCCCCCTTCCTCCATTCCCCAATAACGCACGAGTACAACTCTTCCAACACCCACTTCCACGTACAGTGTCTAAGGGCTTTAAGGTAAGTGCCATATTTTAGTATTTGGATGTCTATTACCCATGTAACACATGTAAAAATATGTGAGGACTTTCATTTAAGTTCCTAACTTTGTTTCACCGACCAAAGCTTTTGAGTGCTGGACCATTAATCCCGCTTTTCCCATCAGTGCCATGGTTTGCACTGCAAGGTTCTGCATAGCCAGTAATCATTAGAGGAGTGCCTATGGCATGTTATAGCAGAACTGACTACTCCAGTGACAGTGTCTTAGTTTTGACAAATGTGCTATGATTATATGGGAAGAAAGGGGAAGCCCAGTGAAGGGTATCCAGAAATACCCTGTATTCTCCATTCCACTTTTCTACAGTTATAAAATTATTCCAATAAGAAATTTTAAAACAGTAAGCATAGGAAGTAGAGAAAGCCAAGGCTCAACTAGAGAAAGTCAAGGTTCTGCATTAAGGATGACTGCTAACACTTATGTAACATTTACTTGATGCCACACACTGTTCTCAGTGTTGTATAAACACTGACTCATTAGGCATTCTCACAATGCAAAGAGGTAGGTGTTACAATCATGCCCATCTGACAAGTGAGAGGACTGAGGTGCATCTAAGAAAAGGTATCCAAAAAACACAAACTAGACACCTTGGGCTAGAATCAAAGCTCTTACTCTGATCCTACTTCAACAGTCAACTGTTCAAAATACAACTTTTTAAACCAGGTTACTTCCACCATTCTAGAAAGATTCTACAATAGGAAAAGAGGTATAAAATAAAAAAATTAAATAATCTTTCTAAAACACGCCATAAATACAAAAAATCCCAAAAGTTAAAAAACATTCCTTTTATAAAAACCTATGAGCAAAAATTGTGGAAGCTAATATAGTAAGAAATATCACCTTTGTACTTCAACTAAAACAGTCCACTCGAATATGAAGTATACACATTTTATAGCAACAACAAATGATAGCTAAGAAAAGACATATCGTCTATGATAGAAAATGTAATTTCGAAGTTTTACAAAAACTTGCTCACATTTTATCATTTGCCAACACACACGATAACTTAAGAGTGACAATATCACACACAAAATTAACACATGCCACAGAAATTTCCCAGCAATCACACTCATCAAATTTGGTTCAAACAAAACTGCAAACTTTGGGTAAATGCCAAAGAGAAAGTTCTGCCTACAGAATCTCAACATGGGGCAAATAAAAGGCCACTTTGTTGATGTAACTTACTATTACTTCTCAAGATATTACATGGCTTGGACTCTAAAATGCAAAACCCTACCTACCCTCCCATGTACACTCTACACAGTGAACAAGACACAAGGTCCTTTCCTTATGGATCTGCTACTCATTCATTCATTTATTCACTCAACAAGTGGTCACTGAGTACCTACAACGTGCCAGGCGATCTTCTAAATGCGGCAGGGGCTAAGGAAGGGAAGAAAACACAAGTGCGAAGTAGAAAACAGGATAAGTAAATAGAACTCAAACTAAGGTAGGGGTGATAAAATCTAGGAAGAAAATAAGGCAGGAAAGGAGAATTTGAAGTGAGGGTAAAATCATAAATAGGGTGGCCAAGGGAGATGAGGCAGAGTAGAGAGGACAATCAACCATAGGATGGTAGGTGTGTGTACGGGGAAGAAACACCTGCTCAGGGCACAAGCAGTGGGAGGGAGCGAGGCTAGGGAACGAGAGTGGTCAGAGGAGGAGACTGACCTGTGAGAGGAGATGCAGAAGAAGTAAGAGGCCTGGTCACCCGAAGATATGGGAGAAGGGCGCACCAGGCAGGAGGCATAGTGGCCACGAGGCGCCAGGGTGGCAGCAGGCATGCCATGGTCCTGGGCGGAGGGGAGGAAACGCAGGACTGGACATGCCATCCTAAGGGTAAGCTGAAGACCGTGCAGAGTTCACAGCCACGCTGCCTCTGGGAGCCATACACTTCGAGGTGGGTACCTGGTGTCAAACCATCTAACCATCTAACAGATCACTGAAAAGTCAGTTCTTGCAAAATACAAGTGGAGGGGCTGACAGGCTGATAAAGCGGGATGACACGGGCGCAGCTGCTGCGCAGTATGTACGCTCTGAGAAAATCGAGCATGTGTACAGAAAGTTCTACCGTCCTTGAAGGCACTAAATGAGGAAGAAAAATTAGTTTTCAAACAATGCAACTGAAGAGGCTTTAAAAAAAAAAAAGGCAGAAAAGGCTGCAAATGTATTTAGAGTCTTTTCAACTCTTATTTCTTCTCAGTTTGAAAGCACGATGCTGTATGCAGGCAATTCTCTTGCTGCCTCAAACATACCTGATTAATTTCTGCTAAAGAGAAAGCATGTTTTCCTCACTTCAGAATCCCTCCCATAGAGCCAGGCATACAAAGAGCGCCCAGCTCACTGTGGGTGGGGACGAGAGCACTGCTGTTCCAACAGAACAGACACTTTGTGCTGCTCTGACTTGAAAGTGATTGGAAAATAAATACTAAGTATCCGAAGAAGAATAAATTTCCTCAAAAAGGAAATGATTTCTATAAATAGGTCTTATTGATCCACACATCTATTAGAATGAAACTTCAAGCCGGGCAAGAGTCAGGCTTTAACCCTAAAATAGCACTGGACTCCGGAATTAAGGCCATCGGAGCCTCAGTGAGACACTAACCAGGGCACCTCCATTGTTAGAGGTAAGAAGTCTATTCTGTTTTCCTTTCTAAGGGACAGCCTTTGAGCTCTCTTATAAATGGACACAAGAGCCCTAATTGACCCAGCCAGCAAACATTTTTAGAGACTCAACTACACAAGCACCACCCTAGGCCATGAGAATCCAAAAATTTGGAGGAGATGGTCTCCACCTTAAAGAGTTAGTTTTGGGTTAAGGTTGGATGCTTATTAAAAAAGGAAACAAGGGCACCTGGGTGGCTCAGTGGTTAAGCCACTACCTTCGGCTCGGGTTATGGTCTCGGGGTCCTGGGATCGAGTCCCACATCAGGCTCTCTGCTCGGCAGGGGGGCTTGCTTCTCTCTCTCTCTCTCTCTCTCTCTCTGCCTGTCTCTCTGCCTACTTGTGATCTCTCTCTCTGTCAAATAAATAAATAAAATCTTTTAAAAAATCCAAACAATAGAAACAAGAGGGAGAAAAGCTGAACTAAAAATGACTTACTAAAAACACACTGTAAAAGGGTTATAGAACAAGAACAAAGAATGATGAAAATATAGGAAAAGGAGTAAGCGTATGGAAGACCTCACAGAAGAAGCTACTCCTGAAACGTAACCACGGGTTTGCTTTGCAGCCACATAAAATCATAAGGAGACAGACATTACTGTTTTAACCTACTGTTGTTCCTCATTCTTTCTAATTAGAGCAAAACTACACTCAATGAGACTTTCTTGAGAAACAAAAATCTTTATTTCCTTAATGCGTTAAAATGAATATAAAGACTCCTAAAAAACCAGTCTTTTCAAAATTTGTCTAAGCAACATATCCCAACATGATGATTCTGAATAACCTTATCTTCTATTACCCTCTGCTATAATATGGTATAGGTCAAGTATTTGTCACAATTTAAATTGGTTACAACAGCCAGTAAAGGAAGCAGAGGGCATTCAGAGATAACCCAGCACTGGGCCTTGTAAAACTATTTTGCATACCAATTGTGAAATCTCAGAAAATCATATGTTTATCTAAGCAGTCATCAGGAGACAATAACCACAATGAACTCAAATCTGAGGACAGATTACCTTTAAAAAAAAGAAACTTCAAGAGAGGATAGCTCTCTCTCCCACACCCCCCACCCCACCCCCGTCTTTTTTAAGAGAAAGCCCTTCTCTGTACTAACAATTTATAGTGGAAAAAAGTCATTTATATTCAGATTAGATCTATTTTGCAGAGAGCAAGAAAACAATAAAATTATATTCAAAAATACCTATGAATATACATTCACAAAATACATTTTACATATCACTATAAGGATATAAAAGAAATCATATAAAAATGAAAAGAGCACCTTAAACTTCTTTTTGTTCACTTTTAGCATGACAAAGACTTTTTTTTAGTACCAAGAGTAGTACAAAATGAGGAATTAGAACTTGTTTTTTGAGCTTTCTGATCTACAACTACAAACGAATATAAGTTGCAAGTCTTGGCCGTACTTTATACAGAGTCATACTACTAAACCTCTGTAAATCTCAGTTCTCGGTAATAAGAGGGATAATACCAAAAGTAGAAACCACAAATACCTATGTAGGAAATACCTACTGATTACTCTATAAATGTTCATCTTCACCATCGATACCCAAGCCTACAAATAGGATAGTGCGTGGGGGTGACAGGGGAGAAAGAAGGAAGCTGAATGATCCCCTGAATTCCAGTAACATCCCTTAAAAGAGTTAAGTTGCCAGTACCTAAAATTTGTAACAATGATTTCAACTGGAATGGTCCTAATCTCTTAGAGCGTTTTAAGATCACGGGCGGACTTCATAGATCAAGTCACACGTTACTCAACATATGCAACACGAACAAGTAACACAGGGACTGGCAATTCAAGGTAAAGATAAGCAAACTCAAAAAAATCCTGAAAGGATATAAATCATGCAAATCAGTGACTGAGCCACATTTACTAGTAGACGTAAAAGTCTCACATTTACTGACCTAGTTCACTCTTTGGATGCAAAAGGTCACGGTCTTGCCTTTGACCTCAGGGCAGTAACGGACACGTGGAGTATCCTTTGCACTCCTCTCGGCCTCAGGCCTGGAGCTAATAGGCTACCTACCCATTCTGAGCTAGGCACGGAGGCAAACTTATTCTCTTTTCTTCATTCTCATGAAGAAACATTCTGGCCTCCACAAACCTACTGGGTGATACAATGAGGACCACTGAACTTAGAGTCTATGTCCCACACCGTGACCCAATTCTCAAATAGACTTGAACTGAGATAAAGAGCATCGTCCAATTAATAATTAAAGGGAACTTTGATTTCCCATTTGTCTTTCTCCCACTACAATTTCACAGGGGGGAAACAGTTATTAAGAGTCAAGATTCAGACGTTTCTGAGTCCCCTGGACCTACCACCTGATATTTTCAGAACTACTTCATTTCTAAAAGATCTAATTCACAGACAGTTATCCTAAAAACTGTTCTTAACAAAAAAAAAAAAAAAGAAAGAAAGAAAGAAAGAAAGAAAAAAACCACAAAGACAAAACAACTGTTCTTAACCATAAAAACATATGGAGCACACACCAGGAAAATCAAAAGGCCTTCATTAAAAAAATAAAAAGTAAGGTTCATGTTCATTAAGTTAAGGTGATCCTCCTATGCTAGACACATTTTGGCTTTGAGGTCATTTAAAAATAAGTTAAAAATAATTTTATAATCAGAAAAAAGTTTAAAGAGATTACTTTAAAATTAATTTTGTTTAATTCAAATTATTTAGCATGAAACAAAAAACTGTTATGATTTAAAAAGAAGGTAAAATTCAGTAAACCCAGTCACATACCAAGCTTCAGGCAGCAAAACAGAATATTCATGTGGAGAAGTGGTCTCTGGGAAGTTAGAGAGAATGGCAAGGCGATGAGGAAGCAGGTCTGATCCATGATAAGTGAACAGAATTTCTAGGGCTTGTACGTTACTTTCCTGTATAAACAGCAAGGGGTAAGTTTCCATTGTAAGCCTTAGAAATAAAGGAATGACTTTGTAGGACAACATTCAAACTCCTAAAAGTAACTTTTTATGCAGTTCTGATTTAAGGTACTTTGAAATATTTCTAATTCTTTGTAGTCTGCATCACATTTCTCAACCTAGTGTCATAAAAATCACTTACTTTTAAAAGTCAGAATGATGAATAAACACTTTTTAAAATTTTATTTATTTGAGAGAGAGAGAGAAAGACTCTGAGCACGGCAAGGGGCAGACAGAAAGGGAGAAACAGACTTTCCGAGGACTCAGGGCTCGATCCCAGGACCCTGAGATCATGACCTGAGCCAAAGTCAGAAGCTTAACCAACTAAGCCACCCAGGTGCCCCCGCCTTTTTTTTTTTAAAGATTTATTTATTTGCCAGAGAGAGAGAGAGCATGAACGGGGGAGGGGCAGAGGGACAATGAATAAACATTTTTAAAAATATAATTCCATCTTCTCTACATTAATATTAAAACAAAAAATGAAATGATGGTAAATGCATGCAATAACATTAACTGTGCGGCTCAGAGATTTAGAAAGTGTTAATAACCATAATTATTTTATTTACAAAAAAGAAATTACCCGAGCATAAGTTCTTGCTGAGAGAACAATATTCTGATTTCTGAACTTCTTAAAGAATTCAGCATCATATCTCTGTTCAGATGCATGAGGCACTCCTAGGATTTCCTGAGGGGAAACAGCGACTTCATAATGAAAAGGCTTTTAAATATGGGTGACAAGAAAATATTAAAAACCTTTACAACTCTGCCTCCCTAAATAAATAAGCCTTGAATTAATTAAACTATCAACTGTTAACTGAAGTAGTACATCTGCATTCTTGCCTTTATTTTGAAAATAGCTGTATTTATAAATACTGTGAATTAAAAAAAATTAAGAAGTAAATGAAATGGGCAGTAAAAAATTAATTACATTAAGACAACCAAAACCCACCACCTGCTGAAAACAAGTAAGCCACCATTATACATGGCAGTGCAGTATGAACACCTGCATTAACTTCACGGCTGCTGGTGATTGATGTAAAATGCAGCCTGAACCATTCATTCATTCAACAAATATTTACGGAGCTTCTACTATGCACTAGGGGCACTATGATAGGCAGCAGTGATGCCATGAGCAGGACACATTTCCTGCCCTCCAAAGTGCTTAAAATCTAGTGGGAACAAGCAGGCACACAGGAACAGGCGAAGGGAAACACACACAGGAGAGTCCTATAAAACTGGTCCTGGGAAGATGGGGAAGGCTTCCCGGGGGTGCCCCAAAGCTGGGACATAAAACACAAACAGGATGGCCATGGCAACTGCAAGTAAGGATCTGCCCACGGCAACGTATGACATAGGGCTCGTTGTCTGTCATGCTTAATGCTGAACCCCAGATCCCCAGCAGTCTGCTTTTCATATAATAAGTAACCAATAACTACTTATTGACTGAATTCATTTACTGAGGTAGGAGAGAGACAAGGAGGAGGTGTGGAGGAGGTGGGGGGGAGGGAGGCATCGAGAAGGTCGCTGGCAAATATGCTAGGCTTGGAACTCAAGCACATCTAGGAGGAGTCACCCAGAAGGCAGGTGGCTAGATCAAGAGTTCTGGAGCGAGGTGAGTCACATACATGACACAGTTACTAACACAGAAGTGAGTATGATTTCAAGGGAGATCAAGTTGAATGAAAACAGCCTTAAGGAGCAACATCATTTAAAGGATCAACCCAAAAGGAAAAAAAAAAAAAGGTAGGATGTGGGGGAGGACGAGGGAAGGTCAGGAATAGGCATCTGAAAAGCAAAGCAAATGAAGCAGGAGCTGCAGAAGCAGAGATGTAAGGGCAGGAGGGGGTGGGGGGGGCTGTTTAACACATATTCATGGAAACCAAGGAAGAAAACATTTCAAAAATGTTCTCAGTTCCCGGACTCCCCATCCACAAAAACCGCTCCCTTTGTCCCACCCCAGTTATGCATCCTACCAGCTCCCTAGCTCTTTAGCATCCCCCGAAGGAAGTCTCTGGGACATCTCCATGTCCAACAATGGATTCTTGAGCAACTGATCCTTCCTCCACCCGCCAGCTCAACCCAACACATGGCATTCCAGCAATTCGCAATGTCACTGAGACATCCGGCCCACTGACCCTACATCTTTCACCTGCTCTCTCTCCTCCAAGTCTCTTATCCCTTCCAACCGGCTTAGTCCCTGGTCACCATTCAGAGATTTCTTTAATCCCTTGCTTCTTTCCCTTCATCATACTCACCTGGCAAAACCTCATCCTTAATCCAAAGCAACTAAGAACCCTGATTACAAGGTACCAGGAGTCTGAAAAAATACCACAAAATCAAGCTGACAATTCTCATTTCAAGATCTCAGCACGGTTGGAATCCTGATG
This sequence comes from Mustela lutreola, assembly GCF_030435805.1. Classification (NCBI taxonomy): domain Eukaryota; kingdom Metazoa; phylum Chordata; class Mammalia; order Carnivora; family Mustelidae; genus Mustela; species Mustela lutreola. Next base: position 135,171,263 of record NC_081298.1, on the reverse strand, counting down.
CAAACGAACCAACTGGAAAACCATCTATGAGGTGACTAGGGAAATCTGAACATGAAGGGGATAGGAGAGGATATTAGGGAACTGCTACTAATTTTCTTAGAAATAATAATGTTATTGGGTTATTTTTTAATTCTTTCCCAGTTACAGACACATAAGTATGGGTGAAATGATAAGATGTCTAGGATTTGCTTTAAAACAACTAGCTGAAAGAAAAGGCAGGAGTCGAGAGTAAAAGATACAAGATTCACAGAATGGTTGAACTGGGCAGTGAGTACACCCGGGTTCATTATACTCTTCTGCATCCTTTAAGGAAGGTTGGACATTTTATAAATTCAATTCAAATCTGCCGTCCCTCCACGGTACTACATTTCCCTAACATGTTTGCTCCCCTGTGCTGTTAGAAACTTCTCCACCATTCTTCCATTCTTTCCAGACCTCCAACACCTATCCCGTCTCCATTCTCAACTGAAACTTGCTTCATACACTCTGATGGACACTGTTAGATGGGATATTCGCACCCACTGAAACCGCACATCTACCTGCATCTCTACCAACAGGATTTCCTTCCTTCAGCTACAACAGAAAAATTATAGCCATCTGCCCCCCAAACCCTGTTCATGCTCCAAATCCCATTTCTATAATCATGCCATTATCGCCTTTTTCTCCTGTTGGATAAATTCCTCCTCACCCTCCACTGCTTCCTTCCCATTAGCATACAAACAATTACTTCTTTCTTCTATGGGGGGGGGGGGGACCTCCTAAATTCACATACATTATCTTCTTGGGGCCTTGAAACAAAACTTCCAGAAGGAGCTGCCTACAATCACTGTCTCCCCTTACCCACATCCTGTTCTTCCCTAAACTCACTCCACCTCCTGCAGTTCAAGTCCACTCCTCACACAGCATGAGAAACCTTTCAAATGTGGCCAGAAACTGTCCTAACCCCCTCTTCTCCCTTCCATCTGTGCTGGGCTCCCTGGTAGCCCAGCTCCCCCCACCAGCTCACTCAGTCAGGAACACCCCACCCCCTTTCTTCATACAGCGCATGCGGATTATCAGCAGATTATCAGCACAGGCTAACGAATCCGGCAGACCTTGTTGTGAGTTCCTGCTTTCTCCTTAAGCAAATCACTTTCCTTCTCCAAGCCTCAGCTTTCATATCCATAACACTAGAAGGAAAACACTACCTGCCTGAAAGATTGCTGGGAAATAATCCGGATTCAGTACCCAGCGCAGTGGCCAACAAACAATAAGTCCTCAACAAACGTGCTGATATTTAAGGTAGTCTCTTACCTATCAATTGCCTCAACAAATTTTTGCTGAGCTCCTCAAGAAGCCAGGTACCCGTCTGAGCTTGGGGATACAGCAGCCACCAAGACAAAACCCCTACACCTTTCTGGAGCTTCTGCTCCCATGTCTGCCTTAGAGCAGCACTCCCCAGTCCCCTAAATTTACCTTTTTTTTTTTAAGGACTAGCTGGGATGACACTTCCTATATAGTGTCTTCTAGGATGTCCCCAGGAAAAACCGAATGCCCTTCTCCACCACGTTCTTTCCTAAGTTCTTTACGCGTAATTGTCACCATTTATGCCTACATAATGTGGACTCCAGGACACTTCCTTGTTCTTATCTCCACCTCCAGCACTGCCATGATGGCTGGTACCTACGAGGCACTTGTGTCACATAGAAATGAATCCACTAATTTATCACAGGATTCATAAAATAAGCTTGCCTCAGGATTAAAATGCAATGCCTATCTCTACTACTATCTAGCTGGTGAGCTACTCTGTCTGAACATCTTCATTTTTAAGTTTTAACAGCCAAATTCATCAACTTCACCTACTTCTCGAAAGCCTAGTTAGCCTAATTCTCCAAGAAAGTGGGCTCAAAAAATACTTTAAACCAGGCACTAGTGAACATACTTCCAACTATCAGATAGGGAAACAGCAATTCGATAACTGAAGGGGAATGAAAGAAAATTAACTGAATAGTCAAACTCTGAACATTTCATGGAACTCTTCAAGATCTCAAATCAATAAAATTTAGTAAAACAAAGGCTAAGACAACGTAATAAACCCTATCTGTACTGCCTTCTGCAGCTCATAACATGCTTTTATATATTACCTCAAAATAAAACTCCAGTACAGTAAAACAATAGGCTTTAAAATAACAGGACCATCCAACAATCAAACTAGTTGTACCCATAGATAAAATTATTAAAAAATTTTTGCAACTTATTTGTATAACTATCATGTTTTCTAGTAACCATAAACAGCCCTCTTTTATCAGTGGTATTTTGTTTGAAAACACTTATTTTATTAGCAGGTAGGAAATCAAATGCTTTTAGATTTGCCTATAGGCATTAGAAGTACTAAATATCTCCATTATTCTGGGGACAAGCATCATAATATTAGAGGTCACATTTACTGAGCACCTGCTGTGTGCCATTACCAAGAGCCGAGAGAGCTGTTTCCACAGAAAGGAGGACTAACATAGATGGAGGAAGTAATCTGCAAGTGAAGTCAAACTTTAAAAAAGTTAGGAATTTATATCAATTTCTGGGTAATGTCAGCTGTGAGGGTCATGTGAAAAAGCAGCCTAAACTATGTATTTTTCCTGAAATACCTTTAACAACATCTGAATGTTGGAAATAGTCAGTGTTTGTGTTCCTAAAGAAATAAAAATAAAGTATACCTTTTTTAAAGTTCAAGTGTCTCCATGAAAAAATGTTCATCATCACTAGGCATCACAGAGATTCAAATCAAAACCACATTGAGATACCACCTTATACCAATCAAAATGGCCAAAATCAACAAGACAATAAACAAGTGTTGGAGAGGATGTGGAGAAAGGGAAACCCTCTTACACTGTTGGTGGAAATGCAAGTTGGTGTAGCCTCTATGGAAAATAGTGTGGAGACTCCATAAGAAATTAAAAATAGAGTTACCCTATGACCCTTGCAATTGCGCTACTGGGTATTTACCCCAAAGATATAGATGTAGTGAAAAGAAGGTCCATCTGTACTCCAACGTTTATAGCAGCAATGGGCACGGTCGCCAAACCGTGGAAAGAACCAAGATGTCCTTCAACAGACAAATGGATAAAGAAGATATGGTCCATATATACAATGGAATATTGTGCCTTCATCAGAAAGGAAGAATACCCAACTTTTGGGTCAACATGGACGGGACTGGAAGAGATTATGCTAAGTGAAATAAGTCAAGCCGAGAGAGTCAATTACCATATGGTTTCACTTATTTGTGGAGCATAAGGAATAACACGGAGGACATGGGGAGATGGAGAGAAGACAGTTGGGGGAAATCGGAGGGGATGAACCATGAGAGACTGTGGACTCTGAGGAACTAACTGAGGGTTCTGGAGGGGAGATGGGTGGAAGGTTGGGTGACCCTGGTGGTGGGTATTATGGAGGGCATGTTTTGCATGGAGCACTGGGTGTGATGCAAAAGCAATGAATTCTGGAACACTGAAAAGAAATTTAAAAAATATATTAAAATAAAAAATAAAAACAAACAAAAAAAAATAAAGTTGAAGTGTCTCATTTTGGCCATAGTTAGGACCAAAGTTCAACCAACTAAATTCAATGCACTAGCAAATCACTAAAATAAAATGAGTCAGAAATATTCATATTAGGATTACTAAAACCCAGTGTATACTGAAATTCAGTACTGGAGACAGCTATATGCCATAACCTTAAAATCAAAATGTAAAATCAAAGTAAATAAAAAGCATCACATACCTAGAAAATACAGATACACTGAAATGGCTAAAGTGTTTCTGCTCCCTAGACTAACATGATTTCTGCCTTCCACAGTCTCTTAATTTTTACCAAAGCAGTTATATAAGAGAAACTGCTTCTGCACAAAATGAATTTTTCCCAAAACATACATAGTTAAAAAGATCAAGAACGTCAGATATTAGGGCAGCAGTATCATTTATAATGATAGACTGAATAAACCTAATTGGTTTGATTAAAACTACTCCTTACCTCATAGGTTGCAAGTCGATCCAAGTAGGTTAGTAATTTCCGTCTACAGCGGCAGAGTTCTTTTTGTTCCAGAGTTAACCTGTTGTGAATAGCTGTGTTAGGCACTTACATTAACACAGAAGCGCACTTCTCTACGAGTTAGAATAGAATAAAAATAACAATGTTCCACTGAGCCCCAAACTGACAGAACAGTACACAAAAGCATGAGGATAAAATAACACCAACTGCGTTTGGTTTGCGTTGCTAGAATAATTCACAGCAATTAATCCTCATGAAGAGCACACTTAAGTGACCAGTTATTTTTAAGAAAGTACCAAGCAGTCATAAATCATTTACTTTGCGAAGTTCACTAATTTCAGTAGTTCTCGTCTCTTGTTGATCTTTTTCTCCTTTTTATTCCTGGCAGGCTCTTCACTGGCTGGTGACAGCTCCTCATAGGGGATATTGTCAATGTCTACTTCACCAGGCAATGTAAATCTGGAAGGAAAAAAAAAAACCCCAAAGCTATTAGTGAAAGCTGCTTTCCCCCACTCGGGCTGATTTTATCACTAAGTTGCTCTCCATAGAAACAGAAAGAAGCAACTATTTGAAAGAAAGCTTTTGTATTGCAAGGAACGTGATTCACTCATTATATCCACAGGATGGGCAAAAAAGTCATCACTAATCGTCATATACAATAATTTTAATATCATGGCAATGAGAACTACTTCGGAAAACATGTGAGGTTTATACTTATCCAATGTGAAACAGCCCATCGAGAAAATGCTGCCCAGAGTTTACAGTCGGAATCACTTCTATTTAAGGTTTCAAAATGGTTTACTTAAAAGATAAATAAATAGGGGCTCCTGGGTGGCTCAGTGGGTTAAGCGTCTGTCTTCGGCTCAGGTCATGGTCCCCGCGTCCTGGGATCGAGCCCAGCTCCATACTCCCCAGGGAGTCTGCTTCTCCCTCTCCCTCTGCCCCTCCCCCTGCTCCCTCTTGTGCATGCTCACTCTCTCTCAAATGAATACAAATCTTACAAATAAATAAAGTAAATGAATAAATAAATAAATAAAAGTAAACTAAATTTATGAGGTGCCTGGCTAGCTTGGTCCATAAAACATAGGACTCTTGATCACAGGGTCACGAGTTGAAGCCCCACACTGCGCATGGAGATTACTGAAAATTAATTAATTAAAGTACAAAAAAACAAGGTCTGAAAATGACAATGAACGTCAGTCTCATTTACAGTACTTACTTGTTAAATATATTATCACACTTATATCTTTAAAAAATTCCAAATGTCTAACGAGCTATGACTCCTGTCAAATAACTTTACTATTATTATCAACAGACACTTGTGTGGTACTTACAGGTTTACAAAGTGCTTTCCTAAGACACACGATTTACTCACTCGAATTCTCTAAAGGAGGTAGGAAGCCAAGACAAACAAAATGAATGAAGCTCACACTTGCCAAAGGGGTGCTGCTAACTGGGAAGCCCTCCCAGGTAAGTGCCTTTAGCCCACAGCTAGAAGCTGCCAGCATCCGATAAAGGTCTGTAGAATCTGCTCTTTTCCTAGCATCAAGCTATCATACATACACACATTTAACTCAAAGGAAAGAAAGCTGTGACCTCAGATAAGAGGAGCATTGATCGAAGGCAACTGTCTCATTACAGGATAACCTAAATAAAGAAACGTTTACCCTCTGCCATGCCTCGGCTTTAATATTTTCACAAAGTCACCTTTCCTCTTGGATCCCGATCTGTCTCTGACCCACCTGCTGTCGTCGGCTCCTCTCCCTATGGCCACCAGAGCCTCCAGGTCTGTGCCTTTCAGTCCGTACTGAAGCAGCTCCTTCGCAGCATCCACATTTTCAGGAACTCTTTCCAGACACTCATGGAGAACCCAGGATCGTTTCTTTATTTTGCTCTGGATACAAATAAAAGACAGTGGCATTAAAGAACCCAGGACATCTGATAGCATAGGACAACTGCCTTCCAGAATCATAAAGCTAGACCTAAGGAAGTAGAGCTACCCTAGTCCTTAGCCACAGGTAGCTGCTAGAGAAGCTTGACAGGAAAAAGCTAATTCCCTAATGGTAACTGGAATGAGACACAGACAATGAGATTCCTACAATTTTCTTTTTTTTTCTTCTACTGAAACACAAAGTTCAGGACTCCTTCAGAAACATAAAAAAGATCTCCCCAAATTTTTATAGCTGCTTATTAGTTTGCATTTGGGCTATCTAACAGAGTAGAACAGCAAGCAGAAAAGCAAGATAAGACATAGTCTATTTTAACGACCATGCTGCACTTTGAAACAAAACTAATGAGGCACAGGGCATCAGCGTTCTAGATTTACTTGACCATGAGATGTAACACAAAATGTAGATGATAATTTCATCATAAAAGCCATGATGTGCTATTCTTTGGAAAGACCAAGCGCACATTCCTCCCTCCCAACTGCTTCCTCCGACCCCATCCAAAATCCCTGACTTAGCCTCTTCCAAGAAAGGGTCATTGTGGTTATAAATTTTAAGTAAAATTTGACTCTTACCCTGCATTCCTTTATACATTCCATTCCATCAGTTCTTTCCTCATATGCCTCTTAACTCATTTTCCCTTCTCCAGGTCTATGGCCTCCATACCAGTCCATGAAATCACCACATGACGCCTAGGACATCTTTGCCTTGGTAGGGTTTCCCACCAATACTCCCCCTCCATGCCAGTTCACCTTCTACACCATCTACTTCTGTGCCTCCAACAGTCAAAAATCCACAACACTTCCCCATTACCCTAAGGATAAAAAGCCTAAGTCATCACAACCCTTCCACATCTTTCAGAACCCAAGTCAATGTATCTTCTAATCATATTTCCCAAAGTTCCCTGCTGTTTAATATCTGATGCGGCAGATGGGTTCACTTACAGAGCTCGTAAGGGGGCCGGGTGCTAATGCAGACATGAAACGATGATTATGACAAATTTAGTCGATGTCACAAGTCATGCTCATTTCCTTTGAATTTGTTCATATCATTTGTTCCATGAAGAAAAGCTTCCTCTCTTCTAATTCCAGGATGCCTGTTCTGAAGTCTCTCAAATCTACTCAGAGTGTCTTCATTTTACAGCCTTCCAGAACCACTGGGTCTAAAATGATTGCTACTTTCACTGGGTTCCCACAGCCTTTATCTGGAATCTTCTTTATGGTGATTTATATTTTAGACATGAACCTTAACAGAAATATTATAAGCTCCCTAAAAGGGAAGGCCAATTTATGCTTCTCCTGTGAACCTTTCGCCTCTCTCGCCTAGTACTTCTACTCTTAATTGCCTACTTACGTAGCTGAATTAGGTATTTCTCCCAATAAAAAATGTACTTGCTTTGTCTCTGTTAACACCTGTCAGCTCCTTCAGGGACCAATATTGTCCTTTACTGTGTTCCAGAGAAAGCCCTGAATGGGCACACATAAACTCACAACTCACTGTCCTGAGTCACAAAAGAAAGAAAGTCACAAAACAGCTTTGGTGTTCTGATCTTCTAAAGGAAATACAAGGAACTTCCTCCTTTATTTCATTATTTCTCATGCTTTCTCTTCTCTGGTGTCTTACTTACTAACAGTTTGTCTTCCGATTTGGTTGAAGCATTAACTTCTTAAAACTTTCTCACATTATGTTATTTTTAATTACTCATGTACAATAATTTTATGTACAATTTTGTACATAAATGTATAAACATTATGTATAATTTTAAAATTATCATGAAATTTCCCCAACATTTCTTAGATCTTCCTAAATGCAAAGGCATATTCCCTTTTTAATGTCACATGAGAAGTCATGCCCTCTTTAAAACCTGCCATAAATCCAGCTGTGTCCTCACAAAGGTGTCGAGGGTTCAAATACACAGGCTATGTAACAAATTTAACCCAGGCAGCGGGCAGCAGGAAGAGTCCAGCTGCAAGATTTAAACAAAGAAAGCAAATTTGGCAAGCCTGATATGTCAAATATCTAATGCCTCTCAGCTTCAAGAGCTCTCCTCATGGCCAGTCATGGGATGGACAGCATTTCCATTTTGCAACTGACAGAACATGGAGCTTCATCAAGAGAGGGCGCTGGAGGGCCACTGCGGAGGAAAGGCTCTGGTTTCTAGCCCTAATGTGCTCAGGTTCTAAACTTGTCCCTACGGCTTAGCAACCAGCAGTGCATGTAGGGGACCCCTGGAAGCGGCTGCTTCCGCCTTTATTCCCGCTGAACAGAACGTCCAACTGAATTTCAGCTGAAACCCCCACGGGCAGATTGAGTGAATCTCCAAGGCCCAGGGGGTTGGGAGTCTTCCTAGATGATGCCCATCTGCAAACTAGGAGCTTTTTTTTTTTTTTTCGGTCCTGGCTATGGTTCCTTCTCTGAGGTTTTCCAACCCCCAGCCTCAGCTTACCAGGGCGCCCTAGCCACAGGCATCAGGCCCATCCATCCCACCTCCTCCAACCTGCCAACCTTGGCAACCAAGAACCAGCCCTGGCCCGAGGCATCCCAAAGAACTCCTCCATCCAGTGGGCGCCAGCCATTCCTTCAAAGGTCAGTGAGGTCTGAATCCCATCTCAAGGGAGCGGGCCTCCCCTCCAAGTCTGCTTCCTCCCTGGGGATGCTCCTTCAGCCCAAAGGTACTCCCTAGGGTTCTCTTTACCCCCTTATAGTAAATCTCACTAGAAAAATAAGGCTCCATATTAAAACTTTCCCTGTTCAAATTACTGGGTGGCTTCTAGCTCCTGAGCGGACCCTGAATGATGTAGGCGAAGAAAAGTAACTGAGCTAGAGGAAAAGAAAGGGTTAGGCAAAGTAGTTAACTGGTACTTAACTACCAGTAAAACCAGGCAGTTAACTCGTTTATCAGTGACTATCTGTTCCCCCATCTTCAGCACGAAGTCCAGCTGCAAGGCCAATACAACGAGATAAAAGAGAACTTCTCCACACTGAATAAAACACGCTTCAGCTACAGAAATGTCAGCAACATAAAATGCTCCAATATGAAGCCCCAGCATTCCCCTCCTCCAAAAAAAGCCATGCATTTGAATTATACCATGTTACCAAAACATTTAAACATACCAGGTAATTCTGGATCGAAGCGATGTTGACTGCGGACTTCCTCCACTGCCTCTGATAGACTAGATCCGTATCCAGGCCGTAGGTCTGGGCCAGACACAAGGCTTCCTCATACTCTTCACTTTCAATCTTGGAATAAGAAAATGGGAACAGGAAGGTTACATTACTGACTGGTCCACAGTGTCGCCATGATGAGGTCACAGATGAGGAAAATCCCCTCACCTCTGCAGCATGTGACCCACTGATAACTAGTCTCATGAGCCCTGGGGGGGTGGGTACCAGAAGCCCACCAACCTGCTGAGCGGCACACAGAGCACATATTTCTCTCCACACTCAACAGAAAGCTGAGAGACAGCTGAAGTGCCCACATGTATAGAGTAAAACGACAGGAAAGGACAGCCAACAGCCTGACTCCTAGTTCAGGGCCCACCCAGGACACTGCAGGAACAACAGACATAACTGGAATGCTCAGTGTGGATTCAGTCTGCTTCCCAAGCAAACCCCTGACTGGAGAGCAAGCCTGCGCTTCTTCCCCCACCATCTGCAGTCGGAGCAGACAGCGGCACTTACCAAGGGTAAGGGTTAAGGTTAGGGTTAGGGTTAGACACCTGGCTAAGCCACAAGTGGACAGTCTAAGTGGATTCATCCTTCAATCACTGTTTTCATTTCGATTCCTCAGGCACAAAGCCAGCACTATTTTCAAAGCTCTACCCTACTGGTATTTCTAACACATCAATGTTAGGACAATCCCTCTTGGAAGTTCTGTTTTAAAAAATTGTGTTTTTTTCCAAAAAAAGAAAAACAATTAGGTTTTTCTCACTGAAATAAAATCTGGAGGCTTGTGAGAACTTTGATAGTGACAGCATGTTCCCTCACCTTTCTCTGATAGAGCTCCTCTGGGGTCGTGGAGCGTAAACTCACGAGGCGGTAGTTTTTGGTGATAGTTCGCGGGCGTTTCCGCGGAGGTGCGAATCGCTCCATTTCGGTCACCAGATACAGGCCCTGTTTGATGTAGCCAAAGTAGCGAGCCTTGGCAGAAACTTCCTGATCAGAATCAGAATCCTCCTCCCCTTCATCTTCATCTCCAGCCCTGGTCTCCAAACGAGATCGTTTGGGGGCAAGTTTAATCTCACACTAAATTGAAAAAGGAGATGTGAAATCAGTAAATCAGTACTGAGGAACTCAAGACAAGCTCTAGAGTCCATGAGAAAAATATTTTTAATTCTATTCCAGTTCCATGAGCCACATGGTGAAGACAAAGAACAGACTTCAGAGGAACCCAACAACAAACAGTATACCCATCAACAGTTCCAGAAATATCCATTGCATTATTGGCTCCAAATCTCCAAAACTAAACCCTGTTTTCATAATGGCTCATTAATATAATCTCCCAAATATAGGTCTGGCAATTATTTTAGGAAAATAAAAAGAATGCTAATTCCTTCACTTTTGACATTTTTGTACCTGCTGTAAAGAAACGGGATTTTTTCATCTATTTAGAAAACGAGCATGAAGGTATTTATTTGCTTTACTGAGAATGGCTCTCCTGCCCTCCTTCCCTTTTTAAAAAAAATGTCTAACAGCTTCACAAACTTCTGAGTCTGAAAGCCTGACTGTTAAAGATAACTTTCATTCCCAGACTTAATAGAGCTGCCTTCAATTTTAAGCCATGGCTCTCTTTAAATAACATCTGTAGACTCAGTAACAAACTTTGAGGTAAAAAATACTTGTGAATCTGCACTGATGTGAAAACTATTAAAGGTCCTTAACCTTGAAAGGCTTAGAATAAGAATCTTTAATGACCAAAACATAACTTTAAATTAATAGCTTCTATTTTCCAGTCTTTTGACATTAGACAAACAAGTTTTCTTGACTAAAAAGAATCAGAATTTTTAAGTTCCCAAACTTCATGGAAAGAGTTTGTTAAAGACCATATTTAAATAGAAATACCTTTTACATTTTAAGATGTCTAATCTAAGAAAAAGGAGGAAAGAAAAAAAAAAAAAACTATCATGCCAGTGAAGAAAAAATGCTTTACGAAGAACAAAATGACTCCATTTTCTTCAGTCTTCTACAATGCAAGGTTTTTAATCGAAACAATACATCTTTATTATACTGCACTCAATCTCTGATTCCAAACACAGACTTTTGTTTTTAAGGACAAGATAAGATAATGGGATTGCTAAAATTTAAAAATCAAATGATTAGCCATACTTCGATAAAGATAAATGGACAGCCATCACTAAAAAAAATTAGATTTACATTAAAATCAGGTGTTCCAATTTTTGGTGAAGTACATGCTTATTTTCCAACACACCAGCTTCTCTGAAAGGGAAAGCATTACCTCCAAACTTAAAAATCCTCCATCATGGGTAGCAGTGACTTGAGGTGATGGTTCGAACCACTCACAGGATTTTCCCAGTAAATTCTTCAAAGTTTTCACTGATGAAACAGTCAAAGCACCAGAGCAACGAGCCAGAGTCACTGCATTGGCTGCCCACCAATTTACATCTATCAGAGGGTAAAAGGACTCTTTATCTAATGGAGGGAAAAAAAAAAATCGATACAAGTCCATCCGTTGACGTGGCTTAAATACAACACATTTAGTCCAAAGATCAATTTAAAAACTGTATTTGGGCCCTAAACATGTTAAGTAAGAAAAAATAAATTGTTAAGTCATCACTCAAATTTTTACAAAATGGTAATTTATTTAATAAATATCTAAGTGCCAACAATTTACCAAAGTCCAAAATTCTAAGGATTCAAGAGTAAGTGTTCTTAGGTCTTTCCACTTAAAAAATGAAGAATGTAGGGATAATATCAGCATTTTCAACAGAGTAAGCTGAAAGTTTGGTACAAAGTATACATATCATTAGGTATATCAAAGTATACATATCATAAGATTGATACAAAGTATATATATCATCAGGTTTAAAAAAGGTTTTAGAAAATGTTCATATATCCTTTTTCAGACAAGCAATATGAGAGAATTATACTTTTTTTTTTTTTTTTTTTCACAACATAGAAAAATTTATTTCAGTGTAGACCAATTCAAAAACAAAATGGCATGGGAATTCTGTATTTTTTCAAGGCAGAATTTAGTTGAGAAAAATATTTATCAACTATCTACTATGTGAATATAACCCAGCCAAGGACTGCAAAAATTAAATCATAAAATTCATAAAAATTTAAGAAAGACATATAACAGTTTTCAAAGCTGATTTCCTCTTAAACTTGGGAAGGAGCTCAGAATCACCACCTCAAAAATATGCCATTTTGACATAAATATTTTAAGAAATTTGAGAAACCAAAAGTTCTTTTTCTTTGTCTTGTCACTTCTCTTAATAATTTTATTGTTCCTCTGCCAATATTCTCTATAAATAAGACCAATTTCCAAAGAACCCTTGGAGTTAACTCATTTCTGGGTATTCCCACGTGTAAGCTCAAGGTACACGCTAGAAACATCTGTTTGTTTTTTTCCTGTTAACCTGTCTTGTGTCAATCTAATTTTAGGGCCTCAGCCAGAGAACCTTGGAGAGTAAAAAGAAAAAGATTTTTTTTGTCCCCTACATATATCGTCCAAAGAGTACTTCTACTATACAACTGTAGTCTCTTAAGGTTTTAATTATCATACTTCATACAACTCACCTTTGATTTTTTTCCTCTTCTCAACAGAGAGTCTCCAATCAGGATTAAGGTCATCATAACCTGGCTAAATATGAAAAATATGCATAAGACTTCTTGAGTCAACAATGTAAGAAAATCAAGAGAACATCAAGAACTGTGGATTTTCTGAAGTAACAAAATATGGAAATGATGCTTTCCTTCGATCTCTTAATTATACCTAGCTGAAATCTATTCCTCTCGATAATCTTGTTCTTACACTTCAAATGAGCGCATGCAACTACTGTGACTCAATTTAATGAAGAAAATAGCATGCATAAGAACAGTAAGATAGCAAGTATGCAATTAATACAAATGAGAGCAAGATACATGAACAGTTCACACCCACTCTCTCTCTTTCTCTCTCTCTCTCTCTCCCTCTCACACACACACACACACACATTTACATTTTGGGAGGAGAACAACTCTGCTGTTGTAAATAATGTCGGCCTGGATGCAAGTCCTACTCCCACAACTTGTAAGGTGAGCAACCTCTTCAGGCCTCGGGCTCCCCAGCTCTGACAGGACTCTGCAACCCCCCGTTACCTGCTGTTCTGACTTCCCAGGACTAGGCATTTACTAAGTAAAAAAATATAGCCATGCAATCCTCAAACCTGATCTATTCATATTCTAATTTCATGGAACATAATAGTGTGCCCACCTTCTAGAATCTCAAATATCATAAAACAATTGAGACTAAGACACTGCCGGACATCCTCTTGGCTCATTCATTATTACATTTTCAGAATTTTAACAGTATGGGAAAAGGCCAGCAAAAATCATTTGTCTATTTATCTAAAATCGTAAGCCTAAAAAAAAAAAAAAATGCTATATTTCATCAAAATATGCTTTTTCATCTAATGTAACAGAACAAGCATATATGTCTTATTAACAGTTTCTCAGTGGCTAACCCTTTAGAGCATGAAAATTAATACTTCCTTCCATGGCGTAAGAGAACTTCCTGATCTCCACTATGATAAATCACTCAGAGCAGCCCAAGAACAGAAGACATAATTCTTTAAACTTTACCCAAAAAGTTACCATAAAAGACAATAAATAGATTGTCCTGGTTTACTTTATCAAAAAAAAAAAAAAAAAAAAAAGATAATTAGCTTTCCAAGACTTAGAATACCAGAAGGTATATATGTGAAAATAACCAACTAACTGAACTTATTTGATCGTTCATAGTGCACTTCATCCATTTTCAGTCCCCCTGAAACCAATATGGCTCCATGCAGATGGCTTCAATAACGGGTGTGTCTTGTGCTTTCAATTTCTAACCAGAAGGTGAGATTTGTTCTTCTGCATCCACAGCTTTGTCAGTCGTCCTCATATTCCCAGACCCATCATGGTGCTCACGTGTCAGAATAGCTAAATGCTGAATTAGGGAATGGATTAATCTCTTAAATCCCTACACTCCAATTAGAATGCCTAAGGTATAGGAAAATGAGTTGACATAGTACTAGTATTCCTACACCCTCTAAGAAGTGTGGTTTCTTTTGCTCCTTAGTCAAAGCAGACGGTGCCCTTACACTGTGAGAGGGGGAAAAGAAACCAGATATCGTAGGCCCCACAACTCAAGCAGGCAGAGAGCTAAGAAACAGATAAAATTTACTACAACTCAAATTCAAATTTGGTAACTACCCAAAAAGAGGTACGGATAAAAGCACCAAGGGTATCAAAGGATGAAGAGACCATTTTGCATACAGGCTTGAGAGAGAGGGAGGGGGTTAAAGAGGCACAAAGAAAGTGCTACACTTGGTGCTCTAAGACTGGATAAAATCTGGACACAGAACATGGGTGGAGGAAGACATTCTAGTCAGAGAATATAACATTAACAAAAGTACAAAAAAGGTTAAAAATGACTAAATTTATTCAGGAAAAAGAAAGTAGGTCAGAAGGCACCTGGGTGGCTCGGTCGGTTGAGCATTTGGCTATTGGTATGTTCACCATGACGTCACTTCCTTTCAGGCTCCAACACTTCCATCTATCCAAAATAAAACCACGAACCCAGCAGACAGTTATTTCCCACTCCACCTCCCCTCAGCCACTCCCAGTGTGCTTTCTGCCTCAGATGGATTTACCTGTTCTGGATGTTTCATATAAATGAATTCACAGACCATGTAACCTCTTGTGTCTGGCTTCCTTAAAGTCATGTAACATTCTCAAGGTACAGCCACATTATAACATGTATCAGTACTTCACTCATTTTTATGGCTGAATACTATTAATATTCTGTCATAGGTGTTAACCACAATTGATTTCTCCAGCCTTCCATTAATGGGCATTTGGGTTTTTTCCACTTGTGGCTATTGTGAACAGTACTGCTCAAATACCTATATCAATGTATTTGTTTGAGCACCTGTTTTAAATTCTTCTGGATATATACCTAACTATCTACATGCTATCACCTTTGCAGTACACCTAGAATTCACTCTAGATATGTGAACTAAATGTTTAACCTCACAGTAGGTGTGAGTCTGATGAAATTATCTGCACAGTTTATTTAAGAAAGAAGCTCAAGCAAAATTCCAAACTTCACTCTGCTTCAGGCTATGAAAGCCTGCATGAAAGAAAGTTTAAGAAAGCAAAGAAAAATACTAATTTGAAGGGATAGATAAACCTTAGGTTCACTAAAACATTATTTGTAATAGCCAAGATAGGGAAGCCACCCAGTGTCCATTGATAAAGGAGATAAAAAAGAGGCGGTATATACATACAACGGAGTATTACTCAGCCATTCGAAAGAGTGAGGTTTTGCCATTTGCGTGGCAGCATGCATGGACCTTGAGGATATTATGCTACGTGGAGTCAGTCAGACAAAGAAAGACAAATACTATACGGTTTCATTTATATATGGGATCTAAATCACAAAACAAAGGAAGAAAATATAAACTGACTCATAAGTACAGAAACCAAATAGGTAATTGTGGGAGTGGGGGGAGATGGGCAAAAGTAGGTAAAGGGGATTAAGAGGTACCTCACCGCCCCCCAAAAAAGCTGATGTTCCCACTGCTTCCCCCAGACTTAGACTTAGCAACCTTCGTCCCTAAGAACTCTGTCAGTGAGGGGACCTGTGATCTGGCCGTGCTTTAGGACATCTGATGAACACTCCGTAGGCTAGTGCTTTGAAAGCAGAGTCACCAAGAACCCAGGACTTCCATGAAAGCACGCCAGGGGTACTCACAGCTGGGACCATGCTGACATATGTGGAGAAGTAACCTTCATGTCACTCTGCTTAGTAGGACGTGCCACACCAGGGGTACTCACAGCTGGGACCATGTTGACATATGTGGAGAAGTAACCTTCATGTCACTCTGCTTAGTAGAAAGTGCCACGCCAGGGGTACTCACAGCTGGGACCATGTTGACATATGTGGAGAAGTAACCTTCATGTCACTCTGCTTAGTAGGACGTGCCACCCCGTGTCTGAAAACAGCCCGAGGTGCCGCCACTTCCGGTACAGCAGCAGCCTAGAGGAGAATGTCCTAAGAGTGCACTTACAGATTTTGTACAGAAAATCTGTACCTCATGGCTATGGCAACATTTTCTTTAGATTTAGGAATTTTATTTGCTGATTCGTTTTAATGGCTAGAAGCAACACATAACGAAGGCCCTGCCTCCAGAGCATAAAATCAACCTGTCAAATGTTTTTGTTTTTTTTTTTCATTCCACAAACACTTATTAGTACTTAATATGCCAAGCTCTATGTTAGACCCCATGGAAGAAATGTATATTCTGCGTCTATCCTCCAGAAGCTCACAGTTGAAAGAAGCTGTGAAAACAGCTGTGGCTTAAATCAAGATTAATCACATTAACTGTCATCTTCCCACTTATTCTTCATTGATTGATCCATTTAACAAAGTTGCTCAATACCGACTAGTGTGTCAAAGAGCAAATAAAATTGTAGGAGATGTGAAACTTATCTGTTCCATTTCATCTAAGAAATACAAATAGAAAAATAATAAAACTTCAGACAAAAATTAAGGTCAAAAATGAGATGGAAATATATAAACATAACATATGGGAAATGTTTGAAATGAAAATCACTTTGGCAATTTTACTATATTCCAGACATGAACAAAACTTAATACTCACAGATTTCTTGCCAGATGGATTTTCATATTGACAATGAAAGCTGAAGTATTTAATCAACTCAAAACTGGAAAGAAGTAAATCAGAATAGGCACTTCTACAACTATCTTTAATCATTAGATTTTAAAAAGAAAATACTCAATCACACAAGGCATAGTATGAAAAACTAATAAAGTGACAAATTACACGAAGCCAGCCCCAGATGAGCTGCATTCACAGTTTGGTAGAAGAGGCCAAGGTTGTAGAGGCAATATAACTCTAGTTTCTTCTCTGGCCATGTTTTAGCCAAAATGAGAAGATGACTACACACTCTATATTACCATGTAATCGATGTCAAACTCATCGGCTCGGCTCTTCATTTCCTAGAAGAGCCACGTGAAGAGGCAGAGCCCTGTCCTACCTGGCTGACCCAAGGTCCCTTGACTATTGCTGGACTGAGAAAGAAGCACTTTTGGAAGTTTCTCAGCCAGTGATGAGTACACAAAATGACCCCAATATATTTGGTAAATGACTTATTTATAGTTTCACGTTTCCGGGGTCTCAGCACAAATTAACGACCCAACTCCAGTGATGTCATTCACATAACCTGCAAGGACTCTCTCTCTTGTTTCCCATTAATATCATCGCTAGTGTCTAACTGGCCCAGATGAAAATCGGCACCTCTCAACATAAGGGCTACAGAAGATCTTCTGAAAGAAAGTCTTAACCTATGAGGGCAGAGAACCCCAGTCCAACTGGAACTTGATTCTAACGTGCAGTGATACAAGTTTACTTCCTTTAGCATCTATTAAAATACGAAAACGCTTATCACTTAACTAGGACTGTAGTGAAGCAACTGAAATAGGTGACAGTCGCTCGGGGTGGGCAGCCAAGCCTTACTATACAAACGCTACTTACTCCCAAAGGTCCTTCCCCCACCCTGACTCTACCGACTGGATTGCGTGTCCTTCCTCTGAGCTTATCTTCTCATAATATTAACATATTCCTTTATTGATTTGTTTATAATTTCCCTTGCAAGACTGTGAACACCTTAAGGGCAAGCACTGGGACTCAATGCATTTTCTACTCTGAAACTTGGTAAGGAGTAACTAGTTGAACTCTATTATTTTATGATGATTAATATGAATATAGTTAAGAGCTCGCTCTTTACAGAACTGCTACACATAAGCTTTATAACACTTACCATAGTACACTAGATTTCAATGACTCCCTTCATATAGCAATATCCAAATCCAAAACAGCCAATCCAAGGGGACGAACTCCCAGGATACAGTTGAAGGACTCAAGCAAAGTAGAACAAAGAGTTACCACCCTCACAATCTCCCAGCACATCCTAAGTACTGTATATATCTCTTGTGAACCTAAGGGTTTACCAGTAAGAAACTATGTCAATTATTTACTCTAGCTCTTGGTGGTACACCCCAACTAGGGCTCAAGAGTTCAACCCATTGGAGAAGACTGAAGAAATCTGTGTTATATTCACTGAGAAAAATGATTTATCTCTATTCTTTTAAAGATCAAATAAATAAAGCCTAATAAAAAACCTAATAAATGTGTTCTTTCCACCTTTTTAAAAATGTATTTACTTCCCCACAGTGTCATGGAAAGAGCATGTACATCAGAGTCTGAGAAAGATGAAACCAAATCTCAACTCTACTGCTTACTTGCTAAGTAACCCTGGGACAAAATAAGTGCTCAATAAATAATAATTGAGGTTATTATTACAGCAAATTTTGCAACAGCTATAAGAATACTGTCTATATAAATTGCAATCTTATTGAGCTACATAAGCCTGAAATGAGTGTATCAAGAGAAACCAGAGTGCTCTTTCTGTGAAAATGATGAAGCCTCATAGGAGTTTATCACGGAATAAAGGTTCAGAAAGAATAGTAGAAAGGATCGGACAACAGCAGGGAGCAGGGAGAGGGAAGTTCAGGGAGCAAGTGTGAAGGAGCATAATGACCAGATGAGAAGAGACGACAGGTAAAAAATCAGTCTGCATTTTGACCACAATCTTAGAATTTTAAAGAAAAGATTCGATGAAATTCAGTTTTTCTATGCTTTCAATTTTGGACAAAATTTCTTTTCAGACTAAAATGAGCAGGGATCTTGGAGCACAAAATCTATTCTATTCTATTCAGCGACAGTCTTTCCATGTGCTGAGCTACAGCAAGAAAACAGAGGGGTTGGCAGCCACCAGCCCAGGATGGGATGAGATGTGGAATGAGGTCGTGTGCTTAGCGCCCGTAGAAATAGCAATAAAGGTAGGATTAGGTTCAGGAATTCTCACTAAGCCACTGTTCCCTCAGCAAAGGAATCTACCACCTGCAAAATGTCCATGGTAATGGCAACAGGGTCCCTGGTTTTCAGTTTTGTGAGCCCTTAAACCTGTTTTTTTCTCTAGTTTTCTTGGGCATTCAAGGGAATTTATAGCAACCCAATCTGAAAAGACGGATCTATCACCCTAAACATTGGTCAGGTTGTAATTATAGATATAACTAGCTTGAGAACCAAGTTGCATCAAGAGATGGTCTCTGCAGAATGTTTGGGGGTGCTAAACCAGAGCTAGAAGGGGCAAGATGGAAGCTCACTGCAGGACAACAGAATGACCCCTCCACAGCAATTCCTGACACATCGCCCTTCTAAACTCTCAAGGCAGAGTTCAAAAGAGTCTCCCTGGGACACGGAAGACCAACTTCTGGCACGAACTCATCTCTTCCCACCATAAACCTCTTTCTCCCTTCTTTCCTCCCTTTCTTTTTCACTCTCGCACTCTCT
This sequence comes from Mustela lutreola, assembly GCF_030435805.1. NCBI lineage: Eukaryota > Metazoa > Chordata > Mammalia > Carnivora > Mustelidae > Mustela > Mustela lutreola. Next base: position 135,151,648 of record NC_081298.1, on the reverse strand, counting down.
CGCTCATTTAATTGCTTATTTTAGTGTGGTGGGAGGGAGCTGAGGGAGAGGGAGAAAGAGTCACAGGCAGACTCCAACTGGCAAAGCCAGATTTGGGGTTCGATCTCATGACCCTGAGATCATGACCTGAGTCGAAATCAAGACTTGGAAGCTTAACTGACTGAGCCATCCAGACGCTCCTCTCGTCACATTTTCTGGTGGCATTTTCCAAACTACTGAGATATTTACATTTAGTTATTCAAGATTTTTAAACAATTTTAACTCTTTTGACAGAATCATTATAAAAATCTAATGAATAACATTAATGAACTAGAGTAATTAATTATACTGATATTGATTGGCAACTAATGTTAAAATGACATCTAACCAGTTAAAAAGTTGGATATATGCCAATAAGGACTATAATAAATACACTTTGTCCTTTCAGGTAAAGAGCAATACCCAGAATTTCAGTAAACGAAAGAGCGTATTAATGAATTTTGTCTAGACAGACTTTGCACTACACACATAGGCCATTCTGAATACTAACAAAATGAAATACTAAGTGTGCCTTGAACTTCACCAGTATTTCTATTAAGTGAATGAAATAATTCAAGAAAATAAGTAAATTCAAAAAAAAAAAAAATCACCCAAATGTAAAATTTCACACATATAATAGAACAGGGTATTCCCAAATGACAAATTTGTCACCATACATCAATGACCATGACAAACACACGGTACTTTTTGGATCAATAATCCAGTGTGTGTAGCTGTATCTGTTACACAAATGGTTTTACAGTTGATCCACTCTACTTCTAGGAGGAAGATCTAAATCAAGCTAGCTATTTATTCTGCAGAGAGAGAGAGAATGTTCCTTGTATTGAGCTGCTGCGGTTGAAGACTGAGGAGCGCCTCTTCTGTTTAGGACAAATCTAGATCCAGTGAGAGAACGCGGTAGACGTGTGGAGACCAAATTTCATTCAAGGTAAGTGGGAACTAGAGGGAAAAAAATCTCCCCAAACTTGTGGATAAAAACAAAAAAGCTGAAGAAGAGTGAAAACAAATATAAGTCTATGAAAAGTATAAGAAAATGTAGAGACAAGTTTCTCTTTCCCTCTGCTATTCTGGGAATAACAAAACACTCTTTGCTTTTGAAAATTCTTTTAATAGCTCCGTTTAACGGATGAAATGACATTAAAAAGAACTCTGAAAAAAGACATCAATCCATTCAGACCATTTGGGGCATAGGCTCCAATCCTGGAATCATGAAAACAGCCACCGAAGCTGGTGACAAGATATTCTTACAGAAAAGGGTATGGGGAAATATAACCCTTAAGTGCTGAAATGCTAAACAGTCATCAGATGGGTAAAAGATCTAGAACATAAGTTGCATCTAACTGGGAAAGATTTTTCTTTAAAGCTTCACTCTAACACAATACATAGCATTTATGGGCAGTCCTTACTCGCCCATCAGGATTTTAGATTATAACATATTGAATCTGTTGTGAAATAACTGAACGTGTTCGTTCTTTAAATCTGTCATGGGCGCCTGGGTGGCTCAGTTGGTTAAGCAACTGCCTTCGGCTCAGGTCATGGTCCCAGAGCCCTGAGATCGAGTCCCACATCGGGCTCCCAGCTCCATGGGGAGTCTGCTTCTCCCTCTGACCTCCCCTCTCATGCTCTCTCTCTCACTCTGTCTCTCTCTCTCTCAAAATAAACAAATAAAAAATATTTTTTAAAAATCTGTCATTTCAAGACATTAAAAAATTAACAGACTCTGTCTTCACTATTTACCTTTTGAGTGAAGAGCCAAGCCTTAAGCCTTACGTAAGCCCAATATTACAGGAGCATTGCAACATGTGGGAAGAATTGGAATCCTTTTAGAATACTGACCCTCTGAAGCCTTCATATTAGTTGACTGTTGCTAAAAAATTAGTATCTCCATTCTGTATTTTTATAATGAGAAAAAGAGAAAAAAAGGAGAGGTTGGTGGGCAGATTACACTCCATTTATAAAGTGTATTTCACTACAAATTAAAGTCAGTGCTTTACGCACAGCCGCTACTCTATTCTTAATTTATCCTACTATATTGGTAATATTCTATATAACTAAAGCTTTGGCATGATGAGAATAAATAATAGCTATGTGCTACAGTAAAATGTCAACCAAATGAAATTACCACTGTCAGTACTCACCCTTAAGCGAGAACCATTCTTAGAATAATAATAATCAGGAGACATACCTGCTCACTTTGATTCCATTCCCCCTGCTGCTTCAGAGACGGGACGGCCCAGATGCTTAGCTTCCCTGAGAAGTGAATGGCCGCAAGGAGGGTCCCGTCCGGAGAAAGGCTCAGCTTAAAGATCCCATCCTGTACAGTGATTATAGGACATTGATGTCAGATCAAGGAACTGGTAGCTGAACAGAAGTAACCTCCAGAATTTAGTAACACTCTCCAGGGGGTGCCATGTCATAAATGATCTCTCATAATTAAGGGTTTGAACAACTTCATAACACTATAATGTGCTCCAGCATAAAGAAACTCCTTCAGGAGTTTTGCTGTGATCTCTTTTACAATGTTATAATTTACATAGAGCCGAAAGCCCAAATATGTGCACATTATACAAATACTCTCTTATATCACACATCAGTTACCATGAGTTCTCATTAACTTTTTAACGGGTTGATATCGGCCCGATTGTGAGTTTCCTGAATTGGGGGTCCACATTTTCACAAGATTTTGTATGTACACAATGTCTGGAATATTCTGTCGCAGAGACGCACAAATTCATGCTGTGTGGACAAAAGGAAAGGGAAAGGAGGAAGAGAGAGTTGGCAGAAAAGAGGGTCCGATGGTGATGGGAACAGAAGGAAAGGGGGAAAATGCATTCCTGAATCTGAGGAACACCAAGAGTGTTTATTTTCCAGATTTCCCAGTAAATCTGAGGAATGTAACTATTGCTACAGGAAAGAAAACTTTGTAGCACACACATTTCACAAGGCTAACCTCAGTGTGCACAGAGTCCTACTCCTGTCCCAACAATCTCTAGTCCTTTCCCAATCAGAATACTAGGTTGCTCAGTCACAAGAGAAACCACACAAGCAGAAAGGTCTCCTGCCTATTGCCTAGGCAGAATGAGAAGAATTGAAAACTAACTGGATATCTAGTGCCCTTCAAGCATTTATTAAAACCAGGGTTTAAGATAGTTGACCCACAAATAATAAAAACGGACCAAAACAACAGCGTTCAACCGTATTTGTCCTTAACATTTAGAAAATCTGGCAACATAAGGCCCACCACCATCAAATGGCAGTAGTCAGGTGGGATTGGGTGGCATGTGTACACTTAAAAGGGTCATAAGCTTTCTAGTTGGCCAAAGTCCCCACCGTTCTTGGTTATGGCCCCAAGATTAAGGCCAAGTATCAGCTATAGAAGTAAAAACTAAATGTGACTACACTAAAAAAAAAGAGAAAGTATGCCTGGCTCAATTCACTACATTATCCACCTGGTCTCCACAGACACAAGAGTTTAAGTCCTCAGGTCTACAATGGCTAAGATATATTAGCCATCAAAAACAAAAGAATGACTTCAGAAAGTGAGAAACTGCGAGATGAGTAGACAGATAAAAAGATGAGCATCCTCTAATCGCCTCACCGAGGACTGAGATCACTTTAACCGGGTATAACGCGGCTAGTCCAGAATGCCAGAATTAAATAGAAGAATAAAATACAAAAGCCTGAGAAAGAGAAGGAATAAAAGCACAAGCACTAACAGCACCATGTTAAATAGAGCCCACCCCCGCCTCCGTGATAGAAAGGAGGCCAGGAGCAGAAGGAGAGGGGCCGGGCATCTTCCATTCACGACTCTGGTCCACGAGCCCCCGAGATTTGGTGTGAGGTGGGCCTCACAAGCACTGATTCTCATTAGCTAGAAGAACTCTCCCTTCGTCACAGAGAGTTTATAGAGAAAGAAACTGAAGACCTCAAGGGTTAAGACTTGCTGAAGATCATTCAGGTACAGACCGCAGACCCTGAGCGGGAAGCATCTCCAACCCCAACCCGGGTCATCTCCACTGCGCCGTGATCGCTGCCCTCCCCTGGGCCGTAGACCTTCCAGGAGCCACAGGCATGCTCCTCGGGACAAGTCATGGTCAAGTACACTTGACTGTTTTCCTCACCTACATAATCAGTCATGAGTGATCTGCATGATCACTCCCAGGTGTCATAAATGCTTCATTAACCAACTCCCTTAAAAGGGCTCTGAAAGTAAAGAGGAAGTTTATGAATCTCTTTAACAACAACAACAAATACGGAATAATGTGAAGAATTTAACAATAGCACTGTGAGCTAGGAAACACCGAATGAAGCTGCTAAATTATCCTTTGTTTTACTCATTCTCCCCCCCCTTCCTTCCTTTTCTTTCTTAGACATGAAGTAGTAAATACATTAACTAAAATATGACCACTAGCTTTTAACCTGGTGAGTTCTTAAATCCCCTTAGTTTTATTTGAAACTAGGATAGCCACACTGCAAACTTAGCATTGCTTTTCCTAATCATTTTGTTGTAGAAATGTGCATTTACACAGACCCAGAAGTAGAAATTATGGTGTGATGATTACCCAGGGGCCCAACAACCAGCTTATAAACAAATATCAACATTCCATACTTGTTTCACGAATTCCTCTCGAATCACTACAATAATCTTGGGAATTTTTTTCCCAGAAGTGTTTTCTCGGTTTTTTTTTTCTTTTTAAAGATTTTATTTATTTATTTGACACAGAGAGATCACAAGTAGGCAGAGAGGCACGCAGAGAGAAAGAAGGGGGGGGAATCAGGCTCCCCGCTGAGCAGAGAGGACTCAATCCCAGGACCCTGAGATCATGACCTGAGCTGAAGGCAGAAGCTTAACCCACTGAGCCACCCAGGCGCCCCCCTAAAGTGTTTTCAAGCAGATCCCAGACATGAGATGTGTATACATTAAGCAACACACCTCTTTAAAGCCCCAAATCATCTAAGTTTCATACACACACACACAGTGAGAAGAGACGGTTCTCAGTGGCAGCTGAACTACAGTCAGTCAGCAATAGACAAGTCACCTACGTTACTTGAGACACACAGTATTTTCCTTGTGAAATAAAAACCCCTCTTTTATTTGTAGAAACACTTCTGAATGTCTATAGCACAGAGTATTTCTGACTCAGGGAATAATTTATTATCCTGACAGTAACTGTTATACAAGATCCAAAGCCACAGTTAGAAAATCCAGGCTAAATTCTGTGAACAGAGTCTGCAGATTTAGAAGTCCGAATGCTCCCTGGTTGGCCAGGGAGAGAATTTCAGACTGTGTGCTCTGGCAGTAAGAGGAAATGGCTTTTCAATCAACTGCACATGACAGTAAAAATAAACCTCAAACCTTCAAACTGTAATTCCTCATATTATATTAAGATTTCTCAGCATAAGTGAATAATAATCTTGGTCTCATATTCTCCATCTGAATTAGGTAGCTCCAAAAGCAATAAAATTGAGCTGTAATTTTCACTTCACTTAAAATGTGTCTGAATTTTTTTTATATTCCTCAAATATGAATGTCATGTTTATTTTAATCATTACAACAGCTGGAATGTTGGGTCAAGAATATATAACTTGGCAGTGAAAAGCAGAAAGCTTTTTCTCTGAGAGCAGGAATAAGACAAGAAAGCTCACTCTTTCTCCACATCCTCTCCAACATTTGTTTTTTCCTTTCTTGAACCCTCTTACCCTGTTGGTGGGAATGCAAGTTGGTGTAGCCACTTTGGAAAACAGTATGGAGATGCCTCAAAAAATTGAAAATAGAGCTACCCTATGACCCTGCAATTGCACTCCTGGGTATTTACCCCAAAGATACAGATATAGTGAAAAGAAGGACCATATGTACCCCAATGTTCACAGCAGCAATGGCCACAATCGCCAAACTGTGGAAAGAGCCAAGATGCCCTTCAACGGACGAATGGATAAAGAAGATGTGGTCCATATATACAATGCAATATTACTCAGCCATCAAAAAGGATGAATACCCAACTTTTGTATCAACATGGATGGGAGATTATGCTGAGTGAAATAAGTCAAGCAGAGAGAGTCAATTATCATATGGTTTCACTTCCTTGTGGAGAATAAGGAATAACATGGAGGACATTAGGGGAAGGAAAGGAAAAGTGAATTGGGGGAACTCGAAGGGGGTGATGAACCATGAGAGACTGTGGACTCTGAGAAACAAGCTGAAGGTTTTAGAGGGGAGGGGGGTGGAGGGATGGGTGAGCCTGGTGGTGGGTATTAGGGAAAGCACATATTGCATGGAGCACTCGGTGAGACACATAAACAATGAATCTTGGAACACTGGAAAAATAAAATGAAATTATTGAAGAAAAAAAAAAAGCCCACTCTTGCTAGTTTTATTCAACATTGCACTGGAAATCCTAACCAGAGCAATTAGGCAAGAAAATAAATAAAAAGCACACAAACTGGAAAGGAAGAAGAAAAACTGTCTCTTTACAAATGACATGGTATTATATATAGAAAACCCTAAAGACTTCACCAGAAAGCTGTCAGAATAAACAAATTCAAGTAAAGCTACAGGACACAAAAATCAACATACAAAAACCACTTGCATTCCTATACACTAACAGTGAACTATTAGAAAGCGAACAATCCCAGTTATACTAGCATCAAAAAGAATAAAATACTTGGGAATAAATGTAACCAAGGAGGTGAGAGCTCTGTATAAGAAAAGCCATAAAACATTGATCAAAGAAATTGAATACAAATAAATGGAAAGATATTCCATGTTCATGGATTGAAAAAATACTCTTAAAATGTCCATAGTGTCCAAAGTGATCTATAGGTTCAGTGCTATCCTTACCAAAATTCAAATGTCATTTTCCACAGAAAGATAAAAAATAATCCTAAAATTTGTGTGGTATCTTAAAAGATCCTAAGTCCCCAAGCAGCCAAAGCAATCTTGAGAAAGAAGAAAAGCTGGGATGCCAGGGTGGCTCAGCTGGTTAAGCAGCTACCTTCGGCTCAGGTGCTGATCCCAGGGATGGAATCCTGCCTCAGGCTCCCTGCTCAGCAGGGAGTCTGCTTCCCTCCTCTGCCTGCCTCTCCCCCTGCTTGTGCTATCTCTGACAAATAAATAAATAAAATCTTAAAAAAAAAAAAAAAAAAAAAGAACAAAGCTGGATGCATCACACCTTCTGATTTCAAAATACTGTTTGAAATGTATGTATGTTAATCAAAATGTATGATTTAAATGTATGCTTAAAATTAAATGTATGTTTATCAAAATAATACCGTATTGGCATAAAAACAGGCACAAAGATCAATGGGACAGAATAGGGAGTCCAGAAATAAGCTCATGCATAGACAGTCAACTAATTTATAATGAAGGAGCCAACAATATAATACACAGTGGGGAAAGGATACTCTTTCAATAAATGGTATTGGGAAAAAATGGATAGCCACTGGACCCCTAATGTACATCATATAGTAAAATCTCCTCTAACTGGAAGAGACTTGATCATAAGACCTGAAACCCTAAAACTCCTATAAGAAAACAGGGGATAAGTTCCTTGACTGGTCTTAGCAATGATTTGTTTGAATTCGACACCAAGAGCAAAGTCAAAAAAAACAAAGATAAACAAACAGGACTACATCAAGTTAAAAACATCTACACAGCAAAGGAAACCATTAATAAAATGAATGACAACTTAGGAAATAGGAGAAAATATTTACAAATCAAATATCTGATATTACAAACCAAAATACACAAAGGACTCCAACAACTCTAGCAAAAACCCCAAATAACCTAATTTAAAGATGGAAGAAATCATCTGAACAGATATTTTTTCAAAAAAAGACACATAAGTGGCCAAAAAAGTACATGAAAAGGTGTTCAACTAATCATCAGGGAAAGGCAAATCAAAACCACAATGAGATATCACTTCACACATGTTAGGATGGCTATCATCAAAAAGGAATGCTGGGGAGAGGGACGCCTGGGTGGCTCAGTTGGTTAAGCCAATGCCTTCGGCTCAGGTCATGATTGCAGGGTCCTGGGATTGAGTCCCATATTGGGTTCCTTGCTCGGTGAGGAGCCTGCTTCTCTCATTGCCTCTGCCTGCCACTCTGCCTGCTTGTGAGTACTCTCTCACTGACAAATAAATGAATAAATAAAATCTTAAAAAAAAAAAAAAAAAAAAGAAAGAAAGGAAGGCTGGGGAAAATGCGGACCGCACACACTGACAGGCCTGACAGGCAGTCTCACTAAATCATTTGTCCTTAAACAAAGAAGGACATCCTGTCATTTGTGACAACATGGATGAACGTGGAGGGCATTGTGCTTGTGAAATACATCAAACACAGAAAGACAAATATTGCGTGGCATCACTTATGTATAATCTTAAAAAAAAAACCAATAACAAACAAACAAAAAAAACCTCCTAGAAACAGAGCGTAAGAAACTAGTTGCCTACCAAAGACTGGGGGAGGGAGGAAGTATAAAGAAGTTGGGTAAAAGGGTAGACACTTCAGTTATAAAAAGTTCTGAAGATCTACTATAACATGATGGTTACACTTGGTAACACTGCATTCTATAACTGAAACTTGCTGAGAGAGTAGGACGTAAACATCCTTACACACAGAACAGAAAGGTAACTATGTGAGGTAATATGTGTGACTTCAACGGGGGACAATCCATTCATATTGTACACATATACCAAATCATCATGCTGTACAGTTTAAATATCTTACAATTATACCTCAATAAAGATGAGGCAAATAAAATGAGAAAGAAAATGATGACTATCACTTACTACCTGCTTTAGTCTACTCTGTTCTGTGAGTAGCCACTGACAGGCAATCTCACTAAATAATTACTTGGTAAGTTGTTATCAGCTTGGGTAGGCAACGTGGGACAAAGTAAGCTGGTTGACAAAGGCCATTTACACAGTAGATGGTCTTCTTCCACCAGAAATCAATCTATAGCCCTTTTAATTATCAATTCTATTTACCTCCCTGTCTCAAATCTCTTCTCAAAACTTTTCAAAAGGTACTTTCCTCTTACCTCATTGATTCTCTTGCATGGTAATGCGAGACTAATACTACTGAAACTAATAATATGAACAGGATTTTAACTTCCACCTCTATTTCTCATTTATTAAACCACTAGCTCAAACGTCCATTTGATCTTCTGTTAATTAAAAACACTAATTAAAGCCTTCTACTACTGGCAGCAATATTTAGAGTGGAATTGTGCCTGCTTTCAAACACTGCAATAAAACTTTTAACTGTCCTTTCTAAAACCATAATTCTTTTAAATGTTAAATATCAGATCTTTATACTGAGATCAGTTTAAATTACCTAACTTTCTTCCACTGCATATCATCTACTTAGAACAATTAAAAATGAGTGATTTCCTATTTCATTACACCTTTCAAATATACAAGCTATATAAAAATTAAAGTACTGAACTGTAGTGCATACACTGAAAGTGTTCTGAATTACTACGGAGCCTTAAAGGTGAATTCACAAGCCCTGCCCTTCCAACAATCAACAATTATTTATTGAATAAACTCAGTAATACAATATCCCGTGTCAGGCACCATTTTACACTCTGGGGAGTCAGCAACCCGCAAAACATAAACCTCTGCCCTCAAGAAGTCCAGTAGATATTCTTGCCCACTATGGTTTATAAGTCTGACCCCCCCAAATCAATCAATCAATCATTCTCAAAAGCATGGCTAACAAACCTGGGAGCAGCAGAGGCGGGGGAAACACTGCAAAAGCCTGTAGGAAAGAGAAAGTCCTTGGGAAAAAAAAAATTGTCCAAGCCAATATTCTTTATAGAAGAACATATATAGCTTTTAATATATTCTTTGGAAGATAATATTATATGGCAAACAACCAGCAGCTCGTTATTTGGAAACATATGAAGGCCATCTACAAAAAGCCCACAACGAACATCATAGCCAATGCTGAAAACCTTTTACTCTAAGACCATGAACAAGACCAGGATGTCCACCTCGCAACTTATATTCAACATAGTACCAGAAGTCCTAGTCACAGCAATCAGATAAGAAATAAAAAGCATCTAAATTGGTAAGAAAGAAGTAAAAAATTTTTACTATTTGTACATGACATGATATTATATATAGAAAATTCAAAAGAATCCACAAAAACTACCAGAACTGATAAATGAATTCAGTAAAGTCACAGGATACAAAATATACAGAAATCTGTTGCATTTCTATACACTAATAATGAAGTAGTAGAAAGAAAAGTTAAGAAAGCAATCCTGGGGCATCTGCGTGGCTCAGATGGTCAAGCTTCTGCCTTCGGGCTCAGGTCATGATCCTAGGGTCCTAGGATTAATCCCCATGTTGGGTTCCCAGCTCAGTGGGGAGTCTGCTTCTCCCTCTCCCTCTGCCTCTCCTCCTGCTTGTGCTCTCTCTCTCAAATGAATAAATAAAATCTTAAAAAAGAAAAAGAAAACAATCTAATTTACCAAAACAACACCAGAACAACAACAACAAAAAAAACACCTAGTAATAAACTTAACCAAGGAAGTAAAAAACCTGTACCCTGAAAACTATAAAACACTGGTGAAAAAAATAGACAATGACACAAAGAGATGAAAAGATATCCCATGCTCATGGGTTGGGAGAACCAATATTATTAAAATGTCCACACTACCCAACCCAAAGCAACCTACAGATTTAATGTAATCCCTATCAAAAAACCAACAGCATTTTTCACAGAACTAGAACAAATAATCCTAAAATTTATATGGAACCACAAAAGACCCCAAATAATTAAAGTAACCTGAAAAAGAAAAAAACTAGATGTATCACAATCCCAGAGTTCAACACAAAGCTATAGGAATCAAAACAGTATGGTGCCGACAGGCACACACAAACACGCGCGGGCGCGCGCGCACATACACAACACACACACAGACACACAAAACCACATAGATCAATGGAGGAGAATACAGAGCCCAGAAATAAACGCAAGTATAGAAATTCCTCAAAAAATTAAAAATAGAATTGCCATGTGATCCAATAATTCCACCATTGGGTATTTACCCAAAGAAAATGAAAACACTAATTCAAAGAGATATATGCGCCCCTATGTCTACTGCAGCACTATTTAAAACAGCCAAGCTAGGGACTCAACCCAAGCGTCCATCCATACACAAATGGATAAAGAAGATGCGGTATATTGTAAATGTTGGAATATTGCTCAGCCACAAAAAGAATGAAATCTTGCCATTTGCAACAACATGGATGAATCTAGAGGATATAATGCTAAGTGAAATAAGTCAGAGAAAGGCAAAATACTGTATGATTTCACTTTATGAGATTTAAAAAATAAAACAAAGAAAAAAGAGACAAAAACACTCTTAAATACAGAGCAAAACTGGTGGCTGCCAGAGGGGAGGTAGGGAGGCAGGAAACGTGTGAGATAGGTGAAGGCGATTAAAGTGTCCACGGATGATGAGCACAGAGTAATGGATAACATTGCCTAGTCATTCTGCTGCACACCTGAAATAACACAACACTGTTAACTATATTTGAATAAAAATAAAATAGGCATCATAATGCCAATAATGCAAGCTTCCTGTGAGACCATGTAAAAGTACATATAAGCTAGAAAGCTTTCACAATAATAGGAAATTATTAGATAAGCCACATGAGGCCTTTCAGCTCTACAATTACAGCGCAAAAAAAAAAAAAATCTATCCCCCATAATTATTTCCGGGCTAGGCACTATGAGGTACAAATAAGATAGTACGTAACATTCAGATATTTACTGAAGGCATTGATTTAAGAATACTAATTTCATAACATCTTTTTAAGGATCCTGGTACAATGTGCCATTAAGATAGATCAAAATATAAGGAAATGAGTTGTCTGCTTCTCCTTTGTGCTCAATCACAGAGGGTACTCTGATTGAGGAGAAAAAGCCACATTCCACACAAGAGAACTGCCAATAGTAGGGTCAAGGCAACGTACAACTGAAGTTCCCGGGTGGTAAAAAGGTTTTTTTTTTTTTTTTAAATGGTCTTTCTACACTGGTTGAATAGTTACATTTGCTTATTAATATCCCAAATCAACTAATAAACATAGTGTCTAACAATTACACAGGATATAATACAAAGGAGAAGCATGAGTAGCAATTCCCAAATAATTCCTGTTCTAAACGTACTACAGCTACGCTGGTCCAAGTGAAATAAGCACCAAATACAAACAGCGAGCGTCTGTGGGTCCCGCAGCCCAGCCAACCAGAGTCCCAGTGCTACTCTCTGACCCTTCCAGAACTTGCCACATGATACTGCCAGCCTGGAAATGCCGAGAGCTCCTCCCTCTGCATGAGGAACTCTTACTTCCAAATCAACTATCCCCTCCAGAATGAAAGGCTCCCTCTTCCACACCTCAGTGGTACTTCATATGATGTGACAAAAGGGGTCAGAAAACATGTAATATTGTGCTATTTCACCGCTTCTCTAACCTTCTCCCCCACTACACTGAGGGCTCCTTGAGGAAATGCAATGCCTTTTATTTACCTATTTATTCTCTGCTCTAACATTATGCCTCAAAGGAAGTGTTTGCTGATTGATTGAAAAAAAAAAAGAATAAACACTGAAATGACATGTTATTGTTTTATTATAGTCAAAAAAATAAAATTAAAAACAAAAAACAAAAACAAAAACATAGTGAGCCCCTTAAATTTTGTTAAAGACAGTAACTTAGGAGTAGATTCTACTCCTGAAATCAACATTGCACTGTATGTTAACTAACTAGAAGTTAAATTAAAAATACAAAAAAGAAAAAAGACAGTCATTTAAATAGTATTAAGGAGGCCAGGGAAAGGATGCAGGGAGAAAAAGCAAAGTAACACTCTTGTGCACTAAATTGGTAACAGACCCACAAAGGCAACACAGTAAATTAGAAAGAACCGAGTACAAGGTAGAGGCCAAGTCACTTGATCTTCCATATGTTTCTTCATCTGCAAAATGAAAACAAACCCCAGGAACTGACAGCAGAGAATGCTAACAGCAAAATAGCACAAAATACGGAATTCAACAAGAAAGTGACTTTCCAGACACAAACAGTAGTGGTACTGCTTGCTTTACAGATAGCACGCCAAACCAATCCAGAATATAGGATTTAGCTGAAGTCAAGAGCAGAGAAATAACTAGAACTCAAAATTTTAAATATATTAAATACAAACCCAGCAACAAAATGCTCCTCCTATTTCTTATGATTTCTGTATTTTCTGATGATTTCTTCGCGTTAGTAAAAAAAAATTGAAGAAACAGAAAAATGAGGTTGTCCGGTTCTCCCCAAAACGGGAAGACTCTTGGGCCAAGACTCTTGCGAGAACCAGACACAGAGTGAATAGAACCTTCGCCCGCAGAGGCTGCTCCTGAGTGTCTCACTCGCATCAGGATGAAACCGACAAACATCCTTCCCACAGAGCCATTCATCTCTTACTGAGGAAAAAACAATATAACAATGGTACCTGAAGCCCAGAATCAACAGGGCTTGTTTCTTCTAGGAGCTTCAATAATCTCAGATTTTTTTTTTTTAATTAACAAAACAAACTGAAAAGGATATGTTGTGGACAAGGATACAAAATTCACAAGTACTGGGGCGCCTGGGTGGCTCAGTGGGTTAAGCCTCTGCCTTCGGCTCAGGTCATGATCCCAGGGTCCTGGGATCGAGCCCCGCATCGGGCTGTCCGCTCTGCGGAGAGCCTGCTTCCTCCTCTCTCTCTTTCTACCGGCCTCTCTGCCTACTTGTGATCTCTGTCTGTCAAATAAATAAATAAAATCTTTAAAAAAAAAAAAAAAAAAATTCACAAGTACTGTAAAACAAAAAACTTCAGATAATATAATGATCCCAGGAGATTTCTTTGGGATTTAAAAGGACTAGGTTCATTCTTTTTTTTTTCTTTAAGTCTCCTTATTGAGATAATGATATATAGTAAAACCCAGAAATTCCAGCAAACAGTCCCATGAATTATTACTTACATATATGCCCACATAGTATGCAATTAAGAGCACATCCAGATGAAGTATATTCAAGGTTCATTCAATTATCCTTTAAAGGTACTCAGGATGAAAATATCTGAGAAGCACGGGTTAAGCTGATGAGTTACCTGTTCTTGTCCTGGGCGACTATAAAACTTGACACTTAACATCCTTAATAATCCCAATGTCTTTGGTACCTGCAAAATAAATGCATATCAGACAAAGAAGAATTAATGGAATGCTTTTTCACTGTAAAAAGTCCTTTAACATGAAATGCAAACTATAGCAAACCTAGTACTTTAAGAAATAGTTGAGAAAATAGGGGAGCCGGGATGGCTCAGTCGGTTAAGCCTCTGCCTTCAGCTCAGGTCATGATCCCAGGGTCCTGGGATCCTGGGCAGTCTGCTTCCCCCTCTCCCTCTGGCCCTCCCTCCCCAACAAATAAATAAATAAAATCTATAAATAAAAAAAGAAATAGTTGAGAAAATCATCAGTAAGTGTCCAAGATCTTGGTGAGACTCTATTTTTATTTGGGAAAAAAGAAATCCAAATGGTAAATCTGTCAACATACACTCATACTCAAATGTTTTTTTTAATGTTTTGTTTTTTAAATGCACACATAACAAGTCTATTACAATCTATGTGAATTAGAAGCCACTCAAGCTCTTCTCAAATGAGATCCCCCAGGTTATCATTTTCATCCCATCATCATTATGGAAAAGTCAAAATTTCTAGTAGAAATTTCATTCATAAGGAATTGATCCTATGCTTAAAAAATACCCCCCCAAAAATCAACATTTAGAAACCAGTATTCAAAATAATATAACACAAGACTATTTATCTTTAGATTTAAGAGATACATTTACAAAAGCAAGAGGGGGAGAAGGCAATAATTTAAGAAATGGAAAACAACAAGTTTTGTTGGAACTGCAGAGAATTTAGTACACTACTGAGGCAACATCAAACAGTACAACTGCTGGGGAAAAGTTTGATTGTTCCTCAAAAAGCTAAACATGAAACTACCATTTGACCCAGTCATTTCATCCTAAGTATATACCCAAAAGAATGAAAAACAGGTATTTAAACAAAAACACTATATCAAACAAAAGTTCACAGCAATACTATTAAGTGGAAACAACTCAAATGACCATCAAAGAAGGAATGAACAAAATGTGGTATATCCCCACAACGGAATACGTGCAGTCATCAAAAGGAAATGAAGCACTGCTATATGCTACAAGTTGGATGAACCTCCAAAATATTATGCTACATAAAAGAAATCAGATATAAAAGGTCACATATTTCATGATTCCATTTATAAGAAACAGAACAGGTAAATCCACAGAAATAGACTAGTGGCTGCCAAGAGCTGGATGGAAGAACAACAGGGATTTTATACCTTAATAGGTATAAGGTTTCCTTTTGGGGTGATGAAAATATCCTGGAACTACATCCTGGTGGTGGTTGCACAACACTGTCGATGTACTCAATAACAAGTGAATTGTATCCTTTAAGTTGATTAAGGATGGATTTTATAGTATATAAATTTTCCCTTAAGAGAAAAGGGCAAAAAAAGAGTGCTGTTTTGTTGAGGTTAAAATTTCCCCTACTAGAACTTCGAAATAGCTAAAGCCATTAGTGATGGCCTAGCTCCATATCTTCCAATATTTCCTCCAACAAAAAAGAGTAAGAAGATAAAATATGAAGTGCATCGCTGACTCTGTCAGTAGAGTGTGCAACTCTTGGTCCCAGGGTCATGAGTTCAAGCCCCATGTTGGGTGCAGATATTACTTGGATGGATGAATGGATTGATGGATCAAAGGAAGGGAGAGAGAGGAAGAAAGACTTGTTGATCTACAAGAAAACCATGGCCTCAGGGGTGCCTGGGTGGCTCAGTCAGTTGGGTATCCACCTTCAGCTCAGGTTATGATTCCAGGGTCTTAGGGTCGAGCCCCAAATCAGGGAGCCCGCTTCTCTCTCTCTATCTCTGTCTCTCCAATTACACACGTGCTCTCTTTCTCAAATAAATGGAAAAAAAAAAAAAAAAAGTGCCCTCAACTTAACTTGAAGACTGAAGATAACCCAAACTTCAAAATAATTTTAAGTAGAAAAACAAAAGTCACAAGTCCCAGTTGTCATCTCTACTGCTCCTTCCAACTCCCATGTCCCCACGACACCTACCACAAGGCCTGGTGGTGAGCAAAAGCAGACTGTAAAAATACTGCAGGGCCTGGGAAGGACAGACAAGGGAAGGTAGCCAAGGGATATAACATCCCTCTAAAAACACTGTCACAGTTATCATCTAAGAAAGCTCACCAGACATAGAAAAAGATACGAATTTATACATTGAAAGAGCAAGCAGGGGTACCTGAGAAAATCAGTCCCCCTCCCAAAAAAATCAACTCCAAGAAATATCCCAGGAAAACTATTAAATTTCACACAAAGAAAACAAAAATCCTCAAGGCAATCTAAGCAAAATGGCCAAATAACATTTGTATGTTATTTCTATGTTTCCCTTTGTAGGGAAAATAATTTAAGGTAAGTGAGAAGTTTCAAATTCCACAGACAAAGTAAAGCAATAATGGAGTAGTGGCTATTTTTTTAAGTTCAATGAAAGAAATGGTAAACTAAGGATTTTATATCCAGACACGTTTTCCTTCAAATATTCAGGCTATTAGACAACAATTTTGAAGATCCAAGAACTTAAGGACCCTTTACCTATGAGACCTTCTTAGAACGTCTACTAAAAGAGAGGCACCTGACTGGCTCAGGTGCAGCTCCTGATCTCAGGGTAGTGAGTTGAAGCCCCAGGTTGGGTGTAGAGATTATTTAAAAATAAAATCTTAAAAAACAAACCAAACCACATCTACTAGAAAATAAAGTTTCATCCAACCCAGTGATGACTGGGGACATTTCAACAAAAGAAATAACGGCATTCTGTAAGACACGGACATCGAAGACTAAAGAAAGGTGAGGATAAGGTAGAAACTAACGTGCAAAAATTACAAGTTTTGTCAACGTAGCAATAACACAATTTTAAAAAGGAAGAGAACAGAAAGGGAAAAAGGAAAATCAACTGATTTTTGTAAAAGCAATTAGCAGGGATTAAAGAATACCAACAGGAGCGTCTAGGTGGCTCAGTTGGTTAAGCATCTGCCTTTGACTCAGGTCATGATCCCAGGGTCCTGGGATGGAGTCCCACACTGGGCTCCCTGCTCAGCAGAGAGTCTTGCTTCTCCCTCTCCCCAAGTCGTGTTTTCTCTAGCTCTCTCTCAAATATATAAATTAAAATCTTTTTTAAAAGGAAGGAGAGTGGGGCACCTGGGTGGCTCAGTGGGTTAAAGCCTCTGCCTTCTGCTCAGGTCATGGTCCCAGGGTCCTGGGATGGAGCCCCACATCGGGCTTTCTGCTCAGCAGGGAGCCTGCTGCTCCCTCTCTGTACCTGCCTCTCTGCTACTTGTGATCTCTGTCTGGCAAATAAATAAATAAAATCTTTAAAAAAATAAATACATAAAAGGAAGGAGAGGAGGGAGGGAAGGAGAGGGAGAGAAAGGGAGAGGAGGAGGGAGAGAGAGAGAGAGAGACAAAAGAAGGAAGCCAATAAAACTGATAAACGTAAAATACTGGAGGGCACTGATAACATCACCAAGATAGTTTCTGTGAAACGCTGGAGGTAAATTCCCACATAAGTGAATTCAAATTCAAGAGAGAAAAGAAAGAGGAAGTGTAAACAAATACAGGCAGCTCTTGAACATGTTGAAGAAAGGGAAATAAATGGAGGTGGTAACAGGATTTAGCGGGGTCTAAATCCCCCAAAACCAAATGAAAACAAATAGTTTTTATGATGGAAAAATAAAAGCATGTTGTATGCTGGTAAATCTAATTGACAGGAAAATTCATGATGCAGGAGAAATATCAATAAGCAAGAGTGTGAGATCTGGAGGACAAACAGATGGGTTGGTCTTAGTTGGTACAAAGACAGTTTGTGTGTAAAAATGAGAGAAAAGGTACCGTGTACAGACAGGAAGGGGGTGGGATCCTGTGAAAACATTTCTCTGATTATTTCTAATTTCTGAAGGAAATGAGATTTCGCAGGGAAACAGGATTCCAAAAAGCCTGTGTTCTTCCCACAAAAACATCCTTCACCCAAAAAGCAGCAATGTCAATAACATAAAAATTAAGTTTTGTTCATTTTTATATTTTTTCTAAAATCCTGGTCTTAAAAATACAAACAGATAATAATTATGAACACTAGAGATCATTTTATGGCTTACCAAGGGCCTTCACATATATTAGCTTGTTTGTGTCAAAAGCCTTACTACACAAGTGTTAAGTGATAAACTAGAATTCCAATCCCAGACTTCTGACTCCCAAATCTGGGTTCTCTCTTCTCTCCCAGTTACTGAAGTAGAGAATGCAACTTTACAGTGTACTGCCCCTATTTGTGGATATGGCTACATCCTCCAGTACAGTAAAACCCCTTGAGGGATGCTACCTTCCTATTACCAGAGCAGTGATTCAATGTTGAACAAATGAATAAATAAAACTATCTCACATTAATTTGGAAACTTTAGTCAGTGCATATTGAATCTTGCAAAGTCCCTTTTTACAACCTAGCAGCCTTGTGAGAGACTAGAATGTATATGTCAGCAGCATTTTTTCATCAATATCCACCCAACACAATAGCAACCTTAAACAAACGAGTTTGATGAGGGCAGTATCTGCCACTGGACAAAAGAACTAATCCTGTAATTCAAATTACTTCAAGGCAGGGGCAGGCTATGCAGAATGACTGTAAGTTTAGCAGCAGGACACATTTAATAGCCACTAACGTAATTAAAATACACTTGCAGCA
This sequence comes from Mustela lutreola, assembly GCF_030435805.1. Lineage (NCBI taxonomy): Eukaryota > Metazoa > Chordata > Mammalia > Carnivora > Mustelidae > Mustela > Mustela lutreola. The sequence continues at coordinate 135,132,743 of NC_081298.1, read as the reverse complement.
TTTGAAGAAATTAATCATACAGCCAAGCATTCAGTTTGCAATTTAATGTTTTTCCCCACTTATTCTGTCAGTGCACAGGCAATTTTCTTCTAAGAGACTGCAATCCCGGAGCTTCAGCTGGAGAGAGAAGGACCATAGCAAAGCAGATTCTAATACTTCAGTGAGGAGCAAAGTGAAAGCACAAGAGAATCAAGCCAAGGTGAAGGAAGGTTTCACGGTATGCGACCATACTCCGGGACTCTTCCTTTCCCAGGCCATTCTGTCACAAACAGGCCCTGTTATCCTGTACTGAAATGGACTTCCACCATTTGCCTACTTCATCTCTCCTTGTATTCTCCACACTTACCTATTTTTTTCTTTCTTTTTTTTCCCCCTCAACCTTTAATTTTGACAAATCTCATAGCTATGGAGAGGCTGAAGTGAATGCACAACAAAACACCAGTATGCCTTCCGCTCGGGCTCACCAGTTATGAACGCGTTGCCACGCTTGCTTTATCTCTGTGTGCGTACACACATCTTTTAAATTATGGGTCTGACTGGGGCGCCTAGCTGGTTCAGTCACAGAGCGTGCAACTCTTCATTTTGGGGTTATGCATTCGATCCCTGTGTTGGGTATAAAGATTACTTAAATAAAACTTAAAAATTACGTTTTTGACTAAACCATTTAAAAATAAGTTGCAGACATCACACTTTGATTCAAGAGCCAAAAGAGTTTCAAAGTCCAAGATCTGTCCTGGTGGATATCACAGAAAAAACTACAAGCTGGGTATGGATTAAATCAGAGAGAGAAACAGGACTAACCCTGCAAAAGCGAAATAGTATATTTAATATGTATAAACAACTCCTACCTCTTTATGAATTATGGGATAATCATCAGAGATAAATCTGACAGGACCACTGATCTATATATAATTTCAATGGGGAGCGGGGAAAGGTACTCAACAGTGACTAGAAGATCTGTTCCACCTCTGTTCCCCTATTTTTAGTTCTGGGGTCTTGGGCTCCTTTTCTGTGAAGTGTGGCTACTAACACTCAATCTAGACTTCTCCCTGCACCCTGCAGAAGAAGAGGCAGGATCTAGAATGGATAGGGGGGTAAAGCATGGAAGGAAAAGCACAAAACACAGTCCTCGATTATAAATTCATGCAGAAATACAAACTGTTACCAGATCTAGTGGTATAAAAACCAGTAAGGTGAGCTAATTAAAAAAAAAAAAAACTACTTTGTTGGGTTAAATTCACAATCACGTACTTCAAAATATGTCAAAAGCTAAAGAAAAAAAAAATGAATGAAGCTTTCAGTCATTGCTTAAGAATTCTTTTTAAAAGTACTTCTTCAGGGGCGCCTGGGTGGCTGAGTTGGTTAAGCAACTGCCTGTGGCTCAGGTCATGATCCTGGAGTCCCGGGATTGAGTCCCGCCCTGAGTCCCACAATGAGTCCCGCATCGGGCTCCCTGCTGCATCGGGCTCCCTGCTCGGCGGGGTGTCTGCTTCTCCCGCTGACCCCTCTCCTCTCATGCTCTCTCTCTCTCTCTCAAATAAATAAATAAACTCTTAAAAAAAAAAGAAGTACTTCTTCATTATTTCCTTTTTTATACCAAACTTTTAACCATTTGTGGTTTTAGAGGATTAATTTAAAATCAGTGAATTTTAAACAAAAATAATAGAACGAATAGATACATTCACTGCAGGAAAAAACAACATGACACATTCACTTAAGTCGTGTTTTCCTTTTTCTTCCCTCATTCGAGAAGTATCTGAGTGTCCACTACATGGAAGACAATGTGCTAAGCACAGGATTACTAATCGTGATTGAGTGCTTGACTTCCAGCAGTTTGCATAGGGAAACAGTATTTTATCTTGCCTTTCTGGACACACAGAAGAACTACTTCCCAGGGCCCTTGAAGGTAAAAAGGACTACACGAATAGTTAGAACACATGAACTTGAGCACAGGTAATGTTAGTTCTAGTTTGAAAAGTTCCACCTTTTAACCCTCTTCTTCCCCTCCTATTAACTGAAATACTTGAACCTCAAGAGGCTGCCAGCCTGCGTGGATTCTCTAGTCATCACTTGGAACAAACTGTCCAGGGGAGTCATGGCACCAAGAGAAGACTTCGCCACAAATAAGGAATGAATGGTTATAGGGTAACCCACAGAAACACCAGGAGTTTACATCTGTTCATGGGATGGTTTGATTATCACAGCAGAACCTAGCCTATACTGACTATTACAGCATACCAGAGTGCTCTGCTACAGAACAAAGGGATGAAAGGCTGGGTGTCAACCAGGTGAATGCAGACCAAAGTATTAGCAAGTGTGCCATGGTGGTAAACAACTTGAACAGGGGAACTTGTGCCGGAGTTTGTACTCTGACTCTGCCACTTACTAGCTCGGTGACCCAGGGAAGTTACTAAACTACACTGTACTTCCCTCATCAATAGACAGGCTAGTAACAATACCTACCCCAAGAAGTCATGAGAGTTAAGGGAGCTAATATACACCGCAGGAGTCAAGACAGTTGTCATCCCATAAAAAATGCTGAATAAACATTAATGTCTCAATAAGCAAATGCAAGTAACAGGATTCCTGTTAGGTTCTTTTTCTAATATCTGCCAATGCTGTTAATAAAAATGAAACCAAGTGAAACTAAAAACACTTTAGATAACTCTGATATTGGAAAGAAGTACTAAAATTTCACATGAAGTCACTTTCCTCACTTGAGACAAAGTACTTCATCCCGTTCCTGCCTGAGGCCTAGTCGCAAAGTGAACTGCCAGATACTTACTGCAGTGACCCGGTCTCCGCCACTGGTAACCTGCTTACAATAAGGCGATCCCGAAAGAACTCTCCAGGCAGACAGGCCATAGCTAGAAGCTTTTGATATGCCCACTTCAGCAGTTTCGCATCCACCAACCAGCAAAAGTCTAAAAAAAAAAAAAACACAGAAAATTAAGAACTGATAAATTGCGGTTTGAATAAGAGAACATCAAAACAAGGAGAGCAGAAGCAGTCACCTTCCCAAAGCAAAGTAAAGCAAAAGTACTATATATACTAAAATTACTATAAACTATAAATATAGAAGTTCATTAGAAGAAAAAAAAAGCAAATGGTTTTTCAATTAGATTTTTCACCTTCACTTATACAGAGGAAGGCTTAAGCATTCAAGTACCTGAAATCCAGATGGGAATTTTACAAAGAGTAAAAATGTTTGAAGGTTGAACACTGAACACTCAAAAAACTGTATCGACACCAGTGAACTTGAACACACAGACCTGTCACCCAGGCAGGTATCTATTCGTTACAGCAGTGGGTTGTATACAGTTACAAGTGTTAGCAAAGGCCGCTGGGAGAGCAACTCTGCGGTCTAACTACACTGAAACAAGACTATTTAACACTTTAGATGTACATTATGATCTGTTTACTGTTTGTTCTACTTCCTTAGCAGCTAGAGAGGAGGTACCAAGAGGGCAAATAGTCTAACATACTAAAAGTTCCAAGGCTCTGTGACACTACACAAACTAATAATAATAATAAAACAATAATAATAAAACCCATGATTTTTTTTTTACTGAGTTGCAGACGATATATAACATATATTAATTCAGGTGTATGACACAATGATTCAAAATTTGTATATATTGTGAAATGATCCCCACCATAAGTCTAGTTAATATCCACCCCATACACAGTTTAAAATTTTTTTTTTCCTTGTGATGAATGCTTTTAAGATCTATTCTCTTAGAATGCAACACAGTATTTTTAACCAGTCACCAAAAACAGTCATGATTTTTAAAGTCATGTTCACTAAATCTGGCAGGGAACTATGTTATAGATATTATAATCATCCATCTAAGAAAGACAAAAGTTGGGAAGTAAAGCTCTGATCTAGTAAAGGAAGCACTACAGTTACCAGTGAATTATTTTTGTTCCCAATGACAATGAGGCAATACAGTAAGGGAAGAGACAGGACACAGGTTTCACTGGTCTTGTGCATCTGATGCTCCCCCAACGTGAACTACAACTGTTCCAAATGACAGAAAACAATTATCAAGCTCCTTTTAAAGCAAAACACACATAGTACTGTTATCACCATGTTCCTGTTTTATAAGAGGATGCACTCCATCACACAAGTCAGCCTTTCCCTTTTTCTAGACCATGCTCATATAAAACCAAACCTTAAAAAACGTCAGGTTCTGTATAGAAGTTGGAAGGTAAAAGAAAACAACACTTTGTATGGCTCTTCAGGGTTGGCATGTCAAAAGGATTTACTTAGAAGTAATCCAGAACAGGTGGGTGGGGGTGGCTATCTCTCTCATAGGTATCTGTGAAACAACATTGACCACGAAATGATTGTTGAAACTGAATGACTGGCACAAAGGAGTCAATATCTATTGTCTGTAAGAACAGACTTCAAATATTCCACAAAGAAATTTTTTTAAGTCAATTTGTTTATACAACAACAACAACCCTGGAAACACCTGAATGGGGCTCAGTTGGTGGAACAGGCATGGGACTCTTGATCTCAGGGTCATGAGTTCAAGCCACCGGGCATAGAGATTACTTAACACACACACACATACACACACACACAAAACAGTCTTCTGAATAAATAAAAACGCAACAGGTAACTGAATATCTACATTTCTGAATTTAATCTCAATGTTTTTTCAAACAGGAAATATGTGATTCATAAAACATATCTTTAAAAATTAGTAACCTATAATTATAAAAAAATAAAAACACTGAGAATTCAACAAATCCCCAAAAGGCCAGGATAAAGCAGATTCTGATAACTAACTTTCCTCGGCTCAACGTACAACATATATTTACATTAACATATAATTCTTTTCTCAAGGAACTGGACATTATTTAATCTGCACTACTATGTCATGGAGGGAACCTATCTAATTTTCAGATTTAAAAAGTAGACATAGTTTTCGGCCTTTGCGTTGGCAGAAGCAAAGCTGCAACTCTCTCCAGTCATCCAGAACCCAGACACAGCCTCCACCATGTCACCTGAGTTTGAGGCCAATGAGATCAAAGATAGACCTGAGGTGCACTCGGTAGCAAAGTCAGTGCCACGCTGGTCAAAATTGGCCCCCTGGGTTTATCTCCAAAAAAGTTTGGTGACAACACTGCCAAGGCAACTGGTGGTTAGAGGGGTCTGAGGATGACAGGGAAACTGACAGGCCCAGATTGAAACGGTACCTTCTGCCTCTACCCTGATTATCGAAGCCCTCAAGGAACTACCAAGAGAAAGAAGTAAGAAAACATTAGCAGGGTGGAAGTGTCACTTTTTTTTTTTAAGATTTTATTTATTTAACAGACAGAGATCACAAGTAGGCAGGGAGGCACGCAGAGAGAAAGGAAGGGAAGCAGGCTCCCCTGATGCAGAGCTCAATCCCAGGACCCTGGGATCATGACCTGAGCCAAAGGCAGAGGCTTTAACCCACTGAGCAACCCAGGCGCCCCATGGAAGTGTCATTTTGACGAGACTGTCAACCCTGTCCAACTGATGCAGTACCATTCCTTAGCCAGAGAACTCTCTGGAACCATTAGAGAGATTCTAGAAACTGCCCAATCTGTGGGCTGCAATGTTAATGGTCACCATCCTTGTGACATCACAGAGAACATCAACAGTGAACACTTCATGACATCACAGATGACATCAACAGTGAAGCAGTAGAATGTCCCACTAGTTAAGAACTACAAAAGAAAATATGTTAATAAAGGATTATTTGATAACCGAAAAAATTATATATATGATATGTAACAAATATAATATATATTTATTATATATGTTCATACATATATACATATGTATAGAACGAAGTTGCCTGACTACTGAAGGAGATACAAAGCTAACTAAAATTTCGGTTTTTTTATCTCTTGGTCTTAACACTAGAAGATACTTCCTCTCTCTGATTTTTGATAAATACCACAGCCATGCACACATCAAATTGGCTACAGGACAAACCCCAACAAGAACAAAAGAAATTTAGTATCTGCTTCCAAACAACCTTTCCTCCATTAATGCCCAATGGAGGAATAAGTGGACAAAGAAGCAGAATGATGGTACTAGTCATGTACGGTCCTCACTAGATGGTAAAATGATGTAATTCGAATGAAAACAGTCAATGAAAGAGAGGGGTGAGAAGTCCCAGACCCAGCACAGCACACAGAACAAATGGTTCCTGAGTGACTGAATTTAAAACTCCCAACTTGCTCCTTAAGTAGCACAGGAAAAGGTGCTATAGCGACCCCACTTCCCCCCGCCTGTCCCAATGCTTGCTAGGTTTCAGCAGTAAGTACCAGAAGATGAGGCAGGGAGAAGGGGAAAGCTTATGGCCACAGGGATGGGGAGAAATGGGGGAAGAGGGTGATTCACTGATAAAGACAGCACTAGATAATGCTAAACTGATAATCTGGTAAAGCAAAGTATTGGGGGAAAATTTTCAAGGTATTAGTGAAAGACAAAGCCATGAACAAAGACAGAAAAATACCATGCTCTTTGACAAACTCTCAAAACCTTAAAGATGTCAATTCCCCTTAGCCTATAAATTGAATGCAATTTCAAATAAAATCCCAACAGAATCTTTCGTGGAACTGAAACTGATGTGACAGAATTAAACAAGTCAAAAATTCACAAGGGTGTGTACAGATCTGAGAAAAGCCCACTCCATTCACACCGATAATCTTTCCCTTTATGACCTGTGCTTTGTGCATCGTGGCCTGCAAATACTTTCCTACCTAGTGTCATTAAGACATTCTCCTTCCAATTTCACCATATTGAAATTTAAAACTTCTATCCATACAAAGATAAATCACACACCAGGAAAGTACATAAGAGTAATAGTATTAGCAAGCAATTTACATACCACAATCAGCTCAAAAGAAAAACAAAGAATAAAGTAAGTCACAAAAGGTGAAATCCAAGTCAATAATGTGGATTAAAACAGCAGAGATTTAGGATATAGGGGCATCTGGCTGGCTCAGTTGGTAAAGCATGTGACTCTTGATCTTGGTGTTGTGAGTTCGAGCTCCATGCTGGGCATATAGTTTATATTTATCAAAAAAAAAAAAAAAAAAAAAAAATCAGCAAAACAATACAGAGTATGTTTAAGGACACAGTATCTCTTATAAAGTACTGATGAAATCATAAACTGGAGCAATCATTTTGGTGAATGATATGACAATACCAAACAAACACATACACCTAACAATCCCATAAACTGTTCCAAGGAAACACTAGAGAAATTCTTGTATGGGTATATTTATCTCTTGGTCAAAGAATACTTCACGCAGCACTATTTATAATAAAGGAAAATTAGAAGTATTTTAAATGTTTACAAAGGATGCATAAATTCAGTAAACTGTTCAGGGAAACATGCAATGTAACTACAGTAGAAAGACGGATGGATGGATAGATAGAGAAGGCTATACAACAAAATCATGAGTAGTGACCTCTAGAAAGGGATAGTGAGACAAAGCAATGGAAGTAGGACGTTTTGTTTGTATTGCCTTTTTTGAAAATTTTTTATTTCTTTTCAGCGTAACAGTATTCATTGCTTTTAAACCGCACCCAGTGCTCCATGCAATCCGTGCCTTCTCTAATACCCACCACCTGGTTCCCCCAACGCCCACCCCCCGCCCCTTCAAAACCCTCAGTATTGCCTTTTATTCACATATGTGTATGTGCACACACCCACACACCTTAAGTAAAAAAGAAAATCTTAGTATCTGTTAATTCTCAGTAGGTACTTAGGTGTTCATTACATCACTCTCTCTCTTTAGCCTAAAAAGAAGAACGTCAAGATAGAGTATTCCCAATTATGTACATAAATCTTTCCAGTTAATGAAGTCCAGGAGAGAAAATTCAGTAAATTGGCTCTAACACAGAACACCACGCCACAAGTCTAGCCAAATACTGAAAATAAAATTAGCATATCATTTACTTTGTGACATTTTGAGGTTGTTTATACATTAATGGCTACAGCTTAAGCATTCTGTGATTCTCTCCTGAAGGGACTGTTAGATTTTCACAGAAAGTAAGTCCACAAACAGATAATACTGTAGAAAATAACTTTTTTTTTAACTTTATTTTTTCAGTGTTCCAAGATTCATTATTCATGCACCACACCCATGCTCCATGCAATATATGCCCTCCTTAGTACCCACCACCAGGCTTTTATCATTAATGTTGTTCTGTTGCAGTAATTTCCTCCACCCAGAATACTTACATGCGGGGGTAACCATTACCTCCTTAAATATACAAAGTAAATATACTGGGCTCTTAGATGCTTACTTTAAGAATCATATCTTGAAGTAACTGTTTTAAAATCTTTCTATAAAAACATGAGCCGGGACGCCTGGTGGCTCAGTGGGCTAGAGCCTCTGCCTTCAGCTCAGGTCATGATCTCAGGGTCCTGGGATCAAGCCCTGCATAGGGCTCTCTGCTCAGCAGGGAGCCTGCTTCCTCCTCTCTCTACCTGTCTCTCTGCCTACTTGTGATCTCTGTCAAATAAACACATAAAATCTTAAAAAATAAAACTAAACCAAAACAGATTTTCCAGAGTACAAAGTAAGTTCTCTAAACTAAAGCACATGATGTGTGTGAATTAAAACTGTACTTCTTATTGAAAAAGAGGGAAGGAAGGAGGCAGACAGAAAGAGAAAGAGAGAGAGATGCAAATAATCTTTGCCCACTAATCTTTGGCCTCAAAATTTTGTGGAAAATAGGAAAATCTTGGGTCTTAGATTCTAATAACTCTGCAACAAATGTAATCTTAAGACATTAGGGCGCCTGGGTGGCTCAGTGGGTTAAGCCTCTGCCTTTGGCTCAGGTCATGATCCTGGAGTCCTGGGATCAAGCCCCGCATCGGGCTCTCTGCTCAGCGGGGAGCCTGCATCCCTCTCTCTCTCTCTGCCTGCTTCTCTGCCTGCTTGTGATCTGTCTGTCAAATAAATAAATATTTTAAAAAAAGAAGACATACCCTCCATCCCATCAATTTTTGCTACATGCAAATTGTGTGCTAAGCAATGAGGACTATGCTAAGCAACTAAAAAAGCTTCTTAATAAACCATTTATAATTCTTCTTGGCTTTAATTTGTGGTGTCACATTTAGCTTTCCCAGTTCGTCAGGATCAACACAGTGTGGTGCTTAGGGGCGCGCTTCCTGTCCCTAACTTCCATTCCATGATGGCCTTGGAGGCTTCCTGTCCCTCCCCTTACCTTCCATTCCTCGGATGGCCTTGGAGATATATTGACACACAGGAATGAAAACGAGCACAGTCACTCCAGGGGATAGGACAAGTCAACACAAGCCACTACTGCATAGAACCCCGTCAATGACCTTGGAGTTTGGTATAAAGACAGTCCAAAGGACAGAGAAGTAAGCTGCATGGAGGAAAAGGCCAAGAAAGGCTTCACAGGCTTAACATCAGCAAAAAGTTTACTCTTCAGACAATTTCCCAGACAGATAAAGGGATCAGGTAAAGAGCATCCTACGCCAAGGGAACTCAATGTCAAAGAAGAGAGTCTAGTTTGTAGAATGGCGTGATTGGAGAAAAATGAACGCGGTGCCCACGTCTAGCCTATAACTGGAAGCAGGAGGATCAGGAGACAAAGTTCCAAGGGGTCCTTAACATTACAAAATAGTCTGTCTTGCTCCCTCCCTGGGCACTTATCACCTTCTCCCTGTACACTGGAACAGTCATTGAAGTCGTTCTCCCTTTGTAAACCTGGAGCCACTTGGGCACAGAGATTGTATCTGTATTCTCCGCAGCGTTTACCACAATTGCTCCACTCAAGAAACCTCTATCTGCACGCTACGTGCAGAGCACCACAGGGCACAGAGATAAATAAGACACAGTCCTTGTCCTTGGCTTAACCTCCCCAGGCTTCAGCTCTCCCACCTGAGAAATGAAGGGGCTGAGCCAGATGATGGATGAACCTCTCTTCCAGCTCTGACAGGCTAAGAGTCTAAAACTCAGAGCAGGGACACAGGGATCAGACAACAAAAATAAACTGTGACTGATGAAGCCAAAAACACCAGAAGGGGTGAATTCCATGAGCGGGCATAAAGGCAGAGGCCGGCGTAGAACAAGGGGCAGGGACCCAGGGTGGTCAAGGCCATCCGAAGAAAGGGAGGTTGGGACAGAATGTGTGTCCCTCAGCAACCACCCCACACGTGATCCTGATGAACTGGGAAAGCTAAATGAGACACTACAAATTATTTCCAAGAAGGATCACAGATGGTTTATTAAGAAGGGCCTTTCATCTAATAACTGTTGGAGGACTCTGCCATCTAGTGGCTCAAAACTTCTTAAAGCCGAGGAAAGTCTGGAACACAAGGAGACACACCTGTACACACTCTGTCCAGTGACCACTGGGCCTGCAGCATACAACCCGCAGAAGGGGAAGAAAGAAGAAACTGCAGGTCTCAAGCTTAAGAAGTGTCTAAGATCTGTGCCTGTCAAAACTTGGGCTCAAAAATTGTTACCTACTATTTCGCAGCGAGAAGTTAGTCCTCTCCTGGGATAATGGAAACAGTTTCCCCATTTTAACTCATTTTTAGTATAGCTTACACATTCTTTATTTCGAAAATCTTATCACTTCAAAATTTAGAATTCTGTTTATGTCTATTTACTAAAAAAAGGGCTTACAGGAAGAAAACATTCAAAATCGTGACTCCTAAAAAAAAAAAAAAAAATCGTGACTCCCTACATCAGTGGTTCTCAGACACACGTATGCATCGGAATCAACCACAGTGCTTGTAAAAGTGGAAAGCTGGGCCAGTTCCCCAGAGGTCTACATTTGGAGGCCTCGGATGGAGTCCAAGAGTCCACATGTCTAACAATCTCTCCCAGTGATTCTGATGCTGCCGGTACAGAGAGCACACAAGAGCACAGCTTTCCATCATGCTTGAATCTGTAATGTGAGCTCTGGAGGGCACAGTTCACTAGAAAACAAATTCTGAAGCATGACACTACTCAGTCTATCCAACTTAAGAATGATCACAGAAAACTGATTTTCGTGAATGGTTAGTTGTTGAAGGCAAAACAGTGAGGATTTTTCTTGGATGGGAAAAGAGTGCTTAGTTTAGTAATAAAAATCGTCACATTTTTCTAGCAATTTAATAATTATACATCTAATGTATTTAAAACTGAGTGGTACCTGATTAGAAACTCCTTAAAATACAATTTAGAATTTAGAACCAGGGGGTATAAGGAAATCTATATATAAAGTTCAATACTCCTTATTTTACATCTTCTAAGCAGAATTTAACCCATACCCAGTTAGAAGGTTGGCTGGCACAGAGTAGACATCAGCAAACATTTTCTATTTAAAAAAAAAAAAAAAAAAAAAAAAAAAAAAAACAGAGAATAGGGGCGCTTGGGTGGCTCAGTCAGTTAAGCGTCTGCCTTCAGCTCAGGTCATGATCCCAGGGTCCTGAGATCAAGCCTCACATCAGGCTCCCTGCTCCGCGGAGGCCTGCTTCTCCCTTGCCCTCTGTCACTCCCCCCACTCCCCGTGCGTGTTCGTTCACTCTCTCTGTCAAATAAATAAAGTCTTTAAAATAAAAAAGAGAGACAACACGTATTTCAAGATCTGCAGGCCATAATGGTCTCTTTCACAACTCCTCTGTCCTAGTACAAAAAAGCATAGATAATATATATTTTTTTAAAGTATGACAAGTTATAATAAAATTATATTTGTGGACACTGAAATTTGAATTTCATATAGTTTTCATGGGCTATAAGAGACTCTTTTTTTTTTTCCCCAAACACTTAAAAAAATGTTAAAGTCCAGCTTTGGCTCCCAGACTACACAGAAACAGGTCAGATTTGGCCACAGGCCATAGTTTTCCAATCCCAGGTACAGAGAAAAGCCTACAGAGCGTGATTATCAGAGGACACGAGCTTACCACATAACAGTCGCATCATCTTAACAGAGTCTCAACCTCTCAGAGCTCAGTTTCATCTACACAAGAGCAGTTAGGACACCATCTTCCTGAATTGTGAAGACTGAGATTCATTAAGTATATGGTAATCAGCAAAGGACTCTAAAATGTCTCAGTTATAATCTTAAGAACTTCAGGTTAAGTCAATTCCATGTCCATCTAAGACGTACCCAAATTTTGCGAGGGACTGTGCTGGCAGTGTAAGAAATGCTGTGTAAGGAAACCAAATTTTCCCTGCCCTGAAGGTACTTAGAGTCCCAGAGGTTAACGAGACTGTAATTTTGTCTAAGACAGGTTTGAAGAAAAAAACAACCTGGTTCAGGCCTTCTATCCATACAACTCTTCAGCCAATTATAAGAGAATATTATGAGCAATTATATGCCAACAAATTAGACAATCTGGAAGAAATGGATACATCCGTAGAAACATATAAACTGCCAAAACTGAAAGAAGAAAGAAAAAGCCTGAACAGACCCATAAGAGCAAAGAAACTGAAGCAGTAACCAATAATCTTCCAACAAACAAGAGTCTAGGACCAGATGGCTTCCCAGAGGAATTTTACCAAATATTTAAAGAAGAATTATTACCGGGGCGCCTGGGTAGCTCAGTTGTTTAGCGTCTTCCTTCAGCTCAGGTCATGATCTCAGCGTCCTGAGATCAAGCCCCACATCGGGCTCCCTGCTCAGCGGGAAGCCTGCCTTCCCTCTCCTAGTCCCCCTGCTTGTGGTCCCTCTCTCGCTGTGTCCCTCTCTGTCAAATAAATAAATAAAATCTTAGGGGAAAAAGGGAGGGGGGAGTATCTTGAGAAATATAAGAATTTACATAGGTCTAGAGGAATCCAGACCCGGAGTCAGTAACTACAGAACTGGGCTCACAGCACTTCTCGATCTAGTATCCTAGGCAGCCATAAGCTATAGAAAGGCGGTAACACCTCAAATGAAATTTATTCCTAATCCTTCATTAGGCCAACTTCAATAGCAAGGATAAGAAGAAGAGTTTTATTCATTTTATTTAATTTTTCAAAGTTTTATTAGTAAAAGTGGTGGGGGAATCAGAATCCCCTCTAACAAACAGATGCTACCAGCCCGTCCTATACCTTACCAAGCCTTTAAGAGTACAGCCTCAGTATATGAATATTTAAAACTTGTTTTCCAATAGGTGATTCTGTTGTCCAGACCTTGTTAAGAACTGCTACCCCGGTAAGCAGAATGTCCACAGAAATACTAATTAACAAGTTAATTTAGATTTCCCAGAGGTCTTGGACCTTGTGTCTTTCCCTCAACCCAACAGCTGATGCCAGTGATCATCTGAAGACTTCATTCCCTCCCAATCCTCAGGACGGATTTAAGCAACAGGGCTGCAAAAGCCCAGTACATTCAGCATCCGTCCATCTGGTCCACTCCATGTCTACCTTAGATCCTGATTCCAGAACTACCCAGGGTCTGAAACCCAAATTCCCCTTCTATTCCAGTATAAGTAGTTCAATTACTAAACTCTTTCTCAAACTTTTTTCCCAGGAAAAGAAGTTTGGTCTTTGAACCCCTACTGGGGCCTGCCAAGTATCCCTGACAATGGGTCTGTCTCGAATGCATTCTACTAAACCCCCTACCACAATCCTCCTCTGTTAAACGCTGCCTGTAGTCTGCACCAGACCTCGTATGTATTTGAGCAGCTTACTAAAACCATGTACTGTCTGGACCCAGTGCAATGCCAGCACCTGGTTAAGAAAGAGCGACTTACCTTGAAATTTCACAGCTAGTAAGTAGAATCAAGAACAGAATTCAGACCGCCTGTGCCCTAACCCAGTACACATTCTATTAGGTCAGAAACATATTGTTTTAATTTTCTATTTGTCCATAAGACATAATTAAGTGACACTCCCTCATTCCTATAAAATAAGCTAAATATAACTCAGGAGTCTTCTTTCAGCTCTTACTCCCGAAGGGAATGTGCAACAGCTAGCATCGCTCCAGGGAGAAGAAAAAATTCTATCTGGCCCAAGTTACTTCCTAAAATTGCATTCTCGTAAAGCTTTGCAGAGGAATTATAAAGTAGTCCTTCTAACTGGAAGGTGGGGGGTATAAACAAGGTACAAAATGTCTTGCCTAAAAAGTTATAGCCACTGGGTCATAGATAGATTCGTTACATCGGTCACTGAATTTTTGTGTATGCTTGAACATTTCCATCATAAAAATTTGTTAAAAGAAAAAATAAAGTTATATCAAATTAAACTATAACCAAAACACTCCAAAAGAAAAATATGAGGCAAGGAGGAGCGGGACCAGATGACAGATTTATCAGTTGAACAGAGTAAAAAATTTATAAAGGTCTTCAAAGACCTATTTCTATGTAACTGTAACATAAAGGGAATGAGCCCCTCCTATCAAAGAATCTTCAAACACGAAATCTTTGACTTAAAAGCCAGCCAGGTAGAAGCTGCGAAGGGCAAGGACACTTCGGAGTCACACACGACTACCTCTCTGTAAGACCTTCTGGATGAAAACAGATCACGGGCTATGGCCAAGACTCCCCACTTTCCCGTCTCCCCAAAAAAAATGCCTGTAAAATCAAAAAATTTAGTCTGTGAAGCTCAGAAGTCCCTTATTCACACCCAAGAGCTTTCACCTCTACGAGACCATGCAGCTCTCTCCACAGACTACAGCACCCTTCATTTCTCCTCAAAAAACTGACCTGCACTCAGAAAAAGGAGAATTTTCTCATGCTGGAGAAATGAGAAATTGAGAGGCAAAATGAAAAACTCCTTAATAGAAGGTCAACTCAATTACTGACATTCACACTTCTCAGGTACAGGGCTACACATTCATCTCTCAAATGCCAATAGCACCCACATCATCAAAGGCCAAGTGCACTCTGTCACTGCGGTGGGAGATAATCAGCAATGATCACAACACAGGACTCTCTTTCCTTTTCTAGAAGGGACCCTTCATAAAGTTATTAATCTTATCTAGTTACAGTTTATGAAAAATATCTTAATGCCATTTATCCTTAACTGGTCCTCCAGCTGTCAACAGAGCACATCTTTTCACTTAGCGATGCCATGATTCTCAGAGAAGACGTACGACCTTAGGAACCAGAAAGATGGGCAACGTTACAGCAATGTAATGGCTGTGAAAATCCACTGACTGGCTTTCATGTGCATCTCATAGATTTTTTTTTTAAGATTATTTATTTATTTATTTGACAGAGAGAAATCACAAGTAGACAGAGAGGCAGGCAGAGAGAGAGAGAGGAGGAAGCAGGCTCCCCGCTGAGCAGAGAGCCCGATGCGGGACTCGATCCCAGGACCCTGAGATCATGACCCGAGCCGAAGGCAGCGGCTTAACCCACTGAGCCACCACCCAGGCGCCCCCATCTCATAGATCTTAATAGAAGTTCTACCTCATAGTAGGAGAATAAAATACACTAAGCCCTTGGATAAACCTTTAAGGTAGGGAACACTCAACACTACCCTCTTCACAAGATCAAATTTAAACATTTGAGGCACCCATGTACAACTTCCCTAGACGTAAGTGATGTATTAAGAAGAGACTGTGGCCCTTCAGCACCCTTTCTATCTCCAAGACTGTTTTCCTTCCGTTCTGTTGCAGTGGAAGTTATCATCCTGTCGCTTGAGAGCTCATTCACACAACAAACATTTTTGATTTCCCACCAAGCACTGTTTTATTTGGGCAGTTGCCTTTACCCCATGAGTATAAAGGGCTCATGTATTTAAAATGGCTACAATTCTGTGTAGGGGAAAACAGAAACCCACAGGAGATGACCAAGTCAACATACATAAAGCATAGCCCATGAACCCTGAAGCTGCCAGTGCCTGCTGGTATTCCTCAGTCTCCCCTGAAAACGAAGAGCCTTCTGGAGACCACGTCCCAGTCCACCCTGAGCCTCCCTGAGATCAGCAGTGCCTCCAACTGGTGCGTCAAATCCTAATTACTCTCCAAACGGAGACCTTTGTAATCTGACTGTAACCTAGTTTAAGGCAACCATAGCTTATTATTCCCTAAAAATGTTGTCTTGAGTTCTTTCTGTATAAACTGCATTTGCCCTGAAACAGCTGACTGAGAGAAAAAAAATTTTTGCCACCACCCAAATGTTTGGATTCTCCCTTTGCACAACTGTGACACACATTATTAGTCACGGCTCTTCCCCACAGACAGCAGGAGTATCTTTCTTAACATAAAGCTGAGTATTTTTCTTAACATCAAAAATGTTCAAATGAATGCCTGTGTAGGGTGGTTTTTTTTTTTTTTTTTCTTATTCATTCCTTATTTACTACAGTTTTACTGATAGAGAGTTTACATCCCATAAAACTCATGGGCATGAGAGAAAGTTAGGGGTGATGGAAGTACCCTAAGCGAACGGCAGTGCTCAACGGTACAATTACGAACACTTACAGAAACAAATCACTGACCCACACACTTAGGATCAGTACCAAAAAGTCATCAAGGATTCTGGGCATGGGTGGCTTCTCAAAGGGGTCAGAGAAAGAAGGCATATTCTCCATTGTCACTGCTGATAAAAATCAGGGTCTAAAAGAAGTTACCTTCAAACACTCTTTGTGTTTATCAAGGAACTTTTAGACATTTAAAGTTGGGTATGTCCAACTTTTTTTTTTTAAGATTTTATTTATTTATTTATCCTGGGATCATGACCTGAGCTGAAGGCAGTGGCTTAACCCACTGAGCCACCCAGGAGTCCAGAGTATGTCCCATTTTGCTTGTAGAAATTCACAATGAAATTAAAAACAAAAAAAGCTATATTCTGTTGGAAGCAATGTCATTTAAAAATAAACAGATAGGGGCACCTGCGTGGCTCAGTGGGTTAAGCCTCTGTCTTCGGCTCAGGTCATGATCTCAGGGTCCTGGGATCGAGTCCCATATTGGGCTCTCTGCTCAGCAGGGAGACTGCTTCCCCCCTTCTCTCTCTCTGCCTCTCTGCCTACTTGTGATTTCTCTCTCTGTTAAATGAATAAATAAAATCTTTAAAAAAAAAAAAAAACCACAGATAAAGTCTTCTACTTGAACTCGGCTCACACTGCGTGCCCTTCTCTGTGACTAGGACTCCCAAAATCAACTGTAGACTGCCAGAGAGAGGCACTATGTAGGAATCCCCACTGAGCACACAGTTCTACAGATTGACTGCAGTCCCCTCTAAGAACACCAAGGAGACAAGAAATTCCTTAGTTGTAATCAAGGTGTAATCTAAACCACTATTAACAGAGAATCCAAAGAACAGAAAAGATAAGGCAGGGAGGTTGTGGGGTGAGTCTCAAAGGGATGCAGGCAGAGGACAGAGTCTGAGGGAGGGAAATAAAACACATTCATTAGGCAGTGAGGGCATGTAAAGAAGGAAATGGTCAAAATCAGCAAATCCACAGAGTTAACCTGAAGCTGCTCAATTAATTTTTGTTTCCTATTCCCCAATTTACCACCTCGATTTTTCTTCTTCAACACTGCTTGCAGCATCAGGCAAAACAATGAATTTCATAAAACCTTGAGTTTATACAATACCAATTTATTCCAACCCCACTCTGGCTGATTTATTTCACATTTATAAGATCCTTGTAGATGATATATATCACGGGCTCACATTACTAGAGTAACCAAAAATAAATAAAAATGTGATGAATATTTCAGCTTCTTTCATTTAAAAAAGACTGCATAATGGAAAAAACAAACAAACTAGCAATATTTTTGTCAGGCACAACAGGGCATTTACACATACCCCGTGCTTTGTAACAATTTTCATTCCAAAACCTTAATCCAGTCATCAGTCTCCCAGCTGACTGCTATCAAGAAGTGTATGTGAGTGCAGGAACCACATGTATGTGATGCCTTCTTTCTGTGGTTTGATACATAGTTACAATTCCAAAATTTTACAGAGATACCCCCCCCCCCCCGCCGCCAATAAAAACACCTACAATTTGCATAGCTCCTGGGCCATAAAGTGAAACTTTTAAGAGTAAGAAAGAGAATTCAACTTGTGACAAATTGATATCATGTAATAAGCATTTAGTGAATGATAATTTCAAACCTATGGCGCCAAGTGATCCCAACTTACCCTGAAATCCTGCCAGGAAAAAAGAAATCAAATATTGACCTTTGTAATAAATCAAGACAGGGGAGTAGTCCGTATGAACAAAACTAGGCAAAACAAATAAAACGTGGAAAGATTAAGATATTAAACAGACTTCTTTTAAAAGGGACAAGAAAAATAAAACAGAAATGCGAGAATGAGGGCGCCTAGGTGGCTCAGTTGGTTAAATGACTGCCTTCAACTCAGGTCATGATCCCAGGGTCCTGGGATAGAGTGCCACATCGGGTTCCCCCTGCTCTGCGGGGAGCCTGCTTCTCCTTCTCCCTCTGTCTGCTGCTCCCCCTGTTTATGCTCGCGCTCTCTCTCTCTCTGTCAAATAAAATATTTTTTTAAAAAAAAGAAAGAAATGGGAGGAATGAATATGAATACAAAATAGAAGAAAAAGGGAAGAGAAAAAAATCAAAAGAAACTTAATCTTTCTTTTCCACTCAGGAAATTAAAATTACTTATCCAAGAAACCCACAAAGGGAGAGTTATCAATCAGCAAAACAGAATCTTATTCTAGAGGCAAGGGCTTCTAGAAAAATGTACATTACACATTCTCTGCCTTCAGATATTCGACATTCTAACTGGAGATATAGGATTCAGTTCATCAAAATAGAAAAAAATAAAGTGTGATCTATATCTAAGTCGTGCCCAAAATGTTACACAAACTGAGAAGAGCAAATCTATATAAGAAAACAAATAGGCACTGGTTGGCTGTGGCCTGCTGTTATCAGCTAAGAGTCACCCAGACCCTAGTCTCTCCCAGCTGAATCAATATTCCTCTTCGTATAGACAATCCTATTTTCTCTTCTCAAAAATCTGAGTTTCCTGAAGAAGAAGCTGCCACTCAAGGTCTCAATTATCTGACCTCAATTTGCATTTCCAAGACCCCAACTCCCACCACAACCCCTCCTCCCCTGCCACACACCCCCTACACTGTCAGCCAAACCACACCACCTGCAATTTCCCCATGTAGCTCCCTTCCTCTTGTCACTGTTCACACGGTCACCTTGCCTGGAACAGCCATCATGCCCAGACTGTAGCCATTGTCTGAAGCAATGGACTACCATACTTCTTTTATCTTTCAAGAAAGGAAGATCTCCTTCTTCTGGATTCCCATCACCGTACCTGCACCCTCTTAAGACCCTTACACATTTCTAGCCTGCATTCCAGTACACACACACACACACACACACACACACACATAATATAAATATACATATATATTTGTATAAACTTTTATTAGAGAAAATGTATGTCAGACATTAGAAATATATATATTACACATAGGTGTGTATGTGTGAGTGTGTATATATATATATATACATATATTATATATGTATATGTGTATATTATTTCTCATTCAAGAACATAAGGCCTTGAGGTGCCTGGGTGCCTCAGTGGGCTAAGCATCTGCCTTCAACTCAGGTCATGGGCCCAAGGTCCTAGGATCGAGCTCCACACTGGGCTCCCTACTCAGCAGGGAGCCTGTCTCTCCCTCTGCCCCTTCCCCAGCTCATGCCCTCTCTCCCTCTTGCTGTCAAAAACAAATAAATAAAATCTTGGTGCGGGGGAAAATATAAGGCCTTAAGGTCAGGACTTTCAATCCCTCTAACAGAATGCACTTTCTAATGGACAATAGATTAAATTTTCATAAATGTATATATGTGCTAAGAAAATGAAGTAAAATATAAATTTTTAAGAAATATCTATGTACCAAGAAAGGTATTAATACCTAGGCTTTAAAACAACAAAACCAAGTTGAATAAAACAAACAAACAAAGGGCCTTAAAAGAACAAAGAGCAAAACCTGGCTTGAACATAATAAAACACGGTATCAAAGAAGATGCAAAGAAACAGGTCCACCTCACAAATCAAAGCGGCAAGCAGAATGCCATGGGAATAATACATGCACCGTCTGGGCTTGACAAAATTTGCCCCAGAAAACGGAGCAGGGGAAAGCAAAACACATGCTACCCCCTTTCTAACAGCAAGATTTAAGTTCAAGACTTAATGTGAACCTATGCCAGGAAATACGGTATCTGAGCTATAAAAACAAACTTAAGAGACCACACTTCATTTAAGAAGTTGAAAGAACAAAATAAAAACAACACAATTTTCTTATACTTGTAACGTGTTTATTTGATAACGAAATGTTTGAAGAAAATGGCAGTAATTTGCAGCAAATACAATTAGATTCAATTTTATAAAATGTAAAGACCTCTAACTGTGCATGTGATCACTCAACTGTATCCAAAATAAAATAAAACAAAGGTCTATTATTTCAGATCAGAAAACAATATGCAAAATAAAATAAACAATTTTTTTAATTTTTTAATTAACTGGACTTGCAACTGATTTTCAAATTTTTTTTTTAAGATTTTATTTATTTATTTGAGAGAGAGACAATAGGCAGTGGGGAGGGGCAGAAGGAGAGAGAGAGAGAAAGCAGACTTCCCGAGGAGCAAGAAACCTGACGCAGGACTTGCCCCCAGGACCTGGAGATCATGACCTGAGGCAGATGCTTAACCAACTAAGCCACCCAAGCAACACGATTTCCAAATTTCTTAAGGATGATAGAGCAAACTGACTCTTTAAGGCAAGAGTACAAACAAAGCAAAAGGAAAAAGTTAATAATATTACATTTATCCACTACTATCATATCCTGAGTACGTACTGTATACCTCAAAATAGGGATGCCTGGGCGGCTCAGTCAGTTAAGTAGCTGCTTTCGGCTCAGGCTATGATCCCAGTCTCCTGGGATCAAGTCCCACATTGGGCTCCTTGCTTAGTGGGAAGCCTGCTTCTCCCTCTGCCTGCTCTGCCTGCCACTCCCAGCTTGTGCTCTCTCTCTGACAAATAAATAAATTAAATCTTTAAAAAAAACTAGTAGCTCACTGAATACTCATTTCAATTATTTTCTTCCCTTAAGAGAGATTCATAAAATAGCTACAAAGAACATCTAGAAATGAGAAATAGAAAAACTGAAACAAAAAAATCACAATGTGGGGTGCCTGGGTGGCTCAGTGGGTTAAGTCTCTGCCTTCAGCCCAGGTCATGATTTCAGGGTCCTGGAATCAAGCTCCACATCGGGCTCTCTGCTTAGCAGGGAACCTGCTTCCCCCTCTCTCTCTGCCTGCCTCTCTGCCTACTTGTGATCTCTCTCTCTGTCAAATAAATAAAATCTTAAAAAAAAAAAAAAAATCACAATGCCTAGTTCAAAAAGAAAGAGCAACAGAAAATTTTTTTAAAAAAGATAGATCAGAAAAAAATTAACCAGAATATAGATTTTTCTTTCTAAATTGTGTATCTTACATATCACTAATTCATTATATTTATAATGGATCTCAAAAGTGGCAAACTACTTTCTTCGTTAAGTATATGCATTTATATAGAAAGAATAAAAATAATCTTTTACTTTTCTTTTTCAACAAAAATAAAGAGGGAAAAAGAGAATAAGAATAAAGGTAAGTTCAATAAGACTAGCATCTGGAGAATAGAAATTTCAGAGAGAAAAAGAAAACAGAGGGGAAGAAACAATCAAAGAAATAATTCAGTAAATTTTCCCAAAAGTGAATATTCAAACCGAAGGGCCAACAGTATGGAAATAAACAACTCCAAGACATAACACGACCAAGCTTCAGAATACTGTGGGGAAATAAAAAAGAATCTGAGTTTCCAGAAAAAAGGAGGACGAAAAAATAGAGGGAAAAAAACGTGCATGAGGATTCTCAAGGGCAGCACTAGAAGCCAGATGACAATGGAGCGATAGCCTCAAAACTCTAAAAGGAAAATTATTTCCAGCCTACAATTCTATCCATGCTAAATTATCATTTAAGCATGAAGATAAAATAAATGCCATTTTCAGGCAGGCAAGGCCTCAAAAACTACATACTTCCCATGTACTCTTCCTCAGGGAATTACATAAGCTCACCAAAACAGCAAAATAAACCAAAGAAACACAGGTCCCAGGAAACAGGTGATGCAACAAAAAATATGAAAGCAATCCTCAGGATGGTAAAGTGAATTCTTACAGGAGTTCTTAAGGAAATAGCTGTGCGGCAGAGGCAAACCCACATCACAGCAGGTCAGAAAGTTCTGAGAAAGACTCCAGGAAGACGAAACTTACAGAATATCTAACATATATGGTGTAGGATCTACACCAACGGGAGTGAGTTCACCATTAAATCTATAATAAGCATATTTAAAAACTTTGCAAACTAAGAAAGGAAGGGAGGAAGGAAGGAGAAAGAGAAGGAATTTAACTACAAGAATATACACAGGCAAGAAGTTACCAGATAGGCCTTACTCTAGCCAACAAAGCCCCTCCAAGATTTAGCCTGGTTGTATCTCTGGGACATCTATAGATTACTCTACTTAGTCGGCTTCAGCCAAAATGGCTTCCTTGCGGTTTCTAGAAAATGGCAGGTACGCTCCCAACTCGTTTTGCTTTCACTATTCTTTCTGCACAGAACACTCTTCCTTCAGATATCCAAGTAATGAATATCCTCACCTCTTGCAAGCCTCTGCACAGATGTTACTTTCCCAGCGAGGGTAACCTGTCTACCCTAGTTAAAATTACAACCCATAGGGCGCCTGGGTATCTCAGTAGGTTAAAACCTCTGCCTTCAGCTCAGGTCATAATCTCAGGATCCTGGGATTGAGCCCTGCATTGGGTTCTTTGCTCAGCAGGGAGCCTGCTTCCCTCCCTCTCTCTGCCTGCCTCTGCCTACTTGCGATCTCTGTTAAATAAAAAATTACAAAAAATAAAAATTTTTTTTAAAATAAAAAATTTAAAAAAAAAATTACAACCCATAATCTACTCACCACCCTGCCACTGCCTTCTACCCTCTGTTCATTTTTCCCCACAGCACTTCAACCAAGCATCTAGAACAGCATGTGGCACAGAGCAGGAAATGAATAAATGTTTACTGAATGAATGAATTAATGACTAAGAATGAAAAGGCAATCACGCAATACTACAGAAGGTTCTTGTCTCATCTGTGAAGAGCATCTACATGACCATAATATTTACCCTACAAAATCACAACTGAACAGGTGAACAAGAGAAGGCTAGGTTTGTGTATGTGAGGACAGAGTAAGAAGACAGAACATCTTCCATGAAGAGACATTAAGAGGTAATGGGTAAAACAGAGAAATCAAGAAGCAACAACATAAGCATTTTATTTTTATGTATGAAAACAACAGATGGTATCAAATAAAACAGCCAAACAAAGTAGCTCAAAGTAGTTATCTCTAGAAAGAAATTAGGTGAAAAGGTCAGTTTTTAAGATTATTTAACAGCCAAAACTAAAGACAGATCTAACTCAAAAAAGGTAAATTTTTTAAAAAGTCATGTTGATGGATGGAACTAGAGCATATCATGCTTAGCGAAATAAGTCAAGCAGAGAAAGACAACTATCATATGATCTCCCTGATATGAGGAAGTGGTGATGCAACATGGGGGCTTAAGTGGGTAGGAGAAGAATCAATGAAACAAGATGGAATTGAGAGGGAGACAAACCATAAGTGACTCTTAATCTCACAAAACAAACTGAGGGTTGCTGGGGGGAGGGGGGTTGGGAGAAGGGGGTGGGATTATGGACATTGGGGAGGGTATGTGCTTTGGTGAGTGCTGTGAAGTGTGTAAACCTGGTGATTCACAGACCTGTACCCCTGGGGATAAAAATATATGTTTATAAAAAATAAAAAATTAAAAAAAAAAATTTTTTTTTAAAGCCATGTTGGAAGAAAATAATACACACAAAATCCAGAATTAACATCCAGATCACATAAAGAATGTCAAGATCATATACTCAGTAAAAATTACGAAATTATATTTTTTAAAAAAACACATTTCATAGATGACAAAACATGAAAGGTCAATAACATAAAAAGCTATCCAACCTCATCAGTAATCAGGGAAATGAAAATTAAAGCCACAATGAGATCTTCTTTTACATCTAACCAGATCAGCAAATATTTAAAAGTCTGATACCAAGAGCACTAATAAGAAACCACAGAAACTTTCATGGCTGATGGAACTGCGCACTAACGGAACCACTCTGAAAAACATGTGCATTACCTCGTAGAGTTGAAGCTGTTCTTACTCAATAATTCACCAATTCCACTTCTGCTTCTATATCCTGCAGAAACTCTTACACACGTGTCAGAGGAATGCATAATCATTTTGGCCGCAGAACTATTTTTATAACCAAAAAACAAAAAAACAAAAAACTGGAAACAAACCAAATTTTTATCCACAGGAGAATGAACAAATATACTGCAGCACATTCATAAAATGAAATATCCTAATGGCAGTGAAAATTGAATGAAGTAGAAAAACACGCATCAAAAAGCAAGCCTCAAAGCAAGACTTGTGTGTCTTCCATAGGATTCTATTTATATAAAGTCAAACAGCACAACCACATAGGAATAAGTGGTAAAACTAAAAAGAAAGCAAAAGAATGATAAAAACAAAATTCAGGACAGTGGTTATCCCTAGTAGGGAAGGATCAGGGAAGAGCATGAAGAGGACTCTGGTGGGTGTCGGTTCCTTTGCAATATAAAAATTTCATAATCATAAAATTCTGAATAAAAAGGACAGACCTATGACTGAATAGAACATAAAAATTATGTCTTTTTGATGAAAAATGTATGCAAGTACACAGAGGGTCAGAGAGCTTAAGGACTTACAAACAGACACAGAGTAAGTCTCAAAATTCAGAATTTAAGCTACATTTATCTGATTTACTTGATAGTGTCCCCATTTAGAGAACCAAGAAGTTAGCTTGGTAACTTATAAAATAGATGTAAATTTCACCCTCAAAATAACAAAATGAAATGAAAGAAATCACCAGAAGTAGATGATGCCCAATTTTCAACTAACCCTCAATGCAGGTGGCAGATAATACGCAGAGAAGTGGCCTCTCTGAAGAATGGGCCACAGGTGTAGGGATCAGCTGTGCCATGAGGGAAGCAGCCCTAACCTGCAGAGGAGGCATGCGGACGGAGCCCTCCTCTGCAAGGACACTTCAGAGGCAGCTTTTTGTGAGTTCTCTCAACACGCCAGAGCGCTAGAAGTTAGGTACATACTCATTTCCCAGATGAGGAAAATAAGATTAAAAAAGTGAAGAGAAAAACTTCCTCGGGGAATACTCCCAGTGCCCGAGCGGATCCGAGCTCAGTCAGCCCGACGATCAGAAATGCTCAGAAGACAGCTACCACCGTATCACAGATACTTAAGATAACTATGCACAAGAGGAACAAACGAAGCAAAACTAAGCAGAGTGGACACCGTCTTCTCTCTGAAACTGTGCCAAGACGTCTCCATCCACCTCACACTCCGCCAAGGAGAAGACACGGTTGCTCACCTGTGACCAGGATGGTAAACAGCTGTGTTGATTCCACGAGGATAATGACCACTGAAGCTGAAACAGTGACTCTCTTGATAGCTCTGATTTGTCCCAACACTAAATTTAAGAAGAAAGAACACCAGTAAGACACTGTGAGAGGCCAAAAAATACCCACTACAGTGTCTGTAATGTAGAAGACGCCACCAAACACTGCTGAGAATACAAAACAACTCTGACACGTAATTAGTGGGAATATGAATGATATAAAAACTCTGGGAAAAGGTCTGGAAGTTTCTTTTACAAATAAACTGTATCTACCCTATGATTCAGCAGTTCCACTCAAAGACAGTGGCTCAAGAAAAATGAAAATACATATCCATAAATACTTGTAAAGCATGGTCATAATAGCTTT
Organism: Mustela lutreola; assembly: GCF_030435805.1. NCBI lineage: Eukaryota > Metazoa > Chordata > Mammalia > Carnivora > Mustelidae > Mustela > Mustela lutreola. The sequence continues at coordinate 135,106,914 of NC_081298.1, read as the reverse complement.
ATTCATAGTGGCCCCAAACTGGAAATCACAAGTCCATCAAAAGAAGAACGACTCAACAAATCATGAATGTTATGGTCTGAATGTTTGTGATCCCCCTGTGGGCTGAAGGTCTGTGTCCCCACAAAATTCATATGTTAAAACCCTAATGCCAGTGTGATGGTACTTAGAGATGGGGTCTTTGGGAAGTAATTAGGTCAGGAGGATGAAGGCCTTATGAAAGGAAATACTGCCCTCAGAAAGGAGGCCAGAGAGCTAGCTAGCTGTCTTTCTACCACGTGAGGGTAAAAAGACAAGTCAGCAGTCCACAAAGAACCCAAAGAGGGTTCTCACCAGAACCCAGCCACGCTGGCACCCAGAACACAGACTTTCATCCTCGGGAAGTGTCAGCAGTAAACTTCCATTGTTGATAAGCGACCCCGTTTTTGGTACTTCATTGTAACCCCTCAAACTTAGACACATGAAATATTCATACAGTGAAATACATTATATTATAATAAAATGGAATAAACTACTGATACATGAAAAATACAAATAATTCTCAAAATATGCTAAGTGAAGGAAGACTCAGACAGGAGACTACATTCTATGAGTCCATTTATGTGAATTACCAGAATAGGCACAACTTATCTAGGATGGTTAAGCTGGGGGGGGTCGGGGGGGGCGGGTAGGTGTACATAGATTTACTAGGTTGGAGCATGAGAGAACTTTCTAGCATGATGGTAATGTGCTGTATCTTTGATAAGGGTTTGAATTGCACAGTATTTGCATTTCCCATAACTCACTGGCTGGCACACTTAAGATTTGTACATTTCACTGTATGCAAATTTTATTTCAAAAGAGAAAACTGTAAATAAACCTTAAACTTTAATTAATGGCATGCATGCTTAAGTATATAAGGATTAACTCGGAAATCCATTAAAAAATAACATTGACTAATGGCTAGACAGAGGGGTGGGCAGTAATGTGAATAGCAAGTATAGTAAAATGCTAATAATGGAATTTAAGTGAAAGTATAGGAGCATTTGCTATAAAATGGTTTCAACCTTCCTGTTATATTTGCAATTTTTTTCCACACTAAAATGCTGAAAGAACAAAATAAAATTTGACCAAGCCAGAGAAAAAACATTATTTCACATAGGAGTTCCCAAATAAAATGTATTTTTACCTTACAAGGTAACTTTTAAGTTCTCCTCGGTAATTGATGACCAGGAGTTCTGCAGACCACTGTGCACTGGCTTTATATTCTAAAAATATCAACCCAGCAATAGCATAGCTCAGATCACCTGGTAAACTTGATGCCTATAAAAGAGGGAGAATTAAGTTACTAAAAAGATACCAGATAGAAGTTAACACATGTATAGTTGAAAGACATCCCAGATACTGGCCTTTCCAGGTACACATTGAGACAGTCCCAGAACTGCTGTGTGTACTGAAGAATCATGCAGATCAGAGTGCCTAGAACCAGACATCCAACTTTAGACCTGCCCTCCCAACAAAGGCTATAGCCACACAACCCTCTAGATGACAGATTTGCCTAGATAAGAGAATTTCTGTTGAGACTGTGCTTCTCACGGGGGTGGGGAAGGGTAATGCCACCATTCAGCCTCAAAGAATTCTAAGATACTGAGTTTAGATATAAGCTCCCAAATGTTGACTTTCATTGCCAGCAGTAACCAATGCTTTAAAAAAAGCCTTGGGGCACCTGGGTGGCACAGTTGGTTGAGCATCTGACTCTTGGTTTCAGCTCAGGTCTGATCTCAGGGTCATGAGATCTAGCCCCAAGTTGGCTCTGCACTCAGCATGGAGTCTGCTTGTGTTTCTCTCTCCCTCTGCCCACCTCCCCACACTCCTTTTCCTAGGAAGCATACAGCCACATGCTCTCTGTCAAATAAATAAATAAATCTTATTTTTTAAAAAGAGGCATCAATTATTTCCCATTTTCCCATCAGTATCTAAAAGGAAAAGACACTTAAAACATTCACTCAATGGCAACGTTTTTCCATGAACTAAGTATCAGGCTGTATTGCTAAGCACATGAAGGCATGTGCACCTTGGGAAGCACACACATCCTACAGTTTACCACACCGAATGCCTAGACCTCACTATCTAGAACCTCAAAATAAATACTGTGGCCACATGCAGCTATGGAACACTTGATATAGGACAGTCCTAATTGAGACAGACTATAACCATAAAAAGAAACAGGACATTTCAAAGACTTGGTACCAAAGAAAGTAGAATATCTCATTAATAATCTTTACATTGCATATTGAAATAATATTTATGATATACTGGGTTATATAATAAATTCACCTGTTCAACTCTTAATGGAACTTCTAGAAAATTTAACATTACATCGTGATCATATATATTATTCACATTACTTTTCTATCAGACAGCGCTAGTCTAGAAAACAGTGATGCAAACTTGTTAGTTTGGTTCCCCTGGACTTCCGTAATATGAGTCTAACACATTTTTTCAAGTTTTTCCAGTCATTATTTCTGAACAAAAATCATTCTCTATATCACAGGTTCTTATCCCCAGCTTCTCATTAAAAATCAGCTGAAAAATGTGTAAACAATACTAATGCCCAGAGCCCACTCCAATCAATTAAATGAGAATTTCAGTGGGTTGAGCCTAGACAATCAAGTAATTTTTCTGTGGCTTCTCTTTTCTTTACAAAGCTTCCCAACTGATCCTAAGATGCAACCAGAGCTAGCCCTGTGGTTCTACCTGCCTCTGTACCTTGTTCATTCAAGAAAGAAGGATACAAAGTAAAAAGCACTGGATTCCTGAAAGAAACACTTATTAACTGGATTGCCATGGGAAAAGTCATTCAACTGCCTCTCGATTTCAGTTTTCTAAACTGTAAAACCTGGATAATATCTGGCCAATCTATTCAAAGGGTTGCTGTGAATATGAACTAAGAATATATATATACATACATATATATATATACACACACACACACACACATATATATATATATATAACTCATTAATAAAGTATAAAACATTATACAAATACAAATTATTACCATCATTCATTTTTTCTCCACTCTCCCTTTCAATTCCTATCCCCTTGAGGGTAACAAATCCTAACTCCTCGGAAAGCTTTTCCTACTATGACAGCTCACTGACTACTTTCCCTCACTGGAACTTCCTAATATTTTTCTGTACCTCTGTTTACCACCATATTTCCATACTGATGGATTACCGCTGATTACTGCATTACAAAATGCGGAGAAAAAAATGTTTTACGTACAGATATCTACTAGATTCTCAGTGTCTTAAGTTCACAACTTATTCAGATTTACAGGTCAATTTCCCCTCTCCTCACATTTGGTCACTCAAGTACCTTCATATATTTTTTTGAATGTCTTTTATGTAATCGGTCTAAGGTTATGCACACACCGGGGCAATAACGAAGAGTTCACTTCCCGTGAGATCAAACACCCTCACTGTTCCTGTGCTTTCAGCATAGGCCAGCAGGGTACAATCATAACTCCATGCCACACGTCTCCACTGGGGTTTCGGGTCTTTTGGAACTAGAATGAAAAGGAAAGAAGTACTTTTAACAATGTGTTATACAGACAGTTTAGTTGCAGTAACTGTAGATGTTAACCAACTATTCAACTATGTTACCTCCTTTCCAAAGGATTTCTAATGTTTCGGTTCAATAGAAAAGAACTCTTTCCAGAAAGCCACTCCAAGTAAGACTGGTAAACATAAACCACAGCAAACTCTGCCCCACTTACTTAAGAAGCAAAGACGACTGACACCAGTGGTCAAATGAATGCTGGACAGGCCCTAGTTGGCAAAAGCTCAGAAGAGCACACCTCAAAATACTTACAAAATTACAGATCAAGAGTATAGAGAGTGTGGGCAGAAAATAATTCCAATTAAATGAGTTCAGCTCCTCCAACAGCAAAAAATGAACATTTCAACTGTTATCTTTCAAATACATCAAATATAGGTAACTAAGACATACGACACAGGGTTATACAAACACAGCATTGGAGAAGTATGTAGATATACACACATTTATACATCAACATGTGGATTAGGTGAATCAAGTACTATCCCTAATCAGTCCCACAAGTCTAATATTTTAATAATCAACCTTAATAATTCAACACCTTTTTTCTGCTCTGAATTTTTCAGTACAATAATGAAGAGAAAGGCTGTCAGCAGTTTAAAAATAAAGGGGGGGGCTGTGAAACTCTAAACTCTGTTAAATTCATTAGAGGTTTCTGAGGACTTGCTCGCTTCAGTGTCCCCGCATTAGAATCCCAGAACTGAGGAGACCAGTAGAGCCAGTGACCTCCCTTTACCAGCAGGGAATCCAGATGATCAGGGGACTAACATGGGGACATCCAGAATTGAGAGTCGAGAGCAAAGAAAGCCCAGAACTCACATGTCCCGCCTTCCCAAACGGTGAGCATCTCACTACCACATGTTGCCTCTCAGTCCGAGTTTGGACTGAGCCTCAGGCCTGCCCCAGAAGGTTCCTGAGATCCAGCTAATAAGCCACCAACAAATAAGCAAACCTGGCAAATAAGCAAACCATGCATACTGGGGTCTGTCTTTCACCCACATGCTGCCTCTGCCTAGAATGTTCTTCCTCAGTACTCCGCAAAGCGTTCACTTTTGTTACAACCACCTGTGGTAACAAATGGTTCCCTCCTCCTTCCTTGGCACTCTTCAAAACTGACTGCTCTCCTCTCTGAGCCCAAATAGGCTGTGCAAAATTCTTTATCACACCACATTCTGTTGTTTACAGGACTACTTCCCCCACGAGCCGCTGAGCTCCATGAAATCCACCGACACCGTCCTATTCCACACTGCCATGCTAGAACCTGGAATGGAAAGTGATTAGTGTTTCACTAATGAATGAAGACTAACGCTTTCAGGAAAATCTATGCTAACAGGGCAAGGTAATGGTAAGAGGTTACCATCTCCCAGGGACTACCAATTAAACATGAATTACATAACTGGTCTTCTCCCCACCTAGAAGAGGTACTTTAGAATTCAGACTTTTCTCTTATATCTGTAATACACATAATAAATGTTTTTGTATGGGAGGAAAGTGTGCCAGACATCAAGGAGTTTCTTTATACCAAATAAATCCAAGTAAATACCAAATCCAAGTGAATACCAAATCCAAGTAAATACCAAAAAAATTCCAAGAGGGCCCCTTAGGACACAGTAAGGTCTAGTGGATATATTAAAGACTAACAAAACACTACACACATTTTAGAAAAACAATGTTTTTAATGGGAATAAAATGAGGGAAAAGATCAGTTCTCCATCTTTATAAAGCTTCAAAAAAAAAATCAAGCTTGGAAGTAAACAAAGGCACAAAATGATAAACAATACAGGAAAACAAGACCTGCCTGCCCATAGATGCTACACACACACCAGAGGGGATAATTTAATGCCCTGAAATATATTCATGTGCTAAAGACACACAGAAACATTTTTCCATTATTACTGTTTTACCTGAGATAACAGGTTTTTTCCTCTTATCTCATTTTGATAGGATAAACAGATTTATGTACCACATTCTTTATCTAAAATAAGTTTCATCTGAAAGGGATTTCTTTTTACTATTTCTTCTAGTTATAACCAGTAGCACCAGAAAAATCAGCATGAGTTTTGACCCAGATAAAGACAGGTTTTTCATTACAAAGTAAGATTTCACATAACAATGTAAAAACACGGTTTTTATCACCGGACTTTTCCAGCTGTGTGGTTTTGGAGAGGAATGAACGGTCTAGATTTGTACAAAGCCAGTGCCAATGGGGTCAACTGAAAAGTATTCAGAAAGGCTATGGGCAAACTGAGCCTGCCCTCTGACACCTGCCACGTTCACAGTGAAACCACTTCTTCTCACTCCCATCTTGCACCGGCTGTGGCCCCTTGAACCCGCCCAGTTGCCGAGATCTTTCTCACCTTGTACTTTTATCTGTGCTGTGTTCTCAGCCTGGAGCCCCTTTCCCTTTCCTGGCTCCTTTCCATCTCCCAGGTCTCAACTTTTTCAAGATTTTTTTCAATTTCTCAAATCTCTCCGTGATACATACCACTTCCACGGGAGGCATCTCTGACCATGCTGCCTAAGCAGCCTCAAGGCCCCATTATCTCCGCTATCCGATGAGTTCAAGGCCCCGTTATCTCCGCTATCTGGTGAATTCAAGGCCCCGTTATCTCCGCTATCCCGTGAGTTCAAGGCCCCGTTATCTCCACTATCCCGTGAGTTCAAGGCCCCGTTATCTCCACTATCCCATGAGTTCGCGTCCTTCACATCTCTTAGTCCCATTACACGTGTGTGTTTCTACTTTTATCAACTATTCATTGAACTATAAATTCCAAAATGCCAGGTGCTGGGCCCATTCCGTTCCCTACCTGCATCCCCAGTACCCAGCACTCTGGAGGTAGCATCAGGCGCTCAAGTGCTAACGGAAGACATTCTACTCCGGTTCACCCACCCAGACTGGAAAGGGAAATGGAGAAAGATGAAGAAGCAAGGAACACTGGGTCCCATTCTTGGTGCTGCCATAAAATGAATGCATGCGACCCTGGGGAGATCATGGAGGTGCAGCTCCCTCATTTGCAAAATGAAGGGCTGAGTGTACAATCTGGTCCAGTGAGCGAAAGCCAACAAGTGCAGCTATAAAAGCTTGTTGAGAGGCTAAATATTTGAATGTTTGAAATAAAAGTGTCAGTAAAGACATGAGAAAAGTGGTTACAATCCTGCAATGAGAAAGGTCTAACCACAAAGAGAAACCCTGAAATTATATGGGGGGAAAAAAGCGACAAATATAGTTATAAAAACAAACAAACAAATAAAAATCCGTAACAAATTTAAAAGAAAATCAATTGGCTGAAAATATTTGCAACATGATGCGTATCAGATGATAAAGAGTTAACATTCATACTATCACACCAATAAGAAAAAGTCAAGTAATCCAAGAGAAATATAGGCAAAGGATATGCTCTAACAATTCACAAAAAAACCCCATAAAAATAGCCACTTAACATATGCTCTACCTAATAACTAAAAATATGCAAATTGAAAATGAGCTCTTTTTCTTCCTTTGCCTGTGAACATAATATTTTTTAAATAGGTAACATATGGTGCTGACAGTGGAGAAAAGAAATGGCTTCCATCATTACCTTTTTCATAGCTGTACAAATAGGTGTAACTTTCTGGAAAGAACTGCAGCAGTAGCTATTTTGAATACTATAGCTGGAGACAAACAGGATGTCTTTTCCAGTGTTGGAAGAGGAGGATAGGGGCAAAGATGGGTAAGAGAAAGAGGAAGAAGAGAGCCACTATAAACAACCTAAATTTCTATCAAGAAGGGAATAAAAAACATGTGGTTCACATTGTTACAATGGAATCCTGTGGTTACATTTGAAAGACTGATACCCATCTGCACATACAGACTAGGAAAGACAGTGCAGTCGGAGGGCGAGCAGGCTGGAGAACAAGCTGTACGAGATGATCTTGTTTTGTTAAAGAAAAAAGTCAACCCACATACATATAGGTTTATATAAGTATGGAAAATTTTATATTAAGTGATTAAGTTCCTATGAAAAATTCAAATTGAAACTTGATTTTTACTTTTTCTACTTCCGTATTGTTTGAATTTGTTACACACATGTACTGCTTTTGTCATTTAAAGAAACAACAGCAGGGTAAGTAGTTTCAGATTAGATCTTGCACCATAACAGAAAAGCAGGTCAAAATAACTATTTTCTTGCTATACAACAGGCAGTGCAAGACTGTGATCACTGTGAGAAGCTATTCTCAGCCAGTAGGCACCTTCAGGACCATGGTGCATGAAAAGGGACCTCCAACAGCACATGCAGTCTCAGTGAACACAGCAGATAAAGGATGGAGTTTAGAGCTACTAAACTAAATATAATCTGCAAGGCAGCATTCCAGAGAGGAGTAAGGCAGAGAAGGAGCTATAAAATCTGCAGAGATGAACACTAGGTCTTCAGACACACACACACACACACACACACTCTCTCTCTCTCTCTCTCTCTCTCTCTCTCTCTCTCTGCAGGGCCAAGAATAGGAAGACTATTGGGAAAAAACAACTACCCGAGCTTGGAGAAGATTTGGAAATGTTACAATTCCAACACATCAGAGTGGAGAGATGTCAGTGAACACTCAGAATTCTCATAAGAGATCCCAGAAAGACCACACCTTAAAGGAGGACTAATCTAACCCCAAAGTAAAAGCTATTAACTATATCCACTAACACTTAAAAAGAAGCCTTAAAAGATTAATCTGATCCACAAAAAAAAAAAAAGAACCACATCCCAGAACAAAACTCAATACTCTATTAGGGAAGATAACAAAACTTAGTAATTCAGCTCCATAATGTTGAGCATATAAAATGTTAGAAAAAAAATTAAAATAGTAAAAAAAATAAAATAAAAAAGGGGTGCCTAGGTGTCTCAGCCAGTTAGACATCTAAGCCTTGATCTCAGCTCAGATGTTGAACTCAGGGTCATGAGTTCAAGCCCCGTGTTGGTTTCCAGGTATGTATGTATGTAGGTAGGCATGTAGCCTACCTAAAAAAAAAAATTTTTTTTAATAAAAAATAAATAAGTTAAAAGCACTGGGTGTTATATGCAACTGATGAATCACTAAATTCTACCCCGGGAACTAATAATATGGTATGTGTTAACTAAATTGAATTTAAATAAAGCATTTTTTAAAATATAATAAATTGATCACAAATAAAAATATATAATTAAAAATAAATTTAAAAATAAGGTGTTAGCTATATGAGGCAGGAAAATATCCATGAATATGAGAAAACTAAACCAATAGAAACACACCCAGAAATGATACAAATTAAGGAATAAGCAGACAAGGGCTTCAAAACAGCTATTAAAGTATTTGGGAATTCAAAGGAAAACATAAACAAAAGGAACATACAGAGAATCTCAACAAAAATATGATGGAAACTACAAAATATCAAGCCAATTTTAGAAATACAAAAATATACAAGACAGTATCTGAGCGTAGGCTGTGATGGGGCCCACTGGGCCACCAATGGGCTGACGGGATCTCAGCATACTTACAACAGGCAAGCTGCTCCTTAGCACTGGAAGCTCTGGTTTATGGGATCTCAAAATCAGAAATATGGAAAAAATCTCTTAACACAGTACAGCCCAAAAAAAAAAAAAATCTAACTTCTAATCCCATATGCTATTACTTAGGCCCCTATTCAAGGCAGAAAGAGAAGGCTAATATTTATGGCCTGGAAAACAGAGCCAAAACAAGTTGCAACCCCATTTAAAACATTCTCAAATGGCATTAATTTTATAAAGCAATAATTGAAAAATATCAAAGTGGAACTAAAGAGTTCCTATTTTGGTTTGCAGACTCTGCAATCCGTAGTTTCAAAAAATGCATTAGCAACAATCTGGCTCCTTCTCTCCAAGCATACACAGGAAATATCATTTAGCATATGAGAGTTATTCCCATAAAGATGAGTCAGATAATAAGCAAATGATCATTACCTCAAATTATATGAAATGGAAAGAAGCCATTAATGCAGCATTAAGGTCATAAATTCACACATTTGGAAGCCAACAAAATAAAACATTAGTTCTCAAAGCATTATTATCCCATCCATGCTGCCACATTAACTGTACACACTAAAACCTCTAACAAATATATTATAATTTGTGTGAAATACAGAGGGTTAAGCTTCCCATTTTCGTGTTAACTTGCAGATCTCTCAGTTTACACACTGGCTAAGAGTGAGTGTCTAAAGTCACAACTGAAAAGAGCCCTGCAGGTCTGAATCACTCCAACATTCTGAACAGGCTTCTCAACAGCTCACCACAGGTTCCCCAAGCCTCCACCCAACAAAAGCACGGCACTGGGAAAAAGGTAATTAAATACCTATTCCTAAATTATTCTTCTGGGAACTTCTTGATCCTTACACATTATGTAAACTGGATCTGGTCTACTTTCATAAGCACTGGTGAGGAGGTAACTGAAAGCAAATTCAGAAGATGCTAGAGCTTGCACAAACACTGCTCTCCTAGTATTCTCAACAGAATACTACGCAAACAGAACCCCTTCTCTATTCTTTGTGGTATGTATACACATTTGTGTGCATAAGGAATAAAAACCCTGAATATTATGACAATTATCCATTTTATATACATATATACAAATTTTTATAAATATACATACAGTCATAAATTTCTAGAATTAACTCACAGGAATAGGCGAATATACTTTGTTCATACATAAACTCATAAAAGTCACTGTAATAGTTCCCAAGTGCCATTATCCACTTGACAGCATCAGGAACTGGGTGACTACTCTGTAAGACAGCACAATGGGCATCGGGAACAAAAAAAGTTGAGTAAGATGGGAGCCCTGCCTTCAGAGAATTTTCAATCTAATGGGCAATCAGACAAGCAAATCAACAATTAGGGGAAAAAAAGATTAGCTTGAGCGTAGTGATGCATGCACAAACCAGTCCTAGGAAAACATTAAGAAGGATGTCCAAATGATGAGGAAGCGGGCAGGAAGGGAAGGTTTCCCAGGAGAGTGGATGCCTGAACTAAAATACGCGAGACTCATTAATTAAATAGAAAAGCAGAGCTTCCAGGCAAAAGGAACCATCTGTACCAAGGCATGAAAAGCACGATGGGGCTGGGAAAGCACAAGCTGCTTTGTACTAGAACACGAGCTGTACGGCAGGAGGATCTTAAGGGACAGACTGACTGAAAGGTCAGAAAAAATGAATAGTATTCTACAGTCAATGGGGAACAACTGAAGATTTTAGGCAGAACAGGACTAGTAGCGGCGGCGGTAAAGCTTAAAGTCTCCTACGTACTTAGTATGTGTCAGACGTTATCCTAAGAGTTTTACATATATTAGTTTATGTTATTTTTGTCCGCAAGTCAGTCTATAACATTGTGCCATTCATGACAGGTAACTGAGGCTCAGAGAGTAAGGCAGCTTGTCCAGGGTCACACTTCTAGAAAGCAGGAAGCCAGATCTGAAGGATAACCGAATGGAATTCCCATTTAACAGCAATCAGTTTGGCAAGCGGTGTGAAGTGTGGATCAGTGAGAGGCAAACAGAAGAAAACCCGGTCAGGAGACTGTTGCAGGGGGGACAACTTTTTAAAAATGTTAAAAGCCTGAGCTAGGGCTGTGATGGCGGAAGCAGAGCCCGGAGACATCTTCACAGGTTCCCAGGGCTTGAAGTTCCGCAAAGGCGATGCTTCCCCACTGTGTCCATACAGCTGCAGTGAAGTATTTCTGTCTTCCCCGACACACTGCAAACCCTTAAGTCAAGGTCGCCTGTAGCTTACTCCTCATTTTATACACAGCACCTAGGAGTGCCTGGCACATGGCAGGAGCTTAATATTTGTCAAAGAAAGAAAAAAGAGAAGGAAAAAGAATGAGAAAATGTGTTGACTTCTGGCCTGATACGGACAATGGTATCACTGACAATCCAGGGGACAGAGCCAAGAAACAGATTACAAGAGGTCAATTTATATAAACAAAAGGCAGTTTTATATTTGTTTTTTGTTTATTTGTTTGTTTTGTTTTTTTTTTTTTAAGATTTTATTTATTTATTTGAGAGAGAGACAGTGAGAGCATGAGCGAGGAGAAGGTCAGAGGGAGAAGCAGACTCCCCATGGAGCTGGGAGCCCAATGTGGGACTCGATCCCAGGACTCCGGGATCATGACCTGAGCCGAAGGCAGTCATCCAACCAACTGAGCCACCCAGGCGTCCCTTATATTTGTTTTTAAGTTACAATACATACTGTGCAACATACAGACAACTCCATGAAAACGATTACTATCTTGTCAAATAGCAGATGTGGAATTACAGAAGTACAGCAATTCTGACATACTAATAGAATACCACCACTCATAAGAAAACCGAAAACATCTTTCGCACATCTGATCTGTAATTTTCTGAACACATGTGGATGAACAAAAATGAGAAAGATAAGAGGGAAACTTGCCCTGAGCCACACTCACTAATGGCACATCTGACAAGGAGCTTAAGACCACCACTGCCACAGAGAAGTTGGGGAAATCCTCTGTATTAGGATCATTTTGTGGATTTCAGAACTATCCATGTCTTCCTTCTCCTTGCTCTTTCACTGTCAAGGATTTATCATCTTAGCCTCATGCTACCTTGGAGATAAAATACGCACACTACGTTCTTCCAGTTAAATGACAAAATGCACATAAAACACAGTGTCTGGCACACAATAAGGACACTCCAAATGTTTGTCATCATCACAACAACCAAGATTACCATCATTAGGATTCCTACAACTAGGACACTGTTAAACTGACCCCAGGTCAGACAGATGGAACTGCAGGTCCCTACGTAAAACACAGAGAATAGCTGCATTTACCTAACAGCACCCTCCTAATCATTTTCTTCCCGTAAGATTCCCTCTGCCTTTTCATACCTGCTCCTGCAGACAGAAACACGGCCCCGGCTTCTCCTAACTTCTACTCAACCCTTAGATTGCTTTCGAAAGTCACTTTTTCTCAACAATCTCATCTCACAGCCCTGGTTAAGCGCTCACTCTGCTCTATATTTTTCCTTCATCAGATTTATCAAAGTTAGTAATTATATTCTGAGTGTCTCTATACCTCAAGAGGTAGGGCACCGTGCCTTTTTGCTCACAGTCATATCCCTAGTACCCTGCAAAATGGTTCAGGTACCTAAATGATAGTAATTTGTGCTGAATACATCAGAAGAAAGAGCAAATCCCAGATTTTTTTTACTGGTCTGTATCTAATCAACTCTTGACTTATACATAATTTTTTTTTTGCATTAATTTCAAAATAAAAGCCTAGAGGCACCTCGCTGGCACAGTCAGTAGAGCACGTGACTCCATCTCAGGCTCAGGAGTTTAAGCCCCATACAGGGTGGAGAGATTACATTTAAAAAAAAAAAAAACCTACAGACACAAATAAGTTATCCCAAAACTGACATAGACTTTTATCTTAAAACAGTTTCAATTTCAAATCTCTTCAAAATGTCCAAAATGGACAAAGCAAAACATTTAAGGCAGTAAGAGAAATCAATTAAGAAGTTTTAAAATTATTTTAATAGAGTGGCAACAATCCTTATCAATATTTAATAACTCCTCTGCCTTTTAAGGAATACCGTTAACTGTTGTAAATTTAAAATTTTCATTTTTTCCCAATATTTTGGAAACTCTTACCTTGACATTTCCCAATAATAGATGTAAAATCATCTTTTGCAGACCTGCAAAATATGTGCAAAATTAAGCCAACAGTTTCACCTCAACACTATTTTGTCATACGAGGAAACCCCACAAAAATGTTAGACAACTTGTCTCCCCAACACTAAACCAGTCCTTCTCTCAGACATGGATTTGTGCTCAAATAAGACCCTTCCATTGGTGACAACGTTTTCTTCCCACCTTATTTCACCAGAAACAGAGCTACACCTGGAATGGAATAGTTTATATACGTATATAGTGTATGTAAGTATATACATAAGCATAAGTTAGATGAAGCTGGTCTTTTAATACAATACAGATGCATGGCCCCTCCACAAAGGTTCTGATTCAACAAATATGGAATGGGAGCGATGTAACTTTTTTTTTTTTTAAGAAAACGCCATTTATAGATTTTTTTTTAAATTTATTTATGTGAGAGACAGAGATCACAAGTAGGCAGAGAGGCAGGCAGAGAAAGAGGAGGAAGCAGGCTCCCTGCTGAGCAGAGAGCCCAATGCGGGGCTCCATCCCAGGACCCTGGCATCATGACCTGAGCTGAAAGCAGAGGCTTTAACCCACTGAGCCACCCAGGCGCCCCAATATTTTTTAAAGCTCCACAGATTGATCTTGGTCAAGAACCATGGTCTGCATCATATTATGAAGTTTAAATCACTTAGGGAAAAAAAATCTTGCTTTAATAATCAAATAGTTTTAACAGGTGACCATAGTTGTTACCTGTAACCCATGTAAAATCTGTGATCTTGAAATACTTATCAAAGTAATAGAATTATTATATGTTTATATGTTTAAAAATAAAAATTGGTAAACCTTCTAGAATATAATTAAGTAACAATTCTCAAAAAACCTTAACGCCCACAGTAATTTGATCTAGCAGTTCAACTGCTTTAATAAAGTTATCCCTGGGAAATAATTACAGATACACACAAATCTCATGGAAATTCATGCAGCCTAATTTATGAAAGAGAAAAATACAGCCAGTAGAAGATTAGATTTTGCTAATGCTCTCAATGAAATATTATGCAATTACTGTACATGATTTGAAAATATAACATCTTCCCATAAGCTATCAAGAAAATAAGTATCAGGGGCGCCTGGGTGGCTCAATGGGTTAAAGCCTCAGCCTTCGGCCCAGGTCATGGTCCCAGGGTCCTGGGATCGAGCCCCACATCGGACTCTCTGCTCAGCGGGGAGCCTGCTTCCTCCTCTCTATCTCTGCCTCTCTGTCTACTTGTGATCTCTGCCTGTCAAATGACTGAATAAAATCTTTAAAAAAAAAAAAAAGTATCAAATAGAATGTACAGAATGTTATCATTGGACTGAAGATCACACACACACAGAAAAGGTGCAAAAACCATAGAGCATTTTGGCCGACCTGTAGGTAATTTGTATTTCTTCTTTCTTAAATACTTAATGATAAGCATCAGTTTTAAAACAAATTGTAAAAAGTAATATTTATTAAAATATGACAGACAAAAGCTAATTATAAGTACAGTAATCAATTTCTTCAAGAAATTGACTACTCAGCCTCCAAATAGAATACAGCAGAAAGAACACGGGCTTTTGGGGTGCCTGATGGCTCAGTTGGTTGAGTGTCTGCCTTTGGCTCAGGTCATGGTCCTGGGGTTTTGGGATCTGGGGATGGAGCCCCACGTCAGGCTCTCTGCTTGGCAGGAAGCCTACTTCTCCCTCTTCCGCTCCCCCTGCTTGTGTTCCTTCTCTCACTGTCTGTCAAATAAATAAATAAATAAAATCTTTACAAAAAAAAAGAAAGAAAGAAAGAACGAACGAACGAACATGGTCTTTGAAGTGAGGTTGACCTGATTTCAGCTCATCCAGGTAACCTGGACAAAATATTCAACAGGAGTTTTATTTCCTCTCAATAACATAGATTGGGTAAGAGCAACTTCATAGCTTAGGGAAAGATTTAAAAAGACATTACGTATAAATTAGCACAAACTAGACCTAAGTCAGTGTTTATTACTTTCATCCTTAATATCATCACAAATAATAGCTGCTCTTCTGCTGGGGAAATGGAAAGACAGAGACGAATTCAGTTCTGTCAAAACTTCACAAATATATCCACTTAAGCAAATTTGGGGGAAAATCCCTTTTTTTTTGAGTCCTTATTTAAATGCTTTTTGTTGTGTTCTGAGATGGCTCCTAATTAGTTCCTGTATTTGTAGCAGCCCAATAATCGTAAGAAATTGTTACTTCACTCTTTAGGAAAAAAGGAAACACATATTATACTTATAATATGTCATTACTGCCAAATTAGAAATTAAAGTAGCAATACACAAGTCAGCTTTTTATCCTCATGAGCCCCACACACAAGCAGGTTAGGTGTGCTGTATTGGCGCAAATGACAAGAGTCATCGGCCACTCACTACAAAAATGCTGAGGAACAGCAGCCCTGGTACAGTGTTGCAAAAGGCAGGGCTCTCTCTCAACTAAAACTAATATGTACTTCAGCTTTTCATTTTTTTCTCCTCAAAAAACACTGCCTATTTATGACTGCTTCCAAGTATGAAATAATGACCTCAGACATTAGAGTGCTCCTTCATATTCGAATGCAATCAACAAATAGTGACCGAATCCCACATGCCGACTAGCACCACTGGAGCCAATCTGACCTTTTATGTGTCTTCACCACAGCACAAAAAACAAACGTGCAATAGTGAGAACAAAGGTCTTAAACTCAGGCATAGCCATTGTGCATAAGGTTTTACTTTGAGGATCTACCCTGCACTTTTCCTTTCCTAACCATTCTGCATCTTTGCTCAAACACTCTTCCTTGAGCACCTGGGTGGCTCAGTTGGTTGGACGACTGCCTTCGGCTCAGGTCATGATCCTGGAGTCCCAGGATCGAGTCCCACATCGGGCTCCCAGCTCCATGGGGAGTCTGCTTCTCCCTCTGACCTTCTCCTCATTCATGCTCTCTCTCACTGTCTCTCTCTCAAATAAATAAATAAAATCTTTAAAAAAAAAAAAACAAACACCCTTCCTTTCAGGTTACTACAAAGTGTGGATCAATTCAGCGAGGGAAACTGCCTGCCAGCTGTGAGCGCGTCAGCGGACTGGGCCCTGTAATGCTCTCCCAGCATCTGCTTCCTCCACCCCACTCACAAACACCTCACTTATTCACCAAACATCAACTAGACACCTATTACGTCCAAGGAGATAAAAGCTATTGGGGAGGGGTGCCTGGCTGGCTGTCGATTAAGCATCTGACTCTTGATTTGGGCTTGGGTCATGACCTCAGGGTCGTGGGATGATCAAGCCCTGCATTGAGCTCCACGCTCAGCAGGGAGTCTGCTGGAGAGTCTCTCTCTCCCTCTCTCTGCCCCGCTCCCTGCTCGTGCATGTTCTCGCACGCATGTGTGCGTGCTCTCTCTCTTTCTCTCTAGCACTGCAAGGGGAAAAGGGCAGGGGTTGCTTCCAAGGAACACACAGTGTCACTGGACTTGGAGACACCAAATCCCACTCACGCAGAATTTTTAAAAAATGACAACCCTGGAGCTGCACAAAGCAGAAGCCCTAACTGTACCAGGGGAAACCAGAATGTAAGCACACACGCATATACGGCTCAACAACATGATCAAAAGGTAGTAGAGATCAGTGGTTCCAAGCAGGAACACTGAGGCTAGAATGGTAGATTTCAAATCCTCAAGCAAGTAATTTAGCCATATTGTGCCGGCTTCCTCATTTCTAAAATGGAGAAAAATAGCAATACATACTTCACAGGGCTTCTGCAAAGATTAAATGAATTAGCACATGCAACGCACTTATAAAAGTGCCCAACGCCATTAGCATTAGCCTACCATTAGGTATAACAGTGTTGCTTTCAGGAGCAGAGCAGATTAGTACTTAAGCAGTGAGGGGGAGGGATGGGTCCATGGGGAGTGTGTTCCTGAAAAGCTTCCTAATGGAATCCATGCCTCACCATGTAAGACTCCTTAGATATACTAATGTTATCAAAACCTTTTGCAAATTATGCATCAGATGAATAAGATTCTGATGAGCATACTTCCCTTGCCCAGAAATCCTCCCTCACCACTTAGTCTCAAATACATAAGTGCATTCCTAGAGTTGAATATGTTTACAAGTTTTATAAATATTTTACACTCTAACAATCCAGTAGCAAATCCTTTTATGAAAGCAAATTTTTTTTTCATCTCATCAAAAATTGTACTAACAAGTTCCATAAATCCTTGGTCAAACTCTTCTCCACTGGCCTGTCAATCCCATCCTCACACGTACATTCTGACCCGAACACCTAAGATCATTCCACCGATGTTCTCACTTCATGGAAGAAAGATGGAAATTTTGAGGATTAACTGCTATATATAAAGGCACACCATAAGCATATTTCTCAAAAAGTTAGATTTCACATTCCTGCAACAAACGCAATAGCAAGTACTTGCCCAGTCCTACAAGCGGAAGTCCAAAAATTGTGCCAACTTGATGCTTACTGATGCTACAGGAAAAAAAGAGGGACTTGACTATCAAAGTCATGCCAAATTAAGAAACAGTTTTGAAAGGCTGTCATTATTGCCAATCATCTCCATCCTGATGATTGTAAGAGGGATCAGGAAACAAAGCCTCCACATCTGAAGCTGATGCTCCAATGGGGGCAAACCTCTGTCTACTCCCCCACAAGTGGAGGGGTCCAGTTCTGTTTGGATAACTGGAAAAAGATAGTACACAAACAGAAAGCTAAAACCAGTGTGGTAACAATTGAGTGTTCATTATACTATGTTTAATTAAGAATAATGAAGTAGGGGCGCCTGGGTGGCTCAGTGGGTTAGGCCTCTGCCTTTGGCTCAGGTCATGATCTCAGGTCCTGGGATCGAGCCTTGCATTGGGCTCTCTGCTCAGCGCAGAGCCTGCTTCCCCCTCTCTCTCTGCCTGCTGCTCTGCCTACTTGTGATCTCTGTCAGTCAAATAAATAAATAAAATCTTTGAATAGAAAAAAAAAAAAAAGAAGAATGAAGTGTTAGGAAAAAGTCTGGACTGGACATCCAGAAATTTGTCTCATTGTTTTTTGCTTTTTTTTAAGATTATTTATTTATTTATTTGATAGAGATCATAAGCAGGCAGAAAGACAGGCAGGGAGAGAGGGAGAAGCAGACTCCCTGCTAAGCCTGCTGAGCAGAGAGCCTGATGCAGGGCCGATCCCAGGGTCCTGGGATCATGACCTGAGCGGAAGGCAGAGGCCTTAATCCACTGAGCCACCCACGCGTCCCTCCCATTGTTTATTTTTAAATACCAGCAGTTACACTTTGCCTGAAGGAGTAGCCTCTAATTTTAGAAATGCAGCATGTTTAGTCTGTACTACTCCTAATTTCAAAAAAAAAAAAAAAATTAACCAGTTTTCCTGAATTAGTTGCTATTGTTGCTATTTCTTTTACAACTGATATATGACTTAAAAATAAAAAATTACATAGCGGGATGCCTGGGTGGCTCAGTCGATTGATCATCTGACTTCAGTTCAGGTTGCCGTCTCAGGGTCCTGGGATCGAGCCTTGCTTAAGGACCCCTGCTCAGTGGGGAGCCTGCTTCTCCCTCCCCTCTCCTCTCCTCTTAGCTCCCCCTCATCCTGCTCTTGCTCTCTAATTAAAAAAATAAATAAATAAATAATTAATTAAAAAAAATAAAGTACATGGAAAGCCCAGCTTAGAGAAGCCTTCTAGATGTGAATATAGTAACCATTGAATGTCTCAAGATAATAGACTATCACTGGCCTCAAGTAATATATAGTCTTTGTCTTTTGCAGACTCATATTCCATCCAGAGCTTTATACCAACAGAACAAAGTGGTCCCTACTTTAATACCTTGTTGATAATCTGCTTTAGCTTAGTTAGCAGTAACTAGTCAAATAAGAAAGACTAATTCTAGAGTTCTGATCTATTGATCTAGAGCCTGATCTATGGAAAAAGTAACATTTCTCAGGCAACAGCAGACTGATTCAGGGAGTAGACTCTGCTATTCTGACAAAGTATCTCTCACCCTGTAATTGACATAAGTGATGTTTGAGGCCTCACAAAATTATGTGCGCTAATGGTAAAATCCCTTTAAATTCACCCCTCCAAAACTCTTAGTTCCCATAAATCAAGTAAAATTTTCTCAAGGGAAATTTTAAAAACGAATAACATTAACAATTACCTGATCTCTACACACTGATCCTGAACGGCAGCCAAAAGTTTTCCATTGCTTTCATGGGAGAGAAAGAGAAAAAAAAATTCTATATGATCATGTGTAGCAGTCTTCAACAAAGATGGAATGACTTTAAGAAGTTAAAAATTATTTTTAAATGCTTTCACATCTTCCATTACCCAACTTTTGATCTTAAAGGAGTATAAAGGTACCAACGCGTACACAAAAATGATCCAACAGGGTTGAGTTAATCCATTTAAGAGATACCCAGTCATATGCGACAAAGGGAATTCACATGCAATAAAAAAATAAATAAAATCAAAACTGCAAGCTAAAAGAACCCAAAATTAATATCCATAATGAAATTCAAGTGCTAATCCCAGTAGAGAAACACAAATTTTTAACACCTTACCTTGCAAGTACCAAATGCCAGTTTATCTGTTTATTAACCAAACGAACCAGTCCATCAGGGAGCAAAAAAGGCACAGGGCTGAAACAACACATTAGCCAACTTAAAATCTAATCATGAAAGACACATATAAATAAATAAATATTATAAACAGCATATAGAGCTATAGGAAGATAAGATTTTTTCCATTAGAAGATTTGAATATTGGTAAACCCGAAAGAGTTATTAGTTATCTAAAAGTTGACCACATACATATATCTCTTTTTCCAGAAAAACATGGTAGTATGTTCAAATACATAAATTTTATGTCCTTTCTAAGGAAAAGACATCAAAGATACCGGTAACATAGCAGAGTGAGCCTGTAAGAAACCCTTCCTGTTATACACACCTAGAAATCCTGACTCACCTCTAGCAAATTCTAGTATACAGCTAAACTCATAAGAACAAAAGGAGTCCTCAAGTGTTAGAAATGAAAGAGGAACTTAAAGTTAGAACTGGGTAGAGGTACAAGAACTCAAAAGAGAAAGCAACACCTGGGACAGGAAAGGAGCTGCGGGGGCCTAGAAAGAACAAGAGCTGGAAGGGAGGTGTTGGCATGGCCAGCACCACCCTTGACCCCTTGACAGGACTGCATTCTCAGAGAAAAGAAAACCAGACAAACTTCAACATGGTGGTGGGGGGGGGTGTCATTGTCATTCAAGAATACCATCTCTGTGGGAGGATGGGAATGAAATCCCCACAAAAAAGAAAAACCCCAGCCTTGACTACATGCAAAATCAGACCACAATTTCAACTCACTCAAGGCGTGTGAGAATAGCCAAGCATAAGCTCACAATAACATCATTCACAAAAGACAGGAGGAAAGGATTCACGGTCAATGCATGGGCAGATACAACAAATGAAGAGTAACACAGGAGGAAATCAAGAAAAGAGAAGGAAAAGAAGAATAAAGAAAACAAGCTGGTGAAATAAAAAGGGAAAAACACTATGGAAATTAGAAAACAAAAAAGTAGGATAAAAGTATCAGTAATAGACTTTCAGCATATTTACATTCATGTCTGAAACACAAAATATTTTATACCACGTAGTTACAGGACTGTTATAACAAAGATGAAACATGCATGTGAATGATACATCAACTTGAGGATGACAATTTCCTCTAGAGGGGAAGTGGGGGAGGGGGGCAAAGATTTGTAACAGTTTGCATAAAAAGAGGGAAAGGCTATCTGAACCAAACAGCAACAACTGCCTAATTCCCATGCAGATAACACTATAATAAACTGTTTAGACTTACAGCATCTATAAATTCTCAGTCTGTTTATAATAATTCACAATTAAAAGAAAAAAAAAAAAACTTTAAAAGAAAAAAACCACCTGAAGCAAATATTGCCCCCATGTAGAAGATTAAAAATCACTTCATGGTGCATTGGGGTATACTAACATTATTTTCTGCCCACACTTCCCCTTATAAGATGCTCAGGACTAGCAAGCTAGAGTGAGTGAGCTCAGGAAAAACAGCCCACCTCTCAAATATTCCTCCCCAACCCTGCCCCTTGAGCACCTCTTAACTCTTTACCCTATCATACTAGACACACACCTCTAAAAAAAGATAAAATTCAATAAGAAATTTAATTTACAGGGGCGCCTGGGTGGCTCAGTGGGTTAAAGCCTCTGCCTTCAGCTCAGGTCATGATCCCAGGGTCCTGGGATTGAGCCCCACATGGGCTCTCTGCTCAGCAGGGAGCCTGCTGCCCCCTCTCTGTGCCTGCCTCTCTGCCTACTTGTGATCTCTGTCTGTCAAATAAATAAATAAAATCTTTAAAAAAAAGAAATTTAATTTACATACATACACACACACACAGACACACACACAGCAAATGAAAAAAAAATCAGAGCTAATCTAGAGAAGAGCCAAAGGTTGCTTTTATAAAACTTTATTATCTCTGGAGCTTTTAAGATTAGATATTCTTTTTTTTTTTTAAAGATTTTATTTTTTTATTTGACAAACAGAGATTACAAGTAGGCAGAGAGACAGGTAGAGAGAGAGGAGGAAGCAGACTCTCTGCTGAGCAGAGAGCCGGATGTGGGGCTTGATCCCAGGACCCTGGGATCATGACCTGAGCTAAAGGCAGAGGCTTTAACCTACTGAGCCACCCAGGCACCCCAAGATTAGATATTCTTAAACAATCTGTGTTAAAAACATCTATGAAACAATTCCTATACACCTGTCTAAAAGCACAACTATATCATTTGTCAAAAGGATCATTTCTTTCCTCCTCTGAAGGTTGAACACTCACAACATGTCTAAAAAGACTTAACACTCAAAAGAATGAAAAAGTACCCAAGAACTGAAACACAAAGGACCTTCCCTGATGCTCGGAAACTGAATATTGACCATAAGAACTATTATTACAATAAGAACAAACTCGTTTTTAAAAAGATCCCCATCATACATACATAAATAAGTAAATAAATAATAAAGTATAATAAAATAAAATAAAAAGATCACCAACGGGGCACGTGGGTGGCTCAGTGGGTTAAGCCTCTGCCTTCGGCTCAGGTCATGATCTCAGGGTCCTGGGATCGAGCCCAGCATTGGGCTCTTTGCTCAGCAGAGAGCCTGCTTCTCTCTCTCTCTCTCTCTCTGCCTGCCTCTCTGCCTACTTGGGATCTTTCTCTGTCAAATAAATAAATAAAATCTTTAAAAAATAAAATAAAACAAAAAGATCCCCAAGCTCCAGACCCATCATGTGGGCATTCAAGATAAGGCTGACAACACTCACCAGAGAAACCAGAAGTCCTCCAGAGATATTCTGATTAATGACTAAAGAACAAAAATTACCCAAAGTCGACTGAGATATCTTGTCAGTGTATCAACTATTTGAAAAGGTCTACTTCATCATCTGAATGTCAGCATCTGGATCACAACCTGAAGTTTCAATTCTGAAAACTTAAGTCATAAGTAGGATAAAATTTATATTTGACATTTGGAAGAGACACTTACCTGTACCAGATGTATTGACGTAAAAATAATAAACGATCTGTAATAAAAATAACAAAACAAAATATGAATCAGCTATTGTCTAGGAATCGCTTTCAAATTAGCTTCAGTGATAAGTCTAAAATAACTGCAGACTGAGTCATTACAAAACATGGAGAACAAAATTCTTAAAATAAAGGAATATAATCTAATAAACACTGTAACTTTTATAACATCAGACATTTGTGTATATTAAGTCCCAAGTTTGTGTTACTCGAAACTTTCAAGTATTTCCTAACAGTACAAAAAGGAAATGTGGGACATGTGGTTTGAGATGTTAAATGTCACCCAAGAGGCTTTAATAAAACCAAGGAGTAGAAGTCATAGTAATCACCCTTTAAAACCAAAATATTTGTATAAAAATTAAGGTATTACTTTGTACTTTACAGCAAAGATTTAAAAAAAAAAAATAATAACACTTAAAATGCAGAACTCCAGGGGAAACAAAATCTCTAACACACTGAAAATAAGGGGACATCTTGAGTGGAGTCAGGAGGCTAGAAGGGGGAGCAGGACCTCTCAACATCGATTATAGGAAGAAGTGTCAGGCCTCAACAGGAGAATCAAGAAGAAAGTATCATCAGTTACAGGCCCCAAGAAGGAAGAGATGTACCTGTACCAATGTACCGTCACACCGCCTGCAAGAAACAGACTCCCCCTGCAACTCAGGGGATAAGAAACCATCATCACCCTGTAAGTTTTTTTCTACTCGACCTTCATTCAAAACAACCCCTCTCAACTTCCTCCTCTTCCAGAAAATAATGTTCTTCTCCTCTGTTTGTTGGACTTAGCTATAGTTTTACTATAACTTGCTTGTCCTGAAATGCAATTCTGTTATTCCTGAATAAACAGGAATTTTGCTGATAACTGACAGTTTGCTTTTAAGATTAACTACACTATTGACAAACAATGTTTTATATGATCTCATTTAAAATGTGTATGGGAATGTGAATATGTAGGTGTAGATCAACGAAAAAAAGAATGAAGGGTAAGAGATTCCCTCCAAGTGGTAAAATGAGAAATTATATATCTGAATTTGTGGCTATCCATAGCCTCTGAATTTCTCTATATGAATTTTATTACTTATGTACATTTTCTTAATTACCAAAATTTTAAAACATTCATCACAATGAAAACTGAATATGCTAGTTCTTATAATAGAAGATAAAATTAGAGTTAATTTCAAGTACTTAGCTCCTTTGAAACTGAATCTGCTCTGTGTAAGTACCTCAAATTCATCAATTATTACAAGAACAAGCTTTGGAGCCAGAAAGACAATGCAGTCAAATTCCAAATGAGTGACCTTGGGCAAGTTTCCTCATCTAAAAACATGAAGTCCTAATAACACCTACCTTGCTGATCTAATAAAGGATTAGATCAATAAATAAAGTTCTCTTGGCACCAACTTAATGCAACCAGTGCTCAAGTCTTTCTCAGATACCCTGAGCTCATATGCAAAGTCTGTCAGGAGTTACACTAATGCTCTGGTTAACCAAAATTTTAATCTGAATAACTCAACCAGATGTTGCTGGAACATCATGTAAACCACTTAAAACAGCTTGTCACTTTCAGTGTCCAGACTCTGAGACACTGGGTTTGATTTTCTTCAGTTCTTCTAGAACACATCCATAATAGTTAACCTTAAGCCATACTTTAGCTCTAAACTGGATTAAAAATGTGTGCGTATACCTATACATATATACACGTATACATCCACATATCACATATAGTCAAAATATATACGTATATATGTATATATATATATATATATAATTAAACTCAGGTAACATGCATGCTATTCACTTTTATCTGGCGTTATAAGTCTAAAAGAACGCTTTAAAATTCCCAAAGTTTTTGGGACACCTGTGTGGCTCAGTTAAGTGTTTGCCTTTGGCTGAGGTCGTGATCCCAAGGTCCTGGGATATGGTCCCGCATCAGGCTCCTTGCTCAGCGGGGAGCCTGCTTCTGCCTCTACCTGCTGCTACCCCCTGCTTGTGTTCTGACAAATAAATAAAAATCTTTTTAAAAGTAAGTAAATAAATAAATTTCCTAACGTTTCAAAAACAGTAAAGTTATAAATGAAATGAAAAAATTATCTATCATTACATAAAGAAAAATAAGCTGTATTTACCTCTAATCGCTTTTGTGATGATAAAGGATGCACCATGTTTTCGGTTGCCTCTAGACTGCAATGGGAAAAAAGAATCTACATTTGAGAATTTTCTAGGAATACTTACACAATACGTAAGGTTACGTTTTCTTTGCTAATATTCAGTGCAGGGTACAAGTTACCAATATTTAAAAACCACTATTTAGAAACAAAAGAAGTAAAAGCAGGACTGAAAACCGTGACAGCAAAAGTAAGCATGGTAAAGTTATAGGCATTTGTCCCAACAAATTTTGAGGGGAGGACAAGGATTGAAGGTGGAAACTCAAACACCAAATATCAAAACACCAGTCCAGAGAGAGTAGTCATCAAGGGCAAAGACTATGTTGGTTGTCAGTTCAGCAGTCTACTTGCTCATGTGGATTAATAAACTCGTACCTGCAGGCAAATTTGAGTATTTGTTGTATATCCACAGAGAAAATGCTACCAACATGCACACTGATACACAAGTGGTACACTAAATAGTTCCCAAGTACAGACTAAACACTAAGCTGAAAAATAGCAGGCACTACAAATAATGAATACGATGTACTCATGTGCTGCTGAGAGGAAAGAGAGGAACATGGAGATGCAGGAAGTGCAGACAGATATAACTGAAAAGCACAGAAAAGATATTTCACTCCACTAACATGAATTGATTATCCACTGATCAGTAATACACAGTTTGGTCCTGGAGAGGGTTATAAAGAGGAAACAGATGTAATCGTCCTCCAAGAGCTTGAAGAGGGATAGGTGAAATCAATCGATCCAGAACAAAAACAAAACCAAAAAAAAAGTGCTATGCATTTCAATGTAAGTTGATGCTGTGCTTTTTAAAATCGACTTATCATGTGAAGCAATCTGCAACGTTCCAGTAAAGAACCAATGGGTGCTAAGGAGTGAATATGCAATCTTTTTCCACCAATAGCAGCAGCAACATACTACATACACCATCCTAACTACATACCCTACAATATTCACATTGTTCAAGACCAACAGAAACTAAGTAAATACTTGAAAAACAGTATGTACAGCCTAAAAAAAGACAAGACAAGCAGAGAACTGCAATGGAAAGGAGGTTAAAGAAAAACTACAAATTTTATAGATGAGAGAATGAGCAGCTTCTCCGGTAAAGAAACAGGAAAAGTGTTGTAATAAAGAGTCCATAGGTCAGGACTCCTTGATCTTTAATAAAAGTCCTTCTGGGGGCGCCTGGGTGGCTCAGTGGGTTAAAGCCTCTGCCTTCGGCTCAGGTCATGATCTCAGGGTCCTGGGATCGAGCCCCACATCGGGCTCTATGCTCAGCGGGGAGCCTGCTTCCTCCTCTCTCTCTGCCTGCCTCTCTGCCTATTTGTGATCTCTGTCTGTCAAATTTAAAAAAAAAAAAAAAAAGTCCTTCTGAATCTTGTTGCATCCTCGGAGTCTAAAACAATGACAGGCACTCAGTAAATATGTTGAATAAATGTGGATTCCTGGTTCCTACTGGTCACCTTATGCTGGGAGTCCCCTCTCTGTGCAACAACTGAAAACCCCAAGGTCCAGTTAAGGTTACCAACCCCTTGAACCCCTTCTTCAGGACGGAACCCAAACCCAGGTCAGCCGCTCCTCACTCTTCTCCGTCGCTTTGTTCAAACCGCTATCACAGCGCAATTACACTAAGTAGCAAAAAGGGCTCAGGGGCTGGTCTCCCATCTAGACTGCAGACGCTACAAAAGTTATTCACCTTTCCATGCCCACCGCCCGAACAGTATCCGGGACGTGGACGGACACACTCGTAAATCATCTGGGACACGGACGGACACACTGGCACTTTTAAATGATTGTTTACTGAAATGCGCAGGGATGGGTGCAATTCAGCACCAAGGAGGGGTGAAGGTCTGACGCCGCACTCCGCGGCGGCCCTCCAGATGCTGAGTGGACTGCAGGGTCATGGAAAGTTCTCCCGCTGCAGGGAGGATCAGCCGCAGTCCGCTCTTGCCTCGCCTCCCGGAAAGGACCCCCGAGAATCCAGGCACCAGCAGGACCCTGGAGTCCGACGTTGTGCCTCCCCTCCAAACTGAGGAGAAGCGAAACTGAGATCCCGAATGGGAAGGTTCGTGCCCCAGAGCCCAAGGTTTTGCCCCGACGACCAAATTCGGAAGCCCGGGGGGGGCTCTCGGGTACCTTCCGCTTTAGGGCACCCAGACCCCCGTTAGCTCGCGGCGCCGTTGCCACGGCGACAGCACAAGCGGCCGAGCCCTGCTCCCCCTCCCACCCGGCTCCACGACCCTACGTGGCCCTGCTACGTGGCTCTCCCCGGACAGCGCCCGCGCCAGGCTGGCCGCAGCTCCGGAGGGGCCTGGTTCACCTGCACTTCTGTCTCCGAGGGCCACTCGGTGTTGACCAACAAGTCATAGAGAATCGTCTCCTCCTCTCCCTCCGCAGTGGCTGGATTCACAGCCGGCGCCGTCTCGGAGGCCGCCATATTCGCCCGGGAGCCCAGCTACCGAAGCGGGGCCACTACGGCATCGCGCAAAGGACAAACTTCGCAGGCCGCGGTCGCTTTGGATCACGGGGAGGAGGTGTGGTTAACTGGGCGTGGAAAGGAACTACTGGATTAACCCTTTAAAGAGCAGGAAATAGTGACTATTGCTTGTCAGGGATACGACTTAGGTCTGGGTCCCTGGGCACCCCTTGTTTATTAACCTGCGTGAGATGAACTTGTCTGAACCCCTCCTATCCAGACAGCTTCTCCAAAACAGAAGTGGTACAAGTATCTAAGATGCTAGCATTCATTTGCCTATCTGTGGCCAAATACAAGAGTGCTAACAGTGGTTTTTAAATAAGCAGCAAAAATGATGCAACTCAACATATTAAGCAATGAAAGGTGTCAGAGGAACGATACTATGGGAGCTCAGAAAAGGCAACAAAGCTCACAGAGTCTGGGCCAGCTTTCTGGAGGAGTGGAGCTTGTCTTTGGTCTGTAAGTGGAATTTGAATCAAGCTGCGAAAGTTCGGGAGAGCATCTTAAGTAAGGGGAAATTGAGTGAACAAAGACAGGCAAAAAAATGCATAGTTGAAAGAGCAGGCAGCTGAACATAACCCAAGTGGGGAAAGGGTATGGAAGCAATAAACTTGAAATAACACATTGAGGACCTACTTGGAGCTAAACTGCCAGCCTCATTTGTTCATTTATTCATTTAACAAGTGCCTCTATGTAACCCTAATGAATATACAGTATACAAGAAATTAGCACTGTGTCACATTCAAAAGAAACAAATACTGAAGATTTCTTGCAGGAATTATATTGCATAATATCTCTAAAGATGCATTTGGCAGTAATGAAATTAAAAAACCTCAGCTGGGGGGGCGCCTGGGGGGCTCAGTGAGTTAGGCCTCTGCCTTCCACTCGGGTCATGATCTCAGGGTCCTAAGATCGAGCCCCGCATCGGACTCTCTGCTTGGCGGGGAGCCTGCTTCCCCCTCTCTCTCTGCCTGACTCTCTGCCTACTTGTGATCTTTGTCTGTCGGATAAATAAATAAAATCTTAAAAAAAAAAAAAACCTCAGCTGGTCTGCCTGCCTCTCTGCCTACCTGTGATCTCTGTCTGTCAAATAAATAAATAAAATCTTTGAAAAAGAAATTTAAAAACTTCAGCTGGGAAGCCTAGGGACCCCATTTCTTGCAAAGTTAAATGACCTCAAAGCCTGCCCTATATCACCTGTCCACTCCCCTTACTCTCCCCACCTCGCTCCTGCTTCTCACCGCTCGACCCACCACCTTCAGCCACACTGACCTTGCTGTTTGGGAACACAGCAAACACACTTCCCTTCAGGGACTTTGCAAGGGTTGTTCCCTCTGTTTGGAAGGTTTTCTACCAGGTATATGTCTCTCTCTCTCTCTCTCTCTCATTTCCAAGTTTTTATTCAAATGTCACCTTCTCTCTGGAAGCCTACCCTGACTGCTTATTTCTAAATTTGTAACCACCTTCCCTGAACTCCAGATCTCCAGATCCCCCCTTACCTTCTGTTTTTTTTTTCCTATAACATTTATCACCAAAACACTATATAATGTATGTTTCATTCTATTTTTGTATTGTCTGTCCCCATTCACTAAAATGTAGGCTCCACCAGGACAGAGTGCACTACCATATACATACCACTGCTAAAATGGAGAAAAAAAAAATCAGAATTTCCCCTGTGTAGGGAAAATCCAGTTCTTCCCTACTACATGTTTTTTTCCTATGAACCTCCTACCTACACCAAACACTTCTTTTTTATTATTATTAACATATAGTATTATATGTTATATGCATATGTTATATATATATATAGCATATATGTTAACATATGCATATGTTATATGTTATATGTTTCGGGGCATCAGTCTTACACAATTCACAGCACTCATCATAGCCCATACCCTCCCCAATGTCCATCACCCAGCCACCCCTTCCCTTCCGCCTTCCTCCACTCCGGCAACCCTCAGTTATTTCCTGAGATTAAGAGTCTCTTATGGTTTGTCTCCCTCCTCGGTCCCATCTTGTTTCATTTTTTTTCCCTCCCTTCCCCAACAATCCCTTGCCCTGCCTCTCAAATTCCTCATATCAGAGATATCATATGATAATTGTTTTTCTCTGATTTATTTTGCTTAGCATATCACCCTCTAGTTCTATCCACATCCTTGTAAATGGTAAGATTTCAGGGGCTTTTGATGGCTGCATATTATTCCGTGGTGTGTATCTATATATATACCACATCGTCTTTATCCATTCGTCTGTTGATGGACATCTAGGTTCTTTCCCTGGTTTGGCTATTGTGGGCATTGCTGCTATAAACATTCAGGTGTACATGTCCCTTCCAAATGCAAGCTCGTGCAGCCACTCTGGAAAACAGTATGGAGGTTCCTCAAAAAGTTGAAAATAGAGCTACACTACGACCCAGCAATCATACTACTGGGTATTTGCCCTAAATATACAAATGTAGTGATACAC
This sequence comes from Mustela lutreola, assembly GCF_030435805.1. Classification (NCBI taxonomy): domain Eukaryota; kingdom Metazoa; phylum Chordata; class Mammalia; order Carnivora; family Mustelidae; genus Mustela; species Mustela lutreola. Next base: position 135,076,900 of record NC_081298.1, on the reverse strand, counting down.
CAAAAACTTCTTTTTTTTTTTTTATTTTATTTTCAGCGTAACAAGTATTCACTGTTTTTTGCACCACACCCAGTGCTCCATGCAATACGTGCCCTCCTTAATACCTACCACCTGGCTCCCCCAACCTCCCACCCCCCCCGCCCCTTCAAAACCCTCAGATTGTTTTTCAGAGTCTATAGTCTCTCATGGTTCACCTCCCCTTCCAATTTCCTCAACTCCCTTCTCCTCTCCATCTCCCCATGTCCTCCATGTTATTTGTTATGCTCCAGAAATAAGTGAAACCAGATGATAATTGACTCTCGCTGCTTGACTTATTTCACTCAGCATAATCTCCTCCAGTCCCGTCCATGTTGCTACAAAAGTTGGGTATTCATCCTTTCTGATGGAGGCATAATACTCCATAGTGTATATGGACCACATCTTCTTTATCCATTCTTCAATTGAAGGGCATCTTGGTTCCTTCCACAGTTTAGCGACCATGGCCATTGCTGCTATAAACACTGGGGTACAGATGGCCCTTCTTTTCAGTGCATCTGTATCTTCAGGGTAAATACCCAGTAGTATAATGGCAGGGTCATAGGGAAACTCTATTTTTAATTTCTTGAGGAATCTTCACACTGTTCTCCAAAGAGGCTGCACCAACTTGCATTCCCACCAACAGTGTAAGAGGGTTCCCCTTTCTCCACATCCCCTCCAACACATGTTGTTTCCTGTCTTGCTAATTTTGGCCATTCTAAATGGTGTAAGGTGGTATCTCAATGTGGTTTTAATTTGAATACACCAAACACTTCTGACAGTTCTGGTTACCAAATGTGTGGAGGTTTTCCCCCACACTATCAAGTAATTCACAGACACCAGCGGAATGTCGCAAGAGTTTGACACTTTCTTCCAGAGGTGGGATCAGATACCACAGGTTCGGGCTCAGTCTCACAAGACCGCCCCCCACACACATGCACACTCCCATACACTTCAAATGCCAGTGGAAAGCAGGTGCTTCTGTGTAAGCAATGCGTGCTAACAACACCGGCCACAGGAGCACCTTATCACCTGTGCCTCCAACCACCAGCTACAGGTCAGATTCCAAAGACCCCTCTTCTTGGGTTCGATTAATTTGCTAGAGCAGCTCACAGAACTCAGGAAAACACAGGTTTACCAGGTTATTAAGGAATGTGATAAAGGATACAGATGAAAAGCCAGATGAAGAGGTATGTAGGGCAAGGTCTGGGAGGGTTCCAAGTGCAAGAACTTATGGTCCTGTGCAGCTGGGAAGTGTCACCCCCTCCTGTGGTTGTATTCACCAGCCTGGAAGCTCTCCAACCCCTCCCCCCATCCTGACTGTTGAAAATTTTATACAGGCTTCCTCACTTAAGCATGATCAATGATTAATTCCATTTCCAGCTCCTCTACTCCCTCCGGAGAAAGGGACTGAAAAGCCCAAGCTTCTAATCATGGCTTGGCCTGTCTGGTGACCTGCTGCCATTAAAGAGTCATCTAGAAGCCCACTCAGAGTCACTTTGCTAAAACAAGACACTCCTAGTGCTGTTATCACTTAGGAGTTTACAAAGGTTTTAGAAGCCCTGGGTCAGGCATGCGGTCAAAGACAAATATTGGAACAAGAGATACACCTAGTATTATCCCTTAAGGAATACAAGGATGTTAGGAGCTCTGTGCCAGGAACCAGGGGAAAAGACCAATAGCTGTATTTTCCTTCTATCTCACAAATGCCATATACCTCACTGCTATATCCCCAGAATATATACCAGTATTTGGCACAGAGCACAGGACAAAATATATATGTATTTGCTGAATAAATGAAAAACATCCCCCAGTTTTTCAAACTTTGTTTCCCCCAAAGTACTTCTCTTCAGAACAGTGGTGTTTTTTGATCAGATTCTCAACGGGGAACCCCAGACATTTGCATGCAGATGTGGCATGCGGTAGAGCATTAAGAGGTAGGAATGCCATTCAGTGCAAATACACTAGGAGGGTGGCCCCTGGAGCTGCAGGTCCTCCTTGGTCCTGCCTTCACCCCGTCCTGCACACCAAGTCTCCTCGGCTCTCCTCTCCTCCCCGGCTCATCCAAGAGTCTGGAACAGAGACTGAGATCGCTCTCTGCTTCCTCCATGCCCTTCACCGCCATCAGCAGATCAGCGTCCAAACGGCCAGGAGGTAATCGGCCAAGCTTACACAGCTTGGTATGTGAAGGGGACAGGTGCAAACATACCACCAAGAAAATGGTTTTCTTTTAGCATCATCACACTGTAAATTGCTTTATCTGTCCTCACGCAGCCTCACTTGCCATAGTCTATACAGCGGAATGGGAGACCTAAGGCCACGCCTGACTCATGCATGGGAGCTCCTGGTCTAAAGAAACAGCAAGCATGGGCTGAAACCACACCACGTGACTGCACGTTTAAATTGGAGCAATTTCTGGAAGGAAAATTCTACCCCCAGACATGCTCTAAGCAGATGGATAAGCAGGTTAGGTAAGATAAGCCCCCTTCGCCACTACTTAAACTCTGGAATAGTTTTTGGAAAAAGAAGAATGTGAGGTGCCCACTAAAAGGGAAGAAGGTGGGAAGAATAAAGAGGTCCTGAGAAGAGCTCCAACTCTACAGCATCAGACCTGCCGCAGAGGAGATCTCTAGAGAAGAGATCAATTTCAAATCAAAGTTCAGCTGAGTTTAAGGGTCAGGATGATTTAAGAGAGGTGGGGGGGGGGCGGGGACTCAAGTCAAGTCGCTAATGGATCTTATTTTCAGTAACTATATGATTAACTGTCCAAACTGAGACACTTTGAGAATGAAAAGGAATGATTTTAATAATTCACCTAGAAAAACAGGCAAGAAACAGGACTATCTTGGGCAAGCTGACATGATGGGCACGCTAATCTAGAACAAGAGAGTGGCGACACTGTGAAGAAGGCAAGGGTATTTCACAAATACAGCAAGACTCTTCCTGATTCTCTAAGGGTGACTGACGGAGTGACAGTGACCATCCTTGCCTGCTCAGGCCATTAGCTTTTGGAGAAACTGTTTCCCTCACTCTCCCTTCAGACTCTGCCTCCTTGATCCAAACCTCCCCTCTCAGAAAGCCCCATTCCGCTGACCTCTAGCACTGGGCGGAGAATTCTTCCCTGGCCTGGACTGATTGACCTTACGATGGAAGTGGAGGAAAAGCATTGCTCCTTTTCAGATCACAGGGTTTAAAAAAGACAAATTGGGAGTTTTAGCAGCCCTCTTACTCACCATGTACGGAACCTTCTCCCCAGGGAAAGAGAATGAAGCCAATGAGAATGAAAACAAAACAAAACAAAACAAACAAAAAACCAGAGGAAAGATAAAGACCTCAGGCCTGAGATAAGTGACATCTGTGTCCTTCCCTGGTGACCCAGGGAGTTCACCTGAGGCTAATTTGAGTTGAATGTCAATGCATTCACACCACTCCTCTGTCAACATTCCTACAATAGACTTTGCAAATTTCCCTCCTTTAGAATCCTTGTTTAGGGTATGGATCTCTGCAATGTTGCTTCTGACATATTAGAATTAGTATTAATAAAACATAAATGGTATTATTACAGCAATACATTGATAATAACCACAGCTTACAAAACTCTTACGTCCTGAAGCTTGGGGCAATGCCAGATCACAACAGAGCCAAAATTCAAACACATTTCCTCAAGTCCTGATCCTCTGATCTTTTCTTCACATCATAGCATGTCACTGAGAATACAGATGGAGCGCTTAGATGGTTGAAAGTGGAAATGAACTGTTCCGGATGACAAGTACCAACACGTGGAGTGGGAGAATTGTCAACGTGTTCTGTTGGGGGGTGGGGGGGTAGATAGAGAGTTTGGTTGCCACATATTACCGTGGTCATCCAACAAATTCTTAATTTAGCTGAGAGTCCAGGCCTGGTTTAAAAGTAATTTAAGGTGGGCACATTGGTTAAGCATCTGCCTTCAGCTCAGGTCAAGATCCCAAGGGTCTTGGGATCCAGCCCCACATCGGGCTCCCTGCTCAGCAGAGAGTCTGCTTCTCCCTCACTCTCCGCCTGCCACTCCCCACTTGCTTGTGCTCTCCTGCTCTCTCTCGCTCTGTCAAATAAATCAATAAAATCTTTAAAAAACGAATAAAAAATAATTTAAGTCATGAATAAGTTATTTCTCAAAAGAAAAATTTGTTTCCCACATTACCAACACAAATAGTAACTCTGTGAGTGGCTTAAAGAAATAAGACTGAAATAAAAATTGAGACAATTTCAAAATAGGCATTTTAAAGAGAAGCGATTTGATGTTTTTATAAGCCTTGGATGAGGGGAAGGAAAAAGATAGAAAAAATGTTTCATTTCTTCCTCTCCTCACATCATATCATTACACCTCAAATGAACTAAAATGTAATTCTCCTTCATTTGCTGAAATAGAAATAGACATTTCTACCTTAGAACCAAACAAAACTTTTTTATTTACTTAACACTACCCTACATAAAGGAATCATTTTTTTCCCTATTAATTCTTCCATGTAGAGCCATCATTAACTGATAGGTTCAGTTTGTAGGAGCTCTGTGTCTTAGCTTGTATCAGCTAAAAAGCCTATTAATCCAAATGCCATTAATGATTCAGCATTTAACCCACTATGCTTCTGCATATTAAAGATTTAAGGAGATTAATGCATCATATGAAGTTGTTTCCATTTTTAGTTTGAAATTGCATAATAAAATTGAATTTGGACTTTTTTAAAAAAGATTTTGTTAATTTACTTGGGAGAGAAAGAAAGCATGCACACACATGGGGGGTGATGGTAGGGCAGAGGAAGAGGTAGACTTCCCACGGAGCAGGGAGCCCAATCCCAAGAGGGATTCCATTCCAGGACCCCCAAGAGATCATGACCTGAGCCAAAGGCAGACAGTTAAATAACTGAGCTACCAGGAGCCCTGAATTTGGGCATTTAAATGCTACCTGTTACAAGTATCATACATTTGTATTTGATTGAATGGTAAACTAGCTCTTTATGAAGAGAATGTTAGTCGTAATGATAAAATAATATTCAGAGCAACTTTCAACATTCTATTTCCTCCAGAAAGCGTGGAGAACCCCAATCAATTCTATAAATCTCTTGGCAGCCAAATAGACATCATAAAGCTCATGCATGGTATTACCTAAGAAAAAACCTCCAGCCCCTTACTTAAAGCTTTTTTTCCTCTAATTTGCTGCACAATTCATATAGGCCATTACCCACCCCCCACCCCCACCCCCGCCAGTTTCCTCACTCACAAATCATATGGAACAACCAGCTAGGCAATAGGCCTTACCAGACCCACATGTAGCACAGGCAGCAAGTGTGAGAGCAAGTAAATAAATTGGTTAAAAAAAAAAAAAAAAAAGGAAAGAAAAGTGAATGTATTTAATTTAGATAAATTCATTAATTCATTTACCTTGGTAAATTAGTCAATATTGACTTACAAGTAACTGGCCATTCTGTTTCATTTGGTTTAAAAACAAAGGTAGATGATCTGTAATATACTTGAAAGCATCAAATAGAAGATGAATTAATGAATGGATTGAGGAAGAATACATGGAAAGATGTGATAAAACGAGAGTAGAAAATACTAACGATGGAATGTGAGGGCTGGGTGCACGAGTGTTCAGTATAAAATCCTTTCAGCTGTGCTACCTATGAACACTCTTACCATAAAAGATTGAGAAGCGGCTAAATCCGCTACTTTACATAGGGCGAACGAGGGATATGGGGAAAGGGAGTCCAATAACTAGTGTGATAAAGTCCTTTGGGAGCAGGATTTGATACTAAATAACGCCAGATTTTGATAAGAAAACATACTGTTATTATATATTTGGGAGCAGGATTTGATATCAAATAACTCCAGATTTCAATAGGAAAACCTACTGTTATTATATATTTCCTTCAAAAGAAAGAAGGAAGACCTACGTCTTTCAAACCAGAGGATAGAATGGAATAAAGGAAATTTTTAAACTATCAATTTGAGGCAGGGGAAGAATAGGCCAATGTAAAGAGAAAATCCTGCCACTGGAGTAAGGTGGTACAATAATCATGAAGCTAACATCACTCACACGCACACGGGAGCCCCCCCCCACACACATACACACGTGTGTGTCCTCACATACGGCAAGCACATCCAGCATACTCCCTGCCTGCCTCACCTTGGTTTATGAAGAGTGGTTTCAGAAGTTTGGGATTTCTTCCCTGCTCCTTTCAATTGTTTGAACCACTAATTGGAAATTCTCGGTCAAGGTTGCCTGGGCACCATTGTCCTTAGAGCCAGGAGGGACGTCATAGCCCCTTTAGCCAGAGCCTCCCTCCCACACCCTGCTCTACATTCAGGATAATGTCTTCAGTTCGCTCTTCCAGTTCCCTCTGGCTCACGTTTCAGGCTAATCTATGTGTAAATTTCAGGCTAAATCTACGTGTTTTTAATATCAATTATTATAGATATTTTACTTTTGGAAGTCCTTTTTTTTAAAATCAAGTATGCTAGTCATTTTGTTAGTTTGTTGCTTATATTTCTATTCCTACTTTTAGAAATACCTCAAATATAATTTGGATTCTCTACCTCATATTTCCCCAACCTAAAGTCTTCAAGGGCCTTTCTCAAATTTCCTGCTGACTCTTGCTCATGGTGACTTGTTTCTTTGCGCACTGTGTGTGCACATGTTCGTAACTGTGAGTTGGAATCCATTCTGGGCGTTTAGAGGCCTGGCTTGGATGGTGTCTTCCCCTGGGAAGACTTGCCTTCACTTTTGCAAGGCACCCATGAGACTTGGATCCCCTTTAAATTAAGACTCTAAATTATTTCACATGTTACAAATTCTGTAAATTCAGGCCGGCTGTGGCCACAAATTCTCAAAGGAGAGTTTTGTAGCCACTCAGATTTCAGGCTGAGCAGACAAGTTTATTTGCTGTCTGGCTCTGTTTTAGGAGACTTTATGTTAATAGGGTCGCTCATCCTAATTTTTTGTAGGTTGATTGGTGCTCTAACTCCCCTTCCCTCCCAAGTCTGACGCCTTGACCCAGCCTCTCCATCCTACCATACCTCCATCACCAGCCCTGAAACCGAAACTCATCCCCGAGGCTGCTGGTGACGTCACTACTTCTTCTGGGAATTCTCCTGGCTGTTGTCAGGACTCGGAGGTTCTTTTCCTTCTCACAAACTCATCCACTTATTTTAGAGCTGTGTTTCTGCTTTTATATTCTAGCCAGCACTCTCAGTGTTTGTAAGAGTCTCTCAGGATGTCTTGTCTGACCAATTATCTGAAATGAACCTCCTGAACTTCCCAGAGGGAAACACGGTGGGGAAAGGCATTCTCCCCAGCTTTGCCACAAACAGTCGTCCAGCTGGGATGCACAGAGCACAGACAGCAACGCAACAGTGGTTCCAAAGGGAGGCAACTGTCAGCATCCAAAAGAGATGGTGTTGTTTGCCAACATGGAGAGGACACCTCTGGGGCTCCCCAGAAATATTTGGGAGGGGAGTTTACAAATGGCTGAGGTGCCTTTGTCACCAGCTAGAAGCAAGACCAGGGACATGACAGTGCTTCATGTTACAATGATGACTACCATTCCTGTCCACAGACTGGAGACACCTAGGGAGTCTCAAAAAACACCAATAATTCAAGAATTCAAATGGCAACTACAGAACCAAAATACCATAATTTTTTGGTGGACAGGAACAATGGCTTTTTAATCTCCACAAACCCAGCTTGAAGGTTGGCCCTGAATACATTTTTCTTGACTGTATGAATTATTCATGGTTATGTTCCCACTGTTGTAGATTAACCCTCTTCTGGTTAAAGGAGAAACTGCAACTTTTAAAAGTCATCTATTTTCTCCAATAATATAGTAATTTTCTCAAGGAAAATTTCTCTGGATAGCCCATGTCTGAGCTATATTTTTTCCTATGGTTGTATTGACATTATGGTCAAGTCCAGTTTATCCTTGAGTTACGGCTAATGGAACCTACACTGGGAATATTAACCAACAGAACAAGGATTCAATGAAGCCGATTAGGAATTAGTAATGTGTTTGGTAGAGCAAAGCACTGACTTTTTAGAAGCTATTACATAGGATCAGACACACTCTCCAAAGCTAAATTAAACACCAAGGATTAAGAACCATTTGAGGTAGAATTATTAAATGTCTTCCAATTTAAATGATGTTACCTCTTCAGTGGAATCTCATGCAGCAAACCATTTCCTGGTGAAGTCCTTATCATTTCAGGTTTCTCTTTAGATAAAAATGTATACTCCGTGTTAAACTCTCAAAGTTTTTTAAGTTTAAGTTGTTATACCCTCATACAGACATGAGATTAATGATTTTAAAAGAAGCTTCCCAACCTAATTAAGTCCTAAAGGGATTAACCAAAAGAAAAATCAAAGGCATTTGAGGCGAGACACAAATCTTTACCAAAGTTAGGTCACTGAGAAAGAACACAGTATATTAAAGTCAAATATACTGATATGCTAGGAATTGATCTGGAATTCACATTGAACCTAGGAGATAAAACTCAATAGCTTTGCAGTGAAAACACATGTGTAGAATGGCATCTCTTCTACCCCAGGGGATCTTGACTTGTACAACCTTCCAGTATCTTCTCTGCCTCTGGCATAGACTCTAGATTCTTTTTTTTTTTTTTTTTTAAGATGTTATTTATTTGAGAGAGAGAGAGTGAGAGAGAGAATGAGAGGGGAGAAGGTCAGAGGGAGAAGCAGATTCCCCATAGAGCTGGGACCCCGATGTGGGACTCGATCCTGGGACTCTGGGATCATGACCTGAGCCAAAGGCAGTTGCTTAACCAACTGAGCCACACAGGTAGCCCCTAGACTCTAGATTCTGAAAACTTTTCCTTTTGAATCACAGCTGTTACTGACTAGTTCTACTATTGGTTTGCACAAATTAATTAATCTATCTGTGTCTTGGTTTCCTCACTAAAGAAGGAAGACCTAGAGTAAGACATTGTTCTGACAAAAATTCTCTCCTTGACCAAACTCTGGATGTTCTCCCAAGTCTCACTCTCTTCAGACTGAGCCAACCCGGTGCCTCCTCTGGGTCTACATTAAAACATGTAGATTCTCACCACAAATGATTTTGTCCACCCCCTCCCCCCACCATTTAGAGGCTTAAACACTAATAAAAGTTTCTAACAGCTCAAGATACCTCCCAGGATAGTCCCAGCATCCCCTCTTCCTCAAAGTGCCTGTTAGAAAGAGCTACCACTGTTTGTTCGAGCCAACACCTGGCATAGGTCCCTGACCACCCATTCTCATTCCCTAAAACATTTACAAATTGTGAATTCTTTCCTCTATCCCTTTGAGATGTATATATTACCTACTGTATCTCAGGAGTGTATTTTTCAAGGACCTGAAAGCTTCCTTTTGAAACGTAATCCTCAGAAAGGACAGGGCCTCTGTCTCAGAAGTGTCTGTGTGAGGACAGAATCCTAACTTCCATGATAGCCAACTAAGTGATACAGGTGGCCTAATATGCATTTACACGGACCAACCCTTTGTAATTTTTCACTTCCCTGACTTTGTTCAACCTTCCACTGGTTCCCTTCCCTAGTTTCTGATTTTCCTTTTAAAATGTTCAGCCAAGTCTGTATAAATCAAAGTTGAGCCTAGTTCATTCTGGACCTCTGCAACAATGTATTACTGATTAAAACCTGTCCTCACCACTTTAACCAGTGTCCGGCTTGTTCTATCTTTGACAATTCAAGAAGTGAGAAAAGAAAATTTTTTTAAAAATAGAATAAGATATGAAATAAAATAATACAGTAGACATCTAAGAATAAAGCCATAAACTCGACATGACCAAGTAGATAAACTTGAATAAAAAAATCAATTCTAAAATCATCTCTCTACGTATGTGGTCCACGGATGCCCGCATACAACAAAACGTGTTTAAATGCACATTTCTGAACTCTACTTCAGATGGGAGTAATCAAAATTCCTCACGGCGAGATGAAGGGATCTGCAGTTGAAAGAGCTCCCCAGAGTAATTCTGATCTACTTGGGTTTAAAGATCAGTGGCCTCATTGATTAAGTATAAATGTGCAGGTGGAAAATTTCTTCTAAACAAGCAGTGAGGGCATAGTACATATTCTTTTGGCCTTAGCATTTATTACGTACGATTTCTCTAATAAAAATTGGGGGGTGGGGTGGGGAGGGAGAGAAACAAGTATGGAGTTCTGCCCATTTTCTGTCAGAGCTTATATACATAGGAGAGGTCTGGGCCAAAGGCCCACAAGTCTTCCAATCCTTCCGTGGGCGGATACAGTCCCCTGAATGAATACATGAAGCGTGTATGTCCCCCTGTTCTTGAGTCTGAATTGGGTCTGTACGTGACTGCTCTTCCATCCGAGCCTAGACTTTAAGGCTTGGCAGCTTCTGTTTTCTCCCTCTTAGATTCCTGAGCTGCCAGGAAGCCTAGGCTAGGCTACTGGAGAGAGAGAGATCCAGGGGAAAGGGTCCAAAGGGAGGCAACTGGCAGCATCCCAAAGAAATAGACCTGCTGCCCCACCGTTAATCTTTTTTCTCCGTTGATACTAACACCATTCACCCAGTTATCCCCTCCAGAAACGTGGGGGTTGTACCAATGCCTGCCTTCCTCTCTCGTGCGTCCCACTTCCTCTCCCTGCCCCCCGGCCCCCAGGCAAATCCAACGCTGCCAGTTTTTTTTTTTTTTTTTTTAATTTCATTCTTTTTTTTTTTTTTACATTTTTTTATTTCTTTTTTAAAAAATTTTTTCAATTTATTTATTTTCAGAAAAACAGTATTCATTATTTTTTCACCACACCCAGTGCTCCGTGCAATCCGTGCCCTCTGTAATACCAGAAGAGAAGGAACCAGCGCTGCCAGTTTAACGATGTTGCTCTTCGTTCTCCCTTCCTGACCGACATCCTTTCATGGTCCTGGTTCAAGTTTCAGTTACTTCTTTTGTGCGCTGCTGGGATCCCCTGTGCATCTACAAATACATTCGTCACATGACCACAGGAAAGAGTTATAGGAAAGGAAAATCTGATCATGTCCCCGCCTTCATTGCTTTAAATCTGCTTCACCCAAAACAGTGGTTCTTAAACTGTGGTCCCCAGACCACCACCACCATGACCAGCAGCAGCAGCAGCAACAGCACCTGGGGATTTGTGAGAGATGCCAATGGGAGGTCTACTAACCCCAGACCTACAGAACCTGAAACTCTGGGGAGAAGAGCCCCATGTCTGCATTTCAGCAACCCGTCCAGGTGATTCTGATGCACACTGAGGGTTGGGAACCACTGACTTCCCAGATTAAACCAATCTTCTTCATCTGACAGACATAGTCCTCCCTACTCTAGTCCAGATCCAATGGCTGTGGCCTTATTTGTATCCATTTGAGGATTTGAACGTGACGTCTGAAGAATGGAGAAATATTTGTGATGTTCAGGTGTAGGAGCTCATCTCCAAAAATGCGCTCCAACTATCCCAGCCTCCTTTTATCCAATGCCTTTGGGTAGCTCCCCCACAGAGAAGAGGGCTTGTCCATGTAACCAGTAGGATATTGCCTCAGTGATGGCATGGGGTACAGGCAGGGAAATGTGGAGTGGGTAGAGGAAGAAGGGAGTTGTAAATAACAGCTATGACTATGTGACCAGCTTGAGAAATGGGACTGCAAATGCCATGAGCGTTTCTTCCCCATTTTGTGATGAATGTGTGTGTGTTCTGTACACTCTAAGCAAATATCTCTATTTCCTCCCCTCTATCATCCCTTCATCATGTAACATAAGAGGGATTTATTTTATGTCCCAGTATTTAAGTTTTGTTAACATCATGGTATTCAAATTACAAGATACTGAAAAGAGTGCAAGGACTTTGCACCCTCATCTGGGGAAAGGGTTAGTGAGTTTTCAGTTGTGCACAGGATAGCTGTATCATATTAGCTGGGAGTGTAACCTTGTCATGGTTTTTGTTTGGAGATTGCATGTAGTTTACGAAGATACCTATGGGGGCTGAGTTGACAAGGAGTGGATTCGTGGTGCTAAATTTTATCATCAAATTGTCTGGGTAAAGTTGGGTCTCATTCAATCAGTGGAAGGCCTCTACCTTCGGCTCAGATCATGATCCCAGGGGCCTGGGATCGAGTCCCGCATAGGGCTCTCTGCTCAGCAGGGAGCCTGCTTCTCTTCATCTCTCTCTCTCTGTCTGTCTCTCTGCCTATTTGTGATCTCTGTCAAATAAATAAATAAAGTCTTAAAAAAAAAAAAAAAAAACAGAACATAAGGCTGACCTCCGGCGGGAAGAGGAGGTTTTGCCAGCAGACAGCCCTCCGACCTGAACTGCATTATCAGCTGTTCCTGGTTCTCCAGTCTGATAACCCATCCTGTAGATTTAGAACTTACCAGCTTCTGTAATTACATGAGCTCATTTCTTAAGTCTCTCTATAGCTATCTCTATCTCTATATATCTATCTCTATGTCTATATCCCGTTGGTTCTGTTCTCTGGAGAACTCTAATACATGGTCATACAAATTTACACTCTGTCCCACATGCTTTTCTTGTAATAAAATGTTGCCACTCACATTTCAAGGGATAGTATCTAGAATCTCCTTGAACCTGAGCAAATCTTTGTAAATACCTCAATTCATAGAACAGGGAGGAGGGGGTACTACTTGACTTCAGAAGCTTGGCAATTAAAGATGACCTGGTCCTTGTGATGCTGCCTTTGGAATATAACCATTATGTTGTGAGAGAGTCCAAGTCATATGGAGAGGCCACAACTGGGCAACAGCCCCCGCCAGAGTGTTAATGACGTGAGAGCATCAATTATGTCATGTGAGTGAAGGAACCTTCAAATGATTCCGGTACGTAGTCCTCGAGTCTTTCAGTTGAAGCGATAGGTATTGAGGAACAGAGGTGAGTCATTCCTGCTGTGCTCTGCCCAGGTTTCTCACCCACAAAATCTATGAGCATAATAAATGGGTATTTTATGCCACCACATTTTGGGGTAATTTGTTATGCAGCCAAAGTACCTGGAGCAACACGATTCAGAGCTCTACTTAAGGCAGCCGCCATGAATTCCCAGCCTTATTATAGCCATATCATAGGAACCTATGACCAGGTAGTATAAATTTCCGTATTCGTGATTATTTTCTCCAGGCATTTTGAAGAATTCTCGGCCATCTTTCTTCTTGGTCTTAAAATAAATAAATAAATAAATATAGCCCATTGTCTTGTTTCAGCCAGCTTTATATGAAAACCACAGACCTTGTTAATAAGAAAACCTGTGATCGGTTTCACAAACAGGAAGGAGGGGCAGGGAAGCAAGGACACTGGGAGGGAGGCTGAGAAAGCCTGCCTGAAGCCTGTGTGCACGTGTAAAACGGCTCTCTTCCGTGGGTAATGGAACTCAGGGGTCCTGGAGGATGGTGGGCAGCTGGATTCCGAGCATTTTTCCGGTGCACAGTCTGTTCTTACACACCCACAACCTCCAGGCCATGTTCTCTTGCTCAGGCTCCAAGTGCGGCACCATCTCCCCCAGAGCCATCAGCATCGCTCACGGGGGCTGATGAGGGCTCAAGATGGCGGGCATGGGAGAGAGAGTGGCATTTATGCCTGCCGGCCAGTCAGCACCCAACCATAAATCATGTCCCTGCCTGGCTCGCTTATAATGAGACCGACACAGTTAGTGAGATCTCTTTTTCTGTTTTACAGTCCCTCTGAAACTCATCCGGGTTGTCCTTTGTCTCCCTCTGCCCATATATCTGGAGTGATGGACTTTATGGCTACTTCTTCAGGGGATAGAGAATTATAGATCTCTGGATTTATGTGTGTTTGCCAGGCCCCCTCTGGTCCCTGCACCATAAGGTGAATGCTGGGGCAGTGAGAATGATGTTGCATTCTAATAGATCTGGACCAGTTTCTGACAGCTTATTTTGACAAAAGCATAAAATTCAATGATTGTTGCTCAGCTTAGAAGCTGGAGGAAATTCAGAGGGAAAAAAAGAGGATGTTTAAATGTGAGCCTCCCTCTCTCCAAACCGCTTTCTGAGTCAGGCAAATGGAGAAAAACAGGATAAGCTAACATCAACAAATTTAATGACAACAGTGCCTGGTTTGGAAGGAACCCGATTTGTCCCAGACGATGCCTTACAAATATATTGTTTCCTGATTTTGAGGGATTACCACCTGCTACTTGAATAGATCAGGGGTCTGTTAGGAAAGCAAGGGGGTGTGGTGGCCAGCCTCTAAGATGGCTGCCCCCAAATGATCCTTATCTACTGACACTCACACCTCTTTGTGTTTCCACAGTGACTACGCCTTTGTGACCAATAAGGTACTGCAGAAGTGACTGTGTGATTTTGGTGGCTAGCGTGTGAATGATAATCTCACCCTACCTTGTTCTCTAAGACCACTTGCTCCCGTGGCAAGGGAGTGGGTTTTGGCAGGGGACACCAGCAGCCATACCACAAGAACATCGCAAGCAGCCAAGGAAGAGGTCTATGTGGAGAACAGAAGCCTCCTGTTAATGGCCACACAGTTGTGAGAGGAAAGCTACCTTCACAAACTGAGCGTCTCCCCAGCCTCAGATGATTGCAATCCCCGCCAGCAGACTGACAACAATAGTAGGAATGACTCCCAGCGGAAGTGCCCAGCCATGCGGCTCCTGAATTTCTGTTCCACAGAAACTGTGGTTACTGTTTTAAGTCACTAGATTGTGGGGCACCTTGTTTTGTAGCAAGAGATACCTAATGGTACTCCTTATTAGGGACTCAAGCTACTACTCTCTTTGTGTTCTGCCATCCTCAATATATGGCTCTCTTCTCATAGGTCAGTATGGCTGCTCCAACTCCGGACATCACACCCACAGTCTGGCCAACAGAAAGGAAGAAGAGTAAGAAGAATGTATCACCTCCCTTAAGTTCCCTTTTGTGTATATGCCATTGACCAGAACACAGGCATATGGCCATATAAAGGTCCCAGGAAGGCTGGGGAGTCCTTATTCTGGGAAGCCGTACATCCAGCTAAGAGTCAGAAATATAAGGAAAAGGAGAAATAAATATCAGGGGAAACTAGCTGGAGTCTGGCATCAAAAAGGATTTGCCGCTGGGCACTAGCTTAGCTGAATCTCAGTAACAACCAGGAGTTTGCCCTGAAGACAGGTGTGGTTATCCTCTGCATGTCTGGAAACTCTTTACCAAGCACTGCCTCAAAAGATAGAGCCCATTTCCCCTTTTTATGAATCTGGGCTGGCCATGTGATTTGTGTTGATCAACAGAATGTGACCAAAGTGACAGTTACTACTTCCCAGACTGATTTAAGAAATACACATGGTCTGCTTTCTATCTTTAGAACACATCCTCTCGGAACCCAGCTACCATGTAGGAAGTCTGTCTTCCCAGGACAAGTTTTGCTGTGAGAAGGTCCTAGCTGGCCTGTGGAGAGAGGAAACCATGCATGGAGGCGCTGTGGTACCGCACACAGCAGTGAAGTCTTCTCAGACTGGCCAGCCCAGCCAGAGGCCAGCTGAAGGCAGCTCACAGAATCATGAGCAAAGACATTGGCTGCTGGATTCATTTTGGAGAGGATATTACACAGCAATAAGTAACTGACACTAAAAAAGAAAGGCTCTGCTAGCTAGGGAGAGGAGGGAGCATAAGCAAACACATAGCAGCAGGAGGCAATCTGGTGTAGGTAAGGAATCCTACAGCATTTAATACTCTGGAGGGCGAAATGACTCCAGGTAATGAGCTGGCTGTAAGCAGGCACTAGATGTGGAGGTTCTGGTGTGTGCCATCCTAAGGAGGGCGGATTCAGGAGCCTTATCAACCCTGAACTATATCAAAAGGAAGGGGGTTTCCTAATGGAAGGTTGACCACATCAGGTATACTGAAAGCAGGATTCAGGATCCAAAGCCAAGTCCTCTAGAGCCCTCTATTCTCCTAACCTGTGGATGGGAGGGCCGCATTTGAGGAGGCGGAAGCTTATGGTTTCATGGCTGGAATGATGGGTAAGTTTGTATCATACAGGGAAGGACTTGGGCTTCATCAAGAAGACATCGCATTTTCTGATCAACTTGTTTTGCATTAAGACAACCTTTTCTCCCTACTGCTTCCATCTTCTTGGGGGCTGGATCCTTAGGAACTAGGCTGTTTGCTTTATCTTTATCAGGAACCAGATTGAGGTCTGGGGAGGGGCTTGGGTGTCCATCGAAAGGACAAAGTAAACAACCTGATTGGACGACTATTTCCCGGGCTGGATTTGGGGTCCCTTCCTCCACTGTATAGGACACATTTCATTCTTATTCTTGGTTGTGAGGAGAAAACCATGTATTCAAGGAGTGTTTTTGATGCTACTTCATGCCCCAGGCCAAAATGTCTCCTCCTTAGAGCCACAACTGGTTGCTTATTGCTGTATTCCAGGTCACTTGAAAAAGTTTTCTGAATGATGCATTCCACTAAATCCATACCGGTGAATTTTGCATCTCTGTTCTTTTCTGTACCTATTAGCAACAGGTTGGATTTCAAGCAAGAGAGAATTATCAGTGGCTTAAATACACAAGGCGTTCTCAAACTGCAAGAGGTCCAGAGATAGCCAGAGCCGGACTGGCAGCTGGGATTGTCATTGTCATCAAGGATCCAGTGGCCTCCTATTTTGTTTCAACAGCCACAGCATGAAGCTTTCATCTCCAAGACGCACTGCTACCTTTCCAGGCACCACGTCCATGTTCCAGAAGGAAGAAGAGCCATGCCACTTAGGTCTTTCTCTTCTAAGGAGTCCCTACATGGAACTTCCATTTACACTTCTCCAAGCAGAGCCAGGGCTCATGGTTCTCTCTCTCTACAAGGGAGTCTGCAGAAGTGATGGGTCCCTTCCCCCTCCCCCTCCCCCCTCCCCCCTTCCATTCCCCGTCCCCCAGTCTGTGTAATAGAGAACAGCAAGAGGGAAGGCAACTGTGTGTGACTTTTGGGTGGCCCGTCTACAGAGTCCTTCATTAGACTCCTCCTCTTTCCACTGTCCTGGTGTCTGAAGGGCATGTTTCCTAGGCCTGTCTCCGTAGTTGCAAAATCAACCATGTGTTCTGCAAGGACTACAGCACAGCTTACTTGAAAATCCGCAGCGCAGTCTTTCTGGGTACAGGGATCATGTAGTAAAATTCCACCACAACATGATTAGTGGGGTTCAAAAGACCCAAGTGTATAAGATGTGGGGTTCTATGTGAGGTTCTAGAAATAAATGTCCAGGAGAAGCCCCAGCTGGTGGTTTTAAAACCAGTGCAAACTTCACCAGGCTCAGCTGCGGTTTGGCGCCACCTGGTGGTGGTTGTCGTCCCACCCACCGATCCAGGGAGTGGTTGGATTTCTGGGCTTCTAGGAGGTTCCATGAGAGGAGGCATCCATATTATCAGCTTGTTCTGGTTAGAGTAGACCAGGAGCATACTGGTCTGAAGGCACCCATCCTCTGCCTCTTGGTTTAGCGAAGGAGTTGCCTGCCACTTCTTTGCTTGGCCTTGTCCTTACTTGCAAAGTGGGCAGTCAATCACATTTTATCCCAGTGCACATTATTTAGGCTATTACCACACACACACCCGCCCACTCACACACCCACACCCACGCCCACACACTGATATTTATCAAAGTAGTATGTCAGAGCCAAACTTGATAGGGCATAAGCTGAAAACATCATTCATTCCCTTCAAACTCTCTCTGTGGGTATTTCTTTTCCTGACCTAGATAGAACTTCTGGCATCTTCTGAAGCTTTTCTGGTTACTCTCAGATAATGAAAACTTGTCTTTCTTCCATCCCATTGACAGCCTCATTTCTGTAATTAAATTATTGAGTTCAGTGTCACAATCAAAATTCACAACTTGCACCAAAATTGTAGCTTCCTCCCTCCCCGGGGTTGGCAGTAGGGTGGGGTGTGGGGTCAGGCTCTGCTCTCCCCTCTCCCATTAGCGGTTTTCTCTGGGTTCTGGGGAGAGAGAAAGTCATGTGGGGTGGGGGAGATACCTACCTTCATCTGTCTGCTGCCATGTGATCTGATTCCGGTCCTCTCTGGTTCAGTCATGTGCAAGGTTGATTCTCTGAGGGTGTACTTTCTGTGGTTATCTTGGAGATTCTTTTGCTGGTATCTTCCAGGTACAACTCACAGGAGGCAGGTAGGTGATATCTCTCCACTGCCTAGAAGGTATGAATTCAACTGGGCTCTTTGGGAGTCTGCCTGCCGTGTCACTTAGCTTCTCCAGGCAGCTCTCTGCAGCACATTTCCTTTGAAGACCACTTCAAGTCCGTTCCCACAGGTCCAGTGAGCCCTTGGCAGAAAGGTCACATGGGTTCGCCCACAGGGGTTGGAACTGTGACCTGCTCTGTCAGCAACCTTGTCATTCCCTTTGTCTCTGCCTGCCACATCTTCTCACAGCATGTCTAATGCTTCCCAAAACCCAGAGATCAAAAATTCTGAGTAATCCCCCGGAAAACGCTTCCTGTCTTGAGAGAGGAAAAATGCCATAGGATGTCAGCAACTCTCTTTAGAGAAACCTCTTTTTCTTATACCTTCAATCCTTTCTTGGCTAAGGCGAGGACTGGCTAAAGGCAAGTCCTGGGTGATGGGTGATCTCCTGTCTGTCTTTAGAATGTGACATCTATTCAGAATTGCTACATTGCATAACTCTCGGGGTATCTTTTGCCGAATTATATATAAAACGTGTGAGGATATAGAATATAATGTAAATGGTGTCCCCTGGAGGTGTGAAGCTTGGGGCGGAATGTATTGTTCTTGCTTTTTGGAGCTTCAGGCAAATCCTGAACATGTAACCCTGAACATGTAACATGTAACAAACGCTGCGCATGTAACAGTAACATTAATACTTGCCAATCCTTACCACGCACTGTGCGTTACCTGTTTTACGGAATCCTCCTAACAACCCTGTAGGGCAGGTGCCACTATGCCTGGCTGTTTTACAGGTGAGTGCCCCTAAGGAAGCCCAGACTTGTGCAGGTTACACAGGTTGCTCAGGAAGTGGGGGTCCTGCAGCAGCACCTCTAACTCCACCCGCGCATCTTGCCCGAGGGGTTCACTTTCCTGCGTGTCATCCCGGGGCGGCCTAACGGTGGCACAGCAGGCCCCTGCCCTGAAGCAAAGGGCGCTCAGACCCCACGGGCCCCTGAGCGGCTGTGTGTGGCCTCAGACGAGTTCCTTGACTTTCCTGACTCTTCCTGACCACCTCCCAAAGCACTAACACTACCTGAGGATGTGCGGGGAGCATTAAACCCTCACTCATTCCTCTCTCCCTGCAAAGAGAAAGGAGTCCAAGCGCAGGGCGGTCAGATAACCTGGGAACGCTCAGGACCACGTGGGACGCCGGGGCAGGGAGGTTGGGGACCGTCCATCAAAGGCACCGAGGGGATGTCTTGGGGGCAGGCACTCCGTAGTGTAGGGTTTCTGGGCGATGAGCTCAGAGCATCCCCTCCATCCTTCCCACACCACAAAGCCCTGCCGATCTTCAGAGGCTGGGGGTGATGAACCGGGCCGCCGTGTTCTGCCATCAGATCACCCTGGGCCACCGGGGGCCCCTCATCATTTAACATCTGTTTCCTCGTGTGTGTTAAAGTGGTCCTGATGACCCATGGCACGCCCTAAGTAAACGGTAACCACTAGCACGGCTAATGACGACGACCGGTCCTGGCTACCAGGGGACCTGCTGCACTCGGGCCCCGCACGGCGCGCTCCCGGGCGGACCCTTTTCTTCGGCCGGAACCGATCTCCCGGGACTGGGGTCCTGCCCGGACTCGGAAAGCCGCAGACCGCAGGCCGGAAGCGCGCGCTGCTACTGCGAAGCGTGTCCGTGCGGAGGGAGGGAGGGAGGGAGAGCGGAGCCGCGCGCGACCCGGCGAAGATGGCGGCCTTCTCTGGTGCGTCTCGGGAGCGGGGAGGGGCTGGGGCGAGCGGCTCCATCCGCGCTCGGGCGCCGGGGGCAGGCGGCCGGGAGCCGTGGGGGCGGACCGGTGCGGCGCGGGCCGGGAGGGAGCTGTCCGCAGCGGCGTCCGCAGTGCGGGGGGGGGGGGGGGGACCCGCGGCGACCTCGGGGAGGCCGGGCCGGTGCGCCTCGGGGGCGGCGAGTGCCTCTCTCCGCGGGTCCCGGCCGCGGGAGCCCCGTCGTCTTTCTGCCGCGTCGTCGGCCGGCCGGCCGGCCCGGGGACCCGCGGCCGCGGAAACGGGCGGCGGCGCCGCGCCAGGCCTCCTGCCGCTCTGACGTGGCGGCGGTGCGCGGGGCTCGGCCCGGCCGACGGCGGCCGCGCGTGGGCAGGCGCCGCGGACCGGGCCGCCCGGCCTCGGCCCCCGGGGTTCCAGGCCTCTGCGGGGCGGAGAGCCCCAGGCACCCGTCTGGCGTCGGTTCGTGAGACGCCGAGCCGGCCGCGGCGACGGGCCGGGCCGAAGCGTGGTCGCCCGCAGACGCTCGCGCCGCGGACGGGTGGCACGTTCGCGTGTGCTCGGCTCCGCGACCCTCCCCGGGACGGCAGCCGTCGCTCGGGGTGGCGTCTTTCACCCCCGAAGCCGTGATCTTTCCCAGCCGCAGCTTTACGGAGCTGCCCCCCGCGTCCTGCCTCGGAAAGGCGCGGAGTTTGTGCACAGTCCGTGTATCCAGCGGGGCCTGGGATCCTCCGCGTCTCCGCCTGTTCGGGGGCCTCAGGTGGAGCACGGTGCGGTGCTTGCTTCCCTCTACTATCAACACGAGGAATCCCACTTCTTTAAGTCGCTGGAGAGGATGTCTGGTGTGTGTGTGTGGCATCTTCTACGGGGAGGCACCGCGGCGCCCACTCGGAGTGCTCGCCGGCTGCCTGCCCCAGCTCCCCGCAAAACAGGATTTTAGAGCCCGGGTGTGTAGAGCAGCGCCAGATTGTCATTTCATAGGTTGGCTTCTTCCCGGAGGCATGCCCAGATGTCAGGAATGTTAGGGGAAAGGACCAGAAGAGTCTGTGGTAGGAAATCAAGACATGGAATCACAGAACAGGAGCATTCCTGTTTTCCCCTTAAATATTAATGTGTTCTATTTTCTAAAAAATATTTTATTTATTTATTTATTTGAGAGAGAGAGAGAGATTATGAACAGGAGGCAGAAGGGGGGGGGGTAAGCAGACTCCCCCCCTTGCGCAGGGAGCCCAAAGCAGCACTGGATCCCAGGACTCTGGGATCATGACCTGAGCTATAAAGGCAGACGCTTAACTGACAAACCACCCAGACACCCCAAAGTGTTCTATTTGGAGAAAACATGGTTCCAAAGCAAACATGCAGAGAACGTGACCAGAGTGGAACAGAACATCTAGAATTTGCTGAAAGCGGTCTGTGGTTGCTGCTTGCAGTCTAACAGTTTGACAAGCGACTTCAGCTTGCCGTAGACTCGGCAGCTTTTTTAAGAGCATCGCTTACTTTTTTTCAAACACTATGGATTTTAGAGTGAGGATGTAGCTGTATCTAATGGGACCAATTCTTAGAAAGGCCACTTGGGTATACAACTTCAGATCTTCATTAGTTTTTTGATCTGTGGATTTTCCTAGAGGAGATTTAGAGGGAGGAGAGCCTTTTTTTGAAAAAGATTTTCATACTTTCCCCTATCGTTAATATATGTATTAATGAGTTGACTAGGTACCGAAGTTTTAGTGTTGTACCTCTTGTGTTAATTGCTAGTATGATTCTTCTCATGTGCAACAAAAAAGCTGTTTATCCAGTGTATATGTCCAATGTGTAGATTTTCACATTACAAGAAATAAAACATCTCCAAATTGGCTATTTCTGGGGCTTAAGAATGTTTGAGTGTTGATAATTTTTTTTTTTAAGATTTTATTTATTTATCAGAGAGAGAGGGGGAGAGAGCGAGCACAGGCAGACAGAATGGCAGGCAGAGGCAGAGGGAGAAGCAGGCTCCCTGCCGAGCAAGGAGCCTGATGTGGGACTCGATCCCAGGACGCTGGGATCATGACCTGAGCCAAAGGCAGCTGCTTAACCAACTGAGCCACCCAGGCGTCCCGAGTGTTGATAATTTTTTAATAGAAATGTGTATTTTTGTGATAATAATAATAAAAGTTTCATTTTCCTAAATGCAGACTTAAAAATTACTTATTTGGAAAAGAGGTTTACACAGTCCAGCTATCTACTTCATGTGTAACTATTTGAGAAAGGACAAAATACAATCAGAAGCAATCTTAAGACTGGCTTCACAGTGAATTAATTATTCAAATACCTGAACAGTGAAGAACCATAGTTCTTCAAGTGTGATTTCCAGTTACCCAAGTTTTCACCCCGGCGCCATTTTTAGTTATCCAGAGTTTGATTATGGTTGCCAATAAGGCTGGGCCCCCTCTCTACTTGTCTGCTCACTTTTCTCGGATCGCTAAGGCTAATCAGGTGGTCCTCGAATAGTCAAGGCACATGACTTCCCCGTTATCTTTCTATAAACCAAAGTGTTGGTTGAGAAACCTCTCTCCGACTTTTTCACCAGTCACAGGAGGGAAGCACTCACTGGCAGCTACTGTGTATCGAGGGATAACTATGTGTCAGATGCATTACATATCACTATCCGTAATCTTCCTGTGGCTCTACAGCCTAGATCACATTAGAGATTTTGTCAGAAGAAAACAGGTTTATAGCTTCATAAGCTTTAGAGCTTGCTCAAGGTCACGTTGCCAGGGAGAGTTTGTATTTGAATGCAAGTCTTTCTCTGTTAACTATATACTCTTTCCAACAGTGCCATGCTCTGGAGGTACTAAATAACAGCTACGCTCCAAAACCTCTTCCCTTTTCTTTGGACAGTAATTTTAAAAGCAATGTTATTTACATTTAGTATGTTCAGTTTTTTAAAGTGAGCTTTTATTTTCAGAGATGGGTGTTATGCCCGAGATTGCTCAAGCCGTAGAAGAGATGGATTGGCTGTAAGTACATAAAGCTTAAATGTACCTGTGACAACAGTGTTCAGTAATTTAAACAGTTGCTAGTGATCTTATCAAATATTTTTGAATCTGGTTGAGTAAAATTCAGTTTATCTTAAGATTCTTTAAATTATAGAAAGTTTCCTTTTTCAACTCTGATGTGTTTTTAGCTAGAAAAGATTGGTGCTGTTTACCAAGTCAAATACTCTTTTAAGTTTATCGTTTAACATAACTTATTTAGCATAGGTGATTCTCTTTTTACTACTAACTAAAATTCTTTAAAATATTCTTTTAGTCTCCCAACTGATATCCAGGCTGAGTCTATCCCCTTGATCCTTGGCGGCGGTGATGTACTTATGGTATGTTTGCTTTTGGGGAGGTATTTGGGAGCTGAGGACACAATTCTGTGGCAGTTTGTGACCCACTTGAAGAGCGCCGTAGGCTTAGAAATGGTATTTTCACCAAAATTACTTTTATTCACATTGAGGATACATACACTGTATTCAGAGTAATGAGGCAGAAGTTGTGGGGAACACAGAGATGAATAAGATGCAGTCTGTACCCATGAGAAGCTTAAATCCAGTAGCATATTAATACAGGTACAGAGAAGTGTCTGTCATACAAGTGATCTATTTGGGGGAGGTATATTTTGGACAAAGGAAAGTTGAAAGAGAAATGCTCCGTAAGTAGAGACTATATCAGTAAAAACTGTGAGTAGGAGAATGCAGGATATGATCCCAGAGTAATTCAGTCAGATGTAGCGTAAAATGTGGATGTGGGGGGCAGGTGTATAACTTGAGATAAGATGGAAAGTATGTAGTGGGTTTGATTATTTGGACTCTCTCAAGTGTCATGTTAAAGAATTGGTATTTGTTGGCAGGGGGGAATCAGAAGTCTTTTTAAAAAATTATTTATTCTAGAGAGGTAGAATGTCTGCATGAGCTCTGGGTGGGGGAGGAGCAGAGGGAGAGGGAGAGAGAGAATCTCAAGCATACTCCACCAAGACTGGAGTCCCATACAGGGCTCCATCCCACAGCCCTGGGGTCATGACCTGAGCTAAAACAAGGAGTCCGATGCTTAGCCCGCTTAACCAGCTGAGCCCCCCAGGTATCCCGGGGTCACTGGAAATTTTTAAGTGGGGCTGTTACATCATTAGAACTGTGTATTTATGAAGACTGTGTATTTATGAAGATATTAGCAGTTTGTAGTACAGCTCAGAGATTAGATTCTGCTGGGATACTTTTGTAGTAATCTAGATTAGAATGATGATGGCTTGGATTTGAATGGTAGCCATGGGAAAGAAGAGGGGAGGGCAGATTGTTGAGGGATGGGGGAGAAGTGACAAGATTGGCAGTAGTCACAGTTGACTGAAGAAACCTGAGGAATCTAGAGGCATTGAAAATTATAGTAGCCAGTCAAGTCTTAAAAGATTTCTCCATACTGTCATGTTAATTTGACTTTTTAAATTGACAATCTAATTTGTAAGCTCTATTATTTTTTTCCCACTCAGGCTGCGGAAACAGGAAGTGGAAAAACTGGTGTAAGTAATGAACTTAAGTTGACTTACTTTGTAAGTCTTGATTTTTAAAGCGAGTTTGAACAGTAGTTTTTACTTTGAATACTTAATAAAACAACATTTCCAGAATGTGAGGAATTGATTGCTTGCCCCTGAGAATGATATTTTAGTTGGCAGCTGATTTCTGAAATGAGATCTGCAGGAGTATAGGCTTAAAACTAGTACAGATATAAACTGATCTTGAATAAAGAGTTGCAGTATCTTTAATTTCTGAATTTTAATGCAATGGCTCTAGTAATAAAGGTGGCTTTCTCATTGGCCTGGACCGGGTTGGTCAGACCAGACCCTATTTTTCCTCTTTAGGTTTGTTCTGAAAGTCTCCATTGTTTATGGTTTTGGGTTGTCAATAGCCTCCTGTTTCCTTCACTTAATCAACTCTTTTGTTATCTTGCTGGTATTTTGGACTTGAGCAAATGAAATTAGAGTAGCAGTCTGGAATATGTAATTATTTAATGTGCATGTGTAACTTTTATAACATTGATTGTTAAATTGTCATTACTATTGAATATTAATGTAGAGAACTATTGTTTCTTTGATAGGCTTTCAGTATTCCAGTTATCCAGATAGTATATGAAACTCTGAAAGACCAACAGGAAGGCAAAAAAGGAAAAACAACAATTAAAACTGGTGCTTCAGGTAAGTTTTGCATATTAATATTTCCCTTCTATGTAAAAATAGTAATTCTCATTCCTGGCATTGACAGATGGGAGGTGAGAGTGTGCATTTTTATTGTCAGTGTTTGGGGGATAGGGCTGTTGGCATTTGGTGCCCTAGAAATCAGGGATGCTAAATGCCATTTATAGCATAGTAAATGGTGAAAGATTGTCTCTCCTAAAATACTAACAGTGCTTTCTTTGAGAAAACTCTGGCATTTGGAAATTATATTTAGTTATTTTAATGTTTTTCATAATGCCTTTTATGTCTGATATTAAAGATAAATTGGTATAGTATTTTACAAAAGTATTGAGGATTTTATAAAAATTGATGGAATTAGAGTCCATGATGGTGGGACGTATTTCTTCCACAGGGGAAGGAGGCATGCATTGTTTTTCCTTTAAGAAAGGAGTCCAGGAAGTTAAAACGTAAAGTGTAAATTTCAAAGTGCATTATGTTTAGTCCAGTTTACCTGGAGATCGATCCTTTTACTAGGATTTCCAGTCCTGTTTATGCCGTGGATAATGTTACATCAGTTTCCTCATCTGTAACTTGTGTTGCTTTCATTAAATGGTTCTATTTTGTTATATTTTGACAAAATTTGTTCTGTATTTTAAGTTACTTTTGTTTCATGGTACAGAACACGATTGTGACAAAATAGCAAGCTTAAGTGGAATGAACTTGCTAGATCAACATTTCTCAGCAATTTGAAAGTAACAATGTTGCATAGTTCATAGAATGAACTCATAAATAAATTGTGAGCTAATGAGTTCATTTAGGAAAGGTGGTGGTAAAAGAGAATGCTTTCAGAGGAGGGTAGTAGTACCTTCCAGAGGAGGTAGTAGTTTCAAAAATCATGGCCTGTGAGGAGAAAAGACACTAGAGGTCTAAACATAGAGAAGCAAGTGCAGAAGAGATGAGATAATTGTAAAATCACTGAAGGGATCTTGAGAGAAAATAACTGTTTCAGAAAGGACCAGGACTAATTAGAAATAATCTAATGAAGATTTCTGTTTAAGAACTTACTAGTAATTACAAGGAGCAAGGAGAGAGAGAACCTCAAGAGTAAGTTACTTCTCCATCAGAGAGTTTAAGCAGATGGTAGAGATTGTTGGGCCACAAGAAATCAAGAAAAGATTTCTGCCTTGGGCAGGAAGTTAGGCCTGAAGTATATATAGAGTATCTATAGAGTTCTCGAGCTAATACAATTCTTCGGTTATGCATAGACTATTAAGATGTTTTAAAAAAGGAAAATGTTGGTTCCATGCAAGTGAGGAGGGAGAAAAATTGTGACTTTCGAATGTGGTACTGACATAAAGGACTTGCTTTTCTTTTAAAAATGACACAGTGATACTTAACTAGATCCTGATACATTGGTCATTTATTTTTTTTAATTTTTTTTTAAATATATATATTTTTTATTATTTATTTGACAGAGATCACAAGTAGGCAGAGAAGCAGGCAGAGGGCCCTGAGCTGAAGGCAGAGGGTTAATCTAGTGAGCCACCCAGGGGCCCAACTTGGTCATTTATTTCAACGTATTTAGTTACCAAAGCTTCATTTTATCCGTGCCTTCTTAGTTACGACAGAGATCAGTGCCATCTACTACCAAGTGCTGTGAAGCAAGTGAGGAGAAAAGGCTTTAGCCCAAGGGCAATGATTATTGCTTTTCACTTTCAATTTTGCCTTTACTAGAAAGAGCAAAACGTTTACTTGTATGTTCCAAATAATTTGTAAAATCATATTAAATCTAGGTATAAATCTGAATTAAGGTATCACATGAAATATATCTTATTTTTTAGAGAGTGTTTTTAATTTCATATGATTGTGTGTGATTTATTTTAATTTTAGTTCTCAACAAATGGCAAATGAACCCATATGACAGAGGATCTGCTTTTGGTAAGTAGATAGATTTTAGCAGCTTATTTGTAAGAAATTTGTTTTTATTTTTAAAATTTTTTTTCATAATATAATTTTTTAAATTTTTTAATTTTTTATAAACATATAATGTATTTCTATCCCCAGGGGAGAATTTTTTTTTTTTAAGATTTTATATATTTATTTGACAGACAGAGATCACAGGTAGGCAGAGAGGCAAGCAGAGAGAGAGGAGGAAGCAGGCTCCCTGCCGAGCAGAGTGCCCTATGTGGGGCTTGATCCCAGGACCCTGGGATCATGACCTGAGCCGAAGGCAGAGGCTTTAACCCACTAAGCCACCCAGGCGCCCCGAGAAATTTGTTTTTAATAATACCTGAGAATAGCAAGAAAATTAAGAAAAAGAATAGTATTAAATGAAGATTTGTGGTGAAAATGAAAATGAAAAATAGTATTAAATGAAGATTTAATTTACCAGATACTAGAATGTAGTTGCTATATTTGAGTAGTTGAGTAGTGACATAGGAATAGTCAAATCAGTCATTGGAATATAATGGAAATGTGTCCTAGTATATGTGATAAGTTGACATGCATGTTTCAGGATGCTTAATTTATATACTGTGTGCTGACATGGTTTTTTGTGTTTTTCTCAAATCCAGCAATTGGGTCCGATGGTCTTTGTTGTCAGAGCAGAGAAGTGAAGGAGTGGCATGGCTGCAGAGCGACAAAGGGGTTAACGAAAGGTATTTAAATAAAGCATTTGCACTTGTATCAACTTGTAAAGTACCGTATTAATACATGAACTTTCTTCAGGTAGCTTTAAATCAAGGATCTGAAAAGATTTCTAATGTTACAAAAAGATCTATATTTCTTCGTTTGGAACATAACAAATTGTAATTCAAATCGTGGGGAAGGGCCTTCACGGTAAATGGTTCATAGGTGTGTATAAATCGCACAGTATTTTGCCCTTCTAGGGAAGCACTACTACGAAGTGTCCTGTCATGACCAAGGATTATGCAGAGTCGGGTGGTCTTCCATGCAGGCTTCCTTAGACCTAGGTGAGTGTTTCTGAAATAAACTGAATTTCCTGGTTTATATTTGTGGATTGTTGACATTTTATGATAGTAGGGAGCAAAATAATCTTAACCACACAAGTTTCTATTTTCAAGACTTGGAAATAATAAATTTATGTATACCTCACTGTGTACCAAAAAGATTTGAGGTACTAAAAATGTATACTATTACAGTGTAAAACAGGAGGAAGAAGGTTCAGAATATGAGGGAAGTCGGAGTACAGTTAGTATGCAGCAATATGTACCACACGAAACTGCATAGATGCTTTGAGTTTTTGTAGATTTTTAGATTTGTACGGAGCTTTTAGTTTTTATCTTTACTCTTAACCACATAAATAAAATACATTTTAAAATCTAGGTACCGACAAATTCGGATTTGGCTTTGGTGGAACAGGAAAGAAATCCCATAATAAACAGTTTGATAATTACGGAGAGGTAAGTTGTATTACCGACCTAATTGTAGCATTAGTAAGTTTTCTTATGTACTTATTTGGTCACTGTGACATGTCTAGGAGTATAAAAGGGACTCTGAAATTCAGGTGGATTTTCTGAACATTTTCTACACAAAGTTCAGATTCACATTTCCGTGAAGAAATGTTTAAAATGAGCTGCATATTTTTATTCTTACACCATTTATTAGTCTTTCCAAGGTATATTACTTTGTCTCTATTTTCACTTATTTTGATTTTGGCTTTGACTTGAATGTATATGTTCTTTTCTTATTTTTAGTCATGGTGAATCTAAATGGTTTTTTGTTAAGTCTTAGTCTGTAGTAAGGAGGATGAGCCTGGATGTCATGTTGATTCTAAAAAGCCTATCAGGACGTCTGTGCTATGATATATGATATGCTGTAATAAGCAATTTGTTTCATTTTTAAAGACTTTATTTTAAATAAACTCTGCTCCCAGCGTGGGTCTTGAACTCAGAACCCAGAGATCAAGAGTTAACGTGCGGGCGCCTGGGTGGCTCAGTGGGTTAAGCCGCTGCCTTTGGCTCAGGTCATGATCTCAAGGTCCTGGGATCGAGTCCCGCATCGGGCTCTCTGCTCAGCAGGGAGCCTGCTTCCTTCTCTCTCTCTCTGCCTGCCTCTCAGTGTACTTGTAATTTCTCTCTGTCAAATAAATAATAAATAAAATCTTTAAAAAAAAAAAAAAAGAGTTAACGTGCTGCATCAACTGATCCAGCCAGGTTCCCCAACAGGCTCTTTTTAACACCTCCATTAGGGCTTCAGGGAACTATTTTGAAGCACTGACTACTTTTGATGTAGCTGTACTGAACTTTTAGCTTTTTTTTTTTTTAAGATTTTATTTATTTATTTGATAGACAGAGATCACAAGTAGGCAGAGAGGCAGGCAGAGAGAGGGAGGGGAAGCAGGCTCCCCGCTGAGCAAAGACCCCCTGATGTAGGGCTCAATCCCAGGATCCTGAGATCATGACCTGAGCTGAAGGCAGAGGCTTAACCCACTGAGCCACCCTGACGCCCCTGAACTTTTAGCTTCAATTACGATTTTTCTTTCTATTAATAGCACTGCACTTTCTGCTTTTCTAGGAATTCACTATGCATGATACCATTGGATGTTACCTCGATATAGATAAGGGGCATGTCAAATTCTCCAAAAATGGTAAGCTTTCAGTGGGTTGTCTTGTTAGGGAAGGTAAGATACCCAATATTTGTGATTTATAATTCTCTTACCCTCTTCTCCAGTCCTCCCTCCCTCCCTGCCCTTTTGAACCAGTATGTTTTGAGCATTTACTCAATGCCAGGCACACCAGCAGGTGCTCTATCTAGAACAGAGGATGGAGTCAACAAACATTGTTTCATCTTGTGGATTTCCTACTGGTGGAGAAAGAGATGCAGGCTATGTTAGGTTGGAACAAGTACATTGAAAGTTGTGTAATCAGGGTAAGGGGATGGAGGGTGCTAATAGTCTAGGGGCATGCTCCTTTATACTGGGTGGTCAGTAAGCCTTCTCTGATAAGGTGCCATTTGAGTAGCAATCTGAATGAGTTTGGTGGTGGCCTGTACAAAAATCTTCAAAGAGTATTTCAAGCGGAGGGAACAGGAAATGCAAAGGCCTTGAGATAAAAATGTGCTTGAGGTGTCTGAGTGACATTGAGGAGGCCAGTAGGTCTGGAACACACTGAGCGTGGAGCAGGGTGGTGGAATGTTAGGTCAGTTGAGGTAGCGAGGCCAGGCCATATAGGGCCTTCTTAGGCCATGATATAAACTTTCTGAGTGAGATTGGAAGCCATTAGGGTTTTGATTAGCGAGAGAATTGATATCCTCTCTCTTCACTTTCACTGTTTCATGGCTTCTGTGTTAAAAACAGAGTGGTATGTGTGGCAGCGGTAGATAGGGGGCCAGTGGGTTGCTGGGGATTGTATTTGGGGCATATTAAATTTGAGATATTTACTACACATCTAAGTGGTGAAGTCAAGTCAGTGGTCAGATGTGTAAGGCCAACCCTGGTAAGGCCAACCCTGTAAGGTCAGGGTTGGTGGTACAGCTTTGGGAGACAAAGGCTTATAGATGATACTTAAAGCTAGAAGGCTGGATTCCCTACATAGGGAATGAGAGTAGATAAGGAATAGGAAGGATCTGAGTCTGGGGAATCTTTCGGTTAGAAGTCAGCAAATTGAGGAGAATCTTAGAGGTGAAGGAGGAGGAGACTCGAGAGATTGAAGTCCTGTAGTCCGCGTGATGAAAGGATTTGAAGGAGGGAAGAATCAGATTGTATCCAGTGCTTCTGGTGGGTGTAGCCTAGAAAGAAAGATGGAGATTAACCACTGGGTTTGGCAAGTACAAATCACTCATAATCTCTGTTTTGGTGAGCTTGATGGGTGAGTTGGGGGAGTGTGACTGGGAGTCACTTCAGTGATGAGAATGGGATGAATTGAAATGACACAGGGACGGTGGAAATCAGGGAGTTTTACTACACACGGGAGAAGAAAAATAGAAGGTAGAGGAAGATGTCGATTCAAGGAGGTTGTCTGTGTTTTAATGTTACAATATGGTTGTGTGCCATGGGCTGTCTCGTCGAAGTGTCTAATGGAAGGTGATCCATTATGAAGGGAAAAATGTGGAGTGGGAGAAGGGGCACTTGTAGGAGTAAAGTAAGAAGTGAAGAGTTTGACATTAGGCAGCCCAGTTTAGCCGTGGGAGCAGGACGGGAACGCATGCATGTGGGTGGGTTGAGAGATTTGATGATGTGAGCATACGGACGTTCTTTCCTGATCATTTTGTTTTCCTCAGTCTCTTTCTCTCCCTCTTTTTTTTTTTTTTTTTTTTTTTTTTAGGAAAAGACCTTGGTCTGGCCTTTGAAATACCACCACATATGAAGAACCAAGCCCTCTTTCCTGCTTGTGTTTTGAAGGTAATCAGAAAAATGTTGCTATGATTATAAGCTACTTTGATCTGCTTTATTTTGTACTGGTTAGTTTGCTGTTAGGTTAAGAATTTTCATTTTCTCCCTTTCTTCCATGGTAGAATGCTGAACTAAAGTTTAACTTCGGTGAAGAAGAATTTAAGTTTCCACCAAAAGATGGTTTTGTTGCTCTTTCCAAGGCACCAGATAGTTGTGTTGTCAAATCACAGCACACAGGTATTGCTTTTGAGTGGGTAAGAATTGCAAGAATGGGGTACTGGCTAAAACTCCAGTAAGGAGGCTTCTCCTAGTGAGTGAGTTACACGTGCTCCCTGTGCTGCTTTAGTCACACATCTTTACTTAACACGTCAGTAAAATTCAGTTTCAAAACCTGATTCATAAACTCTTGAGTATTTGGTTTTGTTTAGGCATTTTGGGGAGACTGATCATGGTGATGGTATCTAGTATTTATAAAATTGTGCTTATTAAGTGCTGTGGCACTGTGTTAAGTTCTTTACATAGATTATTTAATCTTCACAGCCCTATAAGGTAGTACTCTTCCCATTTTACAGACAAAGACCTCGAGGAATAGGGACTTGACGTAACTTGCCCAAGGTCACACAGCAAGTAAGTGGTAGAACTGAATTTAAACCCAAGCAGTTGGACTTGAAAGCTCATACTCTTACCATTGTGTTGGCTAATCTATGTCAGTTAGTTAAAGTAACTGAATTTCATAGCTTGTTTCATAGCTTGTTTACTTTATCACAAAACATATGATCAGTTGTAATCATGCAAGTAAATTTAAAGAAGCTATAGTTGATTTTAGGAATCCTAGCTTTATTTTGTTTTATGACCGTGTCCTGTAGTTTTTTGACAGTTACTGAAATTTTTGATACTGGAATATTTGTGCTCATGCTTTAAGAGTAAAGGTATTGAGATGTGATTTGAACACGTTCCCATCGTTTTCATTTTCTTAAGGTAATGCGCAAGTGGCACAGACGAAGTTTCTCCCCAACGCTCCGAAAGCTCTCATCGTCGAACCCTCCCGAGAGTTAGCTGAGCAGACTTTGAACAACGTCAAGCAGTTTAAGAAATACATTGATAATCCTAAATTAAGGTAAAGCTTCCTTTTGTGCTCAAATGCTTTGTTTTTAGGTTTGAGGTGTTTTGGAAGAAGAGTAAGAAAAAAAACGAGGTGGAAATTCAGTATGCACATACATGCACAGGTGTGAGTGTATAACTTTAACTTTGATATATAGTAGCAAGTAGTTTTTATATAAAAATTTTTTTAAAAAATATTTTTGTTTTGTTTTGTTTCGAAAGAGAAAGAGAGAGCTTGCGTGCTCCCGCGCTGGGGTCGGTGGTGGGGAGAGGTGTGGAGGGGTGGGAAGGGCAGAGAGACTCTTGAGCGGACTCTACTCCCAGCCCAGAGCCTGACAGGAGGCTGGATATCACAACCCGGAGATCATGACCTTAGCTGAGTGAGACGCCTTCCAGGCACCCCTAAAACTCTTATTTGATAAGTTTGTTCAAAGATAAGTAAATTGAGATTTTTCTCGTACATGAAATGCCATGGTTTGCAAAACAATATCAGTAATTTTAATTATTTTGTATTTTTTTAAAAAATTTTTATTTATTTGACAGATCACAAGTAGGCAGAGCAGCACACCGAGGGTGATGGGGGATGGAGGCTCCCTGCTGAGCAGAGAGCCAGATGTGGGGCTCTATCCCAGGACCCTGAGATAATGATTTGAGCTGAAGGCAGAGGCTCAACACACTGAGCCACCCAGGCACTCCATTTTTTGTATTTTTAAAAGATTTTAGAGCACATGTATGCACGCAGGGGTGGGGGGTGCAGAGGGGCAGAGGGAGAGGGGAAAGAGAATCTTAAGCAGACTCCTCCCTGAACACAGAGCCTCAAGTGGAGCTCGATCTCATGACCCTGAGAGATCATGACCTGAGCCAAAACCAAGAGTTGGAGGCTTAACTAACTATGCCACCACACGCCCAGAAATTAATATTTTTAAGGGAACATTTCATTCACTGTTAGATCCATCACTTCATTTGTGTAGAAAATATCACTGTTTCCTACATGTTGGTAAACAGTTTGGGGAAGCTGAGTCTAGCCTGTCTCACAGGAAAGAGAATTTTCCATTCGGGCTTTCACTGGTCACTGCCTAGTCGGAGGGCTCCCGGAACCCCTGGAGGGAGACCGTAAGTGAAGTGATCTTGTGGAGCTCCTTGCTCAGTAGCAGTCCCTTTTGTCTTGAGGAAGGCCATGCCTTATAAACTACTGTGTGAGTTGATTTGTTACTTGATTTTTGTTAATTACCTTTTTTATTGAGACATAATTCTCACACCATAAAACCCACCATTTTAAAGTGTACAGTTGAGTGGTTTTTGGCACAGTCAGGTTGTGCCAGCATCACCACTCCCTGATTTCAGAAATTTGAAATTGCTGGCATTTTTAAAAAATATTTTATTTATTTGTCTGTCAGAGAACGAGAGAGCAAGCGTCAGGCAGGAGGAGAAGCGGGCTCCCTGCCTGCCGAAGGAGCCAGATGCAGGACTAGATCCCTGGCCCCTGG
This sequence comes from Mustela lutreola, assembly GCF_030435805.1. Taxonomy (NCBI): domain Eukaryota; kingdom Metazoa; phylum Chordata; class Mammalia; order Carnivora; family Mustelidae; genus Mustela; species Mustela lutreola. Next base: position 135,042,843 of record NC_081298.1, on the reverse strand, counting down.
GATCATGACCTGAGCTGAGGGCAGATGCTAAACGACTGAGCCACCCAGGCGCCCCAGGACCATTTTTTTTAACACTGATCTTTTTTTAACTTATAAGTTAAACTTACTCAGGGATAAATTATACTTCATACAGTTTTTTAGGTGAAATAATTCTTAGTTTTGTTTTGAGGATTGATGCATATGTCGCTCATTGGGGAATTATTTGAATATCCTACTATGTGTGGAGTCTTGGGCTCTGGATCAGCGGCATAACAGTGAGACAGTCTTTGTTTTCACAAGATTAAGTGTGGGAGTGGGGGGATTGTGTGAAAGGGAGAGAAACAATGGAATAAATGGGGTAGAATGCCTTGGAGATATGATAGGGAAAGTCACTGTAGGAAAACACAACCAGGACATCTGCTTTATGTCAGGGACTTGGAATTCTTCACAAGGGAGTGTGTTTTGAAAGAATGTAAAATGCTAATATGAATGGATTTTTGTACTGTAATTATGTGTAAAGGTTAACATACCCTTGGACAGGGACTGGAAGGGAAAATGAATAATAAAATCTATTTATTAAGAAGGTAAAATTGTAGGGGTGCTTGGGTGGCTCAGTGGGTTAAGCCTCTGCCTTCCGACTCGGGTCACGATCTCAGGGTCCTGGGACTGAGTCCCGCATCGGGCTCTCTGCTCAGCAGGGAACCTGCTTCGCCCTCTCTTCCTGCCTCTCTGCGTACTTGTGATTTCTTTCTGTCTGTCAAATAAATAAAATCTTTAAAAAAAAAAGGTAAAATTATGTTTTACTTATTTTGGTATTCTGTATAAATGAACCTTCCTTGAAAACCCAGCTCAAGTCCTAGTCTGTGAGGCTAGCCTGGCTGTACCAGCCCAGTCCTTTCTCCCTCCTTGGACACCTGACTGTGTGTGCTTCACCTTAATCCTTATACACTGTCACATGGTAGTGTTCTTGTTTTAAATATGCATAGTTTTGCTCATCCCAACTTAGCTTTGTAATCCTTAAGTCAGGGGCTGTTTTTTTATATTCCTCAAGCATACAGTGCTTTGTACACAAGGATAGATTGGGCTATGTGTGTATCTTCTGCTAAATTCATAGGGATAAATACAAGTGATAAGGAAAGTGGAAAAGAGTATTGTAGCAGAAGAAATGATAGATTTAAGGATCATAGTTTCCAAACCTGGGAACTTAGGGACTTTATTTAAAGATACAAATTGTTAATTCTTCTCTTAGATATTTAATATTAGATATTTATTCTCTTAGATATTTTGAATCAGAATTTCCAGGGGATAGGAATTAGAATTTTTTTGTTTTCTTTAGGAAGAATGGCAGCTCTTCCAGGTGATTCCTATATAAATAATCTGGCATCTAATATTACCATATTTAGGAAATATAACAGCTACTAGAATGGTTATAACAGCTCTAGAATGGTACATGGTTAGGGAATATGCCAAGGTAATGGACATTCATAGGTGAGAAAGCACTTTGTGTTTCGTATTTCTTGTAAATTGTTCAAGATGAGGATAGGAAGCCATAAAGCCAACTTTTAATCAGTTGTAGTGTTAAAAGACTTAGTGTTAAGGTCGTCTACTTTCTTAGTGTGTTCTAGGATTTTTTAAAAGACTGTGGTCATTAAGAGTAAAATTAATAAAGGAAGATACATGGTAGGTATTTCTGATTGGACGTTGCTGGCTATATCAGGAAGTAATTTTGCTTGCTTTATAAAGAGGAGACAATCTTTTTTTGTAAATAGCTTTAGTTGCATCTAATTCACATACCCTACAACCCACTCTTTAAAGTGTTCCGGTTGCTTTTAGTTTTTCTATTATATTCACAGAGTTGTATTGCTGTCACCAAAACCGTTTTTAGACTTTCTCCTCACTCTCAAAGGAAGCACTGTACCCATTAACAGCCATTCGGTTTCCGCCTGACCTCACCATGCCAAGGCAGCCACTGATTTATTTTCTGTCTGTAGATTTGCCTGTTTTGGACATTTTACATAAATGGGATTGTGTGATACATGTTCTTTTGTGACTGCCACTTGCACTTAGCGTGATGTCATGGTTCGTTCATGACACAGTGTGGATCAGTGCTTATTTCTTTTATATTGCCAAAAAGCATCCCATTTATTTGCATGGACCATGTTTTTACTTATGCGTCCATTAAGTGAGGGCGTTTGGGTTGTTGCCACTTTTTGGCTGCTGTGTTATGAACATTAGTATGCAGGTTTTTGTGTGGACTCATTTTCATCTCTTCTGGATATATACGGAGTGGAATTGCTGCATCTTATAGTATTAGCTTCATGTTCAGTGTTTTCAGGAACCACCCAGCTGTGTTCTAAAGTGACAACATGGTATTACGTTCATACTAGTAATGTTGAAGGTTCCAGTTTCTCCAAATCCTCAACACTTACCTCTCATTTGATTGTAGCCATCCTAATGGGTATGAAATCATATCTTATTATGGTTTTGATTTGCATTTCCCTAATAGCTAATGGTGTTGAACATCTTTTCTTAGGCTTATTGGCCATTTGTAATGTCCACATTTTATTTCCCGTTTTTCATTTGGGTGGTTTTGTTGAGTTATCAGAGTTCTTTATATATTCTGATACGCATATGATATTATTTATTAGATATAGGATTTGTGGATATTTTCACTCTCTTGATAGTGTCTTTGAAGTACAAAGGTTTTTATTTATTTATTTTTTTAAAAAATTTTATTTATTTATTTGACAGAGATCACAAGTAGGCAGAGAGGCAGGCAGAGAGAGAGAGGGAAGCAGGCTCCCCGCTGAGCATAGAGCCCGATATGGGGCTCGATCCCAGGACCCTGGGATCATGACCTGAGCCGAAGGCAGAGGCTTTAACCCATTGAGCCTCCCAGGTGCCCCGAAGTACAAAGGTTTTTAATATTGAGGTCTGATTTATTTTTTTCATTTGTTGCTTTTGTTTTTGGTGTCCCATATGATAAGACTTTGCCTACCCAAAGTCATGAAAATTTACCCCCTTGTTTTCTTCTTAAAGTTTTACAGTTTCGTGTCTTGTAATTGCACCTGTAATTTATTTTGAATTAATTTTTGTGTGTAGTATTAAAAAGAGGTCTAACCTCATTCTTGCGCATGTGCATATCCATTTGTCCCAGCACCATTTGTTGAAAAGGCTGTTCTTTCCCCCACATAGAATTGCCTTGGCATAATGTGATCTTTTTTAATCTAAGCATTAAAAAAATTTTTTTTGGAATGAGAAAAATTCAACAATGTGAAAGAATATCCTGTGAAAAATAAGTATTTCAGCTAGTCCCCCAGTTTTTAGTTATCCCATCTGGAGGCAACTTTTAACAATTGATACTTATATATTTCAGAGATATAATTTATACACATACAACCACAAATGTTCAAGAAGGTAGATTGGAAGCAGATTTTGGAGCCCTGGGAATTAGCCTAGTACAGGAGGACATGGAAACGAATGAGAACTGGTGTCTTCTGGGTCTCAGGTGTTCACGTGCTCCTCTGCACGGCCTGTTCTAGCATTTATGCGGCTGCTGCAAGTGAAGTGCTTAAATTCCACCCTTCTCCAGTCTTTGGTTGTAGATTGTTTCTCAGTTACTTAATTTACCCTTAATTTCCACCGAAAAGAAATGGATACAAGTCAAACAACACGGCCAGCTTGAATCGTTCTCTATGTTATCATTATGGTATTTATTTCAGGGAGCTTCTGATAATTGGAGGTGTTGCGGCACGGGATCAGCTCTCTGTTTTGGATAATGGGGTAAGTTGTACTTTTAATTTTTAAGAGGTTACGTTATGAGCTATCATTTTGGCAGTTGTAGTTCTGTTGTGTTTCAAGAAAAATTAAGTGAGTCTGAAATTAGAACAAGAGCAAAACAAAATTTGTTCAAAAACATGTTGCAAGTATGTCTTTTCTTTTCCCAAGTGTATACAGCACGGTAGTTTCTTCCAAACCCCTCATGCAAAATTCAGCATACTTTTTTTTTTTTGGTTTACCTTTTGAGCACTTGAGGATTTTCTTCTTGCTTTCTCATGAATTAAGAATCCTTTCTTTTGGGGCACCTGGGTAGCTCAGTGGGTTAAGCCTCTGCCCTCAGCTCAGGTCATGATCTCAGTGTCCTGGGATCAGGCCCCGCATGGGGAATCTCTGCTCAGCAGGGAGCCTGCTTCCCTCTCTCTCTCTGCCTGCCTCTCTGCCTACTTGTGATCTCTGTCTGTCAAATAAATAAAATCTTTAAAAAAAAAAAAAAGTATCCTTTCTTGGAGATAATGGGAAAAAAAGAAACTGGAGTTAAGAATAGAAATGGAAATCAAGTGGATTGCAGAGAATGTGGACATTTTGGCAGTGACCCAAGGGACGGATGAAAAGTGATAAACTCTGGCTTCAGGAGGAGGGAGATGAGTTCAGATATGGGTCAGGGGAGTCTTACAAAGGGTGCGTAGGCATGCAGTTACAAAAGACAAAGCTAGGACTGGGATCCTTATTATAAGGTAATATTCTTAACTGGGCTCATCAATCCTGTGGCGCTAGATATAGATAGGACTTCATAAAATATTTCATATGTGTGAAGTAACTTGTCCCTTTCAAATTTCTCTCCCATTTCCTTCCCTAAATATTTTATTATTTGCTCTAACCCACCTGATACTGAGTCATGGCGAGGAGTTATGTCCATTTCTTTCAGTTCCACTGGTGCCCCTGTCAAATGAAATTTTATGCTGTGTGGTTTAGATTGACCTGGTATGACATATTAAAAGCAAGGAATCCTATTACTATACTTGTTAATACTATTTTAAGATAGTAATATTGCTTTGATATGTTCTTATTTGCTGTGCTATATTTTTTAGTGGTTGTAAGAGATTTAATGTTCATTTCCATTCTTGGCTCCTCAAACCCAAATCCATTTTCTTCAGAAGTTATTAAGTTTCTTAACTCCTGTTTTCCAGCTGTAGAGATTTTAGGGAATTCTGTATGCTTCTGTCATTCATATCTAAATTTAGTACTGGCTAAATCCAATGGTAGTTTTATTCTGTGGCTTTCTTGACACCTTCAGAGCCATTCTGCTTAGGGAATCTAATACATTCTCTTTCCGCTCTTTCCATCTATATTCTGTCCTCCTGTGATCTCCCATCATCCTCTGGCTCAGCCGTAGTCCTGTGTTGTGTCTTGTCATGGGCTAAAGTCAGCTTTGGAGTGAGAGAGTAGAACTGTGTAATTTTTACAATTTTAAAAAGTTGCAAAAAAAAAAAAAGTTGCACAGTTAAGCAACATGTGCAGTTGACGCCCAGAGGAGTAATTAGTGCTATTATACAGGTTTTTCCAGCTTATCATTTTTTAAACCTGAGAGACCTGGTATATATATTTCACATAAAGTGAGTTTTCATACTGACTTTAGCTGCTGAAATTGAGGAGAGTGGAGACTGATATGTGGGTTGGAATCCTATCGTAAAGAGATGTTATAGTAAAGAGTAAAGAATCAGAGGGATATTTTGTTCATTGCTATGTATAGGACCTGTCACCGTGCTTGGCACATAGCTGGTTCTTAATACATTAAACAGGCCTTATCTTCATATTTTCAGGCAATATTCTCTACTTTGAACTGAGACTTGCTTATAGTTATCAGTACTAATGAAATAGTATTCTCCCCATTTTTATAGATTAGGAAGAGGACTTATACTGAATATTAAGTCACTTGCCCAACATCTTATAGCCTCTAGGTAGCGCTTACTTTAAAACCCATATTCCTGATCACTGTGAACTTGATTAAAAGATGCATGTGTGAATGTAAAATACTGTTCATTGTTTGTACTGGTGTGGAGTTTATTATTCTCTTCCCTTTGAGTATGTTTGAGAATTTTTATAATAAAAAGTTAAAATAAACCTTGTTCTTGAGTTAGACCTTTTCTCTTGTTTGTACCAAGTTTGAAATTCCAATTTGGATACTTACAAGCTGTATCATTTAAGTTCTTGTGATTTTTAGTATTCTAAACTTCAGTTTCCTCATGTAAAAATATGAATATTTAGGGTATCTGGATGGCTTAGTCAGTGAAGCATCCGATTCTTGTTCTTAGCTCAGGTGTTAAACTTGGGGTCATGAGCTGAAGCCCCCCTGGGGCTGTTTTGGGCTTCCCACTGGGCATGGAACCTACTTAAAAAAAATAAAAACAAAAACAAAAACGAATAATAATAGTAGTATTTCCTTTCGTGGTCATGAGATGATAACAGTAGTTTTAAAACATTAGCACGGTGTTGTATCAGTTGTCAGAGCCATCTTGCATCGCCAAAGGTGTTGCCCATTTCAAAAAAAGGGAAAGTTGAAAGTAGAAGAGATGAGGTCACACCGCTGGGTGGTGGAGCTGGCGTTTGAATCTGGCTGAACTTCAGAGTTCCCAAAAATTCATTCACTCACAGAATACAAATTTTATGTATTAGACTGTACGTAACAGTTAAGGATGTCAAAATCAGTTATCCAAAATCTTCACATTAATTCCAAACCAAATACAGGTATGGTAATAGGGCATTATCTACAGTTCCTGTTCTGAGAATTTCGAGCTGATGATGACTGCTTCAGTGTGCATGTTTTCACCGTAAGTAAACCACCGTTTGTTGCTGTTTTACAGTGATCAGAATAGTGGTTTGGTTTTCATTAGGTGCTTTTGATATTTTTCAGGTAGATATAGTTGTTGGCACTCCAGGAAGACTAGATGATTTGGTGTCAACTGGAAAGCTGAACTTATCCCAAGTTAGATTCCTGGTCCTGGATGAAGCTGTATGTTGAAATATAGTCGTACTTTAAAAAAATTTTTTTGCTTGTGTTTCGGGAGATAAAATATGTAAAATGATGGAAAAAACCACAATTCAGTCATGATTCTAATACCTAGAAATAATCATTACTAGTAGTTTGGTATATTTTCATCCACTCCTTGTATTTATATAAATACTATTTTACATGGTAAATCAAGTTATGTGAATCTAGGAAAACTTTTTTTTTTCTTAATAAAGTCTCTTAAGTATTTCATGTCCTTATTTGTGAACAGTTTTTAAAGGCTGTCTAGTGGTCTATGATATGGATATTTCATGGTTTATTTAACCACTCTTGTGACTAGATATGCAGATTTGTTTTTTACTCCAAATAGCTATCTTTGTTGATACATAGATTATTTTACACATTATAGTTATTTTTTTATGTTAGAGTTGCACAATGTAAAGTCTAAGAACATTAATGTCTTGGAAGCTCTTTTTTTTTTAAAAATTTTTTATTTTTTCAATTTCTTTTCAGTGTACCAGAATTCGTTGTATATGCACCACACCCAGTGCTCCATACAGTCCGTGCCCTCCATAATACCCACCACCAGGCTTCCCCAACCTCTCATCCCCCGCCCCTTCAGAACCCTCAGATTGTTTTTCAGAGTCCATAGTCTCTCATGGTTCACCTCCCCTTCCAATTTCCCTCAACTCCCTTCTCCATCTTCTTGGAAGCTCTTGAGACATACTTTCAAAGTATTTTCAGTATGAGTTGAGGTGGTTTTTTAATACTGAGGATTTAATATTTTAATATTTAAATTATTAAATATAAAATTTAATATTTTCATATTAAAATTACATGTTTAAGGATATGTGATAGAAACTGTCATCTCTAGTATTCATTTTAGAATACTGGAGTATAGTTTTTGGGTTGTTTATGGTCAGCTTTTTTATATTCTAGTCACATGGAATTAAAGTTGAATTTATAACTTGTCTTCATCTGATGGGAAATAATCATTTTGAGAATATGGGGATATGTATGTTTATGAATACATTCCCATTATCTTTTTACACTTGATTTACAAAAGAAAGATTCAGGTATTGATTAAAAAATTTATGCTTTTCTTTGCTTCTCATTCAGGATGGGCTTCTTTCTCAAGGTTACTCTGATTTTATAAATAGGATTCATAATCAGATTCCTCAGATTACCTCTGATGGGAAAAGACTTCAGGTATGAAATGACAGATGCATCTTAAAATACATGTGGACAGTTGTTATGTGTTAATGCTTATTTTGTTTTGTTCTACATTTTGTTTTGGTGTCTTATGATTACATTAACTGCCAAATAAAACATTTTCGTTATTACCTGAGTAAATAGTACACACAAAGAAACGGTCTTGAAAGCTGCGCATAGAAATGAAGAAGAAGGGAACTAAAGAAAATTAGGTGTCACAGAAGATGATAAGCAAAAAATTCTTAGTTGTTTTTTTTTCTACAGAGCATTTAGAGTTTATATTTCGGACTGTGAGGAGGACTGCTTCGTGTTTGAGGGGGCAATATCATGAGCTGTTGAAAACAGCTGTTGTCATTATTTCTTAAAATATTACTCTTATTTTTCTCACCTTCACTTCCTAGGAAGAATTTGAGAGGTAGAAGAGGCTTTAAGGGGGAGAGAAGGGAACAAACAGTAACTTCTTCATCTTAGTCTTCGTAGGACCTCGTGGAATCGATGGCATGGTTTCCGTAGCAGCGAGGGGACTCACTGGGAGCGAGGGGACGGACTGTGAGCGAGGGGATTGTAGTTCAGAGAGATTAACCGGCCCAGAGTTCTGTCACCAGTTGCTGCTGCAGGGTTCGGTATTAAACTCATCTGTAGATTCCAGGTTAACATGCTTTGGGGCCCACATTAGTATTCATATGGTGGAATTATTACTGTAAAATAAAAGTTGATCTAAACTTTTTTTTCCCTCTTAGGTGATTGTTTGCTCTGCTACTTTGCATTCTTTTGATGTGAAGAAGCTGTCTGAGAAGATAATGCATTTTCCCACCTGGGTTGATTTAAAAGGAGAAGACTCCGTTCCGGACACTGTACACCATGTGGTTGTCCCGGTGAATCCCAAAACTGACAGACTCTGGGAAAGGCTTGGGAAAAACCACATTAGAGTGAGTACTACACACTGTTAACATTTATGGGGAATAAAACTTACATAAACTAGCTTAACCTTGGGCTCTTAGTGATGCTTATAGCCAGATACTGTACCTGAGAAAAGAGAAATCCACCCAGTGACTGCAAAAGGTTAGGCCTTGAGAGCACAGAATAAGTGATGGGCTTTTATTTTTTTCTCTGTAAGAGTTACTTTTTTTTTTTTTTTAAGATTTTATTTATTTGACAGAGAGAGGTCACAAGTAGGCAGAGAGGCAGGCAGAGAGAGAGGGGGAAGCAGCCTCCCTGCTGAACAGAGAGCCTGATGCGGGACCTGATCCCAGAACCCTGAGATCATGACCTGAGCCGAAGGCACTGAGCCGCCCAGGCGCCCCCTCTATAAGAATTACTTTCAATGATCATCTTCCTTGATGTAATTTTGATAAATGAGTAGGATAATATATATACCTAGATCTAATTTCAGATACAATGATGCTGTTTTCAATAATATTTTAGTGTCCTCTTGAGGTTCCTTATTTTCCTAAAAAGAAATTTCATGTGTCTACCTAGTGTTTTTTCCCTCCGCTGTTCTTAGATTTACCTTTATAAAATAAGGGTGTGTTGTATATTATAAGTATATAATATTCTAAAAGCCACCTTTTTTATTACATCTAAAAGCCATTTTTATTACATTTAAAATTGCTTAGTCTTAGACTTACAGTTAATAAAGGGTTTTCTAAATCTGAAGAATGCTTTTGCCTAGTCTGAAATGTAGTCTAAAGTTAGGTACATTTTTCCTTTAAAAAAATGATATCTGTTTGGAATCCTTACTTAACCACTTGCTACCCTTTGTTAACCTTTTCTTTTAATAGACTGATGATGTACATGCAAAAGATAACACAAGGCCTGGTGCTAATAGTCCAGGTAAGTTGAATGAGTGATTAAGTGAGTGAATGAATGAATGGGCGAATGAATTAATGAATGGTTTTGAAAGATTTTGAAAACAAATTGGTTTGTTTTAATTGAATTTATGCCCCATCTATTCTCATGAAGGCTTTGAAGTGACCTATAAAATTAGAACAGGAAATCTGAAGATAAAAGCACCAAAAATAATAAGGAAATGAGGGAAATGTTGATACCAGTCAGCTAAGAGCAGCATTAATCACTGAATTTCAGATGTTAGTCTCTTGACAGCTAGGTCACACATACTTTGGATTTTGGAATTCTTTTTTTTACCATAGGATATTAGCACAATTCTCTGGCAACAGATTTTATATTGGTCCTGAATTTCTGGAGAAATGTCACATAGATTCTTCACTGAGGGAATTAAGTAATAAAGGAAAATGTCTTTAGCTTACAACTTTGTGGAAGATACAGAAATTATCTTGAAATAGTTCATTCTTTTTGTAAATGGTAAGGTATATCTAACACAAAATTTCCCGTTTTAACCATTCTGAAGTGGATCAAGTTCAGTGGCATGAAGTACATTCCTACTTTGCATCCATGGCCACCATCCATCTCTAGGCCGTTTTCATCCTCCTAAACTGAATATCATTAGATCATTAAATATTTATTGGTTTTTAAAAAGGTGAACATTTAATTCAGTGAAGATATTTATTTGCAGAGCAGAGACTGTTTGTTTCAGGTTCATAATATTTTAAAGATCTATGAGTGTACATTCTTTTGCAAGGATCGTGCTTATCGAATGTTGAGTAGATCTCAGACCCATTAGGCTGCATGTTTAATGTTTGATGTCTCACGTGGGTCATTGGGGAGGGTGAGACTGCATTTGCTTCACGGTTGGATCCATGTGTAGGTTTATGGCAAGTATCTGAAAGGTGAATTTTCTGAAATCTTGATTAAATAGAGTCCCTTTGGATTCAGTTTTATGTGCAGTTCCAAATTTATAAGGTGTATGCTCAAATAGCCTTTTTGTTGGAGAGGAGCAGAGACCCTGATGATTCAAAATAATGTGTCCTCCCACTGTTTGAGAATACATTTTATAAAGTATAAATTGTTACTTCATGTATTTTTTCTTGTAAATGTTTTGCTTAGTTTATATAACAATTAGATATGGCTAGAGAGACTTTAGAAATATGGTGGGTTACAGAATTAAAATTTCCCATTAGATAGTTGGTAACTGTAGCATTAGCTTCCCACTGAAACAGATGGGGGGTGATGGCTAAGAAAGGACTTCGTTTGACATACAGTTTTTTTATTCCGTAGAAGTATGAACTTTCTGGTGTTAAATTTAAGAAGTACATTGATTATTTTTAAAAGGGGTTAAAATAATTGAGTAAACATTTATTGAGCAGTTAGGGGAGTTAATGCAAGGCAGCATATGATTAGTTGTCCATGAGAGATAGGAACAGAGTTTTGTTGTAGGTATGAAGCTCTGTTTGCTTGTGGTTATATGTCTGTTTCCCTCATAAGAGGTACGATTATAGGTGTTTTGGTGCCCATAAGGTGGCACAAATGCACATTAACAGAAACAGGAATAAATGAGTGAATGGATATTCTCACCTTTTCATCCTATCTTAATCTCACTTATTTTTTATTAAAGCCAAGTATTGTAGGTGAGTTAGGCAGTAAGTCTGTGACTGTAATTATGTGTGTTTATATCAGTTTTAGATTGAAATTCTTTTTCTGTTTTTGTTGTTGTTATGGTATTCAAGAGATGTGGTCTGAAGCTATTAAAATCCTGAAGGGGGAGTATGCTGTCCGGGCCATCAAGGAACACAAGATGGATCAAGCAATTATCTTCTGTAGAACCAAAATTGACTGTGATAACTTGGAGCAATATTTTATGCAACAAGGAGGAGGTAATGTTTCCTCACTTGAAATAAATTGTGTTTATTTCCTCATTTAATAGATTATTAGTCTCATGTTGATGCAGTCTCGAATGCATGCACAGAATTTAAAGTAGCAGTGGTGCATTGTAAGTATCTGTGCTTATCTAGTACTTTTTCATAGGATAAGCCCCAGGCAGACAGTGAGGGCTTTCCATGCAGGTACAGGTGCATTACATTGTTCTGAGGTCCTGCTGCCATTTGGAAGAAGGGTAATGTTATTGATTAACTTTAATGTTAAAATTTCAAGTTATAATCATTAAATAAGAGAATGTATATTTTCTAAGCCAATAAATGGAGAAAAAAAATATCTTAAAAAGGCTAAGAAAGCTAGAGGAAACATAATAAGAAATAGCAGAATGGTTAGAAATTACAGAGTAAGATGGCTGGTGGAAAAATCTGAGTGTAAACACTATATAAGTCCTTGGTTAAAAGGTGTAGATGGTTAGACTGGATAAAATCTAGCTGTTTGCTATTTATAAGAGGTATACTTAAAACCTGAGGACATGGAGAGATTGAAAGTGGCTGAAGAAATATATGTATCATCTAAACTACCAGTGAAAAGAAAGTCGGTCTAGCTATGTTAACAAGAGATGCAGTAGAATTTAAGACAAATATTAACTAGAAATAAAGTCCCTATGTAATCAAATATTTAATCTATAATGAGTATAGGATGATTCTAGTGTTACGCTCCTTATAACATATAAACCAACATGAAGAGATGCTCAACATCTCAGTCATTAGGGATATGCAAAATCACAGCATAGTAGCACTGTACGCTCATTATAATGGCTAGATTAAAAATCCAAGGCCACTTTTTGGCGGGGTTGTTGAGCAGCTGGAGTACTCACACTGTTGCTGGACAGCCATGTCGGTACAAGGGCTTCCATTTTTATTTGTTTTTTTTTTTTTAAATATTTATTTATTTATTTGGCAGAGACATAGTGAGAGAGGGAACACAAGCAGAGGGAGAGGAAGAGAGAGAAGCAGGTTTCCCGCTGAGTCGGGACCTGGATGTGGGGCTTGGGATCATGACCTGAGTTAAAGGCAGACGCTTAACTGACTGAGCCACCCGGGCTCCCCTGGTCTTACATTTTTAAATAAAATTAACATTGCTATCTTATGGCTTAGTAATTCAACTCCTAGTTACTCAAGATAAATAAAGTTTATCCAAGAGTTATTGACAGAAGCTGTGAGCAAGAGTGGTCATAGCAGCTTTATTTATAATAGCCCCAAACTGAAGATACACCAGGTGGCTGTCAGTAGGGAAATGGCTTAAACCAGATGTGAAATATTTAGTCACTGGAAATACTGCTCAGTGATACAAAGGAATGGACTATTGGTGGACTCAGCAGCTGTGGGTGAATCTCAGACATCTTGCAGAATGAAGATTCTTTATACAAGCCTATATTCTGTATGATTCCATTTATGTGAAGTTCTAGAAGAGTCAGAATTAATCTGAAAGGGGAAGAAACCCACAACATTGGTTTTTCCCCAGCATAATGGGAATGGGGGTACTTTGTGAAGTGACATTCATATTTTCTATCTTGATAGGACTTTGGGCTTGCATAGGTGCGTGCGTTTGTCAAAACTCACCAGACGTCCGCTTAAGATTTGTACATTTCCTTGTATGTAACTTTCACCTTGAAGGAAAATCATAAAACCTAGACAAATAACTGCATTCTAGTTAATGAGATGCATGCTGAACTGTACAGATATTTGCAGTTTATATTGAAATGCATCAAAAATAGAAAAATGAATTGATAGGAAAAAGAGCTAGACAGGCAGTAAAGTAAATATAGTAAATGTTAGTGGTATAATCTAGGAGGTGAAAATACAGCTATTTACTTTGAGATCTTTTCATTGTTGCTGTGTTTGAAAATTAATGTTGAAAAATATATAAAGCAAAAATTGACAGATGTATCCTGGTAACAGATGAATCCTGCTTTCATAGTGGGGAGAACTCGAACACATCTCTCTCTCTCTTTTTTTAAAGATTTTATTTATTTATTTGACAGACAGAGATCACAAGTAGGCAGAGAGGCAGGCTGAAAGAGAGAGAGAGGAAGAAGCAGGCTCCCTGCTGAGCAGAGAGCCCGATGCGGGACTCGATCCCAGGACACTGGGATCATGACCTGAGCTGAAGGCAGAGGCTTAACCCACTGAGCCACCCAGGGGCCCCAGACACATCTCTTTTTATAATTGGTGTATGTCAGGGAGCCAGAAAACTCAAACAGTTTAAAAAGTTTGAACTGATAGTTATATGAGGAATAGGTTCTATTGCTCATCACTGTGAACAGTTTAGTACCATCCGGTCCCCGCCCCTGCTGCCCCCAAGTTCTAGCAAACAACCTTGCTTGGTTGTTTTAGTTATAGTGACTGTTCTATAATACTTCTTCCTGTCCATGTTGGTTTTAAATGGAGAATTTGATTATTTGGTTAGAAAAGCCATTGCTCGGGACACCTGGGTTACCAAAGTAACACAGTTTATACCAGAACTTCAGAGGTTTAACAGAGGAAAATAAAGGATTCCTCCTCTCTCTATACATGGCTTGACTGGGGAGTAGGAATGTGTGTGTGTGTGATACTCCCCTAAACAACTTGAATTCAGAATGCAGTAAGGCCTAAGGGGTAGGCCTCTGGAAGTTCTGATTAGCTATTATTTATTCTCTGCAAAATTAGTTCTTGTATTCATTTTGGGTGGGTAGCTTTCATGGTATATTTTTCTTGAATGCTGAAGTAATTTTATTGAACTTAAAATTTACTATGTAGAGTAGTTATGGTATTATTGTTACTCTGCATTCCTGCTGGAGCCTACGGGTTCTTTTGAGCTCTTGACGGCTGTTTATTCTTACTCTGATCAGGACTGGATGGATTTTCTTACTGTATCTACTTGAGTTTCTTTTTTAGAATTGGCTTCCAGTGTATATGCCTCTCCATCCTACCAGTTTGCTGCTCCTAATCTGCTTTGGCCAGGGTACCAGATCATGAAGCTGTTAGGACATTCTGATGGGGGTGGGCTCGTGGGCGTGGCCTTTAGTAAGGGCCTGAAGTTCATCATGCCTATTTTGGTCCTTCCAAGATTGATCTCTCTTGTCTGCTTTTTTGGTTCTTAGCTTTCTTTATATGGGATCGGAGAGGTTCCTGGTATACACATAGGTTTTCCTTTAGTAACACATTTGGTATACTGTTCTGTCTGCTATACATCAGGAAGAGTGACTTAAAAATATCCTTCAAAGTAAATCAGTTTTAATGCTCCTGGAGTTTATTTTAATGGCATTTCACTTATGACAGAAATTGTGTTAACTGTGGTTTGTGGCAAATTGGGGTGTAGAGTTCTGTGGAATTATATGGCACCATTGTAGTTGGAATGCTATTGGTTTTTTGATACAGTCTTTGGTGTATTGTTTTCCAAGGTTAACTGTTTAATGTGCTCTTCACCAGGACCTGATAAAAAAGGACATCAGTTCTCATGTGTTTGTCTTCACGGGGACAGAAAGCCTCATGAAAGGAAGCAAAATTTGGAAAGATTTAAGGTACTGCTCTTTAGTTGACTGCATTTCCTTAATAGCCAAGGGGGGAATCGCAGCCAATTTTAATCAGTTACAGTTAGTATTATTAAAGCCATTCTTGTTCTCGAAATTTCAAAAGATTTTTGCTCTGTTGATATATCCTTGATGACAGGGCTTAGTCATCTTTAGTATGCAGTGGTCAGTTACATGTTCTCCGTGCAACACTGCTATGGTAAGAATTTTCAACTTAAGTCTTAGTTGAATTCTTTCAGGTAGGTATTTTTAAGAGAAGGGTCATGGGATAGTTAAACCATGTCTGTGAGTCTTATTATTTTTTTTTTAACAGTTCGTAGTAATACCCATAGCGAAGTTAATTTGTAGATTAATGTAAGAGAGGTAGCAAGAGTACGGTTTTGTGGGATTAAAAACACTTGTAACTGTTTGGGGCGCACTGTCCCACTTTCATGCTGGCAGCCCGCGGACAGGTGGGTTAGCTCTCGGTGGAGGTGGGGAGGGTTTGAGCCGTCTCGAACACAAGGGCAGGAGCCTCCACCCACAGCATTCTCGTTGTTTATCGTGTGTTCACCCCAGTGCAGAGTACAAATAGCATTTTCTCTCAGACCCATCGTATGAATAGAAGGTGGAAAGTACTGAGCTTAGGAACTTTGGATTATGCTTCCATGTGAGCAGAATGTGCATATGGGAGCATGTTGTGTGGTCGCATTTCAGTGTGTGTATGTTTGCCCTTCTCTACCCAGGCTCGTACGCTGGACCCCAGGTCAGCATTCCTTCCCCACTCTGTGTCTAACTTTGCTTTGCCTTGAGGCACAAATGACGTGCAAAGGCTAATTTGTATTTCCTTGGTGAGAGCACTGGGGCCCACTCTCTGTTCCCTTGTCTTAGAATTTTGTCTGTTGTCACAAAAAGTATAACCTCAAGGTGAAATGCCTGGTATTCTGAATTTATTTTAATACAAGGTAAAGATAATGTTTATATTTTAACATTTTTTTCCTATTTTCTCCCCCCCTCTTTTTTTTTAAAATTTTATAAACTTGCTTTGGCATTAACAGTCAGGATTTCTAAAGATAAATCCAAATTATAAGCAGTTTATCTTTGGTGTGAGAAAAAAGCAAATAAAAATGAATCCAATTACTGATTTATTCACCTTAAATGTCTTGTTTTAGTAGATCATAACTTAAAAATTTAAGACAAGGTCCAGTGAATTATGAGTATCTGGACCTCTAATCTGATAGTAACACATTAGTCAGCGGTCTCAGTGGAATGGTAGTATTTGTATTTATTTTTTAGCATATGTCATAATAAATTCCTTTCTCCCCTCTCTGTTCTCTTTAGAAAGGAGATGTAAGATTCTTGATTTGCACCGACGTAGCCGCCAGAGGAATTGATATTCACGGTGTTCCTTATGGTAAAAGAAAGGTTTTGTAACTTCAGTTTAAATTTTACGGAATTCAGAGTGAACCCTCTAGTGTTTTTGAAATATTTAGAACATCAAACATCTAATATGGTTGAAAATTTTAGAAACTAATGGCAATTGGTAATAATTACTTTTATTTGCAGTTATAAATGTCACCTTGCCTGATGAAAAGCAAAACTATGTACATCGAATTGGCAGAGTAGGAAGAGCTGAAAGGTATTGCTGTATTTTTTTTTTTCTTTTCATGCTTTTATGCCTCAGGAGTAAAGTCTAATAAAGACTTCTAAAACTTTTCAGGATGGGTCTGGCCATTTCCTTGGTAGCAACAGAGAAAGAAAAGGTAATGTTCTCAGTGCTGTATTATATTCATTGTTTGTTGTCGTTTTAGATGTTGTAAGTAAGAGCAGTTTGATTTTTCCATTTACATTGAATTCAGTTGCATATGGATATAAGTGAACTTTTTAATGGCATCTTTTTTCTCTATAGTCTTGTATGGACCAGCAATAGGATGTAGTTTAGAAAGGAAAAATGCAAAATATAATTTTCACTAATAGCCTTAGTGTACTTGATTTCACCAAAAACTATTTAAACCCTCCCTGACATCATGCCACAGAGAACTTTTGTGGTAGAGGGTGTAACTTGTGATTTTGCAGTATAATTTGATGAAACTTTACCAAACCGTTTCAAGAATAAGGAACTCCCATAAGCTCATTGTCCAAAATAGTTGTTCATTTTGCTTTTTGGTATTTATTATAGAGAGCATTTGGATTTACTTTTTGATATAATTTTGATAGAGTATTCTCCAGTATTTACTTTTTCATCCTTGTTTTTATCTGAGAATTCCTTTCTGTAATTGGCATGCATTTTAGGAAAACTTCAGGATCATTCTCAAAAAGAAGTCTTTTAGAAGACCTAGTTAATGAGCTCCTGAATGGTGGAAGTCATGGGATGACATACAATACTGCAGTCTGTTTTTCTTGTCCTTGGGGATAGAAAATATTTAAAAAACTAATTGAGCATAAAAATATCTAGCAGGTTGCAGTCTCCATATATGTTAGTATTTTTTCCATATTTCATGTAGGTTTGGTACCATGTATGTAGCAGCCGTGGAAAAGGGTGTTATAACACAAGACTCAAGGAAGACGGTGGCTGTACTATATGGTACAATGAGATGCAGGTAAGACTCCTAAGGAATGTACGAAATTGGCAACAATAGACCACAATTCATTATAAAAGTAATACCTTAGCTTTATTTGTTAGATGTGAGGAAAAGTAGTAATTGATTATAATGTTAGTTATAGCTTGTAAGTGGTAACTTGTGAGTTTATCTCTTCAGAAATCTAACTTCCATTTATACTATTATAGTCTTCCTAGTTTCATTGGACATCGTTAAAGTGCAACTCTATCTAAATGAGATTTTTATTTGAAAATGCTTTTTATATTTCCTTTCCCATCTTAGTTGCTGTCTGAGATAGAAGAGCATCTGAATTGCACCATTTCTCAGGTTGAACCGGATATAAAGGTACCAGTGGATGAATTTGATGGGAAAGTCACCTACGGTCAGAAAAGGGCTGCTGGTGGTGAGTTTTGAGTTCCTTTTATTTCTATTCTAAATGTGAATGTGTCCTTCTTGGGCGTCTGTGTTAGTGTCTATTTTTAGTTTATTAATCATTTTAGTTTATTAAGTTTATTAATTTAGTTTATTTAGTTTATTTAGTTTATTAATTAATTTATTTAGTTTATTTAGTTTATTAATCATTTCCTCATTATTCTCATAGCACTTTATCCATATGTGTCTTGTAGCATTTTTGGGTTGTGTGATTTGTATGTGAATGAAGGATGGAAGCATAGCTGTTTCTCTTGAGGTATTAATGTCACAAAGAATAGTTGAACATTTTTAGAGTTATTAGGAAACCAGTATAATGGCGATTTTGAACAAAGAATTGAAAACATTTGATTTAATATCAAGTGGTAAACCAGCATACTGTTTCCTTTGCCTGGAATGCCCTTAGCTCATTTCTGAAAATTTTTTTTTAAGATTCAGGCTACTGAGCTAGTTGTTTCCAAACCAAAAAAAAAAAAAAGGAGATGCGGGAGGTTGCTAGGGGCCTTGGGACACTGTTAGGCCTGATCATTCATTTCTGTGGATTTAACGTCTTTAGAACTCACTTGTGGAGATGACTTGCCCAGTAGTACATTTTTTATTGCTAGAAGCAATGTATGAGCGGATGTAATTGAGCCAAAGTATTGCTGACAAGTTATTTCAAGCATGTCATTTACATTACTTTATAATTTGTGTGTGTGATGCAGGTGGAAACTATAAAGGCCATGTGGATATTTTGGCACCTACGGTTCAAGAGTTGGCTGCCCTTGAAAAGGAGGCTCAGACATCTTTCCTGCATCTTGGCTACCTTCCTAACCAGCTGTTCCGAACCTTCTGATTTTAACATACACTGATAAGATTTGAATAATAAAAGTCTGTAGTCTTCAAACTCTAGAACAGTTGTACTGCTTCCAAGCAGTAGTATTTATAGTAACAGGAGCTATTAATGCTGACTCTTGCATGTCAAGAAACATTAATCTTAGGAATTCTTCATAAAATGGCAACCTAATGAGAATAATAAATTTGATGACTATATTTTTATGAAGG
This sequence comes from Mustela lutreola, assembly GCF_030435805.1. Taxonomy (NCBI): domain Eukaryota; kingdom Metazoa; phylum Chordata; class Mammalia; order Carnivora; family Mustelidae; genus Mustela; species Mustela lutreola. Next base: position 135,023,510 of record NC_081298.1, on the reverse strand, counting down.
TTTGTGTCTTATATTTGATGGTTTTCTTTTTCAAGAAAACTATGGGTTGACCAAGTAAAGTTTCTGGGTATGTGATTTTGGCGGAGGGGGTGTGGGGAACCACCAGTGGTTTCTTGGGTGGAATTTATCATAGGAAGCGATCCCAGATGCAGATGTTCTTGAGATGGTTATAGTTGCCTAGGTATAAGCTGAAGCTGGAGGAGACTCATGACAGGAAAGAAAATTGGATGATCCTAAGGCAGAAGGACCACTTGGTTAGTTTTGGGGGCCTGGAGTTTTTTAGAGAGGGAGGAAAGGTTCTGTGTCTAAGGATTGAGGAGGAGTAGTGTGTGATGGTTACAGCAAGGATGTGTTTTGGAAGGTTTGTCTTGTTTCTAAGAACCTTTCTTTCCAGAGGATAGTTACTATAAAGATAAAACTATTTTACTGTTCCTCTATGTTTTTTAAAATTTTTTATTTTTTTAAAGATTTTATTTATTTATTTGACAGAGATTGCAAGTAGGCAGAGAGGAGGGGAAGCAGGCTCCCTGCTGACAGAGAGCCCGATGCAAGGCTTGATCCCAGGACCCCGGGATCATGACCTGAGCCAAAGGCAGAGGCTTTAACCTACTGAGCCACCCAGGCACCCTGTTCCTCTATGTTGTAAAATTAAACATAGTCCTTGGGAGATGTTTCTTCAGTCCCTTTTGCCTACAATACCCAAAGGAAAAGAGAAGAGATAAATTTGAATTGTTATTGTATGCCTTTTGACTCTTAGTTAATAAAGCCTTATTCCTGTGCTAGGATTCTTTAAGAACACAGGCTATTATAAATTCTTGTATGATGGTTTCTAAACCTTTGAGCACAGAAATATTTTCTTTAAACAAAATCTTGAGTGAAACTCAGGGTAGACAGTAACAGTGGGAGAACCATTGCGTAGATTTTGAGTCACAGTTTGTGCGAAATGATGAGAATAGCATCCTCTCACATTTAGACCACGTTCTCTGGAGATGTCCTAGAACCGCCCCAGCTGATCTCGGAGCTGTGCGATGACAGCGCTTCACAGCGTCCACGCATATTAATCACTGCTTTAGAAAGGGGTTATTTTAACCAACATAACAGCAAGGAAAAGACTGAGATCTGGGCCATTTAAATACTGGAGCTGGGGGAGGCAGAAGCACAGTTTGGAGGAATGCATGCCCACGTGGCCTGGTTTGGAGAAGTGGAGCTGAAACTTGGGTTCCTGTCTCAGCTTTTACTCTTGTCTCCCATTAGAAGACGATCCTCAGGTCCAAATGGGTAGCCCAGGGAGGCATGGAGACCGGAAGTGGGTATTTGGCTTTTCCGATGCAAATTACTGTCCAACTGCAGTGATCTGCACAGAAACTCTGAGGGCAAACTGTGTGCCCAGACCAGCAGAGGGGTTGTCGGGAGACTTGGCCGGCCGGCCCCTTGTACTCACATCACGGGTAACCCTTCCCTTTATTCTCAGTCCCTGCCTCCAGATACCCATTCCTTCAGGCCTCAGGATTCATGCTAAGAATTTATTATTATTAAAGAAGTGGTCACTGAGCCCTGACGGTTCTATTTGCCTCCCTTCTTCCTTTTAGAAACAGAACCTTCTGAGTTTTCATCAGTAGGATTTCCTAGCTAGGGACTGCCTTCCCTAGGTTCTAATCCGTGGGGTACAAGTCAAAGTGATGCGACAACTTCACGTCCTCTGCCTTCCCTTTCCTTGCTCAAGCTGTACCTCGGAGGTGGTGGTAGTGAGCCTTTGTCCACGTTAGGAAAGTGTCCTACTTTGGGAATGCAGAGGGACAAGGAACCTGGAGGACCTTGGAGGGAAGCTGCTGCCCTCTCTGGCTGGCCCGCCCGTTCGTGTAACTTAATTGTCTCCGAGCCACCGTATGGTTAGGCCTCTACCCCAGCTAATACAGAACACGAGGGGTGCACGAAAGCCCAGGACATATTAAATATTAACCATCACCTGTTCGTCTTTCTAACTCATAGCTTCAGCCTTTACCATGTAAGAGCTTGTAAGTACACTCACATACCTTGCGCCTGGAATTCTGTCTGTCTCCCTGCTACACAGAAGTACAAAGACTTGCCCCACCCTCAACATACCCCGCACGGCCTGGGGCCTAGCAGTCTTGCCACATTCCTCCTCATTATCTAGTCTTTCATTCTGTTCTCTTCGAAGCTAGCTTCAGGCTTTGATTTATGGTAGAGTTATACTTTCATAGTGACTGGTTTTGTGTTTGGGGCTTTTTTTTTTTTCCAAATTCAAATACTAATAAACTTAAGTGAGCTGGTCTCTTTGTGGATCCACTATGTTCAAGAGAACTGAGTCTCAAGGACTCTAGCCACTGGCATTAGCTATAGAATTGCAAAAACCTCGCTTACCTCATGAGCACATATTTTCCTATTATAAACAGAAGTGGAAATTTCTGGTTAGAACAGTGCCTACCCCTCCATCCTTTTGACTTCTGTTCCCACTCTCAGAGGAAATTACTAACATGTTAGTTCATTTTTTGTGTGTGAAATTTTTGGTGTACTGTTTAGGTCCTACTGTATACACAATTTTGTATTTTCATTTGACATAGTATTTCCTTGTAAATACTTTATGGCTCCGTAATCTGTGGAATGTGCTGTTATTTACATGACTGCTGTGTTCTTACTGCTCATGAGCCCCAAGGGGATGGAGGCGGGTGTGAACCCGAGGGGGTGATTCTGGCCCTAACCCATAGGAGCCAGATGACAGAGGCTGGTTCCTTAGCCTCTCTTGAGATTTAGTTTCTTTCTTTATAGAAATGGTGAAAGTAATTCTCATCATTCAAGGGTTGTGTTAAGCATTCAGCGAAGTCCAGCACCTAAGAGGTGCTCGTCGCATATTTTATAGTATTTATACTGTTCACTGCTGTGAACATGTTTGATCTCTTTTGGATTGCTTGCTACTGGATTCGAGAAACTGGATTGTTGCATTAAAATGTGTGATGCTTCTGACTCTTTTTCAGGTTCATTACCAGATCACTTCCTGCAAGGGTTGTATTGGTTGACACGGACACTAACAAGACAGGAAGAATATTCTGCACAGTGTATTTTACAAATGGCACTGGTTGCATTGGAAGTTTGTTTTCATACTTGTTCTTGGTGTGGTGTATGAGTTGGTGCCAGCGGGCAGAGGTCACCCAAATCTTATATGTGGCTTCTCTTCACATGACTCCTTGCTCTCACCGCTCTCGTTCACCACCACCGTCATTGTTGTACAATGATCCAGCTTGTAAATCAGGTGCAAAACTGCTTTTTTTTTCCCCCCAAGGTAGAAGTGTGTGTAGCAGTGACTGATTATAGCCTGGATTTTTTAAAAAAAAAAAAAGGGGTTTCCAGTTAGTTCTAAATGGTAGAACCATTTAGTAACATTTTTTACCTTACTCTTCGGACTTAGGAGGGAACTATGCACCTCACTGTAGTCTGAATGAGATCGGTAAGATAGGAGAACTGTGTAGGTAAATAGAAAATGTGATCTGGGGTAGGTTCACTTACAGAGACATTTTATTATTTTCCTATAGATGCTGACAACTACCAGGGATTTTTCCAAGTGACCTTATTTGGGGGAAAAGGAATATTCGTTAGAAGGGAAAGAATGTGGTGGAACAGGAAGGAAAGGGAGGGATATTATTTGGCTCCTCTAAAGTAATTGATAGAGGATTCCTTTGGAGGGAGGAGTGGAAGGGGAATTTTTGCTGTTGTTTTCCGTTCTATTGCTTTAAATAATTACCTTTCATTTAAAGTCATCTAAAGCTCTGGTTTTCCTGACAGAGATCCCACTCTTACTGGTCAACAGTTTGAGGGGAATTTCAAAGAACGGGGAGTCGGACAGGCCTGGATCTGACCCTGGCAACAGCCCCCGACTTGTTGTTAGCTAATCACATGCACAGATCAGTAGGTCTCAGGTGGGACCTGGGAATCGGCATTTTAACGCATTCCTCTGGAGATCGCAGCACAGATGCACCTTGAACCACAGATCAAGAAACACCATTCCAGAGAAATGGCTCTTAGAGCTATAATTCTCACTACAGTCTTTTACCCTAAGATCCAGGCGAGATAATTCAGAAGGACAGCTGAGAAAGAGGCTTGCTGTCCTAGAATCATCTGTGGTTCAGTGCTGGTCGGCTGCCTTTATACTAACAATGATACCTTGTTTCTTTCTGTAGGCTGGTGGTTCTCAGCCCTAGCTGCACAGTGGGAGCACCTGGGGAGTTCTGGAAGACAATGCCAGTATCTGCACTTCACCTCCAGAAACTCCGATTTTATTGTTCTGGACTGGGGCCTGGTGCCCCAGGTGATGGTGAGCCACTACGAGGCTCGACGGTCGGTCGGGAGTCTCTGCTTTAAATGGAGCCTGACTCAGGCTAGTTCTTGATTCCTTTGCAGATAGGTGTGCCCTCTGCATACACCCAAGCTGAAACATGTTGTAAGATTAAATAGAGTTTAGGTTCAGGCTGGAACCCTGCATATTGTGTTATGCGGTAGAGGTTATTGTAGAGAAAAAAATATATATATAAAAATGGCGTCCTATCATTTTTGAGAAACTGAGATTATCTTAAAAATAAATTTTGTAGCCAGATGTTTCCTTCAAAATAGTGATTTTGACGATTCAGACAAATCTTAAGGATGCTTTAATCTTTTCCTTATGTTTTTGGCATTGCCACTTTGCTTTTGCTAAAAATGGAGCTACCTTATAGACTTACTGAAATCATTGGTTCAACCTGTTATTGTACCTCTGATCTTGTTCCCCTGCTTGGTAACTCATCCTGTTCACCAGAAAAGGCTCTGGTTGGCTGTTAGCAGTATGTTTCCTTAAATCCCAATCAGAGCATAAATACTGGCTACCGCCAAAGTAGGACTTTGGCAGCCAGAGGTTGTCTTTCTGAAGGCAATAGATTGGATGTTGAGGACTTCCCAGTCTTTTGTGGTGTGTCAGGATCTCCGGGAAGAGGGTCTGGCACGGATATCCTGATCAGAATAGGAATTGCCTGGTTGGAGGTTGGAGTCAGAGAGAGATTGCCGGGAGGAATGGGTCAGTTAAGTGTGGGAACAATGGGGTCTGATAATGAATTTGGGGTTTCCTTTTCTACATGGGGATCCCCTTGAAATCCTCAAAAATTTGCTATCTTGTTAGCAAGTAGGTATGTCAGTATGAATTGGGTATTAAAGGGAGGGCGCTGTGTTTTGACAAAATGGTGTTGGAGGGTGTGGGATTTGGTTAGGACCCCTAATTGCAGGGGTTAGGGTGGGGGACCAGAAAACCCCTGAGCAGTTGTCTAAACCAAAGCTTACAAAGAATGACAGTCCGGCTTGGTGGCAGTCCGATTTAGCAGGCACTCCCAAGAATTCTTGGACATATTTGGGGCAGAGCTGGCTAACCTGTAGTCATACAAGCTGGAAGCTTTGAGGTATTGTTTGGTACTTGAAGGCTAGCAATTTGGAGACACTGGATTATACACAGCGTTAAATTCTGTTCGCTTAAAACGTCAATTCTATTGGTTGTAGTAACAAACTCTATCATATCTTTCTGCCCATAAATTGTTATTTACTTTACCACTGTCAGCTCACCACCCCTCACCGAAGTAATACTTTTCTACAAAATGATTAAAGGCAGCAGGACCCACCTATGCTAGCTAGCTCTTGTGGTTCTGCGGTTTGTCATTTCCCCGGTAAGGGCACCAGGTGGCGCTAATGTCACACCGTGAATACCCACAAAGTCCTAAACACTTGGGCTGGTATATTTTTACCACTTGGGGTCAGTTAAGGATTACCTGACTTTCCTTTTCCCCCCTTCTGCTAGGCAAATCATAGATTCAAAGGAATTATTTCCCATTACATCTGTCAGAGTCTGTGGTCTTTTCTTGTGGATCCTGAAGGCCAAGAAACGTGCATTAGGATTTTCCCCGGGAGTTGGCTGCGCACAGTTTGTGCTCCAGTGGTTTCTTCTGTTACAAAGCACTTATAAGATCACAGCACCCACTTTCTTTCCGACCCAGCATTTGGAGTTCTCTGTACAAAGAACTTCCACACACGTCAAAATTGCATGAATGCTAATTGCCATTCTCATTACCATCTCTAGAATGCAGAATGCACTTCCTCAGTCACTTCCTTTGATTCTGCCTGTCTCTAAAGGCCCAGATCTGAATGAAGTGAGGTGGGGTAGCGGGTTAGCGCCCACTCATCTTCCTGCCGCTTCCCCGCTGATCCCAGGAATTACAGCATTGCCCTTTGAGAGCATGGTGGAGATTTGCAGAATGATCCCAGTTGACTTAGCCTGCCCGTGGGTGGGGATGGGTGGGGGTGCGGGCAGGATGTGTGGGCTCGGACAGACAGCCCAAACAATGAGCCTAGTCACTTCAGAAAGTAGCTCATGGCTGTTTAATTTGAGAAGTCAGAATGATGATCGGCCACCCCGAGTGCCAGTCTCCCTGAGGACCAAGTGATGTCTTGGGGTTGCAAATGAGAGACCAGGAAAATGAGCAGACACATGCTCTGTCGTTTGGCTTCTGCTTTTCTCCCCAAAGAATGCCATCTTTGAGGGGTAGAGGCGGGAGGAGACGTGAGTCACTCTTCAAGAACAGCCTTTTCTGGTGTCATGTAAAGCTGTGACAGGAACTCGTTTGAGTCTATCATTTTCAGCTTACCATGAATCCATGACAGCCTCCATTCCAGAACCTGCCATGGGCCATTATTGCCTTAATTAAGTCCAGACTACCTTGGGCACTGAGGGTTCTTTAAAATTTGGTACCAGCCCTCCTGCTGTCATCTCCTGTATCTGCCAGTCCTCCCGAATCTCGGGCCTCCTCACACCCCTCTGTACGTAAGAAAAATAGCTGACATCGGTTGACCCTTCACTATGTGCCAGCTATTGTTCTGTGCTTACTCATGTTGAAGAATTCTCCTGACCACCCCAGGAGAGAGGTTCTATTAGCTCTTCCATTTTACGGATGAGGACACCAAGGCACGCAGTGTTTAGTGGTTGCCTAGGATTTCCTGGCAAGTGAGCGGCAGGGCCCAAGTTTGCACGCAGGCACTTAGCCCCTGCGTCCCTGTGTTCTCGCAGCTGGGACTGCAGGGCTGCTGTTGCCTGCGGGCAGACCTTCCCACCTCCCCCCTGCCTGTCAGGATGCCACCCATCCTTACGGGGCTGAGTCACTTCTGCCTCCTTGGTGGGGGCAAGAGAACACCACGTTTTTGAATGCCTGCCATGAGCCCGATAGTTTATATTCAGCCTCATGTAAGAGCCAAAGTTCTTTTTAATTTTTTTGAGTTTTTAATTTTTTCTGTGTGTGTGCAGATAAGAAACCCAAAGCCCAGAGAGGTGAGTCCAAGTTCCTTAAGCTGTCTGTCAGGCCCGGCACCTGTGGCTTTCCATCCTAAGCTCCGCCCCTAGGAAGCCTTCGGGTCATCCTTACACTTTAGGTGGCTCTTAATTTTTAAAAACTGTCTTATGACTCTTTTTCTCCAGTGTGTTCAGGTGACTTGGCAGTTCTTCCAGGGAGGGGTGGGTGTCTGGGCTCCCTTCTCTCTCCCTGCTGTGTACCGAGTGAGCACACAACAAGTGTTAGTGACTAGCTAAGTTTTAGGCTATGACAAGTGTCCAGTGACTTAGCCGGTGGCATCAGTTCTTCTGTAGGGGTTGAGACCCCAAACAGACAGGGACCCGAAACCTCCTGCCTTTCAACCCTGAGCAGGCGCTGTTCCTCTGTGGTCCCCGCCAGGCCAGGATGGAACACCAGCACCACTCTCAGCAGGAAAATAGAGCTTTTAGCTTCTTTAAGAAAATCTTGACCAAAATATGAGCATGATTTTGAACATATGGGGCCAAAAGCTCCAATTTCCTATGGCTAAGATTTCAGTGTTATGGCGGACCGATACTCGCACAGAAATATGTGAATTCATCATGGTTATTTTTGCAGCATTGATGTTGGCAAACTTCCAAGTCAAGAACTTTCTGCCTTTGCAGTTCTTGGTTATTTGAGGTTGATGACTCACTTTGTGTAACATCCTCTTGTTTTCCTGCTTTTCCTCCCAGGGGCCCTCCTACCTGAGAGGACCGGCAGGGCAGGGAGGGTTATGGGACTCCGCCGCTGGCGATCTGGTCAGTTTTGTTAATGTTTGTTGTTTGCTGTCTTGATCTCGACCTCTCTTTCCCACACCAGGCAGGTCGCTTCCCTCTTCTGGGCCCTGCAAACCTTTTGCTCCTTCACAACAGCAATTTATATGCCTACGTTTTATTCACCTGTTTACATATCAGTGTCTTTCCCCAGGTAGGGTGGGCCCTTTACAGCAGGTCTGGTTTCAATATCCTCGGTCCTCAGGACAGAGTCTGGCCCAGACAAGGTTAACAAACGTGTTGAGAAGGAGGGATAGGTGGATGGATGGGTGAATTATCACAAGAACCTTCTATGAAGGAATTTTAGACATTAGCTAGCAATATAAGGTTGGGAAGTTAAGATTGTTTGCTGCTTAGTTTTTGTGTTTTGGACAGGAGATCTGCGTATCTTGACTAGAAGGCCACCGAAAAAGACAGGCTGCGAGCCTCATCTTTCTCTTTAAGAGAGCTTGTGTTTTTCGGGCTGAAGCTGTGCTGGCTTAACCTAGAACCACCTTTGGAGGACATCCTCAGTACCACCGTGCTATAGTCTGTCCAGTCGTTCTGCGACACAGCAGCGATAGCCACTGTGTGAATGGCTGTGCCACCACACTTTGCATTCTTGGTCTCTACAGCTCTGCAAGGCAGGAATCATTATTCCTTCAAAGACATGATATAACAAGTTGACAGTAGTGCTTGGGCCCTTCAATACCCCACTTTTAACAATGGATGGAACAGCTAGACAAATGATGAAAAAGGAAATAGAAGACTTGAACAACACTATAAGCTGACTGGACCTAACAGACATCTCCAGAACGTTCCACCCAACAACAGCGTAACACACATTCTTCTAAAGTGCACAGGGAACACTCCAAGACAGACCATATGCTATGCTAAGCCATAAAGCAAGCCTCAAGCACATTTGAAAAGATCGAAATTACATAAAATATGTTCTTCAATCACATTGGAATGCAACTAGAAATCAGTCACAGAAAGAACTTTGGGAAATTCATGAATATGTGAAAATTAACACACTACTAAACAACCAATGAATCAAGGAAGAAATCAAAGGGGAAGAGGGAAAGTACTTTGAGAGGAATGAAAACAAACACAACATAGGAAATCTTATGGGGATGTAGGTAAAGCAGTGCTTGGAGGGAAATTTATAGCTGTGAGTGACTATATTAAAAATGAAGAGAGTTTCAAATCAACCTAACCTACTTTAAGGCACTGGGGGAAAAAATAACCCAAAGCAAGCAGAAGAAAGGAAATAGTAAATATTAGAAATGAAATTAGTGAAATAGAGAACAAAAAAATCAATAAAACCAAAGTTGGTTTTTGAAAAGATCAACTGAGTTGACCAACCTTGGTTGAAAAGAGGTGAGGTAATTTCCCAGTGTGACTCCAATAGTAAATGGTAGAACCAGGATTCCCAGCCAGGGTTGTCTGATGACAAAGCTGGGGTTGGCCGGGTGGGTGGGTGGGTGGGGGACACTGTTTCCTCTTACCTAGACTGTCTCAAGGATCAGGAGCTTGCCTGGTCTATGAGCCCCACTGCCTTGCCCTGTGCCTGGCACACGCAGGGGCTCAGGAAATGTTTGCTGAACTAAAATGGAAAGTAAACCTCCTCCCCACCCTTAGTCAACCATCTGTGTGAGATGATAAATTATGCTTCCCATGCAGATCGGGCTGAATTGCACTATTTCTGATGAGAAACGCTGAAAACAGCAAACTGCTTGTCCTTAAAAATAAACCCTCAGCTTCAGGGATTTGGCCCAGAAATGAACCGTGTTACAGCTCAAGCCCCAAGATTGAGTGTATGACCCTGGAGCCAGGGGTGATGGGGCTTCTGACTGGAGCGAGAAACTCGATCACCTTGACCTGGCCCCTGGGTGCCGACTGGCTGCCTGGCCGCCCTCTTCTCCGCCTCGGTTACCAGCGCTGCCGAGGGCTGTGGCTGGCTCAGAGGGGGCAGCCGGTCCCACAGCACCGGGAGCTGAATCCCGCCCTGGGGTGATAGGTTAGGAACCAGGATTCAGCAGTCGTACCCCTGCTGAGCCAGACCAGCCTCCACGTGGAGTCCAGCTTTCTGACATTTCACAAGGGGTGAAATGTTAAGAATGTTGACTTTAATTAACCCAAGTGCACGTTGATACGTCCTGAACGGCGGAGGGGGGACTGCGATCCCAGGTAGATTACATGGCAGAACGCGACCACATGTTCAGGCTGGAGTGACAGGGCCACCTGTCCTGGGGGCAGGGGACGAAGCGGGGTGCCTTCACTAACGGCACCTCTTCTTGGCTGGAGAACGGCTCCGTGATGAAGGCAGGAGGCAGGCAGTTGGCCCATTTTCGAGAAGGACTAGACGAGTCCCCTAGAAGTCGCCCAAGGACTCGCAGTGGGGAGGGCAACGAATCCATCCCGGGGACTCCCGGGTCCCGTGATTCCCGGCACACCCCCGCCATTTGTGAGTTTCCCATGAAGGGCGTGTGTGTGGTGCCGGGCGGGAGGGCGGGCGCTGTGCACATTCATGTGTGTGATTTCCCCGGCTTACGTGCAACAGCCCCCTTGTTTCTTTTCTTAATTTAAAGGTGACTCTCCTGGAGGCCCCAAATGTGGAATTGACCCTAAATTGAAAAGAAGATCTTTTTAGGGCCAGAGCTTTGTTCTTGTGAATTTTCTGCCTCACCAACCGTGGGGAATGTGAGCCGGGGGATAGGGTGATAAAGAAGCTGCGCATTCATTTCAAGGGGCCGAGGAGCTATTCTCAAGGAGAAAAGTCTCCTCATTCTCTTGGCCTTTTGATCCACTCAGGCTCCGTGGCAGGAAGACGTGGAGGAATTACTCTGATCGCCCAGAGCCCTCCCACCTGCTGTTGATGGGGTGGAAGGGGCCAGAATGAAGCACAAGGAAATATAAGCCTTAATTCTAACTTGAAAATTAACAATCTCTCATTTCCATACCATAAAATCAGTAAAATAATACCTTCCCTCTCCCCGCTCTTTTCTCTTTTAGAGAAAGTGATAGGATTGTAAAATGTGTCCCTCTCCTCATTCTATGTCCGTGTCTCCCACTGTTTTGCCACCAGAATATTCAGCACACACGCACCATCCAGAATGCAGGACATAGATTTAAAATTTTATTTTATAGCTAGAATAAAATAAATGCCTATGATCAACGAATATTAATGTAAAAATTCGGTGAGACATCCGGATCAGGTTCCTTTACATACAGCAGTAAGCTCACCATGGTGGCTTAACCACAGAGGAGGCGTCGCTGTTTGTTTTGGAGGCCGGCAGTCTGAAGCTGACGTAAAGTTGGTCCTTTTTCAAGAGACCCAGCGTCCTTCTGCTCTGGAATACTGAGCTCCCAGCTTTCATCCTCAAAGATGCCTCATGGTCTAAGCTTGCTGCTGTGGCTCCAGCCATCGAATATGCACTAAAAACAGTAGGAAGGGGGAAAATAATGGAGTGGGGAGCAAAAGAGAACTCCCTGCCTGACATCCTTTTGAAGAGTCTTCTCCAAGTCTGACCCGACAACTTCTGTTTCCATCTCGTCAGTCAGAACTTGAGGCCACATCTCTGCAAAGGAGGCTAGAATATGTACGTTTTCTCCATTTTCCACTTCTTTTCTTTCCTCCCACCTTCCCTTTCTTCCTTTCTTAATATCTGGGCATATTGGGGTCAGAGCCCCCCTGTAAATGAGCGGGATGTGGAAAGAAGAAGGTCCCCCAAGAGAAGTTGCTAGAGCCAGAAGGAGGAGCCTGGGGCCTTGGCTGACATAGACCCCAGACCTACTCCCGATGGGCCCTGGGGGTGTGGACATTCACTGATGAGAATGATTAGGTTCACAGAGGTTAGATAACATATCCACGGGCCATGGCTGGTGAGTCTCAGGTTGGGATTTGAGCCCTGGAACTCAGGGAAGACATCAGAAGGTGAAATGGGGTTTGTGTCCTGAGGCACCCGTAGCTGTTGGTCCATTTTCCCTTCCACGCAACATGGTGGGGAGATGTCCATCCGGGCATGTCCGCCTCTATCTGAACCTTTGAGGTGAAGAGGCATCTCCCTCAGCCGCTGCTGAGGAAAGCAGTGCCCGGGTGCCCTCGGTCGAGTGTGGCCGCCCGTGGGACGCGAGGCGCAGAGTCAGCCTCAGGGAGGGGGTGGTTGGCCAGGACACCGGAGTCTTGGGGGATTAGCACGTCGGTTAGGAACAGACGAAGGCCGTCCCGCTACCCTGAAAACGCTACGTGGCAAATGCAGGACCCAGAGGCAATCACACCCCAGCCTGGGGACAGGTCCAGGCGCTCGCGCTGGTGGGCAGTCAAGAAGGACAGCCCCGCTGCCCTCAGGAGCTGGATGGCACCTCATGGAAGGGTGACTGCTTGTCCTGGCGGGACGGGAATGGCTGAGACCGCAGACACCTATAGCCTGGTGGCTTTGCTCTGGGATGCTACTGAGATGGGCCTTAGAACTGAGAGGAAGAAGCAGCTAGCCTGACCAGTGCCTCAGTTTCCCCATCGGCACATCGGACACAGTCCTTTGAATGGTCTGTCCCCCTTCCTTAGGGCACTTTTTTTTTAAAGATTTTATTTATTTATTTGTCATAGAGAGAGAAGTGAGAGCAAGCACAGGCAGACAGAGTGGCAGGCAGAGGCAGAGGGAGAAGCAGGCTCCCCGCCAAGCAAGGAGCCCGATGTGGGACTCGATCCCAGGACGCTGGGATCATGACCTGAGCCGAAGGCAGCCGCTCAACCAACTGAGCCACCCAGGCGTCCCCTTAGGGCACTTTTTGTCTTTTATGATCTTGGTCACTTCATGACCTGTGGCCAGCGAAGCCAACCCCATATATTCAGGCTCTAAATTCCCTAAACTTAGAGCCGAGAGACCCCTGAGTCCTCCCTTAGGAAGGGGCTCCAAGGTGGACAGGCTCCTTGAGGCTGTGCTCAGGCCCCTGCTGCTCCTCCTGGAGGACAAACAGCCTGTTCCCCACTGGATGTGGAGCCGCCTCCGCACAGAGCCCTCCTCAGGGACAGACCCCCAGGCCTCTGTTTCCGGGACCACCTCTGTCCTTGCCTCCTCTGTGGTGACCTTCCCCCTGGCCACGCGGCCTGGCACATGGCGGGAGCCGGGCTGTGTTCCGGGGCAGCATCCAGCACCCTGGGAAAGGGGTTTTACTAGAGAGTTAGCTCAGGGAGACCGAGGGCAATGCCAGGAAGGCAGAAGGGTCTTCTCTGGGGCGGTACTTCCTCCTGCCGTGGGACGGCCGCTCCCCAGCTTGTCCTCGGGGACCAGCTCCTGCCCAGTTTCCAGCCTCTCCAAGCACTGGGATGTCTCTGGTCGGCACCGAGGGCTCTGCCAGGCCTGCACCCCTGAGAGGCTCCAGTGGCCCCAGTGACCATCACAGGACGCCCAGCCAGACGAGAAACAGGATACCAGGCCGGGGAGCCCTGAGAGGGACCAGAGCCAGGAAGTGCTTCTTCCTGCTGCAGGGACAGCTCCGTGACCTGGAAAGGTGTGGGCCGGAATGTTCGTGTTTCCACAGTGACATCACCTCTGCTGTGGACCTGAGGCTTGGCACCTTGGACCTCATGAGCATGTACAGCCCACATTGTCGTAAAGGAGACGGGCAGCCGATGTTTCTGCATCCGGACGGGCACATTTTGCACTGCAACCTGGGGAAGCATTTGTATTTAACCACAGAATCTTACCTCAAAGATGCAGGGAAAGACACAGGGGTTCACCCCTCCAACCATGCATGTGGTATTTGCACATCCCAGTTGCATGCTCCCAGGGATGGGGAGCTCACTCGGTGCGAGGCCATGAGTTCCTCATGTCTTGCCACCCCACCCCCTACCCCTCCCAGCCAGTAGACCGTCCTCTTCAAACTGCATCTTGAGCCCAAATCTGTGGCTTGTCCTGGTCCCGGCAGAGATTACCTTGCTGGTCCCAGCGCATCAGGGTTCCACATTTTTGAGTCTGTCCTTGCTCCCCCCAAGGTGTTTCGCTTTTTACCTCATACAGGACCATGGTTCCTTCTGCCGGTTTCCGACCATGGAGTCTTTGGTCGCATTTCACCTTGGATTCATCTTTCCCTGCAGCCGCTGACTGACTGAGCAGTGGGCCAACTTTGGTGCAGGGCTGTCTCTGGCAGCCCCCAGCAGGGAGAGGGGAGACCAGGGCTGCCTGAGGCACTGGGGACCCCCAGCTTCCTCCTTTCCTTCCTGTTCTCCAGCACCCCATGATACCTTCTTGTTGCTTTACAGGCTGTGAATAGGGTTCTCTAATATTCTCTCTCTCTCTGTGTCGCATATTAGCTCTGTCTCTCTAACTCAGTCCCACATTGATCCTGTGCGCCATTTCACTCATCAAGCACCATCTTTGGGCACAGCACCCCACCAGGGCTCAAAGGCAGGGCTGGGCCTTTCTCTTCCTTTATCACTTCTAAGGACTTACCACATGGAGGGGACATAGAGACACTAGTGACAGGGGAGAGCCCAGGAACCGGAGACAGTCACCCTGGAAGGTCCAGGAGGGATCGTCTGGTCTTACCATCTCTGGTCAGCAGGGAGTTGGGTCTTGACAAAAAGCTGGGCTACTCGTGACCCCACAGGGACTGTGTATTGAGGACCCATGTGCACTCGTGTGTTGGGACCCGTGCAGGTGTGCCTAGCCCTGGAGGTGGCAGTGATGGGGGGCAAGTTCCTCCGGCGCTGAGGGGGCCTTCTTCGCTCTGTGGCCTGCAAGTGCCCCACGTGTCCCTCACCCAGTACGCTGGCCCTGCTTTCCCGCTGCTAGTAAGCCTTTGTTTTTTCTCTCTTTTAAAAAAGACAGTTCCTTCCAGCTCTCCAGCCTCTTCAAGCTGCCCTGCACATCACTTAGGGGATAAGCAAGCCATGAGACGGTTGAGAACTCTCACGGGGGAGGTCAATGCTGTCGACGAGGTGAGCCTGCTGTCAGCCTGAAGTCGGAGAAGTGTCAGCTAAGTCTGGGCCCCTGCCTGCCCCGGGGCTAGCTTAGACAGCCCAGGGGCACCCTGAGTAGAACCAAGGCAGAAGTGGAATCACAAGCTAGCTCTCCAGTCCCAGCTTGGGCTGCCGGGGTGCTCATGAATCTCCCTTTCATTTAACCAGTGCAAACTCGAACTCAGGGCCGACGATCAGAAATCGGGCTGTTGTCCCAGAGCCAGTTTTCGGATTCAATGAGAGCAATGATGACAGGTACGTTTTATCGAGCGCTTTCCCTGAAGCTGGGGCTCTGGGCTCATTATCTATTTTTACTGCCCCCAGATTTCTTCAGAGGAGGCCATACTGTGCCTTCACTTTACAGATGAGGAAAGGGAGGCTTAAGGAAGTTCTGAGAAATGTCCCCAGAGTGTCACCTGGTGATTCTGATCCTGGGGTTGGAACCTTCATATCTCGGAGTCTCAGAGCTCCTGTTCCTTCAGCTAGCCGGCCCTGCATCCTTGGAAATAATCCTGAAGAACATCCTTCCCCCCCACCCTGCCCTGGCTGCTGGCCCACCAGGCCTGTAAGCCCAGCCCCATCCCTTTGTCTCACCCTGAGAGGCCAAGGTAGGCCCGGGCTGGTAACGGGAGTCCCTTGGGGTCGGGGCGCGGATGGCCGCACCAATGCACTCCGGCCTCAGGCCGGAGATCAAACAGGCCAGCCTCCAGACAGAGCTCCCGTAAATCAGCCCTCAAAGAGACCCAGTTCCAAATGACCGGCGGACTCGACAATTCCCACAGACACCCAACACCGCCATCCAGTCCGCCCTGCTGCCCCTCGGGGGTGAGCTGTGCCCCTCGCACACCCTGGGAACCCAGACACTGAGCCCTCGCAGGCTTCAGCCCCCAACTCTGGGCCTTTTCTGAGGCCGAGCTTCGGATCGGGGTCCCTTTAGGAGCCGGTGCTGTCACACCGTCAGGGACCCGGGGTAGAGTGACCGAGCCCAGTTTCAAAGCTCGCGGTCCCTTCCTGGCTGCTCGACGTGAGGCGGTTAAACACTAACACTACCTCTTGCAACACAGGCACACACCAAGAAGGACCTTGTGCTGATGCCAGGAGACGATCAGGGATTGGACGCCCAAAAGCCCGGATGGACGGTTGACACCTAAGTGAGGCTAGTGCCCTTGCCCGCGGCAGCCGTCCCCAAGAGGATGTCACCAGCCTCAGCTCCTGTCACCTTCACCACGCCCAGCAGAGCGGGCCTGACTGTCCCTGCTGCCCAAGGAATTAGAGAGGTTCCGTGATTTCACCAAGGTCACTCGGATGCAAAGTGTCAGCCTTGGGACTTGAATCTGGCTCTACCTGACAGTTCCCTCTTCTCTTCCTGCTTCTTGGGTTAGCTTGGCTCGAAGAGATTTGTCCCTCAAATTACTGATGACCTTCTGAATAATCTTCCCCGAAAGCCATCGCACCAGTCGTGGTCCCTAACGCTTGAATCCCTGCGTTGTTTTGAGAGACCACAGATGGAAGTGTTTGCAAACACGCTCCGCAGGGTGTCCTCCAAGGGAACCCGGCTGCATCTCCCGCGACAGGCAACCCACTGTATGTCTCGGAAGAGCTCGGTTATCGTTAGGAGACCTTCCCCGGCCGTTTGGTGACACACGGGGGCTAAGATGTGGCGGCCGGGAGTCGCAGGCTTTCCTGGGCTCCCCCGTGGAGGTGACTGCATAGATGGACCCATTCCGTGGCCTTCACACCTCCGGTCCAGCTCAGGCAGCTCTGGAGCAGCGGCCCCTGCCCCAGGGACGCCGGGGGTCCCGGCAAACCCCCTTTCACCCCTGGGGCCTGCTTCTCATCTCCCAGCGCCACGGGCAGTAGCCCTTCGTCTTGTGAAAGCCGAAGAGGGAGGAATGTCACATGAAAGGTGCCCGGGGAGGCCTGGCCAGCGTCAGGCCACCCGGTGGCAGGTGCCAGGTGGTTAGCATTAATGGAGTCCGAGGGGGTGGGGACTGGAGTCCAGAGGGTTTCTGGGGAGGGAGCCGGCGCTGTCCCTGACTGCCCCCGCGGCCATGGTCACTGAGAAAGGCCTGCAGAGTTCCTCGCCTTACCTCCGGCACACACGTCCTTGCCTGTCTTCTGCCACAGTGCTCCCTTCAGTGACCTCCTTCTCGTGGACATGGTCCTAAAGGCTCCTTAACTGGGCTCCAGGTTCCGGGTTTGGGGCCTCGATGCTGTCACCCTGCTCTTCCTGAGACACAGTCTGAGCCTGTTACTCTCTTCCCTGGGGGCCCTGCATGTCTGCCTGAGGCCTCCAGGCTCGTGGTAAGGCACCAGGGGCTCTGAGTGCCCAGCGCGCCCCCTCCCTCCAGCACCTGCCATGTTCCAGCCCACCGCGGTGCCCACCGCGTGCGCACGCCCAGCGCCCGTCTTCTCTAGCACTGCACGCCTCGCGTGATCAGACAGAAGGACAGTGGACGGGAGCACTAGTGCCGGGCAATCGGAGAGCCCACGCTAGTGTGAGGGGTGCTGCTCCCCCCACCCCAGGCAGTGATTTCCCAAATTAGGCGGAAGCCCGGAAGAAGGTGTGAATCAGGAGTGCCGGGACCTGCTGGGCAGGTCGGGGGGCCTGGGCACCGGTGGTTATTACTGAAATATGTCAGTTTGAAACTCCCCTTGTTCCCACTTGATTGGATAGAACGTTCCAGATTCAATTAGTCCCCAGATACTTACGAGGTTTCATTACTCTATTATCCCTATTTTTGAAACATTTTTGATATTTCCTAAAATACAAAGTAAAAAAACAAATGGAAAAATAACAACCCCCTCATCCCCTGCTTCCCCACCCGGCGCTGCCTGTGCCCCTTCCTTGAGGTGAAGCAGCTCTTACCCAGACCCCTTCCCCGTTCCTACAGAACAAAAGCCAACCTCGGCGCCTGGTGTTCATGTCCTTCTTGACTCACGCTGCCTTTACGTCCCTGCTCACGTCCCACTGTGACCTTGACGTGCCCGACGCTCTGGCCACGTGGACCGTGTGCTTCTGTCACTCTCCAGTCCCACTTCCCTTTCTCTCCGTCCGTGCCCTGGCCGAGGCGGGCAGACGGGTTTCAAGAGCTGAGAGGATCTGGAAAGTTTTCACGGAGGTGGTGTCGGGGGGTGAGCCTTGGAGGGGAAGTAGTAACATCCATGCCTCAAGGGTGTGATGCAGAGGAGAGGGCGCCAGGAGGCCAGGCTGGGGGGCTCTGGGGGCCACGGGGGGCTGCAGGTGCCTCTGTTCTCCGGCAGCGGGAGCCACGAGGTGGTGTGACCAAGAGAGAGACCCCTTCAGCTTTGCATTCTGAAGAGCTCCTGCGGACAGTTCCGTGGAAAATGACTTTAGAGAGGGAAGAATCAAGACTTGAGGAAGGCAAGGGACTTGCTCTAGTCCAGCGTGAGGTGACAAAGGAGGGGCACTCAGGAGGACTTAGTGCTGTGGTGAGGGAGAGGGGACAGGGCCCAGGGCAGCCCCTCCATTCCCGCGGGAGTGAAGGAAGTGATGAGGAAGAGGTACGGACGGAGAGAGGATGCGTTCACTTGGAGAACATTCTCAAATGGTCTTTAATAAGAGCCTTCTAAGGGTGCAGTATGAAAACACATAACCTTAGGGCCTGCCACTCACCTATGGCCTCAGGATATTTGGAGAGAGGGGCCCGAAAATCCATGTTTCAAAATGTACCTCAGGTAACTTTTAGGATCCAGTGGGTTTGGGAAACACGCTCACAGGGGTCAGCACGCTGCCTGGCTTAGGCCGGGCCTCCTTCCTGGGCGGTAAGGCCCCCAGCCCTTGGTTCTGCCCACAGAGCCCTGCTCAGTGCCTGGTGGGGCCCACGGTCAGTGTCTGTGGGAGGAATGAACCCATCTCCAGTCCAAGACAAATTATTTCCTCTCATAAAAAATTATTTCCTCTCATACTCATGGTGAGTATCAGCCATGTCTTTGACCCTTGGCGTTGGCTGGCCGGTCCTATGGTGTGATTTGTCTGAGTTTTAATCAGACTTTCTTATTGGATCTCAGCATCTGCCTGTTGGCTTCCAGGGCTTCCTGTGGGCACAGCAAGTCCCGCGTGCTCCGTATCTTCCAAACTGAACCACCAGAGGCTCTACCTTTCGGTTAAGTTGAACAATAGTGAAAAATAATTGCTTTTTTTTTTTTTTTAATAAGAGAGGAAATGTTACCAATGGCAAGGTCTTCAAAAGGCCACTTCGCAACCTCAAAATTTACTTGAAAGCGCACAATCTTTTGCTGCAGGCCAGGCTTGGTATGTTTCTGATTACACCGGTGACCCTCACCCTGAAAAGCCTTTGTAGATGGGCCTTTTTTTCTAGACAACCTACCGATGAGCAAATGATCTAACAGATTTCACACCACATAAATTTCAGCCTAATAAACGGCTTCAAATTCAGAGCTCCTCATTCTGGGTTCAGAGAGGTAGTCTTTTTACAAAAGCAATCATGGAGACAATTAATAAACCCACACACACAGCACCGGGAAAGAGTGAATTCTGTCCCCATGCCCTGATCCCCTGTCCCCAAACTCCAAATGACTAGCTTCCGGAAATGCAGATTTGCCTCGAGCTTCACGTGGGGACGGAAAACACGTCTGAGGGCAGGTCCACTTGGCAGCAAACATCTTCTGCCCTGACCAGAACCGTAGCCACGAGCCACATGGGGCTATTTCAATTTACATGTGTATTAATTAAAATTAAAAATCGTGTTCTTCTGTTGCACCGGCCACATTTCAAGTGCTTGATGTTGAACCATTTTCTTTCCACCAACCACATGGTTGAACCAACCCCATGTTGCCAGTAGCTGCTGAATTACAGCACAGAAGAGAAGACTCCCAGCACCCCAGAAAGTTCTATTGGACAGCGCTGGACTGTTCTCCAGGAAAACCACTCAGGGTCCAAAGTGCTTCTGTTTTGTCTCAATTATCAGTAACTCTTACCCCCGGCCGTGTTTTATTACATTAGCCTAGGTAAGCAAAATGAGAAGAAGTTCATACTGAAGAAGAATGTAGATTAAAAAAAAAAAAAATCTACTGTTAATGGGAAAGAAGGGAACTTTGTTTCCAATCTGCTGATGAGCTCATTTTCTTTCCATTCTTTACTATTTTGGGTGGCATATTTACAGCTTTGGGGATGAACAATCTTGATTATTCAGGGCCAGGAAAATAAAATCTGCTTTCTCATCCCAGTAAGATAATTCTTCTGTCTGAATTAACTAGGTAATTGCTCTGGCTGGTTGTCCTTGGGCTGCTGAAGGCAAGCACACATAGAACATATGAGGGATGGTAAGGGCCTTGGAGAGCCCTGAGGTCCCCAGCTCCTGTAGGGCTGGCCAAGGCAAGAATGGGGAGCACTTATCGAAGGCCACATGGCTAGCTCGTGGCAGAGGGGGTCCTCCTGACTCCTGTTCCCGGCCCATTCTCCTTAGCAAACAACATAAAGCCTCTCTTTTGATTCTTGCACCTTGGTCTAAGTCACTATAAATGGAGAAAGACTTGCTCTTGCAAGGTAGGAGGAGCTGATTCAAAGCCAAGTCCAATCAGGAGCTGGTGGGACCGCAGAGGTCCTGGGAGATGTGGGCCTGGGTCTAAGCGGTTGTAGGTCAGCCCAAAGCTGGTTTTCTCAGCTTCTACAGGGGCAGGTGGGTTTTGCTTCATAAGATGAGGGACTCTCCAAACAGGAGAAGGGGGTTTGGTGGCGGACAGACAGCCAGAGTAATGACAAGTGTCCCCTAACCTTTATCCATAGGTGATGATGTCTGCTTACATGTTTCTGTCCCATGCCTCCAGACCGCTCTATTTTGCTTTCTGTCCAATATCTTTTGAGGAGGTATTTTAAAGACACCTCAAGTTTAACATACCCCAACCTGTTGAAAACCCTTCTCAAATTTGAATCTTCCTATGCACCTGGTTAATGAAGGACACCACCATCATTTGAGCTAAACCAGCTGGAGTCTCGGCATCATCTTCAAGCCCGCCCTCTCTTCCTCTTCCCAGAGCCGATCCATCACCAGACTCTGCACGTTTGACCTCCCAAACATCTCATGGGACTGTCACGTCTCTCCATATCCTTGGTCATTGCCATGCTGGGCTATTGCTATAGGCCCCCACTGGTAAACCAGTGCCAATGTTCCACATTGAAGCAGAGTGTTATCTTTGAAGTGAAATCTAACGTGTCATCTCCCCATTTGCAAACCTTTAAAGACTTCCATTGACCTTAGGAGAAGGCAAAGCTCCTGGGTTAACTTCAAAACCTTATATGACCTGCCCCTTCCTCTCCTCAGATGCACCTCTCCACCCTTCCCTGCTTTTCCCCATTTCAGATACATCCTTTGGCAGGTGCAAGTTCTCACAACCTTGTGCTTCTTTCTCCCATAGAAACGTAGCAGTTCTGTCTTGCTGAAACACTCCTCTCCACCCGCCCCCCCAGGGCCATCAACTCCACTCACATCCTATTTCCATTCAGGCATTACTTCCTTAAGAGCATCTTCCATCACCTCCCTGTCAAGGTCAAATCCCTAGTATATATATATATATTTTTAATTATTTACTGGGGGGCCTGGGTGGCTCAGAGGGTTAAGGCTCTGCCTTTGGTTCAGGTCATGATCTCAGGGTGCTGGGATCGAGCCCCGCATCGGGCTCTCTGCTCAGCAGGGAGCCTGCTTCCTCCTCTCTCTCTGCCTGCCTCTCTGCCTACTTGTGACCTCTCTGTCCAATAAATAAATAAAATCTTTAAAAAAATTATTTATTTATTTGACAGACAGAGAGAGCATAAGCAGGGGGAGCGACAGGCAGAGAGAGGGAGAAGCAAGCTCCCCGCTGAGCAGACAGTTGGATTTGGGGCTTGATCCCAGGATTCTGGGATCATGACCTGAGCCAAAGGCACACGCTCAACTGACTGAGCCCCCCAGGCGTCCCTAGGACGGGTTCTCAGAGCACCAAAGACCTCTCCTCCAGAGCTCACATTACTGCTGCCATGTCATTTTTAGTTGTGAGGTAACTGGACATTTAGGTTGTAAGCTCCATACTGGCATGGGTTCCTGTCGGTGTGCTCACCAAAGAACCCCCGGCCTGGCCCAGAGCGAGCGCTGTGCGATGTGGGCTGGATGAATGCAGGCCGGCATGAAGGAGACACGCCACTAAGTCAGCCTTGGGTTTGAGTCTTGATTCCACGACTTCCTTAGCTGTGATCGTGAACAATCACTTACTGACTCAGATACCTAATACACAGAGGATCCTGATGCTTGCTTTGTAGGAACTTAACGAGGACAAAGGACACGAATGTGAGAGGACCCTAAAGTAGTTACTGTGTTTGTACAAGGCAGGCACCCAAGTGATGCTTGTAGACATCATGCAGATGGCCTGCCCCGTGGAAGACGAGGTTTCCCAGTCAACAGCCTTGGAAGTCTACATTTTGGTTCGTACTGGTTTGTGTCTGTTTGCAACCAGAAATCCTACGTGGGATAAAGCTCTAGTCCAGACTCACAAAGTAAAAGCATTGCCTTCCAAGTTCAAGACACTGCTGCTTCTAATACTAGCTCATTCCATTCCATAAGCATGTCAACCCTCTGGGCTGTGTATTATTATTATTCTTGTCTTACCCGGAGGAAAATGAGACACAGTCAAGCTAAGTAACTTGTTGAAGGTCAAACAGCTAACAGGTGTCCGAGTCGGGACTCAAACCCAAGTCGTCCTTGCTCTACACCCTCGCATTCTGCTATTTTATCTATATTTTGGAGAATTAATTCCAAAGCAGTTAAAAGGTGAGCTAACAAAATGCTGGCAATACTTTCATAAACCACCCCATCCACCACCACCACCAAGATCCAAATTACGTAAAAGAAAGAAATGTACGTGTGCTATCCCATGCACTGAAAAAAGACTGCAAAGGAATATACCAGAACAGCACTGATTTCTGAGCGATAGCATTTTGGATAGTCCACTTTTTTTTTTTTCTTCTTTTGCTTTTCATCGATTTCCTACATTTTCAACACTATAAAAATGTATTATAATTAACATCTAAAAAACCAAACCTTATGTTTCTGAAAAGTGCCTTTCCTCTTAGTAAAATAAGAAAAAGAAGGAGAAGGAAAGCAAAAAGCACCACTCCATCCAAATCCAAACAGGAAAGGAAGAGAAGGGAGCATGATGTTATCGGGGTACCTAGAGCTTTGCTGACGAGGCCTGTGACTGCGCACCCGTGCTCTGGGCCTGAGCAACGGCTGAAATTCTCATTTTCCTGCAAAGCTCTGGGAGTTTTCAGTAATAAATAACCTTGGACCACAATTAGCTCACTCAATATCGAGCGATAACGGTAGAGGCTGATCATGAATTCGATGTCTGCAAAAAGCCTTGAGGGGGCATCTCGGGCTCTAGCCTGAGCTTGGCTGTCTCCCCTCCCCACGTGGCTTGGAGAATCGCTGGCCTCTTCTTCTGCCAAATGGGAAACCTGCCAAAAATGGAGCTGTATCTGTTTGGAAATCTGCTGTGAGTTGCAAGAACATCAGTGAGTGCTTGCTGTTGTTTAAGTGTTTGACATTAGTCCATTCCTGGAAACTTCTGGGCCAGCCCGTGGATTAGATATTAATACCACCCACCCCACACAGAGTACTTAAAGGGCCTGCCCACGATCCCATCATTGGTAAGTAGAGAGCTAGGACGCAAGCCTAGAGAGTGAGGACTTAGCACGACGGGTCAGTGGAGAGCTAGGAGGCGAGAGCAGTCTGGCTGTCTGGTGAATTCCGTGTGGTTGCGAGGACCACCCGTGCCAGGGGACATCTTTCAGCCTGCGATACAGAAAAGTGCTTGGAACAGCTCAAAAACACGAACAAAATGGAAGCTGTGAGTTTGGGGGCATTTTCAAGGAAATGGCTTCTTGGTTTGGGGCGATGTTTTTGAATGCTTGGTGATTAGGAAATAGGTATAAACCTAGGAGAAGCTGCACATAAATAAAACATTTCCACCTCTCGTTGGGAAAGAAAGCGTTTCCACCAAGAGCACAGGAGAGTCCCTAAACTGGAAGAGACACTCCTTCCCCAATAAAGTAGTGATTTTGCATTTCTGTGTTCTGCCCCGGCCACGAGCCGCTCAGACAGCAGGTACGTTGCGCAGCCGGGTTTATGAAGACGGCCAGGAAAAACAAGCGTGCGGCTCTCTCCCCTGTCCACACATCTGTCTATCACCCATGTGTCTAGCGAGCAGAAATGTGGGTAAATCCATACTCCAGAGGGTAGTTAGTCAGCTCTGATAGGAATCAGACAGTGTCCCCAAGGCGTCTTGGGGGAAAGGACCTACAGTGGTCGCCTGGTTGCCCCTGTGCCCTCGTCCCCTGTTCCACCGAAACGGCTGCCGACAGACGAGGTGAGGCTCTGTTTGCAAGGACCTCCCGGAAAAAGGACGATCTGGCCTCCCTCCCGGGAAGCCCTCATCCGTCCTTCATCAAAATGTGTCGGGCCCGTGGGAGAGCTGCAACAGAGGCTTATCAAGGTGGGATTTATTTACTTACTGTCCAAATCAGTTCCCATCAGATTGGCTTGTTGCTGTCTCCACTCACCGGCTGGAGAGCGGAGGTGACAGATGACTCCATTGCTTACTTAACCAACCATAAACAGGACTTGAAAGAAGGGGGTTCGCTGCTCATCGCTCATCTTTGGGGAGTCTGACGAGCATCAAATTGCCGGCAAACCTCTGCTCACTATCGAAAACGCCGCTTCTGCTTTCGCCCTCTTTCTGTTCCCACAGGAAGGCGTTGACCGCGGCAGCAGACTCACTAGTTTCACGGCGAAGAGTGGGATAGTGTGGATTTTAGCCGGAAAGTTGTGTCCAGTCTAAATGGCCTGGGGTTGATGAAAGTTCTCTTTCCTGGCAGCTGACAGAATTTTGTGGAACCTTCAGCTTGTTCAGTTTTCCCCCAATCCCCGAAATTCGGATTATCTATAATTTAGACTACAGTAAGGTTAAGTTATAATAAAGTTATTGTATCTGAATAATGGTTGGGATTTCGACGACATACACACGGAGTAACACGTTCCACGGTTCATGGAATAATTTCAAGGGATGTGGTTCCTGTCTACATTACCCTTCCCCCGAGACCGTTTCCCTTCCTGCGCCAGAACAAGAGAGAAGATGGGGTGCTGACTACATGGGCGAACCCCACCACTGTGACAGCTGCTGGGCTTCTAGAAACATCACTTAATGAAATTAGCCGAACGAGCCTGCACGAGTTACGTCATCACCCCAGGTGAGACGGTGGAGGCAAAGACCAGTGATGTGTGTTGCTTAACCTCTCACTCGTGTGGCTTGTGTCACAGTTGGGCTTCAAGCCTGAGACTCGTGAAACCGAAACCCAGGCTCCTCCTCTTGCTTTTGTCATATCTGCCGGAATGTGGGGACTGATGCGTGGTCGGAGGGTCAAGGGCGGTCACCAGAGGTGCGCGCAGGCCTAGCTGTCTATGCGTGTGTGTGTGTGTGTGTGTGTGCGCGCGCGCGTGTGTGTACATGCATATATGTTCCTGTGTGTATGTGTGTCTATGTCGGTGTGTGCATGTGTGTATGTGTGTGCACATGCGTGTGTATGTCTGAATATGTACATGCTTACATGTGCTTGTGTGTACGTGTGTCTGTCTCTGTGGCATGTGTGTGTATGTATGTGTGTGCACATGCATGTGTGCATGTGGGAAGTGGCTGACGTACAAGAAGCTAAAGGATTAAAGAAAAAAACGAAGATTAGGATAAAATATGCTGAGAGAAATTATTACTCGGGGTGTGACAAAAGTAAAATAAAGAACACAGCCAGGGGAGAAATGGGCATGATACCGTAGACTCCTTTAGCATGGAAAGGGTCGAAAGGTGAGGTCCTATGCATATAACAGCTCACACCGAAGAACGCACCTGTGTGGTACCTACCCCATTTCTGGAATCAGTGAGTGCCCTCTTAATGGGCTAACATTCCCTTTTGGAGGAAAATAAGACTTTTTGGCTAGTGAGCGTGGTGTCGGTGGTTGTGCAAGGGGAAAAGCCCTGTTCCTCCCCGACTGGCTGGAGACTGGCAGACACTTCTGGTGCTCCCTCTCCCGTGGGATCTGTGGGCTGTCAAGCCAGGCAGGTGTTGCCCAGGCCGTCGGGCCCCAGCTGTGTGGCATTAGTTAGAATGTCATTTAACAATGTGTTGAGACCTCCTTGGGGCCATCAGACCTCATGCCATTCCCTCTACATTCTCGAGTCATTGGGGGTGCTGGAAAGAGCAAGTTAGTCCACGGTCTGAAGGGCCAGGGTTTAAAACCGTGACATACAGATTCGGTGTGACCATAAATCCCTCGACTTCTCGGTCTATACTAGGTGGATTGTCCCTTTAGTGATGGAGCACTTCTGTGGGGGTGGGGGGCAGTGGGCACTAGGTGCCTCGCCAATTGCACTCCTAGGTCTGCGCCCAAAGAATTGAAAACAGGCGTTCAGACGAAAGCTTGCACAAGGTCATGGCCACCCCATACACCGTAGCCAAAAGGTAGCAGCAACGCAAATGTCCTGAGACCGACGGGTGACTCACCACCAGGCCGCATGTCCAGAGAGCGGCACGATCTTCGGCCGTGAAACCAGATGGAGTGTCGAGCACGCGCTGTGACACGGATGGACAGCGAGGACATGCTAGGTGAAGAGGGAGGGAAGCAAAAGTCGCAGCCGGTGTGGTTCCATCCACAGGAGATGCGCCAGCACGGCCGGATCTCTAGAGACAGAAAGCAGATTAGCCCTTGTCGGGTGCTGGCGGGGAGGGGGGACAGGACGGAGGAGTACACGGTTTCCTTTCGGGGTGATGAAAATATTCTGGACGTAGAGGGTCCTGGTGGGCGCAGGGCATGGCAAAATGTACTAAGTGTCGCTTTAAGAGGGTTACAACGGTGGATTTTATGTTAGGTGCATTTTATCATGGTATTAAAAAAAAAAAAAAAGAAGAAGGATGGAGCCGTGAATGTACTCTACAGCACTCCACCGTCCTGCTGGTGGACGCTGATTTTTAAATCCGAAGGGAACCTTCTTGGAGGACACGTTCCCTTGTGCGGAGGTCCTTCCTCACGGCCGGGCCTCGAACTTGCTCTGGGCAGGGATCCGTCTGCCTGGGGCCGGGGGCTCACACAGCCTGTGTGTCTCGGCCTGCCCACCCGTAGGGTCTCCACGCTGCTAGACAAAGACCCTTTCTTTCCCCGTGGTCAGGAGGAGCCGAGGGGGCACCGTGGAGGCATAAACACGGGCAGGAAGGCAGGCCGCCTGAAAGCTTCCAAAAGCCCCTTTTTGACAAATGAAAAATGTTGGTGACTTTAAGTCACAGGCCAGGCTTTTAACAACCCTCGGCGTATTTATTTAACCCAGTAAATATGTTTATTAGCGAGCCGCCGCCTTTGTAGAGCAGGTAATGGATTCCCCATATGTTTCTGCTTTGCAGAGCGGGGCCCGTCGGCCAACACCTAGTCTCCCCCAGCCTCCGAGGTGGAGGCCCGGCGCGCGGCCTCTTTACGGCCCGGCCCCTCCGTGCGCGTAATTACCGCCCCTCCCGGAGCGAAGGAGCTCCCCGGGCCGCGGCCCGGACTGGTCCCGGCGTTCCACTACCAAAGGGCATGTCTCAGAGGGGGGACGAGAGGGGTAATAAAGCCTTCACGTTATTAACTTTTTCTTTCTGAAAAGCAGCCTGAGAAATACCACCGCACCACATTAAAGGCCTTACGTGAGAGCGGCCTCTGCCTAATGAGGGGCTGGGACCCGGGCCCCCTGCGAGCGCTCCGAGGGCCCCCGGGAGCGGAACCTTGATACCACGCCCGGGGCCATGGGCGTGAGGCTGCGCGGGGGTCGGGCTGGGGTTTGCACCTGACTCGCCGTACCCCCCCCCATCCATCCCCCCACCGGCAGGGTGCCAGCCAGAGGCCGGGCCCTCCCCTCCCTGCAAGGGCTCCTTCCCTCCGGGGCTTTGGAAGGCCATGCAGGAGGGGACCGGCAAGAGGGCTGATGCCATCGGGACAGGTGTGGAAGATCCTGAGCAGCGGCCCAAGGTGTGAGGTGAGAGCCCCTGGGCCAAGCTCTCCACCCCCAGAAAGCTCAGCCTCAGTGTGGGAGGCCCCGGGGGGAACTGTGGTGTGGCCCAAGATGCCCCCCAGGGGCCTCTCCCCAGGCCCCACCTGTAGATTCCCCGCCAGCAGAAGGATTTTGAACTTTTGATACATTTGGGTGTCTTGGCAATGGGGGAAATTGCCTCCCTGGGCATTCCGGCCTAGTGCAGAGCTGGGCTAGATGCTCGTGGGACTGTGGGAAGAAAGGGACCAGGACTAATGACAAACGGTTTGGGCCTCAGAGCTCCATTTTGCTGGTCTTGTGAGTGGTCCATGCCCTCAGGCTCTTAGGGCCTCATGAGTTGACTTTGAGCTCCCTCATCCACACCGCAAGGCCATGTGCTGAGGAGGCCATCAGCAGCCCTGGGGGTGGGGGGGGAGGCTCTCCGTCCCCCCTCTGCCACGCCCTCGCACTGGTCTAAGGACTCACCTATCACTGGATGAGAAGAAAAACAGGCATAGCCTTGGGTCTGGAGAAAGCGGAGGAGCCCATCTAGATTCTAGAATCCTGCTGGAGGCCGCCTGCCAGGTCTGGCGGACTTCACCAGTCCTGCTCTCTGGAAAGATTGCCTCCTCTCCCGGAGCTCCTAGTGGTAGGGAACTACTTTCTTATCGTCTTCCCCATCATAGTGCTGACATCACGGTCCCACCAAAAACAGGCCCTGATCTAGAGTTATTGGGTCCAGTTGTGCAGGCTGTGCACTGACCATTCCTTGGGGTTCAACACTCTGTTGTCTATATGATGGACCCCGTAGACGCGTGTAGTGCGAAAGCTCTGCCGATCAACGGAACTCCTGATGGGATCGCCGGCAGTGCCCACTGCACATTCTGTACGGATGAGGGAGGGAGGGCCGGGGAGCCTTGGTTCAACTGGAATTCAATTTCCCTTTGTGATTAATAAAGCAATGCTGCCTGCCTTATCTCGCCTGATTCTCTCCGTGGGAGCAGGTGGGCATCAGCCATTCCATTTTACCTATGGGTAAAGAGAGGACCACCCAGGGTGGTTCTAGAGCTAGGACCTGGGTCAGCTGAGATCTTGCCCAGTGCTCTGGCCACAGCACAGTGCGCAGCCTGCAGGACCCCTCCTCCTCTCTCCTTTGCCGGGGAAGGATCTTCGGGCCTCTGCCTCATCTGCATCTGTGTATCCCTGGGAGGGAGCTGTTTGCAGACACCTCAGCTCTGGCTTCAGATCCCAACTCTGCTCCCTGATTGCTTGTCTGCAAGTTCGTTCGTTTGTTCCTTCCTTCACTCACTCATTCAACAAGTATTTACTGAGTGCCTGCTGTGTACCAGGCATGCATGTAGGCCCCAGGGATGCCCAAGTAAGCAGTGTGCACACACACACGCACGCGCACACACACAACCCTGCAGCAAGGGCTCCAGAGCGTTGTAGCCATGCGGTGACCTCTCCCCAGGGATCAGAGGAGGAGGTCAAGCTCTCTCTCTGGGCAGCCTCAGCCCTTGGGAGTAGGCAAGGGAGGCATGGGAAAACCATCCGCTCATCCCCGTGCTTACACTTCCTGGCCTGGGGTGGCTGAGCGTTTCACGCTTGAGCTGGTGATAATGTGTCCCACCACCCAGTGCTTGTGACATTAACATCCGTGCTTGTCTTGGTGAATGATTTTCCCCCATACACAGAGCATTTCCTGGACCAGGCACCGTGCGCTGTTTATTTATGGGGTCACTAAAGGAAGGGAGATGCCAGTTTCCTCGTATATGAAATGGGAGTGGGGTGGGGCAGCTTGGAACAGTTCTCGGTCCATAGGAGAGAGATTGCAATCATTCAATTAAAAGGTTGATGTGAATGACCTCAAACAGTGCTCAGTGTGTAGCACACCATCAGAAAAAATGCTACCTATGTTTGTGTTTATTGTTATCGGAGACATCAAATTCCATACGAGGAAGGAACAGGTCTTTGCTTGCAAAAGATCAAAATGCCTGCCGGTCTCTGCTCCATCATTATTTCAGAGGGGGGCTATCAGGTACGGGCGAGAAGAGAGAGGTTTGGTGGTCTCCATATGAAACTCCTGGCCCCTCTGCGTGGCACAGTCCCAGCACGTTCCAGCCCTCGCCAGTCTGCAACAGCCCCTGTCTCCTCCAGAAACTTCCCTGACGTTTGAAAGGGGGAAATCGGAACAGGCACGCTGAGTGTCTGGGCTGGAATTCTGCGAGGCAGCAGCTCCTTGCGTGTTTGCCCATCAAAGGCTGCTTGTTGGGACAGCGGAGGGGGGGGAGAGAAGAATTTGTGGGTAGCAGGGAACTGGTGAGTGCACGGAACAGCTTCTCAGACACGCTCGGGAAGAGAATGGTAAAGACAAGAGCAAAGTCTGCTCGTGCTTGGGCTGGATATGAATCACTGTAGGAGTGGGAGAAGGTGATGCTTCTGGAAACATTAAAGGGAATTTCGTTTTCAATCTCAAGGGCACTCGGGGAGTGATACAGCTTCGTGCCATGTCAAAACGACGTTGAGCGTTTAGTGATTGTTATGCTCATCTCACAGATGAGGAGTTGAGGCTTGGAATGGTTCAGGGGGAGGACCACGGAGTCAAACGACGTGGGTTCAAATCCCAGCTCCGCCACTTAGTAGCTACAGATCACTCTGGGGAAGTTATATCTTATCTATACATCACTTTTCTCCCTCTGGGAATTGGGGATGATAAAATAGTACAGGCTTGTTGTAGAATGCTTAGAACAGTGCCTGCCACCCAAACCAGCAGTGGGTAGCTGTGGACAAGGATAGTGGTAAACTCATGGTGTCCTCACTGGAGAAAAGTGGACTCAGGCTCTGGACCCGAGTGGGCCAGGATTGGGGTCTTTCCACGAACCCGATGCTGCCTTAAACTTTAGCAAAAGGTACTGAAGAATATTAGGCAAATATATTAAATTAAAACCAAAGTATGAAGAGACAGTTCGCTCTACCCCTTGTGTTAGGGGGTGCACCGTTGGCCAATCAGGAGAAAATTTGGTAGAGCCGCCCTTGATCAAGGCCTTAAGCTCATTAGAAATGAAAACCACCACCATGACAAAAACCGACCGTACATTATCCGAACCCCCCCCCCCCCCATAGCTTCTCAGCTCACAGAACTGTTTACTAAGATGAATTTTTTTTTTTTTTAAGGGGCAATTTCCTGAACTCACTTTCCTGTGTCTCTACTGTGCTCACTCCGATTCTGTTCCCTGTGCCTGGAAAGCCTCTTTATCTCGGAGTCCTGCCTATTTTTCAAGATGATGCCAAGTCCCACCTTCTCCAGGAAGACTTCCCTGACCACCTAGCCCACAGGGATGGCCCCTTCCCTTGCATCCGGGCGCCCGCTTGGCCAGGAGCACACAGACTTGTGAAATGTAAATCCTTTACGTGCCTATGGAAGTCCTTTTCTGGAAACGAGATGGTCAGCTCCCCGGACTGGAGCCCTGCCCTGTGTCCCTTTGTATTTTTTTTTTTTATCACGTTTGACTATGGATTATTGAATTTTCCTGAGTTTACATGCTCCTCTGCTCCTAGAGATCTGGAACCCTGGAATGACATTCTCTTTTCACCTTTGTGGGTTACAGCATCCTGTCCCGGCACCCCTCCTGCAGATGTGTATTCAGTCAGTTTTTCGACAAAACATGTGTTCAAGACCCACCAGGTGCAGACTCCAGGCGACTAGCGATGGTGGAGGCCAGTTCCTGGGTGCGTGGCAGGAAAAGCAGACAGGAACACATAATTCAAGCCTGCTAGGGGGTGGATGGAGGAAGGTGATTGGGAAGACTGCGGTCTGCCTGGAAGATGTGAATTGCCCTGAAAGTCAGCGTGAATCCGTTATCAGGAAGGTTCTCGTGAGTTCGGAAGGATGCTTGGGCACGGGGCACAGCAGGGTGCCCATAGGCTTCCTGGCTTCGAGGAGCTTCGTAGGATTAGGGATGATCAGAGAAGGAACTGGCAGGAGACGGTCAAGTGAAAAAGAACCCGGTGTTGGGCCAGTTTTCCGGATTTCAGGCAGGGTATGTAATCAATTGATCTGAGGTGACAGATGGGGAATTAATTCTGCCTCTGTTGACGGCGGTGACCTAAATGTTAGTGAGTCGGGGGCTGATGAAATATTCCCCAGGCGAGGACAAAAATATGTAATATGGCCAGTCCAAGACAGTCTTGACTGGTAAAGGCAATTTCTGTCCTGTCCGGGAGGGAGGCTGCCTCTCTGGGCTACGTCGCTCCTCCCGGGAAGCTATCTGTCCCGGGAGCCGCCAAGCCCCATGTTTTTGTGCCTGAAAAGCCAGCTCTGGTCCACCACAGGCGGCTCATAGCTTTCAGCAGAGGATTACTTAGAATAACAAGTTAATGACTGTCCTTAGATCAGGCGAGGCTTGCTGGAAGAAGCAGGCATGCCCAGAGTTCATTTCACTCAAGTCTGGTGGGGGTGGGTTGAGAAAACACGTGCAAATTCCATTCTAGGGAAAAAAGAAAAGAATTCTTCGCCTGGTCAAGACGGCAATTTAGAAGAAGCGTGTGGGACCGGGGTGTCATTTAAAAATATAAGAGTAACGGTCACCATGTTCCGAGGGTGGCGGGGGAGCGGGATGGCAGACCAGCCGGGGGCGAGGAAGGGAAGGCTGGCGGCTGTGCTGTTCTTGGGGTCCACCGATCTGGGCCCCCCCGCTCCCCAGGAAACAGCTGGGGGCTCACGTGGGATGTAGCGTGGGGAGACGGGGGAGGTAAAGATGAGGGGAGGGGGGCAGAGGAAGGGCAGAGGTGAGGCTCTGCTGACTTTCCTCCATCCACACCGGAGACCACCAACAGGCCCGAGCTTCTGCGCTGCTAGCCCTGGGCCGGCCCACCTGATGCTCTTCTCGAAGTGTTGAAGGTGTCTGTGCTCGCTCCTTCGTTCGCTCAATAAACTTTTCATGTCCTGAGAATCAAGTGACACAAAACCTCTTGGGCAAATGCTAATTCTGGAATCTGTAAAGTCTGCTAAGGCGCCAATGGCTGTGAACACATATGCAGGAAGAGACACAACGTGTGTGTGTGTGTGTGTGTGTGTGTGTGTGTGTGTGTGTGTCGGGGGTTACCTATGTTACTGACTTATATAGCGCGTCCCCATCTTGGAAAAGCTCCAGGGCCTGGTGGGCTGGTGTTCTAGAAACTGGAAGCGACGCCCGGTTCAAAGGGCAGGCAGATGTGGAAGGAGAAAAGAGGGCCGCACAGGAAGACAACGTGAGCTTCCCATGAGCAGGCCCGGAACACGCGTGGCTTCTAGTCTTTAACCACCTAGGCAGTTCTTCCCCGAGGGAGGAGGTAGGCCCAGAATCGGACCCCTTCCTGTGTGTGGAGGTCACCGTTGCACATGGCAGGGTACTTTTACTCCTAAATGGTCCCCCCCCTTTTTTTTGTAGTTTTATGATTTTATTAACACAAATACGATGTGCACATAGGCCGTCTGTCTACTCATTGTCTTCGCTGGGCAGCCTGGCGTCAGGACTGGAGACTCTGAGGGCCGGCTGGGCCGTTGGTTCCATGACAGTTCTGTGGTTCTCAGAGGAGAACTGGGAGCCTTCTCTGTCCAGGGCCATCTGCGGTCCTGGACCTTGTGGACAAGGAACTTCTGGAAGTGCTTGGGCGGTATGTGCTTGGTCTTCCTGTAGCTCCCGTAAGCTCTGTTGGGCATCAAGATCTGGCCCTTGCACAGCCATGCACAGCCATGCCTCTGGGTTTCTATGCACAGCTATGCCTCTGGGTTTCCTCCAGTTGTGCTTCGTTTTGACCTGTCTGCCTCACTGAGGAGCTTCTCGGTTCCCTTTTCCACCTTCTTGGGCTTCACCAGAGGGCTGAGGGTGGCCAGGATGCCGAGAGAGAAATGCTGCCACCTCCCCAGGCAGCGCCACAGTAGACAGGAGAAGCCCTCTCTCTTTAAACAGAACAACCCTGAGGCTCAGAGAGTTGACTTTAGCTAAACTGTAGCTGGCAGTGGCCGAGCCGAGACTTAACCCTGTTGGTCTGACCGCGGCCTGCACATCTCTCTACTGCTCCGTGAGGAAAAGGCCTCCCGGACTGGGCTGTGGGCCAGTCCGGTGCCGCTGGAAGGTCTGCCCAGGAGCTTGCCGGGGATGCGGGAGGAAATGGGGATTTCCAGGCCCCACTGGAAAGGAAGGTTTCACCAAAGCGTGGGCTCCGGCTCCCTGAGTCCCCTGAGGTCCTCATCCTGCCTCCTTGGCTCGGCTGGAGACTCCGGCTCAGAAACTGGAAGTTCCTGAGGGATGAGAGTCCGACCAGTCTGCTGGGACTTGTACACAGGAAGAGGAAAACAGTAGGACTGGAAGCGGTATAAACACATGACTCAATGCCTTCCCTGGTCTCCTCGAGGCTGGCGTGGCCTAACTGCCCAGGGGCAAGTCTCAGCCCTCAGCCCACTCTCAGCTCTGGAGTGGAGCCCCTGAGAGGCTCTCTCCTGCCGGAGATCCAGGTCTGAGGTCCATGCAGCGTGGCCGGCTGGAAGCATCCTCGTTACCAGCGGAGGGTGTCCGTTACGGGGACCAGTGGAGCAGCAGCAAGTACCCTGGCTTGGAAGTTAGAGATTCCTGGGCTTGAATCACAGCTCATTCCTTTACTGGCTGTGTGACCTCGGGCAAGTTGCTTAACAGCCCTGGGCCTCTCAGTTGTCTCACTGATGACAAACAGAGGGGACTGGAAGGCGGAGGGTGTGGGTTATAATATCTGAAAGGACTGGTCACTTATACGACTTTTTTATTGAGTTATTATGCTGTACGGGCAAAATGTCAGTGCTGCATGCAGATTTTAAAGGAGTAAAGAGAAAACAATAACAGGTTTTTACCCACAGTGGTCACCTTTCACAGCATACAGTAGAGGCCTAATAAGTGCACGTTGTGGTAGCGAGCCTTCAAGGTGGCCCCAGTGATCCTTGCTTCTTGCTATTCGTGTTCCTGTGCAGTCAGTCCCCTCTTACACTGACTCAGGACTGGCTCCTACTGACCAATAGGATATGGTGGAAGTGATGGTGAGTGACCTTCGAACTGAGGTCACGCAAACATTGCAGGTCCTGCCCTGGCCTCTGGAATCACTCACTTGAGGAAGGCCATGCCGTGCCATGAGGACACTCAGGCACGAAGACTGGCTGAGACTTAGGACCGACTCACCAGGCACGTGCGTAAGCGGCCCTCGTAGGTCAGCTGACATCTGACCATGACCTCATGAGGGGGCCCCGCCCAGGCCGATTGCTCTAAAATCCAAACTCCTAGAAACCGGAACAGATAATTAAAGACTGTGGCCGCAGAGTTTTGAGGTGATTTATTACATAGCGATGGACACTCAAGCAAGTTACTCTCTCTTCTTTCCCCAAGGTTCCCCCTTGGTTCTTTGACTAGTTTACCTGCCAGTGTGTTTTGAGAAGCCCCTCTGCCCTCATCCCACTCTCTTTGTTTCTGTTGGCTTCCTGGGTTGCTGAGAACCACCCTGTGCCAGCCCACAGCCCAGGGGATGGGCCCCTTGTGGCTCCCTGGAAAAAAGCAGAAAGAAAAGCTAGGAAACGCTCCTGAAGGTAGTCACCTCCATCAAAGGTTTTGGAAGCAGAGGAGGAGCACAGAGATGAATAATGAGGATATCAATGTTTTATTTCACTGATGGTTGTAACAAAGTGATGGGAACACAGATCTTTAAATACTTTTCTCTGAATTTCTACTAACTAGCGAAGCTACTTCTGTGGCCTCTTCCTTACAGAGGTCAGGAAGAACTTGGTGTGGACCTTCTCTGAGCAACCACGGATGTGCACAGGAAAGACGGTTTCAGCAGTCCGCCATGAGTCTGGTCGCATCTAAGACTTCGGGAGAGATCGTCAGAACTGCCACCAGCTGGTCACAGACTTTGGTCCCCCGGGAGGCAGAATAATTGAGACAGATAAGGGTCCAGCCCTGACTCTGCCATCTCTGGGGGTGGTCTTGAGAAATCCCAGGGTCTCCCTGAGCCTCGGTGCCCTCGGTTATGAAATAGGGATGATGACGCCTGGCCCGTGGAGAGGACCTGACGTGCTGTGTATAAAGCCACTGGAATACAGCGCGAGCCGGTAAGTGCTACTTACCATCAATCCCCATACCAGAGTGACAGCTGGAGGCAGGGAAAGAACCCATATACACAACATCAAAAAAAAAAAAAAAAATTCCTTTTGGGGAAAAAAAAGAGAGAGAGAGAGAGAGAGAGAAGAGACAGGAGCATTGGAGAGGAAGAAAGGAATTAGTGCTGTCAACAGCAGGCCAGTTTGTCTTAAAAACCTTTCAAATTGTGGAAAGAACTGAGCAATGTCTTTCCTGGGGCAGTAGGCACTCGGCCGAGGGGCTGTGCACCCCTTCCCCCCCCAGGTGGCCTGCACAGCATTCCGGAGGGAGGGCACCGGGGCTTTGGGAAGCCTTCTCAAAGGGGGGGACCAAGGCTGCAGCCCCACCCGGACCGGGCAGGGGAACCCGGGGAGCCGGGGGCAGAAGGGGTTGGGAGACACAGCTGGACGAGCTGCCCTGTCGATGGACTTTGAACTCATTATGTGAAGGAAAAGAAACCAGACACGAAAAGCCATATAGGAAATGTCCAGAATAGGCCAATCTACAGAGACAGAGAGTAGATGAGTGGTTGCCTAGGCTGGGAGCGGAGGGTCCTGGGGGAAACGAGAAGTGAGTGCTAGTGGCTATGGCTTCTTTTTAGGGTGATGAAAACAGTCAATGTACAATTGCAATGTACTATTGCTGGCCACGCAAGTCTGTGACCCCCTAAACCCACGGGATTGTGTGCTGTCGGGGCGGGGGTGGGGGGAGCGAATCGTACGGGACGCGGATCTTAGCTCGATAAAGCCATATTGAGAAGCGACTGTAAGGATGCGATGGCCCGTGTCTGTGAAATCCGCATAGTGCTCTACGCTGACTGTGTCATTTGGCTTGTGCGGGTCACCCTCTAGCCACAGAGTCATGCTTCCTGGCACTGAGAAGGTCTTCGTGCCACCCGGAGCAGAGGCCCCCATGAGAAGCCCACGTCCTCATAGGGAAGGGAGAGCATCTCCCGGAAGGGACCGGTGTCCGGGCTCCCGTGCACGATGGTGGCCTGCCTGCCCTGAGAGCGTGGCCCCGTCAGGCCCCTAGAGGGGTCAAGAACAGGCCCAGCAAGGAAGAGGGAAACAGCCAGCTTTCTATGTCTTTTGGCACTCACGATCTTCATGGCCACCGTTTAAGTTGCATTCTAAATTCCAGATGTGCAGGGTCCCAAAATTAGAATGCCCCAGTCAGAGAGGGTTAGTAACGCATTCAGGGTCACTCAGCTGGCAGAGAGGGGCGGGTGTGAAAGCCCAGCTCTGTCCAAGCCTAGAAGCCCCCTGTGCCTCCGAGCGGCCCCGAGCAGGGGTGCTGGAGGCGCTGTTTGCCCACAGTCTGATTTGGTTCCGAGCTGGCTCTGAGCCAGGCCTCTGAGTTGACTGAAATGTTCTGAGAGTTGCTGAGGGAAATGGAGCTTTGAACTTGCCTAATATAACACGGGCTGGTTCTCAGGATCATAAACATGTTTCTGAACCTAATTAAAGAGTCTCGTGAAAAGAGGGAGAGCAGAGCTGAGACATGACGGTCCGTCTCAAATCTCCCCGTGGGCCAGAACGGGAGCTTTGCTTTTCCCAGGCTCGGGGAGAACCAGTCCTCTCTGGGGGCAGAGAGTTAAGAGGCTTTAGAAAGAAGAAAAGGCTCATTTACGGCCCTGGCTGGGGACCTGGGCTGTACTGGGGAGGGAATGTAGGAGGCATAATTGGGGCTTGTAAAACATTTCCAGACAAAATCACTTAATGTGTTTTGGAGAGTAAAAGGCAACAGTCCACATAATCCATAAATTTGGGTAGTTTTCTACCATGTCGGTGGAGCCCGAGCAGAGGACCTGAAGGACGGCCAGACCCGGGATCCCTGCGCCGTGCTGGTGGCAGGTGGACTTGGTCTGAGCGCGGGACCCCAGAGCAGCCAGAGGCGTGGGCTTGGATTCTGGCTCCCCTCCTGGGGCAGGTTAGTTATCCCACTGGGCCTCAGTTTCCTCTTTTGGCAAGAGGAGATAAAATAGTCCCCACCTTCTGGGTTTGTTGGGAGGGTTCCTTGTGTGGCTATGTCGCTTTGAGAATGAGTGCCTGTTGTTAGTCTCTGCCTTGGAAATGGGCTACCACCTGGTGAGGGCAGACAGTGGGTTCCTTGAATAGTCCAGGTCTGGGGGAGCTTCTGGAGCTGGGGCCATGTCATGCTTCTCTCGAGCGCTTCCCCCCATTTCTTCCCCGGCTTCCTTTCCGCAGGTATCGGTCACTCTTACCGACTTCCCAGCAGCCTCTAGTGCTGATGTGCGTCATGGCCCCTCCCTTTTCTCAGTGAAAATCTCTGATAATTCCTCACCCACTCAGTGTGACATCCAATCCTCCGAGTCCTGTAGACTAAGTTCTACTTTATGCTTTGTACAGCCATGTACCCTATGGTTGTCACTGGATGCCCAGGGTTTCCAGGCTCCTCTTTTTCTGGGAAAATGGTAAATATTATACTTCCTGACTCCCATATGGTGGGCTGGGGCCAAATAACTAGTTTTAGCTATGCATTGTGAACAGCGCTAACCAGCTGGTCCCTTCCCCCTTTTTACAGTGACACCTGGGGCGATGGTCTAAAGCAGGTGTCAACACGTTGTCTGCAAACATGTTCAATCTTGAGGGCTACATGGTCTCTCTCATAGCTTCTCAGTTCTACCATGGTCATATGAAAGCAATCATAGATAATACACAAACGAATGAGCATGGCTGGGTGCCAATAAAACTTTATTTATAGAAAGAAGAGCAGATTTGATTTGGCCAATCAGCCATGGTTTGCAGACCCCTTGAGACCAAGCTTGAGACCAAGCTGTGCAGTAGAACTTTCTGCAATGATGGAGATATTTTATAATATCTATGCTGCCCGATATGGTAGCCACCAGCCACATGTGTCTATTGAAAATTTAAACAGCCTCTTGCGGCTAATGCTTATTCTATTGGACAAGTAGTCCTAGACAGTGGCTGTGTTATCAGCTAAGGTCCTGGAGGGAAGGTGACCTGGAGGGCCATCACTGACCATGAGGGACATGTAATCTGTCTAATCCTTGGCATTATAAGCAACTGAGATTTGGGGATGTTTGTTACTGCAGCAAAGTGTAACCCTTCTTAACTTTATCCCCACGTACATTACACATATTTCATGGGCTCTCACCTAAATATTCCATACCAGTCTAGGCTTGCGGGCCTTTGCTCACACTGCTTACCTTGTCTGGAATGCCTCTACTATCCCTTATGTCACTAGCACGTGCTGCCTCATTGTTCAAAATTGGGTCAAGTATTACCTCGTCTCAGTGAGGTAATTATTTTCTGATAATGCTCCATCCTACCTCCAAACAATTAAGAATCTACAGTTTCCCTGGGACTCCTTGCTGGTCTAAAGCAAATATAACATGTCATGCAGTCGTTTGTTTTCTTGTGTTTTCCACCAGACTGTGAGTTCTTGGCTCAACTTTGGACCATTTCTCTCCATCTTCTTCTCACTGTCCCGGCCATGGTGTACTTCTCCTTCTCCACAATTCAGCGGCTGTGGTGGTGGAAGATGAGGAGAAAGGGAGAAAAAGAGGCATCTATCATTCTTCCAAGGTAGTAGTATAAAAATAACATGTTTGATTCTTTTCTAAAAGTGGACTCTATAGTAAAGAAAAATTGTGACCACAAACCCGGCTGGAAACCTGCGTGTGGTTCCCAGGGCTGACCGTAGGACCTCAGAGCAACTGACCCACCAGGCTAGACTGTGCTGGAGAAGTATGTCATTCGGGACCTTTGTCTTAAATTTTCTTTTCAGTGGAAGGTTTGTCAAAAATCCTACTTTACTCTTTTAATTATTTTCATTCTATATGATTAAAGACATTTGTGTTTTGGTTTTCACCATCACCTTCCCTAACCTATGCATTTCTTTGTAGCTAAAACACATTCCACCCATGTCCCCTTGAGCCTCCCAGTAGCGTGGGGAAGAAGATAGGGCAGTATTTACTGGCCACATATTATGCATGGAGAAACTATAGTTGAGTGCAGGGAGGTCATTCACCCTCAATATCAATGAACTGGAGCCTGAGTGTGAACTTGAACTTGGACTCCAAGATCGTAGTTCAGTGCCCTCAGCCCTCAGACATATTCTAGCCTGAGGGCCACTGTGACCATGTCCCATCCATTTTCACTGCTATTATCCCTGTGCTGGAAAGCTGGGACAGAGTTCTAAGATCCTTGCCTAACTCTGAAGCCAAGGAATTCCAGAGCCTATCCCTGTGGGAGACTATTAGAGAAACTTAGAGCAGGTAAGAATTTTCCTTCTTATGTTTTGCAAACCAACGCTCAGTTCCTTAGTAGTCTGATACTTCCAAGTGTTTGAATTATTTAAAATGAGTTTGAGAATTTGGGGATAGGTCTTTCAAGGGGGTGATGGGCCTAAACTCCTTCCAGTAGCAGGAAGACCCTGCCTATCAGAGGGCTCATTCTTAGTCTTCCTTGGGTTTCAGTCTACCTAAAGAACAAAACAAAGGTACTGTGGATTTCCTTCAAGTAAAATTATGTTCCTACCAGGGGGCCTCGCGTGGTGGTGATGGGGAAGATCTGAGTAGCTTCTTCCCTCCCAGCTTGCTGTCCTCTCTGTCACCTTTGTTCCGTACATGTAGCTTTTCACGCTGTTTCCCACTCCGCCACGATCAAGAAGAACACTGCGCCATCATACTAGGATGGGGTATAATAACATTTTATTTTGGTGTCTTAAAGAATCCAAGGTGGTAGAAATAGCAAAGTACTGACTCTTTTTTTCAGCGTTAGTGTACAGATTATGAAATTCTTTTGCTCACTTATGGGTACCTGATTTCCCGAAATGTGTGTTGGAAGCATAAATCTTCTAAACATGAAAGGTCCAGATAGGTCTACTAAAGACAGAAGAAATCCCTAGGCCAGCAATAAATGTATGCAAGTATCCAATAAAGGTAGAATGAGGTAAAACATATACTTGTACACTATAAATTGTTATAAGATCAACTGGGGAGAGTGTGATTGCATACCCTTCACATGGTATATAAAGATACAGTTTCCAAAATAAATAAAAAATTGTATTCATAAAGACATTTATGAAAGTGGGTCCAGAAGAGCCCAAAGCTGGACACTATTGAAGGGAGCTATAATAGGAAAAGTGCTTAATAAGTTATAGTACACTGTAGCTATTAAGAAAAATAATTATGAGGATTATTCAGACCACAGTCTTCAGACCAAAAACATTAGTGACAGAGGTATGTTGTGCAAATAGTAGAATTCACATCGTGATGGAATTTATGAAAAATGTTGTCTCCCTGAGAACCAGGACCAGAGGCAAAAATGTGAAAAATAACACAGCATGTACGGTGGGGCAGAGAGAGACTGCAATGGTATATCTAAACCTCATGTAGATATTATTGCTTATATTCTGATTTCCTGAGATTACTTGTCAGTGTACCCAGAACAAACAAACCACCTTTGTTATCTGTACGATGATCTCTGAATTAAATCATCTGAACATGAAATATATTGGGCCTGACTCCTGAGGGTTTATTAAATTGTCTTATCAAAAAATACAATGAAAGCATTTATACACACCAAAAAGGACACAGAATAACAAATATTTATTCACTACCTGACTCTCAAATCCCAATACTGTGGCAGGCTCACTTCAGGTCTTCAAAAGAAGTAGCACATTATAGACAGAGCTGAAGTCTGCTGAGAACCCGGGAGAGGAGCCTTTTGTTGGTTTTGTATTTTTGTTATTTTTGCTGCATCGTCTTTTCATATTCATAATTTTCAAAAGAACGGAGGCTGCAAGTGTTAACAAGGTTTTGTGTTCTCCGTTTAGGTTATGGCTCTGTTTCTATGCTGCATCTCTCAGTGTTGACGATCGGTAAATCCCTTAAACAGTTTGATCCTTGGTCTCCTCACCTGAATGGTACCTGCGTCAGAGGATAAGGACCAAATGAATCGGGGAAGGTGGGGAAAAGCTTTCCAGGTGGAAGGAACAGCTTCAACAAAAGCCCAGAAACGCAGCCTGGAGGGAACTGGCAGTAGTCTTGAGGGCCGAGGTCTCAGCTCAGAGTAT
Organism: Mustela lutreola; assembly: GCF_030435805.1. NCBI lineage: Eukaryota > Metazoa > Chordata > Mammalia > Carnivora > Mustelidae > Mustela > Mustela lutreola. The sequence continues at coordinate 134,981,164 of NC_081298.1, read as the reverse complement.
AGGGGAGGGAGGAGTTCATCACTAAGATCCCAGCCTGTCCCCCCGCCCCCCGTTCATCTACAGTGGCTTCTCAAGACCCTGCCCACATATCGATCTCCAGGGTCCAGGCCCTCCTCACCCCCTTCTTGGGCCTCTCCCGGCCCCATATGTGACTCACGGAGCCGCCAAAGATCTTCCTGTGGTTGTCCATGTCCCTGCCGGCTTCCTCCGCTGGACCGATGGCTCCCCGAGGGTGGGAAATGCTTCTGATTTATACACATCCCTGTCCCTAGCGTGGCGGAGGCCCACGTCAGTAGCCGTTCCATCACAGATTGGGGGTTGGGGGAAGAAGGTAAAGGCTACCACAGCTCCACTGCTCACACCTCTCCCAGGAGCAGTCTTGTTCCCTTGCCTAGCAGGAAGGAGGGGGATGCTAAGCGTTTTCTGCAAAGAGAATTCACAGATGCCCCATTGGAATCTGCTCAAAGGAAGAAAGAGGAAAGGAGGAAGCCTATCCCAGGAGGGAGCACCCAGCTGCCTCTTTAGGTCAAGCCATTCCCTGCTCATCCCAGCTTCCTCTGTGCCCTCCTGCCACACACTTCCTTAGGCTGGATCCCCGGAGGCCAGTCGTGACCCTACTCCATACACTGTGTCTCTCTAGCAAAAGTTCGGGCTGCTGGATTCAGAAAAGCCACAGAATGAGAGGAGACTTTGCTTTTTCCCAGAGCCAAGCAGAGCTTGTCCATAGCAGATTCTGAGAGGCCCAAGACAGGACTCTGAGCTCTCGCTGTGGGGGCAGAGGTCACTGTGGCGATGGAACTGGGCAGAGACGGGGGCCCAGGACTTTGTGTCTGTCCTGTTCATCTCTTGAGGCATAATGGCCCATTTCAAAACTCAGTGGCCTAAAATAACACAGTCATTAACTGTGCGCACGAGTTGATCATTTGGGAGGGTTCCGTGGGGATGTGTCCTCTCTCTGCCATGTGGTATATCCGCTAGAATAGCTTGACTTGGGCAAACCCTTGAGATCTTCAGAGGACCTTTTGTCTGTCTGAGAGTTTCCACGAGGCACTACTGGACATGTTCCTGAGGTCTTAGCCGAAGATCTGACAGTCCCATCTGGATTTATGCATGGCCTGAGCCCCTTTCTTTTTTTTTTTTTTTTTTTTAAGATTTTATTTATTTATTTGAGAGAGAGAGATCACAAGTAGGCAGAGAGGCAGGCAGAGAGAGAGGAGGAAGCAGGCTCCCTGCCGAGCAGAGAGACCGACGCGGGACTCGATCCCAGGACCTGAGATCATGACCTGAGCCGAAGGCAGCGGCTGAACCCACTGAGCCACCCAGGTGCCCCTGAGCCCCTTTCTTAACTGAGAATTCTTTGCCATCTGGAAAGACTTGAGAACGAAAAACAGTTTAATTTTTGGACCCAACCAGCCCTGGCTCCTTCCGCTCATGCGTCTCCTCTCACATTGTGTCATAACTAGAGGGAGGAAGCCAGGCGGCATTCTCAGCTAGCCCACTGAGGTCATTAGGTGCCTCCCTATTTTCCGTGTTGCTGCAGGCTGCCATGTTGCCAAACTTTCTATAACATTCTATAACAATGACCTGTGTTATTTCAGGATTCCCGTGACATTTTCATGACTTTCCCCACAGCCTTCATGGACAGGCTTCTTAAGGCCCTTTTGACTTCAGTAATGTTCTCCTTGAGGTCCTCTAGCCTTGTATTTGCTGCCTGGTCTGAAAGCCAGGGTCATACAATTCATGATTTTATTATGGTAACATCCTACTTCCAGGTCCAAATATCTGTTCTAGTTATCTGTCACTGCCTAATTGCCCTGAGCCTCTGTGGCTTAAAACCCCCGAGAATCACTGAGTGTACCTACATGTCTGTATTCTAGACTGGTCTCAGCAGAGACAGGTCATCTCTGCGCCATGTGGCATCAAGAGGAATGATTTGACTGGTCCGGAAATTCCACCCCAAGAGTGCTCCATCACAAGCTGGTGCCGATGGTGGCTGACTTTCTACCTGGGCCTCTGTACGGGCACATGGGCTTCCTCACGGCACGGTGGCTGGGTTTCCAGAACAAGCATCCCAAGGAACGACAATCAGAGGCTACCAGCTCCTGTAGGTCAAGCAGTCTGGGAGTGGGACTCGAGAGTAGGAACTGGGTCCCTGAGTCACACTGTAGGAAGAACGTGGGGGATGGGCTTTGTTGTCGTGACTGTCTTTAGAAAACGCAGTGTGCCACAACATTCCTATTCTCAGAGGTTCCGATTGTTGTTTAAAGCCACTAGGGAGCTAAAATGATACCAAATCCCAGCATAAACTTTATGTTCATGGTGCCTGAATGTTTCTGTGCCCCAGAGATGAAGCTGACTTAACCCAGGATTGGTTTCAGAGGCTACATATGGCCTCTGAACTTCACTCCAGCCAGGCTGCGCCAGCTTTCCTTCAAACGGGCACGTGCATTATCTCCCCTGGAGGCGTTTCTGCTGATGTGAGGTTGAACCCTTCAACTGGAATGCTCCCCACTTCCTGCTACTTTCATTTTCCCCCTTGTCCTCTTAATGCCCCCGACACTCGGCTCCCCGCCTGCCCAGCAGGTATGCCTCACGCGACACTTCCTCCTCCACCCATGTCTCAGTGGCCCCCTCAGCCAGAGACAGGTGCAGTGGACCAGCTAAGACCACACACACCCTTTGGAGCTAAACCCTCGGGGGTTACCTCGTGGTTTCACTGCTTATTAGGTGTGTCTGTTGCTTTGGGCAAGTTATTTAATCTCCTTGCACTCATTTTTCTTTTCACTTATAAAATGGATTTTATACTAATAGCCCCTCATGAGGATTGTCAGGAGGAAGGAGTTGATACAGTTAGACCAGTATGTGGCATTGACTTTTGTCCTCGTTTTAGTCCCTCACCGTTGTCTCTTTGGGATGCTGAGCGAGGCCTTCCTTCCAACTGTTCTCTCATGTCCTATCAATGTTCTTTTTCTTCTTCAAAATAAGTATGGATTTTTAAGCAGTGCTGATCTTCTGTGGGTGTTCAGTGTCGTTATTTAGAAGACAATTTCACAACCATTATCACATTTAATCTTGATACCTATCTCGGTAGGCAGAATTCCAAGCTCCCTGAATGCCTGTGCCCAGGGCACCCAGCATAATCCCCAGGACCACGAAGAGGATGGGGATTGGTACTACTAGGTTATGTTACAGTGCATATGTTGTGTGTTACACGGCACAGTCAGCTTAAGAAAGAATGATGATTCCAGGTGGGGCTCTTCTAATCATGGGAGACCGTCATACTTGGGTCTAGAGGTGAGTGACAGGGCATGACAGAGATCTGAAGCAAGAGAAGGATTTGACATGAAGAAGGGCTCCCAGGAGAGCTCCCCATGCTGGCTTTGAAGGTGGAAAAGACCATGTGGCAGGGACCACGAGTCGCCCCCTGGCGCTGAGAGTAAGCCCTGGCTGACAGCCAGCAAGGAAATGGGGACCACAGTCCGACAACCACAAGAAATGGAATTCTGCCCACAATCAGGTGAAAAGAGGACTCTGGGCTCCAGCTGAGAGGGAAGCCAGCAGACACCTTGATTTCAGCCTCGTCTTCTGATGAGAAGACAAGCCAGTCATGCTGTGTCTGGGCTTCTGATCTACAAGACTACAACATAATAAATGGGTGTCTTTTTAAGCTGCTCAGTTTGTGGGAATTAGTTACAGTGCAGTAGATAATTGTGTTGGTTTCCTAAGGCTGATGGAAAACATTACCACAAATTTGGTGACTTCAGGCAGCAGAAACGTATTCTCCTGTGGTTCTAGACACCAGCAGACTGGAACAAGGTGTCAGCAGGGTTGTGCTTCCCAAAGGCTCTAAGAAAGAATCTTTCCTTTTCTTCTCCAGCCTCTGGTGGCTCCAGGCGTTCTTTGACTTCTGATCTCTGCCTCATGTTCTCGGGACTTCTGTCCTCTTGCTTCTCTGTCATCTGTGTCTTTTCCCCTTCTCTCTCTTAAGAACATTTGTCAACAAAGTTAGGGTCCTCCCAAATCATCCAGGGTGATTTCCTCATATCAAGATCCTTAATTTAATGACCTATGCACAGGCCTTATTTCCAAATAAGGTTGCATTCACAGAGTGTGGGTATTAGGATGTGGACATGTCTTTTTGGAGCCACCAGAAATCCACTGTACTAACTATATGGAAGTAGGTCTCCATCCTACTCTGCTATGGAGACCCAATGCAGAGGAGGTAGACAAGCGTCTACCTCGTCTACCTTCCAAGTTCAAGCCCAGCTCGCACTATACCACCCTTGCCTATTTCTCCCATAGCATTTCATACCACATTGGGTAGACAAAAGTGCATGTAGATTAATTGAAATTCCAAATTAGTCACCAGTGAAGTTGTACTGTGTTCAGAAAAGGATTCAGGATTGAAGGGAAAATGATCTCTTCTGCAAGATCTTTGAGTCTGTGTAAAGAAGCCTGGGTAGGTGAATATTCCCACTCTTGATGAAAGTGATGAAGAGTCTTTATGGAACAAGAGGTTTGGCAGCTTTCCAAAGAGACACCTTCCCATAAGGATTAGAGTTCAGAGATGGAAGGGGGTACCTTCCCTTGCCTAGAGCAGTATGGAAGCAAACAGCCCCAGGATCAAGCCCTGTTTCTGTCACTTCCCATCCAAGTGACCCTGGGTAAGTCACTGAGCCTTGCAGCCTTTCCCTTCCCTGAACAATGACTACAACAATATACCTATCTCAGCATGGGTTTTTAAGGACAACCTGACAGAATTACGGGTTCTCTGAGGTGGTAAATTCTAGGTAGCTTACACATAATCAATTATGTAAATATCACAACCACCTTATGAGGTAGACAACTCACTGATATTTTATAAATGAAGAAACTGAGGCACACTGTGGTAAGGTCAAAGGTCAACAGTTAGCAGGTAACGTGGCACAATCAGGATTTGAAATCAGGATGTATGGTTCTAGAAACCACCCTCTTAACCATTGTACTGTACCAACTATATCCATTAGGAGTTCCCTAAAAGAGCAGAACCATAGTAAGTGATATAAAATAAGGATTTTTAAAAAGTAGCAATTAGATGTTCTGCAACTTGGGAGCGGGTCAAGCAGTTCATGCAAGACTGTGTACGACCATGGGCTTGACCCAGCAGAACTAGGAGGCCTGGGCATGAAGTAGGAGAAAGAGCAAGGTCAGACTGTGACCAACAGGGAAAGCAGAGTCTGCATCTGATCCTCAGTGGTCTGTCCTCAGTGATGCGGGTTGCCTGGGGGGTGAGTTGGTCTCCTTCACCGCACGGCTGTGCATACACCTGGCCAGGATTTGGAGACCCTGCTACAGCAGGAGCTGTCGTGGCTGCTGCCACCCCAGGCCAGCAGGGTGAATGCACCCATCAGTGACAACACGTGGGGGCAACAACAGCGTCTGGCCCCAGGCCCCACTGCCTGCGGAGCATAACGCCAACCATCCACATCTCCCCAAAATGTCCTGTACGCAACCCTGAATCTGAAGAGTGTATGGCAGGGAATTCTGGGAAATGTAGTTCCAGTTCAGGTAGGCTGGCACAAGGCACACGCCTTTAGATACTCAAATATGGAAGTGCCCAGAAGAGCACCAGTAGGTTCTTTCCTTAGGACGTGGTGAGTATTAGTCGTCTTTTTCCTACAGTTCTTGAGGGAGGAATTATGGACGCGTCTGCCAATGTGGAAGGGCAGCTGTGAATAAGGATTCGAAGGGCCAGGGCAGATGGCTTAACAATGGCAGCAGGGATGAAGCGGGTATCCGGCCTCCTCGTAATCTCTCCATCATTCTCCAAACCCACCAAGGACACCTACCGTAAATGCATAGATGACCCCATAAGGAAGTGTTTCAATCATACCTCCCTCCCCCGCAGCAAATCGCCAGAGAACTTCATAATGGCCCAGTCGGGTGAGGGTTCTACTCCAAGGGGCTGGGATAGGACAAGGGGTCCTCCCTGAAGCAAATGGGAGAAAAAAGGTGGGCCAAGCTGAACTCGAGGGCAGCCCGGGTCCCAACGCAAGGTGCCTGCAATGGTGGGGAGTAGGGGTGCTGGGCTTCAAGGTTGGGAGCGAGAGCAGGAACAGGCCCAGGCTGTGGAGGAGGGCTGAGGGTCTTGCATGACTGCCTTGGAACCTGGCTAACCTCTGGGGGAAGCAGGTATGTGGTGTGGGGTGTACTGATGTGCTCAGGCAGGTATCAAGCCACCGAGGATGGGCGGGGCATTAACACCCATAATCCTGGTGGATTGGAGAGAGGACAAAGCCTGGCTTGGATAAGTGTCATTTCCTGCTCATTCCCCCAAAGCCAGTTGCTGAGCAAGTAGGGAACTTCTCTGTCTCTTGTCACCGATGATCTGGCCATGATTCTTCCCAAGAAAAACACCCAGACCTTCTTCTAAAGGTATGCATATATTGTATCGGGCAATCCTCATCCTAACTCTGCACATTAGAAATCATCAACAGCATTTTGTAGAGAAGTGTTTACAGAGCTTTGGAGCAGTGCATGGCTTGCTTGAGGCTGACCCCCAGCCAGTGGTAAAGCTGGGATTTGAACCCAGGCCCCTCTGAATCCAAAGCCACTCTTCTTCTCACTAAAGAACTGGCTGGAGTTTTGGACTCTGAGGCTTTTCCAGCTTTGAAAATCTAAGAGATGCTCAAGAGTCTGAAACCGGGTCTTTAAAAAAATATATTTTCAAATATTCAACTGGGTTTCTTAGGATCTGAGAAAAGAGGACAGAGTTGTTTCTTTAAAAAATGAAGGAATCCGCTAAAGGCTGTATTCATTATAGTTTTTCCTCTTGAAGCTCAAATTCAAAGCAAAATTATAACAATAAACTCAGACTTTTTAGAAATCAATTGCAATCGCTTTTTTGTGACTTTAATTGAGCCCTTTGCAATTATTGGAGGGTCTTTTTTTGTTGTTGTTGTGTGTGTGTGTGTGGTTTTTTAAAATGAGCACATTTTACTTCTTTCACCTGACAATTCCGATTCTTCCTTTGAGAAGAAAGGCAGATCCTCAACAGGTATTTTTGGCCAAAATCACAAAGAAGCAAGAAGGGAACAGTGTGATGAATGGAGCTCCTGCTGCAAATGTGCAGGGGACATGTGTCCTCGTGCTGGAAGCCATCCCTGGGGAGCCAGCAGGGAGCAGCACAAACTGATATTCAAGGGGCCCAATATGACCGGGCTTTGTCGCTTTTGGCTTTTATTTCTTATTTCCCATTTGTGTTCTCTTCGCTCCAGCAATTCAGCATTCAGAAATGGGCATATCCGATTATTTCTCATCTTTGCAAAAAAAATTTCCCCTTTTATAATAAGAATCTTTGCCTTTGGGGACCTGGGCCCAAGGACCCAGAGTGGGAGTGTCGCTTTGCTGGGCACTGAAAGGACATTCATTCATTCCACCCTCCGGGAACAGACCCGATGAGCTCCCTGCCCTCGAGGGAGCGCACGCTCAGATCGGTTGGATCGCGCTATTCAGTGCCATCAGCCGCCGCGTAATTCGCACCGCGCACGGCTGCAGACCCCCAGAGGAGGCACAGAGCTCCTGCAGGGGCGCACACGGGCACTGACGGGCACCAGCACTGACGGAGGGCATCCTCTGGGCGGCACAGATCTCGAGAGCTCACAGCAATACCAGGGAGAAACCGTCAATGCCATTTGGAAGATGAGCAAGCCCAGGCTCAGAGCCGCGGAAGCCCTCGGTCAAGATCACCCAGCACGTCTGCGGCGCGGCTCCTCCCTCTGGGGCAGGCACGCTTGAGAACCCTGCCGCCTCTCCTGTGCTCCAGGCTCCCCCGCATCCTGGAAGAAGGCACTGGGCAAGTTCCAGTGCCTCAGGCTCCCTCTCTTCCTCCAAGGCCGATTCTTCGTGGTCCTGGTCCCTTTTGCATCAAGGTTTTACTTTCTTCTTGAGGAAGGAGAGCGCTGCCTAACGGGGAGGGGTGGGCGAAAGCCCCAGTGGCAGAGCAAACATTCTCCCTCTTACTCCTCCCCATGCTGGGGCCTTGTGCCCTTGCGCAGCTCTGATGGCAGGTGGGCCACTGGCAACGCAGGGAGAGAAGACAGGGGCTTCTTTCAGCGCAGTAGTGCCCTGGGCTAAGAGGTGGCTCATCTCAGCAGAAGCAAAATGGGTGTCTGTAGGTACTTCACCCTGAGCACTGGTTTTCCTCATCTTCCCACCTGGTCACATGGAGGACTTGACGCCCTCAGGGTAAAGCCATGGTGCCCAGGGACAGACAGGCTGGCCGGAAGCCCAGGGCAAAGAAGACAGTCTGGGGAGGAAGGACAGAAGGTTTAAGAGACAGGATCTCTTTGGTGGGGGGCAGGAAGGAGGGACAAACAGGGCGCCAGGCAGAGACTGGGGACAGTCTGGGTCTGGCAAGGGCGTGGTTAGCCCACGCTTCCGCGGGTGTCTGCCTCTCCCGCCCCCGTCACCCTCTGACTGAAAAGCAAGGGGCTCAGAACCAGGCTCCGACAAAAAAGCCTTGATTGTTGGCAAGAGAGGTTTTCTAGAACAGCTTCCATGGCAACCGAAGAGACCTGAGAGAAACAGCCCAGGAGCTCCTGGTTGCTTAGCAAATGCTGTCTGCTCGGCACCTGCCTAAAGGGAGGGGAGGAGGAAGGGGAGGAGTACAGTTTGGGAGAGTTCTGCAAATAATCTCTCCTCTTGCGCTGGATAAGCTTGAGGTCACAGGAGGACTGAGATTTCTAGGCCTGCAGCCTGCCTCCCTTCTCTTTCCACAACTCTGGCTCTTTCTCATGGGGGAGGGGAGCTCATTGAACATTCTAGTTCCCAGATCCAAGCCATGTCCACCCTGACCGCTCTGACCCCAGACACCCTTGGACTAGAAGCAAGCACCCCAGTGACCTGGTCAGCCCTTAGAGGAAAGGGCTCTAGAAGCAGGCTTGGAGCTATGCGGACAGCATGGCGTTCCGGCGGCTTGGTACTTGGAGCACAGTCTAGGAAGCAGGTTTGGGGCATACATCCAGGCTAAGCATGTTGCCAGGTTCCAGACAATTCCATGCCTGATAGAGGGGTGGGGTGGGGGGCCCTCTAGAGCCTGGGCTTAGGGCACCAACCTGCTCTCCTGGGTCTCAGGGGGGCACTATTTATGGTCTGGCTCCCATACGGTTGCTGAACAGTAGCATCGGCTGATGCTTGGAATCTGGGAACCCCACTTTTATGCCACTGTACGCGAGCATGCCGTCTAGAGGGTGACGGCTCCGGTGGCCTTCAAGGGTGGGGGCCTGGAGGGGTCCAGCTGGTGGCCTGCCAAGTAGTCTCCTGGAGACGGCAGCTATGTCTGGGGGGGCCCTCACCCTTCTCATTCTGGCCCCAAGTGTTCCATTTCCTCCAGGAGGGGTGACCTCAGATGGGCACAAGTCTCTCCCCGCCTCAGTTTTCCAAATTGTCAGAATCTGCCCTAAGGCTGGCTTCCCTCTCCCTTCATTCTTCTCCCCTAGCGCAATCTCTGTAACCTTCATGCCGGGAAGGCAGCAGGGGTGCAGAGAGAAGCTGCACAGACGATCGTTTCGTTCATGAGACTGCCACCGGCCCTTGACGTTGGTCTCCTTTGAGGTAGGAACCATGTCTGAGTCACCTCTGGATCCTTAGGACGGCAAACAGAGAAGGTGGGTTTTGTCGAGTGGGAGTAAAAGGGAGGAGGGTCCTGGCTGGAGGCTGGCGCGAGCCTTGGTCTCTAGGTCGAAGCAAGTGGCTGGGGTAGACATGGGGTTGTGGCGGGGGGCGCAGTGGAGCCACGGTTGGAAAGCTGAGCCCTCAGCAGCATTGATCCTTCGGTCTAGGCGAGGGGGGTATAGACCTGCAATCGTCTTCTCCTTTGTCACTCTACCAAAAGAAGCCCTAAGGTTTGTAAGCCGGCCAGCCCTGGAGACGAGAGCCACAGGCTGACCTTCCGGCTCAGGCCACTCCAGGCCTAGACCAGCATTGCTCCCTCTGAGCCATGTGGCTGGTTTCTCGTCAGCCTCGGACCCCCGGCCACTGCAGCGCCAGGCGGGTCGGACGGCTGACATCTCCCAGGAAAGTCATTCGTGCAAATGGCCGGGAGTGCCCTGAGCAGGGGGTTTCCCGGACACAGTCTGTGGGCATGAAGGTGGGTTTCCGTGTGGGATGGAAATGAGGAAAAGCCCACAAAGGACCTGGTGAGAGCAAGACTGATGGGGTCCGGCCGGAAAGGCTGATTTCAAGTGCTGGCTCCGCCCCTGGCTCCTGCCGGTCAGTTTCCTCATCCCTAAAAGAGCGATCTTCGTCCTGACTCAGGCGGGGGGCGGGGCGTGGTTACTGTGAGGATTAGACAATACAACCCAACATTGAGCCTTTGGCAAAGAGCCTGGAAGCTATCATACTCAGCTTCATGAAGGCCACGAAGTCACAGAAAGATGGAGCCTCCGTATGGGAGGCACATGGGACCCACCTGCTCTCCTGCCTTCCACCTGCGTTACAGAGGCCAGGAGCAGCTTAATTTCAACAGATGGTCCTTCTGTCCTCCAAAATTCTGCATCCCTGAGCCCAGAGTTCACAGACCCCAGGACCCTCTACTTCCAGGATCTCATTGCATCTCTACACCCTGCCTGTGAGCTCGCGGAGGGTCTCCCCATGGCATTGGCCCATCCATGGCCACCCAGGCAGTGGAGATGGAGCTGGACCCCAATGTTGGACCCCAGGGCTCTTCTTAGGCAGCGAGCCTCCCACCCGGTGGGTGTTTCACACCTTTCCGTTAACGCAGGCCTTCTGGGTTACTGATGTCCTGCCCGTCCCTCATCCTGTTCCATGGTCTTTCACATCAGGTCCACTGTGGACCGGGTGCTGTGCTCGGTACTGGGGTAAATGAAACCAAATAAAGGAAAGAGCCCCCCGCACCCACCCCCGAACTCAGAGGAGAAGCCAGCATGTGGCCTTGGGGCCCAGAGGGGTAAATCAGTTAGAATTTAAACCCACACAGATCTGGTCCCTAGTGGAGTGCCCTTTAGAACCTGTCAACTACTAAAGGACTCGCCTTTAATCATGGCGAGAATTTTCCCCTAACTCCGGCTCAGCTGATCTGGCTAAGGGACCAGGTTTCCCTGGAGAAGCTGCCTTGGGCTACCATGGGTCCCCTGGCCCCAGGGGACTCACCGGCCACCTGCACGGGGAGGTCTCTCCTGCTGATCCCAACACTACTTTCGATCACTATAAAAAAAAAAAATGCTAGGAGTGGATTTAGCAGTTGTGAAATTTAAAAAAGCAAGTGCAGAGCTGGGAGGCATTTCCTTAAGCACAAAGTAATGAAGTGGCTGGCCCGTCCACCCAGCGTGCTACACACACACGGTCAGCATTACCAGCAGGTGCAAAGCCATTGCGGGGGGTCTTCCCCAGGGGAGAAGAGCCCTGCTTCTCTGTTACAGACAAGTTTTTTTTTTTTTTTTTTTTTAGAGGACTTTTAGGTTCATGGTGAAGTTGAGAGGTAGGTACGGAGATTTCCCACATACCCCGCCGTCCCACATGTGCCTCTCTCCCGCCCCCCAATCCCCACCAGGGCAGCATCTGTGCTCTAGGTGATGAGCCTGTGCTCACGCATCATTACCCCGCGAAGTCCAGAGTTTACACTGGGCTTCCTGTTGGTGTGGCACGTCCTGTGGGTTTGGACAAATAGGTAATGGCGTGGTCACGGCTGAAGAACCCTCTGTCCGCGGGCTCGTTCATCCCTCTCTTCCCCTATCAAGCCCCGGCAGCCGCGGATCTTTCCACAGCTCCATCATCTTGCTCTTTCCAGAAAGTCTTAGAGTTAGAATCAGCCCTTATGGATTGGCTTCTGTCACGTAGTGATAGGCATTCACATTTCCTTTTTGTGGCTTGCAGCTTTTCATCTGAGGTGGGTGATTCCCCATCGTCTGGATGGGCCACGCTTGTGTATCCGTTCAGCAACAGCATGACATCTGGCTGCTTCCAAGTTGTGCCAAATCTGGGGCAAGCTCTCTCCCCCCCAACCCAATAGGCATAGCCTCCCGTATCTTCAGCATCTGTCCTCCCTCCCCCCGGCCGGTGGGGCATCAACACGTCATGATCACCCAAACTTTTGGGTGCTAGAAACATCCCTCCAAATGTTTTTGTGTGCACATTAAGTTTTCACCTCCTTTAGGAGCTGAGTGGGGTCCAGCAGAAGGCCCAGTAGAAAAGAAGATCACAGTTGGCTTCAAGGAGGACGTGACCTTGAGGAATGGGTACGTCTGGATATAAGACTGGACCTGGGAGGAACAAATTGCTCAGGGTAGTTGAGATGTAGGAGAAAAGGCAGAGGAGTAAGTAGGAAGTCCCTGGCCTATACAAAAGTCAAAGTTAAAAAAATTTTATAAGGCTAAGGAGCGAATCATAGACACCCCTGGGTGCCATGTTTAGAGGTTTGTATTTTGCCTCGTAGGAAACGGGAGCATGGAAAATTTTCACTTTTACTCTTTCCAGGTCAGACAGGAGCAGCAGTGCTGACCATCTCAATGAGTTTTGGCCCTCCCTGTGAGCTGCCCCTTGCGTAGGAAATCTCCCAGGGTCTAACAAGACTCTGGAGTTTGAGGTTCCTTCACCAAGACCTTGGTGAGGTTCCTTCTGGAGGCTTCTGGCTGGCAGCTGACCATGGTGCCCAGACCCTCACCTGGATTTCCCAGCACCTTCAGATGGCCACTCCCAAGCAGCTCCAAACTTTTAGGACTCCATCTGGGAACTGGCCCCCAGGCTTAGGGGCCCTTTCTACAGAAGGGCGTTGATGGAAACATCTGCTCAGGCCAGAGAGCAAGACCTCTTGTTGCCACTTGTCCTTCTCCCTTTGTTTCTCTTAAAAACAGTAATTACTGTTGCTGTTTCTTAGGAAAGACACTGAGGCCCACAGGGCTGTGGGGTCCTTGGGGTCCATGAGTCATTAGGGCTGGGCCTTGATCCCCCCTTGTCCCAGGAGGCCCTGGCATGCTGGTTACAGGTGACTGCAGCCCTGGTTTCCCAATTTCTGGGCCTAGAGGAGCATGTGTGGGGGTGGGGGCGCACTGGTGTGTGTGTGTGTGTGTGTGTGTGTGTGTGTGTGTGTCTGTGTGTGAGCTTCCTGGGCTTTTGTTATTAGAGAGAGGGGCCCATTTTTGGCTTTCTCCTCTGTTGCCGCTTATTTCTGGGACCCTCCTCAGATCAGAGCCAGTTGAGTTCAAGGCCTGGGGGCGAGGGGTGAGGTGGGCTGTGCGTGGAAAGAATGCATTCTTTCCTTGTTGAATAGCCCTCTGGGCCAGAGTTGCTTGACCATTAATCTAAGTGCAGGGTCCAGGTTCTATTAGCTTTCTAAGGACCTACAAAAATATTTGAGGCCTGAAAATTTTATTTGTTCCAAAATATGTAAAGCAAACAGCCAAACTAAATTTCATAAGTATTTAATTGGACATCTATAAAACACTTAGTCTGCTGGAACTCTACTCTTAGAAATATATACTCCATCTGGGAAGTCTGATTGCTATGGAGGGAATGTGTCTCTCTCTTTGACCCCAAATTCGTATGTTGAAATCCCACCCCCAACAAGGTGATACTAAGAAGTGGGGCCTTTGGGAGGTAGGGAGGTCCTGAGGGTGGAGCTCTTCTGAAAATCAATAAAAGGAAACCCTTTTAAAAAGGAGTCAGAAAGCCAGAAGGGGGACGGACCCTACCACTGGTGGCCAATTGGGGACCCAACAGGATGAGACATACTGCGCAAGTTGACACCCCTTAGCTACTATTTTATCATCCTAGCAGGATGAGGAAGAGAGGCTTCCTAATTGGGCAACAGCCCAATGAATGAGAGACAGTTACAGCTCAGCCCATGAGAAGCCAGTGTACTCTGAGGTCCCAGTTTACTCCAATGAATTTTTTGTTTACAACAGCCTTCCCAACTACCCCTTTTCCTCTGAAAAACCACGCTCTTCTCTTTTGTTCTCCTGGCTTGCCCATGGTTTTGTTGGAGTTTGTAGATCCTGGACTATAATTGTCCATTATTCCCAAATAAACTCATTTTTGGTGGTAAAATAACTGATAGTTTTGTTTGTAAAGTCAACGCCCTCACGAATGGGATTAGGTCCCCTATAAAAGAGTCCCCCCAGGAGCTCCCCTGCTCCTTCTGCCATCTGAGGATCACACAACAGGGGGTTGGCCATCTGCATCCCAGAAGAGGGCTCTCACCAGAACCCTGCCTTGCTGGTGCCCTGATTGTGGATTTCCAGCCTCCAGAACTATGAGAAATTAATTTTTAATATTTCTAAGCCATCTAGTCTGGGATCTTTTGTTATAGGGGCTCAAATGAACTAGGGCATTGATGATCTATAGATGTCTTTATTGTGAATTAAATCAAGCATTTTCTTTTGAAAGGGGTCAGAGTTTCCAAAGGTCAGACTGGCCAGACTGGTGCATGATTAAAATAATTGTCCGGAATGTAGGATGAGAGAAACAGGGACAGCTCTGGACAGGACCCAGGCATTGCCATGTTGGCTTTTGCCTCATTGCTCAGGAAGCGAGAAGCCTTTGTACTGCCACCACTTTTCTCACCGTTCTTCCTATTATCATTATTGTACAGATTTTAGCTTATTTCTAAATATTCACCACCATTGCTGCTATGACCATAAGACCACTGCTCTGCAGTCACACCTGTGGTTCTCTCTCCACCTCTGCCTCAGCTGCTCTCACCCCTGTAACTGCAGCCTGTAGACTTACTGCCCCTCCCACCACCTTTGCTGTTACCATCGTAACTAAAGCTGTTATTACCTTCAATTCTACTATTTGCTCACATTTATATAACACTTCCTAGTTTATGGAGCTCTTCATACCAGTTAATTAATTTGACCCTGCTCACAAGCTGACAAAGCGTCAGATGACCCAGGGATGTGGGTCACCTTGTCCCCCTGCCATTTTGGACCTGGGGCCCCTCAGGGAGCTGTTGAGCGAGGGCTATGCAGAATGCTGTTAAGGTGAAGCCATAGATCACTGGGCCCACTCACATTTCCCAACCAAACTGTGGGGGGTATTGGACATCTAGAGGTGCACTTGGCTCTTTGTTGAGCACCTGACATCTCTGTAGCAATCAGACACGAGTGGAGCGCGGTTCTCTAGAAAGTCCAAAGATCTGGGTGCCTTCCACCATGTTGGGCCAATGGAAGAGCACTCAAGTGAAGGCAAACCAGAGACTGTTGGGTGGGTTTCCTGCTAGGACTTGGCCTTGGCTGTATTCTCTGTGCTTCCGTACCTCCTGGCTCATTTAAGCGAAGTTTTCAGCCATATATTGGAGTCCCTATTTTAGGCAAAGACAACTGCTCAGAAAGGGGGCATGACTGCCTAGCATCACACCGTGGCCTACCAGTGTCCCCTGTACAGAATACCAACTTGTTCAGGTATTAGAGGCCATGTACATAAGGAGAGGTAGGGTCCTTCCACAGCTCCTGGGAAAGAAATGTGAGTAGTCTGAGAACCAACAGTGCTAATTCCATTTCCTGGACCAATAATTTTTTTTTTTTTTTAAATCACGGAATGGCCATATGATGCAATTCTAGCCAACAAGGAGTCTGCTGGGGGCCTTCTGGAGAAGGTTTGCACACTGTAAAAAGGGAGCACAAGAAAAGGATGTGCTTCCTTCTGGTGTTTTGATGTTGTTATATGATGCTGTGATGTTTGGATCTACTGCAGCCATATTGTGACCATGAGGGGACGAGCCTGAGAATAAAAGTCTATCATTGAGCATGGCAGGAGAAAAAGTTAGAAGGAATCTGGATCTGTGGTGATGCCATTAAACTGCTGAATTAACTAACCTTGGAACTGCCCTGCCTCTGGATTACTTATTATGTGACATAAATTTAGCTTAATGTTTTATTTTTGTGTACGTATTTGTTTTGTTTAAGTCACCTTTAATGGAATTTTTTCCTTGCAGTTGAGAGCAATAAAAAATGATTCATTGAAAAATATTCCATTTACTCTGGGTCTTTGCACATGTTATTCCCATTGACAGAATTGAGAATATTTTCTTATCTGTCTGATGAATGCTTAAGTAAGTCCCTAAACGTCAACTTGGATGTTACCTCCTGCGGAATATTATTGCCCAAAGAGTTTATCATTCCTTCTTTGTGTGTTCACTATACTCAGTCCACACTTGTGTGTGTGTTTTTTTAAATATTTTATTTATTTATTTGAGATAGAAAAAGAGAGCAAGCATAAGCAGGGGGTGGGAGTGGAGGGAAAGGGAGAAGCAGATGACTGAGCAGGGAGCCTGATGCGGGACTCGATCCCAGGACCCTGGGATCATGATCTGAGCCAAAGGCAGATGCTTAACCGACTGAGCCACCCAGGCACCCCTCTACTGGTATTGATTGCAGACATATTGTAACGTGGCATCACCCCTCCCTTGACACCACTGTATCCTAAGGGCAGATGAAGGATTTTGCTTTCTCTGTTTCTCTAGCTCTTAGGACAGAGCGTGGCACAGAATAAACCTCACTAAGTGTTCAATCGAACTGAATCGAGGGGCATAAAGCATGGGAAGTTGAATTAACTACAAGACAGGAAACAAGAGAGAGGGTCCAGTTGACAGATGAAGTCACTCAAGTGTTCATTGTCTTTTAATGACCTTCATTCAATTAAACAGATACTTATTTGGCTATTGATGTAGCTATCTGTGTAGCCAATGGAAAACAGATGTTTTCTGACAATCTCTCTCTCTGGCCTTCCAAAGACGGTCTTAAGGACAAGATTGCTGTCCAGTCTCCCCACTGCCTGGTTATTCCTCTTCTCCCAGAAAGGCCGCGAGATGTACTTGAAACAGGACTCTGTGAACATTGCCAAGGGTGCCTGCAATTAATCCCAGTTCTACTCTTGCTGGGCACGACCCTGGGAAAGTCACATCATTCACTACGCTTTTAATCACCTATAAATGCGGATTATTAATTCTGCCCCAACTACCTACCGAAACTGCCCTGAGACTCCCAGGAGGCCGAGGCTACACAAACCTCTTTGATCGCTGTCAGGTGCTCCATACCCTTTGCATGGAGATCGCTGGCATCCACCACCAAGGCTGTTCTCGGTCCTGTGAGCCCTTGTATTAAGCACATCTTTTTATTCTGATGCTCTGATGTCTGAGCCTGGCTGACCCTGGAAGGATGCCCTTCTGTGGGTCAGCTAATTCCTAGAGACAGTAAATGCCTCACTGAGTGTGTCTGTCCTACGTAAACCCACCAATCCAGAGCTGACACGATACCCCAGGGCCATGTATCAGACAACCAGGGCCAGCTCCCATGCCCCAGAGCCTGCTGAAATGATCCAACCTAGCCAATTCTAGGCCAATTTACCTGCCTCTCCCCTTCCTTCCCACGAAAACCATGATAAGAGCTTTCACCCCATCTCCCTCCTGAGCGACCATGGTGCTTCCTCTGTGGTGTGGTGGCCCCCTTCCTCTTAGGATGTGTGGGCAACAAACTATGTCTTCAGCGGCCTCATCACACCTGACTCATAATAAAACCCATGTTTGAGAACTGCGCGGGCAAGCAGGAAGCCGGGCGAGGGAGGAGGGAGCAGGTGAGAAGTCAGGAGCCATTCACTTCTCTCTTTTGGAATTTCATCTCTGAGCCTTCTCTGTGACAGTATTGAAGAAACTTAGTAGGAATTTCACTCTTTTGGCTCCTGTGGCATCCCAGCCCAGATGAGGGGCAAAGACAGGAGCCACTGTGTCCCTTGCAGCCTGGGCCTCATGGACCGTTTGAAAATCTTAGAATATTGAGAAGGAAGGGCGTGCTGGTTGTGACTTTGGTCCTTTCGAATGCACAATACCAACCCCAGCTGTGCTCTGGAGAGTTGATTAGAATCCCCTCAACACTGGACCAGGGAGGGGCCTTGGGAGCCTGAAGGAAGTGGGCAATGGAATTTCTCACCTGCTCTTCATCCTTGGAGCCAAAGGCTGTGCCCTGGATCCCTACTCTTGCCTGGGAGGCTTGCTTGTGAAGCACCAATGAAAATGTTTAGGGAAGGAGAGGACTTGGGAGTCTGATCACAGCTGTCATAGAAGGCCAACAGCCCCTGATTCCCCCAGACAGAATGAGGGGGCTCTGTGCTGGGGCAGCTGCAGGATATCCCCCGGACCTGAGGCTCTGGGACCCTCACCCGGGGGGTCCCTGACGAGCAGTGCATGGCGGGCAGGAGTGGAGGCCTGATGGGCTTCATCAGGGCAGCAGGAGGTTGGGGGGGGGGCGGTGATGATATTGTGGAATTTGGTCTTGTGGTTCGAATCCTGTCCTGACCGTGGGCACGGCCTTCCTGGTGCCTGGAAGCTGAGGTGGAGTTGATTTGGGAAGAGCTCAAGAAGGAGCTTTCTAAACAAAGGCTGAGGCGGATTCACCTCCTCCTAGAGCTTTGTTTAAAGTAAATACCAAGCCAAAGGGTGATTAGAACAGTGGGGCAGGAACTGAGATCATCTGGGCCCCACGAGTCCCAGGCCGAAGTGGGGCCTCTCGAAATGGCTTATCCTGGTTCCCTGTGGCTGCCTCTCCAGACGCCAGCCTGGGGGTGCTCCCTGAATGCAGCCTGCAGCCCTCTGGCCCCTTGGTCCTCCTCTGGAGGCAGCTGATGCCCTTCTCGAGCCTGTCTTAGGCACAAGCACCAGACTCAGCCCCAGCGCCAAAACGCATCCTTGGAGGGGAATAAACACATCCTAATCAAAACAAAACACTTCCAAATGGGAGTTTCCTGTTGGAATTTCCTGGCAGCTCCCAAGGCAGTCGTGATTATGGAAACACTGATTTTTTTTTTTCTCCTGCGGGGGTGTGGAGGGCACATGACAGTGATAGTCTTAGCTTTCCTTTTCTGGACAGGGACAGCGGTGGTTATCAGAGGAGGCAGCCTGCGATCGGTGGTAGATGCTATCACAGTAACCCAGCGAAGCTGCTGCTCCTGGCAACTGGGGAAACAAGCTCCTTTTGACGGATGGGCTGTGTTTCCCTTCTTTAGAAATGAAAGACACTTAGAAAAGCCTGTATGCAGAAAGCTGGGCATCATCTTAAACCCCACCTATCTCACACGCCACTGGTGACGAAGCCCAATGCATTTACCAGCTGAAATTCTTCCACGTGCCTCCAGCACTTTCCAGACGCAGACTCCCATGTCCTTGATTCAGCAGGTGCGGCCCTTCGCAGGTCGTCCAGCCCCGGCCTTCCTCTGCATCTCAGTTTCTGCTTCCCCATTCATGCCTTGTGCCTCAAGCTCACCAGCTGGTTTATGCCATGGTGTTGCCCTGAAATAGGTTTCCCTGGGTCTGCTAACTATATTCATTTCCCAGGGCCCCTGTGATATAGCTCCACAAGAGGAATAGCGTAAACCACAAAAAATTATTGGCCCACAATTCTGGATGCTTCTAGTCTGAGGTCTAGGTGTTAGCATGCTCCCTCTGAAGGCTTAGGGAAGGATCTGCGCCCCACTCCCTCCTGGCTGGCTTGCTGACAGTCATTAGTGCTCCTAGAAGTACCATTCTGTTCTTCGTCTTCATGTTCACGTGGCATTCTTCCCGTGTGTCTGTGTCCAGACTTGCTCTCTTTAGAGCTCGCCTTAATGATCTGATTTTAACTTGATTCCCTCTATAAACACCCTCTCTCTGAGTAAGGCACCATTCTGGGATATTGGGAGCTAGGACTTCAACATATGATTGGGGAGGGGCGCAACTTAACCCATAATTCCTTTGTTTTTAAGACTTTCCTTTTCTCATCTCCCCTCTGTCCTCTTTCTGCTCCCTGGAAGAATGGGCCACCCCTTCTTTTGTGCCCTCACTGGATTTTGTACAAAGACCATCAGAGGACCCAGAACTTGGCTTTTGGGCTATGCACAGGTTTCTCTCACTTATTACACTGTGAGTTTCTCAGGGAGAGTGCATTACCACTGTGTGTTCTTGGGGTCCAAAATAATGACAAGTGCCCAATAGGTGCTCAGTGTTTGCTGGATAAATGGGTCACTGAAAGCTTGTAGCTCTTAGTGAAGACATGAGTTGACTCACACTTCTGCCACCTGAATTACCTGCAGGGCCCTCCAATTTGTTTCTGATGATGCAGCTGGTTTCCCTTCTGTCGACCATCCCCACTTCTGACTGAGTAATCTATAAATACAAAACTGATCAGGTTATTCCCCAGTGTCAGTGGCCTGCCATCCCTACTGAGCCAATCAATACTTCCTACACTGTGGCTATTTGTTAGTATAATTAGTAAATAGATAATGTTGCATCCATGCAATGGAACTTTATGCAATCATTTCATGTGTAAAGACAGTCATTAGTGGGGCAAAAGCTTGGGCTATATTCAAAATAGTTAACGACTGGCCAATCAGGCAGGGCGTGGCCCAAACAGCGTCCAGCCATAAGTAGCCAGTGTGATAATTCACTGTCATTGTCACTCTAGTGTGAGGGGAGAGAAAGGGACACAAATTGAGTACACAGTGTATGGTGGGCAGAACTTTACAGTGGCTCTAGTGACCTTTGTCCTTGGCAGGCATTATTTTATGTTGAAAGGGAGATTACTCAGGTGCGTCTAATGTAATTCCATGCACCTGGAAAGCTAAGAGTTTTCTCTGGCTGGCAGTAGGAGAAGTCAGAGACTGAAAGCACGGGAAGGATTTGACATGCTCTTGTGCTTGAAGATGGAGAAGACTTCAGGCAAGTCCTGGAGAGAAGCTGCTGTAGAAGCTGGAACACGTCCCTTGCCAACAGCCAGAGGGAAACAGGGACCTCAGGCCTGCCACCGCCAGAGACTGAAGTTGGCCAAACCAGCTGAGTGAGCCTGCAGGACAGTCATCCCAGTTCCCAAACACGAGACGGGGGCCGGCCATGTGGCTCAGTGGGTTGGGCCTCTGCCTTCAGCTCAGGTCATCAGCTCAGGTCATGATCTCAGGCTCCTGGGATTGGGCCCCACATCGGGCTCTCTGCTTGGCAGGGAGCCTTCTTCCCCTTCTCTCTCTGCCTGCTGCTCTGCCTACTGTGATCTCTCTCTCTGTGTGTCAAATAAATAAATGAAATCTTATAAACAAAAACAAAAACAAAAAAACCCCACAAGACTGGCTTACCCTTTGACTTGGACCTAAGGGATTGTAGGCAGAGAACCCAATTAAGCCCACTGGGACTTCAGACCCCACAGAACTGTGAGATGATAAATGGGTGTTGCCCTAAGTCCCTGGGTTTGTGGGAAACTGTTACATAGCAATAGAAACCAGTACAGAATGGCATAATCACTTATAAAAAAATGAGTGAGAAAACCTGCTGGCACGTTAATGGGGGTTGCCTTTGGTGATTGTTTTCCTGTTTATGCATTCTTTACTGTAGTCCCCAAGTGCTTTATGGTGTGTATACTCTGCTGCCATAACGAGCAAACATATTTGTCTCAGCCTCTTCTTATTAAGATCTAGGCTTGTCGAGGACAGGGGCTGATGATCTTTGAGAATGACTCAACGGCTATTTGAAGAAACAAATTTGGCTTTCCAAACCAAAATGAATTCAGACATGATCTTTCATCCCAACAGCAGCATTAGGCCCGAAGTACAGGCATGGAAGTGGCAATCCCACGGGGTTAAGTGACTTGATCTGAGACCTCACACCCAAGACATAAAGAGTCCGCATTTGAACCCACGGCTGTTGGTAGACCAAAGGAGCCAATGCATGATGCTCTTTACCTTCCTGGTCTGCTTCACGGCATTTGCTGATGCGGGCCCTGTGTCCCACCCAGAGCTGGGAGCTGGGGCGTAGACCACCAGTCCTTGTTCTTAAGCGTTCCCAGACCGGTGCAGACCAGCAAACGTAGCTCCAATTCCCAGCCCCCTTCCCCGCATTGCTCCCCAGGTCCAACCACAGGCGTGGGGTCCCTTTCATCTCTGCTGATCGCTGCTCAGGGCCTGGTGAGTCATGTTTTTCGGAGGCCCGATTTTCCCAGTATCTTCAAATATGGAATAGCCAACTGTGTAAGCCGGGCCCTGGTGGCTCCGGGAGGCCTGATGCAGCGCTCGAGAGAGGACCCAGCACCGTTGCCTGACTCACCATAACTCTATGCCTGTGTTTACAACAGATTTTAAACAATTTGTATGCTGTCGACAACCCCCCGCAAAAATGCAGCTGCACAATCCCTCCTTCCTGAGCTGACATCCCTGTTTAGAGAGGGACATCCGGGCTTTTCTTTTTTCTCTCTCTCCTTTAAAGTGTGATTTGCAAACAGCAGAGAGCTCCCCCAGTCCAGGGCCAAAGTCAGCCTCTTATCAGCGAGAGGCCCTGCAGGACGATTTGGAGGGTCCACTTCCTGTCCAGAGAGGAAGTGGCTAGGTCTTGACCTCGGACATACTCTCATTTCCAATCATTTTCCAGCCTGGAATGCGGTGATTCAGTTTCCATTTATAAAGTGAAATTAGTGCCTGTTGAATACTTTGCCTGAGGGAGGGGGGAGGAAGGAGGAAATGAGAGCCCCTTCCGAGCAATTCTCTCCGTTCAGCTTGGAGCTGGTCTGCGGTGGAAGGATTTCCTCATGTTCAAGGTGTTAGCAGCCTCTCTCCGGAAGGGCCCTGCTTTATGCTCCTCTGCAGTTTAGAGAGAGAGAGAGAGAGAGAGGAGAAAGGTGACCTGCAGCAACGTGCCCGCAGAGGTCTGGCTGTTGTTGAGACTCATGTTTCTACAGCACCTCTTGCTCCTCTAAGGGCTGTCACACTCGCTGCCTCAGCACATCCTCAGAACACCGCTGGGAGGGAAGCTGGGAAGGCATGGAAACTTCTTTGCCAAGCATGTGAATTCGAGAGCTTCTGTGGGAATGACCAGGGAAACGGCGGGGAGGTTCAGCGGACCCAGCCGGGACAGGCAGTCAGGAGACCTGGTTTCTGGTCCTTGCTGGGTCACTGAGTCCTTGTGGGACTCTCTGGACTTTGGCTTACTCACCTGTGACGTGGGAGGACAGCCCGAGGCACTGGGGGTGTGCAGCCTGTGAGTACAAGAAGGTGGGGTTGACAGGTTGGTGGCGATCATTGTTGCCTGAATAAATAGTTCTAGATGAGCAGCTCCCCCGAGCCCTGGAGGGAATCCTTAGAGAGCCGGGAACAGGGCCAGGGGGACGCACTCAGTGTCAAAGCTCGGTTGACCAAGAGACCAATGGCTGAATGCACCCCTCAGGTTAACTAGGGTGCACGGGGGCATGCAGGAGCTCTGAAACCAGGGGTCAAGATCTCTGTCTTGCCCTCCAAGGCATGGCCTTGAAGGGTGCAGAGAGCATGGCATGGGGACAGGCTCTGGAGAGAAAGGTGTGGTGGCCCAGTGCTGAGCAAGGGGCTCAGACACGAGAAGAGCAGAGAAAACCCCAGGGCCTGGACAGTAAGGGACAGAGGATTCAGAAAGGTTGGTGTCTGGGTTCTGCCAAAACCTATGGAGCTAAGTAACTTTCCTGAGGCTTCGTGGCTAGTAAATACGGATTCAGGACTCAGAGACTTTTGGCCACGCCTCAAAATCTCGTCTCTATGGACATCTCTACCTTCACGCTATAAAAGTGAGAACGACTGATAAGATGTGCCTCTCCGGTATGTACTGATTCCTGGAGGGTGGGTGACTTGAGCGGCATCGTGGGGACCCTTGGATGTCCCCTTGCCTCACACCACTAATCCCATCTTCGTGAGGGGACAGACCAGCAAGAGCACAGGACCGCGGCCCCTCTGGGAGCTGGTGGGGGGTGCATCAAGAGCAGAGACCATGGTGGGAGGGCCCCAGACAGCCCAGAGAACTGATTCCAAGGCCAAGGGCTCCTCCAGGACTTGCTCCCTGCCCTTGGGTGACTGACATGCCCTACCCTCGTCCTCACTGCTGCTCCGAGTGGGGAGAAAGGGGTGCCATTGAGCTGGGAGTCGGGGGGCTGGGCAGGGGATGTGTATTCAGAAGTTCAGCAGGCTTCTCCGGAGGCAGCAACCTCCTGCCCCCCAGGAGGAGCACACGTACCAGCAGGGCGCGGCGTCCTTAGCATCCTGGGCTTTGGCGCACCCGACATTTGCTATTCCGGGGCGTTTGCTCTCCTGGGCCTCGTGGCATGGAGACCTGTCTGCCTTCTTTCCCTCCCTCCTTTTCTATACGGAGAAATTCAGCATGCCCTTGAAAAGACAGGCCAGATCCCTGCTCCTCTCGGCTAGCCCTTTCTCTTAAAGCTTGACACTTCCTTCCCCACTTGATTGTGATTTTATATCTGTGTCTTACCTCTCCTGCCAGGTTCAAGGTGGGGAGCGAGAAGGAGTTCTCCCTCATTCTCGACCCACCCGCAGCCAGTTCCACTTGCCTTTCAAATTGATCAGAGGCGCCTGGGCGGTTCACTCAGTGAAGCATCTGACTTCAGCCCAGGTCGTGATCTCAGCATCCTGGGATGGAGCCTCACGTTGGGCTCCACGTTCAGTAGAGAGTCTGCTTCTCCCTCTCGCTCGGTCCCTCTCCTGCTCATTCTTTCCCTCTCCCTCTCACAAACCTTAGAAATTGATCAAATAAAATCAGGGGGAAAAAACCCCTAACCATGTGAATTTTTTTTTTTTTTTACTATAGCTTCTATGGGAGCGGCGGCAGAACCGACGATCAGACCAGAGCCTCGGGATAGAACAATGCGACTTCCCCTCCTGCTCCAGGACCACTGCTCTTGGGGATCTGATGCTTACCAGCTGGGAGCTTGTACCCTGGGGAGTTATACCCCAGGCTCCTAGGAGCCCAGAAGCTGGGGGCCTGCTGTTCCATGAGAATCTGGACTCTGCCTCTGACCCCGGGCCCGGCATTTGCACCTGGGGCCCATGATTCTAAGAATAGCAATGAGCCTTTGAATGCTGTACATATGAACATGAGTCTATTTTTTAGGAAAGAAGCTGACATACTGTCGTCCAGTCCTTAAAGGATTCTTCATAAGGCTCTTTTCCCAGGACTCTTCTAAACCAGTTACTTTGACCCATATTCTTGGTCTCCTGTCTGTTCTGTTCTACGTCCTTGAGTTTGAACTGACTTTTTTTTTTCTTCCTGAAAGACCAGTCCTGCTGAATTCAGAAGAAATTATTAATGAGTCGCCAAGGACTATCCAATTTTCCTCTTAAATTTCTAGAAAATGTGTCTAAAAGCACTTCCTGAACTCTGTCATAGATGGTGGGGCTAAAGACATAAATAGACGCTGACCAAACTCTGTAGTGACAAGTGGTCCGGTGGGAGAGGCAGACAGATAAACAACTCAGTGGCATTGACCGTGAGGGAGACAGACAGGCGAGGAGGGACAGGTGCTGTGCTCCGTAGAGGTGGGAGGCAGGGAGGCGCCACAGGTAAATAGGTCTTGAGCCGTCTTGAGGGACAACAGGACTACAGGAGAGGAAAAGTCTTCCAGTCAGAGGTACCAACCTACGCTGAGACGCAGGGGTATAGAACAGTGTGGAGAATGCTAGAAATTTCCAACACTTCCATACAGAACGTGGCGAGAAAGGAGTCAGTGGAAGCTGATGTTGGAATGGAGGCAGGGGTGGATCATGGAGGACACTTAGGAGCTTGGAATTTCTCCTGTGGGATGTGTTGGTGGATAAGGATCGCGGTCCTTGAAGCGCAGAGAGGGGGCCGCAGGGAGAGAGAGGGTGAAGGTGGAGAGCTCATTACAGGGTGTGCAGTGGTGCGGGTGTGAGGGGACGCATGGCCGCTGGAGGGGACGGACGTGAGCTGGGAAGAATTCAGGGCCGGCAGGGGCCTTAGCACCTGATGGCAAAGGAGGTGTTTAGGAAAACCAGTCGGTTTTGCACTGGGTAGCCTGATGGAAGGTGGAGCCATCTTCCAAAGAGGGAATATAGGGGCGTACCAGGTTTTGGCTGGGGGAGGGACAACCTCCTTGAATATGATCAGAGTTCAGCTCCCTGTCACGCCCCCTCCATTGCTTCTGGAATCAGAATCCTGATTGAACCCAGGGGGATTTCTCTACAACATGTGTATGGTGTTAGCTGCACATGCCGAATGTCCCGACCCAAACCAGACCTACAGGCACTTTACAGAACGTCGTTCGTGTCTTGAAATCATCCCGAGCGTGTCTCTATCTGAGTGTGGCCGCTGTCCCAGCATCTCATGCACACACTGTCCTAGCCACCTAAGGTGGATTTGAGGACACCTACAGAGTGTATCATGTGTCACTTAAGTACGCAGCCAGCCTCTAAAGGCTGAAGGAATTTAAGGGTGAGCTCTGGAGAATGGGCTGGATTTGGGTAGGAAAGAAGGATTTAGGTTGAAAGGCATGAGGGTGTTGCCAGAAAGTTTCTGAAATGCCCGCCTTCTCCCCTGCCCCCCACGAGACAGCTAGGACACGCAGGTCTGGGGACTCCTGATGCAGGCTCCCAGGATCCGTGTTGGGGTTTCCGGTATGCATGGAATCTTCTCACCATGCCTGCCCAACCCAAGTCCTTGGCTTAGGACTTACCCACCATTGCAAGAATTGATATTTACTGATTGTTTTGGTCTCTAACTTGTCAACAGAATAGAATCTTCCCAATTCATTGGAGTGGGCCACAATCTCTTTGGAACATATGGAAAGTTTGAGAGAGAGACATATTCCACAGTTTTCCTAAGAAACAAGGCAATAACTACCTATATATGTCATATCTGGGACGGATTGCCTCGTTAGGAAATGTCCTCCCAGGATATGGGTCTAAATTATTGGGAGACTCACCCAGGCTTAAAAGCAGGCTTTACTACCTTCATTCTGTAGGACTCTATAACATGACTAGCTTACAGTTTGTCTATCTATATTCACTCATCCCCTTGATTTTTCCTCTCAAAACCAAATGGCTCCAAATATCTTTTTTTAAAAATATTTTATTTATTTATTTGACAGACAGAGATCACAAGAAGGCAGAGACACAGGCAGCGGGGGTGAGGGGGGAGCAGGCTCCCTGCTGAGTAGAGCACCCGATGCGGGGCTTGATCCCAGGACCCTGAGATCATGACCAGAGCTGAAGGCAGAGGCTTTAACTACTGAGCCACCTAGGCGCTCCTCCAAATATCTTATATATGTCTTGTGGAATCCATCTGGAAACTTTTTCTTTATATGCATGTAGCTCTGACTTCTGGCTCATAGAGTATATCCGTCTTCACCATGACTGGATATCGTCAAATTGTTCTCCAACAAAGTTTGCATGCACTCTCCGTAGTGGAGACGAGGTCCTCTGGCTCTCCAGTATCCCCAGTCCTTGATGCTGTCAGACTGTCTGCTCTTGCTAGACAGATGGCTATGAAATCGGACTCTTCCCCACTTCCACTTAACAGACATCATCCGTTTGAGTCCCTTTTCTGTGCACTTCGGTCTACACTGGGCACAGGCCACACCGGCGCTGTAGTGTGTTGATGGGCTGAACTGGATACTTCTTCCTAGCCTTTATAAACTGTGTGCCCTCCTCCGTTCTTTTCCCAGATTACCCCTTACACGCACAATAACCTAAAAAAAGAGAAAAACTATGACCTCCATTCCATATATTTTTGTTTTTCTTTGTTGATTCATTCAGCAAAATCCTGCAGGCCTGTTGTGGACCAGCCACAAATGGAGGAGACCCTCAGGATTCCTGGAAGTGCAGCGTCTGAGGGCCATTCAGTCCTCCTGCCTGCCCAGATCCACCATCCCTGAATGTATGGTCTTGGTGGAAGGACAAACCCAGATAAGATCCTTCCACTAGGGAAGCTGATGAGCAGGATTTTCCCTGTCCTGCCCCGGCACAGCAGGGAACAGTGAGTTAGGCTCCATCGGCTAGGACCTGGAGTCTCAATGACCCCTTGGGGGTTGGGGAGAGATGGGAGTAGTTGCAGATCTCTTGGGTGTCCCCATGGGCAAGGCTGCAGACAGCCCTGACCTACACCGGGGGCTGTTTCATGCCTTCGCTCCTGCTTCGTGAGCAGTGTTGTCCCTGGGTTCACCCTCCCGGTCACCTGTCTGTTAGACGAAGCTCCAGACAAAGTTTCTGTGGCCCACAGCAAGACCCCACCTGACACAGAAGGTTTGGGCTGGGTTCTGGGCCACATGCCAGCCACAGGAATGAGGAACAAGAACGAATCTTCATCCTTGGGACTGATTTCTTCCTGGATCCATGAGCCATCCTGGGAACTGAGCAGCTCTTAGGCTCCGAGCTTATTCTGGGGATGGGGCTTTTGGTGGTGGTCCCACAATTCACCAGGAGTCTACGCTCCATGGATGGAGCCCAGGCAGCTGCGTTCCTGGTTTCCCAGGGCCTGGAAGGGAAATCTGCCTTTTTAGGAAGGAGACAAGCCCTAGCCAGGGGTGTGGGCCCTGCCCTGACTCAAGGTAGGAACTTCTAGCTCGTAAAGGCACTGCCCTCCCAGGGCATAGGCCCAATAACCCACTAAACTCAGAGAGGTTTTTGTTTTTGTTTTTGTTTTTTCCCAAGCACAGATAGATTTTCCCTGGAATTTCCAAAGCAAAACTGTTTTCTCTTGGAACATATCATCATCCCACAGGCCAGTAGCCCAGAGGAAGCTCCTTACCCTGGATCTGTGCTCACCACCACGGCGTCCTGGGGTCCGTGACCGTCTCCCTTTCTCAGCCTGGTTGGGAGCTCCCTAAGGGCAGGAATCAAGTTGTTTTCATCTCTCTCTCTCTCTCTCTCTCTATCTCTCTCTCCACAGTGCCTGGCCCGGATGCTGCCACAGAGAGTTTCAGCTGACCGAGGAGAGTTTCCTACCCATGTGACACAGGATAGGATAAGATTTGGCCTGGACGTGCTTTCATCCTAAAGGACATGGAAATCGGGAATCTGGGCCTCAAGAAATTGCAGTCAGATGGAAATTTGCAGAATGTTCTTAGACGCCAGCACTGTGCTGGGTGCTGGGAGTACAGGATCAAAAATTCTACAGTCCTTGACCTGGAGGAGCTCACAGTCTCGCAGGAGAGGCAAAAACAACAACAACAAAAAAAAAAACAACAAAAAAAAAACAAAAAAAACCAAAAACAAAACCGAATCAGTTCAATGAAGTAAGAGCTGCCATGGAGGTACTGAGAACAGATTTTCCCAGACTCACACCTCACTCTGCAGGCAAGAGAATGGAGGCTTATGAGGGCGGTGGTCTGCCCACCATTTTCCCTTCTCCCTGGTGCTATCTAGGAGTTGATGACGCCATTCATTCAAAGCCTGACTGAGGCCCAGCCGTGAGTCTGATGCTGGGTTCGGATGGGAGCCAGGGGCAGGCGGGTGCTGACCGTGTCCCCATAGTGTTCTCAGCCCCGTGGACGGACAGCCGTTCCGGTTGACCGACCCTATTAGGAGGGGGTCCTGGGGATCGAGGAAGGGGGGTCTCTAACTTGGCCTGAGGGGCTTCTACAATCATTCTCATCCTTTTCTCCTCATTCTCATTCCTTTCATCCCTTCCACAGCTGTTAGGGAGCCTTCCCCGTGCAGGCATTTGGTACCCTCCTTCCTAGCACATCACTCCCAGTTTGCCCACATCCTGGCTGCAAGCTAGAGAAATGAAAACTTCTAGTAACACAGGGCATTTGCATGAACAGGAGCAATCGATTCTGAAGCGGAGATATTTATCAGGACTTTTTAACAGGAATCTAACTGTGCGTCTTCACACCTTCTGTCGCCAGCTGAACGTTCCATCCCGAGCTCCAGATGATCCCTCTCTTGTATTCCTGTGGTAGAGGGAACACAGGACGGTCGCTGCTAAATTTGGCGTGTTTGGGAACAACATCACAACATCGGGACAACAGGGATCCAAGGAAGCGAGCTCAGGGCCATCTGCCTGAGGACCCACCTGCTGGATGTGCGGTGGGAGGAGCAGCCTTGCCTTGCCCAGAGCACCTGTTTCCTGACCCAAAGTCCTGGCCACCAGAACTCTCTGTGGAAGGTCCTTGGGAGAATCTTCGATGAGATCAGTGGTCAGGGGGGCAAAGGGCCACGCAAGGGGTTACAGCGGAGGAGCCATGAGAGGAGAGATGCTGGAGGAGACTCCAAGCCAAGGGTGATGAACTCAACCCAGGGTCAGGGGAGGTTCCTTGGAGGAAAAGGGAATTTTCAGGAGGCAGAGGACATGTACTGAGAGGGGAAGTGTCTTCGGGGAGGAAGCCGTATGCACTGAAGACTCGGGTGTGGGATGTTTGGTTTGGCGAGGGGTCCGAGTGGATGCTGAGGTTGGGCCAGGAATGCCTCCGGGGCTCCTGGTTTCTGGTCCTTGGCTTCCTTTTTAGCTCACATTCCGGATGTCCTCCTCCGTCTTGCCTCTCAGGACCAGACCTTTAGGCTGCACGCCCTCCCTAGCTCCGGGGCCCCACCTCTCCTCTACCAGTCTCCCTAAGCTTGGAAGATTCGCGAAGGGGCAGAGCCTCCTCCCTGCCCTCAAGTAACTCACGGCCTAGCAGGGGAGACCAGCGAGAAAGAGGCTCTCATCAACCCAGCATGCAAAGCCATGCGATGGGAATAAAAATCCAGAGAACAACTCCTTCTGGTCCGGGGCTTCAGACCGGGCTCCGAGCACATGGGCTAGCTGGCTAGGAGTGTGTTAGGATAAGAAGGAGAGAGGTTTCTGGGCAGAGAGAAGAGCCCATGCCAAGGCAAAGCCTTGGGACATTTCAGGAATGCAGGAGGTTCCATGGGGCTGGGGGCCTGTGAGGCTTTCGGTGGTGGTGGGGCCGTGGGTTGGGGTCAGTGATGGAGCCAGATGGGGAAGAACTTCGCTGAGTACTTGCCATGCACCTGCTGCCGTGGGCCTCGGCCTGCGGTCCTCACCTGTCTGTGTCTGGCTGGTAAGGACAATGAATCTCACAGCAGCTCAGAGCTGAGCCGGGATCTCAGAGCCTTCGTGAGCGCGCTCCAGCTCGGGCTCCCCCGCCCCTGGCCA
The DNA here is from genome assembly GCF_030435805.1 of Mustela lutreola. Taxonomy (NCBI): domain Eukaryota; kingdom Metazoa; phylum Chordata; class Mammalia; order Carnivora; family Mustelidae; genus Mustela; species Mustela lutreola. The sequence continues at coordinate 134,950,293 of NC_081298.1, read as the reverse complement.
GCAGGTCTGGTCTTTCTTCTAGGATGGCTGAAGCTCCCTGGAGGTCTCCAGGAGGGGTCCCCTGGCCTCCTTCTCCCCGGGGTGGGTGGGGGTGGGAAGGCGGCGTGTTGACGGGAGTGGGGTGTAGGACTCCGGGCTCTCCTGCCCACCCCTGCACGCTTGCCTCCCCTCATGGCCCCTGGGCACCCCCCCCCCACTGCCCGCCAGGCCCATCCTGTGGCCACCCGAGGCCACGGGAGCTGGCCACGCTTTTCCGCTCGGCACGCGTGTGTTTACGTTTCTGCCCCAGACGGCCTCACGCTCCTCCCCGGTCCCGTCGGCTTCCAGGGCATTTATCAGGCCCTGTGTATGTTTTTCTTGTGTGGGATTTGAAATGATTTCTTTAAACAAGGTCTAAACTGGGATTGATTTCCTCTCTTTATTTAGAGTGGTTTGTTTTGTAATACGGTTCTTTTAACAGTCTAAATTGTGGGAACTGGGGAGAAAAAAAGAGAATTTGCTGACTTCATATAAATACAAATTACTTTATCTCTCTTTGAAGACTTCCATGTCTTTTCCTTGAAAAGGCCAGAGCCAAATTCTTTGGGGGTCCTTTTCTTGTCTGGATTGCTATGATGAGAGCAAGAGACTCACCGCGAGACTTCCACTCCGGGGCTGAGAATAAAAAATGAAGCTGGCCTTAGACCGTGGCTTCTACTCTTCTTTCAGAGCCAGATCCTTCCATTCATGTGATCTTCACAACATAAAATTCTCCTTTGATATGATATTTATGGCAGCCCCAAGAGGGGAAGAGCGAAGACAAAATCCTTTCGCCCTGATACAGGGGGCGATGGCTTGTTTGTCTGATCATGGAGGTCCTGGCCTGGGAGGTCCGGGTCCCTGGCCGAGTAGCTAGCTAGCTCATCCATGCAGTGATGGTGCAAATATGTTTGAGTACCCGCTGTGTGGCAGGCTCTAAGCTGGACGTGACCCTGAAGATGAACTGACGTTTCCCATGGACCGTTTGAACCCTCCTGCTTCCAACAGCTTGCAGCTTGTAGTTCCCCTGCTTGTGCTTGCTTGCATGCCTCCAGTAACAAGGAGCTCACCATCTATCAAGGTAGACGGTGCCAGCTATGGATGGTTCAGATTGTTCAAATCCTCCTGCACACTGGGCCGAAACCATCTCCCTGTATCCCTCACCCACGCTGCCCCACTGGGTTTCCTGCTTCCCCACAATAGATGGGATCATGTCCCTACCTTCTCTGGCGGGGGGGATTATCTTTGGTCTGCTTGGCACTTGACCTTTGGGTCCCCTTATCAGGTCGGAACAGTCCAGCCTGCTGTAGGCTGGGGCCCTCTCCCCCCTTCTTCCAGGCATGCTATCTCTCTCAGCGCAACACTTGCTTGTCTTAGCTTACTCAGACGGCCTCCTACCTATTCACGGACATTGTCCTTGCACAGACGGGGCCCCTCAGTCTTCGCCCTGTAGCTCCTCGTGGAGTCCTTAGGCTAGAATGAGGAACTAGATTTCACATTTGTAGCTGCTTTATTGAATTCTGTTACGGGGGTGTCCATCACCCAGCCTCTGGGGGTCATCCGTCCTGTGGGCCCTAACTTAACTGTCACTTAAGATTACCTTTGTCCTCAGGGTGCTTCCCCCATAGACCAGCCAACCCCCCACTTCCGTGTCCAAGCACTCACTAAATCGTTGTAGAATGCTGTGTCTGGGGGAGAAGCCCTCTCTGGTTGGCTTGCTTGGGTTCATTAGTGAAATGTTTAGTTTGAATACAGGTTTCTTTCAGCTACTGGATCTTCCCGATATTGTAGGCTGGGAGTCTGTTCAGAAGGGAATGAATTTCAAATAACTTCTTAAAGCACATCTGGTGGTTCCCAGGACCCAGTGTTGTCCTGGTTTCTCTCCAGGTGTTCACCGCCCATCCGTTTCCTTTTCTGTTCTAACATAGGATCAAGGTAGCACTTTCCACCCCGCTACGGTTGCACGGGGTTAGGGAAGGGAGAGTAATAGAAGAAGTGAGACAAGTCGGTCATAGCCTTGGAGTCGGTGCCGCGGATACTGGAGGCGGTTCTGTCCATTTCAGAGCAGATACACGTTCACTGCTTTGTTGATTTCGGATTTCTCTCTCTCTCTCTCTCTTTCATATCGGGTTTGCCAAACAAGGCTGGCGGGGCTGTGCAGCTAATGGCCTTGGTTTCCGGATTCCACACTTGGTAGCACTAACCCCTTCTGGATCGCGTGTCCACATAATTTATCTTGCAATCTATCTGGCTTATCTGGGACTCTTGAGGCGAGGATGGGGTGCTGTTAAATAATCGGGCCAAGACACCAGGGGTAGCCTGGGAGTCATGCCCGGCATTGCTCACCCACAGTCTCCGACCAAGGAGTGGGGAGCGGGGGGTGGGGGGCGATTGTGTTTCACTCTGCAAAGGTAGAGAACAAGGCGCAGAGGGTTTGGAGAAGTGGCCCAATGTTTTGGGTTTGCTAACGCCTCAGCCGCGGTGCGCCTAGAGCAGTTCCCGCACACAGACAAGGTTGTATAAACTCGGGGGAATCATTTCACGTGGCTCCAGCTTCTTCACACTAGGCTCCTTGAGACCCTCCTGGGACAGGCTGCTTGCTGCCGAGCGAGCTCTCCCCGGGGGAGGCACGGCTCTTTGAACTTGGACGCCTGTTTATTTTTGGATTGGAAACTAGAAACTTAGAATTCCCCAAACCCACAGGCTCAGATCCTTCTTTGCAGTGATAACCTGTGGAGCTTCCAGAATGATAGACTCAGGAAATGTCCCTGAGGGGAGAACCCAACAGACCATTTCATCTCCTTGTCTCACGTTACAGATGGGCAAAGCTGGGTTCGAAGAGATGGGAGGGATTTACTTACGTCACGATTTTGGCCCTGCACCGTCTCCCAGATTACCACCCCACCTGGTGTCCTGTAGGAAACGAAGCCCCACGGTGCAAATAAAGATCCATTTATTGTAGGCAGCCTCGCATCACTCACGATCTCGAGGAGTCCCGAGGCCGTGTGCAGAGCCACACGCCAGCTTTTAGAAATCCCAAGTCCCTTGTCAAGCGCAAGGCCAAGGCAAAGGCCATTCATTCACTATGGAAGCAGAGTGGGGACAAGACGGTGTGGATGACTGGCTGTCCGACAAAGCTGGAGAAGGTTCTCGCAGCCCCTGGGATTAGGAGTGTGGCCTCTTGGGAGACCTTCTGTAAAGAACCCCCGTCTTATTTGACCGCAGGGCTCAGCTGTTTTCTCCTGAGAGGACGGTCTTCTGGGGACCCTCCCTAGCCGGGACCCTCTGAGAAACACCTCGTTCCTCTCTCTGCCTTGAGGAAGCACCACAGTGTGTAAAGGAGGATGGTCTAGCCTCAGCGAGGCTGGGTTTGAGACCTGGTCCTTCTGTCTCAGCTTACGTGCTGAGCCTGAGACTCAAGTCTCCTCAACCTGAACACCATCCTCAATTCCTTCTCCGTTTGCTGTGGGAATCCGTGGCGTGGTGTATGTCAGGGTCTTCTCTCTAGGCCTGACTCAGCCGCTGGTTTTTCAGTAAGGTGATTATGGCCATCACCTTAATACAGAATTTCTTTCTTTCTTTTTTTTTTTTTTTTAAGATTTTATTTATTTATTTGACAGACAGAGATCACAAGTAGTCAGAGAGGTAGGCAGAGAGAGAGGGGGACACAAACTCCCCGCTGAGAAGAGAGCCCGATGCGGGGCTCGGTCCCAGGACCCTGAGATCATGACCTGAGCTGAAGGCAGAGGCTTAACCCACTGAGCCACCCAGGTGTCCCCTTAATACAGAGTTTCTAAACCTTGGCACTGATGGACGTTTCTTTTGGTTGGGGGTGTCCTGTGCACTGTCGCCTGCTTCATGGCCTACCCAGCCCCCCTCCCCCCCACAAATTGCAACAATACGAGATGTCTCCAGATATCGCCAAATGTCCCCTGGGGAAGCCAGGCCTCTACCCCCACCCCCAGGTGGGCACCTCTGCTTTTATTACCAGACATGCCTAGCAAGGTGCCTGATGTCATGATGTTGTAGGAAGAATACGGATTGTGAGCCGGACTGTCGTGGGCTCTGATCCAGGATGGACTGGTGACTACCATGTGGCCTTGGGCAGGACCCTGAGTCACATCCAGCTTTGTTTTCTCCTGTGTAAATGGGCATCATATTGGCAATACCTGGTTTGTAGTCCAATGAGATGACTTATGTGACTGTGTCTGGCCCGGGGAGGAAGCTCAGCGTGTGTCCATTCTGTTTGCTTTTCTCTGTGCGGTACAACGGGGCGCACCATGAATCGCATCTCACATGTCCCTCCAGGGTCACCCGGGGGTGGAAATTTCACGACATCTGAATCTGAAGGGAAGTAACCTAGAACGTGGTCTGGAATGTTTCGAATCTTGATTTCTGGTTCCAGTTCTTGAACTAGCACATCTGTTGGTCCAAAACTTGCATCTCTGTGTTGTTCACTGGTTCAAGTGCACTGGGTAATTCCTGGCTTTCGTCCCCCTGTGGCTGCCCAGGTGACTCTCCGCCGGGACTCTCACCTTTTAACAAACTTGTGTCCGGTCTGAATGACACGTAACCCTCACCAGAATATGCTTTGCCCAATTTGGAGGACGAAAGAGGCCCTGAGAGGGAGAAGTGCATTTCTCAAGGCTACCCAGAGGGTCCGCTGCTTGCTTGGCTCTGAACCAAGTCCACAGGCTCCTAGGAAGCCCTCGAGCTCTGGCGCCATGGGAATCAGGGGTCACTGTGACGGGGCAGGTGGGACAGCAGTGGTCTCAGCGCTGGTGGCGCTGAGAGCTTGGTGGTGGGGGGCCGGGAGGGCATGGCCAAGGCGGGAAATATATTAGCGGGCTGGGGCTGCTGTTAGCAAATATGGCAGGTTGGGTGGTTTAAAACAGAAACGTATTTCTCACGGCTCCGGGGGCTGGAAGTCTGAGGTTAAGGTGTTGGTGAGGTCAAGGTCGACATCTGCTGAGGCCTCTCTCCTTCACTGGCGATGGCCATCTTCTTGCCATGGCCACACGTGTTTGTGTCCACATCTCTTCTTACCAGGACACCGATAGGACTGGATCAGGACACACCCCAACAGCCTTGTGTGAGCTTAGCCACCTCTGTAAAGCCCCTGTGTCCCCTGTGGTCACATGCTGAGCTACGTGAGGGTTTCAGCCTATGAATCGTGAGGGACAAAGTCCAGCCCCAATGGCAGGGAGGAGGGAGTCTGGGAAGACGCAGGAGGGAGCTGTGAGAGAGGAGGCTGGGACACAGGCAGCCTGAGGTCCGGGAAGCCCAGAGGAGGGCCATGTTTCCAGTTGGTGGCATTCCTTGGCTCGTGGACTGCTCACACCAATCCCTTTCTTCGTTGTCACCTGGGCTTCTTCCCTCTAACTGTGTCCTGTCTTCACCTCTTCTTACAAGGACGCGAGTCATAGAGGATTTAGAGCCTGCCCTGTTCCCATCTGAGCTCATGGTCATGTGACTAATTATACCCCACAACGACCCTATTTCTCGGTCAGGTCCCGTTCGGAGGTTCTGGGAAAGATGGGACTCTGCGGGGCGGGGGGGGGGGGGTCACGATTCCATCCCGTCCAGGGTCCAAGGGGAGCACGGTGGCTGCGGGACGCTAAGCACGGGGTGGTGGAAGACAAAGCGAAAATCGACATGAGGCTGACCCAGGAGCTGGGATTTTCCGTGGCGGTAGGTGAGCGCCTCCACGACAAGGACAAGATGCTGTGAGGAAGGTCCCAGGGTGGCGGCAGCCCTTGTGTCATTCTTCATGAGAGGTGGAAACTGGATGAGGCTCTGTCTGGTACGTGGTCTGCCTCTTGGAATAATGGGGATTTGAGAGCGATCTATGTCCTGAGCTTGTCCTGGGTGCTGACCTGCAGGCGGAGGGGGTCTGTGGGGGGTTGACTGGATGCGATCGCAGCTCCCCATGGTGGAAACTACTCCCTCAAAGGAGGACGCTTCTGGCAATGCTGGTGTGCTGTCATACACCCCACAAGCAACCTGGGACCCCTACCAATGGTGACAGAATGGAGCCTCTAGGGAGCATCAAGGAGGAGCTGCCAGGCCAAGCTTGGTGGCCCTGGATGAGCCGGTGTCCCTCTCCGGGCCTTCCTAATCTCGGGGTCCTTGGCCTGGATTCTCAGTTCTCCTTGAGTCAGGTATTAAAAATATCTAATCACTGTGACAGCGCCATTTCTCACATCAGCCTGCTTTACATGTACAAAGGCTTTCTTATACATTTTACTTTATTTAATCCCCTCATGCTTATAGCGTCAGGAAGACAGGAGAAATGCTCACATTTCCTGGAAAGAAAGCCTGAGTGATTGAGCAAGGGCCCAGCACTGAGCAGATCGAAGTACTTGAGATTAAACACTGGAATGACTTAGTCCGGTGTCCTAGTTCCCCAAATAGTTCCTTACTAAGGAATTCATCTGCTAGCTCTGTGTCGAGTGCCTGTGATTAGCCGAGCTCTGTGCTTGGCACTGAGTGCCTTGGAAGGTAACAAACTGACAAAAAGAGGAGAAAATGAATAATAAACACACTGATGGCATGTCAGATGGGGAAAACAAGGCAGGACGAGAGGGTTAGGGACCATCTTAGAGCTAGAAGGGGACTGCTATTGTGTAGTGTGGACATGGGAACTCTCTCTACAAAGGCAATATTGGAATAGAAACCTAAAAGGATGTAAGGGTATAAGCCATGTGGCTGTAGGAGGAGAAAGCATCTTGGGCGATGAGGGCAGCAAGTGCAAAGGCCCTGAGGTAGGGGCAAGCTTGATGTGTTCACAGGAAACCAACAGGCTCACATTTTTAGTTTCTACACTTGAGACCTCCTATGTAAATAAGGTGTATTGTCATGACCTTTTCCAAAAGCCATATATTTTGAAAATATTAATATACCCACTATTGTTTTAGAACTGTACCATCCCAAGATGTGCATTGCCCTCTGGTGTTCTTCCTCCTTGAGACTTGGCCGTGGTCCTCCACCTGGGAGAACGTCACACCCTGAGGAAGGGCTCCCCGGCCAGTCTGAATAGAGAACAAAAGGAAGACCAAGCCAAAGGGGAATGAGGCTTCTGTAGTTGACGTCATGAGCAGAATCACATGGGGGAAAATCAAATGTCTGGCGTTAACAGTCATCCTGGCAGCTGTCTAGGGAGCTGACCGTGGGCCTGGGTGAGAGATGGATGGATGGCCATGTAGGTCGGGTAAGCTAACTTCCCTCTGGGCGGGGCTGGAAGGAAGGAATCTAGTCCCACTTGTGAGACCTCCTGGATCTATCATGGTCCTAACCATGGGCTCTTGAATAGGGGAAAGGCCTCCTTCCCCTCCTTGGAATAGAAGTCACTGAATTCTTAGACTTCATTCAGTGCTATAGAGCCGTGGGGTTGAATAGGAAAATCTGAATGGTGTCCATCAATTAAGGGTGAAGCAATATTTGTCAAGCTCTTCCTAAATGTCAGGCTCTGGGTTTAGAGCACTAGAGGGACAGAGAGTCATAAAACCTGGCTTCTTCCTTCCTGGGACTTGCAGGCTCGCTGGAGAGACAAGATTTATGTCGCAGAAGGTGAAGCAGCAGCCGGAGAAGGCGTAAAGCAGTCCGAATTATTCTTCCTTTGCCAGATGTGTGCTCCTTAGCCTTGACTGCATCAGAGAATCACCTGGGCGCGGTTTCTAATGCAGCTCCACAGTGCTCTCACCCCCAGTGATGGGGAGAGGGACCTGCGTGTGTCCTAACCCTTGAGGTGAGCAGAATGCATGGAGGGCTCTGGGCAACAGTCATTTGAGGGGTGACAGTGTCTGTGGGAGACAGAGCCTCAGCTATCAAGCCCAGCAGATAAGGGGGGAAGTTCAGAGGGGGTGTCTCTTACCCAAGGTCACACTCTAGAGTCAGTGTCAAAGTAGGAGGAGGACCCAGGTCTTCTGTTTTCTCTCTGTTCTTCCAGACCTGCCTCTGGTCTCTGAAGCTTTCTGATCGGTTCTTGGACCTCATAGCTCCGATCACCCTGGGTGAACTCAGCGTTTGGCTCTTGGGTCCACAAGGGGCCTGCCGACCCTGTCTGCAGAAGGATGGTGTCCTTCCTGTGCTACCCCTTGGAGGACAGGAAAGGGACGTGGGGCTGGGTCAGAGGGACTGTGACCAACGGATGGACTGGGGGCCAGTGACAGTTGCAGCGGACACCACAGTGACATCCTTGGAACCCTTTTTTTCAGGGGAGGGTGGACAAAGTAATAAGTCATGACAAGACAGAGACCAGGGCAGTAAAGAGACACGGAGACATTGCCTTTGGAGATCTTTAGAAGGAAGCGAGGGGCTTCACCTCGGAGTTGAGGAGAGAGAGCCGGAAGAGAGATCTCTCTTATCTGTCGGGCTGGAAGGAGTACTCGAGTTTTGTGCAAGCCCCGGGGACAGACACCTTAGAGCCTCGTGTATGGATGGTTGTTCCGGTAGAGCCAGAAATGCTCTCAGTACTGGTGACAGTGACAACAGCTAACATTCCCCAGGTGTTACCATGTGCCATGTCCACTTCATTGATGTGGACATTAATGAACTCATTTGATTCTCCCTACAGTGCTTTCAGGTCGGTACTGTGGTTACTCCCATTTTCTAGACGGGAACCTCGAGGCACAGAGAGTCGCTAGCTTGCTCAAGGTTATACAATACAGTGTGGCCCCAGGGTCTGAGGTCCTGCAGCCCTTGACAAGGGTGTGAGCAAGAAGACCTTCAAGATTTTCCCCTCCCTGAGACTTGGAGGTTTTAGGGAGTTCCCTGCTGGAATCATCCTCAAGTCGTTTATTTCTTGTGGCCTCTGGGTCACGCTCCACCCCAAGTCGCGGACACGGGACCCTGCTGACTCATTCTTCCCCAGCTGTGCTGGCTGGGAACAGAGCCAGGTCACTCGGCCAGCCTGGTGACAAGTGCTGGTGACGGTGGTTTCACAGCAGGTCTACAGCTGGGATGAGGGTCGGGGCTGACCTGTGGGGATGGCAGGGTGTCCACAGGAATCCGGGCTCTGGGCTGCTTCGGAGAGGGGCGGGCCTGGGGAGAGGAGAGAAATGCAATCGGAGTGCGATGAGACAGGTGCACGGAGCTGAAAGCCTGTGCGGACGTTGCTTGGGGTCCGAGCTGAGCTTGGTTGATTCCCGTCCACGTGGGTGACCACCCCCCAAGGGCGGAACTGCTCACAAGCCTTCCCGGCGCTCTTCATCTGTCAACGTCTATCAAACACCTCAGCCGTGCCTGGGAGGAAGAGGTGCTGGCCAGAAGGACGTCCCAGCCCAGTGCTCCTCGAAGGTGTCCTGGGGGGTAGTACCGCGCGGCAAGCGTGGGGGCACCTGCGGGCTGAAGGGGGGCTGTCAGGTATCCCGTGCTTCCTCGGAGGCAGGAACCCCAGCTCCCCAGCCTGGTAAACCGACGTCCTGAGGACTCTTCCCCTGCAGACTGCTTCCTTCAGGTTTTCCTTGGGTTGTGTCACCAGCCTTCTGCCACCTGCTGGGACGGTCCTCTGCCTGGGCCACCCTGCCCCAGTTCCTCAGGGCCCGACTCCTGGGGGCGCTCGGAGCCCAGCTTAGTAAGTGCCTCCTTTTCCAAGACTCCTTTCCAAGACATCCCATGGCCTGAGACCGGCTCTGGGGACCCTCTGTCCGGGCACTTACCATGCAGCCCTGTGGTCCCTGGGTGGTCGGCCTGTGTCCCCTGAGGACAGAGCTGTCTCTCGTTTCGGGTGCTGGACCTTGCAGCGTGGGTTAGAGAGAACCACGACCTCTACTCTAGCTCCTCACAGCCCGACGGCCCCCTACGGTTCGTAATGGGCTTCTCTCTTGCACTTGACTTTCCCAGGATAGTGTGGGCTACTGTTTCTATTTCACGATGTGAAAACTCAGCGTCACAGTCACAGAGGAACGTGACTTGACCAGGGGCACGCGGCGCTGGGCCTGAGCCCAGGGGTGCAGAGCGGGCGAGTGCGAGGCCGGGCGGCTCTCAGCCAGGCGCAGGTGGGGGCAGAGGACGAGGAGAGAGCTGCCTGCGGAAATGACAATCGGCCCAGTCCAGTGCTTCGCCATTTGCAGAAGCCAGTGTGGGAAGCCGGCCCTTCCGTGGTAGAGCTGGGAGGGGGGGCTTCCCCCCTCCCCCCCTGCAGCACTGCTTAGCAGGTCCTTGATCTCAAGCAGGTCCCTAACTTTGGGGCACTTTCCTCCAGCTCTCGAGCTTTGTATTCCCATCCCTGTCACCCCTGCCCCCCCCCGCCTCCCCCCCCCCCCGCCCCCGCACTCCCTGAGTCCTACCCGACCCATCACCGCTCATTGTCCTGTGTTTGACCAGCTTACTTCCTCTGCCGGGAGCCTCTTGCCTCCACTTTTCTGTGCTGTCAGCCCAGTTTAGTGCCTCTTCCTGAACGCATGCCTTCGCCTCCTTTGCAAACCTGTCCACTTCGACTGGACTATCCCGGGTCGCGTGTTCCTGCTTGGCTCTTTCCACTAGACTGGGATCCCCTGGAATCCCGAGCCAGGCTGGTATTTATTCCTTTATACCCTTGGGGTACCTGTTATGTATCAGGTGCTCAGTTGGGGAATGAATGAATGAATGAATGAAGAGACTGGATTGAGTTCATCTCAGCTTTCCCAAAAGGGCAGAAAGAAAACAACACATGAGGGGCACCTGGGTGGCTCAGTGGGTTAAAGCCTCTGCCTTCAGCTCAGGTCACATTCCCAGGGTCCTGGGATCGAGCCCCACATCAGGCTCTCTGCTCAGCGGGGAGCCTGCTTCCTCCTCTTTAAATTAAAAAAAAGAAAACAACATATGAGCCTTAAGCTCATGAGGCAGGGTGTCCGTGTAATTGGCATAAATGAACCACTCTGCCAGGTCCCACACGGCTTGGGACCCCTGCCAGCTGCCCAGTGTTTCTGGTTTCTGGAGAGGAAGTCCAGCTCAGCTGTCCCCGGGGACTAGGTCACCTCCTCCACATGGTGCAGGTGTGGGACACAGCTGCAGGGACTGAGCAGGAGGGACACGGGCTCTGTCTGTCCCTTTGAGGGGCCGGCTTGTCCACGTGGCCTGGTTCTGCGTGTCATCTGTGTGACCGGGACCTCATGCCCCATGTGATTTTCATCTTCCAGCCTCTCCAGCCACTGTACGCGTGTCGTTGTGAGATGGGCGTTATCGTGGTCTCCATTTTACAGACGGGAAACTGTCCTGGTCAGGGGACTAAAGACAGGGGCGTGGCTAGGTCACATGTCTCCAAACAGCCCAGTTACGTCTCTGAAGTCCGGCCTCTGCCAAAACCCCCAAAGATCTCGATCTTTTCCAACCAGCTCTGACCCTGATTTGCATCTTCCTTTTGAGAAAGTCTTTAAAAATACATTTAAAATCCAAAAAGCTGGGTGCCTGGGTGGTTCAGTTGGCTGAGCCTCTGACTCTAGGATTTGGGGCCGGTGGTGATCTTAGGGTCCTGAGATGGAACCCGGAAGCAGGCTCTGCCCTCTAACGTGGAGTCTGGGTGGGATTCTCTCTCCCTGCCCTTCTGCCCCTCCCCTCCAGCTTGCACTTGCTCTCTCTCAAAAACAAAAACAAAAACAAAAAACCAAAAAACCCCAAACTCGAAAAGCTTCTTACCCGAGCTCGTCAATATCTTTGGGCGATTCTTTCCTGCCTAAACCATTTGGGACGATTTGAAGCCTCTGCCAGGTGCTGCCGTGGCGGTAGGAGGTTTTATCGGAATGGAGCTCCGGGCAGGATAAAATTCCCAGGATGGGCTTCTCTTGATTTCCCCAGGACCCACTGTCCTGCCTCTCCTAAGGGAGGTTTTGTGCAGGAAATTCCCTTCTGTTTTGGTATTGGACACTTGGGTGAGAGAAGGAACAGCTAGAATCCTGGCCCGAAAGAAAGCAGCCAGTCAACCCCTGTTATTCCTACTAACGGGGAAGGAATCCCGTGTGCTGCTCGAGGTTCCTGGGCTTGTCCGATTGTAAAACCTGCTTGATCAGAACCTCTCAGTGAGGAACTTGACAAATCTCCATTGGAAAAGAGGAGTCCTCCTCCTGCTCTGTGTGTTGAGGAGTAAGGCCCCTGAGGAATGAAGGTTGAGCTAGAGACTCCCTTCACAGGGGTGGGGCTGGGGGCCTTCATCAGAACCTTGAGCGATCCCTAGGGTTAATCAATACTCATGAACTGCTAAGACGGATATGTAAAGGACCCAGTGACAGCAAGACAAAACCTCGAAAAGGCTGGCCTTTATCCACCTTTAATTTCAGTGCTGCTTATTATTTCCCAAGCACCTACAAGCCCTTGCTCTAAACCAGACAGTATGCTTTACAAATATTTGCTCAGTGAATTTTGTCGAAGCCTGCAGAGGTCTAGTGAGGGTAAGCCACTTGCCCAAGGTCACACGGAAGCGGTGGGGCGAGAGCCCCAGACTTGGGCGGTCGGGCTCTGGAGTGTTTGATCTAAACCTCTAAGTTAGATGTGTTTTTAAAAATCTCTTTTCATTTGACCACAGGGCAGATTCTGTCTTCTTAACCGTTTAAACGGCCCAGCAGCCTTGTCTGTGTGATTTCGGCTGGTCGCGGGTGTGTCCAATCAGTGAAACTGTTACTGTCTGCGGAGCCTGATCTGACTTTCTCTTTTGATGGAGAAACATGCCTATTGTTAGGGCAATCCCAGATGCTGTGTGGAAGCTTTAGAGAGGAGATTCAGATCCCTTTGTTTCTCACCCCAAATGTTGAAACAAACCTAAGAGCTCTGCTGATTCCTGACAGTTTGAGTCTCTCCGCATTTCAAATATTTCAGACCAGCTTGGGAGCAAACACATGATAGTCTTCTCTCTCTTGCAGGGTTTATTTTTGAAGCATGCATCTGGCTGCTTTTTCGTTTCCCAGAAGGAGGAGGGAAATTGCTCCCCAGAAGGCGGGTGTTGGATCGAAACTTCTCCAGGAAGGCAGGAGGCAGCTCTATCGGGGTCTGGTGCCTTCGGGGACTTGTCCCTTAGCAGGTGTTGTCCCGTAAAGGGCTAGTCCCTCAATGGGGCTTGTCCCGTATGCTCTGTCTCAGAGCTTGGAAGAGCCCTCTGACCCACAGGGCTCCTTGCACATGGACACAGAAGAAGTTGGTTGCTTGCATGTGTCCATCTTCCCTAAGGAGCAATTTATTTGCCCTCTGATGGTCCCCAGTCAAGTCACATGGAGAAAAGTCCTTTCTGGCCGGGAGAGCCCATTGTTACAGTGCTACAAAAATTTCTGAACATTTGTTACACATCAGGCCATGGGCTAGGTGGGACTAAATGGAACCATGGAGTAGATACTCTGACCCCTGCTTTTTTAAAATCAGAGACTGAGGTCAGGGGATCTACGGTCCTGGAGCTTGTGAGAGCAGAGAGTTGATGGGGGCTGGGTTTGACATCCACGCCTCTGCTCGCTGGGTCATCTCGGTGGGAGAAAAGGAATGGTCAGTGCCCATGATCAAGGATGATGTATAGTCTGAGATCTTAACGTCTTGGTTTTAAGTATTGCTTCATGATCTTCCTGGAGAAAACTGAGTGTAAGGTGTGAAATTCATGAAATTCATGAAATCACATGTAAGGTTGGATTCCAAGTGCATGTTCACCAGTGGCCTTAGTCAAGGGAGATCATGGGACCTGAATCAGGTGACGGATGACCTCTGAGTAGCATCCCATGGTTGCTGGTTATTATCCCGGGGGAGGTGATGCTGAAACTTTTGGGGCCGCTGAAGGCAAAATAGCTCTGGCTTGAAATGTGGTTCCCCTCAATGCCCCTTCATCCCCAGGGCCACAGCATTCCCCAGCTGTCATCCTTGAAATGACGGACCCCTGAAGAGTCCTCTGTCTCCAGGCTTGTCTTGTAGGCACTAGTGTCCACTCTGGCTGCAGGAAGAACTTACTGAGACGTCCCTGCCTCACGCCCTTCAGTGGTGCTCGTGTCTTCAGTTTGGGTTCTAAGTCCCTTCCATGGAGCATGTGGTCCCTGGTAATCTGGCCCCCTGTAGTCTCAGAACACCTCATCTCCTGCCTCAGTCCCCACCACAAGGGGACATTTCCTGTTTCTCGAACATGCCATATGCAATTTTAATGTTTCCATATGTTTGCCCTGGATCTTCTTTTGCCCAGGAATGCCCTGCTAACAGCTTGCCTACCCGATGAGCTAGTCACGCTTAAAGATGACCAAGACCTTCTTCTTCTGCCTCCCTGGGCAGAGACCTTACTCCTCTGCCCCTATGAGACTTACTGCTCCGTGTTGTAATGATTGATTCAGGCGTGTGCTCCCCTGTTATGTTGGGAGGGAGGCCCCACCATTCCTCATACGGCCTTGCCCAAGGTCAGTGCTTAGGAGTTCTGCGGAGAAAGCAGTAAGTGAGGGAGTGACTACAGGAAGAAAGGAACACAGGAACACAGCGTTTGCAAGGGAAAGGCCACAGTAGGAATGGTACTAAAGGCCCCGGTGCCTTCACATAGCTTCTTATTTGAACCTTACATGAGACCCATTTTGTGGATTAAAAAACTGAGACTTACAGAGTTTAATTAATTGTTCACAATTTCCAGCTAGGAAGTGAGAGAGCTGGGGAGCAAATTCAGATTCAAGGGCCTCAGAAGTCCAGCCTCATAACCGCCTTATCTTTGTTGACCGGCGTGGCTCAGCTCAGTCCCATATTCCCGGTCTGTGGCTGCCTCGGGTCCCATCAGCGATGACAACAGCCCTTCCAGGGAGGAGACAGAGGGCAGAGATTTCCTCTCTCTCTCAGGGGATCTGTAGTGCCCCTTCTCAGACTTGGTTCCCTGGGACCCATCTGGGACCAAGCTGTGAGTGAAGATGGAGGGAGGGGTGGATGGGAGGGGCGGGGGTGCAGGGGGCCATCTGCTCCCGGTACTTCCCGGGTATATCTTCGGCTGCCCCAGGAACCGCACGGCCTGGGGTGCTGGGGAAGTCTCCCCTCAGAGAAGCACCCAGCTGATCAGAGAAAACTTTCTTGCCTGGGAGAAATGTATTTCCTCTTCCTGCTGTAGGAAAGTCCAAATCTGGTCCTCTTTTTGCAATGTCATTGGGCTTGATTTCATGATACCAATCCCCTTAAGAACAAAATATATAAATGAGCGCCAGGACATTTGAAGCGTGTGCAAGGGTGATGCAGAGAGTATCCGAATGGCATCTCTCCCGAGTCTCATCTTGTCTCCCAGGGCCTGGCGGCCGCGGCTCCCTCTTCTCTCTACTCACACGACCAGACATTTCTCTGCCTCTCTTGCAGTGAGCCAGTGCCACAGGACAGACTTCCAGCCAAAGGAATGTCAGGGATCCTGAAAGTCTCGGTCATCACAACAAGATCAAACAAATGTGACAGAAGTCCTAAAGGCTCTATCCCTAAGCTGACACCCCCAGGGGCTCGGTGCTTAAAGTGAGTTCTAGGCTGGAAGGAGCCTGGGTTTCTGGATCATTCTGAGGAGGTCTAATGTCCACTCACCAAGGGCCTGAAGACAGAGACTGTGTCCTGATCATCATCGTAGGCCAGTGCTCCCACAATGCCCAGGGCAGGGGGCCACTTGATAAATGTGTGATGCGAAGGATTTTTGCATCTATATCATATTTGATGCTTATGCCTACACAAGAGTAATACTACTTGGCTTTTTGACAGATCTAGTAACCAAGACTTAGAGAATGAAATGACTTGCGTAGCTAATAAATGCTGGATGTGTTCTCCCAACCCCAGACGATGGCCTGCATGGCAAAGCTGGTGTGATCTTTAATCCACGACTAGCAACAAAGCAGTTCCGGGCTTTGATCCTGGGGTATAGGTACGAATTGGCCAAGAGGGAAGTGGCCCCAAGGACAGTGATTCCTACGGGTCTTTATAAAACTGCCAGGCACCTCAGAATTCCGCCTGGAGATTTAGAAACTGTAGCTTTCTAGATCCCATTTCTGGAGACTCTCTTTTAGAAGGTCTAGAATGAGACTCTGGACACTACATTTCTAAAAATGCCTCTGGAGGATTCTGTATGTAGCCCATCTGGTAACCAATTTGTAGAGGAAATGAGCATGCCCTTAGCGGTGGGACCCAACCCCAAATCCCAGCTCTGCCATGTACAGTGAGGGCACTTTAGCGAGCGTCCAAGATGACCATGCTGAGCCACAGCTTCCGTGGCTGTAGATTGGAGGTCATAACTCCTCCTAGTCACACCGTCCTCTATAGATGGTCCCAAGGACTGGATGACACTGAAGCCCCTGGCTCTAGGAGGCATGTCCTCTCTGAGGGTCTCTGGGACCCAGCAGAGCACGTCTTCCATGGGCATTCTCTCTAGCTGACATCACGGGGCCTCCTGTTTCCTGAGCTCTCCAACCTGTTTTAATTTCCTTAACCCTCAGCGTGTCCCCCAGCCCTGGGTGTCTTCCACAGCTCCAGCCTGCTGCGGTCCCTGTCCTTTAGGATTCAAATAGCATTTACCTTTTGGTGGATGTCCTTTTACAGACTGAGGAAACTTCCTTCTATTTCTAGTGTGCTAGGTGTTTTTAAATGAATGGGTCTTACATTTTGTCCAATTCTTTTTCTTCATCAGTTGATATAATCATGGGGTGTTTCTTCATTCAAATGTTAACATGATAGATTATATTTTTTAAAAGATTTTATTTATTTATTTGAGAGAGAGAGAGAGAGCATGAGCTTGGGGAGAGGCAGATGGAGAGGGAGAAGCAGACTCCCCGCTGAGCAGGGAGCTCCATGTGGGGCTCAATCCCAGGACCTCGGGATCATAACCTGAGCTGAAGGCAGGTGCTTAACGGACTGAGCCACCCACGTGCCTGCCCCCAGTGGTAGATTTATGTGTCTAGAGTTATTTGTACTCTTTCTTTATTATCTTTCACATGTCTGAGCTCTCCCAGTGTTTTCCCCTCTTTTATTCCTGATTTTGATAATTTGTGCTTTCTCTTTCATTAGCTTTATCAGTCTTTGTAGAGGCTTATGGATTTTGTTGATCTTTTCAACACCCAGCTCATTTTAACAGATTTTCTTATTACTTTATGTTTCAATTCCATTGGGTCTTTTGACTTTTATTCTTTATTATATTCTTTTTTCTGCTTGTGTTTGGCTTATTTTGCTCTTCTTTTTTCTTGTTTCCTAAGGTGGGATTTTAGATCTGTGACTTGAGATTTTTCTTTTTCTGTCATGCAAACATTTTAATGCTTTAAGTTTTCCTCTAAGTACTGCTTTAGCTGCTTAGTACAGATTTTGACATGTTGCCTTTTATGTTCAGTTCAAAAGATTTTCTTTTCTTTTTTTTTTTTTTAAAGATTTTATTTATTTATTTGACAGACAGAGATCACAAGTAGGCAGAAGTATGCAGAGAGGGCGGGGGTGGGGGGAAGCAGGCTCCCCACTGAGCAGAAAGCCCAATGTGGCTCGATACCAGGACCCTGAGATCACGACCTGAGCTGAAGGCAGAGGCTTTAACCCACTGAGCCACCCAGGTGCCCCTCAAAAGATTTTCTAATCTCCCTTGACGCTTCCTCATTGACCATGGATTATTTGGAACATACTGTCCAATTTCCAAGTACTTGGAGATTTTCTAGTTATCTTTGTTACTGACTTCTAATTAGTTTCATTATGATCAGAGAATATACCAGCAAAAGTTTAGTTCTCTTAAATTTGTTAAGGTTCTTGTTTAATGACCCAGAGTAAATTATATCTTGGTAGACGTCCCATGTACACTTGAAAGGAATGTGTATTCTGCTGTTGGGTGAAGTGCTCTATAAATGTCATTTAGACCCACCTAGCTGATGTCTGGTTCAGTTTTTCAACATTCTTGCTGATTTTCTGTTTATTAGTTCTATCTATTATTACTGAGAGGAGTTTTGGCGTCTCCTCGTGTGATGTTTTTATAAATTCTGTCCAGGTTTCTTAGTTGTTCAGTGGGAGAGACAGAGCAGACTTTGTGTACTCGTCATTGTTCCGAACTGGAGCCCACTTGCCTCTTGATCTCAACTATCTTTGTGCCTGCTGTTGATTGACTGAGCACATGTCTCTCAGGAGAGCCATATCCTAGTAATGAAACATCTCCTTTTGCTTTCTGAATGCCTAACCATAAGTCAGAGTTTGGAAAGAACAAGTTAAGAGCCTGCGTCCAGAAAGGGGGTTCCTCCCACCTGTAAGAAGAGTCTATGTGTTCACAGAAGGGTCCCCACCTTCAAGGGGGACTTTCCACTGCAAGGGTCAAGGGTCAGGAGAGGAACCCCAGGGGAGAGGACACCTGAGCGAACTGCAAGACTGTTTCAGGTTCATAAAGATGAAAAAGATGGAGGGACAGACAATCTCTACAAAGGCCTGGAGCCAGGGGGAGCTCTCTCTTGTGCAATGCTCTGCCGGGTGCGTTCTCCTATGATCATCTCGCTGTGAGAGTGGGTTTCATCCCTCCACTCAAGGATGAGAACATGGAAGCTTTGCAAAGGAGCTTGTCTAGATCCACTCTACAAAGCAGTCACAGAACATTCTAGAACTCAGGTCTCTTCTCTCCTGCCCTTTTTTTTCCTCCTAGGATAGGGACACGGATGTGTATTTTTTCCAGCTTTATTGAAGAATAGTTGACAAATCTATTTGTGCATATTTAAAGTGTACAACTTGATGCTGTGATGCATACGTGTATATCAAGAAATTATTGCCATTATCAAGATAACTAACATGGGGCACCTGGTTGGCTCTGTTGGTTAAGCATCCGACTCTTGATTTTGGCTCAGGTCATGATCTCAGGGTCCTGGGACTGAGCCTTACATTGGGCTCTGAGTTCAGTGTGGAATCTGCATGAGACTCTCTTTCACTCCTCCTCTGCCTGCCCCCTTCTTTCTCTCTTAAATAAATAAATATTTTAAAAAAAGAATATAATGACATATTTATCACCTTATACAGTTGGCTCTGTTCTGTGTGTGGTGAGAATGGTTAGATCTAAAATTCCGAGTATACGATACTGCATTGTCAACTCTAGTTCTCGTACTCTCTGCTAGACCCTCATAACTTACTCTTGTAACTGCAAGTTTGGGCCCTTTGACCAATTTCTCTCTAGTCCCCCACCTCTACCCTCCAGCCCCTGGCAACCACCATTCTACTCTCGGTTTTTATGAAATCAGCTCAGTTTTTAAAGATTCCACATCTAAGTGATACCATACGGTATTTGTCTATCTCTGTCTGGCTTATCTCATTTAATGACCTCTGGGTTCATCCCTGCCGTTGGCAATGGCAGGATTTCCTTCTTTTTATGACCGAATAATACGCCGTCGTTTGTGCGCACGCACCTACCGGTTTTCTTCATCTGTGCATCTGTTGATGGACACTGAGCTTATTTCCATATTTTGGCTTTACTGAATAATGCTGCATTGAGTACGGGAGTGCAGTGAGATCGTGATTTTGGTTCGTTGGGTGGGTACTGCAGTAACATAGCTGGATCATATGTGGTTCTATTTTTAAATTTTTGAGGAACCGCCATGCTGTTTTCCATAATGCCTGTCTGATCTTCTTTTCTCCAAATGCTCCCACCCATGGGCTCTCCCAGATCGGAGGTTCCCCAGCATTTTTGCCTTTCTCTGTGTCCATGTGCAATGACTCCTTGCAGGTGCCTGTGCCTTGAGGGGGCATATCAGAGTCACTAGAGGACGACTGTATAGCCTAGAACTTTGTAGTGTGAGAAATCACCTTCTACCTTAAAGGGCGTGCCTTTTCTCCCTGTGCCTGGAGAGGAAGCTCTGATTTTATTCAAAACCTTTCATTTTAGAGGAGAGTGGAATGCAGGCCCGGAGAGAGGAAGGGATTAGAACCGAGACCAGAGCCGGGGATCTGGATTCATATATGCGACTCTTTAATAAGAAATTGATCATGGCTAACATTTATGGAGCACTTACTCGATCCTGTGACATTCTGATAATCCTTTTGCATGGACCAACTCATTTTTTTCACACCCTAGGGGAGAGATTCTACTCCCCCCCACCTTCTATTGAGCTCATGTTATAGATGAAGAAACTAAGGCAAAGAGGGGTTGCTGACTTGTCCAAGCTCATGCAACCAGTGCCTGGAAAAGCCTGGAAGCCAGCAGGTGCTCTGGGCGCCATGCCTTTGCTCCAAGTCATGCCCGCCTCTCCGGTTTTGTTGCCTGTCCTCCTATTTCTCAGCATCAGGATCCTTCCACAACCGAACAAATGGCCTTTTATCTGCTTTGTTTTCCTTTTAGGGGCATGTTATCAGTCAGTGGGGCTACCACAGTGCTCGTTCATGGCATTGACCATGGATGCATCAGGGTCTGCACAGAGTAGGGCCTTACGTGGCAAAGCCCCTGCCCGTGTCCGGCTCCCACTGAGGAAGGGCCCTGACTGGGCCTGGCCTCCCATCCTGCTGGCCTGGCCTCCTTCCAAAACCCACATCCTCTCAAGGTCTCGAGACCAGGAGCCCTTCCCAGCTCAGGCAGGACCTGGCTGAGAGGTGGCCCAAGGCAGGCATGACAATGTGTCTAAAATTACCCCAGCTGAAGGCTGTGTGCCCTCCACCCTTCCTGCATTCCTCGGGAGGCTGGGCCAGCCCAGAGAGAGAGCTCTGTGGGTTTGGATGGTTTGCACTGGGAGCTGTCTCCCAGCCACAGGGCTTCCTTAGGCTAGACGCCTGGAAGGGCTCCCTGGAAATGCAGCCCATTGGGGGCTTAGTGCTCTGCCCCATGTGTCTTGAGTGGTGGAGGGTTTGCTGGGGCTCTGTGTTCCCTCTCATTGGCTCCCATTTGCCTGGCTAACTCTTATTTGTGCCAGCGTGTTCCCCTAGATGGACCTTCCTCCAGGATGCCCTCTTTGCATACCTCCCTCCTGCATCCATCCTGGTTGCACGCCTTTCCCCATCCAGGGCGCACTGCTCACCCTTCCTAGGATTTTTCCACTGTTCACACTCTGCCTGTGCACAAATCTGCCTCCTTGAGAAAAGAAGCTGATTTGTTGCTGTGTCCTAAACCCCCAGCACAATGTCCAACATATAGAGATACTCAGTAATGTTTGTTAAATTTATTAATTAAAGCAAAGATGTCCTGGGTGAAGACTGAACAGTGCAGGTTTCTCTAGGCTCTAGCTTCAGGATGTCCAGAGGCATAAAGACGTGAGACGTTCCAGGACTTAGGTCCTGGATGAGGACCCAACCCTTGCGCAGGCTCCGGGTTCAGGAGTAGCAAACACTCGGTAGTTTCTGCTGGTGTCTAAGCTTCTTTCCGAATGGGATGATTAGGATACAGGTTTTGGAGGTTGTTGCTGGCAGGTCTTTGGTCCTACTTATCCCTATTTAAAAAAAAAAAAAAGGCGGGGAATAGAATCTTAGGTTCAGTACACAGCTAGGGTCACACGGGGGCTAGAAAATGGCAGGTTTGGGACCATCACGTTGTTCATAAGTTTTGTGTTGTTCTTCTCATCACAGGGTGTTCGTGCAGCCTAGAAGACACGCAGCTACTGGGATGATGGCGGGTCATTAGAAAGAGTGTCGAGGCAAGGGGCTGTGGGAAGTCGGAGGGAGGAGGGCACTGACAGCTCGAGCGTCTGCCCCGTGGAGCAGGGCGGGAGGCACCGGGCAAGGCCTATGGGAGGCCAGGAACCCTGAAATGCAGGGCTTCGCAGGGCGGGACCCGGGACTCCGGCCCCCTCGTGGGCAGCTGCGGGGATGTGGTGGCAGGAGTGAACGCCGCCTTCGACGCGAGCTCTCGGTGTCGCCATGGAACTGTCCCCTTGGCCCACTGTATCTATTCACCAACAACAGCAAAAACCATCGGCCCTCCTCACCCTCCTCCCCATCAAACAAGCCGAGCTTCCTGAACGTCCGGATTTCTGGATATATAGAGGCTTTGCCAAGATGCCCAGAACAGCTCTCTTGCTCGGTCTTCTGTGTCTGGTGTCCTGCTCGGGCCCCTTCCCGCCCCTGCGGACCGTCACTGTCCTTCCATCCACCCGGTCGTCCTGCCCCAAACGGGCAGGTCGGGGCAGGAGCCTCGTCCGGCCCGCTGCGGGGGTCCCCTCTGAGCCACACACGAGTGATGAATGTGCCTAGGATTAGCCGAGGGCTCCTGGCCCTGGTGGTGCCAGGACAGAGCGCATTCCTGAAAGGCCGGAGCTGATGGATGCCTGGGGGGTGGGGGAGGGGGAGGTTCTGGAGAGAGGGGAGCCTTGAGTTTGGGAGGGGATTCCTAGCATTCCGGGGGATGGGGGCAGGCGTGCCTGGAGCCATGATGGACAGACAGCTGAGAGACCAGCCCCAGACCCGGTGGGGGTGAGGGGCCGGCGGGGTGCCTTGATCTGGACCTCCTGGGCCTCCCCACACCAGCCCCCTGGAATGTTATCTTTCCTCTAATCAATCAAAGGCCCGGGAAGAATGAGGACGGGGCACCTGTGCTGCTGAGAGGTGGCGTTAGCTCTTTCTGGTTTGGCGGGGGGGCTGGTGGTAAGGAAGATCTTGGCCTAACAAGGCCGGAAGGAAGGGCACTGGAGCTTCCCGAATCCCCCCACATGCTTTACAGGTGAGCCCGGGAAGGATGCTGAGTCTCGGAGCTTCTCACGGCATCCTCTCTCTCCTTCACCCCCTCCATCTGGTGGCTGAGGGCTCTCCGGCCCCAGGGCAATACGAGGACTCTGGATTTTTTGGTTTCGGATCAAATGTTCTTTCTCAGATGCCTCTCGCCCTGGGCCTCAGTTTCCCCAACTCTAGAAATGAGAAGGCTGGACCTGATGGTCTCTGTAGACTGTACTGGTGCTGATGCCCTCAGACCTCTAAGGGAACTCACCCAGACTGCTCACAGGCAGAGGGGAGAGCTCGGTGCTAGCTAGCTTGCTCTCTTCCTCCAGCAAAGCCTGTGGAAAATTCTGGAAGGAGGGAGCCCTTGAAATCTCCATCTAAACCCCACTCCTAAGGCTGCCTGGCCGAGGGGGGAAGGTCAAGCTCAGGTAGAGGCACAGTTCCCCCACGTGTTCCTCCAACCTCACCTCCTCGACTGGAAAACAGGGTGGGTAATAGCCGTGAGCTCTCGCGGTGGGTTAAGGCGGGAGTGGGTTTTCAGGGTGAGCTTGCCTCCTCCCTCTCCTCCTGCTCCTGTCTGGTGCAGGGTCTCTGAAGCGTCGCTCAGACCGGGTGGCCCCAGGTCCTAGAGTTTCTGAGATGGCACGGGTTTCTTCTGTGGTTGTTCTTTTCTATAAGGCACTTTGCTCAGTATCTAAACGTGATTTCCTTTGTGTGGCTTTTAATACTTCTCATTAAAAAAACTCCTGGAAATTAGAGGAGAGAAGGACTTGCAGGGTTGGAGACCTTAGACATCTCCTCTGCCTTTGGCTGAGCACTCCCTGTGCCGGGAGATCCGCAGGCAGTATGTCTCCCCTTTTTATCAATGAAGAAAGTGAGGCTGAGGTAGGGGAGGACCTAGTCAAGGTAACACAAATCCTATGAGGATTCAGAGGCAGCTGGGTGCGGCAAGGCTTTGCTTTTGTCAATTGGAAGCAGAGGAGCCCCCCCGCCCCGCACTGCCCTGCTAACCTCCTGTCAAATCTCAGAATAGACAGAAGATGTATAGTATGTCTGCAGAGTAGACACACAACGACCACAACTATTATTTTGTGGTGACACAATGATTTACATAAAGACAACCGACCTGGACGTTGCTTTTAAAGTCTCAATATTCGAGGGGCACGTGGGTGGTTCAGTTGGTTCAGCATCCAACTCTTGATCTGAGCTCAGGTCTTGAGCCTAGGATTGTGAGTTCAAGCCCCAAGTTGAGTTCCACATATGGAGCCTACTTAAAAATAATAATAATTTTAAAAAATCTCAACATTCGAGATCACGTTTGCCACGATTATTTTCACACATCCATCGCAATATGTACAACATGGGAAGTGTGCGCTAGGCACGATGCGGGCTGCACACGTGCGCAGGCATGTTTGTGACAGTCCCAGAGGGACCGCTCCCTGCTGTCCCTCGCCTACCCTGGCGCTGTGCCCGCCACTGCTCCTGGAGAGCACAGCTGGACTCAGCACTCTTTAGAGACATCAGGGAGCCCAGGCCGGCTGGCTCGATTTTCCTTCAACCCTTGAGTGCTAGCGGGAAAAACTCATGGAGACTCTTGGCGCTGTCCCTATCAGGGTTTCCTGAAACCCTTCAAAGGAGCAGAATGGCGAGTGGGTGGTGATATACCCATGACCTCATCTCCTTGGCTGTCCTTTTCTCTGGTGGAATCAAACAAAAACAAAGCATTTGCCAACATCACCCTTAGGAGCTGTTCTGTATTCAGATGAGCGATGGTGAGGAAATCTAAAATTAGTCCAGGATTAATCAGTTCCTGTCGTCAACAACAATCGGTTTCCAATTCCCCCATTTATGACTTTCAGTGGGGCTCTTGGACACCGATGGAGCCTGACGCTGAGCCACCACGCAGCGGTCAAGCCTGATTGTGAAGCACCGAGCGTAGACTTGGGTTGTCTGGGTTTGAATCCCGACTCTGAGCCCCACTGGTTTCAGATATGAGGGCTGCCTTCTTGAAGTCTTTTAACCTCACATTCTCCATGGGAAGAGAGGGGCCCAAAGCACCCATTTCATAGTGTTATGGTACCAACTCAGTAAGGCCGTGCGTGGAAAGGAGCCCCGTGTAGCTCCGGGACAACGATGCTCGGAATAGGTTGTTTTCTCCCTCCCTGCAAGGCTGAGTTCCCTGGGCCAAGTCACCATGGCAACCAGGGAAGCTCGGGTACCAGTGCCACCTGCCCCCTCCTCCAAGAGCTGTGGAATCTCGGCACAGGAGGAGACCTTGGATGTTCTCTGACTCGACTTCCTTTCTGTACCCCTTCCACTATGTTCTCCTGCTCCCCTGCCTCGGAGGATGGAGCCCTCATTGTTTCTTCCTCATTCCATTGACTAATGCTTATTACACTCTTTCCTGTGTTCAACGAAAATACACTTCTTTACAGCTTTTCCTCTTGGGTGTGCACACGAGTGTAGGCCCTGCCTTGTCTCCGGCCTCCTGTTGTCTCAGAGCTAGGGCAGCGTGGACAGGGCCCGCAAACCCCAGCGGGACCCCACATCCAGGAAGGTCTAGGAAGGACTGGAGGGCGGAGGGATTGAATGGGTTCCACCCTAGCCATGCCCTGGTGTCCCCGTCCTGCTTTTCTTAGCCAGACGTTTCTTTTTTTTTTTTCTTTTTTTTTTTTTTTTTTTTTTTCCGAGACCTAGACCTTCCTGGGTCACTTCCCGACTCATTCACTCCCCAAGCATGACTAGGCACGGGGAAGGCTGATGCGCAGCAGCTCTGACATGCCCCCTATGTCAGAAGCCACACCAGCGACGCTGTGGGACAGTGGTTGGCTTACAACAGAGGCAGACCGAAGCTCAGCTCCCTGCTTGCTATTTCCTGGGTGTGACCTTGATCAGTTTCTTGACCTTTTGGAGATTCCCTGCCTTCTGCTGTTTAACCGGAAATTGGATTTTAAAACTTTTAGGGAGCTCTTTTATTTCAAACATTTGGGAATATATTCTAGAAAGAGCTCCGTGTGTGTGTTTGTGTGGTATTGACTTGTTACCTTGAAGAGATCACCAGTCTTCTGTACTTGGCTACTGCATCCGCAGCTGGATGAAGGGAGGGACAGTCGATGAGCCGCTTGGGGTGCCGATCCACTGGTGCGGGGCTCAGAAATGCAGGAAGTAGAATCAAATGGAGAGATTTACCAGGACTTCTTTCAGAGAGGGGCAGAACAAAGGGGTAAGCCAGCTGGGACGAAGGTGGGGAGGTGAGGTCTTTAAGAGGGATGCTGGGCGAATTGCCGCATCAGGAGCGTAGCTCTGTGAATGGCAGGACTTCGGTTTTGCTGAACGGTGTGTGCCAGTCAAGGCCAGAGCTGAGCTATTTGGCTCAATGGAAGAGAGCCTGAGAAGTGGCCGCTGGGCTGGTGTCCCTGCCCTCCCTGCATGTGTCGCTCAGCTCCTTCCTCTTTATGAAAATGTTGGAGTATTTATTTATTTACTTTAAAGATTTTGTTTATTTATTTGAGAGAAAGAGAGGGAGTGCACACGAGCAGGGAGAGGGGCAGAGGGAGAAGCAGACTCTCCGAGCACAGAGCCCCACGCAGGTCTCTATCCCAGGACCTGGGATCATGTTCTGAGCCAAAGTCAGATGTTTAACCAACTGAGCCTCCCGGGTGCCGCAAATATTGGGCATATATTTAGAGACTGTCAATTTGAAGGGGTCCCAAGTTGCTGATCTATCTGCCATCAGCCTGTCCAGGACGCTTCCATAACTTGGCATGCATTTCTGCGGCAACATGTGGGGCTGGTAGCAATACTCCTTATGAGAAGGAGCCCAGCATAGACAATTCCAGAAACTTAACAGGTGTCTCTCTTGGGCTCCTGGTCCTTGGTTTCCTCCTCAATACATCTGTCTTGAAGCATTCTGTGTTTATGTTGGCTTTCCTGTTGGTCACACCCAGCCCTGCCTCTCTGCTCCGAGGCTGAGGTTCCTCTCCCTCTTGTGTCCAGGACGAGCCCAACACGCTCCTTGTCAGACATTTCAGTCTAGCCCGAATGGCAGTCTGCCCTGTGCTCATCTGATGGTCAGGCTGCGGGACCTCTCCACTCTGGGGCAGACCGTCGTCCTGGAAACAAGCAGAAAACGCACCAGAGTAACAACAAAAATAACTTTCGCAAAATACCGGTGGTCTTCGGTGTAGCAGATCAGTGCTGGCCTCGGGCGGCCTGTCAGGGTTCGACGGCCGAGGACTCTGTGTGGAATGTAAATTACCGAATCAGATTGAGTGTCTGGCTTCTTCTGGGAAATGTAATTTCTTGTGAGTGTGAGTAGTAATGGTTTCGAAGCCACTGAGGACACAGTAAGAGAAGGAGCTGAGAAGCCATGGTTGGGGGCCGGGGTCGGGGAAGGCAGCCAGGCCAGTCCTGGGAAGAACTGTGGGGCCGGTCAGTGAGGGGCAGCAGGTCCCAAAATCTTGGGTGTTTTCAGAGGACATCAGTGTGTCCAAGTCTGTTGAGAGTCACCAATGCTGTATGTACTTTATTAAAAAAAAGATTTTATTTATTTATTAGAGAGAGAGAAGGGGGAGTGGCAGAGGGAGAAGCAGGCTCCCCATTGAGCAGGGAGCCCAATGCAGGACTCGATCCCAGGATCCTGGGATCCCGGGATCATGACCTGAGCCGAAGGCCGGTGCTTAACTGACTGAGCCACCCAGCTGGCTCTCGTTGCCTGTCCTTCGTTAAAGAAGTGAAGAACACTTATAAACCACCTTATACTGCCAATACAAGAGGCTAAAAATATAAAAGCTAATCGCCTGGAACGGAAAATGTCAGTTATCTGGAGGACTTTGGTGGAACAGATGACTTGCCTCCCTCGCCCGAGGACAGGGAGTGGCTGCAGGGAGGGTTTTCCTGGGCCTCTGAAAGGAGCAGGAGCGTGTGCAGGGACAGGGAGTAAGTTGGAAGTTTCTGTGCGGTCTCTGCTCTGAAAACCAAAGTCCATGGTGGGGGGGGGGGGAGAGGAATTAATATGGGATGGGTGCAGTTTGGTTTTTGATGTTCCTGTCTCCAACACTGGATACATGAACATCATTTTGCACTTGGGGTGAGTGAGTGCAAAACGCACCTCTTTCTAAACCTCTCTCTGTCTGTAAAATGGGGACGAAAGCATCTACTCCCCGACCCCCACTCCCCCCAGGGCTGTGGCCAGGACTGAGCGGAGCATAGTTTAAAAGCTCCAGGATAGTGAAGGTCCCTTTTCTATCTCCTTCCCTCAAGCCCTATACACACCTGAGAGCTGGGAAGGAGAACGGAGACCGTGCCCTGAGCCCCAGCATCTTTAAGCTGGGCTGGAGTTCACGGGTCCCTCCAACAAGGCCTGTAAGCATTGAGTGATGGGCCTCTCAGGTCTCTTCATCTGCACCACCTGAAGCCCCCAGCAAGGCAGCAGACAAAGCTCAGAGAAGGTAAGCTTTGGGAGGTGGGCTTGGCCTCCCGAGGAGGTAGGCAGGACAGGGGTAGAGGACCCCGGGACAAGGAGTGGGGTCGACGTGGCTTCTTGGAGCCTCAGTTTTCTGCGGGGAAAAACTGAGTTCAGAGTCCCCACCTTGATTGCCTCCCAGTGCTTTCGAGGACCTCAGCCAGGACACCCCGCTGGCCGTCCTTGGCGGGGACTGCCGGCTGCAGAAGTTGGGTCTGCGGAGGGGAAGAACTGTTTCGGACACCGTGTGCCTCACTGTTGTAGGGTGTCACCGTCTGCTTCTCGCCTCTCGTTGAGGTGTGTATCCTTTTGTCCCAGCTCAGGTCCACATGACCCATGCCCCTGTCCCCCGGGGGTGGGTCAGCCTGACCAGGCTGCTGCCATGGGGGCTGTGCTGGGTACACTTCCGGGGTCTCCTCGTCGGTTAGTGCTGAGAACCCGCCAGTGACAGCGGGGACGTGCGGTGCTCCGAGTCACGTGGCCTGGGAGAGGGAGGTGTGGGTAGGGCTCGGCCCTGGGTCCCCCGGCTCCCAGCCCCGCCTCCACCACTCTGACTTGGTGCTCATGGCCTAAAGGTCTTTCCATCCCTCCATCTCTCAACGCCAAGAGCACATTAACAGAGACATTTTATCTCTTGACATGAGGTGGAGGGTGTGTCTACAGGACACCTTCCAAAAATAATATTTTCGCTCTCCAGCAGCAAAACACACTGCATCCATTCTCGTCCTTTTTGAGTCTTTGGCAACCACTCAACACATTCTTATTTAGAACAATATAACAATCCGACTTCTGTTTTGGCCCCTAAGTTCTTTTGTCCCTTCCAGCCAAGTGTGAAATAAGCACTTCCCGGCCATTGGACAACGGCTCCAGAAACAATCACACGCCAAGCCAGAGGCAGGTGCACGCACTGGCACGGTGATCCCGGCCCCTTGCAAATCCTGTCTGGGTTCCAAGGAAGATCAAAAACAAGCAGCTATCAACAGCCGCCTGGTTACAATGGGGCCGCGACATTTTGTGGTTGTGGTTGGCAGTCAGGGATGGCAGGATGTCAAAGGTCGTCCCTAGCAGACCTCCGTGATCTCATTTCCGCTGATTTGTTAGGTCACCTGGCACAAGGTGACCCCTCTGCCTGAGCATCTCCTACCCCTTTATCCTGAGTCAGCTATGGTGTTCTCTCTTCTTTGAACAAGGCTCCCGTGACTCATTCATTATTCAACACATGTTCGCTGAAATGTACAACGAGCCGGCATTTCCCGAGTGGTGGTAAGCGTGACCCAAAGTCAGGCTGATATTCCCTCCTTTGTGCTACTTGTTTATTGGGTTCCTCCACTTTATGTGTAAAGAAAGAGGTCTAGAGCGGGAGGTAATTAAGCCGAAGAGAGGTAGCATATGAGGCACTGAGAGGCCACCTCACTGCCCAAGGTACACAGATATCTCGGGTTGCACATGTGGCCAGCTTGTCATCCTTCATCCCTGGGCAGTGGTGGAGGGTTCCTTAAAGCCTCAAGGGCAGGAGGACACAGTGGCTGTGCCTTCCCTCACCCCAAGGTGGCAGGTGTTGTCTGATGGGCAGGAGGAGCTCGGGCAGGGGTTTGGGAGAGTGATGTGTGGTCCGGGAGGAAGTGGTAGAGGCTGGGGGGTGCGGGTACCTGCAGTCACGAAGGCTCCAAGCTGCCTCCCTTCACCGAGAAGCGCGCATGATGGGTGGTCTTCAAGCCCTTGATGCCCATGTAAGGTGACATCCCCTCCTCTGAAGGTCAGGGTGGCACAGCTCTCCTCAACCCGTCCCCCTCCCACTGCATGCCTTGACACTTTCTCCACATTCCTTGCCTTCCCCTGTTCCAGCTCGAAGGGCTAATTCAACTCAGCTTAAGAGCTGCTGTTGAGTGCTTGCTCTCTGCCAGGTACTACAGTAGGTCCTTGGCTAAGTTATTAAATTTCTACGATAGCTCAGGAAGGAAGTTATATTTATTCCCACCTTGTAGATGAGAAAACCAAACATCAAGGAGGCTAAGTGGCTTGGCTGAGATCACTGGGTTGGTATCCGGTAGGCACAAGACCCCATGGAGGTTGGGCTAGATCCCAAGATCTGGAGTGGCCAGTGTGGTACCTACCTCGATTCAGTCACCTAGGCTTGAATCCTGTTCCCACACTGCCCTGGCACCTTGAGTCATCTTTCTGGGAGCGCTGCTGACTTATTTGCAAAATGGGAATGCTAATCACACACATTTTGTAATGTTATTGGGGAAGTCCAATGAAATGATGACATGAAGGCAATCAAGAGGAAAGCAGCTCACAAGATGGTAGCCATCATTTTTGTGGTTAAGTCACAGTATCATTTATATAAGGAGATAGGGGTGCCCTAGTCACTGTGGTTGAATATTTGTTCTATGTGAGTTGCACTTTCTTTGTGAAGGCCTTTCTCCGAGATTTTGGGGAAAGAGCTTTGCTTCTGGCTCAAATCGTGGGGCCTCAGTTTGTTCATCAGTAGACTAGAGAGAACCAGTCTGCTGAGATAATCAGTGTGAAAGTGTTTTGGGAGCTGCCAAATGCTGAAGACAAGGGACCAATTATTCATCTAGACAATCTAGGCATCACATCATTTTGAAAAAAAAAAAAAAACAAAAAAAAACCCCAGAAAGCCACCGAGACATCCCTTCCTTTTTGCTTCTTGCCAAAGCCACTTGTAGGGCCTCATTGTTGCTGAGAGTTTAGAATCTTTTCTTTTTTCAGATTTCCTTCTTACTCTCAGCACCTACCTCTGCCCGATATGTGATTTTCAGCAGAAGAGGGCAGGAGGGAAATCCCTCTGGGTGGGGGAGGGGGTCCCCACAGTGGGACGTCTTCGGCCACTCACTGATGGAAAAGGTGATAACCCAGTGAGGTGAGGCCCTCATTCCCAACCCTGTTGGCTCCACTTTCAAATTAGAAAGTGGGACGTGGCCCCTTCTCACCCCTTCAGGGTTACGCCCTGCCTGGGCCCTCATCAGGTCCCCCTGGATGACTGCAGGTGCCCCGGACCCTGCCCTATTCATACCTCCCCAGTCTGTTAGCCACACAATAGCCAGTGAGATATCAAGAACATAACCTCTTGCTCTGAAGAAGATGTACAAATGGCAAAAAACTCATGCAAAGATGCTTGGCGTCATTAACCATTAGGGAGATGAAAACCCAAGCCCCAGCAAGATGCCCTTCCAAATTCCACGAGGATGGCTAGAATCACTTTTTTAAAGTGAAAACAAGTGTCAGTGAGGATTTGGAGGAACCAGAGTCCTGCTGGCCTGCTGGTGACGAGGACACACGGAGCAGCGGCTGTGGGAAATGGCGTGCTGGTACTTCCAGAAATTCAACATGGAGTCCCCAGATGACCTGGTAGTGTTGCTCCCTGGTGTCTGCCCTAAAGAATGGGAACTAGGCACTCAGACAAACACTCAGACCTGAATGTTCGTAGCAGCAGCACTCAGGATAGCCTAAACGTGGAAACGACCTGAACATTGATCAGTGGGTGACCAGATGAACAAAATGGGGTAGGTACACACCCTTCAGCCTTAAAAAGGAATGACACATCCTACCGCTTGGACGAAACTCAAAGACATGCTTCGTGAGAGAAGCCAGACGCAAATGGTCGCGTATTGTGTGAGTCCTCTGATGCGAGCTATCCAGAATAGACTTGAGTCCGTAGAAGCAGATCCGTGGTTGCCAGGGGCTGGTGGATGCGGTGGGGGAAGGCTGGGGGAATGGAGAACAACTTTTTAATGGGTGTGGGCTTTTATTTTAGGATCACAAAAATGTTTGGGAACTAGCTAGAGGTGGTGGTTGTACAACGTTGTGAATGTACTAAATGCCACGGAATTGTTCACTTTAAAATAGTTAATTGGATGCTGTGTGAATTTGATTATCCTTCGCCTTAAAGAAAATGGGCAATGTTTGGACTATTTACAGAAAAGAGGATATTAATGGCTTTAAACCTATGGACAGAGTCTCGACCTCACCACTAGTAAAAGAAATACAAACAGAATAAGTCAGATGATCATGTCACTTTCTGACTCAAACTCTGCTCCTCTTCTGTCTCCTCAAAATGGAAGCTGAGGGCTTATAATGGCCTGCAAAGCTTTCCATTGTCATAGCCCTGTTAGCATTCTGGGCTCATCTTCTTCGATTCTTCCCCCAGCTCACTCCTCCAGCCACCCTGCCTATCTGCTGTCGTTAGACTCCATGTGTGTCCCTGCCTCAGGACCTTAGCATGTGCCTGAAATGTTGTTTTTCTCATATATTTGCCTGGCCTGTTCTCTCATGTCAGTCTCAGCTCAAGCATATCTTTTATCTGAAAAGTCTCTTTGAACACCTTATATAAAATAGCGTCTGTCCATCATTCCCTATCACCTCTCCCTGTGTTGTCTTCTTAACACCTAGTGTAGAAGAGAGCTATGTGTTTGGTGTCTCTCTCCAGAAAGTGTCTCACAGAGTGAGGATTTGGTCTGCTTTTTTCACTGATATGCCCTCAGCCCCTAGACCAGCTCCTGCATGTGGGAGGCATTCATAAGTATTTGCTGAATTGAAAAATTGCATTATTCTGATGACCCAGGGCCGAATTCCCATTACGGTGAGATGCTTCTTTGGTTCTACATGAAGAACAAGATGGGTGCTTTTTGGACAGTCTTTTCTGAAGCTATCCACAGAGGCAGCACCATGATGATGTGGTGTCCTGAGGATTAGGGAGGGAATTCATGCAAAGCATCTAGGAATGTGGTGGTTCCTAGGTCAGCCAGGAGAGCGTGGTGAGGTCGGGGAACGGAACTCACTGGTTTTCCCGTGGTGGAAAGAGCACCAAATGATGCTCCAGAAGGCTGGACTCTGTTCCCAACGCACTCTGTTCCCAACTCGACTTCGATTCTGGGCTCAGTCACCTTCACTGTGAAGTCAGGGATGTTATGGGCTGAACTGTGCCCTTTAATCTGGGCTCTGTTAAAGTCCTAACCCCCAGCATCTCAGCATGTGACTGTATCTGGAGCTAAGGTCCTTACAGAGGTGATGAAATTAAGATTAGGTAGTGAAGGAGGTACCTGGGTGGCTCAGTCCATTAAGTGTCTGCCTTCTGCCCAGGTCATGATCCCAGGGTCCTGGGATTGAGTCCCACATCGGGCTCCCGGCTCAGCGAGTGGGGAGTCTGCTTCTCCCTCTGCCTGCTGCTCCCCCTGCCTGTGCCCTTGCTCTTTCTCTGACAAATAAATAAATTAAATATTTAAAAAATAAACAAATAAATAAATAAAATTAGTTCGTGAGCATGGGGGCCTGAATCCAGGTTCTCTGGAGTCCTCATAACAGAGGAGGACATAGCAAGGCTGCATCCACGAAGAAAAGGCCGTGTGAGGCTAGAGAGAGAAGGCGGCCGTCGATAGGCTTAGGAGAGAGGCCTCAGAAAACCCAACCCTGGCAACGCCTTCACTTTGGACTTCTTCCAGAACTGTGAGAGAAGAAAGCTCTGTTGCCTCAGCTGCTCGCTCTGTGGTACGCGGTCATGGCAGCCCACGGCAACTCACACACGAGGGCACCCTGGAATCCCGACGTGTCCTCTGGTTCTCCCGTTCACTCCAACGGTACCACTCGCCGGGTGTGGGACTGCGGGGCTGTTACTGAATGTCCCTGACCCTTACGTTTCCCGTCCGATGACCATGTGGGGGGGCAGTGCTTTGCGGGGGTGGTGGGGAGGGCGGCGAAGGCTAATAATGTCAGATGCTTGGCCCAAGGGTGGCGCCTCGCTCAGGTCACCGAGTCCTGCTGGGTCTTTGTTTCCTCATCTGTGTAACAGTTATTTTAAGGATGAAGCAAGAGCATGCCTGTGCCCACCACGAGGTGAGAGCCCCACAAGCTCTTAAGAGCTTATCTGCGATCCGTAGTGACATTCTGCTTTTTTAGCATGAGTTCAGCAGTGGCGCACATTGAAACTCAGTGTGAACATTCATAACACAACAGCTTAATGTTTCCTGAGGACTTGAATGGTGTCAGGTGTTAGCCTAACGTTTTACACAAAGTACATAGTAAAGAACAAAATAAAGTGCAAATAACCTAAAATTTCTTTTTTCCACTGATTGTCACGGTCTGAACTCTAACCCCCAGGGTGATGGCATCAGGAGGCGAGGCCTTTGGGAGGTGCTTAGGTCACGAGGGTGGAGCCCTCAGGAATGGGATTAGTGCCATCCTGAGGAAGACCCAGAGAGCACTCTTGTCCCTTCACGGGATGACGGAGCAAGAGGTGGGCCTCTGTCGCCTGGAAAAGCCCTTCACCCGGCCATGCCGCCAGCGCGATCTCCCACGTCCAGCGCCCAGGACTATAAGAAACCCATTTCAGTGGCGTATCTGCTCCCCAGGCTGTGGCATTTTTGTTACCGTGGTTGGATCGGACTGAGACACTGGCCACATTCAAGTGCCCGCAAATCCAAGACCTCCAGCAGAGATTTAAATCCGAGCGATGCTTTTATCTGATTCTGGGCGCACTTTGAATTCGCCTGCTTCCTCATTTTGGAGAATCAGTAAAAATGTCTGAGAGGACTGGATACAATCATTCAGCTTCCATGATTTAAAAAAGGAGGGAAGTGTGTCCCCCGCTGTCTATACCCTAAAGTGGCTGCCGCCTGACTTGCAGGGGTGGGGGGAGAGGGGAGGAGACCCCGCTGCTGATGGCCTCACCTATGGTATGAGGATGAAGCAGCTCATTTGTAGGTTTCAGAAAACAGTTTCACTAACAGTTTAGTTTTCAAGTCTGCCTCTTAAAGCACCAACCCTCCCTTCTTAGAGTATGCTCTAACTCACATTCATCTCTTTGGGATTGAGGTCTCCCTTTTATTATTATATATTTATTATTTCTCTGCTGTCACCAAAGGACCTCCGATACAGACCCCTGACTCGAACAGCTTATGATTGCAGCATGATTTATATTTTGACAATGTTTGCAGAGCTACTGTGTATGGAGGGCTTAGTCCGTGCCATTATTGTTCTGTGAAATATCTCATTCTCTTCTCCCTGAAGTTACGGATCTCAGAGAGGAGGGAGGTGGAGCTCAGAGAGATCAGG
The DNA here is from genome assembly GCF_030435805.1 of Mustela lutreola. Classification (NCBI taxonomy): domain Eukaryota; kingdom Metazoa; phylum Chordata; class Mammalia; order Carnivora; family Mustelidae; genus Mustela; species Mustela lutreola. The sequence goes on along the minus strand of NC_081298.1, from coordinate 134,915,231 downwards.
TGATCTCTCAAGACCACCGAGCTAGTGCAGATGGGCCATGTCCCACCTGATCTGTCCTGAGGCTCCGTCCCTTTCCCGTGTTGCCTCCAAGAAAACATCTCCCCTACCCCAGAAGGAGAGGAGAGCACGTCGGGTATAGGGACTTCCAGTTTGGGTCTAGGGCCCAGGTGCCCTACTATGCTTTGCGAAGACTGAGACATTTGCCTTTCGGAGGAATTCTGGTGGGATTCTCTTACAGAGGTCGTTCTTCAAGTGTGTTTGGAATATAACTCAATGTAGGGAAACTCACTTGCCCACAAATCTCCAGAAGACTCATGACCCAAGGAGGGCCAGCCCAGTGTAGAATTAAAGCCTGCATAGAATTAAAGACCAACCTGCTGTTTTAGTCCAGAGAGGTGCAAAGGAATCGGTCCCCTGTTCACTCACGTCCTTAAGACAGCAGGAAAATGGGACAGTAGATATGCCAAAGGTTCATTTGGACTCACGGATTTTAAAATCAAAGGAGACTCTGCAAGTTTGCTAAACCAGTCTCGTTTGTTCATGAAACAAATACTCTTTGCCAAGAATGCTTAAAGGTCCTAAGGCTACAGTGGGACATGGTCTTGCCTTCAAACAACTCATAGGAGAGGAAGATCCTATCAGGAGAGGAAGAGGAGTACCCGGAAATGTATACTCCATTGTGATGGGTCTGGAACATTTAGAGAGAGAACAGGGTCTGTGGAATGGGAGCTCAGGAAGGAAAACATAGTTCTTTTTAACTGGACAGGGAGGGAGGGCTTCCCAGAGGAGGTGACATTTGACTTGGACTGTCAAGGAGTTGGTTAGGCCACACTAGGCAGCAGGAATGTCATGGGTAAGGGCAGGGAGCACATGGTGGCCCACTGTATTTGCCGCTAAATGGGTTCTGATGGTGGGCTGGCAACATGGGAGCCTTCCTTGGGTTGTCATGCCCTGGACTGTGGGCTTCTCGAGACTTTGCCCCTGCCTGATGTGTGGGCTTCAGGCAAGGCCCTTACCCTGGGGAGGCCTCAGTTTCCTCTCCTGCACAGTGAGGGTGTGGGCTGGAGGGTGTCCAAGGGCTCTTCCCCGCCCTGTGAGTCAGCCTTTTCCAAGGCCTGAGGTCACCTTAGGCTGGCTGATTTCACTTTCTAGTGAGGATGGGGGAAAAAATTGCAAATTATTTGTACTTCAGGAGAAAGTGAGACCAATCATTTCTTTGTTCGTGGAATTGTCTTTGTGAACTTCCTCAGCGTGTTCCCTGCTTTGGCACCAGAATAGCCCCTAATTATCTACAGGCAGCAATTGTTTCTTCCCCACTAAAGTGGTTTTCTTTTCTTTTTTCTTCAATTTTTTTTTTTTCTTAGAATAGACATTTGTATGGAGTGAAGAAATTGTGCAAAATAAGCAACAAGGTTGTAATATTTCTGGAATATCACAAAAACAATTAGCAGACAACTCCCACTGAAGTCCCTTGGTCTGCGGAAAGAATACAGAGAGGTCGAGTTTCCAAGAGAGGGCGGCTCGGTCAGGTGCAAGGGGAGGCACTGGGGGTCGGGTCCGTACCTGGGAGCAAACATAGGCTTTGGGCAAGTCATTTCCGATCCGCAGTGGTTCTCCTCCTTTGCTGGGGATTAGGCCTGGACCTTGCACTGAGATGCACCCTCTGGAGCTTGCAGAGCTGCTGGCTTCTGCTCACGCGGATGGCGCCAATCCATGCTTCAAATCCTCTTCATGGGAGAAGAATTCTTCCTGTGGCGTGTTCAGGCCCCTGGCTGTCCCTTACGTGGCCTCCTGTACTCTCGAGCCCTCCCATGGGGTCACATTACAGTTTGCATGTTTTTTTTTTTTTTTAAGATTTTTATTGATTTATTTGACAGAGATCACAACAAGTAGGCAGAGAGGCAGGCAGAGAGAGAGAGAGGAGGAGGCAGGCTCCCCGTGGAGCAGAGAGCCCGATGCAGGGCTCGATCCCAGGACCCTGAGATCATGACCTGAGCAGAAGGCAGAGGGCTTAACCCACTGAGCCACCCAGGCGCCCCTACAGTCTGCATTTTACCGAGAAGGCAGCGAAGGCTCTGAGGTTAGCTCTAATCTCAAGGTCATACAGAGGGTTAGGACAGGATAAGACCAGAACCCAGGGCTTTTGACAACTTGGAACACAGGTGGCATGGTTAGCCGTCAGGGTTCTTAAGTGCCAGCCCCCAAACATCCCCACCGATGTGAACACAGAGGGAGTTCACTGAAAAGGTCAGAGAGTCCAGGAGGGCTGGAGACTGAGGTCTGGGGCAGGGATCCAGTGGCAGAAGCGAATGCGTGGACACAGATGCCTCCGCTGACGTGCCCGGCACTATTGCTCCTTGCGGATGGGGCTGGCCCTAGGGACTGTCCTGGTCACAGTCACAGCCACAGCCGCCTGCCAAGCGGCCACTGCTATTCAGGAGCTCCTTCGGCTGCACCCACTGCTTCTCCCCGGACCCACCCCCACCCCCACCAGACAGTGTCCCCGCCTCCTGCCTCCCCGACCCTGAGTCCCATCTAGGCAGTTGCTGCTGGCCGTAACCAGGCCAGGAGCACATGCTCTGAGCTGGCGGTCGGGGCTGGTCGTTTTCAGATCCTGTCGTGGGGGTGGGTTCTCTGCCTTCCATCAGCACTGGTGCGCGGTTAATATGTGGAGGGGGGGGTTCCGATTCTGGGGGCCAAAGAGAATGGCAAACATTCATTTAACATGGTTACGGGACACATGCTGTGTGCGAGGCCTGACCGCCGGGGCTTCCGGAGCAGAAGCGTGTTGTGTGGAGAAGCTCAGCACCCGAGCTCTAAGCCCAGATCGACCCCCACGGGCCCTCCAGCGCCTCAGCAGCACTTACAGGACAGAGCTTACAGGGGGAGAAACAGAGGCCCAGCGAGGACCAAGGAAGTGCCCAAGCTTACGGAGCTCATGAAGGCAAGCTGGCCGGCTTCCTACCCTGGAATTCGGATTCCAACTCCAGCCTCTTTGCAGTTTGTGGAGACCAGAGGGCGCAGCAGGCAACAGGGCTCGACTCCGAACCAGCCTGGCCTGTTTGACACTCGATCTGGTCTGGGGAGGCGGGGTGCAGGGACCGAGCATCAGATCGGAGACGCGGGGCGGCCGAGCGTTCTGTGTGTCTATTGTGCCCGAAGTGAATTCGCCTCTTGTCCGGGCTTCTCGCGGGAGGGCTGTGTGGGAGCACAGTGTGGGAGCACGGTGTGCGGGCGGCGGAATTCAAGAATGCCCGTTCTTTCAGCGGGGCGCGCAGCCAGCGGCTCCTGGTGCGTCGGTCGGTCTCCACGGGGACATGGAGGGCATTTCTCCCAGACCACAGCTGGTGGCATTTTTGGCATGATGGGGCCTCAGCTGACTCTAAGTTCAAACAGCAAAGGGCAGGGCACCCTGGCTGGACTTCACTGGCAGCCTGGCCCGTGGTCCGTTTACTGAGGTCCCCTGAAGGCAGCGGGAAGGTTTTGGCCCTCGACCTTGGACCTTGGGGTGGAAACGCATCCTGGCAAATGTGTGTCTGTTCCCGCGGCCCCCAACGCAGTTCACCTTAGCCCGTGCACCTGCCCGCGCCATCAAGAAACCCCTGTGGCAGCTTCAGGCTGGGAGTCGGGAGAAACACCCGGTCCTGGGGGAAGAGCACAGAATTTGGAGTCACGTGACCCAAACACCAGTCCCAGATCTGCCGCAGCCTATGTGCCCAGCCCTGGGCAAGTCACTTAACTGTGCTAAGCCTCAATTTTCTCTCCCCACAAATGGGATAATAACAACGTGAGGAATGATAGCGCTGGCAGGTGTGAAAGCTTCAGAGCACAGGGTACATAATAGGTCCCTAATGAAAACCCATGTCAGGAGTGAACCAGGGAAGGAGCCAACGGAGGGGAAGTGGAGGGCACTTCTCCCTCCATGAGGGCTGCGGCAGGGCCCTGGGGAGTGGCTCATGTGTTTATCTCTCATGCCGTGGTTTGTAAGTGTCTCCTCCAATAGCATCATTCTAAAGGCAGCAAGACTGAGATCTAGAGACAGGAAGAAGCTTTCCCAAAGTCACATGCCCTTATCCCTGGCCCCGTAGTCTCTTTTCCTTTATTTTGTTGTGTTGCCCACCAGCTTGTGGTCATCAGATATATGGGGGGTGGGGGCGTGGAGTCTCATTGGGAAAACGAGTAACAGGGCCTTACAAATCCATCAGACTTGCCAATCCATTACGACCCCTGGGGGATTTTCAAGGTCACCTGACTTCAGGAACCTCAGTCTGTCTTATCTGTAAAATGGGAATAGTAGCACCAACCTCCGTGAAGATGAAATGCCTGGTTTCTTGAAGACGGTGGAAGAAAAGTGAGGACAGGTGTGGCCAACCACGTAGAATGAGAGCCCATGTGTCTGTCCCCTGCCGGATGCTCCCAGTCCCCAAGTCTGGCTGGGACAAGTCACTGAGAGGGCACAGAGGAGGGGAAAGTGGCAGGTTCTCCTCCACTGGAGGACAAAGTCAAACTGCACACAGCGATGGGGTGGGGACAGGCCCGCTGGTGTGACCCGGGGCGAGTGACTGCCCTCCTCTGGCCTTGGTGTTCCCTTCTATAAAAGGAGGCGGGTTGTGGTTTGCTTAGATGATTTTAAGAGCTCTTCATCTCTGATGTTTAAACATTCTCTAAATATATTAATTTCAGAACCCCTGGCGGTCTTTCCAGGGGCCAAATTTCCTACCAGGTCAGTTTTGAAATAATGATGAGGGAGCTTATTAGTGCCTCTGCCCATACAGGCAGTTCCTGGTCTGGGGGTGGTGGGGCGTAGGTGGGGCACACTTTCTGCATCGTGCACAGGCCAACTTTCCGGCTTCTCATGTTCTCAAATAGTAATAACTGCGATTTCTACAAGGTGGTTCACTCGCAAAGGTCTCTCTGTGCCAAGGCGCCCGGGGCTGGGGTCTGGGCCCACGGCTCTGGCAGTCTTTTCCCTCTGAGAATGTGTCTACACCTGCAAGACAATTAACCAGATAATTTAAGTGAAAAACCCACCACTTTACACCTCAAATATGCTAATAATGGAGAAGGAAAAAAACTTTGTGGGAGTGTTTCTAACATTAATTACCTGAATAATTGCTTCAGATATTTACTTGGCCTATTTAGAAGAAACCTCAGTAAAGTGAGAGTTCTCCCCAGACCAAGATATGGGGTTTCTGAAAGCTTCCCTGAAAATCGGTGTGGAGGGAAAAAGAGATCTTTCTTTGGTTTGGGAAAACCTGGGCTTGAATCTCGGCTCTGTCCCTCACCACGTGCTGCCGTTTCTCCTGCGTCCTGCCCTCTCTTGGTGCTCTCCTGGGTCACGGCCCAGACCTTCAGAGGAGTCTCTCCCTTTGCCTAGAATGTTCTCGTTCCCTCAGCAGCCTAGCAAAATGCCCCTCATTCCCTGAGACCTTCCAGTGTTTTTCTTTCTGTGAAGCCCTCCCTGACCCCCACCGACCTACACACCCCGTCTGAGCTGCTCAGCCCTGCATCCCCCCTCTGTGTCTTCACAGGGCCGGGGGCGAGGTCAGTCCTTCCCCACGATGGAGTGCGTCGGTAAACTGGAAAATCCTTGTGCGGAAGCACGTAGACCTGAGTGCGGGTGAGGAGGGAAAACTTGGAGCTCGGAGCAGAGTCTGGTGTGTGGAGTGTATTTGAGGAATTCTTGCTAAGACACTAAGAGAAATAATGAGTGAATGAATGACTTGGAGACTTCATAATTAGGTCAGAGGCCATGCACAGTAGCTCAGTCATTCATTCAATAGGGATCATGAACACAGATGTCAAGGAAAAAGTCTGACATGGTTGTTGCCATCATAGAATTTACATCTGTGGGGAAAGAGTCATTACCCGGGAAACTGCAAGGCAGTTGATAGAGGTAGGAGGATACGGGAATGGGCTGCATCGGAAACCCGTCTAGTCCTCCTGACCCAAGTGGCTCTTAAGCGAAAAACTGAAGAATGGGAAGAAACTAAGTGGATGGAGGGGTAGAGATGACAGTCCCTTAACGGAGACAGTAAATACAAAGACCCAAGAAGGCTGAGGGAAGGGGACAGTGGAAGCTGACGGTTATGGGGGGAGTAAAGAACGTGTCTGGAAAAACCTTAGAAGCCTTATTGAGGAGTCTGGTCTATGTCAAGGCAAATGGGGAACCATCCAAGGACATTAAGGTTGTGAGTGACAGGTTTTGAGAACTGCATGTAGCTGCGGAGTAAGAATTGGAAGCCAGCAAGAATAAGGCAAGAGCAGCCCACGTGAACTTCATCCTTTGAAACGGTGAGGTTCTCCAGACAAAGACAACAGGTAGAACGACAACAAAAATGTGTGGGGTCGAAACGATCATTGAAAGTACATGTATCGCCAAATAGTGGATGCGGAATTTACTGTCGCTCTGATCCGTGGTTCCAGAAGCTCACGGTGTGACTGGGCAAGGCCCCATTCACACTAACAGTGAAGGACACCATAGTCGAAGCTTTCACCTCAGCCAGGAAGGGTCTCAGGAAACGTGAGGGAAGAGAATGGAGAGAGAAACCGCGTGCTCCCATCTCCGGGGAGGTCATCCTCGTCAGAGGCAAGCGTTGTCTAAGCATTGACAATGATGGGTCGATACGAGTAGGAGGAAGGAGAGGTTCCCAGGGAGATGCTGGAATGGGAATAGCGTGCTGTAGAGACCAAAAAAAGACCTACCTTGAAGGAATTATTGGAACCCAAATGGTTGGAAACGTCACAAAGTGATTTTCCTCAGATTTGATTTCTCGTGTTTTAAAAATTGTTTTTAGGGGCACCTGGATGACTCAGCTGATGAAGTGTCTACCGTTGGCTCAGGTCATGATCTTAGGGTCCTGGGATCAAGCCCCATGTCGGGCTCCCTGCTCAGCGGGAAGTCTGCTTCTCCTCTCCCCCTGCCCCTCCCCCACTCTGTTTATTCTCTCTTTCTCAAATAAATAAAATCTTTTTTAAAAAAGCATTTTTATCTTCAAGATATGTGTGGAGACATTTGCTCATGATAGGTTGGACTGTACTGTTTGGGGCTGGGAAGCATTTGCTGCCGTTATCAGTATGAATTAGACGGAATTGGATTAACACGGGCGAGGGTGATTGTTCTGAGATAAGCTGAATGGATGGGTTGGGTTATGTTGGACTGGGTTGTTCGGGTACTAACTGGAATCTGACGGAATTTGTTGAGATGGAAATATTGGACTGGTATGGGTCAAATTTAATCGAACTGTGTTTATTGCCCTGAGTTTCTTTGGTTATTCTAGGCTTCCAGGAGTTCAGGTGGCCGGCCTGCATAGAATTCTGAGCGGCTGACTTGGGATGAGTTGGAAGAGCCTGGATTACATTAGGTTAGCTTTGGTTGGCTCTGGCAGGTCTTTGGAAGATTCCCGAAACTTCCTGAGAGTGTTTGGTGAATCCATTTGGTGCTACCTTTCCAGAGGGAGAGTTAGAGCTGTGGTCTCGGGGCAGTTTGGTGAAGCCACATCTCAGGCAATACCACTTTGGGTCCATTTGGCTGCCCTGTCTAAACTCTAATTTTTTCTCTGAGGCTCTGTCCCGGCTTCTGCGAAAGGAGGGGAAGTAAATAGCTCACAGTTTACAGAGCACTTGTGTGTGTCGCTCCCTGGGACCTGGGTCCGCATCCCTGTGAGGTCCACGCTGTTGACCGCAGATGTCACTGCGGAGGATGAAGGCTCTGACAAGTCACATGGCTGGGCGGGGCGGGGGGGCACCTGCCACTGTCAGAGCCCTCCAGATGGGGCTCCTCGCTGAGCCTTTAGGAACCTTGCTGGGGCTCGAGGCTGGAGGCTCGACAGAGGTTCCGACATGCCTGCAAATGTCTTTGGTGACGTCTGCCCACAGCGTGGCTTAACTTTGTCCCCCTTTGGCGTTTGCGTGGACACAGCACAGTGACCTTGGAATGGAGAAGTCCCGGGACTCATGGAGAGGCGTTGGGGGAGGACAAGACTGGGGTCCCTGACAGAGAGGAGGAGGAAGATGGCGAGCTGGGCTGCCTCTTCTGACCTGAGCCCCCAGCTCGAAGAGGCATAAATCTGTCCTGGTCAGTGGAGCCCTTCTGGTCCCTGTGTCTCGCTGGACAAGTGTGATGGGAAGACGGTGAGGCTGGCAGTCAGGAGACCTTGATGTGAGTCCCGCTAGGTGTCATGTTCGATGACCCATCCCTGCAACTCCAGACCTCAGTTCCCATGTCTGTGACATGGAGACATGGATCATCTGCCTGTCAAGACTATGGGTAGAAGGATCCAGAAGAATCCAGAAGGATCCAGAAGGACTCAGGACCCAGTGCATCGTAGGAGCTCTGTACGAGATCACTCCTCCCTCTCCCCCTCAGGAGCCCCACCATGGAGCCGCTCCGGCTGAGCAAAATTCGTATCTACCCTCCATCCCCAGGTGACCTCCGGCAACCCCTTGCACCCTGGGCAGGTCGACTGACCTGTGACCCCGAGGTGTTGACAGAATCTCTGGCCTCTGGGAAGGAGAGGGTCACTTTACTGAGTTTGTGCAAATAGATAAAGAACAAAGTGGCCCATAAATCAGGGCAACAGGAAAAACAAATAATTCTCTTCCCCCTTGGGAAAGGAGCAGCAGGGACATGGGTGGGTGGGGTGAGGGGAAAGCTGTCCAGGCAAGTTCCCTCAGCGGTCTGTCCCCATGCAGCAGACCCCTTGCCCCCTGGCCATGGGGAGTGGCAGTCTTGGGAAGGGGAGGGTGAGGAGGGGACACCTTGGGCATTACTAGTTACGCCATGGAACCAGCAAGCCAGGAATGGGCCTCCGAAGGCCTCAGTTCGAATGTCCCGATCCAAACAGACTACCGCGTTGTACACCAGCCGCTCCCAGCTCTGCCTCTGTTTCCTCACCTGTACCCTGGGAGGTCACTCCCTGTCCTGCCTGCTTCTCCAGCACGTGGAGAGAGTGACAGAGACATTCCCTGCCCGACACCCCGGAGCACGCTGGGGTCCCGGGAAGGTCCAACCCAGGCTTGGGGCCAGGAGAGCGGACAAGCGACTGAACACACCCCAGCCTCAGTTTCCTTCCCTGTAAAACAAGGGTGGGTTCTGTGCCTGCCTCCTGGGGTTATGCTGACGCATCATCTAAGACACCAGCTCTTATTGTAGGGGTTTGCTTTAAAAAAAAAAAAAAAAAAAAAAGCCTCTCCATTCTTTTCTCATTGAAAACACACCCTGACAGCTGATACATTTCAGGGTTGGCTCTTGGGGGTTTAGGGAAGGAAAAGGCCTGGGAGGGGCAAAGCCCATGGGGCTGACACTGTCCGGGCTCTGCCCGCCAGGCCGCACGTCCTCCCTGCTCTTCCGGCTGCATCCGTGCCGGCCTCCTGTGCCCCCACTCAGGGCTCTGCGTTTCCTGTTCTGGAGCGACCAGTGCTTGATTTCCCCCACACTGAGGGGTTCTCTGGGAGTGGGACTTGCAGCGCTAGTCCCTCCCACTCCCCAGCCCCCCCCCCCCCCACACACCTCGGGAGCCCACGCAGGCTGCAGCCGCCCCTGAGCTCAGGCCTCCTCTGACGGCCAGATGGGACCCAGCGCCCCTCTCACCTGGCCTTCCTCTGGGTCCAGAGCTTTTATCAGCATCTGGAACAGCGCTCGCACGCCTGTTTGTTTGTCCCCCTCGCTCCTCTAGAGTGTAAGCTCCATATGAGCAGGGAATTTCATTTTGTTTTTAATTTTAGATAATGTGCCCTTTTATTCTCTAAATAAGCCCCAGGGGCAGGTACTGTCATCGCCCTGGTTTTACAAGGAAGAAAACAGAGGCTGGAAGGGGTTCAATCACTTGCCCACACCCTCCGGAGATGAGCCTGGATTTGAACTGGGTGGCCCCATTCTATTTCTGGTTTTGCTTTTGTTTTCTCTCTCTTTCTCTCTTTCTTTCTTTTTAACTTTATTTTTTTGCTGCTGTAGCCCCTGGGGCCTAGATCAGAACTTGGCGGGGAGGAGACATTCAATCCATTTTTTTTCCTGAATGAACAAATACGTGAATGAACCTGTGGTCCGCGGGTGTAGATAAAAGCCGGGAAAGGGCCAGATGGGGTTGCTTTTTAAAATGAGAATGGAAAATAAAAGTTTATGTCTGCCCCGGGCTGACTGATGAGGTGTGCAAGCTCACGGACAAAGCAGGAAGCAAGGCTAGGATGCCGAGACTGGAAACAGAGGGACAGGGAAAGTGGAGCGAGACTTCAAAGCGCCAACAGCTTCTCCTAGGCCGTGTCTAAACACGTAAGGCCCAGAAGTGAGGCAATTAATCAGGTAATTTCAGCCCCCTTCCACCCAATGGCCTCAATTATCTGGCTATTTGAAACCTACCCGTTTTATGGGTAATGAGTGTTAATAGGATATTGTCCGGAAACGGTCTCTCTCGTCCATTTCGCTCTTTGGCATTCAAGGGGCCCCAGGCAGCAGGAAAGGTTCGGGTCACTCCTTGAGACTCGTGGTCTGCAAGGATCTTCTTCAGCAGGCCGCCGTCGGGGACTCAGTGGCGGGCACAGCAACCACGGCCTGGAACCCTGGCTGCGGGACTCAGCAAAGCGTTCGCTGCGAGGTGGCGGGCCGCGTCCCCGTCCGTCCCCATCAGCCTGGAGCCAGAGCCTCCCACCACCTTCCCTCCAGGCCTGTCTCGTCTCCTCCGTTGTGCCAAGGGCAGCTGGAGGACTTGGAGAAGTTGAGTTGCTTCGCCCCCGTCCGCCCCCTGCCCCCGATTCCCCCTTAACAGAGCTCGCCCTCCTGGGGGAATGACTGAGCTAGGAGAAACAGAGAAGTGGGACAGAGAGGGAGCTCCCCTCTCTCCAGGCCCTCCTGTGGGTCAGGTAGTGACTGTGCAGGGCCTTGAAAAGCACTTTCCCACTGAATCCTCACGCCACTCCTGCTAGGGTGGCTACTGTGACGATCCCATTTTACAGCCCAGAAGACTGAGGCTCAGGGGTTTAAAGGGCGCGTGTGACGTGAGACAGGCAGGGAGCGGTGAGCTGGGGCCGGACTCAGGGACCGGATGAGCTGTCCACTCCAGGCCTTTCAGAATTCTGCAATCACAGAAACGAAGAAACCAGGACCGGGAAAGTCTTGTGAGACGGTGGAATTCAACCCCTTGCTTTGCACACAAGACAACTCTAGCCAGGAGGGTGGAAATAAGGTGCACGTGCCTCTGCCCAGCGCCAGCCCCACTCGGGCCTCTCTGTGCTCAGCCTGGCCCCTGCCTGAGGTCCCTCCTTGCTGGCCGTAGCTGCCCTCCGGCGGGAGTCACCAAGGGGGTGGTTTGGTTCTGCTACAGAGTTTTCTGCGAGGACGTCCTCGCCGGCCACCCTGCCTCCTGCTCACTTCTTCTTCTTCTTCTTTTTTTTTTTTTTTTTTAAAGATTTTGTTCATTTATTTGACAGAGAGAAATCACAAGTAGATGGAGAGGCAGGCAGAGAGAGAGAGAGGGAAGCAGGCTCCCTGCTGAGCAGAGAGTCCGATGCGGGACTTGATCCCAGGACCCTGGGATCATGACCTGAGCCGAAGGCAGCGGCTTAACCCACTGAGCCACCCAGGCGCCCCTCCTGCTCACTTCTGAGCCCTTCTATTTTCCTCTCTCAGATCCCCACACCGATTCTTCTGGACCAATTTCCTCTGGCTTTGGAAATGTGATTCTGAATGTGGTTTTCCTCGACGTGCCTGGGTCCATCCATGCCTGAAACCCTCATGTCCCTCGTGGGCGCCCGACCTCGCAAGGGAAGACACGGCCTCAGAGCTAAACACTCAGAGCAGCAAGATCTTTGCTTTGCAGAAATGCCGAGAAGGCCAAGCCCCACTCCTTCCGGAGCACCCCGGGCCACTGCGCTGGCCTTTGCCTTTCCAGAGGTAAAGGAGAGAAATCAGGGCAGTGCTAGTGAGGATGTGATTCCTCCAGGGCCAACTGAGCAAAGCATTCCTGAGGAGGACCCGGAAGCTTTCCCCAACTTCCCTCACAGGGACAAATCCTGCCCGGTCCTTGGGCCTGGTTCTTGCCCCAAGATGCTCCCTCCTCATCCACCTTTGGGCCCTGACAGGCCCCACTGAAGCCCGGGGCAGGGCTAGGTGTCCAGTCTCTGGGCGCCCCCAGCCCCCAGCACGTCCTCCTCATTCAGGAACGTCCTGTGGGGGCCCTGCTCACAATGGGCCCCTCTAGTCACCCCAGTAGAGTCGGTTCCTTCTGGGTCCCTTCTGTACCTCAAATGGTGGCAGTTCAGGTGAGGAAGGACACCTGGGCTGGATGAAGAATGTGGTTGTGACAGCCATCCTTCAGGTCTGAGTGGTGAGCACTTCCTCTGTCCCTGAAGAGCTCCCCCTGCCTTACTTTCTTCAGTAGGAGGACAGGATGTCCGGGAGCTCGAAGCTCACGAAGTACAGCGGTGTCTCTGAGTCACCTCGCACAACAGTGACGGCATCAGGGCTGGGACTCGGATCTCCCACTGGCCCAGCAGACTCTCCTCAGGGCCAGGACTGCACACCCTTCCCCTTGCCAGTCCCTGCGAAGGCATTTTTGTCTCATGGCCTCTCCCCCCAACCCCTCCCCGGCCTGTTTGTCCCAGTCAGGTGGGCCACTGACAGGAGTGAGTCAGGGCTGGCTTCTAACCGCAGGCCAGGAAGACCCCGTCCCTCTGGTGGCCTTGGATCCCCCCACGAAGGGAGAGGGATCCCTCTCCTTGAGAGCGAGGCTGGCTGGGCTCCAGCACCCCCGCGGCTCCTGTGGGCTTTCACAGGCAAGTGCTGGTCACAAGGCCTCGTAAGCTGGCTTCCGTGGCCCTCCCCGGCGGCCGAGTCCAGGGCCTCGGGCGCACTGCCTGAGTGTGAGGAGGGGGCGCACGGATCGGCAACGTGAAGAGAAGCAGCCCGGGGGCGGGAGGCCCGAGAGCTTCCAAGGGGACGACACTTCTCTGAAGGAAGACTCTGGGGGCTGAAAGGATGTGCTCTGCCTCTCACGGGCCTAAGAGTCTGAATGGACTGGCTAATCAAGCAAGGGTCCAGAGGGGAAACTGAGGCAGCTGCATACAAACCTGGGAGGGGTGCTGGGGAAGACTGGAGAGAAGGCCTGACTGGCTCGTGCTGCGTGTCAGGGCAAGTCCTCGCCAGCCTGAGGGTCCTCAGCCGTCGAAGGAAACGTGACCCCACACCGCCAACCTCGGGGACCGCTGTGGGGGTTCCAGGAAGGAAGGGATGAAGAAGGCTCCGGGACTCTGAGTCACAGAGTGACTGTCCCCGCCAGACAAGCCATGGTGGGGCAGGGCCCGACCGCAGACACGGTGGAGGGGGACGGGCCGCGCTACCAGCAAGAAATGAGGGGGAAGACGGAATGTCGGGCGATGAGGGTGCGAGTCTCTACTGCACGGGGAGAGGAGGGGGTCGGCGTGTGGCCGGTTCTGCTCCGGCAGCGACACCCGGGTGGTGGGCGCCGGGGGGGTTCCTACGCGTGCGCCGTGTCCCTTCCACAGGCACAGTCCACTCTCCGAGGAAGTGAAAGCCTGGCACGAACGCTAGAAACTGGCACCCCCCCACCCCCCCGGCTCACACGACAGTCTGTCCTGCTGAGGAGATGGGGCGGCTTCCCCGTGCAGCTTCAGAGGGGAGCATGTCCACACTCCCTGGGCATGTGCTGACATTGCAGACCGTGTCGTTTGTCCCGTTCTGTTGGCCAGCCCGAGGCACCCGGCCCTCTCCCCTTGGGACACGGTGGGGGCCCGGGTGCTCCCGTCAGCCCATGGTACCGCCCGACCTGCTGGCCGGCTATTTAAGTTCTGACCCACGTAAATGGTCGAGGGGAAGGGGACGGCCCGGTTACCCTTGGGTCGACTCTCCAGCCAGAAAACTGGGTCGGCCGCGCGGAACAGGAGGACAAAGCTGTGTGTGTGCGGGCTCCTCTCACTGAACCCTGTTGATCTCCCGGCCCCTCTTTCCCCCCTGGTAAAATTTATATAACATAAAACGTACCGTTTCAATGATTTTTAAAAAGATTTTATTTATTTCCTTGAGAGAGAGAAAGCACAAGATTGGGGCAGGTCGGAGGAAGAAGCAGACTCCCTGCCAAGTGTGGAGCCCGATGTGGGACTCGATCCCGGGACTCTGGGACCACGATCTGTGCCGAGGGCAGACGCCCAACAGACTAAGCCACCCAGGTGCCTCAATTTCAACTATTTCTAAGCGTACAATGCAGTGGTGTGAAGTACAACATTCGCACGGTTATCTGGCTGTCACCATCATCCGCTGCAGACCTAGTTCATTGCCCTGGACTGAAACTCCCTCCCCAGCAACAGGATGTTACTACCCATTCCCCGTCCATAGTAACAGCAACACTAACTTTCTGTCTCTATGACTTTGACTCTTATAGGGATTATCAATATATAAATTATAGTTTACCCATGTTAGTCTGTGTCAGAATTTCGGTCCTTTTTAGGGCCAAAGAGTATCCAATTGTATGTATGTACTATGTTTTATTACCAGCCTATTCTTACTGTCGTCCACTATCTGTCTGGCTCTATTCCAGGCACTTGTGTGTATGGGTTGGAAGACTTGGGACATGGACATAGCATTTTCCTTCAGGCAGGATGGCTAGACATTTTTGAAATAATTGGCAAGTAAATCAGTGTGTTACCAAATGATGGTGGCTTTTTGGTTAGGGGATGGAGACATCTTCCAAAGATTGGTCTAGTCTGCGATTTGGGAAGTGACCTGAAATATACAGTTTTCTTCCTACCTATTGATTCTCTCTCTCTTTCTCTTTTTTAATGATTTTATTTGTTTATTTCAGAGAGAAAGAGACAGAGACAGAGAGAGAGTGAGGGGAGGGCAGAGGGAGGGGGAGAAAGAATCTCAAGCAGACTCATCGATGAGTGTGGAGCCTGACGTGGGGCTCGATCCCACGACCTTGAGATCATGACCTGAGCCTTCACCAAGAGTCAGACGCTGAACTGACTTCACCATTGATTCCCCCACCTAAGTCGTTCTTCTCTATATTTGCATTTGGGCAGGCAGAAAGCAGAATAAGTTACCTGTGACATGTCGGCTTCCCCGGTGTTTGTCAACAGCTCTGGTGTCGCCACACCTATTTCATGCCAGGTTGGGATACCTCAACTTCATTAACTCTTTCTCTTAACATCTGCTCTTTAAATTTTTTTTCTCCCTACCTTGACAAGTGTCTTTTGGAATCAAGCAAAGGATAAGAAATACACCTTGCCTGTTATCAGTTTGTCAACTTGATTTCCTTTTGCTTGAAGTTATTGATCAGTCTCCCCCAGCACTTCCCCTACCTTCTGCCCTCTGTCATCTCTCTCGGCGGCCGTCTCTCCTCTCTCCTGCCCCTTGTCCTGTTGGCTTGTTTCCTTTAGAGCCAAGGGCTGGACATCTGCTGGGGGTGCATCTTCTGGTCAGCAAAGTGGCCAATTAGAGTGTGCCCCGAGTTCCCCAGGCTTTTCTTTTTCCTTTGTTGTTCATTATTCTTTCGACTGGTGCTCTTTTGGCTCTCTTAGATGAATGGAAAGTTAAACTCCGATAAGTGAGGGTTTGTGGTATTTACGGAGATGAAGGTAGTTTATTATGATTTATAACGAGAAAAGTCTTTCAGGACTCTCATCACCTACAAGACAAGGACCAATCGTGAACATGGCCCACAAAGCTGGTCCTGTCCCCCAGGAATATGCCAGCGATACTCAACTAACCACTGTGGTCCCTTACATACACGTTTCCCCCTCTTCGCTTTTGCCCAACAGCTGCCATGACCTTGACGTTTAAACAAATACACTATGTGCTCTCTCTTCTGCCACGGCACCTTGAAAACTTGGCTGCCTGCATCTGTTTAAATGTCTGCCCTCCACCCCTCTCCCGTCTTGATCTGAGCTCTCCCAGAGCAGGGACGGGTGCACGACGATGAGCAAGTCACACTCCTCTGGCTCAAGCCGCCAACAATGACATGGGAAGACAAACATATCAAAGCCAACTACAAAGTGAAGGCGTAAGGAGTATGCTTTGGAGGAAGAAATAAGTGTACAGAGGGGGTGAGTGCCGTGGGGAGTTTTTGTTGGAAATTGAAAAATGAGGGGCACCTGGGTGGCTCAGTGGGTTAAGCCACTGCCTTTGGCTCAGGTCATGATCTCAGGGTCTTGGGATCGAGTCCCACATCGGGCTCTCTGCTCAGCAGGGGGCCTGCTTCCCTTCCTCTCTCCCTGCCTGCCTCTCTGCCTACTTGTGATCTCTCTCTATCAAATGAATAAGTAAAATATTTAAAAAAAAAAGAAATTGAAAGATGAGCTAGATCTGTGGAGGAGGAAGAATCCAGGAGGGTGGGCGTCACATTGGCTGCTGAGGGGAAGAAAGTGATGCGGGAACTGGGCCAAGCCTTGGGTTCCCAACCAGGAGACCATCGGTGTTCATCCTAGGGCAACACGGAGCCATTGAGGGTGGTGGAGAAAGGGTGGCTGTGGTCTCAGTGTGCCTGTGGATTTGGGGCGGCCGTGCGGAGCGCAAGGACAGCAAGGCAGAGGCTCTTCCTAAATAAAGCCAAGTGGATGGAGGTCAGGAGGGGACCTTCCCTGAGTAGGAGTGTCACCTCCCGCATCTGCGTCAGTGGGAGGAAGAAAGTGGGTGAAGCCGCATTTCTCCGCCAACAGGGCCGGGGCCAGAGAGCACGCCGCTCTGCCAGGCGCAGTGTTTATTGTTCTCTGTCACAGTCTATTTCGTTACATAATGCATCAGGCTGACCCTACCCGCAGACTCTGCCCCAGAGGCCTTTGTCGGCCTCCGCCCCTGGGCCTGGGGTTGGGCAGCCAGGCGGACGGTCCCCCGCCCCTCCCCTCCTGGGTCCCCCGGGGGTGGGCACGTTCAGCAAGGCCGGTGCTGGCCGAGGCCCAAAGGCAAGCCATTCGAGGGGTCTCAAAAGGGGGGGAAAGCAGTTTCCACATGCAATTGTTTGTCTTGCAATGACCGACTGTCCACTCACTTTACTGCAAGAGAACTTTCCCATTTCTGTCGAAATGGAAAGTGCCAGAAAGAGATCACTCAGTGTTGAAGAAAATAAAATAGCAACGGTACCGTCTGTCCCTCAGTGGGCCATCACCTCCAGCACTGATGTTGTGATGGGTTCTCCTTCCCCTTTGGTCTTCCGAGGCTGCTCTGGAAACCTCCTAAGCGAGGAGATGCCTGTGTGGTGTCGGGACTGTGCGGGTCCCAGGAAGCTGTCCCTGTTCTCTAGACCAGCCACAGCAGAGCCCTCTGGGAACGTGCGTGTGTGTGTGTGAGTGTGAGTGTACCAGGGGTGAGGCAGGAGGAGGCTGTGTTTTGAGCTGGTGCCAGTTCGGACCCCCCCCCCCCCGGTGGGGCCTGGTCTGCCTGGCACATGGAAGCCGAGGGTGGGCCCAGCGCCCGGCGGCTGAATGAGAACGGGCTTTCCATCCACAGCCAGAGATGCCCCCCAGGGAGTGTGAGAGGCAGACCCCTCAAAGCCAGAGCAAGAGACCCTTGAACCGATGTGTGGGCACCGAACCAGCTCCCCCTTACCTCCCTGGCGGAGCCCAAGAGCCCTGGAGTCCGCCCCCCGAACTGTGTGTCCTGCTAACAAACACGCGGATGGCCTGTCTCAGGCTCCGCGCGCTCGCTGGGGCTGGGGGCAGCAGGGCACACGTTCCCTCCTGAGCGGCCCTCCCACAGAGAAATAAATGAGAGCTCGCACCGGAGGCAGCCGCTCACAAGCATTTCCCAATAGACTAATGCATGGCGCCACAACCACGTGAGACTCTCCGTCTTTGGGAAGGTGTAGGGTGGAGCCCAAGTTCAAACTAGATAACGTCACCCAGAGGCCCCCCTGCACCTCCTAACTCCCAAGGGTTTGTGACGAGCAAGTAAAAATAAGTAGGAACGCTTTGCAAGCTCCCGTGCACGGAAGGCGATGGGGTTCTTCTCAGGAGTAGGGAGGGGTCGGGGGGAGCCCGTCTGCAGGGGGGCCGGAGGTGGACACAGCCGCCCCCCGGGTGGGTTGAGCTCTGCCCAGGGGCACAAGGCTTTTCGCTCCCCTCAAAGGCCTGTCTCCTGGATCCCCCTCCGAGCTTTCTGCAAGGGTTTGTTTCGAGGCTGAGGACCAAACTCGTACCAGCTCGGATGGGCTCCCCTCTGGACAAAAGGCAGTGCCCTGGGACCCCTCTGCCCACAGGAATTCGTCCTGTCACCTCTGTGTACCATCCATAACCCTAAAAGACTGCCCTGTCATCTTATCTAGCTAGTGAGGTTTTAGCAGTCCCTTCATTAAGCCTGGAGAACAAAGGCGGCTGGGTGAGGGTCTCCGAATGTCCAAACACCCTGTCACCCCGAGTGTGAGGCAGAGGCAGCCTGGGGAGGGCCGGGCGCTGTTTACAGATGGGGCAGATAACGGCCGCGGGAGGTCGCCCAGTCCTCTTTCCCATCTCCTGGTCTGGGGCGGGGGTGCTGACCACCCTGACGCTCCTGCTGGCTGGAGGGGGGTGGGCAGGGGGCGGCTTTCTCAAGCTCCGCAGAGGAATGCAAGCAGAGCTCGGGACCCCCTGTCTTCACACCCTGCGGGAGAGCGGGGCTGAGCTGTGGGGGCAGGGAACCCCACGGAGACCGGGAACGGGATTTTATGGATCTTGTGACAGCTCGTCCACTCCTGCTAAGGTCTGCTCGGGGTGGGGAGAGTGGCGAGTAGGAACGGGAGCAAGGGGCTTACGGTCTGAGTCACCCTCTGGGGGACGTATTCTGAGAGATCGCTGGTTCCTACTTCACCCGGCCAAACAGCCTCTCCCTGGGACAGGAATGCCCTCTACATTTTCCGAGACACAGGGTTAACCAGGGCAGCTTGGATGCCACCTGTGGATGGGGAGCTCACTCCTCCAAGGAAGAGAGGTTTATCCCTTGAGGAAGGCAGCTTGGCAGAACAGTCTCCCTAAGCCTAGGTTATCGTCTCCCCCACCCCCCTACAGCAGGCTGAATGTTTGTTTACCTCGGCTTTGTGCTCTAAGTTGCTCCTAGGCTTTAGAAACTTTCTACAGATGAATTATTATGACTCTCACTACCACCCAAACTAATAATGATAATCATCACGTTATTAGCGATAATTCTTTGCGCTGAAAGAGTGCCACTGACTTCTCACAGTGCACCGCAGAGTCGATTTGCTCTTCCCCACAGTCGTATAAAATGGGCATAGATTAACCTCATTTTTTTCAGATAAGCAGATTGAAGCCTGCGGCGATGAAGTCACAGGCACTAGGCCGGTAAGGAAGGGGTGGGACCAGACCCCCAGTTTCATCCCTCGTCATCCGTTACTAGCTCTCACCATCTCTAGACAATCACAAGGGCTAACTTCGTGTCCCATGCTCAGAAAGAAGCCCTCTGCCCTGAAGATGATGGTGGTCCTATTTCCCACAAAATGGACAGGCATTGTCCCAAGATTCCCAATGCAGTATTCAGAAATACATCTGAACTTAAAAGCTGGGAACGTTTGTTCTAAAGAGTAGTGAGGTCCCCGTGCCTGGCATTGGGTGCATGTGAGTTGATGAAGGACTTGGCATAGCTGTGTTCCAGGACATCTGAGGGCTGCCTGGGTGCTGGAGCTACGAGAAGTTCCTTTTGAGCTTCAGCTGCAGGAAAACTTGCCTTCCAGGCCCCACCCTCAACAGCATTTGCTCTGTTTGACGCAAAACATCATCTTTTCCTGCCCTCAGATGCTGGGGCTCCTGGTTCTCAGACCTTCCAACCCAGAGTGAATCACATCAGCAACCTTCCTGTTCTCCAGGCTATGGGGGGCCGATCATGGGACCTTCTGGCCTCCATAACTGCATGAGTTAATTCCTATAATAAATTTCTCTCTCTCTCTCTCTCTCTCTGCATCTATATCTCACATGGTTCTATTCCTCTGAGAACCTTGTCTATTCTAATCCTTCAAGACTCCGCTCAAACCACGTTCTGTAGGGACAACATCTTGACCACTGGCCTCCCTGTCGGGGACTTAACCATGTCCCCCCTACCTTGCATTTCCGCTGTATCGTGTACACCCACCTCCCGGTGTGTTCCCATCACATAGTCTGTCCGTGAACACGCTTCCTGGGTCGGGGGAGGGGTCTGGAGCCCCCCTAAGAAAGCATGTTTTGCTCAGAAAAGGTAACTGCCTGATGGTCCCAACAGCTTCGTTGGTCCATGTGAAATCCCCCATCCGCTCTTGCCCTACTCAGTAGCAAGCGAGTGTCCCTACACACCATGGACACACATACACACCAAACCCAGCTACGACAGACACAACACCCACGAGACAACACACAACACACAAGGCACCTGTTGCTCATAAGCACTCCCCACTTCAAGTTCCAACATATCTGCGGCCTTTTTTGCCAACTCAGGTCGTGAGCACAGTCACCAGCTCTCAGGCAGGCTCTCGGGGCTTACTGTGACTGACTCACTGTGTGACCTTGGGCCGGTCCCCTGAGGGACCTCTGGGCTTTATCTGCACACTGAAGGGATGGTTCTATGATCTGGAAGGCTCCAGTCAGATCTAAGACAATAAGATTCGAAGAACAAGTGAAAAAAGGAGCGCTCTCGGAGTCCTGCCCCTCAGGAAATTTGAGGAACGCTTTCTCAGCCTCCCCGGAAGACAGACTCACGACGGGCCGAGGGCACCACCGTGGGAACATAGGCCAAGGGGAGCAGAGACTGTGGAGTTACAGGGAAGCTTCGGAAGAAGGAAGCATTTTGGAGGGAGACCTCACATAGCACCCCCAGATTGGGGAAGTGGCGGGGTCCAGGGGAAAAGTGGAGGTGGCTGACCCTTCCTGTCCCCGCCAGGCATGGAGTGCTGTTCGCCTGCCTGCAGGGACAGTTCTGCTGCCCTGTGATCGACAAATCCCCCAGCCGTCACACCCCCTGGCGGCAGCCGAGGCGTCTCTCTGCCCTGTCCGCCTACCCTGGGGCTCCTGTCTGGGCAGGGTGGGAACCCACTTTCTGGTGTCTGAGCAGAAGCATCCCTCAGCAATCCCTGCCTGGTGCCAGGAAACTTTCATTTTGGGACTCCAGGAATGGGGGATCTCTGTACCAAAAGCGGGAGAGGGGCCCCTCTGAGGGATAAATGTTGAAGTCCGAAGTCCATGTGGACAAGGGTCCCCCCAGCCAAGAGGCAGAACATGGGCAGCGGGGGAGCCTTGGTCCTTGAGGACAGCCGGGGGGAGAAGGGGCCTGCTCAGTGCCTGACCCAGGGCTCTCGGCTCCCAGCCCGGCTCCCTGAGAATGGAAAAGAAGGAGCCCACTGTACGTGGTGGTCCGGGGGCTGTCAGCCGGCCCCTCATCTGGCCTGGTTGTGTGGGGACTTGGGCTCGAATTTCCACCCCACCAGGAAACAGCCCCTTCTTGGGAGAGATGGCAGGAGCTGTGGGAAACGGATTTGGGGACATTAGCCTCGATATTACTTCTTCCGATAAAAAGGCGTTGGCTTAACCTTTCTGTCTTCTGCTTAATCACTTTCAGAGGCTCATTAGACTTCGAGGAAGTAAAGTTTCAAACTCAAACCACATGCCGCCCTCAAAGCACAGACACCGCCCCCCTCCCCGGCCGCTACCACCGAAGTGGAAGGCTCATCAGTCCCCAAGCACAGAACCGGTTCCTCGGAGGGGACGCTGCGGGAGGCCACAGCGCTCTGAGGCCACCGAGCAGCATGGTCAGACTAGGGCCTTGGAGCCTCAGCCGAAAGCCACTGGCCGGCTCTCCCCGCCCTTCCAGCGAGCCTGGCGCTGTTCTGAGCTCACGGTGTGCGCTCACTCACGATATCCTCCCCGGAGACAGGGACTGTCCTGATCCCCCACGGAGCAGAGCCGAGCACAGAAATGGGGAGTAACCTATTTCAGATCCCCGGCAGCATGGTGGCGGAGACATGCAGCCCGGCCCTGCTGTGGGACTTCGGGCAGGTTACTGGGCCTTGCTGAGTCTGTTTCGTGTGTGAAGTGAGCATAGCACCACACCTGTCTCCTAGGGGATGATGAGTTCGGGTGCACGCAGGCCTAACATGGTGCCCATACGTGAGAGGAACGGCTGAGTCAGTGCGATCCGTCTGAGATGCCACCTCCGTCGTAAGGTTGTTGTCCCTGAGTCTGCGCCACGTAACGTCTGCTCAAGAATGGGCAGCCCCAGGAAATCTCTGCCTTTCCGGCTGTACCGTTGTAGAAGACCACACAGCTAGGTGGCGGGAGAGCCAGGATTCGCATTCAAATACCGTGGTTTCGGGGCAGTGTGGAGTGCGGCCACCATCACACGGCCTTGCCCTCACCCGCGGACTGTGGGTCCTTGAAGGCAGGAGTCTGGTGATTTACGCTGATTTCCCAGCAACTCACACAAAGCCTGGCCCAGAGTGCGTGTAGAATGTATTTGTTCAAGGAATGGACCGATGCGCATAGTCAATGGAGACCTTCACACTCCGCGAGGTTTTCAAATTCCATAGGCAGTACAACAAAACAGGAAAACATTTTCCCTGAATTCCTTTTTGGAGAAATTCTAGCTGGCTGCCCTGTTTCTCCCAAATGCAGTGATTGGACCCAAGGTCCCAGAACTTGTAACTCTTCTCTCTCTGATTACGTCTGCCATTTCGTTTCCCCCAGGAAGAGGGAGGACACGGGTCGGTTACGGAAGCTTCTGCAGAGCAAGTATTTGTACTGAGCCTTCAAGAATGCACGGGGATGATTTGGCAGAGGGATGCTCCTGTTAGATTTCTTTTCATGTGGACAGAATGCTGAGTCTTGAAACCAGGGGCTGTGCCCGAGGCCTCTTTTTATCGTCTCTTTCTTATTTTTTGTGTCTGGCACAGGCTGTTCATTCAATCTAGTCTCTATTATCCATCCATCCATCTACCCAACCTTTCTCTATACAACCTTCTTCCTCCAACCACCCGTCCGTCCACCGTCCGTCCATCCGTCCGTCCGTCCATCCTTCATCTATCCAGTGTCCTGCATGCCTCCATCCATAGAACACTTACTAAGCACATACCTCAGAGGCACACTGAGGCCATGGATGGGGGTCCCAGAGAAAAAATATTATCTTACTATTAACAAGCAAGCATGTTGAGGTGCTCGGTAGCCCAGTTTGGAGGTCAATGAATTCCTGGCCAGGAGCCAAGGTGATCCACACGGGATCCTAGGAAGGGCTTCGACTGTCAGTTGAGGGCTGAAGGAGAGAGCTCTTCCTCAGGCTCCTTCAAGCAGAAAGTGCTCATGTGGTACTTGTCGGAGTATTAGGATACCCTCAACACCGAATATCCTGATATCTTGTGTCCTTAGTCACTCAAGAATCAAACAACTCCCTTTTTAGAGGAGCAAGTCTTACTTGGCCCAGAAATGGCCCTTCCTTTCTGTTCAGGCCTCACATCCCCCACGGCTGCTCCTTCCTGGCCAGAGGCTCCGGCCCCCGCTTCTCGGCATGGACGGTACGCGCCTGGCTCACCAAACACACAGCCCCCTTGTTCCCGGAATGCAGGCAGCTCCTTGGAGCCACTGCTGGAAATGGCCTCCCAACAGATGTGCCTTTAATTTGTTTCCGGGTCAGCGGCCCCCATGCCCCGAGGAGGCCGCCTCCCAGGCAGGAGGCCCCAAAATAGCCCTGTGTGCGCGTCCCTGGATGGGGTTATCCATCACTGCCCGGCCTCTGCCCCCGGATGCCTCACTCCGGTGGCTGGCTCTAATCGGACCACTTGATGTGGAGGTGGGGGGGAGGCCGGCTCCGTCCCCCCGGGGGGTTGGCCCCTCAAAGGGCCAATTGTAACCAAATGGAAGTGAGGCCTTCTGCCCTGGTCCCGGGGTCAGCCAAAGATCTCCCCCCGAGCAGAGGCTTCCGGGAAAGAAGTGCGAGAAGTTTGCATAGTTGCTACCGCGGAGTCTGCGATCTGAGGTCGCCCTGCATTTCTTTCTCCTGGGTCCGTTTACGGCGCACCCGCTACACGCCAGGCGCCATGCCAGGCATCGGCACCCATCCTCTGGTTCTCGGGGAGATCCTGCGAGGTGGGCCCAGTAGTCCCAGTTTACAGGTGGGGAAGCTCAGCTCCAGAGTTCAGGTCTTCTCCAACCTGAAGAGTGAGTGAGAAACCAGGATAAATATGTAGGTCGGAAAAACAGGGCCTTGTCCCACAACACCAGACCTCCGTGTCTAGGACAGAGAAGCTTGAGCCCAGCAGGCACCTACTAAACCAGAATGTCCCCTCTATCAAAGTCCTTGTCTAAAAATGCAGAGGACAATAATGTCTGATGGGACTGTTGGCGTCAGAGCCCGGCGTAAGGCTTTCTTCTTGTGGTGCTCCGTTAGCAAACAGTAGGTGCTCAATCCATCCCGACACAGAAAAGACTCATCAGGAGGGGTGCAAGGACGTGCGGGTCACAGGGACTTGTGTCCCCATGGAGCACTCACAAGGCGCGCCTGACTCTTCCCTCCACTACCCTCCCACCTGGGCCACACGGTGGGGACATCTGCATGACAGAGAGCCAGAGAGGGACTATGATGATGACGATGACGATGACAATGACTTCACCAATCCGGAAGGCACTCTGCCACGCTGCCTGCGGAGAGGGGACTGCTGGATGGCACTGTCACCAGATGTGTTCAGCCGATCAGAGGCGGAGCCGTAATCATGTCAACACCTCTTTGCAGACACTTTCCTGCGCACCCACCGTGGCTCCCCGTTGCTGTTGAGTAAACCGCAAACTCCTTCTCCTGGCCCCTGAGGTCTTTCCAATCAGAGGCCCTGGAGTTGCCAGCCCGAGTTCTCCTTCCCGGTACGCAGCACCAAGGTACCGCATGAACTAGATTGTTCCATGTGCTCTGAACACACCTGTGATTTCATGCTGACCATCCCTTCCTCGGGTTATTTCCTGGGCTTGGGAGCCCTTCCTCTCCCTCCTTCTTTCCTCAGTTTCTGCCTATTGAACAGCCTGTCGTTCCCTCCTGGAAGGCTGTCCAGCACCTCATCACCCCCCGAGGGGTAACCAATCCCTCCTTCCTGGGGTCTCCAAATTACTTCTTCTATAACCCATGCCCTGGGTCAGGAGGCTGCAAACTACTGCCCCAGGGCCAAATGTGGCCCATGGCCTGTTTTTATAAATAAAGTTTTATTGGTACATAGCCATGCTCACTTCTTTACCTGTATTACCTATGGCTGTTTTCATACTACGGTGGCAGAGGTAAGTAGGTCCTGCGGGGACATTATGGCCCACAAAGCTGAAACATATTTTACCTGTTCCTTTATAGAGAAAGCTTGCTCACCCCTGTCCTAGAGGGGTCAAATGATCTGTTTCTATTTCCACCATAACTATCTAGTTGGGACCAGGTGAGGTCAGGAGCCCACCGTATTTTCCTCTCTACCCGGGGTGCCTGTACTGAGCACAGACGTGTTCCAGGGAGGGTGTGCATACACATGTGGTCCGTTGTCTTGGTTCTCTGTCATGCTGTGGTGTGGACACAAGCTGACCTGTGATTCTGACACTGTGTGGTCCAGGGCTGTTCAGAGGTTTGACTCTGCCCTGGGTACCATCAGAAGCACCAGAGAAGAGTGGTAGGTGCCACTGGGAAGTCAGTGGTTGACTGAGGGTCCCCACTGGAGCAGAGGAAGTTGGTGTCCCCCAGCGTACATACGTCTACGGGAAGGAGCGGGAAATGCTGGGTTTAGGCATAAGGACTTCTGGATTTGGGCTCCAGATGCTGTCCTCAGCCACTCAGCCTGTGCAACAGGGTGCTGGACCATCCCTGAGGCCAACACCTCTGACACTTCATGCTCTGCTCCCACCCCCAGCCCGGGGCTGTGCTGAAGCCCCAGGGCCCCAGGGAGGCTGGAAGCTTAGGTTTGTGGCAGGGTAAGAGCCAGCAAGGCTCCCTCCAGCCAGAGCGACAGCCGTGGGCTCACTCTCATAGTGGATCTTCGGCGGGACTTCTGGTTCCATGGGAGGTCCGGACGACCCAAGCCATCTTCCCAGGGAAGAATGATAGCCTGGGGCCCCGCTACCTCCTCTCTTGGGCCTCCTCCACTGCCCGGCTCTGCTCAAGCCCCATGCTCTGCTATGAACTCAGAGGCCGTACTTCCAGAACTCCAGTCTGGGCTGCGAGGATATTTCAGGAGTGTGCTGGGATGTCTGGGCTGGGAGAAAGACATAGGAAGAGGGAAGATGGAGGGGAAGGCAGCAGGGCTATCTGGGGACGGTGCTGATTAACTTAATCTTGACAAAAACCTTATGGGGTTAGTTACTAAAACTATCTCTGCTTCACAAGTGGGGAAACTGAGGCATAGTAAGTTTAGTGAGTTTTTTCAAGGTCACATGGCCAAGACGTAGGTGCCGTGGTCCAGAACCTCAGCTCTCAACCTCTGTGCTGCCCTTGGCCATGCCGCCGTACTTTGACCCAGAAACCCTCTGGCCACCAGCAAGGGCACCACAGGGAGCTTGATAGAAATGCACACTCTTAGGCCCCCACCCCGGGCTTGCTGAATCAGTGTTTTAACAGGACTCCCTGGAAAATTCTGATGCACCTACAGCTTGAGCAGCCCTACCTGAGAACATGGAGCCTTCCCAGGGCTGATGAGGAAGCTGGAGCTCGGTGAGATTAAGTGACTCGGTAAAGGTCACGTGGGGAGGAAATGCGGAGGTGAGATGCTAGGACCCGGGTCCAGGCGCCCAGCTGGAGGCGCTCTCACGGGCATGCACAGCCTTTGGGGAGAGCAGGAAGCTTTCGGAGAGTTTCAGTCCAAGTTCATATTCATGTGCTCAACAGATGAAGCTTTCCCCGTAGAGGATTGAGGAGGCGGGGGGGTGGGGGTGGGGGGGTGGGGAGGGGAGCTGGATGAGATTAGCAGGCTGAGTGTTTGTCCCCGGCTTGTGGCTCGCGGTAGCCTGGCAGGGGGCAGACTGCGGGTCTTGGAGGGAGAGTAGCCTGGTGCGAGTTTCCACCAAAATAACCTGTGGCAAATGGAGAAAGGCCTGAGCGCCGTCCCACGTGGGTTCAGGCCAGGAGCAAGCAAGGGAATCCTCCACGCTGTCCCACTGGGACAGAATTTCCTCCGGAGGGTGGCAGGGGTGAGGGAAGGTAGCCACTGGAAACTCCCAGCTGAATCCCAAATCCCCTTTGTGATATTCTTGCCAAGGGACCGCCCAATTTCTGCTTGCATACCTCCAGCAGCAGGGAGCTCACTTCCGCTTGAGGAAGCCAATTTCATGTCCCAGCCCCCTGACCCCTGAAAAGCTTCCTTTGAAGCTGAAGAGCTGAAAGAAGCTGAAGTCTTCTTTCCTGAAGCTTCCAGACTTCCACCTTAAAGACACCGACGGCTCTACAGATACGAGAAACCAACACCTCGCCCAGTTCTGAGGGTTGGGGGACTGAGAGGGATACCCCTGCCTTTTGTGTGGTCCTTGTGGAGGAGGGTCCCAGGCTGGGGGATAGGGAGTAGGAAACAGAAGTCATCCAAGACCGTCTGCTGGGGAAGAAAGGAGGGTGGGCAACCGGGAGAGAAGCCCGAGACTTGGGGGCAGGAGGGTTGAGGCCAGAGAGGCAGGCGGAGGTTGGACGGGGAGCGCAAGCAGCTCCGTTGTTGGGCGTTTGGTCCAGAGCCTCCCGGCATGTGGTGCTGCGCTCAGTGCTGCGGACACGCACAGGGACCGCATCCGTGGGTCAGGAGTGCGTGTCCCCACGTCCCCAGGCCAGCCGGGAAGAAGGGGCTCCTCGCTGGGTGTGAAAGGGCCCAGGCTGGACGCTGCCACCCCTTGGCCCTGTGTCCTGGAACAGATAACACCCCTTTTCTTCATCTTAGTTTTTCCATCTGTGGAATGGGAATGACAGTAACCGCGTCCGAACGACCGTGGTCCTTAGTAAAGTCTCGTCCTCATGGGGCCCAGTGCCCAGACGAGTTTGCAGCCTTTTAAAGTATTTTTTTCCCCAGGCAACAAAGGGAGGAAAAGATAGCTTGGTTTCTGAGGCATGTATGGAGCCAGCCTTCACTTTCTAAGGAAAAAGGGTGTCCCGGCTGAGTCCCTATTTTCAACCAGAAGCCCTTTCCCTCACGGGCGGGGATGCCAACTTAGATTCAATCGGTGTCTGTTGGTTCCGTGATGACTCGGCCCCCCGGGGGCTCACGGGTGCCCTCTCACTTCATGGGATCCTCCCCACGGCTCCTGGGCGAGGTTTCCATTCCTTCTCTGCGTTCCCGGCCCAGGCTCCCAGGGAGGGCTTTCAGGGAGCCCCATCAGAGCGGGGCGCTTTCTCTAACTCCCTGACCGCCCCCAGTCCCGCTGCGCTCCCTCTGAGAGGAGGCACCACGTGTGGCTGGGGCTGGGGCTGTAGATCCCCCCACCTCTGCTGTGTGGAGGAGGGGAGGTGGAGGGGGTCTCCCCACTTCATCCAGGGGGGCCCTCCCTCCGGAAAGTGCAATCAGCTGCAGCTAATCTACCCAAACGGGGCTCCGGCCCCACCGTCCAGTCCCAAATACAGCCCCCCACCCCCTCCTGGCCCCTCTTCTGAAATCTGTGATCTTCCTGCTTGAAATCACCTTTAATTTCCCCCAGGAATGAACAGGCATTTGGAGGGTTGGTTTCAATTACACCTGGAAAAAAAAAGTTTGACACAAATTTCAAGCCAAATAAATTAGGAAACCACAGAGCTGGAAATACACAGTGAGGGATGGAGAGAGGCCGACCTTGGCTCTCTGGGTGCGCGCAGTCCTTCAGCCTGGCCACCAAGGCCACCTTCTGGGGCTCACGGTTCCTGGAAAACTTGGGCCGGCTCCCTGCTACTCCACAATGCAGGGCGGGCCTGCCTTCCTGTTCCCAGCCCCTCTCCCCCAGGAAGCCTTCCTTGACTGCTCCAGCCACCGCTGTCTCTCCACCTCTGAGCTCCTGGATCCCCACTTCTATGGTGACTCCCTAAGAAGACTGAGGAGGACTGTGTGAGGACCTCTTTTCTCCTAGATTTCTCCCATCCCCCCAGCAAACGTTCACAGGTGGGGAAAGCAGCAAACCCACTTTCTGCTTTTGTGGGACGAAACTAATTTCCTTTAGCTGAACCCACCATTGTTCTTCCCACACTCCTCAGTCTTGGCTTCAACATCACCTCCCCAAGGAAGGCTTCCGTGCTTGCACCAGCCAGGTGGAGGATGAGTGCCAGAGGGCATCTGAGGTGCCCTGACTATCCAACTCCAAGGTCCCTGGGCAGCCCTCTGCCCTCATTGCTAGGTCTGGCTGGAGATGCCGGACTGGAGACCCCCATGACCAAAGGCAGCCCAGCACACACAGGTGGGCAATCACCACCTGCCTGTGATCCAGCCCCCTGGGGGATGCGGCCTGTGAGGGCCACGAGGTCCCAAATAGATACAAATGGCCTAATAACCAGGTCCCTAAAGATGGGCCAGGATCAGACACGTGGCCTTGCCAGAAAAACAAAACAAAACGAAAAACCCAGTTCATTCTGACCCCTGGAAGAGCACCATGGGGCCGGCGCAGGGGTCTGGCCGGCTTCTGTCCGGTGGGGAGGGAGGGGGCGGGTCACCTGGAGGTGGTCTTCTCCTTCTCTCAGGGCTGGTCCTGGGCTCTGGAGCCCCCCACCCCCCCGGTGTGTGCCGGAGCTCTGCCTGCTCCCTGCCTTGCCTCCAGCCGGTGCGTTTCATTCGGTCTGTCTCACTTGGCCCCTGCCATCCTCCCGTCATCGGCAGACCAGCCCCCCGCGGTCCTGCCGCTGTCCGCATACCCCTGGGTGGTCCAGAGAAGTGATCTCCTGATCGCAACATGGCAGCCAGACCGAGCTTCTGTCAAGGAAAAACCACATCACCTCCTCTGCTTGAGGCGCCGAGGTGGCCCTGGGTCCCGGCAGCTCCCGTGGCTGGCACACAAGACCCCTCAGGCTGTGGCCCGTCAGCCCTCCCGTCTTGTCAGATGCTTCTCCCGCACCCCAGCTCCACCTCCCATTCTCACCCCGACTCCCTGCCTTCCCCACTCCTGCCCCTTCGCACACTCCTTTCGCCCTGCCTGGAGGACCTTCTCCCAGCTTCCCCTCTCCCCCTGCTGAAAACTCAACTGCTCTCCTCTCAGCTTAGAGGGGGCCTCCTCCAAGAAGTCTTCCGGATTACTACGTGGCTTTGGTTATACACTTTCCTCCATGTTCCCACCAAACCTACTTGTATCACGTAATGCAACACACTGTCTTATTTGCTTGTGTTGATGCTTATTTGCTTGATGTTGATTTTCTCCATCAGACTGTGACCTTTCTGAGGATAAGGCTTTTATCTGGTTAATCTGCGAGTTAATAGTCTTGACCTGGCAAGTTCCGTAAATATTGGTGGAAGTAAGGAAAGGAGAACTAGAGAAAGGGTGGAAGAAAAGCAGAAAAGAAGGGAGGGAGGGAAGGAGGAGGAGCTGGAGGAAATCCTCGGGATCCTGAGCCAGGTGGCCCTGGTCTTGGCTGGGGAGCAGAGAGGGTGACGAGTCTGTGTTTGTAAGAAAGCTGAGCTGAGCTGATTCGGTTGCTTCTGGGGAAAAGCCCAGCCTCCGAAGTTTGAACTCCAAGACCCCCTTGGAGTTCTGGCCCTAATCCTTCCAACCTTATCTCTCATTATGAATGAAACACACACACACACACACACACACACACACACACACACACACTCTCATACAAAAGCTCCCTCAAACAGCTGCCCGTGGCCTGGCTCCATCACTAAGCTGCCTGACTCCCCGTCCCATGTCTGTGCCATTCAGCCCCCGGCCCACCTGGGAGGCCCCCTGCAGGGCTTTGAGGGGCCGTCCTTGGTCGTCCTTGGCATCCAGCACGAAGAACTCTCCGCTCTCGGAAGACAAAGTAGATGAAACACTGCAGGGTCGTGAGCGTTACAGCAAAGGGGCTTCTGGGATAAGCTGGAGCTTCCGAGGCTGCTCAGGGCAGGAGTCAGAAAGCGCTTTGCTCAGACTAAGACTTGGAGGCTGAGAGAGTGACCTGGGGCACCCTGGACCCAGGAGGAGTGTGAGCTGGGCAGGGGGACACAAAGGACATGTGCTTTGAGTCACCTGCTGTCCTTCCTCTACCACTCTCTGAGAATTCTGTTCCATCCTAGAATTCCCCTTTCCCTGAAATTCTTCTCTGATGGGTACAGTCTACCTGTCTCCTTCCCACTTAACACTCAGCACCCAACACCCAGACCCAGCACTCAGCACTCAGCACCCCACACCTAGCACCCAGCACCCAGCACCTAGTACCCAGCACCCAGGGCTGCCCTCTCTCAGCCCCTGGCTCTGGCTCCAGTTTTGTTTTGTTTTAGGGTTAGCGGTGTGAACACACGTCACTGTCTTGCTTCTACTGGTCTGGGGCTCTCTCAAGTGGCTTGTTCTTCCCCACGTGGTCCCATGTGCTCAGTACTGACCTGACGAACCCAAACATAAGCACAGCTATGGCTTCAAGGCATTGTGCTAGGTACCATGCAAGCAAAGATTTTTAAAAACCCATTGATAAATGCATGTAGCCTGTTTCCCAATTGGGATGCTGTAACAGAGAGAAGAAACCCATGCCTCCATGAAAATCCCCAAAAGGTCCCAGTGGTCCCAGTGGTCCCAGTACCAGCAGGAAGATTGTATGCACAACACCCAGAGGTCTCAGAAGGGCTTTGCACACTGAGACCCCTGCCATGAAATCCTGGCTGCTTCCTGGATGTGGAGGCAATGCCGGTGAGGGCCCAGGTGCCTGGTGACTGGGATCCCAGCCTGATTCTCTCTCTACATGAGTGACAGGGACCACAGCCTCTGAAAAGCTCAGAAGTGTCCCAGGAGGATTTGGAAATTGGAGAGCAAAGTCAGAATGTCCCACATTATCCAATTTTTCTGGCACCAAAATTCCTACGCTCCCAGCTCGGTGGCCATGAGCCTAACCCCGGGCATACCGATTCAGTGATGTCAGCGCGTGAAATCAGAATCAGAAACACATGCATGAAAGGGTCTGTGTGGGTTCAGTGAACCTGGGAAATTGCACTTTGAGGGGAAGACCCACCGGATGGGACCCTTAGAACTCCAGAGCTGTGTGCCGTGTGTGTTTGGTGTGGCCCTTGGCATTAGACACACCCCTAGCCTCACACCCCCACACCCACCCGAGGGCAGTGATTGCCAAGGGCTTTGAAATCATTTCAGCAACTGCTCGGTAGCCCCAGAGCATATAACAAAGTCAAAGTAGGGTTCCAGGGCATGAAGCGTTTCCGAGTCTATCCCTTTCAGCCGTATCCACAGCACTGGGTACTGGGTGTGCGGGGCCGGTCACCCCCCTTCCCAGGTGGACAGCCGGCCAGAGAGATAAGATGCCTTGCCCGGCGGCTGCTCGTCCCTTCAATTCCACAATCCCTTCTTGGCATTGACTCAGCACTGGGGTGGTGACCCTTGCTTCCTCTGATTTGATTTCTCACGACAATCTCGAGAGGCAGAAATGAATATCCTCATGTTACAAAGGGGAAACTGAGGCGCAGGAGATAAAGCAATTCGGCCGGAGTCACACAGTGAGTCGCCAGCAAGGCCGGGACTCCCACCATCTGTCAGCCCGCCAGACGAGTCGTGCCTACAGAAAACGGAACCTGACAAAAACGACACGGGTGTCCCCAAGCTACTCCTTCTCCGCCCAGGGCGACAGGCCAGCCTGGGGTGGTATGAGCAGAATGAAGGGTCAGGAAGCGAGCTGACCCACAGGGTGGCGGCAATGCCTCCGGCG